>NC_134462.1:93240007-94652507 GCF_047948215.1 Lycorma delicatula
GACTTAAATTTTCCCTGGTATAAAAAAGCGACATTTTTTGCGCGGCCAGAGGAGTTTATGTGAGAGCGTGTAAAAATTTAACCACAATTACGGTTTAATGCTAATAGAACATTGACCGGCGAAGGTGTTCAACACCTTTGCTCATCTTTTTAAATAAAACTATTAACAACTTTATTCATCAGTATTTCAAATTAAAATTGTATAATTTAGCTGAAAAAAATCTGATGTGGACACCATATGACTTCCTTGTACGCCTATTAAATTACATATACACACTTTTTTTAAATGAAAAGTACAAAAAATTTTATTTCATTAATAACTTCTGATATTTTTTCATATTTTTTTTTTATTATTATTATCTGCTGTAAATATTTTTTTTTTACCATCACAGGTTAATAATTATTAATAAAAATATTTAAATTAAAAAAAAGTTAAAGTTCGAACCAATGTGCTTTCCCCTGTATTTCATTAATTAAAATTTTATTTGGCTGTAACTCTGGTACCAATGAAAATAACTACCACTTATGATATAACGAAAAGCTCTCAATGAGGGCTTATTACTGCAGTTAAGAAAAAGTCCAAAATCCAAATCTTTTGGATTTTGGGCTTTTTTGGACACTTTTGGTCCATCTCTAAAGGGGAGGTGCGCACAACTAGTTGTTACAATAGTAAATCCAAAGTTTTAACAGCCTACGGTTAATCGTTTTTGAGTTATGCGAGATAGATACGTACGTACAGATGTCGCGCCAAAACTAGTTAAAATGATGGATACTTCCTTTACTTCGTGCAAGGAAGTAAAAATCAATCATTTTACTACCTGGATGAACTGAACTGAGATTTGTAAATACAAATGTAAATGTAAATACAAATGTAAATCACAAGAAAATGATTAGCTCGGCTAATGATTAAAAACAGCATTCCCAGAGACTGTTTAGTTACGTGATTATCATAGTACTTCCTCTCTGCAACCGTGATGTTAATTAAATTTTGAATATTATTAATGATAACATATATCACAAAAAATTATTAATTACTCGTAATTATATGTAATAAATAAATAAATTTAATAGATTTAAAAAATAAATAGATTTAAATTTAACAAATTTTATAGTTGGAAATAGAGAAAATTTGCAATTATTGATCAAAATTTTTTACCTTTCTTTACTCCTTTCAAGTCGAAACTAGAAACTGGTTTTTAGATGTTCACATGAAGATTACACACACCAAAAACCAAGTTGATATCTTCATTTGTTACCGAAAAATGAAAAAAAATAAATAAATAAATAAATTTGATTGTTAGTCCATTTTATTCCTTTAAACTCGGAAATTCAAAAAATACTTTCTTAGTGTGCACTTAAACCATTATCTTTTCTTCACAACATCCTTTCTTTCTAAAACCGAAAATTCTTGACGCACTTACTGCGACAGTTTTTTAAAAATAATTTTTCTATTTCTTATAGCTTTCTCAGAAGCTTTGGAGAGTCCAAATCAAAAGTAAAAGTGAAGGCTTAAATACAGACTAAACCATCAAGATCTCCTTTTTGGGCTAATACCGGTATTAGACGTTTATAAACTGACTACAAAATGGATATCATCGTTCATTTAAAAAATTCACAACCTGAAATTTTACTTAAAATAAATAATTGGCGCTTTGAAAATTCTTAATCTAAAATGATGGAAACTATAGTTACAATAGCGTTGTAAAATGTTAGTTACGCAAGAGCTGCATAATCATTAAATGAACTATGATTTTAGTTTTTTATTATAATTTTATTCTTTACAGTTAGGGCCCCGTAGTATCTAGTTAGTAGTCCGCTTTTGACATTAATTGCATACTTGCACAAAAATTGTCATCTTTTACTTTCCCGGCGAATATAGCTATAATATCTACATAAAGGGTAAAGTATGGTTATCATGTCAAAAATAGGGTATCGGGTTTTTTGTAAATCTTTACGTTTTACGGTACAACTAGTTTAGGGTACATCTAGACCAAAAAATATATGTATATATGTATGAATGTATGTCGCACTGCTTTTTGCCTTATGTATTAGGACTGACCACAATGATTTTCTTCAAATTTAGCTTTGCTCAAATATTTCTATACATGGGGAATTGATCAAGTTTTTTTTCCAAAATTCATTAAGGGGATGAGGAAAAGGTAGAAACCAATTTAGATTTTCTTCAGAGGAATTTTAAAGAAAACTTTATTAAGCGCAATTAACTTTCAATGGATATAAAAATAATCCAAAAAAAAATTTCAAAAAATCAACCTCACTTTTTAAAATTGAAATATATGCTTTTTTACTTCCTTGTACGAAGTAAAGGAAGTATTGTGATAGAGAGAAAATTCCGTTTTTCAAATTTCAACGGAAATATCCATTTTGATCATCCCTGAATACATTTTGACTAGTTTCGGCGTGACGTATGTACATATGTATCTCGCATGACTCAAAAACGATTAGCCGTAGGATGTTGAAATTTTGTATTTAGTACTGTTGTAACATCTTGTTGTGCACCTCTCCTTTTTATTGTAATCGACTGGGCCAGAAGTCCCCAAAAAAACTCAAAATTTAAAGAAATTGGATTTTGAACATTTTCTTAACAGCAATAACAAGACAGCCCTCATTGAGAGATTTTCAGTGATACAGTATAAATGGTACTTATTTTCATTGGTTCCAGATTTATGGCCAAATAAAATTTTAATTAAGGAAATATTTGGATCTTACAAGGGGAAGGCACATCAGTTCAATCTAACTTCATCTCCTTTTTTTAACTTCTTTTTTTAGTATAAATATGTTAAAGAACAATTTAGATTCGGAGTAACAGTACAAGGTGAAAAGATAAAGATGCTACGATTTGCTGATGATATAGTAATTCTAGCCGAGAGTAAAAAGGATTTAGAAGAAACAATGAACGGCATAAATGAAGTCCTACGCAAGAACTATCGCATGAAAATAAACAAGAACAAAACAAAAGCAATGAAATGTAGTAGAAATAACAAAGATGGACCACTGAATGTGAAAATAGGAGGAGAAAAGATTATGGAGGTAGAAGAATTTTGTTATTTGGGAGGTAGAATTACTAAAGATGGACGAAGCAGGAGCGATATAAAATGCCGAATAGCACAAGCGAAACGAGCCTTCAGTCACAAATATAGTTTGTTTACATCAAAAATTAATTTAAATGTCAGGAAAACATTTTTGAAAGTATATGTTTGGAGGGTCGCTTTATATGGAAGTGAAGCTTGGACAATCGGAGTATCTGAGAAGAAAAGATTAGAAGCTTTTGAAGTGTGATGCTATAGGAGAATGTTAAAAATCAGATGGGTGGATAAAGTGACAAATGAAGAGGTATTGCGGCAAATAGATGAAGAAAAAAGCATTTGGAAAAATATAGTTAAAAGAAGAGACAGACTTATAGGCCACATACTAAGGCATCCTGGAATAGTCGCTTTAATATTGGAAGGACAGATAGAAGGAAAAAATTGTGTAGGCAGGCCACGTTTGGAATATGTAACACAAATTGTTAGGGATGTAGGATGTAGAGGGTATACTGAAATGAAACGACTAGCACTAGATAGGGAATCTTGGAGAGCTGCATCAAACCAGTCAAATGACTGAAGACAAAAAAAAAACAATTCGATTTAACAAACCGTGTTTTATTTCATAAAAAAAATTTCTTTTAAGAAAATTATTATTTAAAATCAACTAAGAATTTTTATATATTTATAACTTGTTGCTAAGAAATTATACTTTTTTTAGTAGAAAAAATTTAATAGTGTTGCTAGGAAATGATAATTCTTCTAGTTAAAAAAAAAAATTGTTCTATTTAACGAGATTTTGCATGTTTTGTAGGACGTATATCTATTTAATACTGCACAGAAATTATGTTTGAGAATAAAGAAATTTATTATGTATGTTTTTAAATCAGTGTAATATAGACAAAAAAAAAAGTATAAATATATTGATTTATTAATAAATTAACCTGTGATTGCAAAAAAATTACGATTAATAATAATTCAATAACAAAAAAAAGAAAAAATATTAATAGTTATTAATGAAATAAAATTGTATGTACTTTTCATTTTAAAAAAATGGATATATGTAATTTTATAGGCGTAAAGGAAGTCATATGGTGTCCACATCAAAATTTTTTTCGTTCTAGTTCTCTTCGGTTTAAATTTTTTTTTAAATTTTCGAAAATTTATACTTCATATATAGAGCTATTATCTTAAATTTTTTCTAAATTACAGGCCCTGAATCTAAGATGCAGAAAGGTTTTTAAAATTTTCTCTTTCTTACTTTAGCCTTTATTGAAGGGGGTAATAGATTCAGAGAAAACTCTACTTATGGAAATTTGTTAAGCTTAACATATATATATGAATATTTTTAGAAAAAGTTTTCTTTTATTATATTAGTTCTTTTATATTATTAAAAAAAAATATTTTTCTTTATAATATTAAAGTAGCTTATTAAAATTAAAGGTCTATTAAAGGTCTATTAAAAGGTCTATTAAAATTAAAGTAGCTTTGGCGCCTGTATTATATTCCGGACTCAAAATGAAAAGCAATTATTTCATAAAATTTATATTTTATTTTTTCAATATCTTTAAACAATTCTCTTTTAAATCTTTTATTTTTGTTAGGGATCACTTCTTTATATAAATAAATTTTTCCCTAATTTTCCCCATTGAGTAAGGAAGCTCAAAATCAGAAAACATTTTATTCGAAATTGGGGAATTTTTATGCTTGAATTTTATTTTGGTAATCAACATAATCAATACAAAAGCCCACTTGATATTTAGGCTCCCCGAATTAAAGCAAAATTAGGAAGAATTGTTTTTTGGTTTTTCGATCTCAACCTTTATAAAACTAATTTTGGGGAATATTAGCAAAAAGAGCCTTTTTAATATGGTAAAAATTGTGTAAAATCATATAATAATTTTTAAGGCTATTTAATTTTTAAATTTCCTAAAGTTTTTATACGATTTTACTTTCTTTTACTTTTTTTAATGTTACTATATATATATATATATTTTTTTTTTACAAATTTTTTAATCTTTTATTGTATAGTTTTTTAGGATTTCATAATATTATTTTGTAACCTGCGTAGCCGGTAAAGTCATGCAATACTTTACCAGTGTTTTTTAAATCTTCATCAACCTAAAACCTTTGAAGAAACTCATGTTATTCCATTTTCAGTTGGTGTTAATAGTACATTTTTGTTCTTTTTAAGAGCGTAATCCGGGTAGGCTATTATTATTTTTCAGATATCACAATCTACAAAATATGGCAATGTAGATGAGATATTTATACCTTATGTCATTTTTTATACCTTATGTAATTTTATAATTAAATTATGTAATTTTTGTAACAGCCAAGATACTGGCTGTTATAGGCGGTTATAGAACAGTCTCGCGGGAGGCAGTCTGTGTTATAGCCGGAGTCAAACCGATAGATATCAAGGCTAATGAGCGTAAGGAACGCTAAATTTCCAAGGTAAGTACCCTATTGACGTTAGAACAAAAGCAGGAGATTGAAGACGGGGACCTTGCGTCTTGGCAGGTCAGGTGGGACGAATCCCCCACAGGTATATTCCAACACGCACGGTATATTTCCTATAGTGTCTGATTCAGGTGCGATTAGATGGGTTTCCCCCAATCGATATATCATACAGTTTCTCTCCAGCCATGGTGCCTTTCACACACACACACACATACACATACACACACACACACACACACACACACACACACACACACACACACACACACACACACACACACACACACACCGTTTAATTTAAAATATCTATCATTTTATTTAAATATAATATTTTTTTCGTTAATTTAATTCAATGATTCTAGTTTTCTTTCTTTTTCCTGTTTAGCCTCCAGTAATTACCTTTCAGATAATACCTCAGAGGATGAATGAGGATGATATGTGAGTGTAAATGAAGTGTAGTCTTGCACAGTCTCAGTCGACCATTCCTGAAGTGTGTGGTTAATTGAAACCCAACCACCAAAGAACACCGGTATCCATGATCTAGTATTCAAATCCGTGTAAAAATAACCGACATTCTAACTAAAGCGCGCGCGCATACCGTATTTAATTCGCGCTGGTGTGACGGTACTAGCTACGACGGTCGGCACTGACTAAACTAATGTAATTTCACAAATTACATAGAACAAATTTCACTTCAACAGTAGGCAGGCCGCGAGGCTTAACGTACCAGGTACAGAGTCAACCAGGCGATCGAGTTCGAGAACCAATCAAATTGAATAACATTTTTACACTTTAAATATTTATTCATTTTATTTAATTCTACCACTCACGTGTGACGTCTTAACATGGCAGACGACTACATTTTTTGGGGTGGGGTGCGATTTTGCAAAAATTCTTTTTTGCAGATATTGTTATGTTTTAATTATTAATAAAAGTTCCTAGGCAAAATATGACCTTATTGAGCGAAATCTAAAGATACTGAGGGTATCTGATACTGAGGGTTGACTGCTCTACAGCCTCACTCCCTTGACCTTTTAAGTTGAAAATTTAATGGTATCAACGCCCCATATATAGAAGGAATCCGAACATGTTTAGTCAAAATCGGTCCAATAGTTCTGGAGAAATAAGGGGATTTAGAGGCTAACACCGAACACACGCGCGCGCGCGTACATACGATCATTAATATCTGGAAAGTTTCCATTCGGTTTTTTGGGTTCCTTAGGTGTCAGAACGTCAAGATCTGAAACCGTATTCAAATTGGATCGATTACAATACTTTCCCTTCTAGAGCTATAGAGCTATCTAGACGGGAAAGTAAAAAACAGAATAAACAGAATCAAACAGAATAAATTGCAACAGGGATTTATATTAAAACCTAACGGTAAAAATAATCTGATTATATTATTATTATTATTATTATTATTAATTGCTTATTTTTAAAATCGTAAAAATAAATTAGTATAATTTTTATATATGATGGATTTTTAACACAAATTCATCTAGTTCTTTTATCAAAACTATTATCTGATTCCAAAGTTAAAAATATACATTGATTATTATGAATTTTTTTATTATAAATCTGTTAAAAAAAAAACTTTTCCCGAAGGTCATAGTTAATAGGTTTGTAAATATCTTTCTTACGTTTACTTAATGTTACACGGTTTATTTTTAGTATTATAAACTACTTTACAGTCTAACTTGACATTGAATTCCACAATATGCTTTAAATAGCCAACGTCAGTACGTAAGTACATATAAAAAAAGGAATATTTATCCTTAAAATACAATTTTTATTTTCCGAGCATTATTGCTGTAGAGCTATGTTGTAGAGAAGGAAAGTATGGTAATCAGTCAAAAAACTGGGTATGAGTTTTTTCATTTACCGCCTTTTCATGATCTAGGGATCCCAAAAAACAAGTTAGGGAGGCAATGTTCGTATGAATCGTGAGTTGGCGTGTTTCAAGCATAATAATTTTCAACTGGATTAACCAATTTTTATGAAATTTGGTACAGAGACTCGTGTATATGGAGAAATTTGTTTGTAAAAGTTTGGGGTCAATATCTTCAAGGAATGGGATATATAGTTTCTTTGGGGTCAATTTTCTCAAAAGTTTGCAAACATAACCCTACTTTACATTAATCTCAGTACAATTGAAAAAAGCTATCTTTTTATGTATTGCATATCTTTTTAATTGGTTTGTTAACGTTTTTTTAAGCAAAGTAGTAGTACAAGCGGCCTAAAAAAATAATTTGGAGGCAATATTGATGAGGGGGAGCTGATAAAACTTTTAAAATATCGATTTATTGAATTTTTTTTAACCCCTATTTAGTCTATTTAAAGTTTTAAAAACATTATTACGATAAAATTTCATCATAATTCACCCTCACCCCAAAATAGAAATCTAAGGAAAAATTTGTCAGTGGACCACGTCCTCTACGTCTGTCCCCGATGAGCTCGAACGTTCACAAGCTGTTAGGAAAGTTGAGAGAATACAATCATTTTGGATCTCCGTATTAACTGGATGATCCGCGAGGAGTGGTTTATAGCGGCTGGTTTTCTTCGCGCCCTTACGGTGTGTAGGTCTGCAGAGGGAGTTTAATGGAAGTATTTGATCATGGTAGGATCCCGGGTGGCTAGGATTCCGGCCTAGGCATTAGATTGGTTGGAGGTAGGCGCATTGGCATCGTTTATCATTCGATTTGGAACTCCCACTGGTGGGGGTGGCCGCGCTGCCGGGGTATGGTAGCTCGTGAGACAGGGGGCGTGGCTTAGTTCCGCCGGTGACGGTCCCTGACTGTGACTTGGTATTGCCGCGCGAGACGCCATGATGGGACCGGGTTTGTCCCCGGCTCTTGCGCGGACCGGATGAGGTTACGTTACCCTTGATGGTGACCTAATTTGTTCCGACTTAATTGGGTGTAGATTTTTGGGAGTATTGTTTTTGATTGGTATGAGTGTAGCACTGATTTGACTTACAACTCGTTCGTTTTCTGAGGTATTCGCAGTCACGAATGGTATTTTCAAATTTAACTAAGCGCGCGGTCCGCGCTTTAGCGTTCTCGGTCAGTTAGTTTGAGGGAGTCATGTTAGGTTGGATGTGAAGATATCCGTTTGAAGCCTACGTGAAAGCGAAATTTGATTTGTATTTTACTGATGTAAATGTTTGCCAAGGCATTTACATCGGTGGTATCCCTACCGAGGCCTGGCTGATGACTGTGAGATGTAATTATTTAGAGGGTAGGGTCTAAAGAGGACCTCTGATAAAACCCCTCAGGGCTCGGAACGGAGATGGGTGGTGTGGCGACGGTAACATCACAAGGTGGGTGTCTTGGTCTACGGGGTTGGGATGTACATTAAATATGTATCCCACTCACTCAACACTCCCCTAAAATAAAAAATGGTAGTATTTTGTAAGTACGGCATACAACCAACGGAAACAATAATGACGGTTTATAAATAAAAAGCTGACAATATAGCTGTAGAAGTTTTGATCACAGGGTTGTTTCTGATGTACGGCTTACACACATATACGTACACAGTTTAATTTAAAATATCTATCAGTTTATTTAAATATAATATTTTTTCGTTTATTTAATTCAACGATTCTAGCTTTTTTCTTCTTCCTATTTAGCCTCCGGTAATTACCTTTCAGATAATACTTCAGAGGATGATATGTATGAGTGTAAATGAAGTGTAGTCTTGTACAGTCTCAGTTCGACCATTCCTGAGATGTGTGGTTAATTGAAACCCAACCACCAAATAACACCGGTATCCACGATCGTATTCAAATCCGTGTAAAAATAACTGACTTTACTAGGACTTGAACGCTGGAACTCTCGACTTCCAAATCAGCTGAACGGTATATGCACGGTCTTTTCAAGACATAAAGACGTTGAGAGCCGCCTCGTGGCTCCTCCAACCGGTATGTGACTCAGTTCATTTCGAGGTACCTCGAAATAAACTGAGACAGGCTGTCGATTTGGTTTCACTGACTCGGGTTAGTGTCCTCAATACTTAGTATCGGATGATGCGTAACATGTGCTGTACGTCTTTACAAAATATGAGTTTAGGCGTACAGAGGTGATCCGGGAGCTCGAGGGTATTGGTTCGAGTCCGGATCCGCAGGCTAACTGTAAAGTTAGAGATGAGTGAGGCATTGTTGAAAAATGTTTAATGTTTTTGGCGCTCGATGGGACTGCAGAGGTGTTTAGTGTAGAATAGTAAGCTGGGTGGTTAGAGACTCGTTTGGTGCTTTTCCGCCAGAGTAGACGCATTCGGAAATTTTCCCCGGTTGTTTGGTATGTTCGTGTGGGTTGATTGATAATTTTAATATGGTAAGTCAAAATGTGATGCTATGAACAATTTTTGAGGGTATGAGATTAATGCTTTGTTATAGATCAACTTGTAAATTTTTACTGGTTATCAGTTTTGATTCAATTTAGTTGATTTTTTAAAAATATCATTTATTAGTCGAAGGGTTTTAATTCTGATGGAAATGTCTTTCGAGGCATTCGCATCGGTACCATCTTGTTTGAGGCCGTACTGGTCACTAAAATATGTTGTCAGGTATTGATGGTTTGGAAGATGATCTCCGGTAATGCCCATCAGGTCTATGGAGGGGGTGGTGTGGTGACCGGGATCGTCACAAGGTGGATGTCTCCCTCTATGGGGTCAGGATGGGTTGGATGTTATTTTGTATTTCTTTCTGTTTTATGATAATTTTTCATTTCAATCATAATTTTTAATTCTAAATCATACATTCTTAATTATATCTTTTAATATACTAAAATTTTAGTTATTTTCAACAATTCTTTATCTTTTTTATACGTTCCCTGAATCACAAAATTAACCAGACCTGGATGACTCATCAACCTATTTCGCCTCTTCAGAATATTCTGCTATCAATTTCTCTATTTTCTAAATCATTTTGTTTTAATTTTCTTTTTTTTATTATTTTATTAATACAGATAAAAGTGTTGGTTTTTATTTATTTAAAAAAAAAAAATGCTGATGAAGATTGATTAAAATTAAATGCGTTTTAAATTTTTACTTTATTTAGAGCGAATGTTGAGCTAATAACTAGTTCTAATAAAACATTTTAAGATTATCTATCACATTTATATTTTTACTTCCTTCTACGAAGTAGAGGAAGTATTGTGGTAACGAAAAATGTAGGTTTTCAGATTTCAACAAAAATGTCCATTTTCACCATCCCTGAATCCATTTTGACTAGTTTCGGCGTAACGTCTGTACGTACGTTCGTATCTCGCACAACTCAAAAACGATTAGCCGTAGGATGTTGAAATTTTGAATTTAGGACTGTTGTAACATCTAGTTGTGCACTTCCCCTTCTGATTGCAATCGAGTGCCCCAAAATTGTCCAAAAAGCCGAAAATCCAAAATATTTGGATTTTTTACTTTTTTTCAACTGCAGTAATAAGTCCTCATCGAGTGCTTTTAGGCATATATCGAGGGAAGTTAGAGGCTCTCCACAGGAGGTGTTGCTTGAGAGTTATCGTAGCATATCGAACTTTCTCCCGTAAGGCGGGAGAGGTGCTGGCGGAACTCTTGCCTATAGATTTAACGACTGGGCAACGGAGAAGGATCAAGAGGCTTGGGCATTTGCCACCAGACGAAAAAAAAGAAGAATAAAACAGATCACCGAGGAAACTATCCAGATTTGGCAGGAATGATGGGACAGGGGAACTAAAGTCAGGTGGACCCACCGTCTCATAGGGGATATCCTGAGCTAGTGTCGGAGGCCGTATGGATCGCTGGGCTACGAGCTCACGCAGTTCCTAGTGGACCACGATGGTTACCGGTCGTATTTGCATTATTTCGAGCTGGACCACTCAACCTATACCCCCACTGCGATGAAAAGGAGACCCCTCTCCATGCATCTTATGAGTGTATAAGTTTCGATGTGGAGCCCACAGAAATACTGCGTAGATCTGAACAAATATGTTCAGACCTGATGAGACACTAGAAGTAATAATTAAGGAAGAGAAGGAATGGAAGGCTATCGAGAATTATATTAAAAGCACGATGGTGAAGCTTCGCGAGTGCGAGGAGTTTTGCAGGGGAAGGAAATATAGGGGGCATCGAGCTGGACAGATGTGCGGCTGAGTGCTTCAGCGGTCCCTGAGAGTGTGTGGGGTTCGCCTTGACGCGGTGAGGCCGTGGACAATCCGCTCCCGGTGCCTGAGGCTATGCTTTCTTCTTCGAAACAACGACGGATGGCCGCTTTGGTAAGTATGCGAGTTGTGTGTATGTCTGCTGGGCGAGTGCGTGTGCAGTGAGTATGTCTGTAGTTAAGCGTGCCTGAGAGTGCCTTTTGGGCTTTGTTTGTTATCTCTCTTTTAGTTCTTATGCAATGTGCTGAGTTTGTGTGTTGGCATGGTTTGTTCTTGAGTGTGTAAGTGCGTGTGGTATGTGTATGTACCTGTCCAGTATGTTTGTGCTTGGAAATGGTATCGTGTTGATATTCTGATGCGTTTTTCTATGTTTTGTGTGATGCGCGCGTGATTGTTGGATTTGATGTTTGATTGTGGTGACCGATTGTGTGTGTGGACATTTATCCCCCCTCCTAAAGTAATGCTCTATTAGCGCTTTCCAGGAAGGGTGGGTTGCCAGGGGTGGAGGTTTAGTCGGTAGTGCGCAGGAATGCATACGCAATTAACATTTTGCGGAACCTGTTAACGAGCCCGGCACTTCCTGGGCGCCCGTAAATGGGGTTCCTCCATCTCGTCAAAAAAAAAAATGAACGAATAAAAAAGAATACCGAAATTTATAAAAACGACGGAGATATTAAAATTTCTGAAAAAAAAGTCTGTATATGTTAAATTAGATTAAAAAAGAAAAGAAAAAAACAAAAAAAATCTTAAAACAAACAAAAAAACAGTTCTGTAATGTAAGGATTTGATGAGGTGAATTATTGGATCACCCAATTCCTGACCGGTCACGGCTCATTCCGAGCCTACCTGTTCAGAAAACACAAGGTAGATAATCCGGAGTGCCAATATTGTGGTCAGAGGGACACAGCTGAACATGTCTTATTCCAATGCATTAGATGGGAAAGAGAAAGAAGAAGATGTATGGTGATTACTGGTCAGATAGACGTAGGCACTAACAGACAGTGATACATTCTCCACGGTGTCCAGCTTTATATACAGAGTGCCGTATAGGAAGGTTCAGGATGCAAGGAGGTGAAAGACAGCCTTTCGTGGAGCTGTCGTTCGTCTGTGTTTACATAAATGGTGGTGGTGTTGAAGCGGGGGGACTCCGATTACCCCTGAGTAAGCGGTGAGTAGTGCCAGTATCCTAACTCAGGTGTCGAATGATATACAAGTAAGTGAGTATCAATTTCAAAGGTGAGTGCAATTCCAGTTCTAGATTCTAATGCAGTAGTCAGAAATGTAATCAATAGTCTGGGTGGGGGGGACAGCCCTCAGTGCAGCCGTCGTCTGTCCGTGCTTGCGCGGGTGGGCGGCGGTGGTGAAGCTGTGGGACTTCTGGGCTTCCCTGCTTTGGTACCCCCGGGGTTGTGCTATACTTAATTACAAACCCGGCCTCGGGTAGAGAGGAACGGTCAAGTAGGAGTTTTAATCGGTAGAGTGCGGGCACACGAAGGCTCTTAATAACATCTAGCCGAACCCGTGCGAGTCCGACACTCTCTCACTTGTGGAGGGTACGTAAATAGTATTTCTCCGCAATACCGAAAATAATAATAATGATAAACAAAAGTCTGTAATGAAAAGCGTGAGGGGAAAATGCAATTTTTTTAAAGTATTATTTAGAAGAGAAAAAACAACAAAGTCAACAAGTCAAAAAAATAGCCTGCGTTGATTTTTTTTCATTTTGCAAGTTTTTGCAATTTTTTTTTAAATGTGCGTTAATGTATGTACAAAGAAAACACATAATATCATAAAGAATACTATATAATAGTGAAAAATACACGCATAGCTTTTTACTGGTACGCTCGTCAGCCAGTAATAAAAAGAAACAAGTTTCCAGTCAGGCGCATTTCCTGCAGACAAAAGTAATAATTTCGAAAATTTTTTGATGCAATAAAATTCAAATTCTCTATTTAGGTTTTTACCTCTGCACACACATTACACATAGCATTTAAGTGGTAACAATTGAATATAAATATCTGTCAAACAAATCAAATCATTCTTTTTAAAATTCTAAGAAAAACATTTACCTGTTTACCGATCGTATCGATTATACATTACGGTCAATGTAAATTATCATGTTCTGTTCTGGAAGGTGTGTATACCTTCCAGAACAGAACATGAATATTTAATAATAGTATTATTATTAAACTAGCTCTATCCGCCACGCTTCGCTGTGGCACATTGTGGTTACATGGATGAGAAATGAGAAACAAAACAAAGCATACGTTTCATAGAAGTTTAATTTTGCAATACTTGTGGATATACAATATTTTTTTTGTTTTTCCACTGTCTGCGTAGATATAAAGGCTATCTGGTTTGCCGACTCGGGAACACGCAACATACAGTTGCCCATGAGAAGCATCTAAATCTAAACCACACAAATCTAAAGATTGACCTTGAGCTTTATTGATTGTGATTGCAAATGCCAATCGAATTGGGAATTGCAATCTTTTAAATTAAACTGGTGTATCGGTCGGGATTATAGATATTCGAGGAATGAGGACATCTTCACCTTTGAAAGGCCCCGTTAAAATCGTTGCTTCCACTACGTTATTCATCAATTTCTTAACTGCAAGTCACGTGCCGTTGCAGAGTTTTGGCTGATTAATATTCCGCAACAGGATATTTGTCATTTTTTGATCGAACCGTTGCTAGAATCAATGTAATGAGGAATGTTTTCCCAGTTCCTCCTGGCGCATCCAAGAAGAAGGCCCCCCCAACTCCGTCATTTATGATTTACATTATGCGATCATAAATGTCTTTCTGTTCACGCGTTAATTTGGGAATGTTTGATTGGACATATGACTGAAGATCACCAATGTTCTAACTCTGTTCACGGCGTAAATCCACATCAAATGAAGCAATCGCAGCTCGGGTGGATGCTGGCATTCCCAATTGACTAAGAACTTTATTTGCATTAGCTAAGCACTTGTCTTCAATATTTATCAATGCTTATTTGTAATGCCTTCTGTAAATTCAGACAAAAGTGAATATTTAACCTAACAAAGGATTTTTTGGTCATTATGTAGGGATATTATTTTCTGTGTATTTGGTTATTTCGACTTTTTTTGTTTGCATAGTCGTAAATCTATCTGGGCTATAAGAAAGTTGGGTGTTTTAATTTATTTACGTCATCCTTCTTGGTGGCTTTTCTTTTTGTTTTGGTGTTTTTTAAAAAATAAAATACAGATGTTTTAGCTGTTAAATATAAGTCAAAGAAATTTGTTACTTAATCAGTTGTGATTTTGTTTACATTGACAACGGCCATACGGGCTCTTTGTGATTGGTCGTTGTGTTTGGCAGCGGCCATCTTGCATTGATCTGATTGGTTTTCCTTTGTTTACATTTCCAAATTAAAAATTTACAAATTAAAAATAGATAGATAGATTTATTAAAAATAAATGAAAACAATCTTTGATGCGGGTTATATATCGTGCTAAAATTTGAGCTCAATCGGTGCAGAACATTTTGAGTTTTTGAAGCCGTACAGAAACCAACTTAACATTTTTATATATACAGATAGTGCACGCATACTGGAAAACATTTTTTTTTGTTCGCAGACTGGAATTGAGTTTGGTGCATTCAGGTACCAAAGGTTGTCGGCCCGTATGAGCTCAGATAATTAAAAAAAAAATTGTACGCAAAGTGAGCATGTTTTGAAAGTTTACGCATTCTGGTTATACGCAAATAGGAGGCCACCCCTCTTATTACCGACTTAACTAAACCTGAGTATTTTAATACATGACCCACCAATCTCCTAATTTGTCTTTTTACAAGATTCTACGATAAACTTCTTTTCCCTTTATTTTTCTCTAATCGTGTTCATCTGGAATTTTATCGAACGACCTGATTTTAAATAATTTTATAACTATTTGAAAGGCTTTTTCCTTTTTGTTTTTACTTTTACCCATATATCAATACAATATAAACACGAATGTTTTAAAAATTTCTTTCCAATTCTTAGATCTATTCCGTAAGAAACTCGTCTTGTATATCCCAATTTTTTTTTTATAACTCATTCATTACTTCATCCCATCCTTTGTAATTTTATTATCTAAATAACGAAGGTTTTTTATTTTTATTTAAAAAAAAAAAGGTTGTTTCGAAGGAAATCAATCCGTTAAAAATGTGTTTACATTACTTGTAGTTAAATGTTGGATTTCACAAAGACTAAATTATCAAAACTAAAAATCTATCAGATTATCTTATCCACATTACTTCATTATTATTAATAAACAAGGAAAAACTGCAACAAAAACGCTGAAAACAATTAAAGTGCAATAGAAAAATAACAAAATTGAATAATAATAATAATAATTAACAATTTACAGCAACAGGAATCACGGAAAAAGTTTGTTTTTCTATAATAAAAATATATTTAAAGTAATTGGCAATAGCCTTGACAGTCCCCAGCCACAACCACTGGGCCGACTTTGCTAAATTTTTTTAAAACTCTGACACCTCTCCCCTCCTCCGTAGATATCGCAGCGCTATTTACTTTTTATTTTTATATTAGATAATAATAGTAATTTATAATTTTTATTGTTTTACATAAATTTAACTTTTACACTAAACGTTTTTTTTATAAAAAAAGAAACCATTATTACAACAAAACAACTTTCACAAAAATTTCAATTTCTTCTAAATTAATTTTAAAGTGCTTTCTATTTTATTATCTTAAATAATTTACTTAGTTTACGTCTTATAAAAGTTTTATTATTCTTTAACTCTCTTTAAGAATTTATATTAAATAGTGCAGAACTGCCGCTTATACTTTAATTACCCGATATTTAATATTTTTTATATCTTTCATTTCTACAAAAGAAAATATTTTTTAATTAAAAATTTCTTCATAAATGTAATTTTACCCTTAAAAATAATTGGCATTTTTCCTACATCAATAGGAAAAACTAAAGAATGCTGTAATGTAATTAAAAAATGATGCGGCAAATGAATATTAATTGTGTACTGGATTATTGATTTTTATTTCTATATTCCAAATGAAGTGGATATATTAATTGTTAAGTCACGTACAACTCAAAACCGAGCAAAATTTATAATGTACAACATTCCTATTAAGTCGAATAATTTTTTTTTTACCATCAAATTCACAAATATACTTGTACGCGGATTGATTTATAAAATGCTAAATATTTGAACACATATGTATTATTACTGCAGTAATATTTCAATTTATGGATTTTAATTAAATTAATTAAAACATTAATTATGAACGGAATATTATTAAAAAAATTCAGTTTATTTAAAAATCATAATTATGATAATTTGTATAACTTTAAATAGATAAAATATGGAAAAGAATTATCTGTAGATCGTATTACTTAAAATAATTTTTACTTAAAAATATACATATACTACCCGGTCAGGGTTCACTTCGCTCGGCCTTTCCATCTAACCGAGGAACTCCGCCCCCTCAACCATCGCTGTGTTCGTTATTCATATGCTTGTGAGAGTAATACTAATAAATAACAATTAAAGCCTGAAAAGCTTTATTTCCTTCAATGTTTCCCTCATTCTTTCATGCTGTAGACGAACATATCCCTTTCAATTATCCTAGGATACCATATTATCTCGGAAAGAGGACAAGGTAGAGAGCTGAAAATCGGATACGTTACCAAATGGATAATCTATTATTTTTACGTCGAAAAACGAAATCAAAAACAGTATTAGGTCGTCGACCAGGAGGAAAAATTCACAACTTCACCGCTAAGGGGGCTAGGACTTCGATCTACGGCTTAAAACCTACCATGAGATAAAAAAAATGTATCCTGAAAATTTGAAAGCAATCGGTCGGTTGGTTCTCGCGTGATGCTGTTGCAAACGGATAGAACCGCCACAAATTTTCACATTTACGTATATATATATATATATGTAATTACTTTTTTAAGATGTAATCTTGAAATAATGGTATTCAGTTGACATATTTATCCATTTACATGGATTGCGCAGATGTATTTGCTTAGTTTGTTTTACGTAATACTAAATAATAGACTTTCACAGAAATAACGAAATCGCTAGTTTACTTTTTATTTACTTAAAAAAAAAAGACAAGGAGAAGTTTTTATTATATTTGTTTTACATTTTAGAATTATTTATTTATATTTTACTTATTGATGAGATCAAGACAATCTTATTCGATTTAAACCGGTAAAATACAACTAAACTCCTACAGTTAAGCTGTAAAGAAATACATTTTAATAATTTTTTTGTATATCACTGTTTAAGCCAAAGAGCTTGATTATTTGATTCATATAATAAATAACTGGTAAAAAGTATATCATATGTAATTTTAAAAGTGATCCAGAAAGGTCCAGGCAATCCGGTTGGAATGTTTTAGTCATTCAGGAAAATCACAGGGAAATTGATCTCGATGATAAAAGACCGAAAATTGAAGGAACGAGATCGGTATTGGAAAAACCTCATAAGCAATATGGAAGCGCCAGTGTTTATCAGATCAGATATTGATATTAAATCGAGTCACTTGTCAGCGGAAAGCAATAGCGAAATGCCGAAAAGTACTACGCGGAAACTGAATCGACTTAGGATTAGAGTGGCAAGAAGTTGGAGTAGTATGATGAGATGGGGATGTGCAAACAGTGACAAGTGTGATTGTGGCTGATAATGAAACATCAGCTTCTACGCCCAAATATGGAAGAGGCTTGCTCACATGATTAACTAGTACCAAGTAGCAAGAGCTACTCAGTACTGCAAGTTGAGAATAATGATAGTGTTTTTTATTCCCAGGCGCGAAAAGTAATTATCTAATTTTATTGATTTGAATGAGCGGGAGCTGCATCGTTTAAATGTGGGGTATGCGCGAAAACAGTTAACAAATAAGAAAAGTAAAATACCTTAATTGATAAATAAACGTTAAAATATAGATAGAAACGAAGCGTTGATCAAATGTCTCGTGATTCGTATTTTCTGTGATATAATATGGTAATCTAGTACGAATCCAACTTTCCTCGTAATATTATATAACGTTAATTTAAACTTCTCCTGTTTCCGATTCTCTTTTAGGACCAACGATTAACTTCTACTCTTCATTTTATTATGATCTTTTGATTGTAACCGTTTCAAATGTTCAATAAAAATAAAAACCTGATGTGGACAACATCACTTCCTTAAATGCTTTATATTTTAAATACTTTGTTAAATTACATATACACAGTCTTTTAAAATGAAAAGTACATAAAATTTTATTTCATTAATAACTTCTGTTCGTTAATTTTTTCCCTGTTATTAATGAATTATTATTTATCGTAATTTTTTATTTTAAATCAGAGGTTAATAATTATTAATAAATCGATATATTTAAACTAAAAAAAAGAAAAAGTTAAAAGAATGGAGAGGAAGTCGGATTGAACCGATGTGCCTCCCCTTGTAAGATGCAAATATTTCATTAATTAAAGTTTTATTTGGCTATAACTCTGGAACCAATGAAAATAAGTACCACTTATTATATATCGTTGAAAATATATCAATGAGGGCTTATACTACAGTTAAAAAGTCCAAAATTCAAATTGTTTTAGACGTACATTCGTACGTACAGACGTCACGCCATTTAAATTTATTGATAAAAAGATTTAAAGGTCAGTAAAACAATCGTTTTAATTAAATCTTGTCCGTATCAATTTACCCGTTTTAGCGTTATAATGCTAAAATATATAAAAATAGAATTACGTGAACCTCCTCCTTTCGATAAGGAGTTAAAAATTTAATTAGCATATTATATAACTTCTTAGTTATATAACACGGCTTAACTCTTTCATGTGAAATGATAGATTGAAAATGATTTAAAACCAATTACAATATCATAGATCTCCTCAAATTAAGTTGAGGCAACTTACCGCGCATGGCACCCTTATCTAACTGTACTAATATAAGTATCCCCCTACTTCAATAAAATTATGAAAACTTTATAAATATCGGCAATATTTATTAAAAAAAAAATAATGATAAATATCATCGTAATTAAGTAGAAAATATCCTAATTCTTCTCTCTACAAATTATTTTATAACAAAACTTGATAAATAAATCTGTAAATTCATCGAGAGTATCTCATGAACGTCACAAATTCACATCCTTTCCACGACGTACCGATTTTGTTGGATATAAAGTAACCTTTACTCAACGAAAACTTTATAAATAAACCAATTATTTTTGTTTTTGAAATGATAATTTTTTATTGATATAAAATTATTATACAAATAAGATAATCAATTTTTTTATCAATAATTCTTCTGTATGCGTGTACTTGTGTGTATTTTTTATTGAATGGATGAAATTTTTATCAGCATTATTGTGAAACAGTAAATCGAAAAATTGTTTACAAATAAACATAATTTTGTTTTTGTTTACGACATACATAGATAAAAATAACCTGTACCCATAAACAGACAGCGATATGAATAATAATTGGACAAACTTAACGTGAATAAAGATAAAAATATACTTTTTTTTAAGGGAAGATGATAAAATGCAATGAATTAAGAAAAAATGAATTATTTTATTAATTATCTATTAGGAAATTATTTGAGATCAATCAGCGGTTGAAGGTCTCGCCTCTTTTTCATCCCGCTAACCCCACCAATCCTGATTACTCCTCTCGTCGTGCTCCTTCCTATTTATATTATGATTTATTTATTGCTTTATTTTTTGCGTTCGAAGGTTTCGTTGCTCCATTTAAATAAATGATTTTTAACGTTGACCAGTAACGTTTAATAAATTAGGTTCAAAGTGTTCGTATTTATGTATTTTAAGAATATGAATGTTTTAAAACGTATTTTTGGGAATGTGAAAAATTAATAAATTAATTCTGTTATAGTTATAATAAAAATTTCATTCATTTTTTAAACTCGTCTGACATGAACGACTACTTTTAATGTCAAAAAACTGACAACACAGTTGTAGGACTTTTCTGTCACGCGCCTTTTTTCTGATGCACGGCTTAAACACGTATACACACACAACTTAATTTAAAATACGTCAGTGCTACACTAGTTCTCCTTGTGATGAGAGGGGGGTTTCAATGGCGCAGTACCCCTTGGAGCATTTTTTTTTTGTGGGGGTGGGGATGCAATTTTGCAATTATTTTTTGTAAGGCGAAAGATTTATGCGAAATGAGAAGAGACCAGAGTATGCAAGTCAATGAGGCAAAATATCTGGGAGTCACACTCGATAAAAATTTGAGATTTAGCAGAGACATCGATATGATATGTAGTAGGGTCACTCCAATGGTCAAAGCTCTGAGAGGACTCTTCCAGAACCATGGAACACCAAAAATAGAAACTAGGAAATTAATAACTGCTGCAACAACATCAATGATATTATACGCGGCCCCGGTTTGGGGACATACAATTAGTATTAAACGGAATAAAGGAAAATTGAGAAGCACGCATAGACTTGCACTGTTGAGGGTGGCCGCTAGTTACAGAACGGTGTCCTATGACCCGCTTTGCGTAATAACAGAGGTTCTACCAATAGACCTGCAGATTAAAAGCAGGATGCTTAGATATGAGGGACTACTACAAGACGAGATAGCGGCTCAATTGGAGCAAGAATGGCAGTTGGAATGGTCACGCTCAAGAGTCGGGGATTGGACTAGAAGACTAATCCCTGATATAGGTAGGTGGTATGGAAATAGACGCGGAAACGTTGACTTCTATATGACACAGTTATTATCGGGGCATGGATCTTTCGGGCAGTACCTAGCCAGAATTGGAAAAAGGGACACACCACAATGTGTTTATTGTGAGGAAACAGATAATGCGGAGCACACTATATTTGTATGTCCTAGATGGGCTGAAAACAGGAGGGTAATTATAACAAATCGATTAACACCGGATAATCTAATTAATTGGATGGTACAAAATCAAGAGAACTGGGACCGGTTCAGATGGTTTGCTGGAGAGATCCTGAGAACTAAGGAAGAAGAGGGCGGTAGACTGTGATTAAGTTAAGTAGGGAAGGGTGGACAGTCTCTCCGTGGAGGGCTCGTATGCCCTGGTATGCGGGTTCCTACGAAGGGGGAGAACTCCAGGGGAGATGGGAATAAAAGAAAAGACCGAGTCCCGGCCGGCGGTGTGTCTCCCTGCGGGCGTTTAGGCGCTTTGTGAGGTGGGTACCGTCGATTAGAGGCATAGGCGTAAAGACCGAGACCCGGTTCCCTGCGGAAGGGCTGCGGGATGGCATCGCCGGACCTCGGCCCTAACGCGGGGAATTAGAGGCAGGCAAAAAATAAAACAAAAGATCCAAGACCGGGGGGGCCAACCTGCCGTGCCGGATGTAAAGCCGGTGGGTGGGAGACGCCCCCTTTGAGTAGAAGGACACTCTCCCCGACTGAGTATACTTAAATGGATATCCGGTCGGGGAAAGTAGGGGAAAAAAAATTATTTTTTGTAAATTTTATTTTTTAATTGTTAACAAATGCGCCTAAGAAAAATAAGAACTCAATTAGACAAAATCTCAAGATCCTGAGGGTGACCTGCTATGCACCCTCACCTCTCCATGACCTTTTAAGTTGAAAACTTAATGGCATCAATTCACCATTTACAGAAGTAATCGGATTAAGTTTGGTATAAATCGGTTCAGTATTTCTGGAAATATAAGGTGATTTAAAGTACGACATCGAACACACACGTACATACGAACAGTATCATCCGGAAAATTTCCATCCGGTTTTTTGGTTTCTTTAGATGTCAAAACGTAAAGATCCGGTGAAAACCGCATATGCCCAAACTGGACCAGTTACAATACTTTCCCTTCTACAGTTATGGCGCTAGACGGGAAAGTAAAAGTAATATTACAACAACAGAACACCTTCAACGGTATTTTATTAACTTGTTTGTCTTTTTGATCAGCTGTTCAACGTTTGATAAAATCCTTATATTAAATATTTAACCATATTGAGATCGTGCATATAAATATTCATGTTTAAAAGTTACACTTAATCATAATTTCAAATATATATCGATAAATTCTTAGCAGTAACGTTGCAATTCTAAGAACGTTGTCTATAAATGTTCAGTGTCAGTATAAAAATGTAAATTTTGTATACATATTTAAAAGAGCTTTATAAAATAAATCACGAAGTGTTTGCTGCAGGATAAGAAATGATAGACAGGCGTTCGTTATCAGCGTGAGCTGTACAGAGGATTCATTTTGAAGCCGATCAAAGTTTTTTATTTAGAATTGGAAATGTAGGACTTTTCTTTTAAATATCGTGAAAGAAAAAAATCCGATAAAAATATAAATTTCGTAAAAGAATAATTAAAAGACAAAAATTATAATTTATTGTGATAAGCGTATTTGAAAATTATGTATTGAAAATTAAGTAGTTATTTCAAATGAAGACGTCATGATTTATCGCATAATCAGAAATTCGTTTGTAGTATTAGAAAAAAGATGATTAAATTATTCCATTATAAGCGCTAGACTGAGGTTTCAAAAAAAGAAAGAAATTAAAATCGGTTGCTCTACGAAATTTATTTCAATTATCTAATTGTTTTAAAAATCTCACACTTCAATCAAAAATAAAAATTAACAAAATAAGATAATCGTTCAAAGGAAAAAAAATGGTGAGATCATTTTATATAACATAGTGATACGAACGTATGGATCGTAAGAAAAAGGTATTAGGTAACTGAATTTATTTCATTTGCAGCTGCTGCAAGAATAAAGTATGGTAATCAGTCCAAAAATGGGGTTAGAGTTTTTTACATTTATCTACGTTTCATGACCCAGGGACCCCAAAAAAAACAAAAAAATGAAGAGATAATGTTCGAATGTAGGTGTTTTGGCGTGTTTGAAGCTTAATAGCTTTTGAAAAATCGATTTTGATGAAGTTTTGTATAGAGACTCGTTTATATAGGGTAAAGTTTGTTAGTAAAATTTTGGGGTCAATACCTTCATGATGTGGAGGTAAATAGTTTTTTGGGGTTAATTTTCTCA
This sequence comes from Lycorma delicatula, assembly GCF_047948215.1. Classification (NCBI taxonomy): domain Eukaryota; kingdom Metazoa; phylum Arthropoda; class Insecta; order Hemiptera; family Fulgoridae; genus Lycorma; species Lycorma delicatula. The sequence continues at coordinate 93,263,661 of NC_134462.1, forward strand.
AAATTTTATAATCATGACCACTTTAAATAAAGCTCGGTGCATACATGCATGTTTATCTTATTTTAAAAAATGTTTTGCCCCGTAATCCTCCCTTTCACAAAAAACGAAAAAAGCTATATTTTCATTAACCGATTTTTTTATTGTCTTCCTAAGGAAAGTAGTAGTGACCCAAAAAAAATACTTTGAGGGCGATATTGGGGGTTGAGGAGCCAATCAACGTATAAAAATAACAACTTTTTTTATTTTTTTAAATGTTTTGCTTTATTTAAAATTTTAATATTATTAAAAGTCTTCATAATGAACGTTTAGTAATAATATTAAAATAAAATTTCATCGTAGTTTTTCCCCACCACCAAAAAAATGTTAAGTAACTTTATATTGGATGTTTATTTCTTTAGTGAATTGTTTTTAGTTTCTTCCACTTAACATAGTAAAAGTATAAAAATCAAAAAAATTTCTTGGAAAAATGTTTTGGAGTTGGGGGAGCAGAAAAAATAAAAAATACCGATCTTTCCAATTAATTTTTTTTTTTTATTCAAACATTTAATAATAATTAACAATAAAACTCGTCATTATCTTCAACCTGGAAAGTATTACAACTTTTTTGTCAGCTTTATTGCTATGTTATGCAGATCGTAGAAGGAAAAAATAATTAGATGTAAAGCACTTGCTTATTTTGTGATAAAACTAGTACTTCATCACAAAAGATGACATCATTCTTACGAGGCTGCTATCATGACATGGTAATGGCGCGATAATTAGCAATTACAACAAAACCGTTACGTATATATATTTTATGTATGTAATTTTTTCTAGTTTTGAGTTCTGTAACGTTGTTTTAACCTTCATAAATCATAACTAATGGTAACATGCTGTTATATACCGGTCATTTTAAACATATTATCATATTAGTTAAGGTTAGCGAGCGTAGGTTAATGTCAGTGAAGCAATAAAATGTACCAGAGAGGTGTGTGCTGATCATTTATTCAAAATTCCAAAAAAGGTAGGATGTCCAGGAATGACTGTAGAAATAGAAGATTCCTCATTTTCAAAAAGAAAGTGCAATAACGGCAGAATTCTTCCAAATCAGTGAGTATTTGCTGAGAAATTATAAATGTAATCTAACCTCCGAGACCACTGTTAGGTATTGCTTCAGAGGATGAGATGGATGACAGTGTAGGGTGTGAAAATGCCATGCCTGACCGTGATTCGAACCCGGGACCTTCGGATGAAAGGCCAAGACATTACCACTCGCGCCACGGAGGCCAGCAAACAAACTTAACCTACGCTCGCTAACATTCACTAATTAGTCATGCGTCTGGTTGCCAGATTAGTGCCGAACTGTGGAGGACCGAGACAGCAGAGGAGGAGGCTGCCGACTGGAATGATATACTCCACGTTACTTTACAACGCCGAGATATGGGGAAGGGTCATTAGATACGGCGTATACAGCGATGCTCTCGAATCAATACACAGAACGAGCTGCCTCCGTACTACAGCTGCATATCGCACGGTTTCTCGAGAGGCAGTCGAAGTGTTGGCGGGAATATTACCTATTGATCTGGAGATCACCCGCAGGAAAAAAAAATTAAAGAGTAACGGGCGTCAACACCTGCGGAAAAAAGGGGAGTGGCTAGCTCCATTATGGAAGAAATGAGGAGAGAATGGCAGATGCGATGGGACACTAGTGATAGAGGCCGATGGACACATCGCATAATTGGGGACCTGAGAAGTTGGTGCGAGAGGGCCCATAGCTCGTTTGATTACTGTCTCACACAGTTTCTAGCGGGTCAAGGAGGGGGGTTCAGAGAATACCTCTTTAGGTTTAAGCTAGATCACTCCGCTAGTTGTCCAGTGCGCGTAGACGAGGAAGAGACAGCATATAACGTATTCTTTCGCTGCCCCCGATTTGAGGATGCGAGGAGAGAAATGTTGGACACCGTAGATAAAAGGGAAATGTTCCTCCCTGAGGAACTGTAACAGATCATGTTGGAAAGCGCGGCAAACTGGGCGGCTGTAGCAAGGTTTGCTAGGAAGATCATGAAGGAGCTGTATGTCTGGAAGGCGTCTCACAGGGGTAGAAGAAGGAGTCGTCAGAGGGTGAAGGGGCGAACAGGCATGCGGCTGAGAGCCTAGGGATTTTCCCGTACGAGTGGGGATTGCCTGGGTACGATGAGGTCGTGGACACTACGCTCCCGCGTCCGATGGTGACCCATGAGAGAAGTATACTGTAGTGCTCAATTGTCTGTGAGGTGTTTGTTTATATGATTGGATGTAACTGGCTTTGATGTGATGTGTGGTGTGTGCGGCGTGAGGTATGTTTTGTGAATGATGATTGAATGTCGTGGAATGTGTGGTGAGATTTAGTCTGATGTTTGGTATGTTATTGGTGTGAGGTCCATGTCTGTTGACTGCGGTGTCTGAATGTGTGTGAAGGAGTATTCCCCTTTCTGAAGTAATGCACACCAGTTGGAACCAGGGGTGGAGGTTTAGTCGGTAGTGCGCAGGAACACATACGCATTTAATGACATCTTGCGGAACCTGTTAGCAAGCTCGACACTTCTCAGGTCGTAAATGGAGTTCCTCCACCTCTTTAAAAAAAAACCTTCACTAATTATCAGTGATGTTTTGATTATTTAAATAATAAATTTAGTAATTATTTCAATTATTTATTATTTAATTAATTATTAATAAATAATATTAATTATTTAAATAATAAATAATTGCAATGATTACTAAAGTTATTATTTAAATTCCATAATTATTGCAATTATTTATTATTTAAATAATCAAAAATGAAATAATAAATGATTGCAATAATTATGGAATTTAAATAATAGATTCAGTAATTATTGCAATTATTTATTATTTAAATAATCAAAAAATTACTGTTAAATAGTCAAGGTTAGCGAGCGAAGCGAGCGTAGGTTAAGTTTTATTACTTTATATCTATAATTATAAGTAATAATGCTTTAGTTTTTAATATGTAAAATACGTTAATACGAGAATACTTAAAATGACCGGTATAAAACGGCATGTTAGTGAGTTTTCTGTAATGTATTATTGGGTTATTTTTATTGAGTTACAGAGTTACTACAGTATTTCTCTAATGTTCATTCATCAATTATTATGAAACATGCTATATTAAGTAATGTTTATGTGAAAAAAGTGTGGGGAGGGCGTAAAAAAAAAGGACCAGCCAGACCTTAAAACGTTCAACATATGAACTTAAGTCCGTTGTCTTCAGAAAAACTATTCAGTTAATTGATTAAAGGTGATATCATTCGATCTACCACGTATTTTTTTAATTGTCAGTCGTGTAGTAGCAAATTTGTTGCTATTATAGTGTTGGTTGAATAAAAAAATTAAAAAAAATTGGAAATCGAAATAGCTAAGTTAAATAATGGTTATATAAACGGCCCGAGTTGTTTCATATGCAATCGGTTAACAAACAGAATATTTAGTGAAGATGATTTGACAGTTTCAATTAAACAATACTGCTGCTCATGGTAACTCCATTTATCTCAAAATACCCTAATGAAAAGCGTCACCAGCGCCGAATAAAAGCTGATTGTAACGTTGTGTTTTTTTACAAACAGAATTTAGCTTTGAAGATAATTTTTGATATAGTATAAGCAAACAGCAATATTGTATATTTACGCTGACTGAAGGCATTTAACTGATCAGACGAAAGATTTCGATGCAGTCTTCAGGCGTACACCATACCTGTAAAATTTTTATCTTCCCGTAGGCTGTTGACGTCTTTGCCTTCCGGCAATCTGGGCGTCTGTGGAGTAAAACTTGGCCTTCAGTAAATCTCGATACGTGTAAGGTGGTTACCGAAACAGCTTTGCGAATCGTTTACATCAGGGGATCAAATTTCTGACATGATTATTCAAAATGCGATAACTATGTGCGAGTACGACAATAGATTAGCGAGTTTAGTACAAATAGGGAAATGTTATACTGTCAATTTCGTAGAAAATTTATCAAAATGGATCGGTTTTTGTAGATTTCGAATGTTGAACTAGTAGACGTTATTAACAACTTAAAATTTTGTGCCGACTCCGTGACAAAATGGTAGCGTATCAGCCTTTCATCCGGAGGTTCCGGATTCGAATCACGAATGGCATTTTTTATACGCTACAAAATTTCATTTCTGTATTCCTACGGAGAAGCTTCTAAATTTCCGTGGTGAATTAATTCATCAAACAAAAGAAAAAAAAATTCTGATATAATATTCATAAAGTATTTTTGACGGACATCTTGTAAAGAATAATTTTCTAAATATCAGCTTTTATCCAGGATAATTGACAGATATTTATTATAAAAATCGTGATTAATGTACAATGAAACGTCAAATAATAATTATTTGATAAGGATGGGTCAATTTACGGGATCCATTTTCAAGATTAACTGCAAGATAGTTAAAAAAAAGATTATTTAGTTATATAAATATTTTTCTATTTTTTAAGATATTAAGAAATATTTTAATATTTTTAAGCGTGGATTTCATACTCATAAAAAACAAAAAGATAAATAAAATAAAAATTGTTTTGAAAGGTTAAGGAATTATTATCAGTGAGAAAATTAGCAACAGACTTGATATAGAAATTCGCTAAATGTTTTGTTTGATGTTATGCAGAAAAGAGAAAAGATATATTTACAAATAAGAAGAAAGTGCTGATAAAGCTTTGAAATATGACACTGGAAGAACCGGGGAAAAAGTAAAACTTAGAGTTAGAGTAAATAACGAAGAGATCTGAAAAAATTGAGAGGAAAAATGCCTGGCAAAATTAAAAAAAAAAGAATGAGGTATGAATTAGGCATTATATTAAGTACGAGTAGAAACTGCATGAAAATGACGACTGAATAAAATGGGGAAGGGAAAAATGAAAGTAGAAGGATTGGTATGTTCATGTTACGAACGATGAAATTACGAACAGAGAAAGGTGAAGAGTCTGCTTAAAACATTACCAAATAAAAGAACAAAATTAATTAGCACGATCAAACGTTGAGGAAAAGTTAAAAGTATTATGAATTCAATATTGTTTAAAATATACGTAAATTTATTTGTACATAAATAAGCCTAATTAATTATACTAATGCATGCTAGACAGTCAGTATCCGATATGTAATTTATATATGCTTATACATTTATAATGTAGGTTTCGATAAAATAATTTGCGAGGAAAGAAGTAAATAAATTTACTATTATTAAATAAAAGACAATACCCGATATTTTATTTTAAAAAATCATCCAAATCGAAAAAATAAACAATTAAATATTTAACTCCGATTTATTCAAATGTTGTGTATTTAAAAATTGAAAATTAATATATACAGAATGATTCATGAAGAATGTAATAAACTTTCACGGCGTGTTCTACTAATGAAAATACCAGTATTTTCATACTGGATGAAAATACCAGTATAATGAAATACCAGTATTTTCATTAGTAATTAATATCTGCCGCTTTTTGATATTTTTTGTTTTTAATAAATTTCAAAATTCTTATATCTGTATTTGGTTTTTATAGACTTTAATAATACCGTTTTACTCAGAATCATATTCTCAGCAAGTTTTATTTAAAATTGTTGTCTATTATTTATTTAATAAAGTTATTTTACGTCAAACATAAAATAGCGTTTTTTTCTATCGCAATTTTTTGTCTTTACTACAGATTTCTCAAAAAATATAAAAATAGGTTCTGGAACCTTTTTTTTCAGTGTTTCAAGCGAGATTTCATGTAAAACCATTAAATTTGGCTTTGTAGGTCTCCAAGACTTACAATCTGGCTTAATTCTATCGAAGGGTAGAAATTAGGGCCAAATCTTTTTCTAGCCGACATTCGCTAACGAAGCGACCCGATGTTGAACTTTCTTGATGATGAACTTTTTTCTTTATGTTAAATGTTATATATATATATATATATATATATGTTGTTTATATAATCCAATTTGATCCCCCTAATTTGATCCCCTGTACATAGGTGGATCAAGTTGGATTATATATTAGTACAGATGAACATGGGTCTTGTAAAGATTGAGTTCAGAATAATCATAATATATATGTATATATACACGAGGGATGTCTCTAAATTAAAGTCCACTGGGAAATTTCTCGTAAGATTGGCCAACCTGTGTCGTTCATGGCCACGCTAGTAATGTACACACTGCATTGTTGTCTGTCAGTTTTCGCCGACGTGAAATACGTGGAGTCATAGGTTTTTTAAACCGTCGAAACGTTAAGCAGGTTGAAATTCATAGTCAGTTGTTTCCTGTGTGCGGTGATAAAATAATGAATGAAGGAAACATCCGAAAATGATGTGAAAGGTTTAGAAATAACAGACTTAATGTGCATGAAGAACTGAGGACTTGTTGAACCGCGTCGATGATGAAATCAAAAAAGATCGTCGCTCAACGATCTCCGACCAGGCCCTTCTTTTTCCTGATGTTTCAAGAGCTGTTATCGGTCGCATTGTTCACGACCATTTAGGCTTCAGAAAAATTTGTGCACGTTGGGTGTCTTACATCTACAACGTTATAAAAAATCCGTACGGAATCTGCTTTGGAATTTTTGATGCGCTACACAGAAAAAGGTGATGAGTTCCTTAATTCAATTGTTATCGGCAATGAAACATGGATTTCGTATTACACGCCAGAGAAAACGGCAGTCAAGTGAATGGCGTCATCCTCAATCACCAACCAGACCGACAAAGATCAAGCCACACCTATTTGGACGCAAACTGATGGTCACAGTCTTTTGGGATCTATTTGGCAGACTGCTGATCGATTTTATGTCACGTGGAACGACTATAAATGCAGAGGCCTACTGCGAAACTCTACTTAAGTTATGGCGCGCCATTCAAATTCGGCGACGTGGGCTGCTGACCGACGGCGTCGTCCTGCTTTACGATAATGCCGTCCAGTGTTACGGGTCCGATACATGATTTACTGAGAACATTTGGATGGGAAATTTACCATCACCGACCATATAGACTTCTTCTGATTACCATTTGTTTAGGAAACTAAAAGAATTTTAGTGGTAAGCAATTTGCGGATGACGATTAACTTGCAAATGCTATCAATCAATGGCTAAATGAACTGGCGGCAGAGGAATACGACAGTATAGTATGGCAGAATACGAGAGTATATTGAAGCTGGTGTATCGCTAATTCATGTAGCGATTATATAAATAAGTAGTATAAGAGAAATAAAAAAATTTGAAACGGTCTTTACTTTAGAGATAACCTCTCTTATATATATATATATATATATATATATATATATGTATATACGAAAGGAAAATTCTTTTATATATATATATATACATAAGAATTTAATATCAAAGATATTTCCAAATATCGTAATACGTCGTTTTGAGACCCTTATATATTAACAATGGAAATAACATACGTATGTTGTAGGTACAAAAAACAATTCGAGGAGGTTATGATAATTTTATAATTCCAAATATTTGTAAATTTAATAAAAGTTCAGTAATAACTATAACATTTCCATTTTTGTTTTGTGAAGAAATAAAAAAAACCCTTAAATTAATTTAAAAGAATGATCAACAAAAATATTTCAGGTCAAAAATAATGTAAACGTTTTGCATAATTTTGTAATCCATGATATTTATTAGCTTTTTATTATTCATGTAGTAAATTATAATGAAATTTACACTATGACATTAAATTGTGATTAAGAAAATCATCGTACGAAAATATTTGCATAAAATTATTAAAAAACAATCTTGCGCAAGAAAACAGACTTTCGATAATTTTGTTTGGTTTTAATATTTTTTTTTTAAATTTTGTTTAGGCCTAATATTGCCAAAAATAGGTACCGCAGATAAAGAAACGTCAACGTTCCCAACTTGCAGCATCATACCGAACCACGCTTCTAACTTGCCACGCTCAAATTTTTTATTCCTTAAAATGAGTATAACTCAAAAACGATAAACCAATCATCATTAAATTTTCACATGCCCAACTTCAGATGCACTACTACAGCATATCTAAATTTTATTAAATCTCGAAACACAAAGTTTAAAACATAAGACTATATATATACACACACACACACACACTAGCCTACCCGTCTAGCCTGAACCTGGACTCTCAGGGCCCAGAGAAACACCGGAGGCAATTCATGGCCTCCTTGGGGCCTTCCGCAGGGCCGCAGAGCTCGCCATTCCCGTGTTGCGAGGGAATGGCTCCTTGAACATCCGCAAAACTCTCTTCGGGGGCTCCACCCCCTACTGCTCGTTATCCTCATGATTGTGAGAATAATACTGATAAATGACAAGTAAAGTAGTCATACTCTATAGAAACCTAAAAGAGAAACTAAATTACAAAAGACAGAATAATAATAGCTATGGCAACCAAAGTACACAAACCTTTGAAGACGAAAAATTCATAACTTATTTCTTTGCCGTGGAGGCAAAATATAATAATGAAGTAAAACGATTTATCTTTTTTTTCCTTAATGAATATCTTTAATTTACAATTCACCCTACTTCAGCGTGAAGAAATAATGAGTATTTTTAATATTTTAACCTTCGAGGGAGCTAGGACCTCGGTGTGTAGCTTAAAACCTTCCATGGAATAAAACGAATGTATTCTGAAAATTTTAAAACAATCGATCGGTTGGTTCTTCGAGATGAAATATATCTAAAAACCTTTTCAGTTTTGCCAAGAAACATGGGTAAAGATTTGGTTGCAACTTATCGAGTAGTTTTTTTGCTTATCCCGAACAAACAAAAAGCCTCTTCGTCTTTATATAATATATATATATATATATGTATGTGTAAAGAAGCGCAATTTAAGTAAATGGTTTTTTTATACTCTTATACCTTAAAACGCAAAGAAAATTTATTTTCAAGCCCCCCACACTCACATCATGCGACCGAAAGTAATGCCGTATACTTTTCCTTAAAAAGTTCGTAAAAATTGCTCGCTAAACATCTAATAAGTTTGCACAAATTCAGCTTTAATTTGACCTTGACCGAGATGTTATTAAATAAAATTTCATGAAAACTGGATAATGATTTCAGTTAACACCGTATTAATGGTTGGATATACTAACAAATTCTACTGTACAATCATATTTCAAGTGAACAAAGAAAAAAAACTTGTAATTTATTGACGAGAGAAAATTAAATTTAATACCTTGATTTTCATACTTATTCATAAACTACGATTGAAGCGAATAAAAGATATACAAGAAAGCCGGTTGATAAGATAAAAAAATCACATGTGGTACTAAGCCAATAAAAATTCAATAACATGGAAAAATTAAAAAAGAGATTGCGTCTCATTCTTTGAAATCTTAAACAATTGTTAAAGTGAGCAATGATAGGTATATTCAAATTCGTACACACACGCACACACACACGAACAAATGATATTAGTTATTATAGAAAAAAAATACTGATTTCTAATTTTGATTTTTTTTTTAAATTGGTATATAATTAGTTCCATTCACACAGAGGACTGAAACGAATAGTTTGATATATTTTCATTGAAATCGGTTCAGTCGTTCTCGATTTACAAGGTAATAAACTAAAAAGCAAACGTACCCCATTCTAATTTTGATTTTTTTTTAAATTGGTATATAATTAGTTCCATTCACACAGAGGACTGAAACGAATAGTTTGATATATTTTCATTGAAATCGGTTCAGTCGTTCTCGATTTACAAGGTAATAAACTAAAAAGCAAACGTACCCCATTCGTATACATCACCCATCTTCATAACTAACCGAGTGTGAAAAAGAATTAATGAAAAGAAAAAACACCAACGATGGAGTTGCTTATATAGAAATACTTTTAAATGAAAAATATTTTTAATGAAATAATTTTTTCGGATACTTTTATCGAATACCGCGCCACCACTCGTTCCCGTCAAAGAATTTCATAATTCATTTACAACCTAATGCATTATTTCAACTTAAAGATCTCTGAAAATTCATTTACCGACTGCTACATGGCAACTACTGGCGGGCAGGTGCCCCTTATTGCATACAGTATTTTCTGGAACGGGTTCTCGTCTCCTATCGTGCGGCACCAAATGAATTCGGCGAACTAGGATTCTACGTGATGGTTGGCAGTTTCCTTGTGTTTTTTATTCTGTCATTTCAGTGACCACAAACTTTCAAGGTTTGAGTATGAGCATCACTATGAAGATCAACGAAATTGTACCGACGATTCAAAGTATATTGGACCATTTCAAATATTTAAAAAATTAATTATGAAGATTACTCAAAATTAAATGAAAGAGATGTTTGGGGGGGGGAAACAAAAAATTGCATTTTTGGAAAAAACAATAATTTAGGAAAACTTCTTTTCAAAATTTTATCTTGCCTATGCTTTCAATACAGACTTCTCTATTGTAATCAAATTTATATCCCATTCACGGTGACACGGAGCAACACTTGATAGTTCGAACGCCCAACTATACAGAAAACGTATGACGGTCACGAAACAGATTCGACATACTGACACGCATGTTGACTTTCGACCGGCAAGTATATTTGTTGTATGTTGTAACGCCGTCAGTTTCGTAAAAAAAATCATAGAATGTTCGTTGTAACATGTTCAGATTTCCGGTGAAATGCCACGCAGTTCCAGGAACTCTACGGCATCGTGTTCGTTAGTCGGAAAATTAAAAATATTCATGTTAAATGTCGGTAGCAAAGTTAAACTGCTTTCGCAGTAAATGCACAGAACAGACTCTAGATAATCGGTCGGAACACATTAGATACAGAGTTGAATTTACATTAAAAAAAAAATCAAATTTCTAATTAAAATCAGATCTAATAGGTGATGTATAATTTAAATTAAAGAACGGATTGAATAATTTTAATTTAAATTAATCGAAATATGGAGAAGATAAATCATCTCAAAAATATTAACAATAAACTACGTAATGAAGTTTAATATCTTTTTTGCAGATTTTTTTTTTACGTTTTGTAGTAAATATATACTAAAATTATTCTTTTTTATTTTTATTTTGGAATGGTCAACTTAATTGTATATACAGTATTTTTTCTTCAAAAAAGCAAAATATATTTTCAAGGAGAAAAAAATACCTTGATTTTTCTTCCTTGATTTCAAATCGATGTTTATTTTGGAAACCGAGTAATTTTATTAATTGTTAAATGAATTATTTAAGATCAGGGTACTTTTTCTCATTTTTTCATATAAAAATTGCATAATATAGCATGTTTTATAATAATTGATGAATAAAACAAGAAAAATACCGTAGTAACCCTATAACTCAATAAACCGTACCAGACACATTAATCGAGACTAACACCATGCATTGAAAAAGGATCAACAACAATGTCTGACAAATGGAAAGCCTATGATGGTATTTTTCATTTGAATGGATATAATTTTCAACATTGTACTGTAAATCACTCAGAAATCTTTGTCGAGCCCTTCACCTGAGCTAATACACAAGACATAGAAAATCTGTGGGCTTGTTTCAAAAAAACGTAATGAGTGAAAGTTGAATTCACAATAATGTTGAATTCATATTCGTGCGAATTCTTATGGCGTAATAGGCATAAAAATGAGGATTTATTTAATATTATATTAAAAGACAGTGAATTCTATCCAATGAGATAAAAATGTTTTTGTTTGACATACATTATTTATATTTCGGTTTAGTAAGTATATCTATTATGGTTAAACCAAACGATATACGTACGATTTGCCAGTACACGGAATCAAAATAATCTAACCAAACTTAACCTACGATCGCTTCGCTCGCTAACCTTGACTAATTAACAGCAATATTAATAAATTTAGTAATTATTGCTTATGATAGAGTTGTTTTTTTTTATATGTAAAATATGTTAATATGGAGGGTGTTTAAAATGACAGCTGCAAAACAGCATGTTAGTACGTTTTCTCTAATATTTTATTCATCAATTTTTATAAAACATACTAGGTTTATTTGTTTTTTTTTAAATTAACATTTTTAATATTAATTAATATTTTTCATTTAACATTTTTTGTAAAACGAAAAAATACCAAGAACAGAATAAAAAATAAATTTTTCTTTAAAAAAGGGTTATCGATTTGGTGTTTGATATTATTAAAACAGATATAAAATAAAAAAATATTTAAAAAACTAAATTAGTAAAATTATTCAAAATTAAATATTTTTTGGAAAAAACAAAAGAATTCATTTTTCAGAGAAGGACAGTAAAGTATAATTAATGGTTGTTTCTAACTGATATCCGTGATCCCATTAACAAATTAAAAATGTCCATATTCAAGAATAACAAGAATCTTGATCGAAAGTGAGGAATTAAGTTTCAACTGCTTTTTATATGACCTGATCTGATGATGCTTATCATATCGTATTTGATACGATGTGATATGGGCTTGGCCCTTTATTTGAAATCCTATCCTATTGAGTAATTATATTTAGGTTAATGTAATTACATTAAATATTTTTCTTTGAGGGTATAGTTTTTAACTTTGTAATTTGAATAAATCGTGAATGTTTATTTTACTTGTTAATTTTTCTAACTAGTAAATGGATTCAGATTCATCTAAACTTTTTACCGATAAAAATTATGCAGTTGTAAAAATAAAAATACGATCGATTAAGTTTTTCTTAAGGCTAGCATAATATGTGTAAAGTTTCTTCAGCTGGTTGTAACGTAGATATAAACTGGCACATATCTCAATTGTATTATAATCGAAATTAACCGGTTACCTAAATTATTACAATGTTTACAAACATTAATACTAAATTTATTATTTTTAAAATAATCTACACTTTAAGATTATTTTAAAAATAATAAATTTAAGGTAAATCTACATAAGAATATGTAGATATTCATCATTTGAAATATTCACCGACGTGGTTGTGCTGTTAAACTTATTACTGAGTATTGGTATTAAAAATCGAATAACAAAAGATAAATATATAGGGTTAATATTGCTAAGCAACGATAAAAGAATTGTGCTGCATTATTACCGCCCACATAAATTATAAGAGGTCAAAGTTCAATAGATAATTGTATTAATACATAAATATTTTTTTAAAAATCGATTTCTTACCAATAAAATGCAATTTTATCGCCCATTCCATTTTTAATGTTTTTATCCAAAAGATTATAACTTATATTTGTCGACGCTCCTTCCATCCACTTTATATTAATCGGACCTTTCTTCGTGTCAAAATTATATGAAAAGAATTTATTAGGATCTGCTGGTGTTTCCCAGTAAAATTGTTTGGAAATTTCACCCCAGAATTCGTCAGGATTGTCGATCGATTTTTTATAAAATTCTTTATATTGGTTCATAGATCTTACATACGCTTTTTTAGATATTGACGGATGCGGTTCGTAGATTGTTTTACTCATTTTTATTGATTAATTTAAATTTTTTTACACAAAAAAATAACACACGATAAAACAAAATTAACGAACGCGCAATACAACTAACTACACACTGCGAAATGTGAAAGGCGACTGACTGTCAACAACAGCTCATACAGTAACAACGCAACCCCGGCAACCGACCGAACGAGTAAGTCAATACTGTCGGACGATAGTAATGTTATTCATGTGTTTTCCCGCTGTGCAGCGCTGTTAAACTTTATCTTACGTCATCTACTTGATACACCTGCCTGCCGCTATTGCGGTTAAAACCCTGACCTCTCTTACGGGCCAAATATTGCACAGCAATAAATTTAACGTTACGTATAACGAACTTCGGAGGTACTATTATGCTATTTGACATTCTATTGCAAATATTTCTTGCTCAATAATTCTCTTTCTTTGCTCTTCTTCAAGCGGTTTAAAAGAATTATTTTATTTTTTTAACGCTTCCTCTTTTGCAAACTGATAAATCGAGCTTAAAGAATCTTGTCATAAATAAAGTCAGTACTGAGAAGTACAAAAGATTTATAAAAATATCAACTTTTCATGAGGTCGAAAATAAAGATTAATAAATTATGAATTATTTTACAGGAGTTATAATATGACTGCTGGAACTTTTATGCTTCTTAAAGTGAAAACATACATACATTCTACCATTATCTGATTTAAATCAAAAGATTTGTATTGTGATATAAGTGAATTATAGCCTTCTGAATTGTGCTACTGCTATCAATCAATTGTTTTTATGCTTACTGATCAACGCATAATGAATAAATTCTCACAATATTAATCTGAAAAACTAAGGCAGGCTTTATCATCAAATCATAGAAATCTGACTCAAAAAATTAATTAAAAAAACATGTTTCTCTTTATTAAATTAATAATTTATTTTCTGTAATTTAAAATTTTAATTCTATTAAATTCAGTGAAGTAGCATTTGAACAGAAAAAGTAATGTTTACTACAAAATTCTGAACACTTGTCAAAATACATGCAATAAAAATACGATATTAATAAAATATACCAATATTAACACTTATTATATATACAGGGTCATATTTTTTAAAGAGATGGGATTATGTTCCTACTTATTTACAAACAAGTTAGGATTATAGTGTAAAAACAGTTTTTTCAAATTTATTCACGGCTCACCATCCTTGTTATGAAATCATGAGAGTGATTTGGATATATGGAACTGATAAAAAAAATGTTGGTGAGGAAAAATGATTTTACTCGCAATGAGATCTTTGATGTGATGTATACCAACCACAGAGGACCCCTTAAGTAGCAGAAGAGAGGTAAAAAGATTGGATGGAATAAATGCCGACAGACAGAATGAGGACATCTGTACTGCTTCGCAAGTCTGAACCTAGGATTAGTTTTCATCATTATGTTGTTTTTATGTTATACTCTGGAATTGTATTTATCTGTATTTTGTATTTTTATTGTATGTTTGGATTTTCATTCTTATGTATAAATTGAGAAAATGAAATGTTCTAGTCAATCGAAATGTGAAGTTCTATAAACTAATGTAACTTGGCTGTTGTATTCTTTTATTCATATTCTTCGTATTTGTAGTATTTATATATTATTGTTCCCTTGTGTAATGTGTGACATTGTAAATTAATACCCATTGTGTAGAATTGCATACGTGATGCTGAGATATTAATGTTGTATTTTCTATAGTCTTCTTTGTAATTGTATACTTCGTGCAACAATGTTAAGTAGTGCTGTATGCGGGAGGGGACATGTGATATGTTAAAAAAAAATTTATGAAACATGACAACACGTAGGGACAGGGAGGCAGCCCCCTTGCCTAGGACATCTTGGCTTTCTTACATGCAAGATTTGGGAGTTAGGGTGCTTCTGAAAATGGTACGAGCGACCCTTGAGGTATGTGAGGGCCCAGGACATGTGAAACGCATGTTCAAATTCTTGTAGAATAGGGGTGGGAAGGGTAGCTCCCCTGGTGACCTCGATGGGCGGCTCTAAAGGAGCAGAATCAGGATGGGCAATTGCTGCTACAACACTCAGCAGCAATGGAGGTAATGCCGATAGGCAGATGCTGGTTGCTCTTGGGGTGTTCTTTGATGAGAGGCTTCAATTTAGGGAGCACCTTCAGTTGCCTTCTTTGGTGTTCGTAGAGTCATCCATGCCGATTGGGGGTTGATTTATCGTACCATGCATATTGTTTACAAAAGTGTCTGCAAGGCCATAATGTTGTAGATGCGCCTGTCTGGGGTCATCGTTTACAATTCCAATGTTATAGGGATATTTTATTGTGAGCCCAGTGTCTTCTATTGTTAGCTGTTGTCAGAGGCTACAGAACTGTCTCGAGATAGCCAGTCTCTGTGATCACCGGCATAAAATCCATTGACATTTTAGCTACAGAACGTAGCAAGCAGTATATTTCTAAGGGAGATCTTCTTACTTTGGGCATATGTTG
This sequence comes from Lycorma delicatula, assembly GCF_047948215.1. Taxonomy (NCBI): domain Eukaryota; kingdom Metazoa; phylum Arthropoda; class Insecta; order Hemiptera; family Fulgoridae; genus Lycorma; species Lycorma delicatula. The sequence continues at coordinate 93,279,516 of NC_134462.1, forward strand.
AGAAATTGAAGACAAAGGTTTTGACTCTTGGCAAGTTAGGTGGTACGATTTTTCTACTGGTCAATACACGCATGGTATATTTCCAAATGTTAGGGAGCTGCAAGCAGTTAAATGGGTCTCCCCTCACTTGAACACAACTCAATTCCTTTCAGGACATGGTGCTTTTAGGAATAGTTTGGCTAAGTTTGGTTTGACTTTTTTGGGTTTGTGCCCAGACTGTAGGGTCAATGACACTACGAACCATGTCCTTTATGTTTGTCCCCGGGACAAGGCTGAATGTACCAAAGTTGTTAGGGAGCTCGAGAGAGTAAATTCCTTTCTTGATCTGCGAATCAACTGGAAGACTCTCGAGAGTATGCACTATCATGGCTGGCTTCCTTCGTTTCCTCGCACTGAGCATAACGACTGAAGGAGTATAAATAGAGTAGCACCCTGGCTGGCAAGGGATCGCCTGGACAGTTGGAATGGCCGCGGGTAGGCGTGTTGACATTGAGCCATGGTTAGTCAGTAAAAGTAATGGTGATTATTGTTAAATGTTAGTTGTTGGGGGAACGATGACTGCACTGTTGAGGATATGGGTAACCATGCAGCCATGAGGTGCAGCGTCATTTTGACAAAGCCAGTTTTTGATTGAGCAAACATCACTGTTGGTGGGATGGCAACTGCACTGCTGAGGACATGGATTCCATGAAGCTGTGGGGTGTAGTGGCATCTCGACAATGGTAATAGTGAATGTAAATGTCAAATGGGACTTTGCAATTGAGCTGAGTGGGAGTAGGAGGTCTATCTGCCTCTCCCTGGAAGACCAGACTGGAATCCATAAATGAAACTAAGTCAGGGCTATGAACTGATTGTTGAATTCACTAAGAGAACTAGGACTAAATTTCATTGTTGCGAATAACATTTTTAGTGGTATGTTATTATTCTATTGCCTCGATTATTATTTTTTTTTTATTTTTTTTTTTTTTAAGGCGAAAAACGATTGATCGTTATCATCGCCCGGAAAATAAATAAATAAAAGTAAAAGTAAAAGTAATTAAAACTTAAAACTACTATCACAGTAAGCAAAATCCGGAATGGGTGTAAAAGGCCCATTCTCGGATAACAAAAACACTAACATGTAACTTAAAACTACGTTATCACAGACCAATTTATAAAAACAAAAAAAAAAAAAAAAAAAAAAAAAAAAAAAAATATGAATATATATATATATATATATAAAACAAAATTCCGATAGGGAGTGTAAAAGGCTCGCTACTCGGATAACAAAAACAATACATAGGACTAGAGTAATTAAATTTTTTGTATTAACCCTATACTACGCAAAAACAGAAACATCCGGTCTAAAACCTCTTTATCATTACACAAAATACCACGGATGTTTCTGGGTAGTTTAAATTTACGACGCAATGCCGCATAACATATGCAGTCCACGAGTATGTGGCGCACAGTCACGCGGCAGTTGCATCGTGCGCATAGAGGTGGTTGTCCTCTTGTAAACAAGTACTCGTGTGTCCTATCCGCAATCGACAGAGAACTACTTCCTCACGCCGGGGTTTTCTGTATGAGGAGTCCCATGGTAACACAGAATCTTTAATCTGACGGAGTTTATTATCAATGGTAGCCGTCCAATCACCTTGCCACCTTGCTCTTAATAATTGTTTTACATAATTAATGAAATCAGAAGTAGCAACTCGGGTGGTGAAAGGAGGCTGGTTACATGCTTCTTTGGCAGCGGAATCTGCATGTTCATTACCTGGAATCCCTACATGGCTAGGGACCCAGCAAAAACTTAATTCTGTGTTGCGATTATTCAACTCAGCGATTGCGTTGTAAATTTTAATGACGATAGGATGTTTAGAATAAAAGTTTTTTAAGGCTTGGAGAGCACTACACGAGTCACTGCAAATAAGAATTTTTCTATATTTAGGGTTAATGATGTTTAGAGCTTTATTTATAGCGTATAGTTCAGCGGTAAACACACTTGTAATACCTGGTAGACCAAACATATAAGTTCTCTCATTGACAACAAATGCACACCCAACTGTATCGTTTTGTTTCGATCCATCAGTGTATACAACCGCGTCTGGTTTCATCTTGGAGAGAACACACTGAAACATTTGCTGAAAGATAATAGATGGTGTTGATTGTTTATTGTATGTAGTCAGGTCAAAATTAAAATTTATGAGGTTTATTCTCCATGGAGGATATGAGCAAGGATACATAGGAAAAAATGACGGTGTGTCAACATTTATATGTGCAGCAGACGCCAGGTACGGACACCTACAGGTGCAGTACGATGTGGATGGTCCTCATACTTTCCTAGATTAGGATTTCTAAAGACCGAGTCACGAACCGGGTGATTTGGTTGTCCTCTTGAGACGAGCAAAATAAGATAATAAGAGCTGGTCTCTTCTATCCCAAAGTGATGGTTCACCACAGTCTACAAGTAAGCTTGCGACAGGACTTGATCTAAACGCGCCTGTGGCAAGCCGAAGGAAAGCATGTACGCTATCCAGCATTTTAAGCACGATTTGACGAGCTGAAGAGTAGGCGACACAACCATAATCTAAACGGGAGCGAACAAAGGAATAGTAAAAACGTATCATACATGATCTATCGGCTCCCCAGTTGGTGTTAGTAAGGACTCGCATCATATCTAGAAGTTTGGAACATTTTGTTTTCAATTCTTTTAAATGTTTGACCCAAGTAAGACGGCTATCAAAAAATAAACCTAAAAACTTGACGTAAGTAGAGATAGCAATAGTCTCTCCGTTCAGAAATATTTGCGGAATAGAAGGGTTTCGTAGCCGAGAAAAAACTACACATTTTGTTTTTTCGGATGAAAATGTGAAACCAGTAATCCTGGACCAAGCTGCAAGGTGAGATATAGTGTTCTGCAGTAGTCTCTCTGCTGTAGGTGCTGAACGGCTTGCAATGTAGATAGCAAAGTCGTCAGCAAATAGAGAGCATGAGACAGGAGCCTGAACACATTTGGTAATATCGTTTATGGCTACAGAAAATAAGGTGGCACTTAATACATTACCTTGGGGCACTCCATTCTCCAAGATGACACTATCTGAGAGCGAATCATCCACACGAACACGAGCCGTTCGGTGATTTAAGAATCCCCGGATAAAAGCAAGCATATTGCCCTTGATTCCCCATTCTTTGAGAGTGTTAAGAATACCACGTCGCCAGGCTGTGTCATACGCCTTTTTTATATCGAAGAAGATAGCGACGAGGTGCTGCTGATTTAGGAAAGCGTTTTGTATGGCTGTTTCTAGTGACACTAAATGGTCAATAGAAGATCGTCCTTGTCGAAAACCACACTGTTCTGGAGATAGAAAGCCATGTTTCTCCAAGTACCATGTAAGTCTGCGGTTTATCATTCTCTCCATTATTTTACACAAAACGCTTGTCAACGAAATAGGGCGGTAGCTTGAGGGATTCGTTTGGTCTTTACCAGGTTTTAGTACTGGTATAATAAATGCTTCTGACCAGCAGTGTGGGAAGACTTGTTCGGAGAATAAACCGTTGAAAATATTCAAAAGTTGTTGTAGTGCCGAATTAGGAAGGTGTGAAAGCATGGAAAGGCGAATGTTGTCCGGTCCAGGGGAAGTGTCCCGTGAGTTTTTAAGTGCATGTAACAATTCTTTAAATACGAATGGAGTGTTTAATTCACCAACCGAGTCACCAATGTTTAACGATAATACTTCTATTTGTATCTTGTAACGTTGAAAATCGTTATTATATGATGAGGTGAGAGACACCGAGCGGAAAGATTTTGCTAGACTATTTGCCACTTCCGAGGATGATGAAAGGAGTTCTCCTTCATCAATAAGACCAAGAATAGATTGTTTCGGTGATCCCAAAATTGCACGAATTTTCTTCCATACAGTAGACGTGGGAGTAGTGCGTGAGATAGTACTCACGTATTTCGTCCATGAATTCCTCTTAGCGTCCAAGAATACTCGACGGCACACCGCTCTAACCCTGCGGTATAAATTTAGATGTTCTGTTGTAGGCCTACGATTAAATTTACGTAGTGCCTGCCGTCGATTCCTAATAGCATTTTTGCAATCATCGTTCCACCATGGAACGAAAGGACGTCTAGGATTACCCGATGTTTGTGGGATATATCTGTTGGCATTCTCAAGTATCATGGACGTAAAAGAAGAATACTGGTCGAGGATGTTCGCTCCATCGTCATACTGAGATTGGAATGCTTTATGGTATCCGTTCCAATCTGCCTTTTCAACAATACATCTCCGTGGCCTTCTTTTAATCTCGCAGTCTACACCGAAACCAATAATAATTGGTCTATGATCACTGCCGTGAAAGTCATCACAAACCGACCAATTAAAATGAGGGAGCACATTCGGTGAGCATATGGAAAGATCAAGGTTAGATACAGTACCAGTTGATAAGGACATGAATGTGTGTGATCCATTATTCAATAGGCAAAGGTCAAAATCTTGTCTCAATCTGTTTATCATATTTCCTCGAGTGGAGCAGAAGATTGAGCCCCAGGAAATATGATGGGCATTGAAGTCTCCTACTATTAACGATGGAGATGGTATTTGTGTGAGGAGATTTGAGACATCTAAAGCACTGAACTCAGTGTTCGGTGAGAGATACAGATTGCAGATATGCAATTTGAAGGGAATAGAGACATTTACTGCAATAGCAGGAATGACAGTGGTTAGTTGAATTCTTGTAGCTGACACCCCATTCTTCATGAAAATCGCTACTCCACTACTCTCCCTACTGTCTACTAGGCAGTCGTATCTCTCACAGAAGTATCCTCTGAGTGTAATTCGGTCATGTTGTAGAAGGTGAGTTTCTTGGAAACACATGATTAGTGGATCATGTATGTGCGCTAGTACTCTAATATCTTCAATGCGGGACCGAATACCTCTAACATTCCACTGAATAATGTTCATAAGTGTAAAAAATAAATTAAAAAATAAATTTCGGAAATTATATAAAAATTAGTTGTACGTGATTCGGTTTTTCTTTTTTGTATTTTTTATTTTAAAGAACTCCGATGCCCTAGGGTCGGGTGGTTCTTCAACCATATCCTGCAGTAAATGAGGTGATGGTGGAGGAGATTTATTTGAATGGGATGCTGCAGTTAACATCCCAGAGGTGGTGGTTATGTGGGTTCCCTTTCCGGGGAGCTTATTAGGTGGCTTACTGCCAGCTGTGATAGTCGCTACTCGTGCCGGTACGACTTTGGGAGCAGGAACTTTCGTGTGTATCACATTGTTGGATTGACTAACTGCGACGAAAGACGTTTTCTTCATCTTTGTCAGCTCTGAGATAGTGGCTGTAAGTGAAGCTACTTGATCAGAAAGCATCTGAACAAGTTTTAAAGTTCATTGCAGGATCCGCACTGCTGATTATTAACGTTTGTAAGAGTTTGTTTCGATGTAGCGGTAGCAAAAGATACATCTGGTTTATCCAGGTTCCTTGAATTATTTAACTTTTTGTATTCTCTTCGTGCGGCCGGGAAAGATAGCTTTTGCTCCGTACAGATTTTGAGAATTGCCTTTTCTTCTTTAAAGATTGGGCAATCTCGGGAGCGGGCTGTATGTGGACCACTGCAGTTTGCGCATTTTTCACTTTCTTCGCAGTTAGTGTCATTGTGACCTTCTTTAGCACATCGAGCACAGATCTCAGTTTTTGTACAAGATGTTGTAGTGTGACCAAAACCTTGGCATCTGAAACATCGCCGTGGGTTGGGTATGAATGGTCGTACCCGAACCGAGAGGTAACCCACTTTAATCTTTTCTGGTGGAACAGGGAGATTAAACGTTAATATAAGAGACGGTGTCGGTTCTTCTGTTCCGTTCTGCCGTTTCATAATACGTTTAACTTCAACAACATCTTGGTGGCAAAGCTCGTCAACTATTTCATTGATATGTATATCTAAGAGGTCTCGACAAAAAATTACACCCCTGCTCGTATTTAAAGTTTTGTGGCTTTCAGCACTTATATTTGTACCATCCATATTACGGAGACGTAAGATTGATCGACTCTGTTCGTCGTTGAATGTTTCAACCAGAATCGATCCGTCGCGTAATTTCCTGATGTTCTTCGGGGAGCCACTTGCACCTGTTACAGTTTTATTTATTAGGAAAGGTGAAACCTTTTGGAGGGAGCCACCTTCCTGACTATTTCGGAGAACAATGAATCGAATATTTTTAAGGTTCAAGTCTAAAGATTTGTAGTTCTCTTCCATAGGACTTTTATCCTCGTCAGACAAAGCTGATCGAGGTCTCTTCGCAAGACTTAATTTGGTGGTTTTTTCAGATGGACCACCAACCATCTTGGGATTAATTATAGGATCAAAAATTTTGGTCCCACGAGTACCGGCGAAAAATGGACCACTCCAGCAGAGCGCACGCGTACTGGAGCTAGAGCTAAGTACAACTGGGTTCGCCCTGGTGCCCAGAGGACATCGTTCAAGACTCACTACGTAGAGCCATTCACCTATCGGCACGATTTGTTCCCACCTTGGGTTACGGTTGCGTTTCGTAAGATGTCGCAACACCACCGAGTGTTAATGTAAGAAATATCAGTGTAGGATGTTGTTGTGTAATTGTGTAAGTGTGTATGTTGTAATTTATGTAGTGTTCTTGGTGTAGTATATGTGTATAATGTAAAGTGTTCTACAGCTCACTGTATAGTGGGAAGAATAGCTGCAGAGGCTAGGCCCGTGGGGACGCCAACCCCCAAAGTCTTAAAGAATAAGACTCCCCGTCGGGGTCGATTATTATGAGACAATTACGAAATTGGCTCTGTAAAATATAGAATTAGGCGTGGGGTTCATGTTTCTGCGAACTTGGTTAGCTAGTTCAGAGGAAAACAATGTAGGACATTCAAGATGTTCAGATGAGGCCTAAAGCAAAGGCAAAAGCTGAGTTTAGAAATCACCGATGCAAATGTTTACCAGGGCATTTACATTGGTGGCATTCCAACAAGGCCTGGCTTATTATTATGAGACGTAAAAAGTTAGATAGCTAAAGACAACTTCTGTTAAAAGTCCATCAAGGCTGGTAATGGGGGGGCTGGTGTGGCTACTAGAAGCATCACAAGGCAGGTGTCTTCCCCTGCGGGGTTGGATGCTTCTGTGGTGTTTAATAAGGGTAATAAAATGAAAATGAAGTATAAAAGAATAAAAATTAAAATAAACAACAATGTTGCACAATATATCTTCTTATAAGAATTGTGAGAATAATAAAATTGTTAATAAATAGAGCAAATTATATTATTTTCAATGTCAACCACTGACATTGAATGATAGACTCCTATAATGTACAATATGAATTACAATGAGATTTTATACATAAAAAAAAAAGATAAATCATTATTTTTAATGTCATGATATTGATAAACTGTGATTGTGCTAATTACATTTACTGGGATTTTTTCATAGTAAATGATTTAAATAATAAATGATTGCGGTTGGAATGATCAATCATTATTTAATATTATATAATATTATAAAATTATTTTTAATTACTAATACACGTGAAATAGTGATATAACCTCAAAAAATTTTGTGAGTATTATATGCTCATAGAGTTAAACGTTAAAAAAACTATTAAACTTCCCTTACCCATGCAAGGAAAGCATGTTTCAAGGCAACCTTGATATTTTTTCTGTTCCTTCACATTATTTTTTCTTTCCTTTCACATGTGATAGCAACTTGTACATTTGCACACATGTATGCATCCTGATTATTTAGTCAATGATGATGATTTGCTAAAATAATACATTTATTATTATATTAATGTATTATTTTAACTTTAATAATGAAATTAATAGCCTTATCATTCTTTGTGTATGAATGTTCAATTATCATTAAGACATTTGCTTACCTCAGAACTTCTAGACTGCAAATGTCATTAGTAATTAAATTATTAAAATATGATTATGTTTTAAACAATATTTTCTTTAATTAATTTATGCATAATTTTATTTATTTACAATGTATTTGAATCTAAAAAACAATTTTCAATTAAATAACAGAAAATAATACTAATTTATTAGTATTTAATGTGAACTAACTAAAAAAATCTTACAATGAATTAAGACGACAATTTAGAAATCGTATAGTTAACAATAATAGTAAAGAATTTAAATTAAATATGATGAAGTAAAATATATGATAAATAATAAACAATATCTTATTAACTAACATTTTGTAATAAAGATTATCATCCTTTCAATTGTTATTGGGTTGTGAAAGATTATTGATTTATACTTTTCTGTCCGTCATTTCTCTATGAAAACTTTCTCTGCCTCTATTGTCCTTTTTACCGCTTCTTTTAGCATTGTAACCTTAACCTTTCTTAAGTTGTAAATTTTCTTACTCTACTTCTTGTTTTTTTCTATTGTACTTTTTAAAACAATCACCTCATTTTCCTGAAATTTACTATTTTTCTTCTTTGTAGTTTTTTAATTCAGAACCATATATGTTGAGTATATAGTATAACACATGAATGTTGTCTGTTTACATTTCACTGGTACTTTCTCATCGCACATTAAACCTTTAACACTGATAAAACCTATTACCCCCCATCTGTACTTTACTACTAATTTCCCAATTGACCTTCACATTCTTATATATTTCACACCCTAAAACTTTTAATAACTTTCAGTAATTTTTCTTCAGTAAAGTGATTCTAGACAGTAAAAAGGGAAATTCAATGGACAGTACAAGAGTACAAAAGACAAGTGAATTTTATCAGAGTAAGAAGTCTGGTCTGGAATAAAGAGGTGCCTTTGCAATATAAGAGAATTGTATATAAAGCCTACTTTGTGCTAATTCTTTCTTATGCAGCTGAAATATGTAAGGTTGAGATCAGACAGCATAAATTAAATTCAAGAGAAGCATGCTAGGGAAGAATAGAAGGTAAGGGGGTTTGTATGATTAGAGAGGAACTGAAATTGAGAAGCTTGTCAAGTCATTCGGAAGATCAAAACTCAGCTGGTTTGGGAATACTGAAGGGATGGATGAGGAAAGATTACCAAACAGGATGCTGCATGCAAAGGAAACAGGTAGAAGACCAAGAAATGAAGTAGATAAATACAGTGATTGAGTAAGTGTACAAGAAAGGGGATGTGGTAAATATAACGGAAGAGAGATGGTTCATGAATTGAGGCAGGTGGAGAAATTTTGTAGAAGGCCCAACCCAAGGAAATTTGGATTAAAAGGAACTAAAGATGATGATGATGAATTTTCCTTGAATAAGCAGAATGCCTATCCCACTTTGACCATTCCTTGTTACTACCAGCATTTTGCATCTCCCTATGTTTATATACATCCCACCTTTACTATTTCTTCCATTCAACATAAAAGATGATTTATACTGTATCACATCATTCTTCTAGCTTAATATTATCAACAAATAACCATGCTTTTGTTTCTTAGCTTATTTTCTTCTTCACTACTTTATGGATCTCACTTTATAAAATTAATCTCACTTAAACAATGATAAAAATAACATTAATCTTTTCTAACCCAATTTCTACCATTATAGCACTTAGTGTGGTTTAGTAATTTTTTTTTTACAATTCTACATTGTACTTTTATTAAAATAAAACAATTACTTATTCCTTATTGATTTTAAAATTTTAAATTTAATTGTTTTTGAAAAAATACAGAAAAGAAAAATACAGAAAACTATTAAAGGTATTATATAGTGTGAAGCATTATACTAAATGTGTACACATACACTTCCTTCACAGTTGCTGCTTCGCCCAACCTATATGGTTACTTGTGTTTTCCATCGTGGTCAAGAAATATTTAGCTGGTAATGGCTCACTTTGCTCACCCTTCAATCTAGTCAGAGGGCTCTACCCCTTGTAACTTCCTGTGTTCATTAAACTCATACTTGGGAGAATAATAATGATAAATAAAAATAATTAATGCCTATTCAATTTATAAAAAATATTACTGTATTTGTAATTTCTTCAGAGTAACAATTTGGTCAGTTCAGGATTCAAAACTTTTGGGTGATCTAAGAATCTGGGTTTCAAAACAGTCGACCTCCATCTTAAAAATGTTAGTTATAACTGGTTACCCGTACTTTGTACAGGTAAAAATGTATTTTGCCCAGTTCTTACCTGACACCATTGCAAGTACAGTCACTCTTTTAAAAAAAATCAAAATTCTAAAATCAAATATATTTTTTCTGAAGAGTATTTCCAAGCCCCAATTTAGTTAATATATTTGTATAGTATGGTCGGAAATTACAATCTTTATTAAATTTTTTTTTTTACCTTTCTTTACCCCTTTCAAGTCAAATTTCAAAAAATTTAGAAATTAGTTTTCAGATATTTATATGAAAATTACATATACCAAAACTCAACTTGATTTGAGTTTCTTCCATTTGTTACAGAGAAATTAAAAAAAAACAGCTGGGTTTAAAAAACATTCAAAATCGATTGTAACCCTTTAAACTTGGAAAATTTAGAAATTACATGATTACACATGATATTCATATGACGATTACACACATCAAAAAACAAGTTGATACCTATATTTGTTACAGAGAAATAAAAAAAAAAAATTTTATTGTTACTCCATTTTAACCCCAATTTAAGTAGTTTTTGCTGAGCATTGATGAATCAGACAGGACAATTTGCTTTATAGGTACAGATATTACATAGGTACTAATATTATTACCATTACAATCTTGTCAGGAGGCCCCGACCCTGGAACCCTGCATACCTCACATACCTCACTTTGCTCACCATTTTCTCAGAGCTCACATCGGTCGCCATTCCCGTGTAGCCAGAGGATGGGATGAATGACTTGTAGCATGTGTGAAAACATCATGCCTGACTGGAATTACTAGCACAGAGGCTGGCTATGCTCTAGTATTAAAATTCTTTTACTAGACTCTTTTCATACAGTCTTTACGCATCGTCTTTCCAATTTCCCTAAATGAGGATTTTCTCTATTTGACCATTAAGCCTATGATGCATCTGGTTCAGGTTTTCCTCTGTGTTTTGGCCTTTAATTTCCTTCTCCTTAGAATTGATCAAAGGTTCATTCCTTAGTGAAGAACATTTTTGTTTGAAAACATCTGTTTTTATCTGTCAGTTTTGAGATGCTCTCTCTGATAGGTTGACTTTTCAATTTCTTATTGATGATGCGTTCAACCATAAAATTGCTAGGGCTGGTGCTAGTTCAGAGGTCACGTCTTTTAGTTTAGAAGAAGCTTTAGGAGTGGCAGCAACCTGTCCGTAAGATATGACCCTTTGCAATCTGCTAAGTACAATTTTTCTAGCTTTGAAGTAGCAGACCTTTTGAGTGGTCTTTACCTCCTGCATTGCTACTACTACTTTATAAATCAGGCAAGTTTGTGATATCACAATGTGATGCCCATGGCAGTTTATACAAATCGGTGGATCCCTTACATGGGTCATCTGGTGTAATGGGTCACTGTCACTACAAGCAAGTCTGTTTTCTCATGCATCATGCCTCTATGTCTGAATTTCTGGCATCCAAAACACGGCAATTGAGTCAGGATGAATGGACAAACATTTTTTCAGGATCCAAACATTTTTGGACATTTTTTCAGGGTTTATTAAATGTCAGGACATGCGACACAGAGGTGCAACTTCTCCATTGCGTCTTGTGTTTAATCATCATGCAATAACTGCTTGTTCATGAATTTCCTCAACAATTTCCAATTCTGTGCAGTTCAGAAAGTCCCTGCACACAACTCCCTTTGAGATATTTAGTATACCATGCAATGTAAACTCATGTCTGACTCCAATCTGCTTGGCTTTGAGTAACCATGACGATTGTTAAGTCGATGGTTTCAAGAAACAATCCAGTGTAGCAGTCTTTCTTTCTTGTCTCCTTTATAGGTCCATCTGCAACTTCCATGATCCCTCAAGCTATCATGAAAGAACTATTCAGAGATCATAATAATGTTGAAGATGAGGTACCTAGAGAGCTGAAGAGGTGAGATACTACAAAAGTAAATCATTGATGTAATTTTGTGGGGGATTGCTTATGGACCTGTCCAGAGTTTCTTGTTTCATGCCTAGTGGATGCAAAGGACAGTGTTTCTGCAAGTTGCAAAACCAGGAAACACAACCACAGCCATCTCGGGATTGCTACTTTCTGTACTCTGCAAGGGGAGCACCTAAGCATCATCATATTGTTATCACAAAAATTTAATCACGTAGGAAACAAACACTTTTGGTATATGCACTATTGTACAGTACTGTGCAACAAGGTGAAAAGTACAAAATTATAATTTGACATAGAATTAATCAAAATTTTAAAAGTTTTTTTAATTTTTATCAGTGTAATACCAATCAAATTTTCCATCATTGTCAAGTCCTGTTTGGCCTGGTGCCTTTTGTGTAATTGTCCATACATTTGCAGTTGAAAATCAAGAGGAATTTTCAGACCATTCCAGCATCAGAATTCTGATCCCTTAAATAAATTTCCTTACCACTTCGAAAATATATAATATCACTAAGTAACGATGAAAAACCAGTTTGCCAAATTTTTTCTAGTTATGGGTAGTGTGTTAAAGGACCATAATATATTTTTCATAAACTGACCATATAGTTTTTGAAATACAATTTCCCTTGAACACAGTATGAACAGAGTGCAATACCCTGTCTTGAATAGCAAAGCGAGCTCTACCTGTAAAAACTACTTTATAACACTCGGCAATTGTCTAAATTTTATACTTTTAGACTACTGTTGTTTTTATCATTGTCAGTTACCAGCTGTTTCTTTTTTGGGCAGCAATCTCATACACCATAATTTAGTAACCTATAATTAAGTATTGAATCATGCAAATGATCTTCAGCTACTGCTACATTTTTGTTCATGTCAGTGCTGATATTCTGAAGGTTAGTATAAATTTACATAAATTTAATAACACAAAGTAACAAAACACTGACATTAAAATGAAACTAACCCTCTGATTTTGTCTAGAGGTAAAATCTTCCATCAAAATTTTCAAAGTCAAGGGTTCTGAGAAGTAAAGAAGTTACTTTTTTAGAGATTTTAATACTACAGAGTGGATACTGGTCTACTTTGGTAGTCAGACTTCAATTAAACATCCATCCCATCTCATCTCAGGAATGGTTGGCCTAAGTCTCTACTAGACTGCAACTTATTTGCATGCAATATACATCATTCTCTATATCACTGGGTCATTAGATTGCTTGTTGTTCACAAAGTTGAACAGATTGCAATGTACATGTTAAGAATAGGAAAAAAAATAAACTGATGTAAGTTATATGTTAATGAAGAAATAATAGTAGGTTAGATGAAACAGATGATCTCTTTTACATGACAGTACTATCTACCTATCTATTTAAAATTTAAAACAAAAAAAATCATAAGACAATGTTATTTCCATTAATTTGCACAATAGTACATATTATTACATATAAATTTATTTTTTTGAGAATTTTGAAATAACTGGAATTGTGACAGCATAGTTAAATAGATCTTTTTCTGATACTATATTCTTTTATAAATGCTGCTATACAATGGGTAAAACTGAATATCATCCTCAATCATCTTCTGAAGTAATACCTTATGGTAGTTCCAGAGGCTAAACAGAAGGAAAAGTATTTGATTGACCGTTTGTGTTACACATGGGTTTAATTGGTTGAAACATATGAGGGTTGAAACATTTAAAGACAAAAATTATTAAAAAAATAAATCACTTTTCACTGTTTGTAGTTGTGTAAAAATATTTATTCATACTTACAGTATTAAAATGTAATCACTTATTTTATTCGTACAATTAAAATTAGTATGGTAGTATGATGTTTGTATTATGTGTTATATGATAATATTTACATGATATTATAAGATAAAATCATACTATTATAAAAAAAACTTATGAATAGCATATATGTATATATATACAATGGAATTATATATAAAAACAATAAGTTAAATAGTTAATAAACATAAATGTGTTTAATAATAAATATAGTTAAAAACTTTTTCTTAAATTGTACATGCATGAGATCACTGGATGTTAAGACAATATAATTTTACCTGCCTTCTAAAATAGAAAATTCCATTAATATGATAGAATATCAAGCAAAACAAAAAATGTTACAAGTTACACAAATTATTTATTACTGTGTTTTGATGTTTTCCTTAACTTAAACGTTCCACCACGAATTTCTTTCATTAACATATCTACAACACAATCTTTATCATCGCTCACTCTGGATTTTCTTCTTTTTGCGGTAAATTTAACTCTTTTATCTGGTATACACTTTGCTGAAATTTCTTCTTGTTTTTTTCTTTGGTCGTTATCCTGAAAAAACAGATAAAAATCAAAAATATTGAAATTCTTGTGAATCTTAGCATTATAATAATTTCAGTTTTATTTTTCAATAAATTTTTCTATAAATACAACTTTTATCTAACGTTTGATAGAAAAGTACTTGTTTCAAGGATTGAGTGTTATGTCCAAATTAACAATACAATCTAGCTTGCGACCCAATAATAAGATACAGAATGGAAATAAAACATAATCTACTTAAGTTTATTGCTAAAAGAGAAATTCAGTTTGAAAATGCAATGTAACAGACAGGAGAATAACGAGGAAATAAATATTAAGTTAGGGCCATTATTATATAACAAGTTGCAGGATTTTGTTATTTAAGTAGTAAAATTGCAAAGCGATGGATAAAGTAAGGCAGACATCATCAAAAGCAGACTGGCACAAGCTAGGAGAGCTACATGCAATAAAAATATCTGCTAATATCAAAATTAAATGTGAGAATTAGAAAAAGATTAGTAAAAATATTTGTATGGTATGTAAATTTTTATATTAGTGAAAAATGGAAAATAGGGAAAGAAAAGCAATGAATAGAATTCTTCAAAACATGGTGTACAGGAAGCAATAATGAAAACTGCCTTCATAGCAGCTAAACCATTTTTATACCCAAATTAGCAACAAATTATGTTTTTGTCAATCTTATGGTACACTCTCTTATTTATGATACACAAAAATACCTTTAAATCATGACTCATGAGGCTATTGTCCTACTTTCACTACATTCTCTGGTAGTAAACTCAGCTGGTTGCTGAAATTTAAAAATTTGGAATCGGAGTTGGCAATATTCTGTGTTTCCTATCTACCCTTCAGATTACACTTATAAGTGATAACTTATTATTTTTACATGGAAAAGGAATTCCCCCATCCTACAAAGCCTGAATATGAATGAAGATGCCAAAGACTTCTGAATTATTGTATGACGGTATCTAGTGATAATAATTTATTGATTGGTTTTAAGTTAAAGAAAAAAAAAATCTTTTATAACTTCTTCCATTCTTCATAAAGGAGTTGAACAATAGTTCCAAAAAAGATCTTGTGGAAGCATACTTTCACACATTTAAAATGTGTGGAAGCATACTTTCACACATTTAAAATGTGCAGTTTTAAAAAAAAAGTTATTTAAAAAAATTTTTTTTACTGATATTTAATATTAACTTTACATTTTAAAAACATAATTTTGCAATTCTGTTTTTTTTTTCTAAGAGAACTACTTATCAACTCAACTATGTGAAATCTTTTTTATGATTTATAATGTGAAAATAAAATATCACTGATACATTATTATTTTTAATACTTACAACTATAACATGACCAAGTTTTGTAAAAAAATCTCCAAATAGTGTAAAACATTCATCAAGTTGAAATGTTGAAGGGTCTTCACAGAAATGTACTGCTAGTTGTGCTGATGCTTCTTTTGCACAGGCCACTTTTCTTTCAAGTTTAGTAATATTTTCTTCAGCAAATTCAATAAAATCTGTAACAGTAAATACTGATGATTCAGTTTTTATTTAAAATAAAAAAAAAATTATACTTCCTCAATACATTGAATTTCACTACATATAACTTATAAATTACAACTATATAAATTTCCTAAACTCATCACAATACTTTTAATTTTATTCATTCAGTTAGGCCTAAGGAATCAGAAAATGGAGGGAAAAATTTATAATTAGTAGGATCTATAAGGTGAATATTACATTAGCTTAAACAAAGAATGTTTGTAATTTAAAACACTCACAGATGAAAGTCTAAATTTATTTCAGATTTGTTCATCTAGAAAGATATTATAGACAATAATATATTAGACGATAATAATTGAATGAACTTGCATAATGCAACTCAGTCAAAGCTTATCAAACATTAAGTTATTTGAAATATTACATTAATTTTTTTAAAGCCTTAAAATAATGATTTTACAACCTGAAACCAAACAAAATCAATTTTTACAAAATGACAGTGATTTTGTAAAGCTATTTATATGGTTTTAGTAATCTTTTACTATAAAAAATGATTACTTGTTCCTACTGTATTTCTTACATATACTATTGCTAAACTCTTACATATGGGTACATGTAAATGTATGAGTAGAGACCAATATAAATAAACAAACTACAGTAGTAGTAGTAGTAGTCTGAGGTGTAATGGTGCTGCTGAAATGCCACTCTGGTATTGCTTTTTGGGAGAAGTAAAAAAATTGTTCTTTCACATAAAATTTGTTTTAACTTAAAAATCGATAAAAAATGTAACCTAAATTATAAAAATAAGACCACATGAAAATGGTCCTTGCTTTTGAGAATAAAACTATGGCAACATCAAACTGTGACAGTCACTAAAAATCTAACTGACAAAAAAAGTTAAAAATTTGAGATTGAAAAGAAAAACTTTGCTTCTTATTAATATAAACATTGAAATGAATCTTCATCTTCATTTTTCATAATATTTTCATGCAGTCAGCTGCCTGTGGCTGTAGACCACATTCTTGAGTTTGCTCAATAGAAAATTAAGTGTACCAGAACTGGAAAATTTACAAGTACACCTCTAGTTAGTTAGTAGTAGTAGTAAAAAAAGTAACATATTTATGTATTATTATGCTGCAATTAAGACTGTGTGGTAGATAATAGAACTGTTGTGGGTTACAATTATTAATACATTTTTAAATCTGAATTTTAAAATTTTAATTGAATATATTATTTCTCTAATCTATATTTAAACTTCATTCATTCACTAATTAAACCTTAAATCCTGGGGTTTTTTTATTGTGTATTTTTTACAGAGTAAGGGGTTTAAATTTATTTTTATTCTAATATTAAAAAAATTCTCATAATTCTGAATCCTCAGAATTTTTTTTGGTAATATACATGTATTTTTCTCAGAAAAATAACAGTAAAAAAATGTTTAATGTGAAAAATTGACAGGTTGGTTTCATAGTGATTTTATTAATTTTTAAAATAACTTTATTATATTTCAAATTTTACTTACCTATAATGAAAAAAGTGAGAAACACAATATTTCATGTAGCATGTTATATAGTACAACATTGTACATAATTTTGTGAAATTTTATATGGTATTTTCTAATTTCCTACCTGTGAACTGAGAGTAGATTTCCTCATTTCCTTCTGCCTGTAATCGTCTTTTTAGATTGCTGAAATTATCAGAAAGTGCTTTAACCTCTTCTTTTATACCAGAAAGAGGGGTCCTGAAACAATAATTGTACAAATACATCATTAATTAAGCTTTAGTATTTTGTAAAAAAGTTAATGCAAAAATTAATTTTTTTTAAATATATTTGTTAATTACTTATTTATGAGTCATTATATATTCACAAATTACTCATTTTAATAATCTTTGAAAAAAAAAGAAAGTATATAAAATAATTTGTTTTTTAAATATGTTAAAATATACTTCCAGAAGATCATTTCAGAGTTTTTATTCAGTTCTTATTAATATTGTTCATTTTTAACAAAATCAATTTACATGTTTGTAAAATTGACAAACATTATTTTAAATAGATATTTCATAAATAATACAAATAATAAAATTCCATTGTCTATATCCAATATGCTATTCCAGTAATAAAAAAAAATCCATTCATTAATTACAAACAATATTCTAACAAGAACTAGTCCACAAACAGTGATTTTAAAATTTACCTAGATATTTCTTGAAGCTGATGACTCATTTTTCTGAAATTTAACATATTTGGATCATGACTTTGTGCTACATCAACAACAAAATGAAGAAATGTCATTCGTGGTTTATTCGCTCTTGTTTCTAATAATTTTGGTAAAGTGTTGAGCTTAAATCCAACTGCATTCCCAGCATAACTTCCCTAAAATAAGAAATTAATTTATTAGTTGATATAATCACAAATTAAAATGAGTATTAAATTTTTCAGGAAGATTAGAAAAGAGGAACTAAAACTGACTAATATTAATAAATAAAGTGCAAATAAATACTGACTAACAGACTTTCAATTTCTTCATAGATTGAAATACAAAGACCAAACTGAAGAAGACAGGAAAAACTAAACATCCATGAAAACAACATCACCAACAAACAAAAGAGTTCAGAATGACCTAAAAAACAAACACCTAAGATTTTAAGAAAAAGACTCAGCCAAAAGAGGATCCAAGATGTCAGAAAGAAGAAGGAAAGCCATTTTAGAAAGAATGATGAAAAAACAACACAAATGGAAATAACTTTATCTAACGTACTCATAGAGCACAAATAATGAAAACAATTTTTCTTAAAAAAATTAATTAAAAGATCAATTTTTTAATTTTATACTGAAGTCAGCACGTCTAGCCCAACTTCATCAAGTCTTGGTACATAGGTGGTAGCTGTATCCCTTGTTTATATAGCTCTATATATATTGTTATATAAGCTAATATATATATATTTAAAAGCAACTCTTAATTATCATACTCCTCTGTACCAATAAAAATTAATTTATATTTAATAGATCAACCCTAAGAACAGAACAATTGAAATAGGATGACATCTTATGTCATTACACAAACAAAAACGCTTTCACGAACTTGATTTGCATCATCAGCTTTGTAATGTGTTCACACATTACAAAGGTGGGGAAACAGGCTGTATTGAGCAATCATTAGTATTAAGATACAACTAGTGAAGTTAAGTGTTGACTTGTCAGCCTTCCATCAGTAAACCTAAGTATTAAATTAAACAAAATTACAAATTAATCATGTCAGGGTAGTTACTGAAAAATTCGCATTTAGCACTAGATAAATATTTACATTTTCAGTAAACTCGTCGCCAATCATAATAGGCGATGACAGACAGACAGAGTGTTAAAAAACCTTGCAAAGGCACACGGTGATCGCTGTTTTGGCTACTTTCAGTAAAATAGCCTTTATGCCTACTGCCCTGTGAATCATAACTTAATACACTCTCATCATTCCTTATCTCGAGTTGCAATTTTTATTTAAATTAATTATGTAATGCCATTTATACGTAACTTATCCATGTGTGGTTTTTGTTCACTACAACAGTCTTCTTTACTGTGCGTGTGTGTGTGTATGCATTTTTGTTTTCCGTTCATTCACTGAATTTGACATGTTAATTTTTATTTATTTTTTCACAAATCCCTATTACAGTTCAGTACCTAAATCACACAGTACTATGTACAGTGCGATTGTTAGTTAGTGTTCTTCCGGTTACTGTGCATTAGTGTAACAAGTATGACATCGAAAAAAAGAGTTGTGTTATTAAATACAAAAATTAAAGTAATCCAAGCCAGCGAAAAAGACAAACTTTCCGTTAAAAACTTATTCGAAAAATTTGGCGTAGGTGAATCAAATCATGAAATTTAAAAAATAAAAACGAGTTAAAAACTGAATGATTAAAAGGCAGTGGTTCAAATAAAAGACATATGCGAAAAACTGGTAACAAAGAAATTAGCAAAATTGTTAGGGAGTGGTATGTGAGTGCGAGTGCAAGAAAGTTATCAATTGCAGAAGTAATTGTACAGAACCAAGCAAAGGAAATTACAGAAATTAAGTAACATCAATTTCAATGCTTCAAATTGTTGGCTGGAAAGTTTTAAAAAGCGGCAAAAAAATGTGTTTAAAGAAGTATGTGACAAGGCTGGGGATGTGTGTGACGAGACAGTAACTGACTGGAAAACAAAACTTTCTATTTTGACTGAAAGTTACGAATCTAGAAATATTGCCAACGGGGACAAAACTGGACTATGTGCCCAGACCATTTATATTTTCATTCAATTTCCATTGAAATTTTAATTAGTGTCACTTTAAAAAAAAAATATTATAAGGAAGAAAGGGATTTTTAAATACTACTTGGTACATGTTACCAATGATACTTGGTAACATTGTTAATATCTTACTTTTCTGATTTATACTTTAAATCTGATAAGTAAAAATAATTTTAAATAAAAGATTATTATGAATAAATTACCAATCTCAGTATTTCCTGTATGGGGCTAGTTTTACATAATCTATTTAACTTTGTATCAAGTTTTATTATTTACATACAAACATATAATGTTTTTCAAAGATAGTGACTAGTCAAGGCATGCTATATATTAGTCAGTAGTGATTCATGCTATTCCAACTATTTTCTATTTTGAGATTTTTTTTATTAAAACTCATTTTTAAAAATATGTTTATTTACTTCTTGCCTCTTAATAGTTTAGAAACATGAAAAATATTATTGAATAAAAAGTATAATAATGAATAAATTCTAATATTAAATTTCTACAGGTGTAAAAAAATATTTTTAAAGCATTTATTGTGTATTTCGTGACCTTACTGAACAGTTAATTTTATAAGAATTATATAATTTTCTACATCCCTATGATATTGATTTTACAATTAATATTGTTTTCTTTCATTTATCACTTATTATTGCAACATTTTCCTTTCTATATCATTATTACTTTATATAACTTATTCATACTTCTTTTATGGTTGTTTTTTTACTGTTTTCAAGTATATAAGAGAAAATGGTGTTTTGATGGATAAAGCAGTAAAAAATAGAAGAAAATTATTTATTTATAATTAATCCTTGACAACTAATTACTGTAAAATAAATAAATAGTTATCATTCTTTGAAAAAAAAAACAAAAAAAAAACACTTACTGCATTTAAGTAATTTCCAAGATGAAGTACAATTTTAAGAAACTCTTTTAAACTTGTATTTTCTCTAAGAAAATCACATCCTTTTAATATTCTGTCCAGCTGGGGAGATAAATCTGCTATTGATGCTGGACATTCTTCTTTCTGAAAAAAAAAATAAATAAATAAAACTATATTTAATTTTATAAGAATATATATACACATAAAATTAATAATATTATAAATTACTTTTTTAATTACTTTTTTGCTTTTCAATCTTTCAGATTAGTTACAGCATCCGAGTACAAGAAACACCAGTCAAATTTAGTAGCACTAAATCTGGCACTGAATGTTTTTAAAAATATTTTAACAGTGAGTTTAACGGGGAGTGTTTGTGTCAGGTTGTCTAGAGATCTCTGAAGTAGTATACAACAAACAAGTATATGTTACACCCTAATTAATTTTATTACAGTTATAAAAGGAAAACAAAAGTAGTATATAATTTTACAAAATACTATTATTTGTATATACTGTATATAATGATTGTAAACGCTATATACTCTAAATTCAGGATAATAACTATCCAAAAAAACATGCTCTTCCTTACAGTGTTAAGAAATACTGCAAGATGGATAATTGTGATAATAAATAAAAGTAAAGAATGGTTCAAAATATTTATTGTGTGTTGAATTATTGTTATCAAAACTTGTTCGCTGGAACAAAACATTTAATCTACATTTATGTTATTTTTTTGTTATATCAAATATTATTTATTTTAAAATGATAATGATTTATTATCATTTTATAATTACCTGTTTAAGGCAGCCTGCATTGTTCTAAAACTGATATTAACAACAGGTCTTACCCTGAACAAATTATAAACCATTATTTTCTAATAGAAGCATTATATTTTAATATAATAATTAATTTGTCATATCTATGATTTGTATATTTTTCTTGCAGTATTTTAATTTATATATTTCTTTATTACTGTCTTTATTCATGTGCTATTTCATTTTTTAGTACTTTAAGAGAAAGTATCTTTGATGAAGGATTGAATTTATGAACAATTTATTGGTTTAATATACCATTTTAGAATAATTTTTTTTTTTAATTAAGGCCATTTTTACTGTTAAATTGTTAAATTTAAACTTATTTACAAATGTCAGAAAAGTTTATTAACTTTTTTGTATCAAGCTTTTTTATCCTAGGATTTACATTCTTTTTTATTCTAGATTTTATCCTAGGATTTACAATAAGGTATACTAAGGAAAAATAAAAAACAAATTAATAGAGAATATACTACAAATTTAAATAATAGTTACCAGTAACATAGCTTCTACTCTTAATTGATAATTTGATATTTCCGACAGTTGAAGAAAAAATTTTTCAGCTGCTCCTAAAACTCCTTCATCTACTTTATGCGATCTAATAGCTGCCAGCTGTAACAGAAAAACAAAAAAAGTCATTCTTTCATGTTTCACTAGGAAGTTAATTACAATTATAAACTATAATAAAAACTGCCAACAACTTAATTTATTTTTCATTTTCACAATCATTAAAATATGGTATTAATTTCAGACTATTTGCACTAGATGATTTATAATTTTTACTTTTTTCTGTCATTTCTTCTTTGCACTTTCTACTAATATTTCTAGCATTGTTTTAATCAGTTATTCTCTTCACATTACATGTCATAGCCGTTAGTTACCTTTTTTTTCTGAATTGTTCTAATAATCTTCTAATCTAATTTATTCTGCTTTTTATCTATTTTTCACTCTGTCTACCTATTAATCATTTCCAAATTCCTCATATCAACACTCCAAATATCTCTGGCATTTCAATCATGGTCATACTACATCTATTTACAGCAATGTATTTTGGTTAGGAGTCAAATCCTCATGGTATATAATTCCATATCACAACATATATATTACGATATGGAACACATTTGAACATATAATTAAACATATATGTTAACATTAACAGAAGTGGAACATAGGCATTCAATAATAAAAACTATTCAAAAGAAAATAAATAAATAAGGTGGCAGCATGTATGCTATATGTTGGTTATGATTGCACTGGTTGAAATTTAACTTAATAAGTGTTTCTGCTTTCTATCACTTTCTTTTTATCTTTCTATATTCATTATTATACACTGAGATCATTTTATTGTGCACATCATGATATGTACACTATAATACAGAGACACTCGCTTTTGATTTGATTCATGGATTGTAGTTATGCACAAGTAGTAATGTCTTGCAAGTGTTGGAAATGTCCACCATTTTCCTGAAAAGATCCAAACCCTTTGCACCATATTTTTGACACCCGTCATAGGACATCAAGGCTAATGGAATTTATCTCCGAATAAGATTTACCTTTAATTGTATTTTATTATTGAAAAAAGTTTTAGATTTTTTGAAATGAATTTGTTTTTTTGTTTATCAAAAATTGCATTATAAACTTAAAAGCCAAATTTAAAAACAAAGATAAAATTTTATAAAACAAAAAAAAAGAAAAGGACCATAAAAATAAAATAAATAAAATCCAGTAAAAAAATAAATTATTAAATTAAAAATATTTAATCTACAACAAACTTAGTGTTAAAAGAGCTAAAAGGAAGTAATGGCTCATTCCAATCTTGTAGATTATGTGGGTTTGCTTGATATACAACACATCCTTTCAAAAAACCCCAGAGAAAGAAGTCTGGCAACGAGAAGTCAGGGGAACAATGCCACAGGCCTAGTTCCCCTGACTTCATGTCATGTCTTGTTGCCTTGTTGCAGGTAATGTTGCTTTGCCTTGTTATAGATAATAATAGTATTCTCATCAGGCTGGATATAATTATACAAATTGCATAATTATATCCTGGTATGCCGACAAGGGTTTGTAAAAAAATATTGCGCTCACTATTCGTCATTGAGAAATCACATACCACTCCTACCTTCTGTAAGTGCAGCAGTGTCCAGTGCGGACCAATTGTGTTGACCATTATCTATTGTTCAATTATTGATATAACGCTAAGATGGAAAAATATGTCTCATCAGTTAACCAGTATGGCCATCCCATTACTTTCCGCCTGGTTGATAAACCACTGACAGTACCTTATTCTTTTAATAGTGTCTGGGGGTTTCAATTCTTATATGCAATGTATTTGGTTTGCACATAGTCCTAATTTCTATGTGGCCTTTTATACACTCCCGTACAATATTCCTCTCTGCGGTGATAATTTATGCAAACTTTTTCTTGGAGACATCAAGTAATCATAGTGTATTATAAGATGATCGCACTATATCAGATATTAAGCTTTTATTTAATTAAATATAGGTATTAATGAAGTTATGTTTTAATGTCAATATTTAAATTAAGTACACTGACTAAATTTATTTTTACCATCTAATAAATTTCAATTGCAAATTAGACTAGTCATGAATGTAATAATTTTATCTAGAATAGAAAAACTACTTTTCTGACTACTGTAATATTTTGAGCTGTCACTTTGTGTAGTTTTATGTATCACATTATTACTGTTTTTATGTCTAGTTGTGGACAAAATATTCAGTAACAAAATTAATGTGTAGTAGTAAATTCTCTTCTTCATTTTACTTAGTTTCCAAAAAGCATCACATGTACATTACTAATATTGTTTGTACTATCTAGATATGTAGATTTGTATTTTGTATTTGTAACAAAAGAATCTTTAGAAATTTTAATAAATGTGGATACTACATAGCCCTCAGAATAATAAACAATAAAACAAATCATTACATTAAAACACAGCCAGCCACATTGCCCCTTGAATAAATAGATTGAACTGACCGCCGAATCACAATGGTCACCTCATGACAAAACTTCAAATAAGGATACAATGAATACTTTAAAGACCTCCATAACAACACCTCAAATTCTCCAACCATTTCATAAGCACAAATCAATCCACCAACATTAAACATATACTTAATATTAATTATACTATCCAAACAGACAAATTAAATTAAATATTTAATCAAATTTCAAATATATCATGTCTACCTAATTAAAAAAAAATTTTAAAAACTGTCAAGGGTGAGTAGTAATACCAGTTACTGAATCAAGTTTTCAAAGGAGGATGACATTTTAAAGCAAGTTATTAAAGCAATGCATTATAAAATTTAGTTTAATTTCTCATTACAAGAGTTTACAGTTTCATAAACTTAGGAAACATGATAACTGTAGCAAAATAACTGTAACATGATAACTGTTACTTTTAGGTAACTTATGCTCAACTTACTAGAAAATTTGGTGTAATCAATCTTATTCATAAAAAAGAACCGGTTAAAATAATTTTTACGAAATCTTTACTTACCTCAGTTGTTTCTGGAAGTAATCTTTTTAGTGCTTTCAATTTTTCAGCTGGAAGACCAGAACCACATGTAACAGCATTCAAAACAAAATTTGATCCAGATTTGAACTGTCTTAAAAATATATTTACAGCTAAGCTTCGTTTAGTATCTAATAAATTTATTGTGTGTAAATTTGCTTTTGATGAATTATTTAGCTTTAATAAAGAAGTGTCATTTGTTATCACTTTTCCTTTTGGTTTCTGACAAAATAATTCCTCCATTTTACTATAATCAACTGGTAAAACAGGCATTTCTGTATTTGACCAAAGCGATTTCTCTAAAAACAAATAAATTACATAATTATAAATTAGGAACATAACATTTATTAATTACAAAATTATTTTAAAAGAGGTTGAAAATACAAGTTTTGAAAGATTTAGTAGATAAGAAGTGAAATAAAGTTTTATATTATTATTCATAAAAACAAAATTGGTTTATAAAATTTTACTTAGCATAAATAACCAGCCATCCAGTAGGTAGAGAGTAGGAGTTTTAGTGTGAATAAATGTATAACTCTATTCACATAGATTAGGCTTGCATTAAACTCCCACAATTGAACCACTCAGATTTTTTGAGGCCAACCGCTTAATTTTAACTACATACACATTTATCTCAATCGCAGAAGTAGTTCTGAAAAACTACATTAATTTTTTTTTATCAGACTTTATTTAGTGTCTGTGATTTTCTTTTTTTTCAGTTATAAAAGATGAAATACAAATGTTGCAACTTGCAAAACATTCTAAGCCTAACAAAGTTTTAAACCCGGAATCTTCTGTATGAAAGGCATTGAACATTTCCATCCATAATGAAGTCAACATTTATTATTTCCATATAATTACTTCATTTACCACTAGGACTGCATGGGTGTCCAAACAAAACCTACAGCAGTGTAATCTGTGCATTTACTTTGAAATAGTAAGTAAAGAAACAAAGTCACTGATCTAGTTCTAAAACTAAGTCTTTAATTAATGCTTACTATAATCTATTTAAAGAACTTCATTTGAGTTAAACGAATTGATGTGGAAAGTTTGTTAACAGGTAAATTTGTAAAGAAATAAAACAATTTAACTATTGGTCAAGAATGACTTTCTAACCTAGTTGGAATAAAGAAAAAAAAAAACAAAAAATGATGGAAAAAGTAATGGTGAAGAGAATGACAGAGTAAAATTAGGATATAGGAAATCCTACAATTCCTAAGAAGAAAAAAATGGTATAGATGTATTAATACTTTTTTTTTTATTTTGAATAAAATAAACTTTAATTTCTAAGAACATACATACTACATATTGTATAAATTTATATAACTTTTTTAAATGTGCAATTACTTAATTATACATTTCTAATAAATTACAGACACATCTAAAAGATCTTTCCACCAATTTATTTGAAATAAAATTAAAAGACTTTCTTTTACTTATCTTTTGCATCTCCCTTTAAATGTAAATAATAATTTCCATTATTTAAATAATAAATAATATTATTGTAAATTTATTATTAATGTAATAATAAATTTCAACCTTTTGAAATTTTATTTAATCTTTTATCTATTTATATCCTGATATATTGTTTCATATAATAAAAAAATTAAACATTATTTTACTGTTATTCCACGTAATTATATTTTAAATTGTTACAGGGGCCTAAACGAGTTCTATTATTTTATTTTATGATATAGCTCTCACTGAGCTAATTCTAATTCTTGGGAAGCTTCTCTTAAAAGAGTAAATAAAAGTGATGGATTGCAGAGTTTTTACTATAATTATTCAATGATCTAGAATAAAGTTGCTGTAATTGTAACAATAGAATTACAACCATCTGAGTTTTAATAAAAATGTTCTACATTTAAAACTATTTTAATAAGTAGAAAAAATATAATAATTTTTTTTATTTACCAATAGTTTGTTTAGGTACTTTTGTCCAATTTAATGTTTTCATTTTTATATTTGGATGAGGCAATGTGTTGTATTTATTTTGAGCATATTCAGTCGCTGTAGGTGATATTCTTCTTGAAGGTAAAGTCATATGACCAGATTGTATATGACTAATTGGTATATTATTGTTACTACAGTTTGTCAATGATATTTTTTGAGAAGTCAGAAGATTTTCTGAACAACAAATTAAATTATTGTAAATACTACTTGTCCCTGGAGAACTTGAAGGTAGCGGTGGTGGGGGTGGAGGAGGTGACCATATTTTATTTTTAACTGCTGGTTGTTGCAAGTTGAGTGGAAGTGGTGGAGGTGGTGGTGGTGGAGGTGGTGGTGGTGGTGGCGGTGGTGGTGGTGGTGGTGGTGGTGGAGGAGCTGATTGAGGTTTTGTAATGATTACATTGACATTATTTAAATGTGGACTAGGCAGTGGAGGGGGAGGAGGAGCTGATTGAGGTTTTGTAACAATTTCATTAACATTATTTAAATGTGGACTAGGTGGTGGAGGGGGAGGTGGAGCTGATTGAAGTTTTGCAACAATTACATTGACATTATTTACATCTGGACTAGGTGGTGAAGGTGGAGGCAAAGTAGATTCTAAAAGATTAGGTAATGGAGGGAGGGATGGTACATTTTTGACTAGTAACTCTGACTCATTTGATGAAAGCGCAGGAGGCAGTGGTAATGGTGATGAATCAGGAGAAGGGGTAAAAGATGAAGTCGGTAAAGGTGGTGGGGTAGGAATATTGCTTTGTTCTTTGGGCAATGTTGGAGGATTTGGTATACTATTTACTTCTGATAAATTATGCTTAAAGTTATGGGATGATGATGAAGGTTTAAGAGGAGTAGAAGTAACCAAATTATCAGAAAACACAGGGACAGATATTTCTGTACTAATTGAAATATCTGATTCACTAAGCGATGAAGAAATTTCAGAATCCTCTATCTGCTGCGATGATGAACTTTCTGTTAATGACTCTGAAGACACTGATGTGAAAGTTTCATTCGATAATTCTGAACCAAGTGATAAATAACTGCTATTAATTGATATGCTGTTATTATCATTACTATAAGGATTAGAATTATTATTCAGCAAATTAACTTGTACACCGACTGAACTGTAGTTGTTACTATTATGTCGTAAACTTAGCCATCTTCTGCCACCACCAGTTGTCTGTGTACCAATTTCTCTTGTAACAACTGATCTTCTATTAAAAGCTAGAGGTACTCCACTTTTTTTAGGTTTAATCATATTTGATGTTATTTCCTCTAATAACTCCCACATTCTATCCCTGTAACAAAAAAATATTTTCAAGTTAGTAACATACAAAGAGAAATACAAAAGTGATTGTAAGTAATTGAAAGTGATTGAAGAAATTGAAATTTTATTTAAGTAAAGCACCACTACAATTACTGTACTTCAAATTTCTAACTATGATGGATGATCTAAAGTTGTGATGGATTGTTAAAGATATGTGGTTATATGTTGTTACATGTTTCTTTCAAACAAGATGAAATCATATTGAAAGAGAATTTTGCTATGAGAGAGAATTTACAAGAGAGATTATGCTATGTTTTATTGCTTTCACAAAATCAAAAACACATTCACTTAAAAATAAAACGTGAAAACTTTGACAACTTACTTATCACTTATTCAAAACAATAAAAAACGCTGTAATAATGAATATTTTCTAAAAAATAAAAATCATTTCCAATTAAAAGCTGAAATAAATTAATTTTAATTACTTACACTTCAGGAGTATAACATTCCATTTGAGAAAGATTAAGTAGTACAGTATGTAAAGATAATGCTTGAGGTGTATCGGCAATCTAAGAAAACAAATCACCAAATTTTATTAAGAACATTCTATCTAATTAAAAAAAGTAATAAATAATTAAACAATTAGGAAATGCAAATGCAATATAATACCACCATTTTATTAAAAAAATAAGGTCCAAACTACATTTAGTTCTAACAAATTTAAATAAAACAGATGTTTAATAATATGGTTTGCTAGAGAGATTGTGTATACAATTTTTATTTACAGTTTTGTACACATATAATCAAGATGAAAAAATATTCTACATCATTTCTCATGCATCATATACTTAATCATATGCATCACATATACTTAATGGTTTTTAAGTTACAATATGGACTATGACAGGTCATAGTAGACATATATAACAATAGTTAGAATACATATGGAGACAGAAGGCCAATAAAATCATGTTCAACAGTTGGCCTGTCATGTGAGATTTTATGATATTTTGTTAAAGATTTGTGAGCAGTTAAGTAATAATTATTTTAGCAAACAGTGATTCAACTCTCTATCAAATGATATTAAACTTGTTTCATACAATACATTTAGTCAACTTATCAGTCATTTAGTTTTATCAGTCATTTAGTTTTATCAGTCAGGTTCATCCACATTAAAAAAATTCTTTCAGTTAACTTATACTGATATCTGAATAAATAAACACTTTTTCTTTGATGCTAATCAATCAGCAACGGCTGGAGGGATATTTTTTATATTTGAGATAATTATGTTCTAGCTGATAGTTGAAATTGTTATTTGTTATATATGTTTTAACATTATAACTCTGATAACTCATGCACACTGATAAAACTATTTTATAATTTAACTTTATTAATTACATTGAGTGTACAATAAGATGATATTCTATCCAACAAGGAAGTGATTAAATGGTTGTTTAATTCAGTTCAATACATTCTTATACAATACAATTCTGATAGAATTTTCCTTAAGAACATTTAAACGTATTTTCAGGCTGTTTTTTATGATCTGAAGGTAAACAAGTTATTTCATATGTAAGCTGGTCAATGTCAAAATAATTTAAAAAATTCTGCTGTTCCATCCTGAATAAAGGGATTGTACCCTGGTTTTTCTACAGATAGTAAATGAAATGAATTAATCACTACCAGAATACAGCCAGCTTTGAATGAAGCAGTTTGTTTTATTTTCTTTTACTGTTTTTTTTTTTTGTAAGAGTATATTAATCCTTTCCCAAAATCCATTCTTTTCACTTAGCCTTAATATCTTTTCCTCCTTGATGGTTTGAAGGAGACAGCTCTAATTAGAAACTATTCTGGATTTATATTTCTATCCAGTGTTTATTTAATAAGCCACATCTGGAGCTGAGGTAGTTTAAAGAACAATCAAGTCTTTAGTGTTCTTAATACGCAAACACACACAGAGAATATTTGAATATATATAACGTATTCATATTTAAGAAATCTTTTTTGAATCTATAAAATTGTAAATAATATTCATAAATTTGATAGAAAAAAATTTTTTAATTTGCTATACATAAGTTGTAGTCTATTCTCATATAATGTATTTAACATGAGACTTGTAAATAAGTAATACCTTAATCAGTAATCTCTCAATGATCATCTATTTAACCAACTTCATGCACTTATTTCTTTATAAACTAATAACTTCAATTAAAATTATTTGAAATTCAAAATTACACATTAGTCATTATAAAAATCATAATTACATTTTTGAACAATGTGTCAAATAGGTACTGGTGAGACAATGGTTCCATTTCTTCTTCATCTTTTCTCTGTTGATCTTCAAATGCTAATAATTGTATCTGCAGCTCTTCATGATCACATTTCCTCAATTCCTCTAAAACAGATCCTAATCCAACTCCTATGCAAAAATAGAAACACATCAATAATGTATATTCATTACTGATGAATAACATAAATAACATTTTTTAAATAATTTTTCATAATTATAAATGATTAATTCCAAACGACAAAACTTATAATATCATGCAATTAGAAAATTACTGTTATTTATGAAAATAAAGGAAGAAAAGGAAGAATTGATACCAGTCAGCCATGGAGGTAAAGTGGAATGGTGACTTCCACCTCTTAAGTATTTTAGAGATAAAATTCTGGATAAAAATTCCATTTGAGAATGGAATTATGTCTCTTGAGCACATAAACTGCATTAAGTTTTTCATGTTGGTTTTAAAAATAGATTGTTTATAAATTTTTAGAGCTACATTATTTGAAATGTATAAATTATTTATATAACGCACATGATTAATCATTATATAATTTGAAATCAATAATTTGTTGTAAACATTTTTTAATATTTGTTGTCAATTATTAAATAACTTATCTTTTTGTTTGTGTTACAATGTAAATAATATTACTGCATAACAAAAAAAGTGTTGTTAAAGAATAAACAAATCATCAAGAAGAAATTTCCAAATTTAAAATAAATTTTCTCTATATTTTCTACTTAAGATTCATTCAAATGAATGCTATTACGATTATAACTGTAATACTGTCACTATAAATGTCAAAAAATAAAAATATTAAGTTTTTATTGAATCATTTGTCCTGGTTATGTGTAGAAGTTAATGTGTAGTAAGGTAAAGATTAACCTTACATTTTTAAAATGTAAGGTTTTTAATACTATGTTAAAGACACTGAAGATTGTAGATCTGGAGGAGGACATGGAAATTTAATAATAAATGTGCATGCAACTGAAACTAGTCCTCTTAGAAATTCAATTGACCAGTATATTTCTTGTTATTTAAGGAAGTATCTAATAATAGAATAAATATACACAAGACAAAAAACAATCTTTGAAACAAAAAACAAAAAAAAATTTAGTACAGTATTAAAATGCAGATTTAAACAAAGATATGCATAATGTAAAACTAACAGAGATGATTAATTCCATCTTTGATGCACTTTTAACAGAGATGGTTAACTTTGTTGTCAACCACCTATTATATAAACCAAATGCAAACAAGGGAACATTAAACAATCATGAAATGTGCTCACATACATAAAAGATACAAGATAACGATGTTTGACCACATTTTAAATGTGTGCCTTCCAATTTGAAACATTACTAACTTTTAATTTTAATTAAAATTAAATTATAATAGTAACAAAAAAAGCAGAAGCTCTTTCTGATAAAGCTACTCGAGTAAAAAATATACCACACTTGAAAATTTGTTTTATTCAGTTTCCAGTAAATTATCATTGTATTTGTTTTCTTTTTAAATATTGAGTCATAGGATTAAGAGTTATTCAGTCAGTTAAACTAAGTTTAACCTGGTTTATATAATAACTTTTACTAAAATACAGAAAAAGAAAGGTGCATAGATCACACTGAAGTATATAACTTACCAAAGAATTCATTACGAATCCGTGTCCTCTGTAAAAGTGCTACATAACCAAAGATTAGGCAATTAACAAATGCCATAAGAGTAGTTTTATATGCTGGTGTATCTGCTGTACGTAATTCAGTTATAATTAGGTCAAATCTGTATCTGCGACCATGGCACATCTGCTGGCGACAAAAAGTAAGAGAAATTATTTATTTATGAATTACAATTATATATTAATCTCTGAATGAACTGATGAACAAACATCTGAATGAACTGATGTAATAAACAAAATTGATGACAGTTTTCTTTTTCTTTTGTTAAGTAAATTATACAAAATATAATTGTCATTAACCATTAATAAACACAAACAGCAAGCAGCAAAACTTCAGTGATATTGAACTTTAATGATTAATGAGGCTTATTTATTAAATGCAGCTTTGTTTTTTGACTTTACTTCACTCACTTATATTTCAGATGTTCCAGAACAATCAAGTTATAAGATCACTTTACCATCTAAGACAGGATACAAATTTTTTAATTTTAATTTTCTTCAAATAATTTAAAGTGCTTAATTAAAATATCAGAATAAGACAGATCACCATACTGACTGTATTAAAGTTATAAGTTATGTCAGAGCTTGAAGACTTTCTGGAACTTTCCTAAATTTAATTTTATGATATATGTAACAAAACCTTTTAGCAGATCTGAGTTACCAAAATAGCTACATTTTAGCAGAGAATAACCAAAACAAAAATTGCAACAAACTATTTTTTAAGTATTAAATTTACACTAATACGGTTAGCACTGTTTTTTGTTTATAAACATTTTTTCAATTTGTTCAAATAGACTATCTTTAATATATTAGAGTACAAAAACTGGAATTAAATTAATTTAAAAATTAAAGATTTGGTACCTGAATGAACTTAGTAAAATTTATTTTCAACATTTAGTTGTGTCGCAGTTTTTATTAGCAATTAGGTTAAGATGGTTTTCATTCAATCTGTATTAAAATATTTATTATTTATTTTTAACAAAATATTTTTTAAATTTATTAAATTGAAAAAGAAGGAAAGAAACCTGGTAATTATTTTTATAAATACTACTTTTACTATGTGTATATTTCTAGTTATCTTTGTTAAAACTGAGTAGATTGGGAGGTTACTTTTCATAATGCTCCTTATAATGTATTTTCTTTTTTAAAAATTATAAATTTAAAATACTACTAAGATTATAAAAATTAAATTGCAGAAATTTTTTCTGCTATCTCAGTGTTTCATTATCCTTTAATCTAAAAAAAATTTTTAATTAAAAATATATGTAAGTGATTTTGGCATGATTATATTTTTCCACTATTTGTAGCATATTATAATACTACAACAATCAAAAATTAAAAATTTGATTTAATGAATAAAACAGTTTAAAATAATAAAACTGAATAAAATGTACATTTCAAAACTTAATGACAGATGCGTGAATGTACGTACATACTTACCAACATTAATGTTATTATTTTTTTAAAAATATCATACAAACACATAAATGTAAGAAGTACTTTATTAATAATTAAATAACAATCTGGCATGATTTTTGAAAACAAATACACTAATAATATATTCAATTACATTAAAATACACTAAAATAAAAATAAAACGCATTCTCTTTTGTATTTATTTAAGTACTAGATATAAATAATAACAAGCAGCAACTATTTGGTATCACTTTTTTTATTCTACATACGACTCAGTTTAAGGCTTAACAAAGTAATAAATAATAATTTTGTGTAACATGATAAGAAAATTCAGGAAAAGGGAAGGCAAACAAACAAGGTTACTACAGTTACTAGTCGATTGTTTTCATATCAAAATATTTATCACTAAGTTTAAATTACTATTCATACTACCTCGAATAATAAGGGCAATTAAAACCATAATTTTCTTTTCTAACTGATAATAATTTTAACAATGAAATACTATATTTATCTACAGTAATAAAAATAATTACCTTTTTCTGTATAAACAAACATTTTCTGTATTAACATCAAACCAAATATTGTTTTATTTTTAGACTATCTATTTATTCACTTTGATAAACTTGATTTATTCACTTTGATTATATATACATATATATATATATATATATATATATATATATATATATATATATCCAATTATTTATTTACGTAATATCAGGTTACATAGAACAGCTTAGTGACATGATGTCAAGAGTATTCTGCAGAGATGCCAAGGCATCTGATCGCATCCTGGCATGTGAGTGTAAATGTACCAGTAAATGTGTAGTCTTGAACAGACTTAGGCCGACCAACTCCTGCAACATGTGGTTAATTGAAACCCAATCACCAAAGAACACCGGTATCCACAGTCTAGCATTCAAATCCATATAAAAAGCAACTACCTTTACAAGGACTTGAACCTTGGAACTGTCTTCAAAAATCAGCTGATTTTGCGATGAGTTTAACCACCACTAGACTAACCCGGCAGTTAATTAAAAATTAATTAAAGTTACCTTCTTCAAACGATGAAAATTGTACTTTTGACCCTTCAACAATGATAACCCTTACTGAGATTCAAACTTTAGATCCTTCTGGTTATATGATGCCATCACTTCACCATGAAAGTCAATAGAATGACACAGTAGCAATATCCATTGTGTTATCACTCTTAATTATTAATAGCAAAATTGAAAGTGGCAGATTAGCAAAATCATGACAGTCCTAGACTATCTGCATATTGGATGATAGCAAGCATTGTTTTGTTATCAAGTAAATACAAATAAAGTCATTATGTATGTGTTTATGCAGTAAAATGTTTTTCAAAGTAAATGATAATAAATATTTTTTGTCAATCCGTCCTGTTTGCTAAAATTTACATAATTTTTACGTAAAAAATGATAAATAAATAATTGATGAATCTAAACAATTGTATACAGTAATATTGATGAAAAATGATTTTCAATGTGTATTTTTGCTCAGGATGGATTCTATGAAAATTTCTGAAGATATATGTAGATAAACAAAATATCCAACTATTTAATAAGTTGGTTAATTTTAATAAATTATGTCAATTATCTATAAAAAGAGTAAGTAAATTATTCTTATGATAGAGGAGGAATAAAAATAGCATATGGTTGTCAAAGGCAGAACTCTTAATTCAAATATAGATATAGGGTTTCACGAATAGTAAAGTAATGTTTCTAAAAATATGTAATAAATGTCATTCATGTGGGTCATAAAACTATATTTTTACAATGTTCATTGAAATTTTAATATTGCTACTTTCAAATGATGTCTATTAATTTAATTAATAATGAAGGCTTTTTCTTTTCTCTCATTATCAAATAAGACATTTTTAACTTACAAATTTACAGATTTTAAAAATATAGTAAATACTTTTTTTTTTACTTTTTATTTGATGAGTCTAGAATTAATTTGTTTTTTCCATGTAAAACTGAAATTTAAAATAAATATTTGTTGCCATCATGAAAAAAAAATATCTGCACAAAAATAATATTTACGCAATGTCATTTGCTTGATTGAGATAAACTTTATTTGATACCAATTTCATGAAAATCAGAGCAGTCATTATAGTATTTCAGGGGCACCTAAAATTATTGATGATGATTACTTGGATTGTATTTCCACAAAATATTGAAGAAATATATTTTTTTTTAGAGAAAAATTATGTGTAATTTTTTTTCCACAATTCAATTTTAACTTTTACAGGGAGATAGTTACATCTCTTTTTTAATGAGAAAATGTTTTTTCTGTACTACTTAAAATCACTTTTTTTAATCACAATATACTTTTGAATGATTGCAATGCACATTACTGAAAAAAAATGTTTGAACTGTTTTACGCTCAAAATTTTAGATAGGTCTTATGAGGAGATTCTGGTGGGACAAATGACCATCATCCACACATAATTTTTCATTTATGTGTAAATATATTGGTTATAAGCAACCTGACAAGTCACTCCTTAAAACACCACATCTCAATTCCCCCTCGAGGGGAGAAGATCCCGCCGCCTCATAGCGTGTCAGGTCGCTACACCACCCCCTCCGTTCCTTGCCAACAATGGCTTTAACGGAGGACATCTTCTTGCCTTCAAACTGATCACTTTCCACAGTGTTCAGCCCAGCCACGTGAAATGCCACCGATCCAAATGCCCCGAGGGACACCTACATCAGTAAATTCACCCCAATAGATAGTATTGAGTTCTGCCTTCCAAAGAAGACAGCTGACACCTAACGCTACCACGTTGCCCTCAGGAACTAAGCTAAAAGCCTACTCGCGGAAGATCGAAGACCCTGCGCCTGTCACCTTTAAGCCCTAACCTACACCTTAGTGCGTAGATGCATCAAGTATGCCACGACAGCATATCAATCTGCAAAATTCAGTCACCCACAACGAATATCGTTAATTTAAGTGATTGGAGTGCAGCCAGCATAAACTAAGTCTCAGAGGTCCTCAGGTCTGGTCTGTCGGGAGCAGAGTATAATAACCACCTCTAGTCTCCCACTACAGCTCCACTTTTGAGGACCGCTCGGAATAGCACTAGGCTTAAAACACCACAGCTATTTTTTAAGAATAACATGTACCAATGCCAAGCTTACTAAAATGTGAGGAATTTAGTGGTCCAAGTTGCCTTCTTCACCAAGCCAAATATACAGTTATACAATTCATACCAGCAGTTCAAGCCCATTGAAATACCAAGTGATATTCACCTGTTTAAGTAATACCTTATCTCTGTTCACCACAGGAGTTGGCTGTATAATAAGCATCATCATTACTGTCAAAGAAAGCAACTGATACTAGAGTCTCAGGAGTTTTAAAAGAATCACAATAATAAGAAAAACTGAAAGATGGTGAAAAAAAACAAATTAACGTTCCTCTATTTGTTGTCAAATAATTCATGTATACATAACTATAACTCATAGAGGGAAGTTTACTGTGTGTGCATGTATGCAGATGTGTACTGTAAAATTAAATGCACTACTTATAGATATATTATTAATTTTTTGAGTTTCTCTTTGTTGGTAAGTAAAATTTTGTAATGGAATATTTTTTAAAAATTCAAAAATTTGATTAAAAGTATTACATTATAAACTAATTTATACAATATAAAAGTATGTAAAATCAAATTTTCTAATCTGTTTAACTTTCAAAAGAACTAAAAAAAGCTGTTAAATATTTGAAAAATTTACTAGTTATAAACTTATACTAGTTATATAATCAAAATTTTCCATTATTTTTAACTGTTGCTCTCAAGGTGAATTAAAAAAGGTATCAGTACTTTGCAAAAAGTTTACAACATTGTTTATTATTCTTGACGGGTGCAACAAGCTGCAGACTATACATTACACTATTCAAGCTATACACTATACAATATATTCTAATAATCTGATAGAAAAACTCTTTGGAACTGAGTAATAGTTTTGCCACTTACTAGAGTCAATTAACACAAACATAACACAAAAACATTATGCTATTGGATAAAATTAATAAAATAAAATAAAACTTATTTAATAAATTAACTTAATTCAATTATAGCAAAGAAATGGTACACTTAAATTAATGTTTAAAAAAAAATCAAATATTAATATCAGGCGCCACACTAACTCATTACCTGACTAGGCTATCTTTTATTTTCATATTTTATAGTATTAATTATTTATTTTATTTATGTAATAAATGCTGATCAAACCAGTATAAATTGCAAATAAGCACATTTTTTCTAGATAATTTGGTTCATAGAAAACGCTAATTTTTAATGAACAAAATATTTTGATTATTTGTATTGATTATATACATGTATTACATTCTTGTATCATTATAGTTATTTTATGCACTAAAAATCAACAGTATTCTCTCAATTTTAACAATTGAAATTGCATCCCTGTTTGTTAATATATATTGAAAAGTAAACAAAAATAAGTTCAATAATGTAAAATACATAAAAAGATTCAAGTTATTCAGGACCATACATTAACTCAGCGAGATTAAATTTAAAAAATAAAATTTGGTATAAATTAATTCCTGTTAAGAATTGTACATAAAACAACGAACTAATTAATTTTAACATCTATATTATTCTACAATACCTTAAAATGGTTTAATGCATCCAATGCCAGTGAATGTCCTTGAACAGAATACATACTTAATGCACATAGGAGTTCAAACACCTGCATTTTCACAACTTTGTCCTGAGATTGAAGGACTGAAACATAAAATGACAAATTTTAACAATTAGAATAGCTTGGTATAAAACATAATAATAAATCACTAATTTTATTGATGATCAGTGATTAACAACATTGATGATCAGTGTAAAATGATTATTTAACAACTAAACAAACCAAAATTTTCACTTAAATGATGGTTTTTTTATTTCATCATAAGTTTTTTAATTAATAAGCCTACCAGGCGGGTCAGTTGTAAACCTATCGTCGCAAATCACTTGTTTAACAGCTGATTTTTGAAGTCAAAGGTTTTCAAATTCGAATTCTAGTAAAAGTTGGTTATTTTGAGTGAATACTGGTGCACTTTGGTGGTTAGGGTTTAATTAACCTCATCTCAGGAATGGTTGGCCTAAATCTAGACAAGACATACTTCTCACTCTTTTATACATAATTGTCATCTCATTGGGCCGGGGGGGGGGGGAGTTGCTTATTATTCACTAATTGACCAGATTGCAACATATACAATAGAAAAAAAATTAACATGTAAGGATTTTCAATATCATTAGTTCTTTTTTTTACCATTTCTTTCTTGAATTTATTGTTGTAAGTTTTCTTAAATCTGGAAGACACATATTTAAACTTTTATATAATTTGAACTACACCATTTCATTTATTATATCGATACTGTGTGTTAATATATTTAACAACACTTTTGTACTAGGATAAGATCCTTTTCTGTGAAGAATTAAAAATATCAAATCTATTGTTATTTATGTATTTAAGATTTGTTTCTATGAGTTGGACAAACAATTAAAAATTCTATTGCAAAAGTAAGAAATCTGTACACGTTTGTTAATTATTAATACTTCCTCTTTGTAAATGATTTAATTTCAAATTAAAAACTTTTTCTAGCACAGGCCTCTCTGATAACATTCACAGTATCATAAGTAGATGTATAACAATTATTGGTCACAGCATATTGACTGAAACAGGAGTCAGTATTTATCTATAACTCCTTCAGAAAGAAAAGTTTCAAGAGAGCCACTTAAAAATGATATCATATTATGTACAACAAAACGTTATGTTCACTTGATATCATATTATGTACAACAAAACGTTATGTTCACTTCTAATTGAACAGAACATTACAATCATATATAATAATTATAACTTCAATTGTTACAAGACTGTACATCTATACCAAAAATTTATTATCATCTTTTAATTATTATTTACACATTCAAAAAAAATCAAACAGGTACTATAATAAATTACTTATAAAAAAACAATAATAACATCAGTAAAATAAGGAATTACACTTAATATTAAGCATAAGAATGTACAACAATGTTTTAAAAATTCACCAAATTTTTTTCAAAAGAAAAGTTGTCAAAAATTAAAACCTATTGTTCCAAAATTTGGTCTTGTTTGTAAGATCCATCATTCACTTATAACGACATCGTTTATGTTGCTTTTGTCAGACTTCACTTAATTAAAAAGAAAGTTAAATTCTTTTATTTTCTAAAAGAGTAGAAAATGTTAAAAGAAATGAATAATTTAAAAACAAAAGAGTCATATACATTAAAAATACATATGCACATGTATAGACAAAATAATAAGTTCTTTATTATTCATTTTTAAAATTGAAAAGAATATAATATTTTTAGGAAACTTTAAAAGTAAATTATACAATCTCAAAACATCTTGACTATAGTTGTGTTAGTTTATTTTCTTTATTTCAGAGTATATTTTATTATTTTCTGAATGATAAATGAATAATAATGCAAATATATATAATCCATTTGTATGATCCATAATGAAAAGAATGTACTGGTGATCTGAGTTCATGCAGGAACATTTTATTGATCAAATTAAAGAAAGGGATAAATTTGTTTACTAAATACTCTGTTTGTAAATGATTTATTTTTAAACAGATATTAGGAGTGCTATAGTGAATTTATCCTATATTTTTAAAGTTATATTTATTTTAATAATTTAAATATAGTACCCACCCTTGTTTTACAGATTATCAACAATATTAATAATTAACCACTTAATGGATACTATGAGCCTGCATTGTTCTTTAAAAACATGGATTGTCAATTTTAAATGGAATAGAATGAGCTGAAAAAATGAATACAATAGTGGATGGGGGCCAAATGAGGTGACAAAAGAATTACAAAAATCAATAAATTTGTTTTGCATTTTGCAAACTGAAAGTCAGAGAAATTATGCTCATCATACATGTACGTTTTGATATGGAGAAGCATGGCACATAGTGGGCGAGTCCACATTTGCTCACATTTTACTAAAACAGAAATATATTTAACAGGACCATTACAATGCGGACCAGGGTAACGGATTTCTTCCAATTAAGAAAAGAGAGAAAATAAAAATGAAAAGAAGACTCTTAAAAGGAACTAAAAGAGATTCTTTTCTCAGAATAACAGGTTTATTTAACAATTTGTTCTTTGTGAAACAGACACTTCCAAAAGATCTTGTTTGCCAGAAGGATTACTGACCCTGAAAAGAACTTATAGAAAAATTTAAAGGCATAGACAATGAAAATTATTACTCAAAAGGACGAGTTGGGTACTGGTTGTGCAGGCCAAAAAGTGTAAGTATGACCAGGCACTAGTGATCAGGGAGTAGTTTGGCGAGGGCCTGTTCAGCGCAGTTGTGATAAAGCAATATCAGTAAACATGTGATAACTATGAGTGGAGCCAGACTATATGTCACGAGTATGCCAGTGTGGACAGTGGGTGGAATACAAGAAGTTGTTCGTCGAGTTAGTGGTAGTAAATGAAAGTGAAAGTGATAGTAA
The DNA here is from genome assembly GCF_047948215.1 of Lycorma delicatula. NCBI lineage: Eukaryota > Metazoa > Arthropoda > Insecta > Hemiptera > Fulgoridae > Lycorma > Lycorma delicatula. The sequence goes on from NC_134462.1 coordinate 93,320,980, forward strand.
GTCATTTTCATTATTGTTATTATTATTATTTACTTTATTTTTCTATGTTTTTAGAGTAATAAATTGTATTTACATGAAATTTTTAGTTTGTTATGTCTCTCAATATCCTGGTCGAACCTCAAACTTGCAACAATATATACATTAAACACTCATCTTAGAAGAAGGAACTACTACCAGAATAGTTACAAATAAAAATAATAATAATCTTCCACTGTACCTAGCTTGAAGGATTCTTCACTATGAAGGATTATTCACTAGATGGTACTCTCTGCTATTTTGAAGTAAGATGGTAGATATTCCGAGAGTATCTCAGTAACAATGTCTTACTTTACATATCTTTTGTGTTAAGTTTGATTTTTTTATCAGACTATTATATATTTTTATGTAGAAGTAGAAGGTATTCCATCAATTGATGGAAAAAAATGTAAATATTAAGAATAGTCCAAATACACTTAATAAAGAACAAATCATAAATAATTTCTCTATAAAATATAAATAATTAAACAATGCTCAGAAAAGAGATTACTCCATTTTTTCTTATATCAGTAGTCTTCCTTATTTCAGTTTCCTAAAACAGATATGAATTATCTTTTCTACGTATTTTTTTAACACATATCTAGCCAACACAGTATCTAACCAGAGCCAGTTTTTAGAATGTTATATAGGAACTCTACGTAAAAATTTATTTATTTCTTTATGTCGCAAATACTGATCTTTTTAATTTAATTTGACTGAAGTCTATAAAATTTTAATGATGTATGTTAAGTCTTATAAAACACATACATTTTTCATTGGTTTTAGAATGATTAGAATAATGCAGCAATGTCATTCATAATTCACTGGTCTCAAATAAGACGAGATGTAATCTCAAACAAATTATGCAATTATTTAAAACCCTTGCAAAAAATTAAGTCAGTATATATCATTCATTTTAATTTTTTTCCAGGTCAACTAGTTTCAACACTTTTATTCTTGTATAAACTAAAAACCAAGGCCGATAATAATTTAGGTCAATTAATAATCACGAATACTTCTACTTATAATAAATAACAGTGATTAAATATTTTTAATGTTTATTAAAAAATAATTGTATATGATCATACAGAAGCTACTACTTTAATTAAATTTTTATATGATTACATACCTTCACAGATAAAAGGAAGCGTTATTTTTAAAAGATAGGTAGATAAATTATTTGAGGAGTTTGAAAGTATGCTTGGAATTAAGGATTTTCTAGTTTCTGTAAAGGTAATTTCATGATTTGGTAATACACAGTTTATTGAACCATCTCTGCCAAACACTGTATCTAATAAAACAAAATAAATTTACAACCAGACATCTGTTTATTCTACAATTAGTAAATTATTAATTAAATCTAGCAGGGAACAAGTAACGAAGAATTAGACATCTAATTAAAAACAAGACTGATGTCATCGTCTAGAAAGGTTGTTTTTTTACTAGTTCTGATCATAAGGAATCACCTTGCTTCATATCATACAGCCTTTAATTTTTTTTACAGACCAAGTAAATATATCTAGTTCTTACAAAACATTATTAAAATTTAGTTACCTTTCAGATTTACTTTTATCAATTACATCAACCTTATAGGAGAATTAAAAGGAATGAAAAAAAAACCATTACCAAGAAAAGTAGATCCCTCATTTAAGAATTTTATAAAGGTACTGTCAGAAAGCAGGTCCATGGTTGGAGAGATCATTACAACAGCATATTACTACTTAGTATATTGGCATATGTATTTTCCTTATTGGGTAGAGGCATATCTCAGAATATGCAGATGTATACAATATAAATTTCACATCATACAAAAATTACATTTTCATTACATAACATAAGACCTGTTGCAGTAATATGGTTATGATGTAGTTTTAGGGTTTAATTATCATCCATAATATTTTGATGGTTTTGATATGCCCTAACATTCCGTCATCAGGGGAAGCCCGCAGGGTTCCGTTCTCGGTCCCCTGCTTAGGAACCTGGTGTTTGACGGATTTCTGGGGTTGACATTCCCAGAAGGAGTCACGGCCCAGGCTTTCGCTGATGACTGTCTCCTTTTAGTTCATGGCAATTCATGACCACAGCTGGAAAGTACAGCGCAAGCGGCTTTGTCAACCGCCGAGGGCTGGATGGACATTCAAAATTTAAAGATTTCTGTGCCCAAGACGAAGTTCATGCTTCTGAAGGATGCAGACAAATTAAAGGCTGAGTAATCAGCCGAGTAAGGGTTCATAAGTACCTAGGTGTTTTGTTTGATGATAAGATGCTTTTTAGTAACCATATTAAGCAAGTTGCAGCTGACGCTGTCTCTGTGATGCACAAGCTTAGAAGGATTGCTCGGAAGGATTACGGGCTGTCGGGCCGCCAAATGTACTTGGTGTACAGAGGCGTTTTCGAAAGTATGATCGCATACGCGGCACCTGTTTGGGCGCATAGGTTGGAAAGAAATAGAGCACTGCTTCAAAATTTAAGGAGTGCCCAGCGCAGAGCCATGATAGTATGCACTGGTGTATTTAAAACACCTCCTACGAGGCTACTACCGCATTTGGGAAAGGCTCTCCCAATCGATTTAGTGGTGAAAGTTCGAGCAGTCATGTGGAAGTTGCGAAGAGGTCGGGAGGCCGAGGCAATTAGGATGCAGTTTCGAGCCGGGCCAGAACCGAAGCGGAACTGTGATCACAATGCACCGGAACAAAATTTTGTACAGTTGCCCATCTCCCGTCTGCGGAAGAGGCTATGGAGCCTCGCAATGGAGACATGGCAGCTTGAATGGCACACCACGACTAAGGGAAGACCCTTGTATAGTTTTATACAGGATCTGGGGGGATGGTATGCCTCGAGTTTGTTTTTAAGGGGGTCGAGTGCCCAGGTGCTCACCAACCATGTAAACCTGAACCAATATCTGTTTCGGTTTCACCTGGTGGCTGCTGATGAGTTGTGTGTCTGCAGGGAGGTCCAGCCGAACGTGCACATGATGTTTGATTGCCCTGCTGTTTTGGAGGCCAGAGATAGAGCCACCCTGGAACTTAGAGGTCAGGGGGAAACTTGGCCGCTCACAAATGGCAAGTCAGTGTGGTGAGAGCCGCATTATCGGACCGTGTGGGAGGTCCTCGATGAGGTTGCTATGTTCAACCGTCATCGCTAGAGTTTTTTTAATTAATCTAGGTTATACTGATTCCTATAGCGCCGCTGTGGGAAGTTTTTTCCTGAGATAATGGCTGGTCTGATTAGCAAAATAAAATGAAATCAGTTAAAACTGAAAATGAAAAATATGAATACATAAAACTTTAGCAAAAACATTTATTTTTGTGATTATAAAACAGATTTTGATAACTAATAATATGGATCCAAACTGAAGCTGAAAGTCCAATGATATCATTCGGGAATTATCTCATCCAGTACATAAAAGATTACAACGGAAAGTTTGCCAGAGAATATGGTTGGGATGCTAATAATAAACTGATTAAAACAACTTTAAGAATGGGATGGATAATTTAGATGCAGTAGAAATTATTAGTAAATATTCTTCCATTATTAAAATTTATATTTTTAGATTAAACCAAAATTGCATAAGAATAACAGACAGAAAATTTATGATAAATCAGTGCTCTACAATATCATATTTACTTAAGATTACTGCTACAAATCATCAGATGCTTATTCGTGAGTTGAGTGGTTATCAATTAATTAATTTATCGATAATTATCAATTCATTGTTATTATAGCAGTTTTTTTGATGCCACAGAACAATGGTTCTTATCATGATAATGTATAGTTAATTTTAAATGGACTTCAATGCCTGTGTTTACTATCTGTCTTTTCTATTGCGGTTCAATTAACAGTAGCTTAAGAGAATAAAACCTAATATTGAATATAATTAAGCATTCAAACTAAAATGAAAAGTTATAACCTACAGATAAAAATAAATTAGTTAATTATCAGTTACAGACTGATAAGTAAATCATAAGTGATAATTACATTCAAAACAGACATGTGACTGTGATAGTATGACATATGACTGATATGACATACTATGTGATATTTGATCAGTCTAAGAGTTCTAATATTAAGCTCAAAAATATTGTTTTTATGTCTACTTTAACTATTCATGAACTACATTATTTCTACAGTAAATTCCTGGAATTACAACCAGAGTTTTAAAAAAAAAACAAACATATAAAAAGCAAATTATTCTCATTCATTTGAGTAAAATGTACTGGGTTTTCATTAAATCTGAGATTATTCATAAATTATATGATAATAGATTATTTTTAAATAACTCAGTTTCATGTAGAGTTCTTCAGTGCCTTTCTGTACACTGGACAAATGGAGTCTATGATAAATCTCCCTCATGATTGCATTTAAAAAGGAGATTAAAAAATAAAAAATTAAATTAAAAAATAAATTTCAAATCCCAAGTAGAAAAAGAAGGAATGATTCACTTAAACCCTATAATTATACGTCACTGATTTTTTTCTTTTTTAGATGTATGGTATTTTGTTTTTTAGAATCCTCTCAGGTTACTAATGTGTTTCCAAGTCCCAGTTATAATCCTATCATATTCAAATTAAATTGATTAGAATCTATTATATGTCAATAAAAATTACCTAAAATATTTAATTTCAAAGTATATTTTATTAAAATCATACAGTTTTTATAGTACTCAATATTTAAGGAAGAAATGGTTTGATCCAGAATCTAGTAACAACAAGAGCAATGTAACTACGGAGAAAAAAGTAAATAGACAAAAACAAAATAAAATTATAATGCAATTATTGGATTTAGTAAAATCTGTACTAAAATTTAATAAAAAATAGTTATTGCTTTACATACCATTGGCAAGTTGTCTGGTATAATCTCTTTGTTTTATTATAAATTCGAGCCCGCATTGGGAATTCATAACTGCTCGTAAACAAGAAACACATTGTAGCTGAGAACATGTGTTATCCAAACTGGAAAATCCCCGAGTTCCTAACTTCTCCAAACTTTCAAGTAAAACACCAAGCCCATCACACTCCAGAAATTGCAGGATCCATTTCCTAAAAAACAAAAATAAAAAAAAATGTTTTTAAACTATTATGCATTTTTAATTTTGTACACGTGAAAATGAAAATTGTTTACTGAAGTTAGGCGTCATGAAATGAGACAATATTTATCTTTTGTACTACAAGTTCTTACAAACCCTCTTTGAATCGATTTGCTTTATATAATCAGCCGCTATTGTAGAACAGTACAATCAGTCTGAAGGAAACTAAAATTAAACTCTTCCTTTGCCATTTTCCTTTTATCATGTTTGGGTTTTCCTTCCCTAGATGTATACCATAGTAACTGAATATTCACCTTTGAAAAGATGAATGGAGAGCACTGTCCATTGAGAACACTGTGCACCATACTGCACAGGCGATCCAAATATACTTTGTAGAGATTATATAAAAAATAGTACAACATTTTTTTTTTTTTTTTATTAGAACTAATTTTTCATTTGATGTACAAAACCGCAATTTTAGGAAAAATTTCAAATATTTTTTTAATTTATTAGGAAGCCCGGAAAACCGGACAACAATTATTCTATAAAATTAATATTACTTTATTTAGGTTCTAATTTGTTCTTAAAAAATTATTTTTATTTGTGTTAACCAGAAATAAGGGCTCATAAAAAAAATAATAAATTAAAAGAAAAATATTTTTGAAAGAAAGTATGGCGATTAAGATAGTGTTTTTATGGTAAAATCTTAATATTAATAAATAAGCAATTATAAAAATTAAAAACGCAGAAAAATTGCAGACAGTATGTTTGTAATGTAAAATCGCTTCCTCTTGGTCCTCAAATTCCACGACTGAATAAAATATTAATTAATGATAAATACTGTTTTCATTCGATGTTCAAACAATAAAATGTTAAAGTGTTTGAGGGTGTACATCGGAACGACATATCATCCAAAAATATAATCACGGACAATCGCATCACTTAAAGAATACGATTGCGTAATTGAAAGAACATTGATCTTTTCGTGTTATAAGTCTACACGTTAGTATGTCTTTCCTGTCCAGACAGAAGGATAGAGAACATACAAAGAGGATATCGATGAGAAAGGAAAAAAGGTTTGGTGGGAAATGAGTCAGCAGGGATCGGGAGAGACGAGATGAATATATGTGTTTGTGTTTTTATGAATGGCGAAGACAGTACGGCAGGAAACTGAGAAATAAAAAACACGTGTCTAGAATATTAATAGCACACATAGCCACGTGGAATCTTTTTCGGTGGCAACAAGGTGAAATACGGCACGCAACATCGGATAAAATAGTAATTACTATAATAATAGTAAATATAATTTGCGCATAAACAAGTCCTACGTGCAAATATAACGTCTAGATAATATTTATATATATCCCAGATTATCCGTTCAACCAGACAGCTAGCCAGAAGGGCGTCAATCATTAACGTATAATAATGGTTTTATACACCCTACACACGAGCAAGTGTGTAATAGTCACAGCGGCTAGTCTCCCACATAAATAAGTGCACATACTTATAAACTACGCTAAAATATTTTATACTTTGTTTTATATATTACTACTATAATTCATTCGTACATTTATAAAATATTAGATGAATAAGTAAGTTGTATATGCATACACACAGTTTTTCTCTCCTGTTTTTCTTTTAAATTAAAAAGTAATGATTTTAAATATCAATTTCTTACACGTTATTCTACTTTTGAAATCTTGTTTATCTGGATGTTATATTTCACTCTTTATCTCTTCTTATCTTTCGAATGAATATACCAACTTTTATGAAACTTTTATAAAAAAATTCGTCTTAACATTATGTCGTTTTAAATACAATAATTTCTTCAAACAGACGAACTAAATTGTTTAAAATTCGTATATCAAATTAATATTGAGGTTGATTTTTCGAAAAACGTTTTTGTATTATTTATATGTGAATTTTAGATAGCAAAAATTTGCCTTTTTTCAAAGTAAATGCCTCTGAAGAAAATCGAAATTGGTTTTATCACGATATCCCCCACCTCCTTAACGAATTTTTTTAAAAATATCAGTGACCTATATATAGAAATATTTGAGCCAATTCTGAGAAAATCGGTTTGATTAATCCTATATATATATATATTTATCTTTTTCCCTCTAGATGAATTAGTTGGATCCTAAAACGTAAAGATTTGCAAATAAAAAAACCCGTTACCCTATTTTCCATATGATTACCATACTTTCCCCTTTAATAGATATTTTAACTATATTTGCCAGGAAAGAAAAAAAGACTGCCACATGAAAAAAAGCATTAAAATAATGCTTTTATCAAGACAAAAGTATGTCCTGTTAAAAATAAGAAAAGCATTACAGTGAAACAACGTTTTGATAAGCGTGAATTAATGTTGTTAGGAATACTTAAGTAAATATTACTTCCAAATTTTCCACTAATTTTCTTTAATTAAAATTAGTTATTAGTTAAAAAAAAGAAAAATATCTTAATTTTTATGCCAACGTAAATTTTTGTTAGAAAAATTTCATGTTATACGGAAGAAATTTATAACGGGACCATTAAAAGGAAATTTCTCTTTAAAATAAAAATGAGTATAAAAACTGGTGGATGCATTTTATAAAGATTAAAGCTTGAACGTACAACCTACATTAAAAAAAAAAAAAAAAACTGATTGAGATACTTGAGAACCTTCACATTTTTTTGAAGTGAATATATTTTTGAGTTCTATTTTTATTTTTGCCACATAATAAATGTTAAAAAGACAATAAGTAAATATAAAAAGTACTGTTGTTTTATAAAAAATTCAAAAACAACATGACTAGTATTAACAAACAGAATTTTTCCTTAATATTGCTAGCCAATATTCAATTTCCCACACATACTACTCATTAATATTGCAATGAAGAGTGTGAGAAACCAAAATTATTTCACGGCCAGTTATTTTGTTTCCACAAATTCGCTACTGTTTTCCAATAACAATTGGCAAATGGCCAGTAACGAGGTAAGCATTAATAAAATTGATAGGTATATCTACATAATTTACATCATTCTATTTAAGGATATTTACTTCTTATATTTCACCACAAATTTATTCAAATAATAAAATTTAAACATTTAAACTGAAAGTTGATGAGCAATTCTAGCATATATAATCGCAAAAAAACATATTTTTTCATGAATGCAAACTATAATCATATGATAAAATAATTATTAAAGTTATCAATATTTATTGCATTGAAAAAAATGTTTTAAAAGATTACAGTTTTAGTATGTCACTTTTTCAAATTTTATTATTGAAATTATTTAAATTGACCTATATAAAATTTAAAAAAAAATATATAATTTATATGTATAAATCATTTTCAAAGTTAAATTAGATAACTACATCTATTGGCATTATTACTGTTGTTTAATAGTGCAATACTTAGTGCAACACATTGGTGTCAAACCTATATCTTTATTTTTTTTTTATTAGTTAATGTTAATATTTTTAATTAATAATATTATAATTATGAAATCATAAATAAGTATAAAATTATATCTAAAAACAAAAAAAAAAAAACTACGATAAAATGATTGTTCATACAGATTATTCTGTATGGTTGTGAAACCCAATGCGATTTTTTCCATACCTTTTCCTACATTATGACAAAAGTGTGGTTTACATAGTACCTTAATTTACAGGGGAAAAAAAAAAATAAAACAGATAATAAACTTAATTGTTTTTAAAAAATTTAAGTTTCTATTCATAATAATTCCAAATCCCTTTATTAATTAATTTACTCAATCGTGAAATAATTTCTCAACTAGTTTCCATAATTATTGTGATATTACAATTAGCAAAACATGTTTTTAATTAACGGTTAAAGGAAACTTAATACAAAAAAAATAAAATAGATTAAAAAATTATATTTATGTAATAAATATAAATAGAAAAAATCTTATATAGGCGTGAGAATCTAAAAATCAATATACTACTGTAAGTTATATTATGGTGGGGTGATTTAAAAAAGCAGCCAACAAAGTTGTAGTACTTTCCAGGCATTTATTATTATTCGCATTTATTTTTGTATAGGCTTATTTATTATTATTGAGGAAAAGTAATAATAATATACACGAAAAAAGCTAACCAAGATTTTTTTTTGTGTGGAGGTAATTTATGATTTAAGTTTTATTGAAAAAACATCATTGTATTTTTAAATAAGCCAATAGAAGTTTAAAAAATATAAATAAATAAAAAAATCGAGGTTTTTCTGCTTTTCTAACTCTGAAATCACCTTCCAAACTTTTTTGGTTTTTTATGTTTACTATGTTGAACGGAAAAACAAAAAAAATTCCTTTAAGAAATGTTCATCCAATAATATAAAATTACCTAAGATTGCGTTTTTGAGATTGGGGACTTTTATCCACAGAATAATTGCCCCCAGGTATCTCTTTTGGGTTACTTGCACTAATAATAACTCTAGGAAAATGTAAAAAAGAAAATCTGTTAAAAAATATGCAATAAATAAAAAGATTTGGGGCAATTTTTATTTTAATGTTAATATATATAAGCATGTACGCAGCATGTATTGAAACTTAATTAAGTGAAGTTATGTTTCCAAAATTTTGAGAAAATTGACCCCAAAAAAAACTATCTCTACCCACCCCACTTCCTGGAGATATTGATCCCAAACTTTACGTCACCCTTTTTTTTACTGATTACCATTACTTTCCTTCTTGCAGCATAGCTCTACAGCAGCTATGATGCCAGGATAGTAATATGCCCAAGTCAAATAATTATTATGGTATGGTGATCGTTAAAAAAAAATCGTTAGGGAATTGTTTATAAATTAATACGGACTTAATTATAAGGATTAAGTTGAAAATATATACAGTTTAATAATAAATATCTTTTGCATCAAGTATTACAATTAAAAACTGATTTAATAATATTCACACCTCGACCTTCCCGTAATACCTATTATATTACCTATACGTAATCCCCGCCAACGTTTAGAATTTTTTGAAGCGCTTCACACAATCCTAAACTCTCTCTCATACCCTTTGCCACCAGTCTATTAAATAATCGGAAAATAGCTCTCCTCTCTTTATTACCACATTAAATTCTTTAACTTTTTGAAAAGAAGTAGCTAATAATTCGGAATTCTATTTTTTCATCCGAATCATCCCAGCAGAATTTTGAAACGCGTTTTCGTACAACAGACGGCATTTTTTAGGCATCCCTGTTGCCTACTTTGGATAACGCGGAATAATTTCCAAAACGTTTCACAATAGGTTTGCGGATTAATAATTATTTACAAAAACCGGTTTTAAGAATTTTATCAGATATATAACGTTCGGAAAATCAAAAAATTCGAAATTCACAGTCGAAGGGATTTCAAAGTCGATTGTGTTTTGTTGTTAATTTTAAAACTTTATTACTCGCAAATAAATGATTGTATTCACAAAAATGGTAGAAAATGTTGTCAAAAACATTATCAAAAAACTGTTCGAAGTTGAAACTTTTATTAGTAGTTGAATAATGGAAAATTTGTTAATTTAAACTTATATTTGTGGAAAACCCTTTTTTTTATGAATCTAAATAAAAGTACAACAAATTCCATAATAACATTTTGCTTACTTAAATGAATCGTTTTTTAATATTTCGTTCGGCCCGTGAAAAATGTTATCTTTCAAATTCGGCCCGGAGGCAAAAACTGTTGGCCAGGCCTGTATATGCATGTAAATTTTATTTTTGGTAAGTTTTGAAAGTTAATACAACAAACATTTATGCTTATTCATTACTTTTCAGAATATAAAAATATTCTGAAAGAAAAGATACGCTTATTATACATTCGATATGATTCAAAAGTCTTGCTGGTTTGCTAAATTTTAAAACTCTTAGCAAATGATTTTTTGCAATTAAATAAGGTTTAAAATATAATTTGTGGAAAGGAATACCAGAAAATATCGCAAATTTAATAATTAGTATAATCGATTGAAAATGAAATCGCCTGCTAACAAATACTAACAGAAAAAACATGCATAGACATTGTACGAATACATGCATATAACAGAACTAATTATATATTATATTCAAAATAAATTATGAATAAAAAAAATCTGATGTGGACACCGCAACTTTCTTGTACGTCTACTAAATTACATATATTCATTAATGAAAAGTACTTCTGTTATTCTTTCTTTTTTGCTATTGAATTATTATTCATCGTAAAACTTTTATTATAATGGAAGTTAATAATATTAATAAATCAATATATTTAAATTAAAAAAAAAATTAAAAAAATGAAAGAGATGAAGTCTGATTCGAACCGATGTGCCTTTCCCTAAGATCCAAATATTTCATTAATTAAAATTTTATTTGGTTATAACTCTGGAACTAATGAAAATAAGTACCACTTATGATATATTGTTGAAAAACTCTCAATGAGGATTTATTAGTGCAGTAAGAAAAAGTCCAAAATCCAATTTTTTGGGTATTTTGGGCTTTTTTTGGATACTTTTGGTTTAGTCGATTGCAATCAAAAAAATTGCAATCCAAAATTTCAACATTCTACGGCTACTCGTTTTTGAGTTATGCAAGATACATATGTACGTACAGACATCACGCCGAATTAGTCAAAATGGATTCTGGGATGGTTAAAATCGATATTTCCGTTGAAATCTGGAAACCGAAATTTTTCGCGATCACAAAACTTCCTTCAATTCATACAAGAAAGTAAAAAAACATGCATAAACATTGTATTTTAATGTACTAATAAAATTTTAAACTTACTACTATATTTTACGATAAATAAAGCTTTGAAGATGAATCACTACCAATAATGCATTGTAATAGTGATGTGATGGTAGTACAGTAGCATTATTCCACCGGAAATATTCTCTAATTGGATTATAGACAGGTGTAATTATGATGATCAAGCGATAAGACTGCGTGAAGGACTATATATATATATATATATATATATATATATATATATAGTCTACATATGTATAATTTATTATAGCGTTAAGTATTGTATATAACAGGTCCTACAACTCATGCTGTTAACGTATCCTCCAGTCACTATGTATTCAGCCGTTTCAACAGTTTATTAGAAATATATTTTATTCTAATATCAAATTTTATAAATTACATAAATTAGAATAATTCAATTTAAAAAAAAAATTAAATCGTCAAAAACTGATTTATCTTATAGTGCTGTCTTGCGCCGTCAGACTACCATTTGTTTCGGTATCTTCAGAACTCTTTAACGGCATAAAGTTTGCTTATAAAAGGGCTGTGAAAATCATTTATCGTAATTTTTCGTCCAGAAAACACAGAAGTTCTGCAATGACGGGATTATGATTTTACCACAAAAAAAGGAGAAAAAGTGGGTAATGAAAATGGCATATACGTATTTGATTTATTTCGTTTGAAATTGTTTTACACTTTCATTAAAATGTTTAAGTTTATTTTAATTTAAACGTTTTAATTTTTATGTAAATGTTAGTAGATATTAAAAATATTGTCAATTAAAAAAAATCACAGAAATACAGAGAACGAAAAGAACTTTGCATTCTTTTGACAAAAAGAAATGTGCAAAGAAACGAGTAAAGTACCATAAAGCATGAAAACTCCCCTGGAATGCAGAAATATATTTAATTTCCCAAATAGATATTTATACTGTAAGAATATAACAGGTATCAGGCCAAAATTTTCAGATCTTGACTTTTCATAACCCCCATCTACCAAAAAAAAAAATTTAGCATTGAAAAATTTCGGAAAAATGCAGTCTAATTTGATTCAAAAACAAATGAAATTATTCCGTTTCCTAAGCATGTCATTTTGGTTATATATTTAGGCAATTTTATTCAGGGGAAAGGGATAAGCCATTTTCTACTTCCTTGTACGAAGTAAAGGAAGTATTTCAACGGAAATATCCATTTTGACCACCCCTGAATCCATTTTTACTAGTTTCGGCGTGACGTCTGTACGTATCTCGCATAACTCAAAAACGATTATTTGTAGGATGTTGAAATTTTTGATTTTGGACTGATGTAACATGTAGCTGGGGCACTTCCTCTTTTCATTGCAATCGACTGAACCAAAAGCGTCCAAAAAAAAGCCCAAAATCCCCCAAAAAATTGGATTTGGGCTTTTTGTTAACTGCAGTAACAAGCCCTCATTGAGAGCTTTTCAACGAATATCATAAGTGGTCGTTTTATTTTCACTGGTTCCACAGTTGTAGCCAAATAAAATTTTAATAAATGAAATATTTGGATCTTACAAAAAGAAGACGTATCTGTTCATCTTTTAACTTTTTTTTTAATTTAAATATATTGATTAATTAATTATTAACGTCTCATTGCAAAAAAAAAATTAAGATGAATAATAATTTAATTAAAAAAAAATACTTAAGTTATTAATGAAATAAAATTTCATGTAATGTTCATTTTTAAAATATGTGTATATGTAATTTAATAGACGTACAAGGAAGTCATGTTGCGTCCACATCAGACTTTTTTCGTCAGTTATCGTTTCGTTTGATATCTTCAGACTAATAGATCCATTTCTATGAAATTTAACCTAAATATGATGCCATTTAATATTAAATGTTATAGAGAGATCCAGTCTCAAAAAAATACATCAAAAGTATTTTCATAGTGTTTTACATTAATTTTTTTCGCATACTTACATACTTAATTTTTATCCTAGGTAGTAGTGTGTTGAGGTGAAGCCCTCGGTTGTTAGAGCTACGTAAATCTTTTTCGTCTTTTTGACATAAATTTCCGAAGAAATTCTCTTGAATTCTATCGTGAAAATTCTTGAGTAATAAAATAGCATCAAAATGTTGTATTAAAACCATCCATATTAATAATTCAATACTGACCAATGATAATGAAAATAAAATAAATTAAAAAACATCTTCCAAATCTTAGTATTCTTAGCGGTTTTCCATTTAAAAGATTTTCTACTTAAGTTGTCTAAAAAAAAAATTTATAACGGGAGGACCACAGAACTTAGTATAAAAAAATCAACCAACAAAAACAATGAATTTGTTAAAGAAAAGCAAAATAATAAAGCTTGATCACATAAGAAAAATAATTGTCATTCAAGTTAGAAGGGCGGATTCCGCTTTTGGTTAACCTGGAAAAAGTACCCAAAAAGTTCTAACTTCGGTTCCTGCAGACCGATTCGCTTGAAAATCTGTAGCGTTATATTTCTACTAGGTTTACAAAATCCTACCAAATTTCATCAAAATAGTTAAAAATTGCGCCCAGTAGAACGAAAAACCTTGAAAATGTACCCAAAAATCTCGTTTATTGGCTCTAACTCCGGTTTCTGTGAACCGATTCGCTTGAAAATTAATAGGGCCCAACAGATATAATTCACCCCCATCAAGTTTCGTCAAAATCGGTATTTTATCTGGTAGAGCGGACAAAAAATCTTTTATAAACGTAAGATGTGTATGCAAAGATTGCAGAATTGTGTTCAGCAGACTCCAAAATGTAAAAAATGTTGGCCCCCTCCACTGACACAACCCTTATAAAATTTGACCAGGCGCACAAGCGACTTCTACAATTTCTTTGAAAATCCATTAAAAAATGTAACTTTATTGTATTATTGTTTAAGTATTCAAGTTTCTCGGTTAGCATATCAAAACTTAAATTAAAAAAATATCTCTAATGGTATATAGAAAACATTTAATTTAGCATTTATTATTATTTATTTAAAATAATTTCTAATATTATTTTACCTCCGGGACCACCGTTAAGTATAATTTCAGAGGATGAGACGAATTACAATTTTTGTAGGTTGTGAAAATGCCACGCCTGACCGGGATTCGAACCCGGGACACCTCTGGATGAAAGGCCGAGGCGCTACCCCACTCGCGCTACAGAAGCCGTAACACGTTTTTTAAAAAATAAAAATAAAATTGCATAAAATTTTTATTTCACTAATAACTTCAGATTTTGTTATTGTAAAAATAACAAAATTTATATTTCTTAGGTTAATAATTTTATTAATAAAATCAATTTATTTTAATTAAAACAAAAAAAAAAGAAATGGAGTCGGATTCGAACAAATCTCTTTCCCATGTAAGATCCAAATATTTCATTAATTAAAATTTTATTTGGCTATAACTCTGGAACCAATGAAAATAAGTACCACTATAATATCGTAAAGAAATCTTTCAATGAGAGCTTATTACGGCAGTAAAGAAAAAGTCCGAAATCCAATTTTTTGGTTGGGCTTTTTTGAACACTTTTGGACCACTCGATCCCAATCAAAAGGGGAAGGTGCATAACTAGATGTTGCAACAGTCCTAAATCCACAATTTCAACATTCTACGGCTAATCGTTTTTGAATTATGCGAGTTACATACGTTCGTACAGATGTCACGCCGAGACTAGTCAAAATCGATTCAGGGATGGTCAAAATGGATATTTCCATTGAAATCTGAAAACCGAAATTTTTCGTGATTACAATCCTTGTACTTGGTACAAGGACGTAATTTATCTTTTTCATAAAATTTTATTTAAACTAAAATAAGGAAATTTAAATGTTTTTTTTTAAATTAGGATTTAAGTTTTATAAATCTTTTAAGAGTTATGTTTAAGTGTTTTATTTTTTATTTAAAAAATGATCAAATCAAATTAAGTAATAAAGTTTATTACATAAATTGATGTAAAGATTTAATTATATACGCAGATCTTCAGAAACAAAAGAAGGCTAATAATAAATATAAAGGTAGTAAAAAAAATGTTTTTTACGCATTCTAAATAGCAAGCACATGTAGATAACAGCTTCATAATACTAACAGATAAAATTTTAATACAAGTATGTTATCTGTAATATATTATGATTTTTTTTTTATTGTTAGGTATTAAAAAATGATTAAAAAATAGTATTTAATTATTATAATTATATTTGCATTGTTCATTGTAATTACTCTATTACAAGATCATTTTTAGAGATAAAAAAAAATAGAATTTTTTTTCTCTCTCATAAAATACGCAATAAAAATAATACAATATATTACTACTACATACATTAACAGGCAGCGAATAAAAATTCCTAAAACTTTTTTATACTTTAAACAACAAAAAATCCCTTTTAATTAATTTAGCAAAATTTCTAATTATTTATAACGTATGGTGTTTTGAAAATGTTGGATGTTTTTAACACATGGAAGAAATTTTTATAGAACAATACACTCTAGAGCAGTGTTTCTTAACTTTTTAAGTGAGCCGCACCCCTTTGAATCTGAAAAAGGTCTCCGCACCCAATTGAAAAATACATTTCGATTTTTAGGTTTAGAAAAACACTTTTTTTGTGAAATTTATTGTTTATTTCTAAAAAAAGGAAATTTTTTATAACAATATTATTTTTCTTAATGACTAGACAAAAAACAATTGGTTGATGTCATTCAAATACATACTTTTCAAATATCGCAAAAATAATATTTGTATATTGTTAGAGGCTTCTCCCGCACCCCCAAAAATACCTTCCCGTACCCCCAGGGGTGCGGGCACCCCCGGTTAAGAATCTCTGCTCTAGAGTAATCGGCTGATTACATATCCTCTATTCTATAACTAGTGTGCGGCTCCATGAATTTTAACCCGTCAACTTTGTATTTAGTGTTGATACCTTCACGTTATATAACAAATATGTCTATATTTTAGTTTTTTAAATTTTACCATTTTGTTTTTTGTAAGTTAATTTGTGATTCATTGTGTGACATCTTCAAAAGTTTGGGTGAGTAGGATCACGCAAAAACCTCCCGTCAAAACCTTACAAAAAGAAGAGGGCTGCAAATGAATTTGAACCTGTTCTGCTGATAATAAAGATTAGACAAGCTGCAAAAGATTATTATTTACCACACCATCTTTCTGCACCGCCACTTTAGTAACTTTAACGAAACCCATTAACAATGACAAGAACAAAGAATTAAAAAACAAGGGAGCACAAACTGCCGTAATAGCAGCAGAAGAGGAACTTATTGTATCACGTATAATACTTATTATGGATTGGGATTATCCTTTTGATCGGACGACACATTACGACTTTTTATCAGTCTTTCTTGACCGGCGAGGGAAAATAAAAAGGCTTTCAAAACTGATTTGCCGGTTTCTGAATTTACTTTTAGTTTTTTAGAAACTACATAAAGAAACATTAAGTTGAAGACTACGTCAAAATATAAAAAGAGTTTTTGCGCTGCAGTTTCTCTTGGAATTCTTCAAAAATATTTTTAAAACTTATAAAAAGAAATAGCTGGTTTGTCAGAAACTAGTATCCTGGATACTCACAAAGACATTTCAAAAAGGGGCTGTAAATAGCCGGAAAGAGAAATGTACAGTTCTAAATCAGCAACTTCAATCATGTTTGCGGCTGCTGGTAGCGGAGACCTGTTGCCTACGTACATTGTCTTAAAGACAAAACAGTTACATAATACGTGGATGGAGAATGCTCCAAAAGGAACAAGTTAGGCTGATTTAATAGCGAATGCTTTGGTTATTGGATCGCGACTTTCCTTATTTTTCTATAAACTCACTAGAACAAAAATTCTGATGGAGACAACCTTTTAACGTACCTGTCTTTGGATTCCGTTAGACTATGTGAGGAAATTGGAATTAGTATGGTAGTTTTACCCTCAAATTTTATACACCTTTCGCAACCACATGATATGACCTTTATTAGGCCATTAAAACAGAGTTGAGAGAAATTAATAAATTGGAAACCGACCCCATGGAAAGAGACATTTTTTAGACGTAAAGGCAGGAAATATGGGATATTACCACTCAAACCGTCAGAAGAGATAGGAAGGGTACCATCTGAAGAAGAAGTAACACAAATGACGGCGTACATGTATTAAATGGAAGTAGAGATCAATCTTTGATCCAGTTTTCAAATGAGGCAGATGAAACAAAATCGGTATGGGCAAAAAAAAAAAAATCAAGAATTATAGTAAAAACAGGTAAAAGTTCCGCTATAGAACTGGAAAGCCATCATGAAAGTGAAGATGCAGATGAGACAGACAAACTGAAAGTGCCCACGAAACTGTCGATGAAGCTGCTTGTTTAACTTCCTATCATAATGTTGTGCAAGTTTCGGAACATTAGTCTGCCTACGAGTTCACTCCGTATGTAGCTGAAACAATTATAACAGTGAGATTTACGACAAACAAACGTAACCGGAGGTTTACGACACTCATTAAAAATGTTACTGATAATGGCATTAACATCAAATGTTCGCAAAATCACATTTGGCAAAAAGAATGAATTTTTATATTTCTTCACATTGAGAATCATTCTGTGATAAGTCAGCAGCAGATTGACAGACTTAGAGATGCTAATTAAAATCCACAGAGGACAACATCGATTCAAGGTTAATGCGACCCATTACAGCAATACATCCGAGAGAGACATCTTTTTCGTGGTCCCACAATCCCTTCCTAGATGTTTGTGTGTCTAGAAGAATAGACTGTTTTTCTTGCTTTCTTCATAAACGACATAAGACGATCCCCGACCCTGTTAACGCGAATATTTTGCTATACAAACTATAAGTAATCTAACGTCCTTTTCCTTTTAAGTTGAGGAAAACTGCCGGAAGATAGCGCGACAAGAATGGAAGAAGCAGCCCAGCAGTCGCCCGATGGAAGAGAGAAGAGGTCTGCATTTTCCCCGGTGTTGTCATTTCAGAGTCACAGGAAACTTGACGTTACGGTCTGTAAATTACTTACAACCGGAAATACAGAAAGGCAGGCTAAATAAGAAATAATTAGAACCTACGACTAAGAATTTGAATCTAGCCCAGAGTAGACCCTGCCGAGGCAAGATAATGAAGATGACGAGCGTGAATAAGAGTTTCCCAACCCTTAATTCAACAAACATCCTCCTTCCTACATTCCAATCCTTCTTTACCCCAATTCCCCTTCCTAGGGGAGTGCATTCCATCCTCCAACAAGTAGGGCTACGTCAGGCACATTCCTGCTTGACCGAAAAGCACTAGCACCCACAGGCCAAGAAGAATCGTATCGGGAGAAAGAAGCACATACAATGTTAGTCTCCCAAAATCAGCCCGAGTAACGATATTCAATCTGGTTTTAAAGGATCGGAACGCGATCTACAACTCCGGCCATGAATCAAAACTAATGTACAACTGACAAAAATTAAACAAATACCCGCATGATAATAAGAAAGATCCAGCAGCAAGGGACTGTTAACCAGGCTCAGCGATTAATAGGGGGGATACATAAATCTCCCGCTACTCCTGCGTTCCGTTCCGTTCCGCACCCCTGATACTTAAGATTCCTGAGATACTTAGACGCTAGTCAAAATTTTCTAAAAATATGACACTATCAGTGGTAAAGAAAGTGAAGGTGTAAAACTAGTACAGGACTTTCAATCGGTCACTTTAGTTCATTCAGATCACTGAAACCCATTTACTTCTTACTTTCCCTAATAAGAAATATGTTATTTTTGAGAATAGCTAATTGTGTTTCTGCGAGTAAATTTATAAATCCAGTACATAACAACGTTTTGCTGTAATAACACTTATAAAGAAAACGTTTGTGTTAAAATACTTCAAAATTTGTACTGACAAAAAGCAAAAAATGAGAAAATATTTTATGAAGAAAGTTAATAGATAAACGTTCACTATTAATTTTACAAATTTTTACTTTCTTGTACGAAGTAAATTTAGTATTGTGATCGCGAAAAATTCGGTTTTCTGATTGCAACGGAAATATCCATTTTGACCATCTTGAATCCATTTTGACTAGTTTCGGCGTGACGTCTATACGTACGTATGTTATGTATCTTGCATAACTCAAAAACGATTAGCTGTAGAATGTTGAAATTTTGGATTTAGAATTGTTGTAACATCTAGTCGTGCACACCTCCCCTTTTGATTGCAATCGACTAAACCAAAAAAGCCAAAAATCAAAAAAAAATTGAATTTTGGACTTGGCGGTCCAAAATGGTTGGTAACTGCAGTAACCAACCCTCATTGAGAGTTTTCAATGATAATCATAAGTGGTTCCAGAGTTATAGCGAAATAAAATTTTAATTAATGAAATATTTGAATCGTATTAAGGGGAAGGGCACATCGATTCGAATCAGTCTTCATTTCACCTTTAACTTTTTTTTTTTTGTAATTAAAATATATTGATTTATTAATAATTATTAACCATTGATCGTAAAAAAAGTGTGTATGTAATTTAACAGACGTACAAGGACGTCATGATGTTCACATCAGAATTTTTTTAAATTAAATTTTAAAAGTTGATTGATAAATCTTTTTTCCTGTATTCTACAAGGGGATGAGCACATATTATTAGGAATGTTTTGCAAATTGACAATAATATTGATAAATGATATCAAAAAATTTGTTAACATATTGTAGTAATTCCGGGACAGAGAATACTGGTGTATAACTATCGTATATTCATTTCCTTTTACTCTTATACGATAATAACAGAAGCATTGTACTCTTTCAATAGATATATTGACAATTATTTTATTTAGTAATTAAAGAGGCTCGTGTCAAATTACTATTATTACATTATTTATATGCATAATGTTTTACACATTGAGGTTGAAAGAAATTTCTCAACGTATAATAAAATGCCAAACCTGACCAGATTCGAACTTACATGAAAGAATATCACGAGAATGAACAGAATGGATTAATTAAAAAATTCTCCTAATACAGGTATTTTCTGTAGTACTTTTTTATTATTTCGACAATATTAGTTTTATGTATTTTTCTAAAGCTCAGCAAGGATTAAGTTTTAGTAAAAAAAAGTTGTTTTACACGATTAACCTTTCTAATTTTAGTGACCTAAAACAAACTTTTATATAATTTTTTTTTTTAAATTGTTTAATACTATAACAAATTTTGAAAACTTGCGTGGTACTTTAGGCAAACGGACGCTTTTATATCATAAGACGTATTTTCATTATTTCTTTTATAGTTTTAATACTTAAATCTATCCACAGAGTAAAGAAATAAAGAAGATACCTAGTAAAGAAGATACATTTGTAATTGACCGATTTCCTAGCACGACCAAATTTAATGAATTAACATCGTTTGACGTGAAGCACAAATTCTCGTACAATAATGTATTTTACCTGCCTCAATCTTTTACATTAAAACTAAGGTAAAGCCACCGGTGCGGATAATAGTTTTAAATTTAAGAAACTAATTAAAATATTAATGTCTTTTAAAAAAGCTATCCTCTCTTCCCAAACTTTCTTTCTATATACAAGAATGTAAGTATGTACGTATAAGAGAGGGGTGCATACGTTTACTATGGTATGCGTTTAGTTTTATAAATAACACGAAGTTACATGCAATTAAGAAAACTAAGTTGTCTACTTTATTCTAAAAATTACTACCATCTAAACTAATTTGAAATTAAAAAAAATAATAATTTACCAGAATTATAAGATTGCCTTTTTAAATTTGTTTCAGTTATTTCATCGTTATACTGGATATAAAATACCGTATACAAACACTATTCCATAAAAAAACCATCCCACAGTTAGTTCTTAAAATATCTATGTTTTTTCTAAATATAATTGGTTTCCCCATATACATATATATTCACAAGAGCGATATATCAATCAACAGCAATCAGAAAAGATTATGGTGCAACAAACGCAGTTACTACTCAAATAGTCAATTTGTTTAACCATCCACGAAAATAACATACCGATGTAACATACCATAACGCTATTTAAATTCCGACCCTCCACAGTTAGCCCTAATGCAAAAGCATAGTGTTCTTTGGATTTACGTACATGAATGATAGCACGTGTACACGCTGACGCGCGCGAATAGAAAAACATTATACTCTGTACATTTTTTATGTTATATATATATATATTATTTATAGTTTACAAATCATCAGATACACACATATATAAAGTAAAATTGATATCACCTTCGAGTCAAGTGTTAAAAAACCTTTCTCACTCAATAAGGCCTTTTTGGATCCACCAGACCAGATCCATCATCAGTTAATAAGATGGAAGTCGAGATAAATCTAACTTTATATATGTGTGTATCTGGTGATTATAATTAATTATTTACAGTTTACAAATGTAACACACAGGATAACATGTTTGAAAAATTGATGTTAACAACATGTTATATATACAACATAATAAATTTACCTAGTGTAATATTTGTTAAAAATAAAATTAGCAACAATAATACATTTACCTATTTTTACAGACTTTTCGAAGAAAAGTACGGCATTACTTTCGGTACACGTAATGAAAATTCATTACATTTTTAGGTATGTGTGTATCCGAAGCTGTGCATTTGAGAATTTGAAGATTATTGGTAGAGTTCGTTCTTGAGTTACGCTCAATTGTTTAAAAACCTTTGAAAATTTTGCTGCTCGAAATTACTAGATAATTTCATTGATATTTACATATAGTGTATGTATCTTAAGATGTACAAGTGAAAATTTGATGGTTTGTTGGGTCGTTATTCAGTTACACTTAATTTAAGTTCGACAATAGAAAACCATAACCTCAATTTCAGGTTATTTTTCATACGCTCTTATGCAGCAAGTCTCGGTGATGAGAGAGTTAAAAGTTGATGCTTGAATGTTGCATCTACTCATTTTTAATTATTCCATCAAATTAATGTTACATTATTTAATTTTCTTATAAACTGAAATTACATTTTAATGTTAAATAAAAAAAAATTATACCCTCTTAGTTTCTCATTTAATTTACATTTTATATATTTCTCACGCAAAATTTTTTTATAAAATATTATACAAAACAGAATAACGAAAAGTCGCTCTTCTCGTACAGAACTTGATAAAAATTTTTTTAACGTTTGGCTCATTTAATGCCGTACCCTACATCTTTTTTTATTAAAAATATTCCACTTTTGTACTTTTCTATTGCGCGCATACAACATTCTATTACGAATAAACGAAAAATTGATTTTTTTCCATATTACTCTTTTCCTAAGAAAAGATATCACGTCACTACTCTTATGTTATAATTCTTTACCCATGTTTTCCTATCATAAAGCGCTAACAATTATTTTTATTATTTATATATAAATAGAACATTTTTTTCTGCATTATTATCAAATAATTGTAAATAAAATCGAAATTCTATAAATAGACAATTTAAAACTAAATAATTATTTTTTAATTATTGCACGTATTTCTCCTTAAACGCTGTTTAAATAAGGTTGAAATAATAATAGTAATAACAATAATAATAATCTTGAAAGCACTGTTTTGAAGCGCCCTTTCAAAACACGACTGAGCATTTTTTCTTAACATGCAGACTGAGGAATATAATTTCAAACTGAAAATTCCCACTTTACGAGTATTTCATGTTGAACGCAAATTCATAATTTAAATTTAAAAAAAAATAAATTAATAGAAATTTTTGTTAATATAATAAACATGTATTCTTATTTATTAAAATATAAAATGTAATCATATAATTAGATAAGCTTTTTTTTTTTTTACTCTTGTTCAGAGAAAATTTATTTGAAGAATATTTATTTATTATAGATAAACAAATAAATTATCATTATTAGTTATAAATAGATTATTATAATGAATAAACATTTATTTGATTAGATAATTTACATTATATTTAGTTTTTAAAGTAATAAATCTTATATTTTTTTACGCAAAATATTTAGAAAATTGGATTAATTTTTTTTTTTAAATTTGTATTAATTAGAAAAATCTTTAATAAAGTACAACAAAAGTACTAAAACTCAATTCTGCTCATCTAGAGGCTTAGCTTGTGCTTAGTAATTTCTATATTATAGTTCCTTTGTATTCCTTTTTATACATTTAAAAAAACAGAACTATCTCGCTTTTGCCTTTATTTCGCGAGCAGCTTTCCTTTCATACGATATCAGTATTATTATTTTTTTAAACATTTGCACATTTCAAAAAATTAAAAAAAAATTCATTAAAATAAATAAAAAAATCCGCGTCAAAAGAATGCACTAAAAAACACTTTTTATCAGTTTATCAAAAACATTCGGCGCTGGATTCAACACAAAGTAAATTAAAAAACAATCGCAAAAAACTACCACTGTTTTACATTTTATTTGAAAAGTTATTTTTACAGCTATTTTGATTTGAAAAAACAATTAACTAAGGCATAACTGCACGTAACAAACACGAACGTTAAGTAACAATTGACAGTCACGAATTTTAAATAAAAGCAAAAATATTTTTAACATTTTCTTCAAAAACTATTTTTACACAATACATTATCTTTAATTAATCTTTGATAAACATCTGGAATGTGAAAAATATGTCTAATCTGTTTTAAATGTTTATTTTAGTTTGTTATTGCTGATCAACTGTTATGTTATTGTTTGATTAAATTACTGGTCGATTGTTTATCAAAATATTTTATTTTAACATTATCGATTTTTTATTCCTGAAAATTCGCCGCCAATTCTTCTTTGGCGCCAACTTCGAAATTTAAAGATGAATTTTTTTATATGTTGGTTTGTACTTTTTTGTATAATTTTAAATCGGTTTTAGTAATATTATTTTTATTTTTAGTGAAGTTTATTTTAGTAGATTTATTATCTATGCCTTCTAGCAAAACAGATAGCGAAATATTATTAATCTATTTTAAACAAAAATAAATTAAGGTGTAAAAGAAAAAAACGCGCTCAAAAATACAAAAAAACCCCTAAAACTTTCATCATCAGTTGACAATGTTGAAATATTATGTAAAAAAATTTTTTTCAGAATATTGTCTCAAATAAATGTTAAATTAAAAAAGTACTTACATAAAATGAGTATTTTTAACAATGTTTATAGAACAAAAGAAAAAATACAAAGCAACTTTAAAATCGAAAAATTAGGTATCGATTAATTAATTACCTATCAAGTAAAAAATTGTATTATTTTACTTTTATTATGTACTTTTAAAAAACCTCGTAGTTTTGTGCAATTTTGCAAGTAATGTTTATTAATTTATTATTATTTCTTCTTTATCATGTTCTTTTCCGATTAGACCGAACTAAACACAACAAATATTTTGTTTTTTTAACAGTTGAAAATTCCATGCCTGATCGGAATTCGAACCCGGGACTTCCGGATGAAAGGCAGACACGCTACCACTCGCGTCACGGAGGCCGACGTGGTTTTTTAACTGTTATTTGTCTTTTTTATTAACTATTTCTTATTTTGGCTTTTGATCTTTGGCAATATTGTTTCATTCTTTTGGAATGTTCTATTTTCCGCTCTTCTGTTTTGTTTAACATTTCCTATCTTTAGGTTTTTTAGAGTTTATTCATTTTTAGTTATGATTTTATGTTATTCCTGTCTTAATTCTTAAATTTTTAATTTTAATTGTTCCACATTTTCTTGGTTAATTTGAACTAAATAGTTTTTTTTTCTAACAGCAGTTAATTTTTTAAAAATTAGTCTGTGATCCCCATTTTTGTAAATATAACAAAAAAATGTATTTTTCTCATTGTGTGATTTTTTTGTATTTCTATAAGTTTCCTTATTTAAATTTAATTTATCATTTCTATCTTTGATCTTGGGCTAAGGATTTCTCTTTTATTTCAATCCTTTTAGTTCTAATGTTGCTAAGATGTTCCGATTTTTGTATTTACAAGTCATAATTTTAAATAGTGTTAATACACACAAAACATTTTGACAAAGTTTGTATACTGTTTCCATTTTTCTTTTGATTATTAAACTTAAATCTTACTAAACCATTTTACTAGATAATTCTATTTAAATATTTAACTTTTCTTTGTTAACGTATTGTTTCACTAATATTTTCAACTTCTTAATGAAACTGCTTTTTGGGAGGATTTTTAATATTTATTGAAAGTAGTTTTTTCAAAAGTAAATCTGTAAGCCTCTTTTCCGGGAGTTTTTATCAAAATATTCTAACTTTTCCACTTTCTAAATCTTTAAAGAATATAGCTAGATCGTTTACGAAGGCTAAATTAGTTAAATAAAATTACCACTTTTTTCTTTATCAAATTTTTCCCGTTAATTAACTTTAATTAAATTAAAATTCCCATTTTAATTTTTACTTTCCCGTCTAGTGCTACAACAGAGCTATATCTATAGAATGGAAGGTATTGTAGTCTGTCTAATTTGGGCATATGCGGTTTTTCACCGGATCTTGACTTTTTGATACCTAGGGAACTCAGAAAACTAATAAACCAAATGGAAATTTTCCGGATATTCGTATGTGCGCGCACGTGTTCGGCACCTTATCTCCAAATCCACTAAACCGATTTTGACCATACATGATCAGATTACATCTGTATGTGGGGCATTGATGCCTTTAAATTTTCAACTTAAAAGGTCAATGGGGTGAGGCTGTGGAGCAAGATCATCTTCAGTTATCTCGAGATTTCGCCTAATTAAGGTCATATTTTTCTTAGGCACATTTGTTAACAATTAATAAATATTTCCAAAAAACGTTTTTGCAAAATAGCAAATCTACCACAAAAAATGCTGTAGACTATTAGCTAAGTGGGTATTATACTGCACCAATAGTACCTCCTGACACCACAAGGAGCACTAGTGTAAATTTTATATTAATTTGTTTTTAATTTATTTAAGTGACCACTTTTTGTCTCTCAGGTATAATTGTTTATGAGTAAAAATATAGAAATTAATTAAGGTATTTATAAATTGTAGTACGCTAACATTTTTGTTTTTGTTTTTTTTATTCTATATTTTTGTTTTATATAAGAACTATAGTTGCAAGAGTTGAATCTCTCTTTTTCTGTTTAGTCTCTGGAATCACCGTAAGATATTAACTTCAGAGGATGAATGAGGATGATATGTATGAATGTATGTAAATTAAGTGCAGTCTTGTACAAACTACAGTTGTGTTTCAGGTCAACCATTCCTGAGATGTGAGGTCAATTGAAACTTAACCACAAAGGAACAACGGTATATCCAAGATCTAGTATTCAAATCCGTCTAAAAGTACCTCTGCCTTTACTAGGATTTGAACCTTAGAACTCTAGGCTTCGAAATCAGTGATTTGCGATGACGAAATAACCACTAGACCAACCCGATTGGCTTGCGTAACAATCTATTAATCATTAGTTTAACTCTGATAAATGGTTTGGAATGTAAAAAATATATATTATCTATTCAAAAGCTGATTTTATTTTAGTTGTTCGTTAGATTGATTATATTGTGATTTATTATTAATCAAAATACATTTTAACTTTGTTATTTATTTATTTTATAATAATTCATTATTAAGTTAAATTTTTTATATTTCAAATAGCTGTAGTCTAAATAAAGCATTCAAATAATTGTATTATCCACAGTCCCCTTTATTTTTTCTAGCACCCGTAAGAAGAATCTAATTTCAGGTACAGTATTGGGCCAAATTTTAATGTATTAATAAATGATCACATATCATGTTCAGTCTTCATCTGATTTAATACACGTAATAATATATGTAATACATACACAAGTAAACATGTTATACGAGTACGTTATAGTAAGCTGATATTAACTACACATCAATGAACACAGTACATATAAAAAAGTACATTATAAAAAAATATGCAAAATAATTTTATTATTACTTTTTTAATGACCAAATTTATTGTTATTCAGAACATTTTCAACTAGTGTTTGAACTGTTTACAAATATGTATGGAAAAGAGAATTGGAATTTGATACCAACTTTGTTTACAATAATCTATCAGAAAACAAAAGATATTAATCTCTGTACCCTATAATCTAAATATAAATAAATAGGTATTACGTCACTAAAATGAATTATTATTATTATTATTTATATTTATCTGCAATCTGTGCATGATTGGTGGCAAACCTTTGAGATTTACTTAAATCTTTCTTAACCTTGCACTTGTTTATAAAAAAAACATGGTTGTATAATAAATAATAATAATAATATAAAACCTTTTTTTCGTCTGTGACAGTCGGCGATGAAAATTTTCAAACTATAAAATTTTTAAAGACAGACCAAACCAAATTTAATAAATATAACTTTTTAAAACTTACTTCATAATTAATAGTTTCGGTCTCTCTTGCAGTAATCTTCAATGATTGATACCGTAATACCCTTACCCTGACGTACAATTCACAACACATCTTACTGTCTTAATTTTTTATAATAAGAGTGTATATAAAAAAGCTGATTTCACAAGAACTTAAAACTTTTATGTATAATTAATTTTAATCGGAAAATGATTAAGTCAGTACTAAGTATATAAAAAAAATATATATATATTTTTTTGTTAACTAATTAGATAAGATTTTTTACCTAAGTTTCTTTATAAAATTTTTTGGGTTGGGCACTGAATCATGAATTTTCACTCTATTGTTTATTATCGCTTCTCCTAAGTATTCTTGGAAACTGTTCAAACTTCCTGGCGAAAGTTTCTTTCACTGTAAAATTTTGTTGATTTTTCAAAACTTTCACATTCCATTTCAGCATTCTTTGTAAAACTGTTTCAAATATTCTTTTATTCATATCACCAAACAGTTTTAAAATTTACACTTCTCTCTCCTGACTTTTCCATTCTCATTTCTTTATAGTATATTTTAATTATCGATTTTATTATTATCAACTTCAAATATTGAAAATTTGAATCTAATCAGATCTTTACGTTATGGATAGATAATTAGTTCATCACTGCTTGTAAACTATATTCGTATTCCATAAGAAGAGGTAATTATAAACCTTTTTTTATACTTTTTAAGAAATAATAATAATACCCTTCCGATTCGCATTGATTTTAAAATCTCTAAATCTATTTTCGCTAAATCTAATAGTAAAAATAACTATCATAACATCAAGATTCTTTTATACTTCGTTAATAGTTGGCATGGAAGGAATTCCTTAATTAAAATGTTTGAAGCCTATATATTTGTGGTACATACTACCAACAAAACTTCAGGAATTCATTAATAGATCAAATTTTGATCGAATAAAGAATTCTATTACAGAAATAAAAGTGTTAAATACTATACCGGTGTGCGGATAATTAAATCTTTTTTTTCAAATTTATATATAGCAATATATAAGTTCACTCCTCTTCAGGAATGTGAAGTGTTGTTACTCCACGAATAACAAAAATAAATAATCCATAAAATTTACTTGGAAAGGTCAAAGAAAACAGCATGATAAAGTCGTGAAGTAAATATTAATACAAAATAAAAGCGTATAATGCGTTAAATAAAATTTATTTAAAATCTAAAAAGAGCATTTTGGTTGTTAACAATCTTTACCAATAGCATCTAAGGAATAAGGTTTATTAAATATACTTTTATAACAAAGAAAAAATAATATTCAGAAGTAATAGAAATAAAAGTATTTATGAACACACGTACGTATGTAATCATCATTTAACAATTAAAATAGTAAGCTTGATTTATTAAATTTGAAAACTTTGACATTTTTTTGGGGGTTTCTCGTTGTTCACCTTATTTCAATATTAACACCCAAAAATAATAATTATATGAAATGTAAAGATAAGAATAAATAATAATAAAATATAATATAGGGAAAAAAGGTTTGGCAGAAGAATGATAGGGGTCTGAAGAGCGGATCCAAAAACCGATATGATAAAATAAAATGCCTTGCTTTGGCCCATAACTTGGCTCTTTTAGCTGAATCGAAGGAAGACATGGTACCACAAATAGAAGGGTTAACAAGGTAGCCCAACAGGCCTAAAACTATTCTTAACCAAGACTGAAATCATGATAAACGGAGATCATAAACACTGAAAGATAAATGGTTACCGACAACTTTAAATACCTTAGAAAGATTATAAGCAGAACAGGAATAAATAAAGCGTCAATTGAAAATAGAATATTAAAAAAACCCGAAAAAGCTTACGATTTATCATCAAACTAAGAAAAATCTCTTCAAGATCGCGAAATTAAAACGTTACATCACTCTAATAAGACCAGTAATATGTACCTGAAATATCTAACCGACCTCACAGAATTGCTCAAGATTGATAGAAGCTTACCTCCAAAGGTAACAGTGGAAGGATACAGACAGTTTTTAGGTCTTCTTAGGTCTGACTTCAGTCAGACCTAAGAAGACCTAAAAACAGGAATAAGGAAAAGAAGGTTAAATTTCTTGGAGCATATAGTCAGGATGGAGTCAAAAAGATTAAATCAAACAAATCTTTGATAAGCTAAGGAACGTGGATAGATGGTACTTCCAAAGGATAAGTTTGAAAGAAAACTGTTACGACAGTGATAACTTCCAAAGAATAATTTACAATATACAATTTTTTATGGAAGAAAAAAGTAGGACCAGAAAGAAAACGAAGCCATACAAAAAAAAAAAATGAAAAGCATGGAAAAGCAAAAATTGGCTTACTGATAAAAGAAAAATCGTAAAGGAGTAAATTAAATAGTACTACAATACTAATAAACTATAACTTTAAACGAGAATGTTTAAAATTCAGATTTGCTTTATTGCTAGGTACTTTTTCGTTTTACACCCACCACTTTTTTTCGCATTTTTTATATAAAAATTATTTAATAGAATGTTTTATAATAATTTATGAATTAAACTATAGAGAAAATACTAACATGCTGTGTTTTACCGGTCATTTTAAACATATTGACATATTTCACAAATAACATATTAGTCAAGGTTAGTGAGCAAATCGAGCGAAGTTAATGTCAAGTGAAGCAATAACGGATTGGTAAATGTATCTGAGAGATGTGTGTGTGCTCATCATTTATTAAAAAACCCAAAAAAGGTAGGTAGGCAGGAATGACAGTAGAAATAGAATAATCCTCATTTTCAAAAAGAAAGTACAATAAAGGCAGAATTCTTCCAAAACAGTGGGTATTTTTTGAGTTATCTGCAGAGAAATTATAAATATAATCAAACTTAACCTACGTTCGCTTCAATATTATTGCAATTATTTATTATTTAAATAACAAATATTATTGTTTATTAGTCAAGGTTACCGAGCGAAGCGAGCATTTATAAGCAATAACCGCTTATATTTTTAATATGTAGTATATGTTAATATAGAGAATATTTAAAATGACCGGTAAAAATAAAATTTTACCGGTTAATTTATAAAACATAATTAAGTATTTTTATGTGTAAAAATGGGAAAAAGTGAGGAGCGTAAAACGAAAAGTACCTATTATTACTATTGTTTTAAAAAATAATCATATAATTTTAAATAAATTACTTGAAAAATATTTTAAGTAGATAATTTATTAAAAATTCCAATGCAAGCGTAATAAAGTATTTCTGGTATCCTAAAATACTTTGTTGCAGTACGCAAAAATAGTTCTGTCTTATTTTATGAGTTATATTTCTTAAGGAATAAATAATTTTTCATTTATAAAAAATACGCATAATAATGTTAAAATATTTAATATAGTAAAAATTGGTTTACGAAATCACGTTTTTTTCTTACAGGAGAAAAAAAATAAAAGCTGCAGAAAATTATCAAATGGAACTAATCTTTTTATTTTTTAACTAGATAAATTAGAAATCTCGGGCATTATGCCCAAAAATTACAATCACCGTACTATTTTCGATAAAAAGGTAATTTTTTGTGTTCCGATTTTACGATAAAAAAACAATTTATTGTTTCAACAGTAAATAAAAGACCGGAATATTGTTTATTTATTAATATTTATATTATTTCAAAAATAAAGTTTTCAATCTAAACCAATATTTTAAATGTAGGAAAATAAATAGACCGTCATCAATCATCTCATTGTCCATATTAAGTAAATAAAAAAATATTATTTCATTTATATATTTGTTTTATTAATACAGATAATAAACAATAACTCAATAATTACTAGAAGAGCGCTCCATTTGCCAATAGCACAATTGGAACAAAGTTCACAAATAATTACAAATACCCGTTTTAGTGATTGATAAGTAGTTAAATACGTAGTACAGAGGAACCCGAAAATAACGAGCTCGTTTGTAACGAAAGCTTGGTTTTTATAGTTAATAACGAGCAAAATTCCGGGATTTGTTTGGTTTTCTATCTCATTAACGATAAATTAACTTCCTTTTAGCAACGTATCGACGCATCGTAAACTTATTACCAAAATTTTATTTTTGTTTATTTTTATTATTAACATTATAATTTAAACAAAAATTAAATAACCATATAATCTCAACGCAAGGGAAATTACATTTCTTCATTTACGAAATAAATATACATATACGATTTATACGTAAAAATTGTACATTTTATTTTAAGCTTAACAGTACGTACTGTACAAGTTCCGTTGCGGTATTACAAAGACTGGTAGTTATTTTAATTACTCGGGGTTTTCTGTTTGCAAAATTCTAGGAAAGACTGGAGGGGGGCAAACAATAATCCGTCAAAACCGCCTAACAGGTTCATCGAACTCATGGCATATTTTAAACGATTTAAGTGAAAGTCTGAAGAGGGGCGTGGAAAGAAATTTTACCTGTCCTACCACCACTGGTAAATTTAGTAGTCATAATTTTCAGTTTAAAAATATAGTCTGTACCATGGGATCAGTTATAACAGTTTTCAGTTAGTAATCGATCGGATACCCAGTAGCAAAATAGTACAGTAATACTATAATCGCGTCAACGAATGAGTTTACATTTTAGTGTTTCTTGCTAAAAATTATGGCACGCCATATTTCGAAGGAATATTACCATGATGAAGACGATATGCCACTCTCATAATGGATTCAAACTCTTTTGACAAAAAATCAGCCTTTCAAGAATACTCAATAGATGTTACGCAACAGCCGATGACGACGTACATAATACAGAAATTCCGACTGATGAAGGAAGGTATTATTATTGAGGTAACTCGCTGTTGTGCAGCTGATAGCGAAACTCAAACTGAAAACGAAGATGAATCTACTACTTTCCCAATCGTATCAATGAATGACGACAAAGAATGTTTAAAAAAATTAACGGAGTTTAGCGAGACTAATAACGTTAGTGATGAATTTGTAGAGTACTTGAATAAACTACAAAACTGTTTTCATCTTACAAAACAAAAATAAACGATTACGTTAAGGCTGATTAGTTTGTATGTGCAATTAAGTTTTGACGTATTCTGTTAGAATGAAGAAAAATAGATCGATTTTTTAGTTTTAATAAATACAATTTGTACGTAAAAACGTGTGACTGAAATTTTTGTCTGGTGTTCATTTTTTATTTTTCTCAATCTTTTTTTTAACCTCTGGGACCACTTAGATATTTCTTCAGAGGATGATATGAATGAAAATTTTTGTAGCGTGTGAAAATGCCATGCCTGACCAGGATTTTAACCCGAGACCTCTGGATGAAAGGCCGAGACGCACCACTCGCGCCACGGAGGCCGGTTCCTCGATGAATTTGGTTAAATTTTACTGCACACTTATTACAGTTTTGGTTAAAATAAAAACTTGCATCTTAGGGCACTATTTTTTTCATTGATCTATAAAGTTCAGTAGAAGAAAACTTTTCTATCGGGTTGATTTGTTCAATTTCTTTCTAGAAAATATTAGTATAGTATATAGACTATACTACTAATATCTATTAGTATAGTATATTGACTAGAAAAGAAGAGCAATGTATAATTTTCTATTATTTTTCAGAATTCTATTTTAAACTATCTCATACCTATAGATTAGAAAAAAGATTAAAAATTTAAAAATATTATATGGTATTCCTGAAATTATATTAAATATTTTTGGTGAAAAAATCTCATCATACAGTTTTCTGTTTCCCCTCTTCTTTTAAGATAGGGGGGCGATGACCAGTAGTCATCCCCAGAAAGAAAAAATAATACTTATTATTAAATTATTTTAAATTATTTTTCAAATAATTTCTTTTCAAATCATCAATTTGAAATTTATTCTCAATTAAAAATAAACAACACAACTTGATAATTTTTAATTTAATTTAATTTTATTTTTTACCTTAATTTTATAAATCTATAAAAATATTTTTTTTATAATTAACAGATTTAATATTCAAATTATTTATTTTTTTAAATAATAATTTTTTCATAGAATATTAAAGTATAAAAACTGATGTGGACAACACATGACTTCCTTGTACGCCTATTAAATTACATTACTTTTTTTTTAAATGTGTAAGTACATCAAATTTTATTTCATTAAAACTTTTTGATATTTTTTACTTTTTTTTATTGTTATTATTGAATTGGAAGCTGATTCGAACCATGTGCCTTTCTCTTAGATCCAAATATGTCATTAATTAAAATTTTACTTGACTATCTCTGAAAATAAGTACCACTTATGATATATCGTTGAAAATTTCTCAGTGAGAGATTATTATTTCTTTCTTTTTCCTGTTTAGCCTGCGGGAATTACCGTTTAGGTATTACTTCAGAAGATGAATGGGGATGATATGCATGGGTGTAAATGAAGTGTAGTCTTGTACAGTCTCAGTTCGATCATTCCTGAAATGTCTGGTTAATTGAAACCCAACCACCAAGCACCGGTATCCAAGTTCTAGTATTCAAATCTTATAAAAGTAACTGCCTTTACTACAACTTGAACGCTGGAACTCTCAACTTCCAAGTCAGCTAGCTGATTTGGGAAGACGCGTTTACCATTAGATCAACCCGTGGGTTGAGAGCCTATTACTGCAGTTAAGAAAAAGTCCAAAATCAAATTTCTTTTTGGATTCTGGCCTTTTTTGGACACTTTTGGTTCACTAGATGTTGCAACAGTTCTAAATCCAAAATTTTAACATCCTACAGCTAGTCGTTTTTGAGTTATGCAAGATACATACGTACTTACGTACATACATACATACATACATACACACATACGTACGTACGTACGTACAGACGTCACGCCGAAACTAGTCGAAAACTGGAATCAGAGATGGCCAAAATGGATATTTCCGGTAAAACATAACTGTGGAACCTATGAAAATAAATACCACTTATGACATCATAGAAAAACTCAATGAGTGTTTTATTATTATTGCACACTTTTGGTCCAGTCGATTACAATCAAAAGGGGAGGTTCACAACTAGATGTTATAACAGTACTAAATCCAAAATTCCATCATCTTAGGCTAATCGTTTTTTAGTTATGCGAGATACATACGTCACGCCTAAACTAGTCAAAATGGATTCAGGGATGGTCAAAATGGATATTTCCGTTGAAATCTGAAAACCAAAATTTTTTGGGATCACTATACTTCCTTTACTTCGTACAAGGAAGTAATAATATATAATTATAAAGTATAATGATGTAATCATTACGCTATAACAAAACAACTTACTAATTAAATGATGACTATACACAAATTAAACAAAACATTAAATTTTCTGAAATAATTTCGTTATGGAATCACAGGAATTAACTTGCTAAAAAACACACGGACATACAATACATGGTAAAAAAAAAAGTAAAAATTAATAAATTATTAAAAACAGAAGTTTTTTAAAATCTTGCGTTATTTGGTTAGAAGAATTAATGACGTGAGGAAAAACATGATGTATAGAAGAAAAATCAAGAAAGCTAAATTATTATTTATGAATGAAAAATATGTTACAAGTTCAAGGTGTAAACAAACAATTTGTTGACATTTTTATTCAGAAATAAAAATAAAAGTTTTAATTTAGATGTTATAGTAATAAAAAACAAAGACAATGTTGAATGAAAAAGCGAGAAGGAAAATATTTTCATTAAAGAATTTTAACAAAGATATGTAATATAAATAAAATATATATTTTTATAACCGTATAAATAGATCTAAACAGCTTAATCACAAATTTTATTGCGTAACTGTTATTACGTAATTACAATTTATAGTAGAATAGAGCAGAGCAGACCGGTGTCACTAATAATAAATGATACGCATTAAACTAAGATTTACTTCAATAATTATTTATCTATCATTAGCTCTTAAAATACTTCTTGAAGTATTTAACATTATTCTTTGTATCACAGTAGGTGTATCACCCGTAATTTACTACAATTTTAATTAACTTCATACTTAAGTATCGTACTCGAATTTAAATACAAGAAATATTGAACATACTTAATTCTGCACCGCTCTGAAATAAATTTACACCTTCTGTACTAGTCGCGTTATATTTATCGATGATTATGAAGTTTAAAAACTCTACTTAAAATAATTCTAATAAATATTTATCATCTAACTACTTCAATTGTTTTTTTATACTGATGGTTTAATTTCCCACAGAATCTTGAATTAATTTCCCATTAATCTTAATTAATTCCCCTTGTAGAAATATGAAAGTGAAAGTATTTACCGATGAAAATTAGCATACTCCGGATGAAAGACCGAGTAACTACCACTCTGCCATGAAGATCGGCAAATTTATTTGTTACTCTTTTTTCTGTTTAGCCTCCGGCAATTACCGTTCAAGTATTATTTCAGAGGATGAGTAAGGATGATATGTATAAATGTAAATTAAGTGTAGTCTTGTACAGTCTCAGGTCGACCGTTCCTGAGATGTGTGGTTAATTGAAACCCAACAAGCGAGTTAACAGCTCGCTAGACTACAGCCTTCCGGGCTATATAAATAAAAAAGCCGGGCTTTAAATAATAAAGCCCTCCCGACTATTATATAAATATAATAAATATATATTATTACTAAATATCTTTTTTTAAGGATCTCTTACAAAAATTAAGTAAATAAACGTCAAGAATCTATCTTCTTTTACACATTTAAAAAAAAATGTGTAAAAATCTATCAAAAATATCAAAAATCTATCTTTAAATAATATTTTGATAAGATATTCCAGAACCAAAGCAAACTACCATTTTTTTTTTTACTTAAACGAAAAGCGTGCCTATGGACGCCGCGAAAATGTTTTATGTTTTATTACACATGATTTTGTTGAATGTTATTGCAAATATTAACTAAATAACGTTCATGAATTTAGCGTAATAACAACAGAACTTTTACAACGAAAAGCTTCAAAATCGTGAACATATGTGGCTGTTTTCTGAGTTGTAATTTTTTAACAGAGCTCTATTCTCAATAAGTTTCCTTTTTATCTCCAAAATTTCCTTCAACGAAAATATTTAAATGCAGTCGGGGGCATTTAAATATTTTCGTTGAAGGATATTTAAATTATCTTTTCGCTGTAAAACCTGGTGAGAACTTAATCATTAGGCAAACTTAAAATGCCTGCTATTTCTACAAAATGAAAAATATATTTAATCAAATTAAAATTGCCTAAAAGTTGATTGGTCACCTATTATTTTATTTAATTAAATACTGCATAACGATTTTATTTTTCTTAATTTGATTTATTGTCGTTTTTTAGTTTAATTTATTTAATTTTTCAGTCGTATTTTTTTACGACTGCCAAAAAAATTTTGAATTTTTATAATTTACCTTTATATTATTAATGGAGAAAACCCACAAAATTTTCCACTGACGTAAATACACATGTGTAAAATTTACTTTTGATTATTAAAACCAGTTTTAATCGATCGACTAAAAAAAAAAACTCAGGTTTTCATTCAATCTATCTATATACACTTGTTTTTGGAGTTTTTACACTTTTTAAATCTGTGTCCAGTTGTTTTTTTGTTTTTTTTTATAATCTCTGGGTCCACAGTTAAGTATTGCTTCACAGGATGAAGCAATTAGCGTGTGTGTAAATGACGTGCCTGATCGGGGTTCAAACCCGGGACCTCCGGATGAATGTTCACTTAGAAGATATAAAAAGATTATTGAAATGATTATAAAATAGTTAAAATAAAGATTTGAAGAGTTTTATTTCATTATCACTGCTTAATAATGTTTTATATAATGTAATGATATATAACCTAGTCATTGTGATACTATTTTCAAGCTAAACAAAAAGAAGAAATCAGTTTAAAATCTGCGTTAATGTTCTCTTAACGAAAAAAATGATTTTAAAACATAAAAATTTAACCGATTTTTATAAAATACATTTAAAACATTCTGTATTCCAAACAGCTAAATTAATATTTAGTAAATCTATTTGTTTTTAAATTTGTGCCACAAACAAAAAATGTAAACAAAAAATAATTTTTTTCCCCACTTACTTTATAAATATTTTACTTATTTTTTATATTTTTTTGTGTCTATTTCAAAAAGGTGTAACAAAAAATGGGTCCCCTTTCTCACAATGTCAATGTTAATTATTTCATCACGATGTTAATAAATGTGCTAAAAAAGTATTAAATCTTAATATTTAAAAAATAATTTATTTCATTAATTTAAAAATAATAAATTAAAAAAAAAACATGTTTTACAGTGATGTTTTAAAGATTAATAACGTAATTGATAACGTATAAATCAGTTGTAAGAATTATTTTTTTCCTTTTTAACAGAAATTATTTTAGTAATTTCGACAAGTCAAAATAGAACTCTTATAAGTTCTTGCATTGATTTAAAATGTATCCTTACATAGCTTTTACATAACGTCTTGTGTCAGCGCATGTGCTTTTTTTAAACGCATTGCAATTTTTTATCAACAGTAGGCTTACATAATATTAAACATTAACAGATATTTTTTTCCTTAGCTTATTAAATAAACATAATGTATTGTATTTGTAAAAATTTATTATAATAAAATCGGAAATTCTTTTACTTTAATTACGCCATCATATTTTATTAAATGTTGATAAAATATAGTAACAATAACGTCTATTACAAACATTCATATATATTTTAATAAATATATTTTTATTCATAATACTTAGATGAAACTTCAATTTATCTTGTTTGGTAATCTATTTAAACGACTTTATCAAGGGATTTACAGCCAATAACTTAAAAAATGTTAAATAATTAAGGAAAATTGATGTATTATTACATTTAATAAATTAATTAAAGCACTAATTAAAATATTATTTTCTTTATTAAAAAATGCATCAAATAATAAAATAACACACCAAAAAATAAAATAATAAATCCAATTCATTACGTTTAAGGGTCATAAAAATCAAAAGAATCTTATCACAATTTTGATTTTTTCGCGATATCACAGTTTTATCGAATTAACTCTTAAACCCAGCTGACCTAATATCGAAATCATACAATCAATTTGAGATTCGTACATTCGTAGATACTAAAAAAAAAAATTATAATTAATAAAACAATAGGATATGATTCTATTCACGACACTATTAATAAATTATTTAATTAAAAACATGAAGTTCGGTTACTGACGTCAAATACGAGTAAAAATCATAAATTGCGTATTGAATTTTTTTTTTTTTTTAATAATTACAAATTAATAATAATCACTATACTATTAATATACTGGTTGAATTTGGGTTGTTAATTTAAATTAATATTTGCAAGATTTAAAACGATCAACCATTTCAATTTTCATTTCCCTCAGTTAAAACTGTTCTTAAGAATGCAATATAATTTTCGGAAATATCTTACTAATTTAGATGGCACAACTATCTTAACACCAAATATACGTTTAGAATCACATAAATTATCGAGTAGTAATACTAATTAACGAGTTACTTATCATCTACTACAATCTAATATATTTTTAATAATCTGTTAGTAAATAAGGATGAATCCTCAGACTAATGTGTATATTTTTTAATCTATGTATTCTGTATAGTGACTTTTGTGAACTAGCACTGTTAAATGTTGCCATCTATTTCAGCTGGTGATCTGATTTTGCTAGTTATATTAGTATTTTACATAGTTTGCAACGAGGTAATTAGTATTTATTTTAATGTTTCTTACGAACATAGTCTATGTGCTATGTGTATCGTCAGAAAATATTTCAATCGATCTGAAAATTCATTTACGTAAGGATAAAAAAGAAGGTAAGGATATAAAAGATGTATATTTATTATATAAGTAATACATAGTATTCGTCTACGTCGCCTAATTCCATCTATTTCTCAGAGATTAAACATGACCGTGGTCCATCCGATAATGCACAAGTTTTTATCAGTTATGGAAAATTCAATCATTGGTTAGGAGAGAAGATAATTTTTACTAGTAATATTAATGATAATTCATACAGTTACTTTTTCCATAGGTAACCAACCGGATTATTATGGCCTCCGAAACAAGTATAATAGAATGCTTGTTTCAGATTAAGAAAACCCGAAATAAAATTTCGGGTTATAAATATAAAATATTGTACAAAAAATTACAACATTCACATTTATAATCAAAATGGAAAATAAATATGTTTTTCATTTTACAGCATAATGAACGAACTAGACTATAAGATAATAATATACGAGTATATAATAATATATATTATGTTATATACTATAATATAATAATAATTTACAAAGAATGTAACAAATTTTTAGGACATGTTCTACTGCTGAAAATAAAGAAGAAAGATAATTGTAAATAAAGAATCCAATTATACATAGACTCTATGACCTTCGAAATAGTTCCCTTAGGAAGCCACGCAACGCTTCAAACGGTTTTCCCATTCTTCATAGAAGTATTGGGACTGAGAAACCGTAATATCTTCAGATGGTCGGTTACTTTTTTTTTATGTTTCCTACTGTCCCAAAATAGTATTCTTTGAGGGATTTTTTTTAAAGTCGGGAACAAGAAAAGTCGTAGGGACTAAAGTCAGGAAAATAAGGTGGTTGAAGAAGTACAGTAATGTTTCTGTTTGCAAAAAACTCTATTATTTGAGACTGCAGTGTGACAAGGTGAATTGTCATAATGCAGCATTCAGTTAGTTATCTATGATGGCTGGTCTCACGCGGACAACTCTTTTCCGCAGTCAGACTGATATGGTTCAAATTCAATTGTTCTGGAATCATTCTGACAGTTAATCACCAGTCATACCGTATCAAGTCTCTGATTCGCTCAACATTGTTATTTTTTGACGTTTTACAGTCTTCCAGGGCGTGGAATGTCCGCAACTGATTCCCGGCCATTTGGAAATGCTTTAAACAGTTTAAAAACTTGGGCTCGTGACAGAGCATCATCTTCATACGCCCTTTTCAATTTTGAAAAATTTTCAGTAGCATTCTCACTGAGTTTAACACAAAACTTGATTGCACAACAACGTTGCTCATAATTAGTATCACTCATTTTTGAGTATCACTCTTTTTTGTAACGCACAATAAAAAACTCATTTAACTAATTGTTTGTTTACGTCTCACATGGCAGCAATAGACTAGAAATATTAATACCTAATATAAATCAGCTGTTCATATAACCATATGTTTACTAGTAAATTTACAGTGTGGCCGCCCCACTTTGGCTGCCAAAAAAAACTAGTCTCATTATTTTATTTATTATTTTAATTTTTATGACCTTCATTAAGGAATAAATGTAATGATTTTCTGTGAAATTTGATCTGAAAATTTGATAAAAATAGGTCTCAGAATTGTGTTCTTAATCGTTTTCGATTAATCTAGGATAAAAGACAAAAGATTAGGGTCGAAAAATACACCATTATTTGAGTTTTGCGTAAAATAACTATTTTTGTTTTTTATTTTCCTATAATATTTAATTCTTTTGTTTTGTAATATTGAAATTTTGTTTCATTTTAATACCTAGTTAAAATCTAAAACATTTAAAGTTTTAATAAACAATGAAATTTTTACGTTTGTTGTCTGTTAACTTGCCATTTTACTCATATTCCATGAGTAAACTGAGTACTCTCTACAAGTTTTTTTCATACTTTTATAAGTTTATTACCCATTTAACAAAGCTCTTTTACTCCAAGATTGAAAACTACAAATAATACAATTCTGGGGACTATTTTATTCAGTTTTTCAAGTCAGATTTCATATAAAACCCCTTAATTTGGGTGCCAAAAATTACAGTCTGGCTTAATTTTACGAAGGCGAAAAATCACAGCTAAATCTTTAGCCAAATGGCACCTCCCTTACGAAGAGTTCCCGAAGTTAGCTTTATAAATTTCCTTCTTTATTTTCACTAGCAGAACATGTCCTGAAAGTTTGTTACATGCTATATTTTGTTAATCGCTGCGTATACGGGACCGAACATATACAGTTATGAAAAAAATTGAAAATTTAAAATTCAGGTAACCGACTTCAACAATTTGAAAGATTTCAATCTCTGTTACCACACAGGGACAACCGGTAATCGCCTAGAAGATGCTGCCTCGTTCGGCCCTGAGTGACGAGGCTGTAGAATAACCCACCCTAGTACATATAGCTTAAAACCGCTGCCCTGCCCAACGGGGTCCCTCCTGGTTCACTGAGACATCATGACAACTGTATCCAGTCGCCCCGATGCCTCTCTTCAGAAGGGCTGCCCTTCCCGTCCTTATATCCTAATCAGAGTCCGCGTATGCACCCCACGCATACCCCTTCCGAATCGGGTGCCCACTTCACATACCTTGACAGTCCTTAATGCGTCATTGGAGCGCCCCAATTCAATCACTCTTGTATGTGGATGGAATAGAAACGCCCTCAGTAATAAGGTCCCTACACTGTCCACGATTCGACCCCGGCGACATTTTTTTTCTTTGTCAGTCCTTTCTTTTCTTTTTTTTGAAGTTATCATACACGCCCATCTACACATCCACATAATTACACTCTGAGTATTAGACATCACAGTCTGAAGCTCAAATCAGTCACGATGGAGTTAAGAGACCCCCATAGAATAACGACAGGAAAAAACATGAACAAATGTCAATCACCTGAAAAAAGCCAATTCTTTTTATTAAATTAAACCGACATTATAAGCCGTTTAATATATAGAATTAAATAGAATGTGATGTTATCCGCATATTATTCAAGGGATATACTACTAGAACACTATCAGATTCTTATGTAGATTATTTTTGGATTACGAAGCCTACGTATTCTGGTGGAGGTGGAGGATTTGCGGAGAAGATTGCGTTTCAATAATTAATTCTAAGGAAGGTTTAAATCAAACAGAAACATTCAAAATTTGGTAGCCAATAATCTTATAAATCAAGTGTTAGCAGCGGGTATATTATTTTAAAAATAAGGAGATTTTAATCAGGAAGAGTATTTAATCAGAAAGTCAACTGAATGAAATTATAATTATAATGAAGTAATGAAATTTTTATTCAATTGTTGCAAATACAAATTCACTTTTATCAATTGTTGACGCTGCTACTGGGGAATCGTG
Organism: Lycorma delicatula; assembly: GCF_047948215.1. Lineage (NCBI taxonomy): Eukaryota > Metazoa > Arthropoda > Insecta > Hemiptera > Fulgoridae > Lycorma > Lycorma delicatula. The sequence goes on from NC_134462.1 coordinate 93,364,080, forward strand.
CTTGTTCTTCCAACCTTATGACTTTGAATTTCATGTGTATATCTGATTAAAAACCAAGGAAATTTCTATACTAATCAGTCTACGTGACTTTACAAGGAGAAAAGATGATCATCGACAAGGTCAGGTTATACGGTAGGGGGTTGTCAGGGTACGGTTGGAGCTGTCCTCAACTAGACATAAACAATGTCTAAGTGGATGATAAAACATCAGTTCAAATTCATGTTATGTGAATTAATCTTGTTCACAGACAAAAAAATAAAAATTATGAATTTGCCTTTTTATACTCATAGAAATTTTACATAAATTTTCAGACACTTTATAAGCAGGTGATGTACATATATATTTTTCGAACAGGTAGGGGGACCACGCAAATATTATTTCAATTCCTTCTGTTCTGAATTTACCTCTTTAACCCCTACAACTTTTCTATTCTTTAACTATGTTTTCGTTTTTCTGTCCAGTACATGCGCTCTTTTGTTTTTTTCATTCGCAAGAACCTCTATTCTGAGGATCTTTTTTTCTCTAAATTTATTTCTATCTTGACAATCTTTTATTTTTATATTTGATCTCTTTAGGTCTTCCTTTACTTGTTTTAAGTATGGGAACGGAGTTTTTTATATTTCCAAAATTTATCAAATAGTTTTTGAGTTCCAATTGATGTATTTTTTTTTTTTTTTATTATATTAGTTTTGATTTTTTTATTTATAGCTATTTGTCCGTGACAACTATTCCTGAAAAATTATTTTCATTTTAATGAAAATGTACGTAAAATTTCCTATAATTCACCCCCAACCTCTAAAAAAGAACTTTATATATTGTACATTTTTTTTTATTCATCCCATTTAACATAGTAAATGAACAAAAATCAAAACATTTTGTTGGAAGGTAATTTTTGAGGTGGGGGAGTAGAAAAAAAATTAAAAATATACCGGTTTTAAATTTCTAGACTTTTTTTTGTTTACTTAAACATAAAATGATAATTTAACAATAAAACATCATAGATTACCTCCATCCCAAGAAAGAAATCTTAGTAACTTTTTTCTTATTATTTTTTCACTACATTAGAATGAAATAATTCCAGGAAAGTATTAGAACCTTCTTGCAATCTTTTATATAATATCTTTTTTTTAAATAAATATTTTTTCAAACTAATTAATTTTACATAAGAATATATATTTATAATTTTTTTATAAATACAAATTGTTCATTTTTATAACAAAATGACAAAAAGTATATAAAAGAACTTGTTTAAAAATGCTATTGGAAATTACAGTGAGCGATGTTTGTTAAAGAGTTAAGCAATAGTGACATAATCCAAAACAAACAAATAAAATCGAGGTGGTTGTACATTTCTTCATCTTTAAAGACATATGTTTTTTTTTCAATATACTATCTCTCTCTCTGTTGATGCACTTCTGGAATTTCAAGGTGGAGAGAACTACGAGCGCCGCGACGTCCTAGTGACGCCTCAAATCAGACACTTCCTCCTCTTCGCCCATCCCTTTCAGACGTTGGATAGACCGAAATAATTTCCAGCTGGATGCCTCATCTCTTTTTTTCGGTGTATGTTTGTCTACAAACATAAAATCCAATGACTATATTCTAGTCGAGTCGAGCTATAATTCTATGAAGAGGGTTGTCGTCTTTACAGAAACAGCCGCATTTACATTTGTCAATTGACTCCGACCAACTGTTATGTTGAGATCCTATCTTACTCTCATTTAACAACATTCAACGCACACACGCACGCACGCGTACTTGATGACACGCACGCGTATCCATCCACACTTAACTATGCATACATATTATTAAACCGGATGATTAAAATGTTTCATTTGGCTCGCTATTTCCAGTATTTTATTTTTATTCTGAATTCTCTTTAACAAAAATTCTTTATAAATAAAATTGATTTTACTAAAACTATTAGCCTAATCTTATTTTGATGAAATTTTTTATCGCTAAAAGATCAAGGGCACCAACATAAATTTTCTTGATCTCAATATTTAGCCCCTCATTTTCATTATTAACATAGTTTTCGGATATAAATCTTTATATCTATAATAAAAAGAGAAGTGCAGTTTAAAATTTAAAAAAATATATTTTACTAATTAAAATAAATATATATATATATATACAATTTTTTTTTCATTACAACTCCTGATCTGCATATGATAATAAAAAGTCTTGACAACAGAAAATTTCTTATATAGTGGAAAAAAAATGAACATGAAAAATAAAGTAAAATGTTTTTTACATCATAAAAATCTTCTTCATAAAAAAAAAAATAGTTTCATAAAAATCTATAGTTTTAAACACTTTAAAAAAAAAAAAAATTTGTCACTTTCACTACTGCTATGCCTAGTAAAGATTCGGCTAGAAAATATGCAATAAATAAAAAGATAATTTTTTAGATTTTTGGGTATATTTAGAGGGAATTTTGGGGTGAATTTTTTTTTAAATTGTAAGGTTAAGTATGTAAGCATGAACTGGAGCTCAATATAAAATAAGATACTCCAAAAAATTATCTATCCCCACTTCTTAAAGGTACTGATTAGAACATTTCCCTCCCCACTTTTTGTTTTTTTTTTGGAATCCCTGGGTCATGTAACGTCGAGAAATTTAAAAAGCCCATCCCCCATTTTTTGACTTATTACCGTACTTTCCTTCTTGTAGAATAGCTCGAGCTTTTTTTTTAAATTCCAGGAATTGAACTTCGCTATTTAAATATTAAATAGCAGAATTAGCTACATATTTTAAATAATTTAAAATCATACAAAAAGAATAAAAATTTCTAAAATTATAACATATAGAGTTAAATTTTTTTGAATTAGAAGTTTTGAATTAGTAACTCCGGTTTTTAACATCTGTATTATTTTTTCATGTTTTATCCTATTTTGTTCAAGAATACAAAAAAATAAAATTCCAACAACTTTTTGAAAATTCAAGAAATATTCTTTTGTTAGTATAAACAAGGATGACAGAGAGCAAAGTAAACAATTTTATTCATACGTGTGAGTTTAAAATATTACTATGTAGAAAAACCATGCCAAGTAAAGGATAACAGAACTAGTATAAATTAATTTATTTAGATTAACATTAATATAACTTAAACGAAGAGTTACGGGCAAAATAATAAAAAAATAATAATTTAAAAAATATATCAAACTAAAGTCACAAAAACAATCTTATAAATCCAAAAAAATATGGTTTTTTTTTGGCTGCAAAACCACAAATAAATAAACTGTTTCTAAATTCTAGTGTTGTTAATTGATCGATATATATATATTTTGATCGCCAGATCAAAATGCATTATTAATTAGAATAAACAAACGAATTATAACCTTAAAAATGGTACTGAGGAATTAAAATTAACTCGGCCGGGTCTCAGAACTTGACTCCCGTAGGGGAAGACATCCGCCTTGTGACGATCCCGGTCGCCCACCACCTTATCCGTTCGTAGTCCTGATGGGCTTTACCGAAGGTCGTCTTTTAGAACCTGTGAAATCATCACAATAGTCATCGGTTTGGCCCCTGTCAGGATGCCACCGATGCAAACGCCTCGGCAGACATTTCCATCGGTGTATTTATACAACCTACTTTTTTGTTTTCAGTTTACTCTCCGGAACCACCGTAAGGATTACTTCAGAGGATAAATGAGGACGAAATGTATGGATGTAAAAATAAAGTGTAGTCTTCTACAGTCTCAGGTCGAACGTTCCTGAGACGTGTGGTTTTAATTGAAACCCAACCACCAAAGAACACACTGGTATCCACGATCTAAAAGTACTCAAATTTTTATAAATTTGTGATGAGTTTAAACACTAGACCAACCCGGTGGGTTTTACACAACCTATTATCGCCTTCCTATGGCCTCTTCCAACTACGACCACCTCTACTATAACACAACCATCAACTATCAAATTCACAAATACGTGTGGAAGCGCGATCTAACTTCAATTAGACTGTGTACTCAGATCATTACTTTATTGAGTCTTTAAACACCAGAAATATTGTTCTTATACCAACAAAACAGTCGGTGGTAGCAACAACAACAATTTTTTCCTAAAATTCAATTTACTCTCAAAGTCCTCTTGATGTACTTAAAAATCGAGAGACAGATTCACAAATTTAATAAGTCTCTTATGAAAACATATCCTATCTCTCTCTGCTCTAGTCTTCTTTCCGGAACGAGGTCAATGCCAACACCCTCCCACACCGCAGCTCCATCGCTGAGTTCTCCACACAAAAAAATACCCGTATATTTAATACGTAAATTTGTTTATAATAACAATAATAATAATTACAAAATGTTTTATTATTACATTTTAAGTCAAATTTATCGGTAATAAGAGCTGGATGTTGATTGTTAAGGATATAGCACTGATTAGTAGGGAATAAAGGGAATATCCCAGGAACGAGGCAAAGCTTGCCTCAATCTCTACAAGTACTGTTGTTTGTTTTTTCTTCCTGATATTTTTTTTTCAGTTTTGTTTTTATTAATGTGGGAAAATTTACGATCGATAATCTAATAGGTTAACAGTTACATAATTATTACTTTATTTTTTAATCAAAGTCCTGTTTTGATTAGATCAGATAAACAACATATCAAAGTACTGATTGGCCCTGACTACCGGTAAATCTGTCAATTACATGTATTTTACGTAACCCGATTATCAAAATAGATTATTTAATCAAAATCAGTTGTTGTATCTTTTATGTTCTAATCTACCGAAGGATAAAAGAATTGATAGTAAGAATTTTTTTTTCATTGAAAAAATTATTATATTTGATAGTTTAGACGAAGGTTGATCTCTATGAACGATTAATTTTCTGATAAGTTAATCCTTTCATCAAGATACATAATACGATTTGTAACACTTTTTTTATTTATATATTAACTGATCATAACTGAACAAAATTCAATCATTTGTTGATCAGAAAATAACCGATTACAGTTTTAAATTTAATAAAGATTAAATAAATAAAACTTATATTCCAACTTTTTCCCGAAAGATTTTTTATATTTATTTTTCCTCGTGTTATGAGGTTAGGTTTAACCTCATAATAAAAAATGAAAATTTTAGCATATTTGCATGCATTTCGATTCCTAGTTCACAGTTAGCTTAAATAACGATATTTAGACTAGTCTGCATAAAAATATTTTAACACAGACCACTCTAAATATCGTTGCACAGTTCTGATAAGTCTAATATTTTTTGTTAATTTTTTGCGCAAGAAATATACAAAACATAAAATAAATGAGAAAAATAAAAGAGGCTTAACTATTTTTTAATTAAAGTATATTTTTGTTTATAAGAAAATTAAATTTTTACAACCATAATTTGATGAAATAATAATAACCCTTTACACAAACATGAAGCTTAAACTCGCTCATCACTGTAACTCACTGCATAAACGTATATGAAAAAACACAAAGTCAACATAGTCTGAAATTGAAGTAATGTCTGTTGTCGATGTTAAATTGAGCGTAGCTCAAGAACGAGTCAACCAATCTTCATCAAATTTTCATATGCACAACTTCAGGTACTACTACTACATTTAGATAGGGAAGGCGCGCGCGCGCGCACACACACACACACACACACACACACACACACACAGAGTAGGAAGTTATATTTTAAGTTAATGGTACTTTTGTACTCGTATCTCAAAATGTAAAGAAAATTTTATTTCATCCTCGAATCCCACCGTGAGATCGAAAGTAATAGCGTAATTTTCTTCAAAAAGTCTTAAAGTCATTAACCACTTAAAAACTGACAATTACGTTATATGGATTGATATTTCTGGTAAAACTACTTTCTGACAATCACTTTAACCACTATGTACGTGACAGCTCGATGAAATCTCTACCTGGGAAAAGTTTATAATTTAGTTGGATTATTCTTCGTGCCACATAATTCACAGATAAACAAGAAAGGTTTTTTTATGGTAACATACATTTACAATAAATAATTCGTTAAGCAGTAATTCGTTGCTACTATTTGGTCAAAGACGTTCTGATCACCCGGAGAGGAAAGGAATCTAATGCCTCACCCGGATAGAATTTTTTTCTAGATGCAGTTCTTTCATAGCGGTCCCTTTTGGGGTAGGTCGTCCTTCATACAAATCCCTTTTCCTTATTCATAATCCCTTTTTTCTATTTATGGTTTTTTAGATGCGGGAAAGAAGCTGCCTGTAGATCGATTAGGAACTCTGTTTGAAAAATTCAGTGGCTGTGATATAATACAAAAACAAGTTTTTGTATTATAAGGCCGAAACAAATAATTTCTCCGAAACTGCAAAATAAATAATGGAATATCGTCATCTAGTCATTTTTTCTTTAAAAATTTTAATAACGCCAGTATGCTAAATTTTTTTTAATTTTCTGTAGTTATCGTACAATGTATGTAGGTTAATTTATTCCTTGATCGTATCTGAACAAATACCAAATAAATTTTCCGTTTTTATTTCAAAATCGAGATTCTCAAATAGCTTTCATGCAGTGATTTAATTTTGTATAAAATTAAATCAATTCTACCATAAGAAAATTGTGTTTCAATTATAGACTGTCCGAGATCAATTAGGTCTAAAACTATCAAAAATGAGGAAAATAAACAGATAGGAAAACAAACATCCTCATTTCTGATAATTTTAGACCTAATTGATCTTGGACAATCTATACAATTTTCTTATGGTAATAGATTTAATTCTGGACAAAATTAAATCATTGCATGAAAGCTACTTTGAAATAAGTTTTTTTTTTTATTTGTTATTAAAGTTATTTTTAAGCAAAATATTTATAACAAAAGGATGAATTTTTATTTCAAAATCGTGATTCTGAAGTAGCTTTCATGCGATGATTTAATTTCGTTGGTATACAATTCACTACGATAAAAGTAAAATAAAATGACATGTTTTCCCAATTATATTTAATTAAATCTAGTTATGATATATATATATATATATATAATATTTTAATTACCTAAATGGATGTTATAGTACTCGTATACTGAAGAGGTAATTGAGATTACTTCCAAATTTCTGACGGAAGGAAAAAAACACGATAGATTTAAATAATATAATTTTTTTGCTGTTTTTTTTTTTACTTCCTTGTATGAAGTAAAGGAAGTATTGTGATCGCGAAAAATTTCGGTTTCCAGATTTCAATGAAAAAGTATCCATTTTGGTCATCCCTGAATCCATTTTGATTAGTTTCGGCCTGAGATCTGTATGTATGTATGTATGTTTCTGCGTGATGTATGTATGTGTACCTCGCATAATTCAAAAAATATTAGCCGTAGTATATTGAAATTTTGGATTTAGGACTGTTGAAACATCTAACTAGATGTTTCAACAGGCATTTTGATTGCAATCGACTGAACTTAAAAAGTATAAAAAAATTGGATTCTGGTTAATTGCAGTAATAAGCATTGAGAGATTTTTTTACGATATGTCATAAGTGGTACTTATTTTAATTGATTCCAGAGTTATAGCCAAATAAAATTTTAATTATTAAAATATTTGGATCTTAGGGGAAGATCCATGGTTCGAATCAAACTTCATCTCTTTTTTTAACTTTTTTTTAAATTTAAATATATTGATTTATTAATAATGATGAATAATAATTAAAAAAAAACAAATATCGGCAGTTTTTAATGAAATAAAATTTTATGTACTTTTCATTTTGTGGAAATGTAATTTAATAGGCATACAAGGAAGTCATGTGTTGTCCAAATCAGATTTTTTAAATAAAAATGATCCTATTATATAATACATAGTAATTTTACATTTTAGTTTTAAAAAATAATAATAGAAATGTAAACAAAATTTGAAGTGATGATTTGCTTCTATATTTTTAATTATTTATGTTATGCAAGTTAGAAAATTAGAAACTAAAATACCGCAACTATTTAAGGAAAGATAAAATAACTAGTTGAATGTTTTTAGTTAATCCATTGAAATAGCATCAGGAAATATAAACTGATTTTTTTGTTTTGTTTAAGAAAGAGACACCGTACCTAAAAATATAACACAAATCATACTCTAAAGCTATTAAAATTTATTATCGTATACAGTTATAATTTTAACTAATATATAAATTAATGAATATATTAAAACAGGATGTTTTAACTAAATAGTCATTCTTTACTAGAAGCTAGAAAATCCGTATACATATTTTAAGAAAAGACAAAAATAATGTCGTACATAAACAATGTTTTATAAACATTTCTTTATATTATCTATAAAATTAACGACCAGTTAAGCCTATAGTTATATTTTAATGCAGCTTTACATTTTTTTCTTTAAATTGAGTACATAACTTGATAAAAAAAAAAAAAAGTTAAAAAACAGCGTGCTATAACATTTTACAAAAATAGCGTATCTAAGTTATCCATGAATACAGAGCTTAGCTTATCAAAAATTCCAAATTTTTTAAATATTTCTAGTTGCCATTTTAAACCATTTATTATATAATATAGTTTAAGAATCTTTTTCTGATTATGAAACAATTCAGCTAAATTAAATACAATAAATTATTTTTACATGAAACAAAATTATTTGCGTAATTATAAATATAATATAAAAGACAAATACCATCCAATTTTCCTCTACCGAATCGTATAAAATATACATTATTTTAATATTATAAGTTAATATATTAAATACATTTGTATTATTTATTATAATACACCTGAATTATACATTTTATTATTTATAAATAAATTACTGTGCTGATACAGTAATGTACAGTTTTTTGAAAGGTAAAACCGTTTAAAGTTAAGTATAATTGCCAGAGGGAAATAATAAATAATAGAATTCCCAAACAGGCTGCTTTGCCTAAGGAATCTCTGAATTTGCCAGATTTCATAAATAATATGAGTATTTCTTTTATTAGATTAGATATAAATAGCTTTAACTAGCGATAACGTGATGTTTTGTTTATTTTTCTATAATGTACATAATAATGTCTTAACTAATCTGATGTATACTTAGTTGTGTGTTTAGCAAATGTTTAGTATATATAAATATTTTACATCTTTACTAATGTTTTTTCTACAAATTGTAAAATAAATTTTTATTTTTTTAACCTGAAGGTCCCGGGATTCGACTTTCGGACAGGCATAGCAGCATCTTTTCATACGCTACAAATTTTCACCGAGCTAATCACCATAGCTGTTGTTGTCCGCTCTTTCATAACCAAAAATAGTAATAAAATTAATTAGTAAATTTAGCCGCTCATGAGTATGAACTCAACAACTGAGATTTGAATGACCATAAAATATTATTTAAAATTTAAACAATCTCATAAAACAAAAATTTTACAGAAAAATTATGATATCTGTACTGATAAATGTTTACAGTTTTTAATTTAAAAATGTGTTAGTAAAATGAAAAATGAATAATTAAAATAGTTGTAAAGGTAAAAAAAGAGAATATAGAAATAATAAGAGATTGTCATCCGATATATACATATTAATAGAGTAGAGGCTTTTCTTTTGAAAATCACGATAGGAAAATCATCGAAAAAACCACAGAAAAAATCTCATTTCTCCCAAGCTTTTTTTTATGAAAGCACCTGCTTCTCTAATGTTTCGTAAAATCAGTGTAGATGACGTTATAATTTAATTAACAAACATCAAGAAAAAGAAAAAGCATATATTTGACAGGAATAATTTAGTACACACTGATTTTTTTTCTGGATGAAAAATGCTTCGGCGTTATCATCGCCCGCAAACTGTCATTTGTTGTAATAAACAAGCAGATATTATATTTTACGTCTTAATTAGAAAAATAAAACTGTTACACGGCAATTATCATGAAAAGCCGATAGACAGTATAGTAAATTAAATATCAGAGTATAAACGTACGGTCTTAATAAATAACACCCGGTCTAAAATTTCCTTATCATTGCCCAGGATTTTTCGAATGTTTCTAGGCAATTTATATATAAGACGCAAGTCCGCGTAACTTACGCAATCTATAAGGATGTGGCGCACAGTCAAGCGGCTGTCGCATCGTATGCATAATGGAGCGTTTTCTCCTGACATCTTAAACCCCTGAGTAACTCTCGTACGTCCCAACCGCAATTGGCAGAGGGCACTTCCTCTCTGTGAATATTTATGCATAGGAGTCCCATGCAACCTTGCCGCTTTCCACGAACAGTTTTACACGATAAAGTCAGACGATATGTTGACAGAGATAAAAATTGTAAATTCATGATGTGGAGATAAAAGTAGTCAAAAGGGAAGATATCTTTACATGCAATTAGCAATCTGTTAGATGTTAGAAGAGATTAAAAAAAAACTTTCATCGAGACGAAAGTGGTCTTATGTTCAATTACTTGAACATAACTGGATAGGATTTCACTACGCCACACGCAAGAGTGGTTTGAGTCGGGGCGCCTGATGAAGAATTAAGGACCCCAAGGTATGAGGGGAGAGCGCGCTTGACGGGGAGGTATGCGTGGGATGCATATTCGGACCCTGAGTAGACGTAGAAAAAGTTAGGGTAGCCTTCTTGAGGAGGAACAGGCGGGCCATCCACAAGCGGAAGATCTGCAGGTTCCGATGACTCAAGGGGGACCCCGATGGGAGGGCCTTATAAGGCCCCAAAGCTAGGGCGGGTTTAGTCGCTGCCACGACTAACTCACACGGTCGCACCGTGTGAGTTAATAAAGTAAGGATTTCACTACGATTATAAATGCAACTTTATATTATAGGCAATATTATTAAAAATTAAGTATATAATTTCTAACCTCTTTGGAAACGTTTTAAGCGTATCTGCCTTTAATATTGCACATTTTGTCCTATAAATCCTGATGAGATTTACCAGTAACCGTAAGCAACAATAATTAAATAAAAAATTTCTACGTACAACCATCTAGCTTTTGTATTAAATCTATTTAAAAAATCCGTACTATTATTAAGGCATGGTCACACCAAAGTTTATATATAAAAACAGACAAACAATAGCCCAGGAAGATAATTACAAAGTATAAAGAAAAATCAAACCTTTATTATTCATAATAATAATAAGACAAAAAAATTGTGTAACAGCCCCATTTTTTAACTGCTGATTTTCTAATCCTGGGTGTCATAGATCTCCTTAAAATTGAATACTATATAAGAAATTACAATTTTTCAAAACAATTTTAATAAATTCCATTTTAAATTAAAAGTAAGTTAAAAACTGATTTTTTATTTTTAGATGTTATAGTTTAAAGAAATATTTCATATACAAAATTATAGAGTATAAAAATACGAAAGAAGTTATACCTGGTTGCTTTAATTTAACATTCTTTTATTAGCTATTTATAGGAAGAAAGGAATGCGTTAGCCACGTCAGATTTGTTTTTTTAAAGCGTGTCCTGTTGGATACGTATAAATATATATACGGTTATGCATTTTAATAATAATAAAATTCCGCCGTGAAATACTATAAATAGAAAAAATTTACTAAATATATTGTACGCTAGTAATCGAACCAAACGTTATTAGATTATAAGAATTATTTTTTTTTAATTGTACTATATAAAAAGCTTTTTAATTATTTTTTATTTAATATATTATTCAATATTTTTATTATATTTATATATATAAGACAAAAAAAAGATATTAATAATTTTATAAATCATACCTCATTAAAGTTATAATAAAATCTGCAATATATCCCGTAACAAAATTAAACAGGTAATTTAACGTGAAACACTTTAACTTAGAACACTGAACTCGGTAACTGCTATTACTAAGAGTAGAATAAGCCAATGCACTACATAGACATGTTAACATAATACATATGACAGTCATTAGGTTTCTCTGCCTTGAACCATTCCCCGATAAATAAGTAAATGGAAATATCAATATTATTTACTCTCTCCCTCTTTCTTTATTCTACGTAAAGTTTAAAGTCTAACCCTACCACTCATTTCAGTACGTTCAACAAGTATAGTGCATTCTATTAACCGCAGTCGGCGGTCGCATTCCTTATATTAACCGATGTAATGATTAAACCAATCACAATAATAATGTATGATATTGAGATACTGTATTTTAAATTAGGATAAAGATATTTCACATGAAATTCAATCGACACGTATTTATAAATATTGATACTTAACACACGATACTTGTAGAATTTACTAACATGTAATTTATAATCAAGAATTAGACCACAACTCTTTAAGTGAATGACCGATTTCATTATATTTTATCTTCGATATACAAAAATAGATTTTATAGTAATTTTCATTATAAAGATCGTGTTTTAGTTTAAATATTTTAAACGTAAATTTAAAAAAAAATAAAATTAAGCAAAAAAAAAAATATTTTTGTAAACATTGGTAAATTTATAACAAAATTAAATTATAAAATTTACTATAAATATGACATCTATATTAAGAAAAAAGAATTTAAGTTAATTAAATTGACTTTAAACATTAATAATTTTTCTGTTAGGAATTTTTTTCTTTTATGGTAAAATACCTTGACACTTAGATTAACATACTTCACGATTTCATTCTATTCTACAACTATCTTTTATTATAAAAATTTCCTACCATCCTCAATTAACTAATTATTTTATATATCACTAATTTACTTTTCATTTATTTTTAAACACTCTTCTTTATCATTAGTTTTTCATTCTTTTATCTTTTTTTTGAAATTTTTTTCCACTAGTATTTTCTCGAACTTGTCTTTTATTTTTGAAATTCCGTCTTCTTCTTTATCATTAAATTCTTTTTCAACTTCTCAAAATTAAGGTATTTTTTTAATTTTAATTTAGAAAGATAAAATTAAAGATTTTTTTGTTATTCACTTCTCCTTCATTCTTTTTAAATATCCGTAAAAGCCGATTACAGTCGTTTTTTTTTTTCTATTTTTAGTAAATTTATTTAATCTAATATTTTGATTTTTCATATCTAGATCCTAAATTGTTCCTTAAAATTGAGCATGCTTTTTTATAATTTTGATTCTTTTTCCAATTTTGACTGTAATTCATCGTTTCCACAGCATTTAATCATTCTTGTTTTAGCGGTTGTGTTATAATGTCTTATTTTTGTCTTAAAACAAAGGGGTTTTTTGTTGGTTCTATATGTTTACATTTTTGTATTTTTTGTAGCCTCCGGCCATCGTTAGGTATCTGCTTCAGAGAATGAGATCAAATGGCAATTTTGTGGCGTGTGAAAATGCCATGCCTGACCGGGATTCGAACCTGGAACCTACAATTTTAAACTATTTTAGTTTTATCATATAAAGTTTTTAGAGATTTTGCTTTATTTTTAATATTCGACATACGTTCTGTTTTTATAGAAAGAAAGTGTGTTCCTGAAATGAAATCTGCGATTTCTTTTACGTTCTATTTGAATTTTTGCTATCAAAATTTTTTTGCGATCATTTAACGTTCATCTGCAAAGGCAAAACAATTTATATCTAGATTGTCCTTTTGTAATCTAATTTTATCGTTCCAATTTCATTTAATTTTAATATTTTCCTTCATTCTTTTATGATTTTATCTATAACACAGTTAAAGAGGATCGGAGACGTACTTAATTTATTTTTTTTTTTTAAGAATTAGGATTCCCAGCTTTACCGGATATAGTCACTTCAGTAAAAATACTTTGTATTTAGTTACAGGGACGAAATAAGAATTCCGGCTCGGTTCAAAAAAGCAACCTTTCTTTAATTAGTGGTTCTTAGCTACAGTTAAAAACAAAAAGATATAAATAGTTTCTATGTGATAAAAATTTAATCGAAAATCATTAAAAATGTTAAATTAATTATATAAAAATAATCTTCAATATATTAATATAAGGTGATTAGTGACATAAATTTGTTAAAAAAAAGTTTATTTACACTCTATAATATATAAAAATAAATAACTGAACATATAAACAAATCTGTAAAGAATGTATGCATAATAGGTTAATGAACCGAACCGTATACACGTTATATTATGTCATGAAGAAGCTAAATTGCTTATGCACGTACAACAACATACACACTAAGATTCCATTGCTTTAATAACGTAATATTTTATTTTTAACTAAGAAAACTGTCTATTATTATGTCTCAGCATAATGAGTTCTCTTTGATAAGTTGATGGGATTTCACATTATTATAAGACTATATCTGAACTGTTACATATGAAAGGTAGAAAATAATTAAATGAAAACACTGAATAATTTTTGTCGAACTTTAAAAATAAATGACAAAATTAATAAGTTATGTAACATATTTGGAAAATGTTTTTTTCAGTTTCTTTATCAATTCTAATTTTTTTTAAATATTTTTCCCCTTTCATTCGTTAATATATATGTCACCAAAAATAAGCTAAAAATAAGCTAATACTTCAATTTTTTGTAAAATTATTTCAGAAGTTTTTCTCAAAAAAAAATAAAAATCAAAGTTGTTTACGCTTTATTTTTTAATATGCTTCAATTCTTATAATCATAAACTGTTATATCTACAAATTCCTGACGTGACCTATATAATCTATTTTCCGTAATTAACTACTATGTATCGATTAGAATAAAAGCTTGATTTATTAATATATTACACGAGTATTAAAAACACAATTCTAATTTATATTTCCTAAATTAACAATCAAAATTTAACGTAGGTAAATAAAAACGTTTAAATGAAAGTTATATTTGTAAGGCAACAGTTAAACAAAAAATAAAACCGAGTAGAAAAAACTATTTTTTTTAATAGACGTCGAAAAATTAAATATGCGGTACACGTTTGATAAAAAATAAAGTTTAAACAAAAATAAATTTAATTTCCAATCAATTTATTTAGAATCTCATTTTTTTTAAATATGATAAACAAAAAAACATTTTTATTTTATATTTTATACATTTAAAATTTTATATCTAAGGTTTCAAAGCATAATAAACTAGATGTAAAAACGAAAAACCTAGTAAAATTACGACAATCTTAGTATTTATTAGTGTATACTTATCGCATTGTTCAAAAATGACTTTTCAATTGTCATCTAAAAAAAAATTCATTAAGTAGTCATAAAAAAGTATTCGTAATTAATAATATAATCCAATAAATCTGATTGGTTAAAATCATGTTGTTGTTATCATCATGTTTGATTTATTTTTTATACCACTATTAAAAGTGTAATCATTAGCATTTTTTTATTACACAATAGTGACAGAGTGAGATATATTGTTTGTAGAGACAACTATGTATAGTAAGTAATATACAAATAAATAAAACAGTAACAACAAATATTTTTATATTTCTTGATCCTTACTAACCTATAATTTGTACATTGAAAATATGTATATTTTTTAAGGAATATTTAAAAAAGGTTCTATAAATATAAAACAACATGTGAGTGATTTATTATCAACGCCCAGAAAAAATTACTGAAGGGTAACAATGCACATTAATAGGATTTTTTGAAATTCCGAGTTTAAAAGAGTTAAAATGGAGTAACTATGAAATTTACTATTTTTTTTTTTCAAATTTTTCTATAAGAAATATATAATTATAAACTTGATTTTTGATGTGTATATAATGTAATTATTTTTTAAGGTGTACGACGCTGTACAGCGCTGCGGCTCAACCAACACAGCCACTGCTACTGTACGTGCAACGCGACTGAAAGCACCTACCTCCTGTTACTTGACTGAAAAACATCAAAATAAAAAAAAAATTGACCACGACGGCAAACGCAAGTAACCAAAGCTAGTAACCGCGACGGGGATGCTCTTTATTAATAAACTTTTTGGATAAAGGTATTTAGAATAAATACTAAATTAAGCTTAGTTATAATTATTATTAGTTAGAATAGAATAATCAAATTAAATTATTAAATTTATCTGAGTAGTAAAATTTATTTAAATGTTATTTTTATACTAATGAAATCTAATCTTGCTATTATAAGGTATTATTACATATTTAGTTATAGAAAATGTCCAAACTACCTTTAAGAAACTAGATTTATACAAAAAAATATTAATTTTTCCTACTTCACGGTTTTTTTTCTAACATGATAACTTAACAAAAGAAAAGGTTATTTTTCCTCTTCCTTTTACTCTTTTTTTATTCTTAACTTAATATAAACTAAGAAAAAATCACACGGATTTATTCTGGACGTTTCTAATAAACTAGGTTGCCCAACTACTGGCATTTTACATTTAAAAAACGTGTAATTAATAACAAAAATACGGAATTATTTCGAAGATACTTAACTTCTAGCCCCTAAAAAAAGAAGATTTAAGTAGCCAACTATTTAAACGTTTTACCCAAACCAATTTACCCACGATTTTATCGTTTTACCCAAACCGATCTCTCTTCAGCTTATATACAGAGCTATATTTTACTAATAATTATATCAAATCATCACAACAACAATATTAATTAATTAAAATATATGAATAGTACAAAAAAGTAAATCTGATAACAGAATGAAAAAAAAAATGAAAATTTTTTATTTATTTTAAGTATAAATAACTTTTTTTTCACATATACATATATATATATATATATATATATATATATATATATACGCGCGCGCGCGCACACACACACACACACACTTAACTTCTTTTATTGAGATATAACTTAATATACCTTATACATATTTTTAATATAATAATAATTTTTAAAATACTTCAAATTTAACAAAAATACACAATAATTTCAAAAATACTTTATGAAGAAATTTACAATAACCAATTATACTAATTTCATATGTAATTTGGGGAAAAAATGTTAAAAATAAAAGCAAAGCAAAAACATTTGTTCTTTTTTTATTAAACAAATGAATCCGCTCACGAAAAGTAGTGGTCTTTATTAGAGAAATTATGTAAATTAAATCCGAATGAAATATTACCGAAGATTGTGGGTTCAATTCCTGGCTAGTGTATAAAAATGTTATAATAAGTCAGTGTTTTTAAACGCGTAGCAGACTAGTGTTTTTTATCAGTTGATTCAACAAATAAATATATCTCAACTTAATATATCTCAAAAAAAAAAACGGACAAAATCTAAAAAAAGGTACTTTTTCGGAATCAGACAGCCACCTTTTTTCAACCTTCACTCGCTATTCTAGATTAGCGAGTTAGTTGTCGAATTTCGAAAACGAACCAAAAAGAAATTAATACAAACACATTGTCATTGAATAAATCTTCACGAAAAAACCCACACAAATTATGATTAAAAAACCCATTTGACCATAATTTACAATTAAAAATACGGTTAAGAGGAAAAATAAGTTAAAATTTATAAAATAATTATATTATCATTTTAATTATTAGGCCAAGCAAAAATATTACAAAATAGCAACACTTATTTATTTAATGGCAATCCATATAGATCTTAAAAAGCAGACAAATAAAAATTTGTATAAATAAAAGGGAAATATTCATCACTTCAACTGTTTAATTATAAAGTATCGATAAAGTAATTAAATTATACAAAAGAAACACAAAAGTATGTTAAAAAAAAAACAAATTGGTCAACAAAAAAACAATAGTTAAAAAGCTTCAGTAATTGTTTTATCTGTATCAATAAAACTAGGAAAAAAACCGAAAAAAAAATTAACAAATATAATTAAATATTAACAAATAATTAGTTAACGTTTTAGCTGTATTAAAGAATACAGCTAAAAAACGTTACATTAAATAATTATAGTTTTAAGTGATTATGATTGTTTAACATACGAAATGCGCATCTAGTTTTAGATTTTAATTTTTTTGTTCATTACAATTTTTCTCCAATAACTACTTTCCATTTACATAAATTTGTTTATAATTATAATAAACTAAATAAATTTCCTAATTATTTTTTATAATAAATAAATTTATTATAAACATAATACATATTCATATAATTATTAATAAATTGTAATTAAATATGAAAAAAAATTATTAAAAAATAATGAAATTAATAATAGCTAAAAATGAAAAACACTAATTAATGATAAACACAAAAAAACAACCTACCGATAAGGATCTCTTAGTGTAGATATGATAGCCATATTCCATTCGAAAATAAAACAAATTATACCCACGCCACGCACTGCATTTTAAAAATTCTTTTAGCAATATAAAAAATACCGATGGTTTAACTAAATTACAAATAAACTAGAGATAGATAAACAGATGAGGGTGAGTGAGCGAATGAGATCGACTTGGAGTGTATTACCGTGTTACTAACAGCAATGACACGTTTGTATCAATATTATGTATATTATAATAAAAACCGTTCGTTTCCAATAGAGCTAGCTGTTTTAGCTATACATATATATAGTGAACGGTAGTATAAAAAATATAATGTTAGTGATACTAACGTAGCGATGTATGAGTTATTCACGAACACATCGGGCTATCTAGTATAAACGCGGCTCCCCTCTCTCTCCCACGAGTAGATAGAGAACTGTGTCCTACACAACGGACGGGCGACAACTGCCGAATGAAAGACAACGTATAGTATAGGTTAACTAATATGACGCTGGAAACACATTGTCATAACGTTCACCCCGTAAACACTAGGTTTTAACAAAACTAATGTCTATCTTTTAATTGTTTAAAATTGGTAAACTCACCAGTATTTAAGCATATTTAAGCAAAATATGCTTAATTATTGCAACTTCAAATAATTAAGCATTTATTAAAACATTTTGACCGGTCATAATGTTTGAAACACTTATGTCTTTTATGAATGTGTGTGTGTGCGCGCGTGCTATTAGTCATCAGCATGTTCATTACATTTTAATATAAAAAAGAACACTAGTAAAATGGTGTTAATAATTGACGTCATGTAATAGTAGTAAAAAAATAACTAGTTTTTGTTTGAGAGTAACTAATTAAATTTTATTAATTTTAATGAAAATAAATTAAACCGGTTAAAATCTTGTTGAACCGTGATTTGGATTGTTTTAGTATTATTTATATGCACCTTTATAAATATTATTGTTGGGAGGGATATGTTAAATTGTAAAGATGCATATAAATAATACTAAAACAAATCTTATTTATATTTTTTTTATATTAATAATATAAAAAATGTAGTATAGTATATAAATAAATATTATTTTATTAATTTTAATGAAAATTTAAAAAGCGATTAAATTCTTATTAAACCCTGATCTGGATTGTTTTTGTATTTATTTATACGCATCTTTGGAATTTAACATATCCCCACCAACAATAAACGTAAAAAAATTAAACGTACAGGTAAGATTTATAAATAGAAAACACATTTAAAAACTGTTTATAAACAAATAAAAATTTAATTTGCACGTGTCAACTATTTTAAAATAGTCATAATCAGTAGTAGGAAAATTAATAAAGGTAAAATTTAAAAGAAAATATCTTTATTAGAAAAATTTTTATTTTCCCGTCTAGCGCTATAGCAGAGTTCTATGGCTTTAAAACTGAAAGTATTGTTCGGTTCAATTTGGGCATATGCGGTTTTCATCGAATCTTGACGTTTTGACACCTCAGAAACTCAAAAACCCCTAAAACGGATGGAAATGTTCCGGATGTTAATGTTAGTACGCGCGCGCGTGTGTGTTTGGTGTCGATCTCTAAATCAGCTTATATCTCTAGAAATACTGGACCGATTTTTACAAAACTTTGTCAGATTATCTCTATATATGGTTTTTATATTGATTTTTAGATTTTTGAAGTGTGTAAAAGTAGTTTATTTGCCAGCCTATTATTATTTACGATTTTATTTTTAAACTTTCATCGTTTATTATTTGGAAATATTTTTTAAGATAAATAATTAAAAAAAACTTAACTCATAAAATATTGCATAAAGTCTACTTCTACCAATAATTACAAAATATATTTTAAATTGTTTGTAAAAAAATTATTCTTGTAATTTTTTATATTTTGCTAAGTCCACAAATGTTAATGAGTGTTTAAAAAAACGAAACACACACTTAGTGTGTTATAATTTTTAATTTTTTGAGTGTTTTCTATTAAAAGATTGATTTAAAATATTAAATTAAAAATATTTTAATATATATTCATTCCAACTCATTTCAAATATGAATGTGTGCAACAAAAATTAATTTAATCTCAGAACGATATAATAAAGCATACGATTAAAGTAGACTGTTCATAATTTACCAGGATTTACAAAATTTTACCTATGTAGTAGTATATTACAAAGGAAGAACGAAATAATACAGAATAAAAAACAAGTGCCACAAAAACAAGGACTTTTTGGGCCTAAATAAAATGAAGAATCAGCTAGTAACAAAGCATTGATCCAAGAATCAAAAAGATATAAGCGTGTTCTTTGTGATAAATCGAAAAGTAGAAAGGAGAAGAGATGCGATTTACAGGAGAAAAGTGTTAAAAGTTGTATGGGTTGATGAAATGCGAAAGGTAAAAGATGAATACGCGAGAGGTAAAGATTGCAGAGACAAGATATAATATATAAAACTAATAAAGTAGAACGTAGTAATTATTGTTGAAGTTAAAATATTAACGCAGAACAGAAAGGTATGGAGAAAAATATCAAACCAGTCTGATATATATAAAAAATAATATTCTTTGCTTTGGAAATTTATTATTTTTTTGGCTGAATTTTTTATCTGCTACCCGCTGTGTAAATTCAACTGCTAATTATTTACGCTATCTCAACCATAAAATGTTAAATCTAATTGTAATATTTTGGCTACTCAAAAAAAAACCCCAAAAAAACATTATTTAAAATAATGTTTTGTTACCCTTGTACTCCGTGATAAATAGCCACCCTAATTCAGTCTTAGAAAGAAAATAATAAAAAAATTCATAAGTTTATATTTTGAACCAGTTTGGTGCAATCAGCTGCAACCCCTGCTAATAACGAAGCTGATGTACACATATGTACGTCAGCTGTCATATTGATAGGCCACCGGCAATCTTTCTTCTGCTACCCACATGTCACCTCGGTCACCGGAGCTAGATTAAGTGGTGTTGCATCCACTAGCAGCATTACAGCTGCAAATCAACTTCCCAGCACACGCTCAACATGCCCGCCCAAGGTCCTTGCAAATCAACTTTTCAAGCATTTAATGGTACTATTCCGGAAAAACAATGTATTTCTATCATGCATTAAAAAGGTGACTAGGATTCATCGTCGATTTTAGGAATGGGATTTTTAATTTATTAAAAATTTCAAGAATGAAATGTTTAGCGATGTATTTGTAGACCTATTTTTCAAACGAATAAAAAAACTCAAAATTTTCATTTTTCAATGGATGAATTTAAACCAGTACCCAACAATAATGGATGCAAACAAATTGTATGTAAAAAAAGGTATATATAAAAATGTATATTACTCAGAAAAATTCTTGTCCAAAATAGATATTTTTGAAAAAATACTTTGTCAAAAAAAATTGTTTTTTCTATATTTTTTTTGTACTAAATCAAGGGAATATACAATGATTATTAAATAATAAAAATTTTTTTTGTATATTCCTTAAACATAATAATAGTACCAAATGATAATTTCGTATCTTGTAACCATGTATTATTGCGTAAACCAATTTCTGATCGACAAGTTAGTTTTTTGTGTAGCCACCTATCATGTCCATTAAATTCCAATTCATTAGGTACTCATTCAATATAACCATTTATATTTATTTATTTTTTATTAATTTAACCAAACTTTAACCTACACTTGCTTGGATCGCTAACCTTGACTAAGACAGTAATGTTTTCAGTATTTAATAAATTCAGTATTTATTTATTAACATTACTGTTAATTATTCGAGGTTAGCGAGCGAAGCGAGCATAGGGTTAAGTTTTATAAATTTATATCTAAAATTGTAAGCAATAATAGTTATAATAGTTTGAGTGATTTTGAGTTGATTTGGGCAAGAATTTTTGGATGGTATATAACGAAAAAGTACCAAATGTTTAGTTAATGAGCATCAAACATCAAGCGATTATTAAAATTAATTTACAAGTTTGTCTATAGGAATTTATTGCCCTAAAAATATGGCAGCCCTTTTCCTCAGAAGGTATTTTTACTTTCCTGTATATGTAATTTATTCATTTTATTTACTCGTTTCACTTAACTCTTTTAGTAAATTACACATATTTAAAATCTGATCCTTAAAAATTATTTTTTTAAACCTTCAGCCTGTTTATTATTTTATTTTATTTGATACATAATTTATTAATATTTATTATTTTTCTTAAATTCTTTAAAATTGTTTAAAAAGAAATCATTAAATTTAAAAAAAAAAAAAATATTTTATGCAATAAATTAAGACTTTGTAGTCTGCGCTTAAATTAAAACAAATTACAATTAATTTTCTAACCCTCAATTTAGATTGACTTTCATCACCAGTGTTCTGCTATTTAGCAGGTCGTTTTAGTCCTCTAAACATACATAAAACGTTTTGTCTGAAACAATTTTTGATATGACCAACCCTTACGGCAAGGGATGACCAAAATGTTGCTGGAATTGTAAGAAAATGGAGCTTGTTTTATGCTAATTATGTGAAAACTTTTTTCACGTGCAACCGTTGTCGCATTAAGTAAATTTGAAGTTTTTCTTAACTTTAAGGTGAAAATCTTTTTTATCTCCTACTTCTTTCTTTTTTTTCCTGTTTAGCCTCCGGTAATTACCTTTCAGATAATACTTAAGAGGATGAATGAGGATGATGTATGAATGTAGATGAAGTCGAACTGAAAAAGACTGTATAAGAAGTCTGGTACAGTCTCAATTTGTAGGAATGGTCTCAAGTTCGACTATTCCTGAGATGTGTGGTTAATTGAAACCCAACCACCAAAGAACACCGGTATCCACGATCTAGTTTCAAATCCGTGACTTTAATAACTGTCTTTAATCTCCTACTTAGCACTGGTGAAGTCTACCTCCGCTTTCCAGCGTGCCGAAAGGGATTTTTTATGACTATGCAAGTTTATAGAGAGAATATGTAATTCTCTAAAACCATATCCTGTAATTTTTCGTATTACAGATTAAGTATTATACTGATATTACAGATTATATAAGATGGTAATTACAGTTCAATTTGCAACTTTTAACATACTTAAGTTAATTTTTTTATTTAAACTAACGATAGAGTTAGAATTTTTCGCACCAATGTGTACGTGCGACAGTGGGCGTTCGCGCATGGATCTGGCGATAGCTTTCGAATCGTGACACTAATTCAATGTATTTTTGAATAGAAGATAAATTTGTTCAGGAAGAAAAACAAATGAAAGCTTAATTTCCGGGTCGGACATTCGATTTCATTAAGTTATCACAAATAATATCGAGTCATTTCTAAATGGCCAGAAAGTGACAGTTTTATTTTGTTTAGCTAACCTATTTCATTGATTTTATTTAAAACCTCAGTCATTTACATTTAGAGGGACTTAAATGAAAAATTTACTCATGTCTGATGTTTATTTTTCGCTTATTAAAAAAGTACGTAGAAATTAGATGCCGGAAAAAAAAATGAAAGCAATATGACAAGATATAAAAGTAACAACCATAGAGAGATAACACAAAAGATAACACCACCAATACTGGTATAGGTATTCTCAAGATGCCGGCTCCGTGGTATAGCGTATCGGCCTTTCACCCGGAGGTCCCGCGTTCGAATCCCGGTTGGGCGTATCATTTTCACACGCCAGAAAATTGCCATTTCATCTCATACTCTGAAACTATATCTAACGGTGGTCCTAAAAAAAGTATTCACAAGATATCAATCAAGTACACCATACTAGGCTTACTAAAGAAAAGAGTGCAGTGGTTTCTCGTTATCTTCTCACTGAGCCAACAGGTAATCTCTTTAGCTTACCGACATTTTCAAATTTTTCACTAATAAGAATCATTATTTTCAGAGAAAGCAACGGTGACTTGCTTTCATATATTTCACGATACTATATGATACTGCTTCATGTATGCTTTATAAACGTCATAACGATAAAAAGGATTGGAATAAGCAGTGTCAAATAACAAATTAATGTATCCTTGTCGAAACATAATGTATTTTACATAATGCCTCAGTTTAATAAGATATAAAAAAATAATTTCATTAATCTTACCAGACACAAAAAATGAAATGTTATAAATGTTTAAAAATGTTTTTTTAACTGTTGGATCTTTTTTGTAGAATTATTTTTAACATCTATTATTGTTTTTTTTAGCATTGTACTATCAACGTAAAAACTATTTTCAACCCTTATCTAAGAGATATAAACTACTATACACCCCTAAAAATTGGTATTAATATTTCAAACTTTCTATATACCGAACTGAAATATATATAATATTTGTTTTTAATGAATCGTTATCAAAACAAAAATAGCTCACATTCATAATGATAGTTGGTAAATAAATTTTAAATTAAAAATTTATATTTGGTTAAAATTGATAAAAATACTGCTTCAGATATTTCCATCAAACTTTAGCATTCCGGGATATTATACTTAGGCGCAGGATTGAATTTATAAGAGTTTTTTTAACTAATCAATTTTATTTATTTTGTTTATATGAAGAAACAAAAAAATCTTATAAAGATAATAAGAGTAAAAAATTATTTTTGGTGGAATTAAATTTTAATCTACACGGAATTTTTGGAAAGTTCAACAACTTTTCTGCTTGTTTTTATTTCATTTATTTTTAATTTTTATTGTTTCCTTATAGATAAAATCGAAACGAAAGACAGGCGGAATTTTTAATATGGCGCCAAACTAATGACTAAAAATAGTTTTTTTTTCTCTAATAATTAATAACATTTTTTAAATTAAATACATTATATTATCGCCTTCCACAGCAATAACGAGTAATAATAGATTCTTTATTGAGTAAAAAAAGTAGAGATCAACGTCCTAAAATTTCAAAAACGTAGGTTCCATTCCCAATTTCATTTTTCCGACATTTTATTAATTATTAAATCGACAGTTGTAGATTATCAACCGGAATTTGGTTTATCCTGCTCTTAACTGCTATTAAACGATTTATTAGTCATAAAATTGATAGCATAACGGTTGAAGTATATCTTGTAACTTCGTGTATAATCAATCAAACACGTAAAGTATTCGCAACACGATTATAATATTTTTTAATTAAATACGGGAATTTCCGGTGGTGCCATGTAAAAAGGATCCTTACGGAACTGAGATGTTGGAATGAATAAAAATAATCTTTCATGACTCAAGTTTAGGCTTTTAACCGTGACATAATTAATTTATGGGAAAAATAATTACGTATTTTAAATGAAATAAAAACAATTAAAATCGCTATAAATAATCAGTGATCACATATTTTCTGGATTAATCCTACTCTTTCGTATTCAATATTGAATTTTTTTATGTTATACCAGGTTACTGAGTAAACATAGCACAGTGATAATAATGACGTCAACAGTACTCCGCAGAGATGCTAAGGCGTCCTGTACGCAATCTGATGTGTAAGTGTAAATGAACCGGTAATGTGTAGTCTTGAACAGATTCAGGCCGACCATTCCTGAGACGTGTAGTTAATTGAACCCCAACCACCAAAAAACAACGATATCCACGATATAATATCCAAATCCGTAAAAAATCAATTACCTTTACTAGGATTTAAACCTTAAAACTCTCGACTTCGAAATCGGCTGATTTACGATCACGAATTCACCACTAGACCAAACCCCAGTAGTCTTTTATTTGCTGTAAAATATATGTTTCGGAGTGACGTTTGTACGTACGTATGTATAACTCAAAAACGATTAGCCGTAGGATGCTGAAACTTTGTATTATCGACTGTTGTAACATCTAGTTGTGCACCTCCCTTTTTTTTGCAATCGATTGGGCCAAAAATGTGTGTACAGATAAGACTTCTAAATAAAGCGGAGTTTTAAATTTTGAAACATTTGGATTTTGAACTTTTTCTTAACTGCAGTAATTTTAGCACTCGTTAAAAACTTTTCAACGATATATCGTAAGTGGTATTCATTTTCATGGTTCCAGATTTATAGCCAAAAAATTTTTAATTGCTTAGTCTTACAAGGGGAAGGGGCACGTCGAATTTGAATTTGACTTCATATACTTATTTTTTTAACTTTTTTTTAATTTAAATATATTGATTTATTAATAATTATTAAACTTAGATTGTAAAAAAATTAACAATAAATAATAATTCAATAATAACAATACAAAAAAAATATGAGAAAATAATAAGTTATTAGTGAAATAAAATTTTATGTACTTTTCATTTTAATTAAAAAATTTTTACAGAGGTTAATATAAATCAATATATTTAAATCGAAAAAAATATACGTATATTAAGTCTGATTCGAACCGATGTGTGCATAGTTACGGATCCGACACGTTCTCATTTACAACACATCTCTACTCGAGCGATGTGAAAAAATTACCTAATATAAGGATTTATACATACGGCTAAGGAAATTTTTAGGGTCATTTTTCTGTGCAACTGTCTACAATTTATTAAAAAATTGGAGGATCGTACGTCACTTTCAAATGAAATAAGTTTAAATGAAGTGCAGCAAAAAATATGTATACGTTATTTAATAGGCGTACAAGGAAGTCATGTGGTGTCCACATCAGATTTTTTTTTTCATATACGAGGGTCATTTAATAATTAAAGAGAAAAATGACTGTACAAAAATTATCTATTCAATAAAATGAAATTAACGCTAGTTTTCAACATAATGCCGAGCTACATTTAGGTATTCTTTCTTTACAGCTTTAAAGAATTATTCACCCCATTGTCTGACCAATCTTATACGGTATTTTTGACCTGCTCATTGTTCTCTATCTTGGTTCCACATAAAAACTCAAGAGTACCAAACGAACGAAAATTTGACGGTAGGAGATCTGAACTGTAAAATGAATATGGCAAAACTTCCCGATCAAACTTCTGAATAGCCTCCCGTATGTTTTGAGCAGTATGGGGCAAGCGAACAAGAATTACGCCTTTTGAGAAAGAACCAGTACCTTTCAATCTTATTATCGGGCAAGCGTTATTATAAAGAAGAATTACGCCTTTTGAGAAAGAACCAGTACCTCTCAATCTTATTATCGGTTTCATGTTATTTCATAGCACGTCACAAAATAGTATGTGCTGTAATTTTACGTTTCTCTTCCAAATAAACCAAATAAATTGGACGTTTACAATCCCAAAACACTGTTTACATCCCATTAGCGGCTGGGACGTAGATTTTTAACTTTTTTTCCTGGCGACGTCTCGGATGTTTCCAATCCATACCCTGATGTTTGGATTCCGGCTGAAATTAAAGTATCCAGATTTCATCACGAGTCATTATTCGATCTAAAAAGCATTCAGTTTCACCGAAAACCATTATTTAAATTCCGTAAAAATGTGAATTCGGCCATCGTTGGGATTTTTAGTCGACCATCACTGAACACTTGAAAAAATGTTGCGATAATTCAGCTATCTTGGGTAATGCCGATGCACGTGCTAAAATTTTAGCAATTTCCTACATTTTTATGAGTTTGTCCTTGCTAATAAAATCATTAATGTGATTTTGGGAAGTGTCAGTCAAAAACTTGACACTCAAAACTCTGAAAACTCTTGAAAAAACTGAAAATCGATGTCACTTGTTCGGTTCTCACTGTTTGAAATATTAATGCACTTCTTAGCAAACTGTTATTTTAAGATTCAGGAGTAAATTTCCGATTGAATTACACTTATCTTATCCATCCATTACACGCTGTTCTTCCATCGTATACTTTCCAAGCGGAACCGAAATTTTTAAAGAAACAAAACACAAATTATAATGGAAATCACACATTGTACAACCAATTAATTCATGGAATTTTTAAATTATATCAAAAATCACTTAAGATACTCAATAAAGAAACATAATAAAACTAACAACAATGCATGTTTCAGGCAGTCATAGCACCTTAATCTTTTATATTTAAAAGAAAAAGAAATAGAAAGCCTGAATCATCAGTTAATTACTTTTGCGAGTACCAAAAAAATAATCAGTTTGTTAACATTACTGATTAAGAGTGCAACTCGCTTTATTTAATAACTAGAATATGACCAAAAACATTATGACGGAACTTAAAAAGCAATAAGAGAGAGTACAGTAATGCATAAAAGTGTAGTTTACACTTTTAGAATCATTTTTTATATGTATACGTAATATGTTTAGCGGGGTATTTCGAGAATTTATTTTACTAGAACACCAACGCGGTGTGAAATGTGAAAGAGCGCTATCTCAGCGCTGTAACAAAGTTTTATTAACAGCATTTCATTAAAAATAAAGAAGATATTTAATTCAAAATACAACTGCAATAAAACTAGCAGCAAACAACATAATTTGTATAACATCCGTCAAGCAATTGATTAATTGTACAAATTATTTTCATTAGATGTAGAATTATCAAATGAGCAATGACAGGAAGCTAAACCAGCTTCCATTGTCATTGCTTGTCCGAATTTTTTATTCAGTTTTACAATTATTCAGTTTTTAAGATTGATAAATCTATACAGTTTTATATATATAAAATTGCCAAGTGTTCTCCGAACCTACGTTTCGAGGAGGTGAATTCATCTTGAAAACGGATATAGGCTAAATGTTAAACCAATTTATTATTACGAAATAAAAAAAAATATTTCAACGAATTAAAAATCATAAAACTTTTTTTTATATGACAAGAATATTTTTTAAAAATCCATTAAATTGATTATTAATTATTCTTAATTATAAAAATATTGCAACCTAAATTAAATTAGATCACTTGCAAATCAAACACAATATTAATACTTTTTTTTTTAATCATATTAAGCATGCTATATGTTTTACTTACGATGACCTTGAATTTAAACTTCAACGTTTTATTACTTCTTTGAAATCACTATAATACAGAATTAATAGAATAATTGATCTCATCATAATTATTACAAATACACATATACCACAACAAGAAAATTATGTCAAGATAATTTTTTTATGTTTCTTTTACTTCGTTATCTTTAACTGTTGCCTTACTTAGAACAATCACAGCATATATATTTATATATTTTGTTTTTTTATGACATTTAACTTCCATATTATCTCTTAAACAACTGAATAATGCGCATAATATAAGCAGATATTAAAATAATTAATAAAAATAACAATAAGGAAAACGTGTTACAGTTTAATAACAGCTAATTTACTCCAATGTTTTTTTTTTATTTTATTTTATGATCGATAGATAAAATATTAATGATGTATTGCTTTGTGAGATAGAACCTGTTTACAATCATTTAATAAGCAGCTAATAAGGAAAAAGAAAAATAAAGGAAAAATTGAAAAGATTTCGTCTGGATGATATATTTGACAGATTTTCTGCGAATAATTAAAAATAAACCTGACTGAATTGATAATATTTAAGAATTTTTCATTTCTACCTTTTATATAAAAATGTATCTCTACCAGTTAAATTACTCAGGTGGTTTCTCTGGGTAAATTTTTTATATTACCCAAAAAGAAACCAATTAATAAAATTTACTAACCAATAATTTTAATCCTTAATTTAGAGCAGCTGAAAGTTAAATTTTGAAGTACAATTTACAAATTATTTTTTAAATTTTAACGCGGATTTTTAAAACAGTTGTTTTATTACTTTTTAAACTTTATTTTAAATCTTTTATTTAATTACCAGGCGGCCTGTCTAGAAAGAACCCGGACCCTCGGGGCCCAGGCAAAGCCCGGAGTCAACTCAGGGCTCCTCGGGGCCACGAGGCCTACCTGAGGGCCGCAGAGCTTGGCTTCGCTCACCATTCCCGTGTAGCCTGTAGGACCGCTGCCCTGGACACCCGCAGAGCTCGCTTCAGTCTCCATGGTCTCCAAAATGACGTCAAATCTCTATGGAAATAACCTATTTCTTTTACATTTAAAAATATTTCAGGTTTTTATGTACAGAAACTTACAACGGTACCTTTAGACAAAGTTCTTATGTAGAATAAAAATCGACTTAAATCGACCCATTTGCTATGTTCATATTTCAAAAAACATCAAAATTTTGTTCTATATCAGTATAAGTATGACAATAATAATACAGATTGATATTTTAAAAAACAATGACATTAAATTTAATAAATCACATTATGTTTGAACAAATCGATACTGACGTAGTTAACGATACAAACACAATCGAAATAGACAATTTTTATCGATATAGACGTCGTTATATTTAGTAAAATAAGTTCCAGGATGTTTATTTACATTTTTTTTATTTATAATTTATAGGGAAGGGAGAATTTGTGAAGTCTGAATCGTGGTAAACATTCCGGCGGTCGTAAGAAAGCTACGACCATTTAAAATCTCATGGTGATAGGTTTACTAGTTTTCGCGGTTATTGAGGTTAAGAACGAAAAAGACAGATTTTATAATTTTTTATGCAAATTTTACTTTTTAACTACAGTAAATTAAAAACATGCCATGTTTTTACCGTAATTTTTCTAAAAACGGATCTGGAATTATCATAGCACTTTAAACAATGTAGCCTGTGACAGATAACAATGTTATTACTGGTAACAACTACTGGGCGTCTACTACTATTTATATAATAAGAGTAAATATACGAGTAAAAATAGTATCGTTACATCTATTGTTTGTTTTGAATAATGCCGTGCCTTCTTAGTAGATACTATGTTTAGTTATTTGTAGTTATAACAATATGGTCAGGTCATCTCGATTATACCGTATTTTACATTGTAAATGTATGACTCACAGTTGTTCCTTGTTTAATAAAATCTGAAATTTTTATCTTTCATGCAAAGGAGATTACTGTATAATATGTAAGCAACTCGTTTCCTTTATTTCATTGGTTTTTTCTTCTTTTTTATTTTACTTATTAAATGTTCAATACTTTCTTTCAGAATTTATATGAAACTAAAAACGATTACAAATTCTTAATTTTTTTAAGTTAATAATATATGTTTATGAATGCTGACTACGTACATATGGAAATAAACATTTATAACAAAACAATATAAAGTTTAAAATGCAAATAAATAATGGTTTTCTTACAAAGAAAACCAAATTAAACAATGAAACATTTAACGTTAAAGTAACGTCGTAATAAAAAAAAACATCGAGCCTCAATCGCTCCAAGCATACACAACAAACGCAGCTAGTTTCGGTCTTTTCTTTTTTTATGTTACGTGTTATTAATTTTTTTCTTCCAAATCAGCGGGTATGTGTAGAGAGGTATTTGCAGAGTTTTATATAATCTAACCAAACTTAATCTAACCAAACTTAACCTACCCCTCGCTTCGCTCGCTAGTCAAGGTGACTGAGTGAGCGAGCGTAGGTTAAGTCTGGTTAGATTATATTTATAATTTCTCTGCAAATACCTTTAAATATCCACCGATTAAAATAATACGTAATACGTAAAGTAAAAAAAAAAAAAAAAACATTGTGAGGGAGAAACAGAAAAGTTCCAGGCAAGCGGAAAAAGGCCATATAAATTAAAACCGCACACAAAATATAAAATATAAACACAAACCGGGTGAAAAGTATTAGATATTAATAAACAGTGAAGTTTTACCTTTTCAACAGAAAGGTTATAAACATTACATTTATGAACGGAAATATAGGCAAAGACCTTAAAGGTACATCTGTTAGCTTCTTCAAAAGATCAGAGATGAAGTCCATAATATTAGACAGGAAGCCCTGTCATTCATTCATTCTTCCACATGTTTCAGGATGCACGGTTTCTTCCATTTTATTTCCTCCTTTGCCCAGCCTTGAAGAAAAAGGTCACAAGGACACAGATCTGAATTTCTTGCAAATCATTCAGGAGATTAATTTCGTTTTAGTTAGATGAAAATTTTCCTGGAATTAGCTAACTGGATGTATTCCTTTCTGAAAGAAAATTTGAGATCGATGTTTCCAGCCAGATATAATGCGTTACACGAATTCTTCAAGCATCTGAAGGTAGCGGTAAACATTCATCATTTTATACTGAGAAAAATAGACACCAACGACCCTATTGACCGTCATAAATGATCGTATTAATCACTTTTGGATGATTATTTCTCCACCAAAACTTTTGCATTATATGCCTTCCCAGTAATGGTAGTTACTACCATTAAAACGGCCTGGTCGCACAAATTTTAATCAGTTGTGGCCTGTTATAGCGTTAATTCCCCATATTTCATTCTACGGTCACAGTCATCAGATATAAACTACGGCAAGGCATGGTTTCACGGGCGAAAATTGAAGTTTTTCCTTAACAAAGTACACAATTTGCTTTTGTGAGCAGCTTGACTTTCCATAAAAGTAGGCTGCGAGTGAATAGTTCCCGCACCAACGATTCTCCCCAGTTCGTGATGTCGAAAGAGATCTCGCCATCTATAATAAGCAGGTGATCAAAGTTTTATATGTCAGTACTTGATTAAATCCAGTCGCATCGTAACATTACTTCCGTTCACTGTATCTTTTTTTTCACAGTAAGCGTTAATTCTACACCTCGTAACGTGCAGTAACCTACGCTCATTCCTGAACAGTAAGGAACGTGCTGCCTCTATCGACCGTTGCCCACTCTACTGTCACATGTACATTTAATTACGTTATATATCAGTATAACAAAACTTACAGCGATTATTAATTGCCTACTTACTTTCTACCCACTCGATACATAAATACCAAAATATTATATATAAATATAAATGAAAAATCCTCACAGATTCATCCCATCGCCGATTCGTCCATTTTCAAAACAAAAAAATAATTACTTTAAATTATTTCTTAAAAAGTCATTAGAAAAAGTAAAAAAAGGTGATATTATATAATAACTCCAAAGTTTAAATTAAAAACAATTTAAAAGAAATGACGAACCGCTTAAAAGTTTAAAAGGAATGTTGAATAACCGGAATAGGGCTGGAAACTTTAAACCGGGCAGGTTTGTTAAATTTTTAATAGATTGTTATCCCTTCACAGTCCCCCTAAACGGATGTGAACCGATTTTTCAAAATCCGCTGAATTCACTCTAGTTGAGTGAAATATATCAGGATATTTTATCTGAAAAAAGAGAATTCACATCTTCTGAATCTGTTGTTATAAACTCAATATCGGGGGTTCTCCTGAAACAACCCTTGAGAGAATAAAAGTGTAATACAGATAAATTACATCGATCCGCATACTTTATACGAAATAGAACTTGGCTCTATATTTGCTTTAAAGTAACAATATCTGAATAAAAAAATCGTTTTGGATTCCTAAAAGGATGAGACGAGATAGAGGCATCTCTAATTTCCGTGATTATGTCTAACGTTAAGTAGAAATTAAAAATTCTTTATAGATACTTACAACGAAAATACCGCAGCCAACGTGCTATAACACATTTCGGAAATCTTTTTAGAGGATAAAATAGAAAACGGTTTCTTGTTTTCTTAGTTTATATTTAATTTTTTTTTCTGTGCGGAAAACGTTTTTGTGTTATCGTTCGGACACGATATATTTTATTTGTTGTAAAAAACAAATGTTCAAAATGGACAAGATAAAACCACTAAGGTATATCGACATTATATATCTCAAAATAATAAAATTACTATCTGCTTTACGGCAAATGGCATAAATAGTTGGAAAAGGATTGCCATATGAATTTATAAAACGTAAGACAACATTTCATTAACCCAGAATATAGTTTGCAAGCACGTTTAGCCCCTAGTTTAAACTTGCGACCCAATCAATGCCGCATAACAGATACAATCCACACACAAAAATGTGGCAGTCGCAGCGAGCACGAACTGGTGCATCTGTTTGAGTCATCAGATATCCGTGAGTGGGTCACTCGTGGATATCTGGGGCACATAATTGGATAATAGGGTACACACACTAGGCTCTAATGTGTCCTATTCGTAAACGTCAGATAACCCCCCTCTCGACGATTATTTCTGCATGAGGAGCTCCACGGTGACACAGTCTTCTTAATTAAGCGAAGCTTATCGTTTTATGGTACCATTCCATTCAATTTGCTACTCATCATGAACAACCTTCTTCATGAAACAGACAAGATCGTTCGAAGCGACGCAATTTTTATTTTTCAAAAGCGTTAGATATTCTTTACTAGGTTATGCGAAAAAAAAACTTCAACATTAGATCGCCACAAATACATTCTCTCCAAAAATCGAATTTCATAAATTCCATATTGATATACCGGTACGAAATATTTTATTTACACGTACTTGAGCTCGAAAATCATAAAATAGAGAGAGAGTTTAAAGATTTAGTATTGGTCTTTGTGAAGGATGGATACTGCAACTAGCAGAATAAAAGTTACAAATCTGTAATTTTGCCCCCACTTGTTCTTTTCAAATCGAAACCTTTTTCGAACGAATTTCTTTATCGATTGTTAATTAACGCGCTACAGCATTAACTCAATTTAAAGATTACGAAAAATTGATCATTACATTGATTATTAAATTATTATTCACTTTGACTGCTACATGGCGACTTTATTTTCTGGAACGGGTTTTTGTCCCTTATTATCCACACCGTACAAATTCCTCGAAGTAAGATTCAATGTGGTGCCTAGTAGTTCCCCTGTACTTTTTATTCCACTATTTCAGTGATCCACATAAGCATTCAACAGAGTATGAGGACCGCTGTCAGGAATAACGAGATGGTACAGATTCACAGTATAATGGCGAAACCCTTCCGTTCCAGCGTATCGGTTTGGTACGCACGCCAGAAATCAGAGTACAATATGCTGCCGTCATTAACGATGTCTTTGACAACATTCAGCAGGGTTTAAATCACAACAATCACAACGTAATCTCGTTTTCAGAAAACTGTGAGAATACCCGTTGTGAGTAGACGCGGCCAGCATGATTTTTGCAAGGACCATCAATTTCAATCGAGGCCTATCGATTTCGACAGCAAATTTCTCCCGATTTTAATTGCCTATGCTGTTCGATATAGTCTACAACATTTCTCTGATGAAATTATCCAGTCGTTTACTATATCCGGGACCGTACCCGATTAACGGTGATACTGAGCAACACTTGATAGTTCGAACGCCCAACTATATAGAAAACGTATAACGGTCACGAAGCTGAGGTTTGAATTTTTCAGTCATGTACATTCGCTTTCGACCGGCAAGAATGTTTGTTACAATGCTACATTGCACCGCCAATTTCATAAAGACGAATAGAGGTTTCCCGTAAAATACCATGAAGTTACAGGAACTCATCGCATCGTATTCGTTAGCAGGTAAATTACATACAACACAAATACAGAGTTGAATTTACGACATTGTGATAAACTTACTCTTATTTTATGCTTTCCGTTCGAGGCATTTAATCAAGTAGCACATCTATATTGTTAAAAATAAATTTGGTATTTAAATAAATAATCAGTGGCGCCAGTATTAAATAAAAGTCCCTAAAAATCTTATACAGCAACATGTTTCTCTAATTCACTGTGCAATATTTTATAAACGAAAAAAAATTTTCAACATTTTGTAAATACAAAAAAACAAAGTTAGCAATGTTGTTTAATAAAGAATAGAGAATGTTGTTTAATGTTGTTAATAGCGAACGATTAATTATTAATCTAAATCCTGAAGATATAATACGAAGTAGAAAAAAATCTCTCAAATTAAAAACACGTTCTTGATCAGAGTGATTCGTCGCTGCAGTCAAAATTATTTTTAAAAACTTTTTTCTTGACCATATCATTTTAAAAGACAAAGTATTAGTTAAAATAGTAAATGATCTTTATTTTTATCTTTATCCACTGGTTTATAATTATCTCTGAATTTTTGTACCAAATTTCACAAATTGTTTGTAAATGTGTCATTAAATGTTACGTTTTGCATAGTTTGAAAATGAATGAATTGTTAAGTGAATTAAGTGAATTTAATTATTTTCTTAAAAATATAATTAAATCATTAACAAATGGAAAAAGAATTTTAAAATTATTAAATGACGTATGAACCAAATTATTAAAAACATATTTTGAAAACCCCTTAAATTTTTTTTTTTGTCGCTTGCAACTAAATCAGTTGCATCTTCTATGATAAGTGATGTTGCTGTGCAGTTCTTAACCTTGTGTGAGCTGATGTTATTGATCTCAGTTTTTAAAAAAAATTTTTTTTATTAATGCTTCTGCATTTGAAATAAGGTCAACATGTGTATTAGATAAAGTGTTTTTATAAAAGCTACATTTTTAAAAAATAAATTTTATATTTTTTATAAAAATAATTTTTGTTTGTTTATTTGATGAATTAATTCATTAGTTAACCGTGGAAGCATTGAAGCTTGTAACATCGAAATGTGGAAATGAAAATGAAATGTCATACTTGACCAAGATTTGAACGCAGGTTCCCCGGTTGAAAGGCCAAGATGCACTTACTTTTCCACCGTTAAGTGACATGATATTCAAATGTAACCTTCTTGTGCACGCGCGTTCATTATGTGACCGCACGCACACACACACACGCTCTTCTAAAATCTTATCTGCTTATTAAAAAAAACTACTATCAATATCTTTTGATTGATTCCTTGGAGAGAAATCAATATCAAGTCGCTGAATATCCTTTACATTAATTACAATTTTAAAAAATCTATGTTTAATATATTTCAATTGTTTGGTCGTTTAAATAGTTGACAATAGTTAAAGCAAAGCAGAAGTTGGTTATATCAATCATTACATCTTAATTTATACATAATTTACACGCACGCATGTAGGCACACACATACATTTAGATAATATTCTCAATTGGAAACAATTCTTTTGTATGGTCAAACAAGCAGAAAGATTATTATTTTTTTAAAAAGCCACTATAATGGTATGCTAATAACAAAATTAAATGTTAACATAATCTGAAAAGGGAATAGTTATGAAGTAAAAAAAGTAATAAATTTTTTGATTACAGCTAAGAAAAGTAAAAAAAAATTAATTATCAACTATAAAAAAATAATCAGTTACAAAAAATAATGAAGAAAGAAAAAATCAGAAAATGATTTAGACAGAAATGTAGAAAATTTTAATCTTAGAATCATCTTAAAGAATAAAAATATTATTACCCTAAATAAGCTAAAATCTTATAACCTTCAAACATTTAATTTGTTCTTGGCCACATCATCCCTCAGATTACAATCAATTCTTAATGTTAGCTAAAATTTCATAATCAAGAATAATTTAATGCACATAGTAGTTAAAACTACATGAAGGATGACATAAGAAAATTAAATATTCTACTGATTGAGTGAATCATGGTTTATGTAATAATTGTGAACTCTAGATTTCACATTTCCTGTTCGTATTTCACCAACAATAATTTTAATATTTCAGAAAGTAAATAATTCAGAAAAAAGAAGGTAAATTTTATTAAAAGAAAATCTGCCCTATCCTGTTACCAGTTAATCTTTTTCCCAGTAATACACCTTTTCTCTACGCTTTAAAATAAAAATTATTTATATAAAAATATTAAAGATAACTAAATTCTCCAAAGAAAAAAAAAAAATTTTACTTAATAAAAATGTTCCTAATATTGTAAAAATTACAAATATTACAATAATACCAGTTTTGGCTAGTAAAAATACACATTATAATGTATAGTTAGTAATTAAGTTTACAAAACACTAATGTGTTTTTTAATTAAAAAAGAAAAATATAAAGACTAATCACCTTTATATTCCCAAATCAATGCCCATTTTACATTTACATTTTCTGCTGCTCCTGTCTATTACTGTGAATTTCTCTGAGTTCTCTGAATGTATATGAAGTTTAAATTTTATATACAACATATTAATAAAACAAATACCAGGATGTAATTGATAAAACTTGATGAGACATGAATTTTTATTGAATTAATAACATGAATATTTATATTTATTAATAACCGTAACACGAAAGCAAACAATCACCTTATATTAAAAACATATTAAATTTAGAGAATGTTATTTTTAAAAAAGTATTTTAATAATTGTAGCTTCTTTTTTGTACATAATTAAATCACCAAAACAACTTAAAAAGCTTATATATGGATATATTATAAGGATACTAGGTAGCATATAGAAAAGCCTAAGCATATTAAAGACTAAGACTAAGCATATTAAAGATTAAGCGTTGTTTGAGATTCAAACCCAGAACTGTTTGGATGAAAGTCAGAACGGCTATTTCTACAACCATGAGCATCAACAATAATTCAAAAATTATTCTGTATTTTAATGTTTTACTTTATATATAAAAAAGAAAAAAATACAAAGAAATTTAATCACGTTAAGTAATTATGAAATTTAACTGTAATCGTCAGAAACATTAGGATAATTCTTTTAAAATAAAAAATGCATAAGGGAAATAGTTAATAAACAAAAAAATGTTACTTGAAAAATATAATATAATGCCCAAATAATCTAGAAATATAAATTAACATAAATAACTCATAAAATTCAAATAAATAATTCTCATAAAATTAAAAATCTACAAAAATACCCACACATATTGAGGTAGGTAACCTCATGAAGCTGTAACAACTCATTCTTTAACTTGGGACGTTATATAGAACTGAATTCTAAAATATATACTTGTACAGATGTTGAGGAAGGATTAAAATGCCAACAACCTAAGTCTTTTTTTTCTTTTCTTTTTTTTTCATTCACTACCAAGTTAAGTTAATTGTAGAAGTAGTTTGTGATTGGATGGTTGACTTTATGCTATTTGTAGACACACTAAAAACTTTATCTTTCACCCTCATCGTAAAAATAATAATAAAAAAATAAACCAATTTTAATTGGGCATTAACTAGAAGATCTTAAAAAGAGTAAATAGATAAGGTGGGTTGTTAATAGCCATGGTTGATCACTACAATATAAAAATTATTAATTTATAAAATTATTACACGTATTTTCTACTAATGTGAAGATAATAAATATACTAACAATTGCTTTAAAATTTCAGCAAAAGAGCCATCTCTAGCATGTAGAAAATTAATTTCACTGAAACAGAATAACCATAATTAATTTTTTCCCGGAAACCACTTTTCTATTCACTTTAAATAAAACTTATTTATATAAAATAATGAGAAATAACCAAATTCCCTGTAAACAAAAGATAAGATTATTTATCTTAGCCTTGTGACAAGTGTAGAATATATATCAGCTAAGGTGCAAGAAACACAAGTAAATCTCCTTTTCCAGAGAGTAATAGTATTTATTGTAGAACAGAGTATATATATCAATTTTGTAGCTCTGAATGCCATGTGCATGTTTGTCTATTAGTGGCTGATATCATTGATAAAACAAACAACAAAATTTTAATGTTTCTCTAAGTGTAATACCATTTCTTGAATTGCTTTTTTGCATACATAACCTTTAGTTTTAATTTAATTTGTTACCATTGTGTAGAAGAACCACTTTTAACCTATACTTAGATAAATCTATGAAAAGGCGCCAGTCCTCAGGTTTACGAATTTGTCCTAAGTGCAACATAAGCTCATCAATATTTGTGCAGTAAACCAAATTATTTTCATCAGTAAAGTAGTGAGAAAGTTCATTTTGTCGACTTCAAAATCCTGAAATTTTTATATTTTTTTCAAGTAAATTTCAACCTTGCAGTCTTGATCCTAACAGTTCAGCTTGATTTTTTGATAAAGTTAAATCCCTAACCAAGTCATTTAATTCACCTGCTGACATAAGATGTGGCTTATTGGAAGAAAAAACAAAATCATTGTACTGCCTGATTCTTCATCGCTGCTTTTGAAATATACATTCACAGGTGGCTCAGGAACTGGAATAATTTCACTGTGAGGTATAGGCCTGATTGCAGATTGCAATGAAGGATAATTTTTACAGTATGTTTAGATTTTTTATAAATTCTGGTCACACATATTAAACAAAAGTAACAACCGGTTACATGATCCTTTGGTTCACGCCAAATCACAGGTACACCAAATGGCAAAGCCTTCCATGTACCTTTCAGCCACCCTCTTAAATAAACAGAACAATTAATGCATATTGTATGAGGAACCCACATCTAATCCTTATCACCAATTTTATACTGAAAATACAAATGATATCCTTTTTTAATTAAAGGTGTATTTGTAAAGGTTTATTTGATTTTACAGTAAACTCACACAACATACATAAAAAAAGGCATCCACATTATTTACACAATTTCGAAGCATTGTTTCACTGCACTGTTAAACAAAATTAATTCATTCCAAAATCCCAGTGCTTAATACAAACAACACAGCTGTGTTTTCAGCTACATGTTTTGACCTGCGCAGACATGATTAATCTTGTCCATGAAACTTACTCTTCGGTATTAGATATGATGTCATAATATGTGACTATAATATGATTTAATTATTTGTCTAGTATTGTTTATTTATAGCTTACAAATTATGCTTACAAAGTTAAACAATAAAAATGAGTAAACAAAATACAATATAGGAATTAAAATGCTAACTATACGTTGAAAACTGAAAAAATCCTTTAAATAAAATTAAAAATTTTTCAAAAAATGGTGGGTGATAGAAAGATTCTGAGTTCATATTAATTTTCAGCATCAAAAACCAGATTAAAATCATATATTATGTTTATCAGTGTATTCAATAATATATTTTTAGCTTAGTGGATAAGGCAATGAGAAACCAATTCGTTCACCACTTTTCCTACTGTGGTCTGTCATGGGATCCTTAATATTCTTGGAAATGGATGTGCCATTTTTGGAAATTACCAATATCTCATATCACTTGCAATCATAGTTATGGTAAACAATATCCATATTATTACTTAAATGCATAAGAGGAAGTTAAAATTAGTTTTGAAAGATTAAATTGATTTTTTAAGGAAATTTTAAAAGGTTACACAGAAATATTTATGATGTTTTTCTCTTTCCTTTCAAACCACAGGTAAAATGCATGCTCAAAACTTATTTCCAGTCCAAATAGATATTCTACTGGATGGATCAGGTTGATTTTTATATTATAGTTGGAATGACTCATAGGTATGTTATCAAGTATCAACAGACCTTCAATGTGATTTTCCTGTGTAATAACCTTGGAAAGTTCCTCAATTAAGGAATAAATGAGGATTTCTCAAAGGAGACTTGAAGTTTGGGGTTTGATGTCATAATTGTTGATTATTCTGGGCAGAATAAAAAGAAACATCAGCTTGATCCGTCCAGTAGAACAACCAGACGAACTGGAAATAGGGCTTCAGCTCAGTCATTTTAATGTATAAGATAATTAAAAGATTTTCATTAAAGTGGTTATAGATTTATATAATAGCTGAAAATACAATTCCAGAATCTATAGCTACACTGACCTAGAAAATATTAATATAAGCAACAGTTTCAATTTTTAGATACTTTTAAATATTCTACTACCTAAATATCTTTAAACATAAGAATAGTTGAGTGCGAATTATTAGAAAATGTTCATAGTTGCTTAAAGTCTGTATTTATAAGCATTATATAATCAGAATGTGCTCAAGAATTAGATAAATTCTATTTTGTTAAATAAGTTTTGAAAAGTTTATTTTGTTATAACTGATGAACTTTAAAGAATCTCAAACTCAGATCCAACTGTCATTTAATATGTATGATTTTTATGGTTTCCTATTTATTTAATGATAAAAATATAATTCCACTAATCTATAGAACCCACACACCATTCTTATAACACAAATGTTGAATTATTGTCCTGTATATGGAAAATATTATATAGAAAATAATAAAAAAATTTGGAATAAGATGATACAACATGATGAGAATACTTTATGAACAGTGTGTGCAGTGATTGAGGATATGCACAATTAAATTTGTATTACATTTAATATAGAGTTTTTAGGGCATATACAATTATGAATATATAACATGAGATCTTGTTTCAGTGAATAAAGAAAATTAAACTTAGTAAATATAATGCTGTTTTTCATTATTTTGAAGGTACAACTTTCTTGAACATACAGTCCAAAAACATAGTAGAAAACTATGTTTTCTTGAAACATAGTCATTAAAAAATTCAACAGAAAAAATATATTCTAGATATAATTTAAAATTGGATTTATTGATATAGCTGTCTATGAACATTTGTGAA
The DNA here is from genome assembly GCF_047948215.1 of Lycorma delicatula. Lineage (NCBI taxonomy): Eukaryota > Metazoa > Arthropoda > Insecta > Hemiptera > Fulgoridae > Lycorma > Lycorma delicatula. The sequence continues at coordinate 93,406,078 of NC_134462.1, forward strand.
TAAATTCAAATTTCACAATATCAAATTTGATACTTTGTTTATGTTAGTATTTTTTTTATATATAGGCATTTTAGAGATTTGTAAATAAGCGAGATGTACTAGTCATAATCAGTTGTTTTATATGAATTTTTAATAAATTACTTTTTTTTTAAAGAGTTTAAAGACATCAACAACAATGATATTTGGCAAACTGCCAATAGTAGTTTATCTAATTAAACTAGACAATCTTAACTTTAATGATTTACAGGTTAATCAAATGTTGCTTTACTCAGACATTCCATCCTTATTTAATTTTCTAGGATGATGTTCCATGAAAAACTATCAATAGCTTGTATTATTTAGTATTCAAGAACCATTAGGTTATAAGGGAATTGCAGTTTACTGTCTTACCGTAGTTACCTCAAAAATTATTATAAGCATACATCTAAAATCTGAATCTAGTTAAGTTTTGACTAACAGTTAGTATAATTGATGAATATTCAATCAGCATTTTGGCTGAAGAATATTTACCCCACTAAAACATACTTGAACTACATAACAGAAATTATATGAATATTGAGACATTTAGTTAAAACTTGTGATGAAAATGATAATTTTCAATATAATGTGAGGAGAGAGAATAATACAAATTCAGATAAAAGTCAGATTCAAAAATTAATAACCTAACAAATCAGTTATAGCTGAATATTAAATAAAGCAAAATTCATTGTAAGCACTCATCAGGGATAAATTCTGCCTCATCTTCAATAGTGGAGTAGGTTGTCATAATGATACAGAAGTTAGGAAAAGAAGTATACTGCATTAAATAGTTTAAAAGGAAACCTCAGAAATTAGGGATATTCCTATAAATTATTACTTCGCCCAAATTAAAACAAAGCATAATGTTACTATTTCAGATTACATTTTTTTTCTGTAAAATATTCTCTTCCTAATTTTATAATTTTGAAAATTTTACATGATGACTGTTGTACAGTTCTGAATCAAATTTGAAAGGAATTTGACATTTGTATTTATTCACAAATGTTCATAAGCAGCTAAATCAATAAATCCAATTTTAAATTATATCTACAATTTTTTTTTTCTGTTGAAGTTTTTAATGACTATGTTTCAAAAAAACATAGTTTTTCACTATGTTTTTAGACTGTATGTTCAAGAAAATTGTACCTTCAAAATAATAAAAAACAGCATTATATTTACTCTAAAAAAACATTTCTAACAAAAAAGTAACCTTAAGGGTGTAATTTTAATGAAAAATACAAAAGAACTTATAAACTCATAATAAAATACCACCTGGGAATTATATCTCGTTTTAGGTAGTGGTTTTCTAATCATTAATTAAAGAGAAACGAATAGTGAGGGAATCATTTTTTTAATTTATTTAATTGATGATGAACGATAATATTTATAAACAAAGTTGCAATAATTTTTTTTTTTTAATACGATTGTAATTGAGCTCATGCAAAAATTAAAGGTACACAGTTCTCTTTCTACCCGAAAACTGATAAAGTTTACTAATTGTCCAATAGAGTGCATTAAAGTATTGATCGATAAGCTAGGTAGAACTACTACTACCGCTATCTCTACAACACAATTGGAACTGTATTGAACTTTAATTCTCCTATAGTACAATAATTATGGTTTCATCAGATCAAATTAATTACCTCATGAAAACGATTCACTACGCTTAATGTAATTAAAAGAAAGAAAAATCTAACGGCAAGTTAAAATAATTACAAAGTTTTTAATGCTAAATTTACCAGTAATCACTAAGTGGAAGAATTTTAAACTTCAAATATATAGCTTAAAAATTTATTAATCAAACTATCTAGTAATTACAGTTTTTTTAATCTAAATTTATCTTACACTTTTAAGTGTACTTTTTGTATAACTTTATATTATCATTGCAATACTCATTATGGTACTAAATGGTAAAAGTATGTTGACTGGTATGTTTCTAATTCACCATTTTAACAATTGAAAGACCTAAAAATACTTTTATGTACATAATCTATAATCCAGGATTAAGATTAAAAATTTTTAATAAAAGATATAATTAGTTGGTTTTACATGTAGGAAATTTTTTATAATTTAAATAATAAATTCATCTATAATATTTAGCCTTATTGTTGTATTAATATTTTTAAAATTATGAATAATTACAACATTGTTTTAATTATTCTTCTGTGAATATAATAAAAACTGAAATATTTATTATTCATTTTCCAGGGAAAAGCCAGTCAAATCAATTCAACCAATAAAAAAATAACTAAATAATGGAACGAATTGTTAATATCATAAAAGAGTAATATCACAGATGTTTTTTTTTTTTCATGTAATCCAACATCTAGTTACTAGGTAGTGCTTAGGATTCACAGTTTCAACGATAATATACTTACAAGTATAGGCAAATTATTTTCAATTTTCATTTCATTAACCAAATAGATCATATTAAGTACACTTCCAATCCTTCAAATATTAAAAATTTTGTTTTTATCAAAATCTATAAAATCACAGATATGTAAAATTTGACCAGATTAGTATACCCCTTAATTTATTGTGTAGCTGTATGAGTATAAATGGCCAAGAAAATATGATTCTATTACAGACATCTAATAAAATATAGATAAATAACGGATATTTAGCAAATTATTTTTATAATAGTAACAATTCTTTCTTTTTTTGATCTCCATTCAGTATTTTTGCAAAGATCTCTTCTTCTTTAGAATGGATTTTAAAAAAATAAATTAGTTAAAAACAAGGTCAAAATTTTAAAACTATAGATGATTGGTTACCTCATTGTCAATAAAATTAATTACTCTGTTGCTATTACATAGTATTATTAAATAATAGTAATTTATTTTAGTTCCATATCAATAATACAAGTAAAACAAGATGTCGCAGGCACTCATAATCAACGCCCAGCAGAAACTACGAAAATAAATTTACAAAGATTTGTATACAAGTTCTTCTTACAGTATAAGTTGCACAACAAAAAAGGATTTTTTTGAAATTAAGAATTAAAAGAATTAAAGTGGAGTAACAATGATATTTCCTAGTTTTTTTAAATTTCTTGGTAACAAATGAATACATCAACTTGATTTTTGGTGTGTAATCTTCATGTAAATATCTAAAATTCAATTTCTACATTTTTGAAATTCGACCTTGAAAGGGGAGAATAAAGGTAAAAAAACTATGACTACAAATTTTTCGAAATTCAGACAATACTAAACGTGATATTCAATAGATTTGAGGTTGCAAATAAATATCTAACAACCATTTTTGGGATTTTTTTAATTTTTTTTTTTTTTAAGGAGTGCGACGGTATACGGTGTGACGGTTCAAGCAACACAGCCATTGCCTCTGTTAGTGTATGTGTGACGCGACTGGCTGTACCTACCTCCAGTTGCTTGACCAAAAAACGGGAAACGCAAATAATCATATAGCATGGGCGAAACCGCACTTGGGATGCTGGTCTTATATATAAATGTTTGTCCCGAATGCGTTCCTATACCATTCATCCGATTGCGATCAAACTTTCCTGAGTTGTTGTGCCACGCCCTTGAAACGGTTTCTGAATTATTTTGAACAGGCTAGATGGCACAGGAGTGGAGATATTTAAAAAAAATTGTATTTATGGTCCGATTTGGTTCTTGTTCAGAATATCTATTAGTTACATGAAAAAATTTTTTTACAAAAAAATGGATCCACTAGGTGGCGCTGGGGTCGAGATATTTTGGAAAGTTGTATTTATGGTCTAATTGGACTCATATTCAGAATATCTCGTATTTGTTATGTGAAAAGAAATATTTTTTTCGAAAAGGGACGAAGGGAAAAATTAAAAAAGGGGGAAGTGGAGACAGTGGAAGTGGGTGAGAAGATTGTAAGAGGGAAAGGGAAAAAAGTAAAGGTTAAATTTTGTCATGTTCCGTAATGTTCAGTTTTTTAATGTTTTATCAAACTTTCATTTGTGATCATTTAATCTTATATATATATATTTTATATTTTTAAATGTAAATTGTAAATTTTTTGTAAGATTTAAAAGTTTAATCTGAGTTAAACGTTTTTTACAAGAAGGAAAGATCTCTGTAAAAATACACATTGGAGTTCAAGAAGAAAAAAAAAGCATTTAAGTGATTAAAATCACATTTTATCAATGAAAATCTTATGTGGACCACCACATGAGACTTCCTTGTACGCATATTAAATTATATATACACATTCTTTTACAATCAGAGGTTAAAAATGAGTAAAAATTCAATATGTTTAAATTAAAAAAAAAGGAAATTAAGTTGGATATGCCGAACGATGTGCCTTCCCCTTGTACGATCCAAATATCTTATTTATTAAAATTTTATTTGGCTATAATTCTGGAACCAAATAACTATCACTTATGATAAATCGTTGAAAAGCTCTCATTGAGGGCTGATTACTGTAGATTCAACATTCTACGACTAATCGTTTTTCAGTTATACGAGATACACACATATTTATTATGTACGTACATAGTTTCGATGTCACGCCTAAACTAGTCAAAATGGATTCAGGGATGGTTAAAATGGATATTTCCGTCGAAATCTGAAAACCGAAATTTTTCGCGATCACAATATTTCCTTTACTTCGTACAAGGAAGTAAAAATGATAAAATTAATTTTTTTAAATAAAATACATATGATATTTATATTATTATTTGTTTTATTATTTAAATTATATTCTTACAACTAATTAAAAACGTAAACACCTATATTTTTGTGGAACATTTTGTTTAAAAAGTAAATATTTAAAGATTTATAAATATTATGTTATGGAGAAATGCATTAAATCAAATATTTACAGAAAAAAATAATTTTCTTAAAAAATTCGTCAAATTAAGAATTTGCCAGATTGTTACATCTATAGCATGTAGCATTTGTTTCATGGCTGAAGAAATAATTTAGGCTGTAAGAAATAATTTAATCATTTCAGTTTTTTAATTTTTTTTTCTTTTTGTTCCGATAGTTTTATAGTGACCCAATTTTGAATTATACGAGTGTTCAGAAAGTGACGCAACATTATAGAAGAATGTTTCGTCTCTTGTCGGTGGTTTAATTGAAGAAAATTGAGGGAAAATGGGTTATTAGAATGTAGTAGAAAATATTCATTGTCTACCGATATATTATATGTGCCAGTTATACCCAGACCCAAAATTCCTTCACAGAAAAATATGGTGTGAATGCACCAAACAAGTCCTCCATCAAGCGGCTGTACGATAAGTTCCAACAGACAGGGAATTGCAGCCAAAAGTAGTCGACCGAAAGTGTTAACACCAGAAAAACACGACGTGCAAGCTGCATATTCTGTTAGACCCAAGAATTCTGTGCGATGCCTATCTAGCCAACCTGGTCTCTCCGTTGGTAGAAACCCACATTGGCATCGAGTAATAGTAAAAGGTGCATCCGTACAGAATTCATGTTTTTCACGGGTTGTTACTTGCAGACAGACACTGAAAATGTGTAGCTTTCTGTGAATGGTTCATGTCATCTATAACACCAGATGGGGAAGAACTCGAAGATTGGTTTGGCCTGAAGAGGCACGGTTCTATCTTCATGGATAAGTGAATGCACAGAATTCACGCATTTAGAGTACAGAAAATCCATATTAGCTGCAAAAGTCTCCTCTGCACGGACAAAAAGTGGGTGTTGGGTGTTTGGTGTGCAGTGTCACTAAGTCGAATCTTCATGACATTCTTTCATGATACAGTGAACAGTGAGCGCCGCATACAGATGGTGCAACAATTTGTAAACACTTTACCTGCAGACCGGCTATAGTACACGTAGTTTCAGCAGAACAGTGCTACGCCTCATACATCCAACAACACTATAACTTTCTTGGATCAGTGTTATCATGGACAAATGATTTCGAAGTGCTTGTGGCCCCCTTCGGTCTCCTGATTTATTTCCTGTTTTTTCTTTGTAATTGGAAAACCAGTTAGTTTTTTCATAAGAAATTTGAAGATCAATTTTGCTTACACGTTCGCTTAGTTTTGAATTTTGATTTTAGTATCGTCTGTATCTCTTACGAAAATTGCAATATTGTCTGCGAAGGCCAGAATGTTTGTATTTATGAATTTAGTTTTAACTTTTTTATAACTTATAATTTCTTATAACTTTTTCAAGGAAACAAAGAGAATTAGAGACAGTTCATCTCCTTACATTACTCCAGTTTTAATTTCGAATGGTTTTGAAAGTTCCCCAACAATTTCACTTTTGATCTTATGCTTGTTAATGTTTATTGTCTTGGGATATATTTTGAATTCTTCAAAGATTTTAAGTAGCGATTCCCTGTAGATGGAGTTTTAAGTTTGTGAAAACAAATTTTGGGTTTTTAATTTTTCGGATTACTAAGATGTTCGGATTTTAAAAAGCCGGATTATTAAATAGGCAACATAAATATAATAAAAAGTAGGTCCATTTTTATGTTATTAATAAATAAGATAATAATTAGCTCTTTAAACAATTTACCATTGTTTTTTTTTAATTAATAAGTGGCTTAGTAGCTGAATAATAATAATTAAACAATTTAAATAATTTAATATTAACGTTGTTTACTAATTGATAGAATCAACGTTTACTGTATGATATCTTTAGTAAAACTAAACGCACCTTTCAAATAGGCATCATTACTTTTATCATTATAAATCTTAAGATTATATGTACGTGATATAATTATTTATGTTAATTCGTTAAATTAATATTTATTGGTAATTATTAACCTGATAAAATCAACTCTGAAGACTTATAATTAATTATTATTACTGTTATTAATCTGTCAATGATCGCAAGCCGACAAGACAAAACAATAAAGTAATAATTAATCAATTGTCTTCTTAGCATTTCAATTGTAAAATAACACCTAAGAATTTATTAGTAGTAGCATTACTATTATTATTTAACGACAGGTATTGTACTTATATATACTTATTATATATATATATATATATATATATATATATATATATATATATATATATATCTTTATAACTATCACTAAATCTAGCATTACTATTAAACACTGTTACATCGGTCGTGGGCGAAGTATGTCTAGGATAAGCACTTTCACTTTACTTCCTGGCAATCTAAACGGATTTAATTCCATAAATTAATCCTTCAATTTGAAAATAAATTACACATACTTTTATTTCTATCATATTTTTTAATGTAATGTGTTACAAAAAAAACGAGGTAGAATTTTTTTTTAGTATCCCTGTTACCTGAAAATATCTCCCAACTTTTGCTCAATTGTTTAAAAAATAACAAAAAATAAATATATTAAATAATGAAAAAATAAATGACATGTAAAATATAATAAATTTTGCTTTAATTATTGTTAATTTTAAATCGATAAAAATTTGTCATAAAATAATATTAATGTATTAAAATGTATTTTTTGGTTTAATTTTATTTATTTTGAATGTTATTAATTTTACTTCTACAATTAATTTATAATTTAATTACTTTAGCACTGTTCAACATATACGTAAACGAACTTTTTCTTTATTTTTACAATCCCGGCGAATACAGCTTGAATAGCTAATTAAAGTGGAAAGTATGGTGATCATGTCAAGTAATGGGGTATCGGGTTTTTTTCAAATCTTTACGTTTTAGGGTCCAACTAATTCATCTAGACCAAAAACATTTTGTATCGCACTGCGATACAATATCTGTCGCACTGCTTTTGGCCTTATTTCTCAGGATTGAGTGAATAGATTTTCTTCAAATTTAGTTCAAATATTTTTATACATGGAGCACTGATATTAATTTTCTCAAAATTCGTTTAGGTGATGGGGGATGTAGCGAAAAAACCAATTTCGTTTTTCAGAAGTATTTTAAAGAAAGCGTTTTTATTAAAAAAGATTTGTTACTTACAAAGTATTTATAAATATCAAAAAAAATGTTTTTTTCTCAGAAAATCAACCTCCCTTCGATTTAAATATTTAGGGTTAAATTAAGGGTTTTGGAACTTATATTCCAGGCCCAATTTTTTTCTAGAAGCAATTTTTTTTTCCTATGAAATAAATTTTTCCGAGATTTTCCCCACAGAATAAGGAAGCTCCAAAAAAAATCAATTTTTGTATTCAAAACTTGGGATTTTGCTGGTTAAATCTTATTTTGGTAATCATGATTTGCCATTTTATTTTTATAAAACTGAATTTTTAAATTTACCCTTTTTTACATCCATTTTATTTACAAAAATTAAATGGAATTTAGTAGAAATAACTATTATTTTGTTAATGGGATAAATTGTTCAGTTAATGTTAAACCTAAATGAGATTCTTTTCAATAGGAAATTAAAAATTTCGCTCTAAAAATTATTAAGTAATCGTTTTACTAATTTATTGATCATAAATTACTAATTTTGACATAAAATTTACATATGATAGCAAAATTTGAATTATTAGTAGGGAATTTAGGGTTAAACTTTAAACAGACGTAACTTGAAAACGAAGTATTAGCTCTGTATAAAATCCATATTTTTAAAGCAAAATTTTCTATTATATTTAATTATTTCATGTAGACGTTAAATTATTTGTTAAAATTTTAAATTATCTAATTAATTAATCTTTTTGTTCCGTGCGAGCCTTGGTAAACAATGAACCACAACATAAACGAATCATTTATATATTCTGGAAAATATTCATTTACATCTAGAAACCTAGAAAAAAAGGAAGATAAAAAAAATTCTCAAAATAATTACCAGTTTCATTACATTTCAATTTATAATTTCTGTAATACTAATAATTTTAAGAATAAAAGATATATTTAAGGGACACATAAACGTGATTTTGCTTTATGTACGAATACCTGATTAAACTGTTTTTGGTCTATATTTTAATAATGAAAGTTCAAGGTGAATTTAAAAGAAAATCATCAAAATATAGAAAACTACATTTAAAAAACACTGAAGAACAGTGTTCTTCAAAAAAGCAACTCTAGAAAAAGAACTAGGACACAATTCAGGAATTCACTAAAGTAGTTCATATTTTTTTTTATTTTAGTTCGTTGCTAAAATTCTGATTTTTCACTCTTAAGGATCATTTACACATCCAGTTCTTCTTTGTTTCGGGTCAATGATTATTGAATTACGTAATGTAGAAAACGTTGTTCCCTAATGCTTGTAAATTTATTTAAACTGTATTAAATTCTATATTAGTCTAGTGCAACAACAGATTCATGGTAAAAATATAAATAGCTTTCCACAGACCTATTATACAAACACTTTTTTTTTTAATTTACGATAAGATATTAGAAAAACTAATTGATCCACTAATTAAAATAAACTTTTTCTTAACGAAATATTAAATAAAATAGTATTTTTAGTCAATAAATTATATACGAATTAATTTTATTTAAAGTTTTACTTCCACCGATTTTTATGAAAATAAAGCAGAGTTTGAATTCATTCTTTCAATTTTCTTCTTTATGAAAGGTTAAAAAAAAAGTAACCAAAAAACCGGATGGAAATTTTCCGGATATTAATGTTCGTACGTATGTGTATGTATTCGATGTTGGCCTCACCATTTATCTCCAGAACTACAGGACCGATTTTGAGCAAACTTTGTCAGATTACTACTATACACGGGAATTAAATTTTTAACCAAAAGGTCAAGGAGGTGAAACTGTAGAATAAGGTCACCACCCTCAGTATCTCGAGATTTCTCCTAATTAAGTTTAACAATTAAAAAATAACAATATTTGCAAAAAAAGTTGCTAAATCGCAACCCCAACACCAAAAATGCTCTAAACCAATGCTATGTTGTGACGTCACAGGTAAGCGGTAGAATTAAATAAATTAGTAATAATAAAAGCGCCAACTGAAATCACCCAACTGACTCGATACCTAGTGCGTTAAGCCTCGCGGCTACACCAGTCTGCCGACCGTACAAGCGAAATTTAATTTCAGTCGTGAAATTGTATTAGTTTAGTCAATGCTGACCGTCGCCGCTAGTACTGCCACACCCGCAAGAATTAAATACGGCGTGCGCGCACGCTTTAATTAGAATCATTTAATTAAATAAACAAAAAATATTTAAATAGAATATTTATTACATTTAAATAAAATTATAAATATTTTAAATTATGAATATAAATTATAAATATCCCGCGTGACAGGAAAGTCCTACAACTGTGTTGTCAGCTTTTTTAATATATAATACAGGATGTATTGTATACTGAATTTTGTTTCCGCGTGTTTTTCGCAGTACTCTTTCAAAAAATTTTAGGATTCATTGATAATAGACTGAAAATAAAATTTCAAATTTTTTTCTCGTCCCTCAGAATAATAAATTAATATAAAAGATTTAGATAAATAAATATTCATAAAATATTTAATAATACAAATATATAGATTTTTTGTATATCTGTTGGTTTACTCAGCGTTGGTTTACTTATTCTCTTAGTAAAAATAATTTACGAAATTTATTCATCACATGCAGTGAACTCTTAAAAAAATATGAACTTTCATATTGTAATCATAAAAATTTTCCAAAGATTATTGTATTGGGTTTCTGCAATTCTTCCGGAATATTAGAAAATTTCTTAAAAATTTTGTTCCTCATATTTTTACTTAAAACATAATTTAATACATTAAAATATTTGTGAGATTTTGTATAAAATTTGCGTATATTATTTCCAAAGTTTATCTAAATGTTTTAAGTTTTTTTTTAGGGAATAAAATTTATTCGGAATAAAAATATTACTTTTCTTCTCCGATAAAATGTTTTAACAACAATTATGGAAACTGTCTTTTGTTTTTTACTTAACAAGAAAAGAATTTCATCATTTCTTAATAGGTTTTTATCAACGTAATATTGAAACAATTTATGACAAATCAATCATGTTAATTACCTTTTGTTAATAGGAAAATTAAAAGGAAAATTTATGTAAAGTTACTAAAATTTATCATATTAAAATCTATTCAGTTTTATGCAATTTTTTTACTACTTGTTAGACAATAATAATAGCTGGGTATGTAAATCACAGAGAGTGAAATAGTGTAAAAATGTTTATATTCTCTACTATTGCATCAGTCGTGAATTACATCTAGGATAAATTATTTATTTATTAAATTTCCTGACAATCCATTTTAATGGGTTTTTACGCCACTTAATGTTAATGCTTTAAGTGGGAATCATATTTTTTACAATTGTTTATTAGCGAATAAAATGAAAAGAAATATTTATATTGAGATTTCGGAGAATAAGTTATTTTTACAATTTTTTTTTTACTTTGTTTTTACGTTATCAGAAAGGCATATAAATAAAGGAAGGACAATAATTAGTGCATTATCATGAACGATGAGCGCAGTGACCTAAAAATATGACCTAAAAATAGTACTATACTTTCGTATTACACAATAAAACATTAATAATAATGAAATTGCCTGAATCTAAGGAGTAATAGTTTTGGGAAAAGAATTAAAATAAAGATTTGTTAAACGAGTAGCCAACGGTTTAAAAATTATGCGAAGGAAATCCTCATTAAAATAAAAATTGATAATTTTATTTTAATATTGTAAATGAGTCGTCTAATTAGGAAACCGTTATGTAATTCTAGGCCTTTTCTAAATATTGGTGGTCATGAAGTAAGCACCCTTATGGAAAACATATTCCAGTCTGAAGTAGAATAGATGGGAATGGCGACCGAAGCAATCTCTGCAGCCATCGGGTAGGCTCCTTGGCCCCAAAAGACCTCGAGGAGCCCCTGAGTTGGCTCCGGGATTCGGGTGGGCTGTCCTGAGCCCGGAGAGGGTCCAGTTTCTAGCTAAACGGGCCGGCTACTTAATTATAAAAGTGCTTTAATGCAATGATGCTGGTGTAATCGAAGGTTTTAACCACGTTTTCCTTGATTTTTCCAAATAAATATGCTCCGCAGGAGGTACATTTAATCATTTTTTACGTGTTCTAAATAATTATTTATTTATACCCATCTGAATGAAATATTTACTCGTATATTTACTGCTGATATCTAAGGTTTTGTCAAACCTAAATTCTTTTATCGAAAAAATAAGTTAAGGTTTTATGTAAGCAAAATAGATTTTGCTTACAAAATAATCATGATGCTTTAATTAATTGAATCTTTATAAATTAATTTATAGAAAAAACATTGATTTGACACTATTTTGCCCAAGTGTAAAATGAGTACATAATTATGTAAGTTAATTAGTAAACGATTTTTACAGGAATATATATATATATATATATATATATATATATATATATATATGTGTGTGTGTGTGTGTGTGTGTGTGTGTGTGTGTGTGTGTGTGTGTGTGTGTGTGTGTGTGTGTGTGTGTGTGTGTGTGTGTTCCTACTATATTATAATCTGTACTATGATATTATAATAGGTAGATGACAGGTCAAACCCTTGCAACTATCAAAAAACATGGTACGATGTGTAAAAGAAAAGAAAACGTTTCACGTAGGAAATATATATTCTAATATGAAATATTTATTTAGAATTTTAAAGTAATAGAGCTGAACAAATTTCAAAATCATTATTATTAAAACAAAAAAAATTAAACATAAAAAACATTAATAATTTTGATTTGGTCATAGGCTAATAAGTTTACTCTTTTTTAAAATATGATTACAATTTTCTTTTTGTTTATTTAGGATCCGAGTTTCAGAAATCATAATAGAAAACGTGAATATTTTTTTCTCATGAATTTAAAAGAACATTTTAAAATTAAACATTAATTTAGGGTAAAAGATAAAGTACTAAAATCCTTGTTCCCAAAAGCTGTAAAATCAGCCGTTTATTATACAATAGTAAAAATGTTAATCTTATCAAGAGTATATTTTTTCAATTCAAAAAACCATTCAATTCACATAAAAAACCACCTTAACATATTGTTACTATGACTCAGAATTCTATTGATTTCTTTTAAAACAAACACAAAAATGTATATTTTATAATTTACAAAAATATTTCAGAGAATTATATTTTTTTATTATTTATATGTCATTGGAATAACAACACAAATCGATGTAAAGAATCATCTTAAGATTTCTATGAATATAAACACTCAAACTGAAAAAAAAATTATACACATATAAAATAAAAACATGATTGATACATGCCGTCTCGGTTTTCCCTCTTAAATGGAATGGAAATAATTTATCCAAGATTAACCAAGAAAAAAATTATAATTTTTTCAAGTAAAACTCATTTCACATATACAGGGAATGTTATCATGAACTTCTCCCGGGATTTTTATAACCAATTCTACGAAAAAGTTCAGATATATTTCCTAAAATGCTTCGTTTGCGAGTTACGGCTAGTGAAATTTTTCGCTTGGATTTCAGCTACCCCAGTGAAATTAGGTCGTACTGAAATTATTAATACGTTATTTAAGGAGCGGAATTAGTGATTTCTTATGGGTTTTGACCTGAAAAATCGAATAAAATAGGTTCCAGAGCCATATCTGCAGTAGTTTTTGAAAAGTCTGGGGTGAAAATCAATAAATTGGGGTAAAAACCCCTTTTTTTATGTTAACGTACAATATGTTAAATAGGTGATCAACTTTTAAACTAAACTTGTAGAGAATTTAATTCTGATCAAAATGGTGGTTAAGTAATTTATTTTTTTCTCTACCTTAATTTTTTTTATTTTACTAAAACGCAAATTTATTGCCTTTTAAATTTCTCAGATAAGGTTTTAATTTAAAGTTTATTGCAAATGTACCCATATTTTAATAAAAATAAACCTAAAAGGTTTAAATTAAAATAACTTTTTTCCAAAATTTAATAAAATTCCAAAAATTCTTTTTATATAATTTTATAAATAAAAGAACACTTGATATCGATGATAAATTAAGATTTATGGAGTTGTTTTTAATTAGGCGCCGAATTCAAAAATTAGAAACTGAAATAAAAATTCAAGTATTACATTCTTATACTTTAATTATTTTTTAAAAATCGTTTTTATTTATTTTTTGGACTTTATTTTACTTTTAAAATGAAAGTTTTTCTTAATGTTTAAAATACAGATTTACATTCTGGAGATATTAACTTATATAGACCAACAGGCAACTGTATATTACGAAAAATGTGTTCTACGTACATCAATCGTTACAAATTATAAATAATCCGGTCACTATCTGAAGAAGATCATATGAGGAGTTCTCATTATTGATTAAACGCAACAGAGTGTAAAACATCCAATTTTAGTTAATGATACCGATTTGGATCCAGGTCAATCTTATATCATAGAGGGTGGTTTAAAATAGCATCAGTTTCTTTAAGCTATTCAAATTCAGAGAGTTTATCTATATTCATGTTGAAGCTCCTTGTCATTGAACGTTTTTGGCCTAAGAGGAGATAATAGGTTTCCTTTGTCAGAAAATTTGACTGTCTTAAATTCTACAGAAGATCTCTGGTCCATAACTAAGAAAAAATATCACTAAATCGTTTAGCAATTAAACAACAATTAATTGTTGTAGGTACTTAATTATTTGGTTAACTAGTAATACCACCTACCGAGTCGGTCTAGTGGTGAACTCGTCATCGCAAATCAGCTGATTACGAAGTCGAGAGATCTAAGGTTCTAATCCTAGTGAAGGCTTTTACTTTTATACGGATTTTATTCTAAATCGTGGATATTGATGTTCTTTGGTGGTTGGGTTTCAGTTAACAACACATCTCAGGAACGGTAGACCTGTGACTGTACCGAACTACACTTCATTTACATTCGTTATATATCATCCTCTAAGTAATACCTTACAGTGGTTCTGGAGACTAAACTGGTATTACCACCTTTTTTCTATATTTTTTAACAATTAAGAAAATACGCCTACACATTTTTCACTTTAAAATTTTTCAAGTGAATTTTACTTATTTTACTTTTATTTTTTACTTTTTTTCATACATTTATTTAGTTGGAATATTAAGCGCCGGCTTCAGTCATTATTAATCTAACTGAATTGGTAACTGACCCCTACTAACATAACCACAATAGCGGTGTTTGCTTTCTCTTTAGAATTGTCAAGGTCATAAAGTATCACTCCCTCTTACGCTTTAGATAAGATACTCGTGTATATAAATAATGTATTGTATATTTTATTACCCTTGACCTTAAATTAACATAACTCATCACTCCCTCAACGAGTTCTTTGTTATATTCATTAGCTTTTTTCAAAAGCTATATTAAAAACAATTGCTAATTAACTTTTTTCTTCATCATAACTAACTATCCATATATATTACAATTAGTTTCATATTAAAATGAAAGAAAAAAAATTAAAATGTTTCTCTAAAACATTTCTCAAATAATGTTTTTTCCTCAGTGTTATTATACAACCCTCAATTCAAAATTTTAATTTAATTTTTTTTTTAATTTTGTTTAATTTATTATTACCCGCCAGGGTAACCCACCCGGAGGGCCTAGCTCTGGGCTCCGGAGGTGTGCCATAGCCACGTCCTGCAGATTAATTAAAAATCCAATTTTGTAAAATACTAAAAATTAATATTAAAAAATAAATCTCTAAATTCGAATTTTAAAATCTATGACGTACCGTATTTTTATAAAATATGAAAAATTTTTAAAACATGACTTCAGTAGTAGTCGCATAATGATGAATGTCATAAAAACTTTAGCTTCAACTACCTTTTGGTGAAGATAGGCTCATTCATAGACTACCGTTTAGAACGCTGTGTTGAGCATGGCGCTAATGTTTGAATTTAATTTTCAGACATTTTGTTTATAAATGTGTTAGAAGAGCGCGCACGCACACGAGTGTGTGTGTATGATTTTATATTGTGTTAAAACAACATTTAAAACACGATAAAACAAAATTCTTTTAGAATTTTAACATTCTTTTTGAATGATTTTATAAGTTCTTGCTTTGAATCTAGTAATGTCCTTTTGTGATATTATACAAGATATTCAACGTCATGAACTAAGTTTATGATTTCATAGCGTTATTCACGAGCGTTATTTGCGAAGTGAATTCAGCAATGGAGTGAATGTGTGTGTGTGTGTGTGTGTGTGTGTGTGTGTGTGTGTGTGTGTGTGTGTGTGCGTGTGCATTACACTTATACATAAATATTTTTGTATCGTTGTTAGAACCTGCTTTCTGTTTGTCCTATACAAACTTTATAGCTGCAAAAAGTAAAATATGTAAAAATTAAGAACCATAATTATAATGGTTGTAGGCGATCTGATGTAGAATTCTATGGCACGATTTTTAGAGAAAGTGATGAGAAATGTTTTCCTATTCCTTTCTTCATTGAACTAAATATACGGTTGCATATCTGCATACCAACCCCGCCGATATATTGTTGACATTAAATTCAGCCCTATATGTGACACTTTTATTCTGGTCACCACAGAGACTGACTGTAGAATGAAGATCATTCCTCTCAGAAAAAGTCATTTTAGCTACCATTTTTTTTATAAGCCAGGTAAATCATTTTGTTTTATTAATAGTTAGTTATTCATACAATTTTATAACCTACTTTATTTCATTTCTGAGAATTTTTTCAGTTCAGTTGATAATGTAAGATTTTAATTATTTTTAATAATACATTAAATTTATAGGCTAACACATTAAAAATAAATATACTTAATATACTGAAAAAAAATATCTTTATGGACAACTTAAATATGGAAAATACAAATCTAAGAACGATGATGCTAATGTTGAGCATTAACAAATATAATACAGAATAAAATCTAATTAAACTCTTCTGGTCTGGTCGAAGTAATAGATAGACCAGTCCAGGTATAGATAATATTCTCGGTAGTATTAACAGTTGGAGTATAATAGTAACTCTTAAAAAATACTAACGGACAAATAAAAAACAATTTAATTTCTTTTTTTTGTCAGAAATAAAATTTGTTAGATAGCAGAATACGTTTATTTCTGCTATTTAACTATATTTAGAGAATAAAATAAATTCATAAAAAAACAAAGCTAATTAAATGCAAATAATATAATATGACCTAAAAATGAAATAAAGGAATAAGCAATTCTAATTATTCATTCCCATAAATGTCAATTTTATTAAAGTAGCGCTCTCTAAGAGATAGTAAAAAAGAGATAATTTAAACAAAATAATCTGTATCAACAATTAATATTAACATAAATGATTGATGATATCAGGGGTAATAACGGATTTATATAAATATTGGTTAAGTATTTTTTTGTTTTTAGTTAAGCAAATTCTAGATTTAGAAGCAAAATACGAGTCAACAAAAAACTAACAGGCAATCAAACAATTATAATTATTAGCACTAAGTGGTAATAAATTAATACATGAGTAATATTACGAAAGATCTACGAGTAAAAGAATTTATAATTTTACAGACAAAATATTTCTTTATTAAAGCTCGTTTACAGTTGAATTAATTTAACTCTCGTATATGACAAAGTTAATTTAAATAATTTTAAGTTATGTTTGGCGATTTTGTCTTTCTTATTTCTTACACTGTTAATTTATTAACCTTAACTAACCATTAGTACACAGATTCTAGAACAATTACAGTTGCCACCGATATTACGATATGTATATTTTAGAATACAAAAGGTGCCCGCCTAACCGAGGAATTCAAATTTTTATATATAAAAGACAATCATTCCGTAAAGGAGGTTGGATACGATTTGGACGGCTTCCTAATCTTCAAAGGTAGTCTACATAAACCTAAGAAAAACATTACCAATTATTTTTAATTTAGTTAAGAACTCCTCTGATTTTTATAAATTTTAACCTTGTTTCATATAACATAATAAGGCTTTCCACAATTTCTAACACACATTCCTAAGGAAACATGTTCTTGCTTGGTTCCAATGCTTCCTATCTTGTGGGTTTGCAGTGCATGCAAACTAGTCTTACTTTAAAAATAATAATTTTTGTATTTTAAGTATATTTCTCCTTACAGTTTTCCAAAAAGATATCTGTTGAAAGGAAAATCTCTTGACTGTAAGTTGTGAAAGTAAATATACAATAAATTATTCGCTTATGTTATCCGTTAATTCCAAGCTCTCAAGTGCATCAAACCTTATTTTTCAGTAGAATTTTATTTCACCTTGTTGATTGCAATTACTCGAATCTGATGTGTGAATGGTGTTATAAATGCAAGTTTAACTTAATTCATCAATGGGTAGCTGAAATGTACAGTGAAAATATAAACAATTCAGATATATAAAAATTGTGTTTTGTTTTTCAACGAAGAGGAAAAAACGTGGATTTTATATATATATATATATATATATATATATATATATATATATATATTTTGCAGATAAACTATCTATCTACATATATATATATATATATATATATATTTCACTTTCTTGTGGACACGATAACTGCCGTAACTTTGCGCCAATCACTTTCAAATTTTTTCTTAAAAATAACTCGTCCAAAAATCTCGGTCGAGTTCATTAACGGCCAAAATTGGACCATGCGGGTGGAAATGCGGGCTTTTTAAAAAATATATATATATCGCTATAATAACTTTCTTATTAAGTAAAATATGGAATTCCTTTAAAAGTTCCTACACTATTCTTTGGATAAGGGCCTAAAACTTACCTTAATTAAAGTCTTTTGATATCACCAACCATTATCAAAGGGGGTGGAAAAATGGGGTTTTGAAGACAAAAGGTATCATCATACTTCCCTTAATAGGCACAGTGTCGAATCGGTTTAAGGTGGTCGTTATTCCTCTAAACAATACTTAAAATTTTTGTCTGAAAAACTTTTGATATGACCAACCCTTAAAAGGCAACGGATGACAAAAATATTGCTGCAATTTTAAGAAGATGCTAAACATGTGAAATTTTTTCACAGTAATCATTGTCGTATTGAGTAATTTTGAAATTTTTCTTAACTTTAATGTGGAAATCTTTTTATCCCCTACTTAGCACCGGTTAAAGCTACCTCCTCCTTCAGGCGTGCCGAAAGGGAATTTTTTTATCTTCATACGGAAATTAAAGGAATGTTTGAATGGTAAAAGCATGCAGACTTTCAAAAATAATTCGCTGACTGGTTCAAGGAACAATTGACAGAGTTCTTTAACTAGGGGGAATCTATCATACTCGTCTGTCCATTTCAAAGATGCATGATTATCTTCAGAAGTAGTTGAACACATATTGTCGTTCTAGTAGCAAAGATTTTTAGTTAGATAAAATCCGAATTTTTTAATTGATTTGGACATGCGTTATCGTGAAGAACAATTTCTGATCTTACCATAACCTGTCATCTGGTTTGAATGGCACGACACAGGTTAGAAAGTGTAAATAGGCTTGTGAATAAAGTTAAAATAGACTTCTGATGTGATGGATGTTCCAGGTTCCATGAAATCTATGAGAAGCACATTGAATACAATTTTGGTCCTTGAATACAGTTGCCATGATTTTCTTTGGGAACTGGACGTTTTGAATTTTTTCGGTTTAGGTGAGCCGGAACGACGACACTGTATGGATTGTTGTTTTGTCTCAGCATTGACTATAAAATTCATGTCGTCGTCACCAGCGACAATATGGAAAAAATATTTGTTTTCCTCATGGTGCGTATGTCATTCTGTGAGCACTTGTACACATTTTAGGCACCCATCGTACCCACAGTTTACGTCAGTCACGATTCTCAACAACGTTGTCTTTGAAACTCGTAAAATGCGATAATTTTTTCTCACTTTTCCATTCACATGTTCCTTCCTATGAGATGGTCACTCTGAATATTTGATCTGCCACTTCTCTTTTCATTGCGAATATTTTTAACGGTCTTCCTTAAACTCACGATACTACTCCCTCACTTTTCCTTCACTCATTGCGGTAGACTCAGATGATTCACACAATTGATGGTGAACTTCACAATCGGCAGGATTTGTTTACAGTCTCGCAAAAGCAAACAACAATTAACTGACGGCAATATGGCGGTTACATGCCCAACAGACGCACTTATAGCTACAGCACATGCGCGAACCAATCAGTGTTGCCAATCATTATTTATAACTCATCGGCCCTTACTTATGAATCTTGCCTGGTATTTAGAAATTTTTTTGGTGACTACTGTTTAGTATACTGACACGACTATGTAGGATTGACATCAAAGTTATAACATATCATACGCCGACTTGATTGTAATAAAGTGTTTTTCAATTAAACTTCAGTAATTAAGTTCACTTACATTAATTAAATTAAAATTGATTTCATGAATAGACTGTAAGAAAAATGATGGCAGAAAAAATTAGTGAGCCGATCACTTAATATGTAATTTTACCTAGATTTTATTGTCGAATTGATTTCAGCAGACGGTTTAGGATCTCAGAATAGGATTAATAAAGGGTTCCTATCAATAACTACCTATTCTTTCCTGAGATTTTTGAATTTTTCTGTTTTATTAAATGATGTTATGTTTTCTTTATATTAAAATTTATACGTTAAATTTATACAAGAATAAAAAAATAAAAACCGCATATTCAAAGGATAAATGAAATGAAACTAAAATTTTCTAGTATATAAGAATATACGAAATACAACTACTGTAAAAAAAAACTATTTAGAAAAATGCATGATATATTTATTTAAAGCACATTTCTGTAATATCAATGATAAATCGACTAATGAATCATTCAAAAATTAGTCGCTCCTATGGGAATAAATTTTATAGAGTGATATAGGTCATAGAAAAGTGAAACTGAAAACAGATTTTTCTTTAACTTTCTCTTTATTAAGACAGATAAGGTCTGTACTAAAATACACGAAGAAGATAGAAAAAATATATAATAAGCAAAACACGAAAAAACTTACTAGAGCGGAAACTTGTTCCGTTAGAAATAAAGAAAATCAGACTACACAAAGAAGATAAGTTAAAACTAAAAAAAGGTTCATTCAAATGAACTTAGAATCAACAAAAATTAAAATAACAAAGAAGAATTCAGAGGAAATATAATTCTATAAAAATAAATGTTGGATTAAAAATTAAAAATGTTACAATTAAATTAATATGGAAATAATTATTTAATTTTTTATTTTATTTTATTACGTTAATAGTATTCTAGTGGTTAATAAATCTGCATTCCTTGTACACGCGCACACACGCATATCTATGTGTATTTAGATTCGTTGTACCGTTTTATTATTTTTTTAGTGTGTAGGAGTTCATAAAGCATAACGTTCTGTGTTATACAGTGACGTTTTACAAGCCCATCCCTGGGTGAAATAATAGAGATAAGTATACAAAACCGTTTTACGTCATATAATCAACGTACTTGAAAAAAAAACACGAAACATTTACGGTACAATTTCATGACGTAATACATTTATAATATCCATTTTTAGTTATTTTTTTTTTAATTATTTATTAAATCTTTAAAAATAATCTGGTATTTACTCATTTTACAAATAAAAAAAAATTGCCTATTTTTATTAAGAACTTTTTCTGACGCACAACATACCCCCTCCCTTTCGGTTCCATTTTTCATTTCTTACCATGACGATTCGAACATACTTCTGTCGTGGCGCCATATGTTCAAGATCGAAGTATTTAATCTGTACATTATAACTAAAGCCACTTCTACCCTGTTGTGACCATAATAGCTCTACAATAACATCGTTATGAACTCATGAAGAATTTAACTGTACAACTTGAATTGCAAATTTATTGCTGCTTTAGTGTGGGTTAGCGCTCTCGGTCAGCAGCTAACCGAGAATCACGCTATTTTGAAAGATCGAGAAACTCTTATTCTTTTTGCAGACTTTGAATAATAAGAATTACTTCTCTTTGAAGCCATATTTTTTTTAACTTTTGACAATCCAATATCGACAGCCAAAATAAATGAACAAATCGAAAAAAGTTCAATAAATGTGCTAATTTAAGCAAATTACAATAATAATTGTACAATAATCGTAACAAAATATTATATATTTAAAAATATATAGATCTGAACTCTGAAGATCTAAGAGAAATATAATGAATTATATAATTCTTTTCTGTAATACCTTAACCCCCATATTAGGAATACCTCTACATATAAACCTGCAAAGTTTTATATAGTTTTTATCGTAGTTTTGGGTTATACGCGCAGAGTCACTAATCTACTTATTTTATTACGTATATGAATAGATTTTTATATTTACATGACTTTGCTTATCAGCATTCATAATACTTCTTTTATAAAGTACCGGAATACCTTTTTGTATCTGTCAAATACAGATCGTACAAATATTAAACATGTTTATTTTTTTTTTTTTTACACATTTTTTTTTATTTGTTTTTAATTTAAAGATATAAATAGTAAATAAATTGTAAAATAATTTCTATTCATGTAAATAAAGATTATATGATGATCTCTCATATGTTAACACCTCGTTTTCACGAATTAATCACAAGAGCAACGACAGCTTTATCGTTTACTATAAACGATGTTTATCCTTAAAATATGCTGACGTTTTCATAAAAATTCATCTTCAGTATAACGATCGATTTAAGCCAACGGTAAAATCAAACTGACAGGTTCTATTGTAATTCGAAATTTAATCCTTATTGCATATTACTGAAACTGATGTTATAAATTTGGTGACTAAATTGTGGTATATCAATTGTCACCACAAAAAAATTAAAATTTAAAAAAATAATCAACAGTAATCTAAAAGTCTATACTCCAATCATTAAATAATTAGTAAATAAATAAATGACACATACCTCGGTGATTTTTCAACTATTTTTCGTATCTCTCCATAATTACACGTAGCTGGAAATTTCAGAAACTGAATGCATACGTCAGGTTCCCATTGTGATTGTTGAATTCTTGGTCGACATCCGGTTCCATTTGCTGCTGCTTTTGATATCGCTTTTCTCCATAATTCTTTTGCTCCAACACCCTTTTGGACTTTCTGTAAAAAACAATTATTATTTTTAATCATTTTATGAGAAATAAGATTTAATTACAAAAACTAATACATTTAGTTTTATTTTAACTGTGTAATAGGAGTTAAAAAAGGATTCAGTAGAATTCAAAGGTATTTTATAGAAAAAAAATTATTTATATAAAAGCTGAAACACAAACAAGGTTGTAATATGCTTTGTTGTGAAAAAAATTACTTTAGATTTATTTTTTGGGTGGTTTTTTAATTTATAAATAAATCAAAAAAAGTTTTTAATTCAAAATATCGGTATAATTTTTCTGCTCCCATCACCAAAATCAATTTCTAAGAATTTTGTTTTCTACTTTTACTGTTAAATGAGACAAACTAAAAAAAATCCACTGACAAATTCACTTTTTGGTTCCACTGAAACCAAAAAAGTTACCAAAGATTTCTTTTTTTTCGGGGAGGGGGTGAATTATGATGAAATTTTATTGTACTATTATTATTAATAGTTTAAACAATAAACTTAATTTAAGTTTAAATAAATCAAAAAAACTCTCACAGTTCTGCGCAAGAAACATATTTTCGCAGTCAGAAACGCATTGATTTTCAAAGTGCAACTCATTATAATTTTGTTTTTTTGGAATCCCTGGGTCATTAAACGGTCGAGAAACGCAAAACGAACAATCCCATTTTTGACTGATTACAATCATACTTTCCTTCTATCAGGATAGTTCTAAGCTATGATACCAGAAAAATAAAAAAAATGTAGTGGTGTCTATGTGTCTTACTTTTTCGCGCCTAAACTATTCAACCGATTGTGATGAAACTTTGCATGGACATAATTTTTTATGCCTGGAATGAACATAGAACACTATTGCAGTTACGAAATATTTCACGGTTTCAAATGGTAGCCGTTTTAATGGCTTCGATAACAACTGGATTATGTTCCTTGTCGATATTCAACTTTACTATTAGTCAAGTCTGAATTCGGAAACCCCTGTATAGCATTTGAAATTAAAATTTTTATCAAAATGTCTTTAATTTTTTCAGTCTTTCTTTTGGTTATCGAAAAAAATAGCTTTAAAGGCGAGACGATGGCTCAGCTAACAGCCACTGTGTGCGACGCGACAAGCTGCACCTGCCTACGGTCGCTTACTTATAAAAAATAAATTAATATAAAAAAGAGAAATGAAGTTTCACGGTCACCTTCTCTTGGTGTTAATCGGATAGCGTAGAACCGTGCAAAATATTGTTTTACCCGTCCTTCGTACAGGTAACCAGTTATAACCATTCCGAATCCTGTCCTAAGTCCTAAGGACTTAGGACTCGGACCTTGAACGGTTTAATTGTTATTTATCAGTATTTTCCCACAAATATGATAATGAAGACAATGGGAGTCCAGGGGTTGGAGGCCTCATTCAAATCTGTATATAATTACAGGAAATCAGTACACAAAGACAAAGTCAGGAATAGGTAGTTATGTTATTCTACGATTAAAATGAAGGCATTAACACATAATTTGCACGGAAGAATCAAAAGGAAAACTTGAAAAAACAACTGTATTACTGTATCATTAAAAAATAAAAATTATAAAAGAAAGAAAAATGGTTTGAGTCTATATTAGTACATATATCAACAGTATAGCGAATACGTGACGATAACAAATTACAGTATTGAGTAACTATAACAATCAGCTTATTCCTGATAAATTGAAATTGAATTAAACCTATTTTAGTATAGATTACAAACACGTAAAATCAGATGCAGAAAATTACTCTTGTTCTTTTTTAATTAATACTACTTATTAACTTGAAAGAGTAACATTGAACTTTTAAGAGAAAATCTTTTCATCTACTTTTCTTTTCATTTTCTTTTAAACAGAATGATAAAAAAATGTTTTAAATAAGTCGGTAATTTATTAAAAATGGCAAAAAGAACTTTTTACCCATGTTTAAACAGAATTATTGTGATTTATTTTTAATATTTAAGGGTGGAAAATAATTTAGGCACTTTTTTACTATGATAATTTATTGACTATTTTTAAGAATTTTTATTTCATGATAAAAATATGTTGAAAAATTAAATATTTAATCATGATGACAGGTTTATAGCATGGTATCATAGCTCTAGCTAGAGCTCTGCTGCAAGAAGGAAGTATGGTAATCAGTTAAAAATGCTTTTTCTTGCACTTCTCGAAATTTCATGACGTAGGGTCTCTGAAAAAGACAAAAGTGTAGAATAATTTTCACACGAACGTATTTATGTATGTAATTTGTTGGCGTCTTTGAAGCTTAGTAACTTTATACTGCATAAACTGATTTTGATGAAATTTTGCACAGAGATTTGTGAATGCGGAATAAGTTTTTGACAAAATCTTGGGGGGTCTATATCTCCAGAAGGGTAGATATAATTTTTTGGAGTCAATTTACTCAAAATTTGCCAATATTACCCGACTTCATATAAAGCACATTATTAAATGCTTTCGTGCTAATCTTACCATTTTTTTTAATTTGCCTTAAAATTCCCGCTTTCCAAAAATCTAAAAAACTATCTTTTAGTATGCATAGTAGTAGTTGTACAAATTATACAAAAATACTTTGGTGGCAATGTTAGGAGCGGAGAAGCCGATCAACGTTTAAAAATATTACATTTTTTAAATGATTTTTGGATTTAGTAAACTTTTAATATTAAATGTTTAAATAATAATACAGTAAAATATAATCCTAATTCACTCCAGACTAACAAAATATGTTATTGGTTGTAAATTTTTCAGTGGAATTGTTTTTAGTTTCATAGTAAACGTAGAAAAATCAACGTTTTCTTGTGAAGTAATTTTGAAAGTTGGGGGAACAGAATGGAGCTTGTGGTCCATTCTTTCTTTTTTTATATTTGAAAACTTTTTTGATTTTTCTACGTTTAAAAAGTACAGATTTTTTTGTATTTTCACAATGTTTTGGTTTATTTAAACATATAATGGTAATTTTACAAAACAAGATTTATCATAAATTATCCCCAGCCTCAAAAAAATTCATCGGTAAAATTTTTCATGTATCATTATTATTCCACTATATAAGAAAAACAGCCAGTGCCAAGAAGGTATTACTACTTTTTGTCGTTCATGCTTCAGAGCGAAATATAATATGTATGACTTAAAATTGTTACAAACCAAATAAATTTTATATCCAATTAATTCCATAGCAGTTTTAAATTCCATGAAATATTGTTTTAAATGAAAGATTATCATACGTTGATGAAAAATTGATTTTGTGTATAATAAAATTAAACCGAAAAATTTTATAGATCAAAATATGAAGATGAAATTTACAAACAGAAAAGTGAAAAAGAAATTTATAGATATAAAAAAAAAAAAAAAATAGGGGACTTAATCCAGAAAAGAAGATTACAATTTTATGGACACTTATGAAAAATGAGCAACCAAAGATTGACAAAACTGATATTTAATTTCTACAAAAACAGAGCTAAGACCAACAGGTTAAAAAAATAGAAACAAATCTAAAAACATTAAACATTTCTAAGGATCTGTGTAAAGACAGAAATAAATTTAGAAAAGTGATTCAAGAAGTTTCCGGAAAGAAAGAAAAACAAAGGTAAAAACCTGAATAGACGGACAAAAGAATGGCAACAACAAAGCAAAAAATGAAAACTTTGTGAAAATAAAAAAGTCAAAACTATGCAAACGTGATCCGTAGTGATCAGAAGGAAAAGAAAAAAATTAAACCATACTGTTTTAGTTTGAAATATCTTGGATAAATTTTTAAATTATCAATTTTTGTAATATTTTATTATGCCTAGAATATTCACTTTTGAAATTTGGTATTATATGTTGGGCTCCTTTAATACGTCATAACGAGTTCAATGGATATAAAAATTGGGTTAATTCGTTGTCTGGCATCCGTAAATATTAATTACGTAGACCGTTTTGTGGTTAATTACATTAAATAAAAAAGTTAATTATTAGAAAATTGTTTTATAGAGATTAAGACATTCCTAACAAAATTATTAAATTTATCTCATCTCAGTAACATTAATTTACTACCACATATTTCTATACTTAAATAATATTTCTTATAAATATATGCACTAACAACTAATATTATATAATATTTAATACTATTATACAATTGAAGATAAATTTCAAATGCAAAATTTAATTTTGAATAACGTGTTTATACAACGAAGGTAATTCGGATACACAAGATGAAATTTAAACGTAATAAAAAACAGAAGGTCTAGGCTAGATATCTCTCCCAAAAAGATAAATTTAAAAAAATAAATATTTTTGACATCAAGACAGGTGTGATACAAAGAGATAGCTATCTCCAGTACTATTCAATATTGTTTAGGAAAAGGTAATCCGAGATTGGAATAAGAATTTGATTTTAAAAATATTGCATAGTGTATTTGCGGAAGAGTTTGCTATATTTTCAGAAAACACTGGTGACGCAACAGAATAAATCTATCTACTAAAGGAAATTTCAGAAACAATTGGGTTGCACATATCGTTTGAGAAGACTGAGTACATAACAAACATCAAAATGGCATCAAGGAGATTGAACACATATTTAGGGGACATTATACAGCCCAAAGAAGCAAACAGAATAAGTAAATAAAATTGAGAGAGAGAGAGAGAGAGAGAGCTTACCAAATCACAAAAGATGTATAACAAAAAAATCAATCGATGCAAAAAAGTCATTATAATACTGTAAATAGAGTTCTGTCAAGATTCATCTAAGAAATGAAAAAGAAAAGGTGGAAAATTTTTAGGAAAAATATTGGGTCCTATGAAGGGAAAAAATGAATATAGAAAAAGACAACCAAGAGTTTTATCTATACTTAAAAAAACTATACTAATCGATAGATAAATGATATCCTACACAAACACCTGCTACGCATGAATAGAATAACAGAAAATATATCAGAATGTTTCAATAACATAAAGACAAGTAACAACAACTGGTGAAAATTGATGAACAAAGGATCTAATAAAAGATAAATAGTTTTAAAAATAATTTTATATTTTTAAAGATTTCCAGAGAGAGAGAGAGAGAAAAAAAGAAACAAAAAACAAAACTGAGAAACAAAAGTAACTGCACAGTAAGAAAACGAAAGAATACTGGAAAAAAGGAAGGCAATGATATCATGAAAAGTTACTTTTCATGGTCCAAAGAAACCAAAATCAAGAAGAAAAACAAGAACAGAAGAAGAAATTTAGTTAAATTCCTTCGAAAATACCACAATATCGCAAATTATTTTCAATCTCATTCCATTACTCATAATATAATGAAGTATTTGGCCTAAATAATTAATAATACAGATTTAATTCTTTAAAAATTTCTAAACTTTTTTTAATGCGATTATGGGATACGAATATCATTTACATGACGGGAATCATTCTCCTATGAAAATGTAAGTTTTTAACGTACGAATTTGGCCTAAATAATTAATAATACAGATTTAATTCTTTAAAAATTACTAAACTTTTTTTAATGTGATTATGGGACACGAATATCATTTACATGACAGAAATCATTCTCCTATGAAAATGGAAGTTTTTAGCGTACAAAAAATGCCACACCTGACCGAGATTCGAATCCGAGACCTTCGGATGAAAGCCGAGACACATTACCACTTCACCAGGGTCCAATATTTAGGTAGATTTCATAAGAAAGCTACTGTTGTAATGGGTACCATGATTCAACTTATATATATATATATATATATATAATAAATAAACCTTTGAGATTACCTTTCTTGTGGACACGATAATTGTCATAATTTTGCGCCAATCCCTTTCAAATTGATACATAAAATATAAAGACCCAAAATCTCGGTCGAAATCGTTATTGAGCAAAATCAGACAATGGGAATGGGGAAATGGGGGGGGGGGGGCTTTTTCGAAAAAAACAAAATATCGCTATAGCTAAATATCGAATGCATTTAAAGTTCCTATTATTTTCTTTGGATAAGGACCTAAAACTTATGTAAGTAAAATTTTTGATATTAGCAACCATTGACCCAGGGGGTTAAAAAAATAGGGTTTAAAAAAAAATAGGATTTTTTTATCAAAAAAAATCATACCCCTTCCTTAATGGGCACATTATCGAATCGGTTTAAAGTGGTCGTTAATCCTATAAAACGTTTATCTGTAACAATTTTAGATGTGACCAACCCGCACAGTAAAGGATGACCAAAATGGTGCTGGAATTTTAAAAAATGGGGCTTGTATGCTAAACAAAATCTTTTTTATCACCTATTTAGCACCGATGACATCTACCTCCGCCTTCCGGCGTGTGGAATGGGGTTTTTTTAAATGGACCTTCAGATTACTACTAAAACCTCTTAAAAATCAGTTGCCTAACAAAATAAGCGAAAGTTAAAAACGACTATCTTTTGAAATTACAATTTTACAGACGATGTCAATTTTTAAATGCATTCGAATACATGTTGTGCATAATAAAATTTAAACTATTATACGAAGCAGTCCGTTTGACTTACTTATTACACATTTTACAATTTTCTTAACAATAAGAACGTGTTTTGTTTTAATAAATAAAAATATAATGTATAATTAACAGGCATTAATAGTACAGAAATATATCAACAAATAAAAGGTAATATGAAACAAAGACACTTTTTAAATCACTATTTTGTAGTTCAATTCCACAAGAAACATGTTTTGTAATACGAGGTCTTCATGTTTAACGATACTGTATTTTGATATTTGTTTACAATTATTTATCTATTGTGTATGTAAAATGAAGGCTAAAATTTAGAAATACAGTAAAATTAAATGAAAATATCTAACCAATTAGGTTACTACAAGAATATATTTGTATATATTTTTTTTAATTAACTAGTTTTAGTCCTCTAAACGATAGGTCTAATAATTTTGACCTCGTTTTTGTTAAAATTATGAAACAAAAGTGCATTTCGCGTTAAACATTTAAAATTTTTGACATTTTTTTTACTCAAAATATTAATTAATGGCTCTTTAATTAAACCTGTACATCTATTTACATATACTCAAAAGTTGGTCTTGTCTATTTTCACTCTGGAATTTTGAAAAGCGTGCTGTTATAATATTAACAGAATTTCACTGATATATTCTAATCAAATACATATTCCAAGAAAAATCATGTTAGAATACCAAACAATGTCACAATAGTTGATCGATGATACAACTTTGACCCAAATTGTTAAAACAACTTACAAATTGAATTAAGTAATACTATAAGTATTTAATACTTGAATTAAGTAATACTACTGTTTTGTTTCTTCGTAAAGTAGATTCATTCAATTAATTTTATTCCCTACAACATTTTCTAAGAATTTTTTGATAATTTCTTTTGGCTTTCAAAAAGTTCTTTTTTGCATCAGTTTTTTTTTCAATGCTAACCACATTAATAATAACAGTCTGAACGTCAAATATACATCAAATCTACATGATATCGAACATTTATTTAATTTTAATTTATATTTTTCGAATAATTTATATTTTAACTGGAACGTTTTTTTTAGGCCTTAATCTTCTACAATCTCTCGGTCATCTTCTTTCTTATTCTTTCACTGTATTCTGTGATTTTCCTGTTTTTCCCCTCTTCCGTCTTCCGCCACTTTAAATCTTCTTGAAAATTTTCATATCTAAAATTTCGTCTTTTCTTATTCAAATTTACGATGTCTCTTCTGAGATTGTCAAAGAAGTTAGTTGAAAATTTTTCTTGTCAATCTTTGTTCATGCATAAGTTGTCTATAAACTCCCCAATTTGATAGTTAGAGCCTAGTATTTTTTCTAGAGTTTTTCCCTTCGGCAAGTCTTCCTTGATTATTTAATGTTAATGTTTCTGCCGCGTAGTCTTTCAAGTGTTATAACAATGCTGTAATGTCTGAATTTCGTATTGTAAGAAATCGATTTTTATTGTTAAGATTTTCAGTTAGTTATAAAGTCATTTCAATTTTTTCTGCCCGATTTTCTAAACATATTTTGTCTAATGCATTTTTCTGGATTACTTCGTCTAGAAATTTAAATATTTCCACGATTTTAATTCTCTATTTCTTTTGGTGTTCTTTTAGATTTGCTTTTACTTCAGTTATCCAAATTAAATTGTAGTCCAGTTCTTTCAGCGATTTCCTTCAAAATTTCAATTTGTTTTTGGGCTGCATTTAGGTCATCAGCGAATACAGTTAGATAATCTACAAAAGCAAAATAATCCGTTGATATTCCCTTCTGTTTTGTTCCGATTTTTGTGAATGGAATTTTACATTTTCAATTTCTTTTTGCCATTCACAAATTATTTTATCTAAAACACAGTTAAATAGAAATTGCGAGAGACCTTCGCCGTCTCACACCGCTTTCAATGTTGAAAGTTTTGAAATAATTATTTTATTTATTTTGATTTTTTTCTTTTCATTGAAGTATAATATAAATGTATCAGTGCCACCAACTGAATCGTGAAACAGAAAAAGAAGAACAGAAAGAATATCACTTAAGAAAAGTTTCGTTCAAAAGTTTAACCTGCCTTCTAAAGTTATAAATTAAGCGTAGAGAACTTATAAATTAAATCTAGGGAGTAAAAGCATGAGAAATTGCTTCCATCAATTCTAACGATATCTAAATGGGAAATGAGTAAAAGAACCATATAATTTCATCTTCATCACTCTTTGTGTATTTTTGTGTGACTGTTCTTTTCGCCTCAAAATCGAAAGAAAATGATAATTTCTTCTGTTCTTTGTTTTTTAAGCAGTAATCACATCTATAAATACAATAGTATTAAAAAAACTAACCATACTTTTATTTTAACAATAGAAAAACTAAAACATTTCAAAATTAATCAGAGATCTTACGTGCATATATTACATTTCTGTTATCATAGCTCAGAGTTATACTGCAAGAAGAAAAGCATGGTAATCGAGTCAAAAAATGGGGTAAGGGGTCTTTTTGTCTAAGTTTCATTTCTCTAAATTTCATGGCCCAGGAACTCCAAAACAAAAAGAGTTGGGGTAATATTCGTATAGCTTATCCTAACTGATTTGGCACAGATTTAATTTAGATGATGGTCGCCTAGTTAGCGCGGGGCTTTAATATGCTACTTGTGGAAGACAGTACATATACGGTACAATAAATTTTATGGTATATGTATACAGTATATTAACTCTTGGGGGACTATGTATATGAGATTCATGGTATGGAACCTTTCAGTCGAATTTTGAAGCACTTCTGCTTATCCATTCGCTCTGAAATTTTGCACAGATTCGCTTCCGATGACAACACATTTTAGCAAAATTTTCTCAAGTCGCTAAGATGTCCCTAAGTTGCTAAGCTGTTAAATGAAAAAAATACCCCTTGAACTTATACAACCTCGTTTACAAACATCTTTTCTTAGTGAAAAATAACCTAGCCTGTTTCGGTAAGTTTGGATCTAAAGTTCGCGACCAAAGGTTTGGGGAAATTGCTATTTTTTAACCGAATCCGAATTTTCGGACAAAAATTGCTAATATCTCAAAAACGGTCTGTCCTAGAGCTCTGAAAATTTTTTTCACGATAACCCCTTCCGCTCCCAGTGGTACCCGTCGGATGACAATATCTTCAGTGCCCCCGGGACGCCGATCGGAAATTGGGGAGAGGGTTGTGATGCGGTGCCACCGTAATATCTCGTGCAATCGCCCGTCCGATTTTCACACGATTCAAACGACGTATATATCAGCAGACCTAGCGCTAACTGTTTAACGATCGAGAACCCTCTTGATCAACTGGATCTTGGTTATCCGTAAATTAAATCGTTTAGCCCTATGTTTTGACTGCACTTACCCACCGTAAAATGTACAGATCCGATCTTTCGCTAAATACGCTCAAACCTGTGCGCTAGCGCAGCTGTAAAGTATAAAGTTATGAAGACTAAAAAGTTGAATATAAAAAAAAAATATGTAAAAAGATTTTTAAAACACTCTTAGATTAAACGCAGTAAAAGATAAAAAATAATTTTAGGACGGTACCTCAGAATGGATTTGACGACAAACTTTGATGGTCAAATGTAAGATCATGTGAAAGTCATAGTTTCAAATTAAAAATTTGCTGTTTTTGCCAATCTTTTCATATGCGTGATGAATAGCCTAAAGAGTGGGGTGCTTGGCCATACCTCCCAGAACAAAGGGCGTAGAAGGGGTATCTACATAAACAGTAGATATCAATCTTGTGGGTGTTTGGCTTGGATATTTTATACAGTTATAAAATAAGTAAATACATTTAGGGATAAACACTAATCAGTAACAGCCGATTATAACATAACATATATACTTCAGTGTCCAGTAAAGAAATAAATTATTAATTTAATAATATATATACTCAGGATTAAATAAGTAACTAATGAATACAAGTCGTGAATTTGTCCATCGATTGGAATAAATAACAGTCGTACCGTATACATACTGTTTTTAATCGAGTAGTATTATAAACCCGTACTCGTTAGGCACCAAGATACACAGCTATGCTGTTCATCAGATCTGTGCCAATTCGGCTTGGACAAGCTATACGTACATATACGTATGTACGTATATGTGTTGGTGTGTATAATATTTGACTGTATAAACCTATTTTCATAAATTCTTGTACAGAGATTCGTGTATGAGAGGCAATTTTTTGGTTAAACTTTTGGGGTTAATATTTTCAAGCGGTGGGGGGTAGATAAGTTTTTTGGGGTTAATTTTTTCAAAATTTTTCAAATATTATCCCCACTTTATATTAAAGCTTGCATATTTATCTTACCATTTTTTTTTTTAATTGCCCCAAAATTCCCCCTTACCCAATAAGCGAAAAAAGCTTTTTATTTATTACATATATTTTTAAACCGAATTTTTTTTATGTCTTCCTAGGCATAGTATTAGTGCAAGTAATCCAAAAAATGTTGGGTCAGTTGCCCAAAATTTAAAAAAATACAGGTTTTTTGAAATTTTTACACTTCTTTTGGTTTATTTAAACATGTAATAATAATTTTACAAAACTTCATCGCAAATTACCCTCTACCCCAAAAAAGAAATCTTACGTAACATTTTTCATGTGTCATTTTTCCACTATATAATAATAACCAATGCCTGGAACGTATTATACAACTTATATTATCAGTTCTTTTTTTTTCATAAATAAAGCTGTTGAGAACTTTTCATATTGGTTGGGTTAGCGATTTATTTGATCACTTTATAGAAAGGCAATCTTTATTGTTATTTTTTAATAACATACTTATTATACTCGTATGAACAAGGTGCTTTTAGACCGACCTAACTCTGGGCCAAAAGCAGGGTTTATTTATTAATATCCGCAGTAAAAATCTGGATTTTTGTTAACAAAATTTAAATATTGATTAATTTATTTTTTATTAGATTATTAAAATACTAAACTGTTATAAATGTGTTTACTGCCTGTTAAATTCTAAAGTGCAGTCTGTCATATAAATATTTAAGAACAGGACGTATGTCATTACGTCAGTTGTTATCTTAAGTGCAGGGGATTAACGACTATATACACACACCAAAGACGCAATTTATTAGTTATGTTTGTAGCATGCAAGTTATTTTATCATGTTACGTTAGAAAATATTTTACATTATATAAATTACTCTACTGTGATTTAAAATTTAAAAGTAATTTATCATTTATTTACAGTTTTTATTAAATGATTGAAAGAACTATTAAAATGCATATTTATTTTATTTCTAAATTAATATTAATATTTTCTAAATTAATATTAATATTTTCGAGTTAATTTTCAAGTTAGTCTTAGTTTTTATTAACTAAGTTTTCCAAAGTGAGGTAAGTTTCATTGATTCCAGATTCATTCCTCCGTAAATTGTATACTAATTGATTTGGGATTCAAGGAATCAAAGGAAAATCTATAGTTGAAGAGCATTGTAAAAGCACGGAAACAAATTCAAAGTGAATGCAAACAATAGAAAAACGATAGTGATGTGATTTAATAAGAAATACGGCTATATCATCAACTTCTATATCTAGAATAGAATAATAAATAAGATAAATTCTTAAGTCATTTATTTACGAATTTGAGAGTTTCAACATCTTAAAACGGAAGCTGTGTAGAAGAAGTAAAAAGTAGAATGTATATAAGAAAACAAGTTCCGAAAAGGGGAAATTTTCAATCTGAAATAAGGTTTTCGATTGAGATGAGAAAGAAGTTTTTGCCGATTGAAATCATATGAATATTGATGAATATAAATATTAATATTCATATAAATATTAAATCATATTAATCATATGAATCTGATTCATAGACAATAGAAAGAAGGAAGAAAATTAGTTGGATAATTTTGAAAGAAAGAAGAGATGTATAGAAGAAATAAAAAATGAAGTATTGAGAAAAATTGAAAGAAGCAAAATTTGATGAAGATAATAACAAAGAGAAAAACGTTTTGGTTGGACCGTAGACTACATAGAAAATATCTTCAGTGAGGGATCATAGAAGGAAAAGTGGAAGGAGGAGGAGATGAAGAAGAAAGATAGGATTGGAATACTAGGTGGGAATGAAATACCACCCGCGGACCAACGTAGAAATAAAAAATCCAGCTGAGTCTGTTCCCGGATCGGGCGGCGGTTGGTCAGCGTCTGTGTTCCATGTTAGGGGCGGCTGGCTTGAGT
Source organism: Lycorma delicatula (assembly GCF_047948215.1). NCBI lineage: Eukaryota > Metazoa > Arthropoda > Insecta > Hemiptera > Fulgoridae > Lycorma > Lycorma delicatula. The sequence goes on from NC_134462.1 coordinate 93,441,583, forward strand.
CTCTACGGCTTACAACTTTGGTTGTACCTTTGGTAATTTCTCTGGAAATTACCAAAAAAATATTATTTATGAATATGTGTCATGTTAATAACACAATATTACCCCAGGTGGTACCCAACCCACCATACAATGTGTGCAAAAGGGGAGAAATGAAGGAAAATACTCAAGATCGAGAAAAATGGAGAGTAAAAAAATTGTCAAATGATAGTTTCACTAAACAAGAAAAAGACATTGTTCTCTGATATTCTAATATTTACTTGTCTTTGGGTACATTTTTCATTGCGTGTTATATATAGATACATGTTACAGTAAATTTGATTAATCCAGTGATTATGCATAATTACCGGTTAATATGTGTAAACGCCTCCAATGTTAGAGAATTTAATAAATAATAGCAATTTATTAAATATACCGGTCACTGTACATACGAGTTCTGTAAATAAAATAGAGATTGGTTCAGAAAAACTTTTTATTTTTTAATTACACATGGACTTTTAATCACTTTCGAAATAGTTCCCTGGGAAGCCATGCAACGGTTCAAACGGTTTTCCCGCTCTTCATAGCAATGTTGGAACTCAGAAACCTGAATATCTTTCAGATGATCGGTTACATTTTTTTTATGTTTTCAAAATGGTGTCCTTTAAGGTGTTTTTTTTTTAAGTCGGGGAGAGGAAAAGGTCCCAGGGACTGAAAGGTGAATAAGGTGGTTGAGGAACTACAGGAATGTTTTTTTGCCATAAATAAACTCATTAATTGAGAGTGTTGTGTGACAAGGTGCATTGTCATGATGCAGCATCCAGTCGTCATCTTTGATGGCTGGTCTCACGGGGGCAACTCTTTTCCGCAGTTTTTCAAGAATTTTTCGGTAAACATATTGATTTACAGTCTGTCTTGTAGGCAAAAACTCGTTATGGGCAATGCCATTACTATCGAAGAAACAAATTAGCAAGGTTTTGATTTGCCCATTTTCCTTTTCTGGAACGTGGTAAGTTTGAAGTGCTCTGGAGTTTTATTTCTAGGTCGTACTCAAATATCCAAGATTCATCATCAGTAATAACTTTTTTCAGAAAATCAGGATCAGTTTCAATTCGCCCTACAGGATCACGGTACACTTTCACCCTGTTGTTTTTCTGTTCAACAGTGAGGTTTTTTGGGTCAATTTTGCACAAATTTTTTCATGTCCAATTCGTTTATCAAAATTTATTTAATTTTTTTTTTCGGTTGAAATTCAATTGTTATGTAATCATTCTGACAGTTAATCGCCGATTGTACCGTATTAAGTCTCTGATTCGCTCAACATTGTCACTTTTTGACGTTAACGTTCTTCCAGATCTAAAAATGCTTTAACCACCTAAAAACTTCGGCTCGCGACAGCGTCATCTCCATACGCAATTTTCTATTTTGAGAAGGTTTCAGTAAGCATTTTCACCGAATCTAACACAAAATTTGACTGCACAACGTTGCTCATAATTAGTATCACTCATGATTGTAACGCACAACAAAAACTTGTTTCACGAAAAGTTTGTTTATGTCTCACGTGGGCAACAATAGAGTAATATAAATCAGCTGCTCATATAATCATATGTTTACTAGTAACTTTACAGTGTTGCCACTTTGGCCAAAAAAAACACTAGTCTTAACTGCTTTATTTACAGATCTCGTATTCTCCACTCAACTGTAAGCCAGTACTTAATTATTTTATTTCAATAGAACATTAGTCGAAGTTAGCGAGCGAAGCAAACTTAGATTATGTATGGTTAGATTATATTGATTTCGTATACTAAAGAATCCTACGTATATCAACATAATTAACCAAATATAACCTACGTTCACTTCGCTCGCTAACCTCTCTAATTAGCGATAAATAAACAATCTATGTTATTCTCCAACACCGGAGGCGATTAATCAAATTCACCGGTAATTATGCATAATCACCGGATTAATCAAATTTACCGATTTACCGATATATGCCGATTTTATGTATATAAAATATAGTTTCATTTCAGCCGCGCCAACCGTAAAATACGTACAATACAAAAAAATGACCAAAACAAAGGTTACTCAGATTGGAGGGGGACACGTCATTGTGACCTCTGATTTAACCTTGAACTTATTTCAAGGTTAACACGATTTTTTCAAATGGAATGACTTGTTTTTGACCCCACCAATAAAAAAGATCAGAAAATTTTATTAAAATATGTAGTCGCTCATTACTTTAGTCATTTTTATGCTCTTTCCCATAGTTTGCGAGATAAATTACCTGAAATATAAATATTCCAGGAATATTGTACGACATTCAAAAACGTGTTAATTCGTATAACACTATCTCTAATGGTTAGCCAATGTGAAACTTCCTTCTCTTTTCATTGGTGAGATCAAAAATAAGTAATTCCTTTTTAAAAAACCGTGTTATCCTTGAAATAACAGTCAAGGTCAAATCCAAGGTCACCATGAGTTGTCCCTCTTCAATCTGACTTTTGTTTTAACAAGGTGTTTTAACAAGGTCAAATCCTTGGTCACCATGAAGAGTCCCCCTCTAATCTGAGTAACTTTTGTTTAGGTTAATTTTTGGATTGTTGATAGTTTCGAGAAAATCGGCAGGGGCGATTAAAATGGAACACCCTATCCCTAATGATGGAGTCCTCCAGCAGACATACCCTGAAGGGGTTCAGCTTTTGGCTTACGCTGACGACTTGAGGTAAAGGATAAGGCAAATTCAGCACTCGAAATAGTCGGTAGATGGCTGCATTCAAAAGGACTACACAGCTCTCGGTGGATAAGTGCAAATATATCAAATTTACCGGTATAAGGGTGTTGGAACCAGTGGATATATATATATATATATATAGAAGGTAATAACATTGCTCAGTTATTGAGATAACATTGCTCAAGTTCAGGTATTGAGATACTTGGGAGTTACTCTGTAAAGAAATTGTCGTTTCACTGAACATGTGTTGAACGTCTGTCATAGCGCAGAGAAAACTATTAAAAGCTTGAACGTTATTATGTCAAAGCACAGAGCTCCTAGGGTATCGAAAGGAGACTACTTGCGACAACCGTAATCTCATCGATTTTGTATGCGGTTCCTGCATGGTGGCCTGCTATGACTATTAACAGGAACAAGGACAGATTAAAAAAGATACACAGGAGGGTATTGCTTGGAGTAGCATCCGCTTACAGAACGGTCTCGTATGAGGCCCTCTGTGTGCTTACTGGTGTGCTCCCTATTGATCTCATTGCTAGACACAGGTCGAGAGGTTTTTAGGACGTGTGGATAATGAAGTCAGACAAGATATTAATAATATATGGCAGGAAAGATGGCTGCAGGCTGGGGTAGCCAGATGGACCAGATCCTTGATTCCTGATATAGTTAGATGGACAGGCAGACGCCACGGAGAAATAGATTACCACGTCACACAGTTTTTATCGATGTAGAGCATACTTTCCATAATTGCCAAAAATGGCAAATGCTAAGATACAATGCTGGTATTGACGGAAAGACTCCGAGAGACGTAATAGATCATATGCTCAGTAGGGTAGAGAATTGGAGAAAGGTTGTAGAGTTCATAAGGTCAGTCCTTAAACAAAAAATTATAGATGAAAGGAATATGGGTTTTTAGATTGTAGTTTGGGTGGACAGCCTCAGCGGTGAGAGCCAGCATGCTGAGGTGTGCTGGTTTCGATGAGCCGCTGAGGACTCCTTGGGTTGACTGTTAGGTTTTCTTAACTAAGTTAAAAAAGGGGAAAAAATCTCAAAAGAGCCAACCGGTAGGCCTGACCTGCCATGCCGGTATATAGCCGGTAGGTGGGGAGAGCCTATTAGAGTAACGGACACTCCCCTGGGTGGCGTAATACCATCAAGTCGGTCCGGCCCAGGGAGTAGAGAGAAAAAAAAATACCCTATCCCTAAATATATATATAAAGTTAATTATTAAGTTTAAGTAATTTTCCTATTGATTGGATAGAATTAAATATAATAAGACATATTTTACTTTAAAATATTACCTTTATTAATCTCTTTGGTTAACCAATCAACTATACAAACTTTTTTTCAACCTCCGGGAGCACAGTTAGGTGCAATTCATCTTATCCTTCAGAGGATGAGATGAATTGCAATTTTTGTAGAGTGTGAAAAATACCATGCCTGACCGGTATTCGAACCCAGGACCTCCAGATGAAAGGTCGAGACGCTACCACTCGCGCCACGGAGGCTGGCAACTATACAAACTTAATATACTACGTGACAATACATACTGAGAGTAAGAGTATCTTGTATGATGTGTGTATGAATGTGTACTGTCACCTGGGGAAGCTTAGAGAATTTAACTGAAACGTAGTGTATTTAATCTATTACTTTGTATAATTAATTGATTAACCCAAGAGATTAATAAAGATAATATTTTTATGATCAATCAGATTGGTTTTATTAAATTAATGGCTTTTATAGCCTAATTCAAAAATATATTTTCATTATACTGTCACCAACTTTTCTACGTACAAAATGTATCGACTACTTAGTCCTACGAAGCTTTTAAAATGTTTAAAATAATACAAGCGATATTCCATAGTAATATATGTAAATTTTATTTAAAATGATAGTCATCCTATATTTATTTTATTTTTTATCGAGAACTGATAACTATGACAAAATACAATTACTATGTGCGGTGTGACTAACACCTTGTTTTGATGCAGGTAAATCGAATAGGTGTGTCTTTCAGCTGAGGTCAATGATGTCATAGAAATACAGTGACCACGGTATAATGTATTATCAGTAAAAACAACTAACAATAGTGATTATTGTTGTTATTGTCATTTATATTGATACATCCGTAATTAATAGTAATTGTTTAAAAGAAAAACTCTTTAACGGTTAAAAAAAACGAATTCATATGTAAAAATAAAAAGTTTGTCTCTGTATGCTTGTGGTAAAGTTTTTTTTGTTATAATTAATGAAAATATATTTCAGAAATTTGATCCTTATGGAGTCTGTCTCTGGTATTCAAACACAGTATTCTACAAATATATATCGTTCCATTTTATAATGAATTTAATATAAATTAATTATTGATAAAATAAATAATTAAATAATTTTTAAATTATTATTGTCGATTGTAATAGATTGTTGAAGGAACTGTCAATAACAATATTACTGCATTAGCAAAAATCTGTTTCCAATGCCTGATATTATTATTGACTGATGGCTATCGAGGGGAAGTTTCCACTACATCTGCAAAGCTTTTTTGTTGTAGTAATTCGAGAAATTAAGTTTACCAAAACCAACATAAGATTAAATAATTAATAGTATACAGAAAAAAAAACACGAAGCTATAACTAATTGAAGACAAATTTAAGGCTTAAACATAGGATTTAAAAAAAAACCATGAAAGAGTGAGGTATCTAAGGCGTAGCCGCCGATAGACGAACTAGAAAATGATGGGTGACATCAAAAGCGAAAGGGAAACCTAATAAAAGGTATGCTGTATTAACTTTTTCCTTTTTACCTTCTTAACTTTCCTTTTCTTTCCCCTAATATAGCGGTAAAGACTAAACTATATAAAGTTTAGCTTACAGGAGATGGAATAAGAAAAATATTTTTTTCCTAATCATCCTTTTCCTCTTTACCAGAATTTTGAATAGTGGTAGTTTAACGTTTTCTACTAAAGTCATAAAAAGTGACAAATACCTCGGAACAGGAGTGTATTGAAAGGAATAATTTAATATTTGTAAACAGGACCAAAACGAAATATTGAAAGAACAGTGGTAAGATTTTTCAGTTTGTCATGAAGATAAGATTTCATTTTCTTTTATGATAACATACTTCTTGACACAATCTTCAAGTCACAAGTGATAAGAAATTCATTTATGCTGACTTAATTTTTTATCGTCTAATTTAACAAAAATAGCCACAGTTTTAAAACTGAAAATTTTATGAATACTCGTTAATATGTGAATAACAAGGAATTACGAAAAACGTTGTTTTACCGAATAACAAGGAATCGTATTGAAAAAACTGCATTGAACGTTTTTGCCAAATTCCATTATAAAACATCGTATAAAGAAAACGAAATATCAAAAGCCCGTATTAAAATAGAATGTCACTTTACTTAAAGACTATGGTTATGTAAGACTCTGTTTTGGCTGGCAGTCATATGTTACATGAAAAACGTATTTACAATTTAATTCAAAGTTTTCATATCCTTACCTTATTCAAACTTTCTATCTTAACAAAATACGTTTGTATTTAGAAAAAAACTAAAAAAACTATAGAATGTAGAAGAAACTAATCTGATCAGTGTTTCCTTCACTTATTATTAAAAATTTGTTTTTTTTTTAAATTTATCTTCAGTACCTACAGAGGAAATATATAAAGACAAAGAAACAATTTGGGTTGGGAAACTGGGTCGATTAGAAGATTCATAAATTCAGTATTAATTACTAGTGTAAATAAAACGAGTACAATTGAATTCATTTATGTTCGTTCGTTAATAAAATTGATTAGCATGCTTACACGCTTACCTTTTAAACAAGTAAAAAAATAGGCGTTACATGAATTTTTATATTTGTTTGGCTTAACACCATTCTGCATACGAATGCCGACATTATCGCATTCAATATAGAATTTAAAGCCTTTCTCTATAATCAAAGTACATAACGCAAAATAATAGTAGTACATTTTCATTATTAATACTTATTTTAAATGCGTAAATATATAATGAATATACGAACGTAGTCATGTAAATATATATTTAAATAAATTACACCGCTATATCTGTAACACTGCTTTCATATTTTATATTGCAATCTATTTATTTATTAATAACAAAAATAAATGTAACGGTTGGTAGATTTTAGCACTTTTATTATTATAAGTTATCAAATAATACACAAACTAAATTTTTATCTTCCAAGGTAAACGTGTAGTGGAAATCAATATATTCAACCGTTCACATGTAAGTTTGAACGGATTTGTATCGCTCGAACGTTCCGGATAAGAAATAGAGTCTACGATAGAATAAATTAAATTTTTCAATAATGAAATAATTTTGTATGCAATTTATATTCTCTTAAATTTAAAAAGAATTTATGCAGAATAATTAATCACAAATAAATGTTGAAATATTATAAATTTTTCTTGCCTGAGTAAATTTATTAATAATCTGTATTTTATACTTAAGTACTTTGGTCCATTAAATATTATTTCTACAGATAAATCGATACAAAATTAATTACACAACCAATAACTTATTTACGTGTAGACGTAGACCAAAGAACGGCCTCTAAATCATCCTATATCTCCAAAACTACCAGATCGAATTTGATAAAACTTGGTCAGATTACTTCTAAATAAGAGGCATTGATACCATTAAATTTTCAACTTAAAAGGTTATAGAGGCTATAGAGCAAGGTCGCCCTCAGTATCTCGAGATTTCGCCTAATTAAGGTCATATTTTTCTTACGCATATTTGTTAATAAATAAAAAATAACAATATTTGTAAAAAAAAACTTTTTGAAAAATCTCACCCCCGCCCCAAAATATGCTGTTTAGTCGTCTAAAAGAGTTTTCAAAGTGTAAAAAAGTAACTCTGTGTGGCTGGGTATCGAACTCGATCCCCCGGTTGACTCGGTATCTTTGCGTTAAGTTTCGCGGCTACACCAGTTACCGAGCGTACAAGCGAAATTTGTTTATGTAAGTTGTAATAAATGTGTGTGTATGTGTATATATATATATATATATATATATATATATATATATATATATATATATATATATACGTGTGTGTACGTGTGTACATGTGTACATGTGTACGTGTGTACATGTGTACGTGTGTACATGTGTACATGTGTACGTGTGTACATGTGTACGTGTGTACGTGTGTACATGTGTACGTGTGTACATGTGTACATGTGTACGTGTGTACGTGTGTACATGTGTACATGTGTACGTGTGTACGTGTGTACGTGTGTACGTGTGTACGTGTGTACGTGTGTACGTGTGTACGTGTGTACGTGTGTACGTGTGTACGTGTGTACGTGTGTACGTGTGTACGTGTGTACGTGTGTACATGTGTACATGTGTACGTGTGTACGTGTGTATGTGGATGTGTGTAACGAAACGTAACAAGATGAGATGTATTTACAGTATAACAAAAAGTAAATAAATCCATAAATATATTTACGGAATATTAAACAATCATTTTTATTTTCATTTAAGTGAAATTAAAAAAATTTACTTTAAAAAGTAAGTAATACTTAATTATTAAAATTAAATTTCAAATAAATTTTTTTCACGATTTTTGAGTAGATGTTAAGTAATTTTTTTTCAAATTGGCGTGATCATTTTCATTTAAAGAATGTAGTTAAAAAATCTGATATATATATTTTATTACATATTCTTTATTTCAATTTTTCTTCGTTTTTATTCAATTATTATTTATCTGTAAAAAATTTTTTACAATGAGAGGTTAATATTTATTAATAAATCAATATATTTAAATTAAAAGAAAAAAAATGAAGGAGGAAGTCTGATTCGAATCGATGTGACTTTCCTTAAGATTCAAATATATTTCACTAACAATTTTATTTGGCTATAACTCTGGAACCAAGAAAATAAGTACCACTTACGATATATTGTTGAAAAGCTCTCAATGAAAGCTTATTACTGCAGTTAAGAAGAAGTCAATAATCCAATTTTTTTTAATTTTGGGCATTTTGGACACTTTGATTCGGTCGATTGCAATCAAAATGGGAGGTGCACACCTAGATGTTACAACAGTCCTAAATCCAAATTTTCAACATCCAACAGCTAAACGTTTTTGAGTTATGCGAGAGATACGTACCGTACGTACGGCGTACGGACGTTACGCTGAAACTAGTCAAAATGGTTTCTGGGATTGTCAAAATCGATATTTCCGTTGAAATCTAAAAACCGAAAATTTTCGCGATTATGATACTTAAAAAACACAAAGAAAAAATAATTTAAGCAATCAACTGAACAATTTAAATTGAGTATTCATAATGAAATTACTAAGAAAAGAACAGTTCTTTTATTGTTCAAATAAAACAAAATTTGCTGCTTGTCGACTGGACTAATAATAAATTACATTATTCTATTAAAAATAGTTAAGTTCTACCAGGAATAGTAAATTGCATGATGACATTTCCTTTCACTTGTAATTAGAAATGCAATATGAATCATCTCTTTATGGTTCTATACATATTTAAAAAGCTTCATCATTTAATCTATGTAACTTCCTGATGGTAGTATATAAGCTAATTTCTTAATATAATTAAATACAATAAAATATTCAGTATATAAATTCTACAGTATTATAATTTAATAAATCAACTTTATAAATTATATCCTAAAGGCAGTGTACAACTATATTAAAATTATTTTTTTCCCTACTAATTTTATCTTTACATATTAATTACAGAGAAAGTCAAATATAAACCTTACAAATATATAAAGAACCACGAACCCATACAAAAAATACATAACAATAATAACCCTAAAAAAAACTTATACAATCACCACCAAAAAATAAAAGAAAAGACAAAAATCTCAAACATTATTTCTATATTCAAATAAAAGAAACAAAGAAACCAATCGTATTTTCTTTTTGGTTGTTTTTACAGTTCTTTAACGGGTTTCCTGGTTCTTTATTTCTTTATTTTTCCTGTTTAGCCACCGGTAATTACCTTTCAGATAATACTTCAGAGGATAAATGAGGATGATATGTATGAGTGTAAATGAAGTGTAGTCTTGTACAGTCTCAGTTCGACCATTCCTGAGATGTGTGGTTAACTGAAACCCAACCACCAAAGAACACCGGTATCCACGATCTAGTATTCAAATCCCGTGTTAAAATAACAGACTTTACTAGGACTTGAGCGATGGAACTCTCGACTTTCAAATCAGCTGATTTGGAAAGACGCGTTCACCACTAGACCAACCCGGTGGGTTTCTGGTTTTTTATTTATAATGTTTTATATTAACATATTAATTTTATCTTTTACATATTTCTATATTCTAGATAGCCTTAATTCATGCTCGTTGTAGTCTCTTTTTATAATTCCTTTCATTCATTCTCTTATTTTTATCAATATACAGGTTTCTATTGATCTTTGTTGCGAGATTTTTTTTCCTACGGAAAACGATTTTGTCCATATTATAAATTAAAAAGAATATAACATATTCTATTAATAGTTCTTAATAAAACTATTTTTTAATAAGAATGAAAATAAAAAATTTTTGCAAAAAGATAATGTTTTTTTTATCTTCAATCATTTGACTGGTTTGATGCAGCTTTCCAAGATTCCCTATCTGGTCGTAGTCGTTTCATTTCAGTATACCCCCTACATCCTAAGTTCCTAACGATTTGTTTTACTTATTCCAAACGTTGCCTGCCTGCACAAAAAAAGTGACTATTCCAGGATGCCTTCTTAATGTGTGGCCTATAATTCTGTCTCTTCTTTTAACTATATTTTTCCAAATTCTTCTTTCTTCATCGGTTTGCCGCAATACCTCTTCATTTGTCACTTTATCCAACAATCTGATTTTTAATATTCTCCTGTTGAATCACATTTCAAAAGCTTCTAATCTTTTCTTCTCTGGTACTCCGATCGTTCAAGTTTCACTTCCATATAAAGCTACGTTATTAACATATACTTTCAAAAATCTTTTCGTGACGTTTAAATTAATTTTTGATGTGAACAAATTATATCAAAAAATAATATGAATTTTCAATGTTATTTGATTGACCACTATAGGATTTTTATTACTATATTTAGTCTGATGTAATTTTTATTTACAAAGTATCTTTATTAGAAAATGTTAAATCTTAATAAGACTTTGATTTGTTCATATAACTGTAATTACTGTCGTCATATTTTCACACAGAAAGGTTGATCTTATGTAATGATATTTCATAAAAAAAAGTTGGAAAATCTTTGATGTTTTTTTTGTAGATGAACAAGCTTTACAAAATACTTATTTTTCTCTACAATTCATATCAATAAAAGTTAAGTTACCGATTATAAATTCATATGTATATAAACTTGAGGTACAAAAATAATACATAATTTTGTATTTAAAAGGACTTTTAACTGCATAATTTTACGCATTCCTTTTCTTATTCTCGTCTTTTTTTTGCATTTCTTACGAACGGAATTTTTTTTATATAAGCAGCATTTAGTATTAAAGAAATTAAAACAAAAGAACTTTAAAAAAGCCGGAGAATTGTTTATTGCATGACTTTCCCGGCTGTTAATAAAAATTAAAAGAATTAACCGTAAAACAGAATATATATTTTTTTAGAGGTGGAAAATAAATTTTAAGATACAATTTCTTTTTACATACAGGTTAAGCTTAATCAAAATGTTCAAAAAATTTTGTATTTACGGTATGGATTCTATTTATTTTTATTAAATTCTATATATCAAGTATAAACTTTCCAAGAATTGTTGGAAAACATTTTAACCGAAGGGAGGTACAGTAGAAGAACAAAAAACACATATTTCAATTTTATGAGGTGGGGGTTGAATTTTTAAACCTTTTTTTAATAATTATTTATCTATTTTTTGTGTTAACAAATTTTCTTTAAATGCCTTTGAAGAAAATTATTTTTTTTTGCGATATCCCCCACACCATCTGTGTTGTATGATCAACAATTACATGCATAACAATTACATTTCCCTTTAACACAACTATTTTAGCTATATTCGCCAGAAAAGTAAAATTATAAACAAACTTTAAAAAATGAAACGCTAAATAATAAAAATTAATACTTCTCAGTTCTTCATTAAATTAAAATTTTTTGAAGTTGACTCCAAAAATTGAAAGTTAATAATTAATTAGCTTTGGTCATTTTAAGTCAAGATGTATAGAAGGACTGAAAAAGCATTATTACTTACTTCGTAACGCGTTTACAAATTATGTTTATTTAATTTTTCCCTTACTTTTTCCACATTATTATTATTATTATTATTATTATTATTAACACGTGTGAAAATAATTTGAATATTGTATTATTATATTTAACAATTCAGAATAAAATATAAAAATGTATAAGTTATATACAATATAACAATAAAATATATAACACAATTATGACTTAAATAAATCTTCATATATTTTGCATAACCAAATAATTTTTCATACGAAATACCTTCTTTTTCAAATTATCTAGATAAATATTTACCATTTAACCACTATATCAATTTCAAGAAAATAAACAAAAATCATCCAAAAAGAAGGTCGACTTTTCGTTTCCAACGTCCTCAATAATTCTCAGTCAGAAACGCACTGATTTTCAGAGTACAGCGCACTCTACACACGTTCGATTAACGAGTACACCCTACACACAAACATAGAGTTTCAACTCCCTCTCCACTGACTCACTAAATATGCGTGTATGAAAATTACATCTTTGCACATTCAGCATTTGAGGCTATGTTGTTTGTTTATTGACCTTAAATTGAACGTAACTCACCCAATCTTCATCAAAGTTTCATATGCACAACTTAAATAAATAAATAACATAACATAAATTTCAATGAAATTTATCTAGCAATTTTGGAGATTTTTGAGGTACAAATTTTATACATAAGCGGGCGGGCGCGCACACAAATACACACATCCCATAAAAAAGGATGATGCGTAGGTTTGTCTATCGTATGTGCTCGCATTTTTATTTTAGCTGCTATTTGCGCTAAGCAGACCAATGGTGGTGCACCGGGCAGCTGCGAGCAGCGTACAAACGATTCATTCGTTCGACCGATCGATTTATACTTTTTTATACGAATGATTTATCTAAAATTAAATTTGTGTTTTGGGGATAAAAAAGGAGAACACTGGGGTTAGAGCTGTGTTAAAAAATCATAATTCAAACAGTTAAAAATGTTTTGGACGCCTTTTTCCTAATTATATATAGAAGGTGAATGATATTTTCGTACTTTTCATTCCTCAAAACGCAAAGAAAATTCAACTACACCCTCCTAATCCCTCTGTACGACCGAACGTAATACTGTATCTTTCTTTACACAGTCAGTCAAAATTAAATCATATAAATCGGTGTGTATTTGATAAAAATTAAAGTTAAAAGTAGCAATAAATTTATGCAGATCGGAGATGGAAGGAGAACTTCCTCCTTCTCAGTTTTAAGACGATTAAAAAATAATTTTTTTTTACGAATAATGTATATTTATAAATGAACTTTATAATAAAAATTACTATTTAAAATTTATGTTAATATTAAAATTATTTTAGATGAAATTGGTAAAAATGAAAGAAATATTTTATAGAATATTAGTAGCTTAGCTGTATTTTCAAAATGCAATAGAAGCCGAGTTAACATTTATTATTATCATTATTTAGTTATTTTTGGAGACAGTTCCATATAATTTATAGATTCTATATATAAGTTTACGCAAAATTTATAGTTCAGTCGTCACACCGTATTTATTTTTCAATTAGAAAAATGCTGAATAACAGAAAACATTTAGAAAAAAAATGTGCACTACGAAATCAGATTACTTATTTTATTTTCATTAATTAGATGAACTCATTACTAAAACAAAAAAAAATCAATATATAAAAATTCATATCCATACCTATTAAAAGTATGTAACATTATTATTTTAGCCTTTTAAAAATATAGATTAAACGTAGCACAATCACCTTTGGATTACTCCAAAGTAAGAAGCTGAAATATAAAATATTTGTAATCATTTTTACTATAACAGGTTTAGCCCTCTTATAGTTACCGATGGATGAATTTTGTAACGTGCGAAAAATACCATACTTGACCGGGATTCGAACCCCGAACCTCTAAATGAAAAGCCGAGACGGTACCACTCCGCCACGGATCGGCATATTGAAATAAAAATTTCGCCATAATGTAATAATATAATAATAAATTATTATTTTATAATGTAATAAAATAACATTTAAAAACTTTTTATTCACATTTCTATGAAATATTGTGTATAAAATTAACGTCTATGTTATAGAAGGTAGTAATGGTGGTAACTACTACCTTATTACCTCTGGAGAAAGTGGGATGACATCAGAAATTTATTTAGGTTTGCGATTCGTATAATGTATAGGACGTTTCAAGCTACATTTATGTAACTTATCTATTATTAATGAAAATAATTTTAACATAATAAGATAGATAAATAATATAAAGGTTTATCTTATATTTTTCGACCAATTTTTACTTTCCCGTCTAGATAGCTCTAGACGGGAGTACTGTAATCGGTCCAATTTGGGCATATGCTGTTTACACAGGATCTTAACATTTTGACACCTAAGGAACCCAAAAAGCCGGATGGAAATTTTCCGGATGTTAATGTTCGTATGTACACGCACGCGCGCGCGTGTGTGTTTGTTCAGTGTTTGGTCTCTAAATCATCTTCTATCTCCAAACTACCAAACTTGGTCAGATTACTTCTATTTAGAAGTAATCTGACCAAGTAATCTAACCCCATATTTATGGGGCATTAATACTATTTCAACTTAAAACGGTCAAGGGGTTGAGGCTGTAGACCAAGATCACTCCCCTCAGTATTTTGAGATTTTATCTAATTAAGGATGATATTTTGCTTAGACAAATTTTTTAATTAAAAAATAACATTTGCAAAAAAGTTTGAATAATCGTACCTCCACCCCAAAAAATGTTGTTGTAGTCGTCTGCTACGTTGTGACGTAAAAGGTGAGCATATTTAAAGTGTAATAAAATAACTCAAATCTGGCCGGGTCTCGAACTTGATCGCCAGATTGACTCGGTATCTGGTGCGTTAAACCTCGCAGCTACACCAGTCTGCCGACCGTACAAACGAAATTTGTTCTATGCAAGTTATGAAATTAGTGCCGACTGCCGCCGCTAATACTGCCAAACCCGCACGAATTAAATACGCGCGCGCTTTAGTTAGAATCATTGAATTAAAAAAAAACGAAAAAATATTATTTAGATAAAATGACAAATATTTTAGATTAAGTTGTATGAGTAAACCGAGAATCAGAAACAACCCACAGTTGTAGTTACTTTCCCGTAACGGCAAACTCTTACAAATGTAACTTATAATTATATCGGTATGTAATTAAAATCTGACAAGTTATAATATCTTAACTGAAGGAAAATATTAGTAATTAATCCACTGAATAGTACGAATACCCTTCAAGTTCAAGTAAGCTGCCATAAACATAGCTCTCTATTAGCTATCTATATAGATTGAAACAGTTTGTAAATATTTAATAAAGAATTCCATATTCTATAATCTGCGTGAATAGTTAAAACAAAAAACATACATAACAGTAGTATATTATTATAGCACAAATTACTTCCTAGTTTATTATAAATATATTTATATTACAAAAAATAAAATATAATTAAATGCGCATATATTCATTTACATAAATGATTATATTACCTTCTTTCTAAAAACCTGAAGGCATGTACTGCTTCTAAATTTACCCTTTGTTACCCAGTTGACAAACAATGTTACCAAATTAAAACAGGTTGGCATTGCTACAGATTAACAGGTTACACTCGCATACTTAATGAACTCTATGACACACCAACATCTGAATGACAATAAAATTTTTTTCTCTATTATTATTTTATTACAATAATACAACGCAGTATTACACAATATGTTCTGGTAAAGTTTTCTGAATTTGTATAAATATAGATTAAAAGTAATGTAATTTTACTGATAATAGTTGATAATGAGTATTTCTTTCAATATTTACTTCGAACCTACAATTATTTATTTTTTATTTGTTAAAACAACAATCAACATTTCTCATTATTATCTATGACATTACGTAAAAACAAAAATCACTTCTTTTATCAAATTCGTGTGAAACTTATATTTTTATAGTTACCAAATCTACTTGTAACGAAAAGAAGTAATTATAATCTCGTGAAAATGTCCATACAGACTTATCTTAATTTCGTATTTTAAATTAACCCAAATCTTAAATACCATACCTACACGTGTAGACCTTGGCTATTTCTCTCCTTTTCTTTTAAATTTCAACCCCCATTACCATTGATAATGTATTTAAAAACATAGCGTTGTGTATATAATAGTATTTAATAAATATTTATGCAAAACTTCAAACGGTTACCAATCCAGTTTAAAAAAGAAATTGTAGATATTTTATTTAATATATACAGACTATCCATCAACATCTTAATATTTCCGTAAATTTAATTTTATCGAATTATGTTTTAATAGGTAAATTTTCAACATTTTATTGTGAACAAAATGACCAGATCAATACGTTATTTGATCAAGGAGTAGAATATATCCTTGATCAAGGAGTAGAATATATCCTTGATCAAGGATATTACTACTTTACCAAGGAGTAAAAAAAATCACGAAATATTTGACCAAAACTGTTTCCCAAAATATTTTACTAACTCTTTAATTTTGCTCAATTATACTTTAACATTCTACATAATTTTTAAGGTAAAATCATCATTTGACCAAGATATCGGGTCAATTAGACTCAATCTTTTTACAGAAAATTTTTATCTTTCTCGCAAATGTGTTCTAAATATTGCATTTAAGTCATTAATTTTAAAAACCTTATAGCATATTTCAAATAAAAATCTATCAAACTTACTTTTGACCAGAAAAGTTCACTTTTCCAGCTTTTTTATATACTAGTATCTCCAGCACGGCTTCGCCCGAGATATAAAGTTACTTGCACTCCCCGTCGCAGTCAATTTTTCTTTATGTAATATTTTATAGTTAAGTAGCCGGAAAAACAGGTGCAACCAGACGCGTCGCACATACAGTAACAGTGACAACATCCACTGTTACTGTGGCGGCTCAACCAACACATCGTTGGTTGAGCCGCCGGGCCGTACACCATCGCACCCCTTAAAAAATTTAAAAAAACAGACCCGAAAATATTAAATATTTTAAATATTTATCTAAAGAATATTTGTAAGTTCAAATCTACTGAATATTTCTCGATTAGTACAATCTGAATGGGGAAATATTTAATTTTTTGTTCAAAATAATTTTACCTTTCTTCACATCTTTCAAGATCGAATTTCGAAACATCTAGCGTTCTTTACGTTACCGAGAAATTCGAAAAATATAAAATTCATTGTTTTTAATATTAAAATTTTAGATTCGGAATTTAAACAAATTAAAAAATTGGTTTATAGATATTTACGTGAAGATTACCAAAACTTAAAATTGATATCTTCATTTGTTACAGATAAATTAAAAAAATTGTTAAATTCATTGTTACTCAATTTTAACATTTTAAATTCGAAATTTCAAAAAATAATCTTTTCTTAGCGTGCACTTACACGTAAGAAGAACGTGTACCCAAATGTACATCAATATATCTTCGGTAGTTTTTACTGGGCATTGATTATGAATCACTCACGACATGCTTTATGTATAAACGAGTAGATTGTTAGAAAATACTAGCTTAAAATAAGTTTTAATTGTAGTTATTTTTAATAAATAATTACTCTAAAATAAATTTATTAAACTGTTAAAAATTAGAGAATTGAAAATTCAGCCATATTATTTTTAGATACAACTTAAAAAAGTAAAGAATTTTTTATGGTTAATTCTGTTGAAAATGTCTTCCAAATTTTTGGGGAAGAAAACATATCATCAATAATGCCTTTTATGTGGATCAACGTATTTACAGTATTTCGCACTGATGTCGAATAGATGTAACCATATGATACAGTACTAGGAAACGCTGTAGTTGGCAGATTAATCTGTTTACGTAATTGTATCTTAACTAGAATGGTGTGAAGGACGAGGGGTGGCAAGGAACCAACTTTTAAAACGATCTTTTTCGGTTGAGAGAAGAGAATCTCCGATAGAAAAATCAGAGTCTAACAGGTTTGGGTTGGTCTTATAGTACCTTTTTTCCTGTTTAATACTCCGCGAATTACCGTCAGAGGATGAATGAGAATGCTATGTATTAGTATAAGTGAAGTGTGTAATCTTGTACAGTCTCAATTCGACCTTTCCTGAGATTGTGCGATTAACTGAAACCCAACCACCAAAGAACACCAGCATCCACGATCTAGTATTCAAATCGTATATAAAAGTAACTAACTGCCTTTACTAGGATTTGAACGTTGGAATTCTCAACTTCGAAATCACCTGATTTGTGAAGACGCGTTAACCACTAGACCAATCCGATGGGTTGGTCTTATAGTAAGATTTCCTTTTTCCTGTTTAGCTCAGGGAATAGTTCAGGTATTTTAGTATTTAGTATTTGGTATTTAGTATTTGGTATTTAGTATTTGGTATTTAGTATTTAGTTCAGGTATTACCTCAGAGGATGAATGAGGATGACATGTACGAGTGTAAATGTAGTGTAGGTCTTGTACAGTCTCAATTCGAGCATTCCACCAGAGAACACCGGTTCACGATCTAGTTCTCAAATCCGTATAAAAGTAACTGCCTTTACAAGGACTTGAACGTTAGAACTCTCGACTTCCAAATCAGCTGATTTGGGAAGACGCGTTCACCACTAGACCAACCCGGTGGTTTTGGTCTTACAGTACCTAACTCGTAATAAAATGACCGTTAAAAAAAATAATCACAATAACCTCCGAAAGAAAGAATAAAGGAACATGAAGGGGCTGTGGACAAAAGTGCTTTTAAAAAAAAAAAATCAAGGAGAAAACTTAAACGTTTCTCAACCTGGGACTTGCGTTGATATGAAAGGGGGTCGCGAAATTACCCTAAGCTTTACACGTAAACAATAATGAAATCATTTTATGAGAAAAAATCATTTATTTTAAACATTTTACTTATGTTTATAAATACACATGTAAGGAAATAGATTAATAAGTGGTCACGTTTGCTTTCATTTAAGTTTTCCAGAATTTAAACTATGTTTAAACTTATTTCAACAAAAGAAAATTGTTTTCAAGTGATAAAAGACGATTCCTATATTATATTTTAGCCAACCATAGCCGAAAATCTTTCACATAGTTAAGACGTGGCGAAATATTTTCAATACTTCTGAATTGAAGTTCTAACTGGTAACTTAGCAACCGCAACAACGTTTTCACTATATAAAGTACCCATCTCTTCGAGAAATCATTTTCATCTTTCGGGAAATACTCCGCTAATGAATTTTTAGCTCATACAAGTGAATCTTCATGCTATCCAAACTGTGATGATTTTTTCTCAGTGTAATAGGAAGTAAGTGGAAACTAATCAAAAATTTTGCTTTGAAGGCGAATAAATAATCCAGATATCAAGCTTCTTAATGAAAACATCAACTTTGTTTAAAAATGTTTTTATCACGTCCTTGTAAATTCACATCCAAGTCGTTTAAATGCTAAAATACATCAGCTAAGTAAACAAACATAAATATATCCTCATTATTCCGTAGAAACATTGAAGAATGGTGTTTGTTTATCCCGGAAAGATATTAATTCATCTTTAAATTCTTTAACCGGAATAATACTTTCCTCCGCGATAATCATCCGATTTCTGTATTGAAAAGAAGAGATTATTTCTTTTCGTTCATTTCATCGCATCGTTTAGGAGTAAAAATCCTATTCTGTAATTGTAGACTTAATAAAATTAACCATTTTTACAGCTTTACGAAGAATTTGAGATTTTCCGGCATATCTTTTGTGGCAAGAGCACGTCCTTAATTTTTTTTCAGATATCCACTGTTCTTTCGGTTATCGCAACATAGTGTAATACATTTTATTCAATCTATGTTACAGGTTTTAGTAGCTTCATAAAAAATATCGAAAAACATTTCACTTTTGCATAACCAAGTACTGATTTGCAAAACTTAACATATTTTGTTTAATTGAGCTGTTTCTATCGCATTCTTATCTCACAAAACCTAAGAGCTGAGAAATGTTTGCCACATCTTTTGATTCATCAAATTTAATAAAAAAAAAATTAAATTGACCTCATTTACTGAATTATCTGATCGCGAATATCGGCAGCCATGTCATCGATTTGCTACTGCGTCATTAGAATTTGCCACTGTGATACTGTGTCATTAGAATGTGAAATTTTTTGTTTTTCCACGCCTAACAAAATACTGACCATATCGATTGCTGCAGGCAATATGAGGTTTTCTGCGATTGTATGGGGTTTTAACATCTTAGCTACTTGTAATGCTACGAGAAAAGATGCTTCAAATGTTTTGATTTAGAAATAGAAGCTTGTTGATTTCTCAAAGCATGTTATTTTCTTTCGAAAAATTCCAAGGGTTTGCTTTTATGATCCGGTTTAATTTCCAAGTATCGATTAAAATTTTGATGGGTTCATGCTTTCAACGGAGAGGACTTGAAAGCAAACAACATACTCCGGGGCTTTCCATCTAATGAAGTACTATAATTAAGTCATTGTAATTATAATGAAGTCAATGTAAAATCTTTGTCTTTTTACCAATTCTTTTTATTGAATGTAGATGGCTCACTTTATTTTTGTTTGTTTTTTGTTTTTGATTCTTATGCCGTTCTGCTCAAGAATATAATTGGAAAAAAATAGTTACACCAATTGACCGCACATTAAAAAACCAAAACCTCAGATATTATTTTCAACGAAACTACATTTTTAAAAACAAAGGCATTTGTCGCACCGCTTCGTATTCGAAACTAAACTGACGTTCAGCAATCCCTTACGCCTCTTTTATACTGCTGAGAACACTACGAGTTCAAACTTATCGTATGCATGTTCGAACATGACACTATCACAGGGAATATATTATACAAGCACACCAAATTACAAGGAGCATGTACACAAGTTGGAACCTGTAAATTGCTCATCATTGTATCCTATACACATGTTCATACCGTCGCTATAAATACATCTAAAAAGTTTTAACTAAGTTTCATCGGGTTGTGGTTGCGGAGGGGGGGGGGGGTTTCGCGAAATATTTATTATATATTCTTTTTTTACTTTTTGGAGGTCGGAAGAAAAAATTTAGAGAATCACTGGTATATACTATCAAAAAGCACGAGGTGAATATTAAAAAGAAAATGTATGATAAATAAATTACAGAATAACCTGTAATAATAATATTAATAAATTATAATTATATTACACGGTACAACGGTAATAAAACATTTCTTTAATCAATATTCATTTAAAATTTCTATCAATTAATACAAAGATATAATATATATAATACTGAAGATATATAGCATATGAAACAATTTTTCGGATCAAAGGTTTTACAGATAGTTGGGTTTCATGTTTTATGCATTAAATTAAATAAAAAATTGTCGTAAAATAATATTTAAAGAAGTAATATAAATATATATTTTGTAGGTTAATATACTTGCTTATATTATATAATCTATATATAATACTTACAAATTAATCGATGACTGGATTCATATATCATTAATCAACTCGTGTTAACAATAGCACCGGTACTGTTAACCATCCACTATTGTAATACGATAGGCGAATAACAATGGATTGATTTTTAGTGGTACATACCTTGAATATAAGGTTAAATTAACATTATCTAAGATGTGAAAAACCTAATAATTCGCGATAAAATTAGTCTAATGGACACGCCATTCTGATTTTAAACTAGATTAGTTGGTATTGCTCTGATATTATTGCTTTTTAGTTAGTATTGATTTTATATTCACTGTAACTGGAATTAATACTTATTTTTAATAACGTTAAAAACTTTAATTTTTATAAAAAACAGACAATGTTATCTTTCAGTTTCTAATATATTGATTATTTTAAAAATTTAATTAAATACGAATAAATAGCGAGCGAAAAACTAGGGCATTAATTAAATAAGCCCCGTGATAAACTTAATAAGATTAAACTTGAAATATGTATTTGTCATACTTCTTAACAAAATATTACTTAATTGTAGAAAATGTAGAAAATGAAATCTCAAAAAGATTAAAGACCAATATTGTTCTTAAAGTATTTTCAAATTTGTAGATAAACTTTCATTATATTTTCAAAAAATAATACATTAAAAATTAAATTAGTATGCCAAAATAATTGCAAACAATGTTTTTAAATTTAATAAATACTTAAAACATTTTAAATTCATTTTAATTAAGGCGAGAACATACAGGAAGTGCAAGAGTTTAAATACTTGGGAAGTAAAATAACAGGCGACTGAAAAAACAAATAATGAATAGAATATACCAGGCAAAGAACGCCTTTACATGATGAAAAACCTTTTTACAGCAAATAATATATGCCTTGAGTTGAGAAAAAAATTGCTGAGAACATTTGTGTTGAGTATTGTATTGTATGAGAGACTTATACAATAAGTATAGTGCTTTTGAAGTATAGTGCTACAGAAGAATGTTGAAAATAAGTTGGATGGAAAAAGTGTCAAACAAGGAGGTATATTTAAGAGATTTAACGAAGAGAGAAGCTTTTTGAAACAATTAAGAAGAAGAGCTCAGCTAGAACACGTTCTTAGGCACCAGGGTCTGGTTAAGAGAGTGATAGAACGACAGGTGGAAGGAAAAAAATGGAGGGGAAGGCCTCGGTTGCAGTTCATAAAACAGATAATGGACGATATGAACTGTGATACTGGGAGCTAAAGAGAAAGGCTGATAAGCGAGAAGAGTGGAGAGCTGCTGCCAACCAGTCTAAGGACTGATAACCAAAGCAGAAGAAGAATAAATTTAATTAATTTTTTTCCCAACAATTAACTAATGTTTGTGCTTGGGAATATAACACGTAATTCTTGTGGCAAGAATGTAATTTTATTCCACAAGAATTACGTATTATATTCCCAAGCACAAACATTAGTTAATCGTTGGGGAAAAATTAATTAAATTTAATTCTTCTTCTTCTTCAATTCCAATCCTGTCCGAGATTCAAACATAAAACTTTTTATCTTTATAAGTTTTTTATTTTATTGTCAAAATCATTTTGATTTCAAAAGACAAATTAAAAAAAAAACTTAAGTTTCGTAAAAGAAGGGGTAATAGATTTAATTAAAATTGAAGATTTATTTTTAATTTAACTATTTTGATTATAAATGTTTAAACCTAAATTAGTTTATTTATTTACCTTTAAGGATAGTACATATGTTTTTGTTTCATCAAATTTTTTTTGGAATCACATTTATTGTAATCATAATTATTGTAAATATTTTACTTTTTAATTGTAAATATCAAAGATTAATTTAAACTTAATAATAGTTTTGTTCTTTATTAGCCTGCATATGTAAAAATTTGAAATTTACATTTTGTTGATCGTATACGTTGAAATTGCGATATTCCTTTTATATATATTGGAAAAAACGATTAGCAAGATAAAGGCTGACATTTTGTTTGTTTTAAATTCACTAGTAAAACAAATCTTTGATTATTTTTAACCCACTGGAATATTTATTACAGTTATTATCATTAAATATTCTTTGAAGAGAAGCAGTTCATAAACAGCTCATTTATATTACGTAATACTATACAAGTCAAAACAATATTTACAATTATATTTACTTATTATGTAGATTAATTATCAAAAATTAATATTTACAATAATTAAATACACTAAATTTTATTTAAAAATTATGTGACAAATATAATAGTTTTCATTTATTACTTAATTTATGTTGAAAAATCAGTAAAACCACCAATCATGATAGCCGACGTAAATTTCTTTAGTTTCTACCTTAAGTAACACCACCCCTCTTTAAGGCAGAAATTTTCTTCTCATACATAACACGTCAAAATATTTATCCTGTACAAAAATTCAAGATATGTATGTTTAAATGAAACTAAAAATTGTGAATTCATGTACAGTGCGTACGGTGAAAAAAAAAAGGTTGCTTGCACCAGCCAAACAGTCGCTGTATAATATAATAATATTTTCTAGTAAAATTAGGATCATTCAGAAAATATTCTGCAATAGTGTGTTTTAACTATTTTCATTAACAGCAAAAACTGGAAGGTGGGCGGTTTGTGGGAGGAGGGTTGGTAGATAGGGGCGGAGGGTGGTAGTTAGTGGGCGGAGAGTGTGGACGGTGGGCGGATTTTGGGTGGCGGGTGGGTGTAACCTGAAAAAATTGAAGATTTGTTAAACACGTTGTTTAGAAGAGAATAAAAAGCTCCGAGTCACGCTCGTAAAATATTAATAATAAACCATTTTATGAAAGTTATAGAGTTAGGAAAATTAGAAGATTGAAAACATTTATTGTGTATTCAAAAATGTGAAGAAAGAACCGCTGCAACTGCAGCTTAAGAAAAGCAGGATCTTCTTAAATCTTAATCGTATTCTTGTTCATTCAACACAACAAAAAAGACAAATACAACTCTCAAAACATACAGTGGATTAGAAAGTTTTGATCAAGGCATTGTGTAAGACAAACAATTTAACGAATTTCACGCAAAATATAATTAACTGCCTACACATTAAATAAAACGAATTTCAAAGAGTATTCAATCTCAAGATTCTACAACTACCCTAGCAGCTATCCTGAAAAAAACTGATGATGATAATAATAACATTTGATTAAGAAAGAAGTCATTCAGTGGAATAGGAGCGGAAAATTTATGAAAAATGACCGATTACAGAAAAGGAAGTTCTTCGATCGCTTATTTGGACGAATCGTGCTTTTAACGTCCCATTCGACGACGAAATCGTCATCGGAAGACAGTGGTGCACGAATAAACGTAATGATTAATAAAGATGATCGGTTAATCATAATCCGCGCTGGTGGAGAAACGGGGTTCACTCCGAACACGACGTCAACTTAGAAAACGAATTAAAAAAGCGTTGACTTATCACGACAGCGTCAACAAAAATTTCATGAAGTGGGCATCTGAAAAATTAATTTCTATTCTCCCCCCTTAAAATAAAGTGGTTGTTATCGATAATGCGCCATACCACAATTCATTTTTAGAGAAGCCTACAACAAATTGAAATGATAGGAAAAGTGGCATGATTAATTGGTTAGAAAAGAAGCTACTATTCCGTTTAATAAATCAATGTTAAAATACAGTTGTAAGATTTAAATCACATAAGATATTCAAAAATAAATTAACATTTAATGTTTTTTGCACGACTAGTACACTGGACACAGCGGTTGGCGATGGCCAAACTTTCAGCTCACGTATCATAGGGTTCGAAGAAACTGGTAGATGTAAGTCAGAATCGATATTACACAAGCATAATAATCAGTAAAAGATATGCATCGTATTAAAATCATCTTGCCTGAAAGTATAAAACCTAATTTGTTAAGTAGTGAATTATTAAAAACTACGAACGAATATCTAACACGCAATCTAACAGTTTGATCGTATTTAATATCCTTTACTTTCTTTACAAAAAGTATGGTCTAAGAACTATGAGCTAGAGAACTAGAGATTTTTGATTATTAAACTTCAAAAAGAGATTCGATTACGATCTAATCGTAAGAAATAGTTTAAACTCCCTTTAAAAGGTCACAGTTACGCTAAAGAACGTTCGGCTTATTCTATTAAATTAGAGAAAATGTAAACTTATTAAGAAAAAAAATTGATCCAGAGCCTAGGTTTCAATATTAGAGAACTACGGACAGTGCACAGTTCTATCTTCGCTCCATTGAATTTTTCACTTATTTCTCAATTTACTTTATTATAGCAGAAGGAAAGCGATGCAGTCGTGTTTTTGCAATTCAATTTCTAATTAAATAACAAAAGTAAGCGATTATGCTTTTTTGTTTTGTAACTTCAAATTGGCTGCGCCAATTTTCATGAAATAGTTATCTCGGTTTATAGTCTTAATCCTATTAGCGACAATGACTGAACATAAAATGAAAGAAAGTAGATGCTATTTTTTCAAATTGAAAAACTAAATTAATTTCAAGATTAAGTAGGTACAAATAAGATTACTTGGAAAAATGAAACAAAAATTTTATTATATGATCTTGCGTGAAATTTTTCTTATTTTAAAATATTTAATTTATTAAAAATAGCAATCGTGAATAGATTAAAAAAATAATTCATTTAATAAAATTAAATACTGTTATTAAATAAAAATTAGACTGTTACTTAATAGGTATGATAATTAGTAAAAATTTGTAAATTAACACATTTAATCAAAACCGTACCAAAACATAAAATGAAATAAATTTAATTACTAAGCACAGTTAAAGTGCCGAATCTTAACAAATTCAAGAAAAATAATTCTCAATTTAACCCGTATTTACATATGCCAGAGTCGTTCAAAAAATTCTCGGCCTGACGGAGAGATGGCGCAAGTATGACCAAATGAATTAAGATATTTGTCAAGTATCATCCTATAGATGGTGTGAGGCTCGCACGCATGCGTTTAGTTGATCGTTTGTAGCAAGTTGACATTTCCTGAAAAACTGATAATCCCGCTGTTTATTTTAATAAAAGGTTTGTCCACGATGAATGTAGAAAAATAATTACATTCCACTTAAAACGATTTTTGCCCTTCGTTTTTGACGATAAAAAACTGACCTTTTTAATTTAAACGCGGTCTTACATCCATAAAGATGATGTACTATGGAACGCCGGAACTAAAAACCGCTAAGAGCGACGGTCATCAAAAAATCTACAATGCCGAATTAAATAATCCTGACTGAAGTTACGCGAGTTTACTGGCATTGCAAACATGATAGGCCGTATCCATTATATTATATACATGATGAAACAACAAAATTGTAAATAAAAAGGACCAAAAAATAAAATAATTTAATCATAAAGAAAGACATTAAGACCATTACAAGAAGCCAGGGGACCTACAGTGTGTGGGATCACGTAAAAGTGTTCCAAAGAAGGCAGGTAAAACAGCCAAAGTCATGCCTATTTTTTGGGGATTTTCGTGGTATGGTGCTCATAGACTATCTGGAGGATTATTACACTTCATTACTGGTCCGATTGAAGGATGCTATTCTGGCTAACTGTTCACATCTGGCCAAGAAGAAAGTTGTTTCATCATCACGATAATGCGTCTGCACTACGTCTGGGGTTGTTACAAAATACCTAGGCTTCGAAATGCTTCTACATTCGCCGGTTTGGATCGTAGAGAATACTTCCTCTTCCCGAACCCGAAGAAATGGGTCGCTGCACGAAAATTCACTTCAAAGATGTCAAACCATTGTCTCATCTTTGACATCATTATTTGAAGTGAATTTTCGTGCAGCGACCCATTTCTTCGGGTTCGGGAAGAAGAAGAATGGTTTATTTTGCAGTTGGACAAATCTATCATTTTCCAAAATTTGAGAAATTTTGTGTTTTCTTAATTAGGCCGAAAATTTTCCGTACAACCCTCTTATATTATTATTTACCCAACTTAACCTTAAATAACGCTCAGATGCATTTTTTTTTACGTTTTCTTTTTTTATAAAAAAACACAAATTCTTGTTTTAACTCCGATTTCCCGCATTTGCGATTTATTGCAAACGACTTAGTTTTTTTTAAAAATAAATAAAACGTACTCAATTAAAAAACTATTGTAAACAATTAAAAGTAATACTTTTTTCAGAGTTATAGTTAAATTTAGGGTTAATGTTTGTTAGTTGTTTTCAATCTGGCACCAAACTGAAATTTAATTGACAAAATTTATTCCTTATCAAAAATCATATTTTTTTTTTTTTAAGTTCTACTTCTTTTGGCGCGTTAGAAGTATATTTTCAGCAAGTTACGGAAGTGCACGCGCCGATGTAACAGTATGAAGATTTGCGCAGGCCCAAGTGGATTAGTAATTTGCACGCACATGCGAATAGCGTCTAATTCATTCAGTCGTTCAATGCAATTAAGTGATTAGTACGTGTAGTAAGTAAACATAGCAGATATTGAGTCGTACAAAATACATTTTTTATATATGTATTTATATACACGGATTTCTGAAGATTCATAATATTGTACCGTATATTTAGTTTTTTTTTTTTTTTTTTTTTTTGTTAAAATTGTTAATCAAGATTTGAGATTATATTTATGTAGGTATTATTTTTTATAAGTAAAATTATATTTTTTAATGACAGAAAATAGCACACATCAGATAAATTCTTGATTTTGCATAAATAATTTTAAATCTACCAAAAACAAAATTTTTGATAAAATACACTATTACAAAAAGACTATTTGTATCGTATTTTTCATATCATAGCCCTCGTGCCTATTCAATCGTCATCCGAAGAATTAATGGAACTTCGATGAACTTTGTTTTATATAAGAACGAATACTTTAATACTTTTTAAACTGTATAAAATAAATATTATTTTATTTAATTTAAGTGTATTTATTCAAACTTTTATTCATGGTATTTTAATGTGGTCTGTTGATCGTTTGACTCTGTTCAAATTTGAATGCGTAAAAAAATTCACATCTGGCCAAAGAAGTATAACTTCTTACGTGCATACATGAAGTGCACACGAGCTTTTTTTTAATCTTTATCTATTAATTAAATTTATTCATTTAATTGATTGATGGTAATGTTGGGTTTTGTTGCGGTCAAACGTATTATTCCTGCCATTTATTTTACAATAAAAATTTTTAGTATATAATGAAAAAAGATTATTTCTATAAATAAAAATGTATATGAGATTACTAAAATAATCCGTAATCGATAATGAAAAATTATTTTAGTGGATATAATCTCAAATATTTTTAATATTTATGAAAGGAAATAAATATCTTCAAATAATAAACTTAAGATATTAATGTCCGAAAGCAAATTATTATTTTAATATATTAAAACATATTAGCATATACGTATATTAATTTATATAATAATATTCTCCCACTAAGTAACTGCAATATTATCATCATTTCAGCCGTTATCGATCCACTTCAGGCTAAGGGGTTCTTCAGCTCGTTTCCAACTAATACGGTCTTATGAGGTCTTCTGCAAATTCGGTTCCATGTACTTTATAATATCGACTCTTTTTCGTAGGCGGTTAAAATCTAGAGGTATCCATTCAAGTTCTAATTAAGTCCATCTGCCATCAGTTATTCTTGCTGCATAACCTGCCCACCGCCACTTCAATTCTTTAACTTTTATGATGATATCATGTACTTTCGCCTGTTCTCAGATTCATTTACAGGTTTTCCTATACAGTCTGGTAAATCCCAAGCACATATCGTTCGATATTTCTTCGTGCTACTCGAAGCTTCTGAAATGATTAATGAATGGTTAATGTCGTTTTTAGCAGAATGCATCGGTCGAAAACTTTCTTTTTACTGTAAAAAGGGAATTTACTCTTGAAAACGGCTATTAAGTCTCCCGATACCTGCCATCCAAGCTTAACTCGTCGTTGTTGATTCAGCCAAAATATATGTAATTTTCTACCTGTTCAGAGTTCTTCTCCCAAGATAAAAATCTGTCTTTCCTCTGCAAACTTGTTGAACGTGACCTGGCTTTTTTTAGGTTCATCCTTAAACCATAGGGTTCGCTAGCCACCTTGCAGTTCCTGTATTTGTCTTAGTAGTTCTTTTGATTCTCGTGAGAAAAGAACAATATCATCTGCAAATCTCAGACGGTTTACATATGCGTCATTTATTCGTACGCCCTCTTCTTCCATTCCAGTTTTTAATACCTCCTCTCTCAACAGGCTGAGAAGAGCATGTGTAATGTAGTGTCGCCTTATCGTACACGTTTTTGTACATTTATCTCTTCTTTATGTGCAGTATATATAATGTGTTTTTCCAAACACTGATTCGTGTCTTCATAAAATTTTTCCCAGTCTTTCTTGGCAGAGACTCATGAAAAGAAGGTTGATACAGCAGGACAGGTCACAGCAGTTCTTTCTCTGAGAATAACGATTAATTTACTATCACGGCCTGTAGTGAACAGAAGGTAACAAACAATATCCCTCTTCATTTTCCCTGATAAGATTATAGAGAAAGATTTCGCCCTATTTCTGTACCTCCGGTAAAGTCAGATTGTAATTCTTGGGACCCAAATTAAGGAATAAATTTTGTGATTTTATGTGAAATCTGGCCTGAAAAACTACTAAAAATATAGTTAATTATAAAATATAGTTATACTATATTTTTAGTAGTTTTTTTTTTTTAGAAATTTGGGGTGAAATATAAAAGGTTGGAATCAAAAAACATTTTATTTTTGGCTTAAAATAAGTTAAGTGGGTAAAACATATAGGTTTATTACACACTTAACTTTAACTTTTAAATTGCCCACTTTAACTTTTTAAAGAATTTGATTCTGAGTAAAATAGTATGAAAAAAAGTTCCACAGAAACAGAATTCAAATTTAAGAATTTCAAAGCTTATTAAAAACGAAACGTAGCAAAATGTGACAGTTTTTAATTAGGTATTAAACAAAACAAAACTTCCATTATTATAAAACAAGAAGTTACAATACAAACAATAAAATCGATTTACAAAAAAATTTAACTGTTGAAAACGTTCTCTGCCGCAGTGGATAGAAAATTGTGCCCGACGAACAATGTTTTTGGTGGCTTTCTGTATTTCAACAGAATTGTTTTGTATTAGTTGTACCGCACTGATAATTCTAATTATCTCTTTTCTTGTACTGCACTTTGTTCATTTACTAATAATTTCAAGTAGCCCCACAGGTAGCGACCCAAGATTTCTAGAAATAGTTTTCCCAATTTCTAAAAATATAGTTCTGAAATCTCTTTTTTAAATTTTCAAGATGAGATTTCATATAAAACCACTAAATTTACTCCCTAATTTGATCACAAGAATTACAGTCTGACATAATTTTACCGAAGGCATAAAAATCAGATCGGAATCTTCCGCCAACCTACACTCGCTAACGAAGCATTTCCGAACCTATGTTTATATGAGCTTTCTTCTTTATTTTCACCAGTAGAACATATTCTGAATATTTGTTACATTCTTCGTGAATCACTGTATATCATTTCGATTTTGCTACTGGGTAGGTTTATTTCTTTAATAGGCAGTTAGTTTTAAAAGTTTAATTAAAAATTACACCGTAAAAATAATAATTTTTTTTTTTGAGTGCTGAATCCAGTAGCAATAAAAAAAGTTTTTTTAAAATTTAAATCTGAAATTTTAAAAATGTATAACAATCCTTTTAACGAATTATTTTGAGAGGAATTTTTTTTCAATTAGTCTAATGCGTCAGCAGTTGACCTTTCTTAAGTATTATACTGAGCTAACTCTGTTCACAAAATAAACTAATTAAAACTTACAACTGCCACATCAATTAGAAATATAATGATGCAGTTTAATGACTACAAAAAAAACATCTTTCGTACTGTCACTACAATTACATGTACCAAGGTCATTACCAGAAAATTCAGCAGACGTTAATCTCACGGCATCATTTCACTAAAGGTCAATTTATATATGCATACTGTTCACATACTCTTATTACTTCACAGTTACGTTATGTCATTAGGTCTTCGTGATCCCACATTGTATAATTCGTGGACCCATACAATCCAAACTTATATTCAGTTAGAAGATGAAACTCAGAACTGAATACTTAGTAAAAAATGCAAATTTCCCGTTTTAACAGTCATTTTATCGCGTAATTATTTACGCGATTTTTACCGTAATTCATTTTTACAAAAACCCTACCAAGAAGTTAACACAGATAGTACTCTGAAATCATACATATATCGGTTTTTAAATGAATTTTATTTATCCTGAAATTTTCCATTACAAAATTATATTTTCATCTTAAGAAAACGAATTGTACAGATTAATTTAGAACGGGATAGCATTATTTACGATTTGTTCACTTTAATTAATAGCTCTGCTAAAAATTTAGTTGAAATTTTTTCGATAAATGGAAGAAGAAAAATCAAGTCGATCCATCCATGTCTGTCCGTTAGAAGCGAAATGATTGATTTCTACAAACACATAGTCACTTTCAAGAATAACAAACCCCTATGCGAAGCTTACTTAGAAAAGTAAAGAACGAAGTGGTTTCCTGTAGCCTTCTTTCTAAACCAGAATTAATGAAATTTAGAATATAAATAATATTAGCACCATTAACTGATACCTCTATACCACTACATAGAAGTATCATTTACATTAAATCTTTGTACAAGTGAACATCATTACTTTCAGAAAAAATAACTCGTAATTTGTGTCTCTACAGGACGCGATTTCTAATGTGTAATTTTCATAATAAACACCTGGATATATAAAATAAAGAAAAAAAATAATGAACGCCTTTTTTTATTCTATTTTATTTTCCTAACGTTTACGTTGCAATTTTTTCAGTTAATGAACAATAAGCAACCCCTCCACGACCCAATTAGATAAGGATGATATGTATGACATGTAAATGAGGTGTAGTGTAAATGACCATTCCTGTGATGTGTGGTTAATGTGAGAGCCCCAACCACCAAAGTACACCAGTATCTACTATCTAACATTCAAATTCGTATAAAAACAACTAACTTCTAACTAGGATTCAAACCTCATAACCTTCGATTTCGAAGGATTTTATTTTATGTCAACGTAAAAAAGTTTGTTTTATACAGATCTAACTTTCGACGAAATAGAATTTCTATTAATTTCCATACTCCGGTATATTTGAACGTCAAATACGTATGTTTATTTCATTATTTAAAAAACAGTATTCAATTCAATTTATAGTTTAATATTTACTAGCAAATTTTTACTGTAAAATGACAAATATATATTTCTCGTGAAAATAACAAACAAAAAATCATATAAACATAGGTTCGAAAACGCTTCGTTAACGAGTATAAGCTGGCGAAAAATTTTGCCCTGATTTCTGAGCCTTTAGTAAAATTAAACCAGACTGTAATTATTGGACCCAAATTAACAATTAAACTTTGCGGTTTTATATGAAATCTGACCTGAAAATTGAAAAAAAATAGATCACAGATCTACAGTTTTAAAAATACATCTGTATT
The DNA here is from genome assembly GCF_047948215.1 of Lycorma delicatula. Classification (NCBI taxonomy): domain Eukaryota; kingdom Metazoa; phylum Arthropoda; class Insecta; order Hemiptera; family Fulgoridae; genus Lycorma; species Lycorma delicatula. Next base: position 93,474,416 of record NC_134462.1, read on the forward strand.
CTTTTTTTTTTAATGCATAAAGTACTTTAACAATAAGTTTTCCGCTTTCACAGTGAGTGAAAATTAAACTACACAAATACTTTGTCAAACAACACTTGCGGTTCAGTTATGCTAAAAATCAGTTATGCTAAAAATAGATCATAGCCGATTTGAATGGATCACGGTAATCCATTCAAATTCACTGTTCCGGGAGTCCACAAAAAAAAAATCATTTTCCAAGATAGTTTTCCTCCGTATTTCGACGGATATATATATAAATTAAATAAATTTCAATAAAATTTTCATTTTATATTAATTTTATTCGCCTACTTAATTTTTAAAAACTACTACTACTACCTTCATAAATTAAACCTACATTTATTAAGACGTAGGTTTAATTTTAACGATTTAATTTTTTTTATATTGAATTACATAAAAACATCGATGTGATATTTACACTGAAGTTTATAAAAATTGTCAAATCCCGTTTATATGTCCAAAGCAAAACAAATGTTCTTCTAATGTTGAAAGATATAATGAGATCATTTGATATGAATAAACAAAAAATTTCATGCTAGTCATATGATTCATTGATTATAGACAACAATTATGATTCACTGATAATAGCGTAAAAACACATTTAACTGATAAGAAGTTAAATAATTTTACATTTTAACATAATATTCACAAATTTTTGCAATACCATTTTTATACAATAGATCTTTTTCGAAAATATTCTGTGTTCATAACTACCGGATAAGAAAATCGTTATTTCCTTTTTAGGAAATTGAACGTACAATCTACTAAAACACACATTTCAATGTCCCAAGAATTTACTTTTATATGCATGTAGAAAATATATATCAAACTTTCACATCATGTTTTACTGGTGAAAAAAAAACCAAGCTAAGTTTAGAAACGTTTCATTAGCGAATATCGACTAGCGAAAAATTTAGTCCTAATTTCTGCGAATTCGGTAAAATTAGCTACACTGTCAACTTTGGGATCCAAATTAAGGTTTAAATTTAATGATTTTAAATGAAATCTGACCTGAAATGGAAAGAAAATTGATTCCAATTGTATTCCAATTGATTCCATTGTATTTTTATTTTTTTTTAAATCTGGGGTAAAATAAAAAAGATTAGGATCGGCAAAAATACTATGATATAAAATAACTTTTTTTATGGAGAATAAACTCATAAAAAACTTAAAAAACCTTGTAGAGAATTTTATTCTGAGTGAAATTGTATGAATAAAGTCTACAGAAACTAAAATATAAACGTAAAAATCTCGACGTCTATTCAAAACAAAGCATATCAAAATGCTGCAGATTATAACTAGGTGTATATATATATATATTTTTATAATATATGTGTATTTTATACGAACAATTAATTTTTATGTTATAAATAAATAGTCATTATCAATTAATTTGTAAATGAAGTTGTAATGTTTTGATGTGCTTCATACAGAATATAATTTGCGACAGTGTCGTAAAATTTTAGAATTTAGATCTATTATTTATTAAACAACTGGTAATAAAAAAAAATTTATAGCCGACCAAATCATGGAAAAGTTAAATATTTAAATTGAAAAATAGTCAAAACTAATTAGTTTGAAGAAATCTGTAGATATTCAAAAAGAGCAGAAAACTACGTTCTTTGTTAAAATATGAAAAGGAATGCGGAGTAGTAACACTACTCTTAGTTCATGGAATGCAAAGATATGTATATATATATATAAAATAAAGGAATCTCCTCGAAGTTATGAAAATACTTTTAATATCAGAAATAACAGCTTATGCGATAATAAACCCATTCTAATTGATAATAACATATAAAATAACATCTTTAATTCGTAAATGTAAATATACAAAATTTTTTGTTTAAAAATCTTCCAATGATACAATTCGAAATTTTAACACGAGATTAGCAGAAAAATAGAGTAAAAAAATAATCAGAGTGTGATTTGGTCGTAAGAAAAGTTTGAACCAAAATTAAAAATGCAAAGCAAAATAAAAACTTCTTGCCGTAAAAAAATTTGTTATCTGTAAAAATACAGATTGATTTCGTCTATATCAATAATATTACATAAAAACTTCAAAAAAAAGGTATATATACTTAATGAATAAAAGTAATAATAAGTAATTTAATGAATATATATGATGATTAATGTATTACATTGAATATGTTATTGAAAGACAACGACCACGACATTTTGGCGAATTCTGAAATTTTTTACAGCGTAAAACTTTCTACTTAAATAAATTACTAGAACAATAAGTCTTTAAATAAAATCAATATTCATACTTTTAGAGAAGACGAACCTCTATTAGTAAAAATTGTTCTTCAAAATCCAGTTTTAGAGCAAGCGGATGAATTTAGTTAATTTTCATATAAGCTATGTAATTATAAAACACAATGTTCAGAAGAAGATATTAAAATGTTAAAAATCGGTAGCGACTACTATTAGTAATATATAGAAAGAAGACAATAGTAATATTTTACAAGAACAATAGTTCTCCTTATAATTTGAAATCAAACAGAAATATGGACAACACTTCGAAAATATCCAAAAAGAGAGAAGATTTAGAAATGAAATTTTTGTGCAGTATTGCAAGTAATATATGTGATATACATATATTACTATCACCTAAGAATTAAAAATATTCGAAAAACTGAAGGGTGAAAAATGTGTTCAAAAAATGATTACGAAAACGAAAAAAAATGGATGCAACATTGCAAAATATGTCAAAGAAAAGTTAAAAGCAACAGGTTGAAGAAGATTGGGTCGTCAAAAGGAATACGTATGGGGAGCTACCAGTTTAATAGCCTGTAAAAACAAACAAAATAAATAATACAGTTTAATTATATCCTGATAAACAGTTCTTAATGCTGCCAAGAGAGAAAAAGCCTCTTCTTATGCGGTTATGTTTCATTCATAAAAAATATGATGTGGACACTACTTCATTGTACGCCTATTAAATAACATATACACTTTTTCTAAATAAAAAGTACACAAAATTTTATTTCATTAAGAACTTTTTATTGAATTATTATTTATTGTAAAAAAAATTTTACAATAAATAATAATTATTAATAAATCAATATTTAAATTTTTTTTTAAAAGTTAAAGATGAAGTCGGGTTTGAACCGATGGGCCTTCCCCTTGTAAGATCCAAATATTTCATTAATTAAAATGTTATTTTGCTACAACTCTAGAACCAATGAAAGTAAGTACCACTTATGATATATCGTTGAAAAGCTCCCAATGAGGGCTTATTACTGCAGTAATAAACAATTTTTTGGGATTTCGGGCTTTTTTGTACGCTTTTGGTTCAGTCGATTGCAATCAAAAGGGGAGGTCCACAACTAGATGTTACAACAGTCCTAAATCCAAAATTTCAACATTCTACGGCTAATCGTTTTTGAGTTATACGAGATACGTACGTACGTAGAGACGTCACGTCGAAACTAGTCAAAATGGATATTTCCGTTAAAATATGAAAACCGTGATTTTTCACGATCACAATACTTTACTTCGTACAAGGAATTAAAAAATTAAAAATAGTGTACTCATCTTTTTAAAAAAATATTATGTTGACATATAAATTAGTAAAGAACGATAGATATTACTGTAGTAATTTGGATGTTTTCGTGGTCGGGTTTATTTGTTAATTTTAATATTAATATTACATTAACCTGTAATTTAAACTGTTCTTCCACAAAATAAAATAATCAACCCCAATCAATTTAAAATCCAAAAAGAACCTTTTAAAAGATACAAGTTGAAAAGCCTTAAAGTTTTACAATTTGATGTTTAAATAATTTATCTTATATTAAATAAATTTTGGACAATTTGATAAAATTGATATAATAAAATGTATTATTTATATTTATGGTAAAATTAATGTCATTTATTAAAAGGTTACTTTTATTTACTTTTAAAATCTACTGTTTGAGTTATTCAAAAATTTTATAAGAAAGACTGGCAAAACTTTGTGCACACAATTTTGGATCGTTTTTTAAAATTAATTTTTGATAATTTAGAAGGTTTTTAAAGGGACTTTTTTCAAAATATATATCTTTGTAAAAAGAGAGCATTTTTTAATATATCTGTAAACCAAGTTAAATTTTAGTTTCTAATTAAAATTAAAAATTGTATTAATTACAAAGAATCTCTGATTTTAAATCAAAATTCAAACTAGCCATTTAATCGTGCCCGACTCTTGGTGATTCCATAAGCGTTGATGTTATTTCTATTGGAATTTTCCTAGCAGATTTTTACGGGTGGGTTTGCCATTGTCTTACTTTTTCCTGTTTAGCCTCCGGGAATTACCGTTCATTTATTATTACTTCAGAGAATGAATGAGGATATACGTATGAATGGAAATCAAGTGTAGTCTTGTACAGTCTCAGTTCGACCATTCCTGAGATGTGTGGTTAATTGAAACACCGGTATCCACGATCTAGTATTCAAATCCGTATAAAAGTAATTTTACCTGTACTAGGACTTGAACGCTGGAACTCTCAACTTCCTAATCAGCTGATTTGGTTAGATGTGTTCACCACTAGACCAACCCGGTGGGTTAATTGAAACTCAACCCACCATAACCCACCAAAAAGTTGAAAAACCGGAAAAGTCCAGGGCCGGATGGCATACCTGCGGCCATCATCAAGACTATAGCAGGAATAATACCCTGGGAAATTGTGGATCTGGCTAGTTATGGTCTACCAACTGTAATTTTCCTGGCTGCTGGAAAGCAGCCAGGACGGTTTTTATACCCAAGGCGGGGGTAAATAATAATAATAAATAATGGATATAGGCCGATTACTCTTATTAATAATATGGGAAAGGTGGTTGAGAGGCTGATAGAAGGCAGGTTTAAGGCAGAGCTTGAGGAAAAGGGCTGTCTACATCCACAACAATATGGATTCAGAAAAGGCCGCTCTACCATAAATGCCTTAGAGAAAGTTAAAAATTGGGCTTTAAATAGCAGGAGCGGTACCTGGAGGACCAGGAAAATCCCCCATGTGATAATGCTGGACATTAGGAACGCGTTCGGATCAGTTCCCTGGTCATCTATAATTGATGCATTGCATGAGATGCGAATAAGCGAATATCTAATAAATCAAGTTAATCACTATCTACATCAAAGGTTTCTTGAGATCAAAACTTTGGAAGGTAAGGCAGTTTTCCAGATGTTTGGTGGCGTTCCTTAAGGTTCTGTGCTGGGCCCAACCTTGTGGAACATTTTTTATGACGCAGTCTTCAGACTGAATTATCCCGAAGGAGTTACTGCAATTGGCTATGCTGATGACATAGCAATCCTCGTTGAGGATAGGGATGTAGATAACTTAGAACGCAAAGCCAATCTGGCATTAGGAATTACAGATGAATGGTTACAAAGAAGCCAACTACAGATAGCCCCAGGGAAGTCCAGTTGTATTGCCCTTTCCGGCAGAAGACCTATTAGAGGAATAAATTTGAATATCAGAGGAGAGCCAATTATGCAAGTCAATGAGGCAAAATATCTGGGAGTCATATTCGATAAAAATTTGAGATTTAGCAGACACATCGATATGATATGTAGTAGGGTCACTCCAATGGCCAAAGCTCTGAGAGGACTCTTCCAGAACCATGGAACACCAAAAATAGAAACTAGGAAATTAATAACTGCTGCAACAACATCAATGATATTTACACGGCCCCGGTTTGGGGACATACAATTAGTATTAAACGGAATAAAGGAAAATTGAGAAGCGCGCATAGACTTGCACTGTTGAGGGTGGCCGCTAGTTACAGAACGGTGTCCTATGACGCGCTTTGCGTAATAACAGAGGTTCTACCAATAGACCTGCAGATTAAAAGCAAGATGCTTAGATATGAGGGACTACCACAAGACGAGATAGCGGCTCAATTGGAGCAAGAATGGCAGTTGGAATGGTCACGCTCAAGAGTCGGGGATTGGACTAGAAGACTAATCGCTGATATAGGTAGGTGGTATGGAAGTAGACGCGGAAACGTTGACTTCTATATGACACAGTTATTATCGGGGCATGGATCTTTTGGGCAGTAGCTAGCCAGAATTGGAAAAAGGGACACACCACAATGTGTTTATTGTGAGGAAACAAATAATGCGGAGCACACTATATTTGTATGTCCTCGATGGGCTGAAAACAGGAGGGTAATTATAACAAATCGATTAACACCGGATAATCTAATTGGATGGTACAAAATCAAGAGAACTGGGACTGGTTCAGAAGGTTTGCTGGAGAGATCCTGAGAACTAAGGAAGAAGAGGGCGGTAGACTGTGATTAAGTTAAGTAGGGAAAGGTGGACAGTCTCTCCGTGGAGGGCCCGTATGCCCTGGTATGCGGGTTCCTGCGAAGGGGGAGAACTCCAGGGGAGATGGGAATAAAAGAAAAGACCGAGTCTCGGCCGGCGGTGTTTCTCCCTGCGGGCGTCTAGGCGCTTTGTGGGGTGGGTACCGTCGGTTAGAGGCATAGGCGTAAAGACCGAGACCCGGTTCCCTGCGGAGGGACTGGGGGACGGCATCGCCGGACCTTGACCCTAACGCGGGGAATTAGAGGCAGGTAAAAAAATAAAACAAAAGTTCCAAGACCGGGGGGGGGGGGCCAACCTGCCGTACCGGATGTAAAGCCGGTGGGTGGGGGACGCCCCCTTTGAGTAGAAGGACACTCTCCCCGACTGAGTATACTTAAATGGATATCCGGTCGGGGAGAGTAGGGGGAGAAAAAAAAAACCACCATAGAACACCGGTATCCACAGTCTAGCATTCAAATCCATGTAAAAGCAACTGGGCTCGAACCTTAGCCCTTACAAGGGCTCGAACCTTAGAAAACTCTCGACTTCGAAAATTAGCTGATTTTGCGATGTGTTTAGCCACTAGACTAACCCGAGGTTGATTTTAATTACAGTAAAATTAAAATAAACAAAGAAAACTTAGAATACGAGTTATTTCATATCTGTATCCGGAATATTTTTTGATAACAGTACTGTTTTGAATATCGATGTCACATTTTTCCCCTTTTAAGTAGCTAAGTCAAAAGAAGAATAACATCTATAGGATTTAGAAGTAAAATTTAAAACGATTATTAAAAAGAATAGTATCGATTTTGAAAGTATAGTAACATGTTTTGAAAATGAAATCCTTTGTTTTTGCGTCCAGTTAAGTAGATTTTTAAACACTAATCTATTTTTTAAATGGTAACTAGTAGAAAAGTGTAGGTGTTCCATTGAATTCAGAACCAAAAACCAAGAACAGGTTTTTGGAAATGAGCTTCTCATTCAGTATTTTAAAATTAAACTCATTAACAGACAACGTGAATTTAATCTGCAACTATTTGTAGAATTTTAAAATAATCACCTTATTTCTACAAGAAAAATAGCTTATTTAACTTGACTAACTTTCAGAAAGATTCTACATTACTAAATCTTATCTTAAAATTACGAGCGAAAACTTTTGCCATTCTTAGTAAAAAAAAAAAAACAAAAAAAAAACCTTTTTATTACTATTTCATTCAGGTTGCATTTTATAAATAATTTTACAAATAATAAGGTTAAATCTATTAAATTTACAACAATTCTTTTTTTTTAATACAGCTAGGGTTCTTAAGGTGTAAGAGATTTTTTCATATTTTTAAAATTCAATTTAACTAATTATAATCAGTTGTAATTAACATTAAGTAAACAAATTTTCAAAAAACTCACAAAGGTTAAATGACATTTTCAATGAAAGGAAACTACGATTATTTTCTATATCTAAATCTCTTTTTTTAAATCTATCCAAAAATTATAATTCTTTTTTTTAACACTTCTGATACGTAATATTTTTTATCTAGTGTTCCATGTTATATTAACAACACAATTTCCATTCATTTTTAACATTCAAATAAAAAAAACATTTTTTACTACTAATGCGCAGATATTTATAAACAATTCATCATAAAAACGAAAAATATTAATATGCTGTTTAATAATGTACGAGAAAAATAGTTTCAGGAAATCGGCCGTACCATTTGAAATGTATATGTCAAAGGTTTTTTTTTTTTATTTATAAGATAGGATAAAAAAACGTTTTTTTTTCTGAAATTCTTTACAAACAGAGTTGAATAACAAAAGATTTTGTATTGAAAAAAACATTGCAATTTTTTTAATATATATCTAATCAAACATATTTAAAAAGTTCATTCAAAGTTCATTAGCACAAAGTTTATCTAAAAATTCATTTCTCCTGTATTTTGATACTGTATATTATTATGCTTTAACATTTTAAAAATTAAGATTAATTTGCATTACAATTTCTTATATATTACTTTATTAATATTATAATAAACTTTACTACAGTAATATTACAATAAAGTTTATTAACAATAAACTTATAAACTTTGTATATTAAGTGTATTTTACAACTGATAGAACATAAACAGAGTTAATTAATAAGGTTTATTAATACTAAGCGATGACGTCGATAAAATTCATAAAGAATTTTAATACAAGAAAAAAACGTTTGATAAAAGCTTTTAAAACTCACCTCTTCTTCACCCATAATTATTATTGCATTGTACAATTGCCGTTAAAAAAAAACACTGATCACATAGCAGGCACAATTACATGGGAATAGCTGCGCGAGCCGTTGGCCGTACAGGCTACGAGACGACTAGACTTTACTAGCAGGCCGATACTTATCGTATACCAATAATCACTGAGAATAGGCTAGAGGTTACGGAGAAGTGCCTCACGTCAAAACTAGTAACAGCGACTACGCGGCTATCTGAACACAACACCTTACTACAATAGTGTATAATATATAAAAACACTGTATTATACAGAATGCAGAACAGGTTGTCGCGTCATGCTTCACGACTAGACTTGTTTTAACATTTTAACGGTGGATGAATATATTTTATATCAACCTTGCCCTTGTTCATGGAACTGAATGTATGACACAATAAACATCATTAACGCATTTTACGTGTTAATGATTTTTTAACCTACAAAAAAAAAATGAAAGTAGTCCTCTCAACTCTAGAATCGTATGTATTTTTATCTATATTCAAGCTTCGTTCACCATCAAATACAATGATTCTGATGATTCTTTTTTTTTCTAAAGAAAGTTGTTCCAATGAATTCCTAAGTAAAGATCCATAAATAACATCAATGGAAGAATTTTTTACACGATCAAATAGATAATTTTAAGTTTTTTTTATCAATTTTTTATCGTGGTTTTTCTTTGATTTTTATAACATTATGATGCGAACCTGAAGACAATCTGATAAAAATATTAATGCGTGAAAATTCAACAAAATAATTGGAAAATGAAATTTAAAAAACGTTAATACATTTCAGTAAACCATCTTATTACACGACTGCCCAAAAATGAATATAATGTATTTAGGGTGTACTTATGTTGCATTTATTCTTATTCTACCGTAGCATCTCAACGGCTGAACCGATTTAGATGTATCACCCCGCGTGGAAATCCTTACGTTCTTTATGTTTAAATAAGTAAAAAATTTTGAAAAATTTCTATATACATTTTTTTTTTTTTGTCTTCAGTCATTTGACTGGTTTGATGCAGCTCTCCAAGATTCCCTATCTAGTGCTAGTCGTTTCATTTCAGTATACCCTCTACATCCTACATCCCCAACAATTTGTTTTACATACTCCAAACGTGGCCTGCCTACACAATTTTTCCCTTCTACCTGTCCTTCCAATATTAAAGCGACTATTCCAGGATGCCTTAGTATGTGGGCCTATAAGTCTGTCTCTTCTTTTAACTATATTTTTCCAAATGCTACTACTTTCTTCATCTATTTGCCGCAATACCTCTTCATTTGTCACTTTATCCACCCATCTGATTTTTAACATTCTCCTATAGCACCACATTTCAAAAGCTTCTAATCTTTTCTTCTCAGATACTCCGATTGTCCAAGTTTCACTTCCATATAAAGCGACACTCCAAACATACACTTTCAAAAATCTTTTCCGGACATTTAAATTCATTTTTGATGTAAACAAATTATATTTCTTACTGAAGGCTCGTTTAGCTTGTGCTATTCGGCATTTTATATCGCTCCTGCTTCGTCCATCTTTAGTAATTTTACTTCCCAAATAACAAAATTCTTCTACCTCCATAATCTTTTCTCCTCCTATTTTCACATTCAGTGGTCCATCTTTGTTATTTCTACTACATTTCATTACTTTTGTTTTGTTCTTGTTTATTTTCATGCGATAGTTTTTGCGTAGGACTTCATCTATGCCGTTCATTGTTTCTTCTAAATCCTTTTTACTCTCGGCTAGAATTACTATATCATCAGCAAATCGTAGCATCTTTATCTTTTCACCTTGTACTGTTACTCCGAATCTAAATTGTTCTTTAACATCATTAACTGCTAGTTCCATGTAAAGATTAAAAAGTAACGGAGATAGGGAACATCCTTGTCGGACTCCCTTTCTTATTAGGGCTTCTTTCTTATGTTCTTCAATTGTTATTGTTGCTGTTTGGTTCCTGTACATGTTAGCAATTGTTCTTCTATCTCTGTATTTGAATTCTATTTTTTTTTTAAATGCTGAACATTTTATTCCAGTCTACGTTATCGAAAGCCTTTTCTAGGTCTATAAACGCCAAGTATGTTGGTTTGTTTTTCTTTAATCTTCCTTCTACTATTAATCTGAGGCCTAAAATTGCTTCCCTTGTCCCTATACTTTTCCTGAAACCAAATTGGTCTTCTCCTAACACTTCTTCCACTCTCCTCTCAATTCTTCTGTATAAAATTCTAGTTAAGATTTTTGATGCATGACTAGTTAAACTAATTGTTCTGTATTCTTCACATTTATCTGCCCCTGCTTTCTTTGGTATCATAACTGTAACACTTTTTTTGAAGTCTGATGGAAATTCTCCATTTTCATAAATATTACACACCAGTTTGTATAATCTATCAATCGCTTCCTCACCTGCACTGCGCAGTAATTCTACAGGTATTCCGTCTATTCCAGGAGCCTTTCTGCCATTTAAATCTTTTAATGCTCTCTTAAATTCAGATCTCAGTATTGATTCTCCCATTTCATCCTCCTCTTCTTCCTCTATAACACCATTTTCTAATTAATTTCCTCCGTATAACTCTTCAATATATTCCACCCATCTATCGACTTTACCTTTCGTATTATATATTGGTGTACCATCTTTGTTTAACACATTATTACATTTTAATTTATGTACCCCAAAATTTTCCTTAACTTTCCTGTATGCTCCGTCTATTTTACCAATGTTCATTTCTCTTTCCACTTCTGAACACTTTTCTTTAATCCACTCTTCTTTCACCAGTTTGCATTTCCTGTTTATAGCATTTCTTAATTGCCGATAGTTCCTTTTACTTTCTTCATCACTAGCATTCTTATATTTTCTACGTTCATCCATCAGCTGCAATATATCGTCTGAAACCCAAGGTTTTCTACCAGTTCTCTTTATTCCGCCTAAGTTTGCTTCTGCTGAGTTAAGAATTTCCTTTTTAACATTCTCCCATTCTTCTTCTACATTTTCTACCTTATCTTTTTTACTCAGACCTCTTGCGATGTCCTCCTCAAAAATCTTCTTTACCTCCTCTTCCTCAAGCTTCTCTAAATTCCACCGATTCATCTGATACCTTTTCTTCAGGTTTTTAAACCCCAATCTACATTTCATTATTACCAAATTATGGTCGCTATCAATGTCTGCTTCAGGGTAAGTTTTGCAGTCAACGAGTTGATTTCTAAATCTTTGCTTAACCATGATATAATCTATCTGATTATGATTTTTAAATTGGGTGTTGGCAATTACTAAATTATACTTCGTGCAAAACTCTAAGTCGGTCCCCTCTTTCATTCCTTTTGCCCAGCCCGTATTCACCCACTATATTTCCTTCCTTGCCTTCTCCAATGCTTGCATTCCAATCTCCAACTATTATTAAATGTTCATCTCCTTTTACGTGTTTAATTGCTTCATCAATCTCTTCGTATACACACTCTACCTCATCATCATCATGGGCGCTTGTAGGAATGTAGACGTTAACAATCGTTGTTGGTTTAGGTTTTGATTTTATCCTTATTACAATGATTCTATCTCTATGCGTTTTGAAATACTCCACTCTCCTCCCTATCTTCTTGTTCATCACGAAACCTACTCCTGCCTGCCCATTATTTGACGCTGAGTTAATTACTCTAAAATCACCTGACCAAAAGTCGCCTTCCTCTTCCCACCGAACCTCACTAATTCCTACTATATCCACATTTGTCCTACCCTGTTCCCTTTTTAAATTTTCTACCCTACCAACCTTTTTTAAGCTTCTAACATTCCACGCTCCGACTCGTAGAATGTTATTTTTTAATTTTCTGGTGACCCCTTCCTTAGTAGTCCCCACCCGGAGATCCGAACAGGGGACTATTTTACCTCCGGAATATTTTACCAAGGAAGGCGCCTCCATTATTGCTATGTGAAAATGCAGAGAGCCACATTTTCTTGGAAAAAAAAAGCAGCTGTAGTTTTCCATTGCTTTCAGCTGCGCAGTACTCAGAGGACTGAGTGATGTTGATACGGCCGTTTAAGTCGTCCTGACTCACGCCCCTAACAACTACTGAAAGAGCTGCTGCCCTCTTTCAGGAATCATTCCTTAGTCTGGCTCTCAACAGATACCTCTCCGATATGGTTGCACCTTCGGTCCAGCTACTCTGTATCCCTGAGCACTCAAGTCCCCTCACCAACGGCAAGGTCTCATGATTCATAGAGGAGGTTCTATATACAAATAACGCAGAAATATTAGTACGTCGAACGAAACTAACAATGCCATTTCCAAGATATAGTAAGGGAATTTTGTAGTACGTGAGCGTTTTAACAACGTTAAATATTTTAATAAAGTCTATTAACATAAAACCCTTCACGGATCTAATGGCAATAGTTCGAAATTTAGGGGCCGATCTTCACTGGCCTAATTTTTATTAACTTTCTTTTTTGGCAATCGTATTTTTTTAATTTTTAACAGATTTAAAAGTATGAATTTTTTTCTTTATTTGACAGAACCAAGATGTTGATCTAAGTAAATTTTGTATACGATTTTCTTTTAAGTGTTTTTCCTACTCATATTTAAAATAAAATTTTAAAGATTAAATTAAATAAACATTATTTTTAATAAAATAAATTTCAAAAAATTCGCAAAAAAAAATCTTAACACTATTTTTTCTTTCAAATTCTCGAAACTGGCACAAAATTAGTAAGTTATTGATAATTCGTTTTTAAATTAGCACCGGCTTTTCTAAGAGGTGATATTTAAATAAGAAACTGGAAAAATGGATTTCATATTTACGGTTATGTTGCTGGTTTATTTATTTTAACAAATTCTCATATTTTTCAATCCTTTCACTAAATGAAGAGATTTCAATTGTTTTCTTTTTTTGTTTTATAAGGAAATCTCATCCGATTTTTTTCAATAGATAACTTAATTAAAAGATGATATAAAAAGAAAAATTATATTATCTACATAGATAATTTAAAGCTACTTCTTATCTGACAATTAAGTTAGTTAAGTTTTAAGTTACTTAAGTTTTTTTTGTATTGTTAAGAGCATATTGATAAATAGACATTTCAATATTTTAATTTTTTTCAAGAAAAACCTTTAAGAAACTATCTGAAAAGAGCTCAAGATAAAAAAAAATCTGATATGGACACGACATGACTTCATAGTACGCCTATTAAGTTTTTTTTTTTTTTTTTTAAATGAAAAGTATACAAAATTTTATTTCATTAATAACTTCTGATTTTTTTTATTGAATTATTGTAAAGATTTTTTACAATCTGTTAATAATTAATAATAAATCAATATATTTAAATTTTTTTAAAAAGTTAAAAAAGAGATGAAGTCTGATTTGAACCGATGTGCCTCTTCCCCTTGTAAAATCCAAATATTTCATTAATTAAAATTTTATTTCGCTACAACTCTGGAACCAATGAAAATAAGTATCACTTATCATAATCATTGAAAAGCTCTCAATAAGGAATTATTATTAAATTTAAGAAAAAATCCGAAATCCATATTTTTTGGATTTTGGGATTTTTTGAACAGTTGGTCCAGTCGATTGCAATCAAAAGGGGAGGTGCACAACTAGATGTCACAACAGTCCTACTTTGTTAAGAATTAAATTCTCTGCAAGTTCTGTTTAAAAGGTTTTATGTGATTATTACTCATTTAACAAAGTTGTACATCAACATAAAAACAGGGTTTTTTACCCTAATTTGTTGGTTTTCACCCGAGAGTTATCAAAAAATAGATACGGTTCTAAGACCTATTTTATCAGATTTTTCAGATCAAAAACCATAAGAAATTCTGCCCCTTAATTAACGTCCTAAAAATTTCTGTACGACCTCATTTCACCGGGGGTAACTGAAATCTTAGAGAAATTTTTCATTAGCCGTAACTCGCAAACGAAGCATTTTAGGACAAATGTTTATACAAAATTTTCTATTATTTTTACGAATAGAATAGGTTATAAAAATCCCGGGAGAACTTTGTGGTGCACTTTGTATAAAACTTAAATCATTTAATCGATCAGATTTTATCAATTTATTACAAAAAACATGTGAAGTCGAAAAAACGTGAGCAGTGGGTGGTACTTGTGTTAAGGTAATTTATTATTACGAAAATTATATAAATTTGTTTGACATTAAAAGAGAGAGAGAGTGTGTGTGAGAGAGAGAGAGAGAGAGAGAGAGAGAGAGAGAGAGAGAGAGAGAGAGATCGCAAGAGAGTTATTTCAGGTCAGTAGATAATATGAACAAATATTTTTATATTATCTACCTTTAATGTCATCTAAAATAAATTAAACACTGCACTGTATAATTTAGCGTGCTTGTAATTACTAAAATATGTCGAAATATTACACTATACAACAAAATATGCCTTTAGTTTAATCAACTAAAAATTTTTCTTTTGTTAAACTATTTAACAGTTATTATCTATTATTTTTATTACTAGTATATATATAAATCGATTCGAATAATGGCACCGTAATTATCAGATCAAATATCAAACAAGTTTAGTGAAATGAAATAAACTATTAAATAACACTGTATTGACATAACTTAAATATTAACTTCGAAAACTTTTCTGTAATGCAATCTACATTTTAAAAATCATTTTCAAACTGTTGAATTCAACAGGTTCTCCTAAAAAACAATATTATTCTTCATAAATATGTAACAAACTAGGATTTTTTTTAGAATTAAAATTTATAACTAAAGCACAATAAAAATTGAGTATATAGATTTAAAATTGTAAGGAAACTGATAAAATTGTCTAGCATGAAACTTTAACTGGTAAGAACACTAACGTTATATAAAGATTCAAAATTTTTCAAATAGTTTATTAAGTTAAAAGGTCTCGGTAGTTGGGGAAGGATAACGCGTTCCCGCAAAAAAAAAATCATAAAAATAATCTCTGAAAATATATTTTTTTCCTTCATTATATTAAATTAATTAATATAGTGCTATGTTAGTTATTAAAATATATATAAAAACAAAATTGCGCTCAAAACGTTTTTACTTAAAATCTAAACCTAGATTTTCGATTGTAAAATTATCAATACCATTAGATGATACGGAAAAATATAACAATAATTAAATAAAGATAACATAAATCCAGTAATTCATGCATAATTTTTCCTAACCGATATTCTTTTGTTGCGCTTATTACAAGAATGATACGCATCTTAACGTTTACTTTGATAATAAAAAAATTGTGTTTTAGTTATTTTTTAAATTTCACTTGCAAAAATCTCTGATAACTACGAAAAAGATACAGCAATAACAATTTGCACAGTAGGATACAAAAGTAAAAATATTCTCTTGTACAGAATTGTCTGTAAATATTGATGTACAACTGGAAAAGTTTACTACAAAATGGAATAGATTAAGAAGAAAGTCTTTATTTTAGATTCAATCTTTTAAGAAGGAAAGGTTTTGAGTAATCTGTATAAAAATTTAGTCCGTAAAAGTTCCTGTACGGTAGATAGAAGAAAGTTCATTAGATCGTGGTCAATTAACCACACATCTCAGAAATGGTCGACCTGTAACTGTACAAGACTACACTTCATTTACATTCCTATTTATCATCCTCTGAAGTAATACCTTACGGTAGTTCCGGACGCTAAGCAGAAAAAACGAGCGGAAAGTTCATGACCCGACCAGACTATACCGGGTGACAGAAAAAACTCCGGGTTTTCAAGAACGAATATAGTTTTTTATCTTGCAGCCATCAACAGTGTTTTTATGTGTAACCTTGAATGCGACAACAATCAAATTTTATCCTACCATTCTCGGTGAGATATTAACTGCGTTGGACTGTTGCACAGACCAAGGTGTTATGAGCCCGATCCTTAATACCATAGAGTAGCCACAAGAGAAAGCAATGTGCGTGTACCAATTCGTTGAAACAAAATCAGTTTTATCATACAAAGAAATTAAACGCGAATCTCTCGTAGAAATTCTCGAAGTGTACACGTAATCATACGTAAGTGATACGAATAGTTTTGGAAAACCGGAAGAGTTTTAAAAGGAAAGTCACCGGATAGGCCTAAAACAAGTGCTGAAAACACAAAAAGAATTTGACTGCCTTTAGAAGTCCAAAACGTTCAATTTGTAGTGATAGACGTCGTCTTAAAATTCCTAAACGCGCTGTCCCTGAAATTGTTTGCAAGCGATTGAAACGATAAGCCAAAAAGAATTCTATTTGTAAACGACAATGTTAGACTTCATTTCTGCTGATGAAAACTACCTGCAGCGCATTTTATTTTCTGTTGAAGCAACATTTCATCTTCATGGAATCGTGAATCGCCAATAATTTTCCAGTATGAGGCTCATAAAATCCACACGAATCTGTGCAATTTGTTCGCATTTGTCCGAGTGAATCTAGTTTGGTATTATGCGTAACCGAATTTTTGGGTTTTGGGATTTTTTTTCATGAGCAGAGTATTGCGGGTATAGAATAATTGGAAATGTTAAGAGAGTTTGCGTTTCCGCTGATTGAAAATACGGAGAGCGTAATTTTTCCAACAGGATTGAACCTCTCCACATCATGCAGAATAACTGCGCTCGACAACAGTTTCCCAAAATGTCGGATAGGCAGAAATGTTCCCGTCGCTTAGTCACCGCGAAAAGTCTCGGTTTGACGCCACTGTATTTCTTCTTTTCAGGGTAAGTAAACGATATCTTATACAAAGAAAAATCCAGTCACTCGACCACCTGTGCAAAAAAATAGCAGCTGTGGACGTTATCCTGCAGACATGCTCCCCAGAATGTGGAATGATATGGATGATGTCTGCAGGGCTGTAAACGGTATTCATATTGAGTTATATTAAAAAGTAAAAAAAAACTTTAGATTTTGTACTTTTGTGTAATAAAACATATATTTGTAATTCTAAGTGTAATTTTTACAAACACCCGGTCTGTATTTGTTTTTATTCGCTCCTCGATAAATTCTCTCCACTACAGTCCTGTTATTGTTTCTAATTAACAACATTTCCTGGGCTGGTGATCCGTAGATGTAGCAAACTGCATCATTTACGAATAAAAGGGACGCTGCTGCTTACCTACTACGAATTAGCAGAGGTTCATCAGAGTTATGAGGAATATTACACGAACAATAAAACGACTGTTCAGGATTAGATTTAAAATATATCTGGGAACGGCAACATGGACCATTACTGATAAAATCAAATTTATTAACTGACAATTTTAGGTACATCTGGCAAAGAACATACGATTTTAAATATATCAGTATGATTACTATTTTTTTTTCGTCCTGTGTGTTTGCAATCTTTTATAATAAAACGTCTAACAGTCTATTGTGTCAATTAAAAATATAACTTTTCTTTGTAAGAACCACTAATTTTCTTTAAAAAAATTCAGGGTATTATAGAGATTCTTCTATCTTCTACCAAATTCGAAAATACAGTAAAAATAATTCTCAGCTAATTTTTTTTATTCTCTTTCGGACTGTAACTTTAAAAGTAGACAACATTAAAGATGTAGGCTAATATTTTAGTAACAGAAATTTTTTATACAACCTGTAGTTGTTAATGTTGAAAATAAAAGTTAGATAAGAAGTCTATACCACTTTGTAAAGAGGAGCAGTAAGAAGAGTTAGAAGTGAGGGTTGATGTAGATTTTATGTTGTACAGTGGAAGGGGCATATCTACATTCCTCAGTCAGTCTCTTATCAAATACTAGGAATAGGTAGCTGCTAACTACACCTGATTTCTTTAGCTTAACTACACATATAAAATACATGATATATTTTATATTTTTGTATAATATTCAGAAAAATACTCATTTAAAGCAAATAAACAATGATCAACAGTTCTTTTTATTGTAAAATTGTATCTTTTTAATTAATTTAAATAACGCATCAAATATTTCAGAGTAAACAAGCTAAAATAAGAGAAAAAGTTTTTTTTTTAAATAAATTTTGTAAAAAAATACAACATATTTACTACAGCACTAAATGAATTAAGTTTTTTTCTTTTAATTATATAACTAATAATTTTTTGTTTCAAAATTCTAAAAATATTTTTTTTCAAAGCATTTTTATTAATTAATCAGTTTAATTAGTCACACAAAATAAGTTATTAACTCTTTAAGAGTTAGTTAATACTCAATTTATCCCCAACTTTAAAAAATCGATCTTTTATTTAAAGGTGAAGATTTTTTTTTAAATTTTTAGTTAGTTGTTTTATTAGTTTTTTCTACATCAACTTTTAATTCGGTTTATATTAAGCAAATCAAATGCTACTTGTTCCAGAATATTATCACAAAAAGAATGAATTTTATTAAATATATTACACTACATTTACTAGCGAAATCTTTGGTAATATACAAAGCTAAAACTGATAAACACAACAAAACTTTACCTCAAGAATAATAAAAAATCAGAACTTTTGAAACCGTTAATAGATATTGCATGTTATCGTCCGTATAGCAAGGCTCAAAAGTTTTAAAAAATTACAACTTTAACGTTATCCGTGCCGGCTAGAAATTTCATTTCTTTTCTTGCAAACACTAAAGCTAAAAACTTTAAAAGCTAAACTTTGAAAGAGCATGTATTTATAAATTATTTCTAAATACAATTCCAATTTAGAATACCAATTATTAATTTACGGATAATGGTATTCATTAACTTACGACAATATTGCTTGAGAATTGATAGAAAAATTACCTTATTAAAAAAAATACATATTTAATATGAATTTTATCAATAATGACGTAAAAACATCTTTTATGAATACCAAACAGAGGTTCATTTTTCATTAACACTTAACAGTTTTAAATTTATTATTAAACATTTTTTTGTGAAAAACAAACATAATATTAAACTGATTTTTGTTCATGTGAGAGGATATTTGTTTTAATTGCTTTTATTAAAATTCATAATGGCATTCTTTCTTGATATATACTTCTACATTAGTCAACCTTATTATCTAATGTCATCGCTAGATTGTCATCGCTAGATTGTTATGAATTACTTTATTTCTATTTTCTTTTTTTTTAAATCCATTCAGCTGCTCTGAAATTACAGAGAAACAAATATAACTTCTTCCTAACTTAGTCGACTAATAAAATATTATTACCATTTTCAAAACAATTCATAAATAGTTCAAAAAAATTAAAAAAAAAGCCGAATGAAAGACAACGTAAAAGAAAGAACAAAAGAGAGGAATGTTTTGTTTTAAAATAAAGTTTATTAAGGTTAACAATAACTAAGTAAGGCCATATTTATTTTTAAGGGCCCAAGAAGTCAAGAGGAATTTTATATATAAAAAACTATTTTAAACTACACAAAAGTGACATTAATGATAAAATTTGATTAGCCTAACACTGGAATTTTAAAGGGTTCTTACAACAACTAGAAAAACCAAGAAATAAATACACAAAGAACGAAAATATTCTAAAAGGGTGTAAATAAAAAACACGTCATAAAAAAACAATCTTTCATCCAATAATAAAAAAAGATTTATATGAACGAAGCCTAACAAGAGCGCTGAATGAAATGGTGCATATAAAACAGCTGTTAGTCCTACACAACAACAGTTGATCGACTGTAAGTTTACCAATAGAGCCATAAAGATTCGGTTTGCTTTAAATCACTTTATTTTTCAAGACAAAACATAAAATATGATACTAACAGTTTTGATTCTTTTCTATAAAAATAACTTACTGGGTAAGATATACCTTAAAAACATCAATTCAAATGATTCAATTTACAAAACTAAGAAACGAACAAATTTCCAGATTTTGGTTACATATTTATATAAATCCATTACACCTGAATTGAACATAAAAAATATCTGATGTGGACAACTCATGACTTCATTGTACGCCTACTAAATTACACTAAACACATTTAAAAAAATAAGTACATAAAGTACATAAAATTTTATTTCATTAAAAACTTATTATTTTTTATTATATATTATTTATATATTTTTTATTTTTGTTATTATTGAATTATTCATCGTAATTTATTTTTTTTTACTATGAGAGGTTAATAATTATTAATAAATCAATATATTTAAATAAAAATAAAAAAATGTAAAAAAAGAAGATGAAGTCGAGTATGAACTGATGTGCGTTTCCCTTGCAAGATCCAAATATTTCATTAATTAAAATTTTATTTGGCTATATAACTCTGGAACCAATGAAAATAAGTACCACTTATGATATATCGTTGAAAAGCTTTCAATGAAGGCGTATTACTGTAGTTAAGTAAAAGTTCAAAATCCAGATTTTTTTTGGATTTTGGACTTTTTGGACACCATTGGTTCAGTCGATTGCAATCAAAAGAGGAGATGCACAACTAGATGTTACAACAGTCCAAAATCCAAAATTTCAACATCCTACGGCTAATCGGTTTTGAGTTATGCGAGACACATATGTACGTACAGACGTCACGCCGAAACTAGCCAAAATGGATATTTCCGTTGAAATCTGGAAACTGACATTTTTCGCTATCACAATACTTCATTTACTTCGTACAAGAAAGTAAATATGTTCTTTCGTAAAAAAAAAAAAATTAAAAATATAAAAAAGTTCAATTCGTCCTTTAAAAATATTTTTAAAATTTTTACGGCTGCACCAAATTAAAATTGAATTTACACTAAATTTTACAAGTAAAATATTTAAAGAACTGATGAAGTTTTTTTTAGTGTAATTTGTAGTTCTCATTTTTTAATCTCTAATATAATTATAGATTAGGCTACAAAAAAAGACTGCAAAATACGATATAAATCTGCATCTTTATATATTAAAAAAAAAAAAATCAGAGCGTTTTCTAAGTTTTTGAAACATAAATATCTTACACTTATCTCAAATTTTGTGTCCAATTAATTTTTTTTTGGAATTTTGCATGATGATCCTTTGAATCCTTTGAATGTCAAAAAATTAAATCAGATCAGATTTTAAATTAAATTAGGAGTTAAATTATTATACTAAAATAACTATTTCATTGTACAAATTAACGAAAAAAGAATTTCCGAATCGTCTATGCGGATCATTGAATTTTTGTTTAAAACATTTTTCATTTGTTCGAAAGAAAACGTAATCCGGAACAACCGGAAGAATTTTTCCCCTAAAAAAATAAAGAAGATAGTCGAAATCGGTCACTTAAAAGTCTTATAAAAAATATATACAGATGGATTTGAGAATTGCCTCTTTTACTTTCCTGACATCATATCTCTAGAGCTATGCAAGAAGGAAAGTATGTTGATATTCAGTCAATACATTGGGCATTGATTTTTTTTAATTTCTTGACCTTTCATGACCCAGGGACCCCAAAAAACAGAAAAAAAAACCTGGGGGTAATGTTCGTACGTACATATGTACATGTGTTGACGTATTTGAAGCATAGATTTTGATAAAAATTTGTTATCAATATCTCCAGGGTAGGTAGATAGTTTTTGGGGTCATTTTTTCAAAATTTTGCAAATAAAACACCACTTTATATTAAGCTACTTACATGTGTGCATGCTTATCTTACAATTTAAAAAAAATTACCCCAAAAACCGAAAAAGAGCTACATTTTTATTTATTGCAAATTTTTTAACAGTTTTTGTATGTTTTCCTATGCACAATAGTAGTTAAAGTGTTCCCAAAAAAAAAGTACGTTGGGGGTAAAATATTGGGGATCGGGGAGCCGATCAATGTTTAAAAATATAGATATTTTAAAAACGTTTTTGGGGTTAATTAAAATTTTTGTATTGTAATAATATTAGGATAAAATTTCGTCATAATTCACCCAGTACCCATAACAAAAATCCCCCAAAACCCAAAACAAGAAAAGAAATCTTAGGTAACAACAACATCTTATTGGTTGTACATTTTTCAATGGAATTTTTTTTAGTTTATTCCATTGAACGTAGTAAAAGTAAAAAAATTAAAATCTTTCTTGGGAGATGATTTTGGAACTACACAAAAAAGTTTTATGCTGTCAAAATTTTTCTAATTGTTGAACTTTTTACTTCCTTATACAAGGAAGTATAAATCGCGAAAAATTTCGGTTTTCAGATTTCAACGGAAATATCCATTTTTACCATCCCTGAATCCATTTTGACTACTTTCGTAGTGACGTCTGTACGTACATACTATGTATGTACGTATCTCGTATAACTCAAAAACGATTAGCAGTAGAATGTTGAAATTTTTGATTTAGGACTGCTATAACATCTAGTTGTGTACCTCTCCTTTTGATTGCAATCCACTGAACCAAAAATGCCCGAAACAAAAAAAAAATTAGATTTTGGACTTTCTTAATTGCAATAATAAGCACTCATCACTGATATCTTTTCACTGATATATTTACATGGGACTTATTTTCAATCGTTCTAGAGTTATGGCTAAATAAAATGTTAGATCTTATGGGAAGGCACTTTTTTTTTTAATTTAAATAAATTGATTTATTAGTAATTATTAACCTCTCATTGTAAAAAAAAAAATACGATGAATAATAAATCAATAATAACAATAATAATAAAAATGTGAAAAAATATAAGTTATTAATGAAATAAGATTTTATGTACGTTTCATTTTAAAATAATGTGTTTATATTTTAATAGAAATAGAAGTCATATGGTGTCCACATCAGATTTTTTTGATTTATTTAAATATATTATGATAATTTTACAATAAAACATCATAAATTATCTCACTACAGTATAGAAAACTTAGGTAACTTTTTGTCATATCATATTTTTCCATCATATAAAAATAAATCAGCAATGCCAGGAAAGTATTATACAACTTTTGTTGTCAGCCTTTTATTATTATTTATTATTATTATTATTTTTATTATATTTATCATTATCATTATTATTATTATTATTAATGTAGAACCGTCTAAATAAATCCTAGAGTAATAATTCATTATTCCAATTAATTTACTGTAATATATAACCGGAAAATTATAGATAAGAATAAAACCATATCCTATTAATACATGACATTTAATTCATAAAATAACCTTTGATAAACACTTAAATTTACTGAACTAGTTAAAGCTTTGTAACTAATTTTAAGAAATAAACTATTTTTGGAGAGCAATCATATATCTATTTTTACTCCTTTTTCCTATTAAAATTCAGAATACATGAAATAATAACTATGAAATAACAATATTTTAAGATTAACTTCGCTGAAATAGGTTTAACATAAAAAAAGATCTATAATCGACTTTTTGTTAAACTAATTGGTTTTACGTGTAAGAACGTAATTATAGTAAAAATTAACAAGTATAATAAATTATCGTTAACTCTTTTTTAGCTTGAAGTAATTAAATATGATTTGGCACCTTCGTATAAAGAAAATACAAAACTTATAAAATTTTAAAAATATCAGATCCACCCGTCGATCAAAATACTGCGTGTATTATAAGTTTGACATCTTACTCAAACTTTTTAATGTAAAAACGCGTTAATTATTAAAGATAAAATAAGTTATCCAAATCTTTATAAGTAATTTTACCTTCCCAGAATTAACAGACATACTTAGCAACTGTTAAAAAATAATAATGCCTTTCGTATTAATTTCGATGTTTTCAGGGTCAAAAATTTTAATAATTCGATTAAAATATTCTAAATGTATGCAAATATGTACATGTTTATGTAATTATCTGTATGTTACATTCATATATGTGAATTTATATTTTCACAGGCTTTTTTATAAATATGACTTTTTTATACAGAGTAATTCAGGAGGACAAGGAAATAATTTGGTAACAGATTCTTTTTTTTTCCAGAACGAAAAATGCTTTCGCGTTATCATCGTCCGGTCACTAGATATTCGTTGTAGATAAATAAATGTTAAAAATTGATAATTGAAAATTAAACCCCAGAAACGTAAAAATACATGTTAAAATGAAAAAAAAACCTGTAGCGTATGCTAAAATCTAAATAAAAACACTAAGATTATACAAACATTTTATATATCTCGATTAAGATAACAAAATACCGTATGCTTTACGGCAAATGGCATAAATAGTTTTAGCGTGATACAGTAATTCAAATATTGGAATATACACGGAAGATCCTAAAAAGTCGTAAAACATAAGATAATTTCGTTTCATTATCCCCTACAATAGTTCGCATGTTAGCTCCTAGTTTATATTTGCGACGTAATGCCGCATAGCAGGTACAATCCGCAAGGGTGTGGTGCACACTTGTCAGTTGACAGTCGCAGCGAGCACAAAGGGGGAGATTCATCTGTTATATAGATATCCATGAATGTGCCTAGTATGGTCTATTCGCAAACTACAAATAACCTCCTCTTGACGGTTATTTCTGAATGAGGAGCTCCAGGGTGACAATGTCTTTAATCGGACGAAGTTTATTGTAAATATTAGCACCCCACTCGCTTTAAACAGACAAGATCGTTCGAAGCGACGCGCTTGGGAAAAGGGAGCTGGAAAAAAGCCTCCTTTGTCCCGCCATCAGCGCGCTCATTGCCTGAAATCCCAATACGGCTGGGATCCAGCAGAAGCTCATTGTTGTATTACGGTGATCCATTTGCGAAATAATACACCGAATCTCACAGAAAACAGGGTGTCTCGAGTATATGTCAGCAATCGCCTGCAAGGCACTCATAGAATCCGAGGAAACAAGTACATATCGAAATCTAAGCAAAAAGGTAGGCGACGAAAATACTGACTATGCTGGAGAGGCCAGACATGTATGTTCTGCTGCCGATCACGAAAAGTACAATCCACGGAATTAACGTTTTTAGAGCCATTCTTATAAACTGTACCATCAGGATTCAGGCTATTTATAATATTATAAAATTTGTTTCATAATATAACCGGATTTGTGTTATTTTTATTATTTTGAGAAAGATCAAAGCGGTAATTAACGAGAGAAGGCCGCGAAGGGAGGTAATAACAAGAAGCAACAATAAGGACTAGAGATATATTTAGAGCTGAGAAAAAGTACTGATGCCTAGCGGAGCAACAGATCTAGGCTGTTCCTGGTAATGATTAACATGCTGATGTACCACATCTAATACCACATCAAAGGTTGGATGATTTGGTTGCGCTTTATGTGAGCCACATAGGAGTATGTCAATTACTTCAGTCTATTACAAGAGAGATGGCTTACCACTCTCCACCAGCAGACTTATCATGAGGCTTGACCGAAACGCACTTGTTGCAAGACGGATGAATGAATGATGAGACTGATTCTCACTTATGGGAACTGATTCTAGAACTTGAAATTTAAAAAAATTGAATATTAGTAGACATCCGAAAACGCTTTGTTATAAACTTACGGCTAGCGAAAAATTACGCCCAAATTTCTGTTCTCTCGATGAAATTAGGTCATATTGAAATTTTTAGGTGGTAAACTTGATGGTTTCTTATGTTTTTTGACCTGGAAAATCAAATAAAATAGGTCCCAGAACTGTACCTCCTGTTTTTTTCTTGATATTCAACGTAAAACAGAAAAATTTTGTGGCATTTGTTATAAATCTTTATTTGTTTATTGGTAATAAAAAAATTATTTACGGCAAATTTAAAAAAGTGTTCTTTTACTCGATTTTTTTTAACCTTGTTAACAATTTAGTCAAAAGCTACTAGAAATATATGTAATTTAAAGAATTAAAAAAAGTTCTTTTGTTACTTTTCTAAAGTTTTTTTGTTGAAAAATTCATGCGCTGAATTTTTCAAGATTAATTTTTTGATTTAAAAAAAATTTTCTTTTTTCTTTTTTTCTTTAATTTTGGTATACCTTTAATTAATTTTATTTTTAATTATTTCTAATTAATTTTCAGTTATACACAAATTTATTTTTTTTAAATCCATGTTGTTTGTTATTACGAAGTACCTTATCGTTTAAAATTGCTTTATTTTTCTTGATAAACACTTTATAATACAAAACAAGAATTTAAAAAAATAAATACATTTATTATTGACAAAAAGATAACATTGATACGGTAATGAATAACTTGATAAAATCAAAAACAGAAAAACGGTTTTTAGAAAACAGAAAAAACAAAATTGAGCATGAAATATTGATATTAACAATAATCAGGTTGGAGAAATAACCCAATAACCCGATATAACCATCCAAACTTAATCTACGCACGCTAAACCTTGATAATTAACAATTATGTTTTGAGTATTTAAATAATAAATTCAGTATTTATTGCAATCAAAATATTACTGTTAATTAGTCAAGGTTAACGAGCGAAGCGAGCCTAGGTTAAGTTTGGTTAGATTATATTTATAATTATAAACAATAATGCTTATATCTTTAATATGTAAAATACGTTCATATGGAGAATGTTTAAAATGACTTGTATAAAACAGCTTGTTAGTGTGTTATCGGGTTATTTCTCTAACCTGGTTATTGTTAATAACAATATTTCCTGCTATTTTGAGTGCCTCCTCTATGAATCATGAGACCTTGCTGTTGGTGAGGGGGCTTGAGTGCTCAGGGATACAGAGTAGCTGGACCGAAGGTGCAACCATATCGGAGAGGTATCTGTTGAGAGTCAAGACTAAGGAATGATTCCTGAAAAAGGGCAGCAGCTCTTTCAGTAGTTGTTAGGGGCGTGAGTCACAATGACTTATACGGCCATATCAACATCACTCAGTCCTCTGAGTACTGCGCTGCTGAAAGCAATGGAAAACTACAGCTGTTTTTTTTTTCAAGAAAATGTGGCTCTCTGCATTTTCACATAATAATAATGGAGGCGCCTTCCTTGGTAAAATATTCCGGAGGTAAAATAGTCCCCCGTTCGGATCTTCGGGTGGGGACTACTAAGGAAGGGGTCACCAGAAAAGTAAAAAATAACATTCCACGAGTCGGAGCGTGGAATGTTAGAAGCTTAAAAAAGGTTGGTAGGGTAGAAAATTTAAAAAGGGAAATGGATAGGGTAAAGGTGGATATAGTAGGAATTAGTGAGGTTCGGTGGGAAGAGGAAGGCGACTTTTTTTCAGGGGACTTTAGAGTAATTAACTCAGCGTCAAATAATGGGCAGGCAGGAGTAGGTTTCGTGATGAACAAGAAGATAGGGAGGTGAGTGGAGTATTTCAAGACGTATTGCGATAGAGTCATTGTAATAAGGATAAAATCAAAACCTAAACCAACAACGATTGTTAACGTCTATATGCCTACAAGCGCCCATGATGATGATGATTAAGAGTGTGTATACGAAGAGATTGATGAAGCAATTAAACACGTAAAGGGGGATGAAAATTTAATAATAGTTGGAGATTGGAATGCAAGCATTGGAAAAGGCGAGGAAGGAAATATAGTGGGTGAATACGGGCTGGGCAAAAGGAATGAAAGAGGGGACCGACTTATAGAGTTTTGCACGAAGTATAATTTAGTAATTGCCAACACCCAATTTAAAAATCATAATAGAAGAATATACA
Source organism: Lycorma delicatula (assembly GCF_047948215.1). NCBI lineage: Eukaryota > Metazoa > Arthropoda > Insecta > Hemiptera > Fulgoridae > Lycorma > Lycorma delicatula. The sequence goes on from NC_134462.1 coordinate 93,502,358, forward strand.
CTTGGAAAAAGCCAGGCGATACTGCAAGGTATCAGATAGATTATATCATGGTTAAGCAAATATTTAGAAATAAACTCGTTGACTGCAAAACTTACCCTGAAACAGACATTGATAGCGACCATAATTTGGTGATAATGAAATGTAGATTGGGGTTTAAAAACCTGAGGAAAAGGTGTCAGATGAATCTGTGGAATTTAGAGAAGCTTGAGAAAGAGGAGGTAAAGAAGATTTTTGAGGAGGACATCGCTAGAGGTCTGAGTAAAAAAGATAAGATAGAAAATGTAGAAGAAGAATGGGAGAATGTTAAAAAGGAAATTCTTAAATCAGCAGAAGCGAACTTAGGCGGAATAAAGAGAACTGGTAGAAAACCTTGGGTTTCAGACGATATATTACAGCTGATGGATGAACGTAGTAAATATAAGAACGCTAGTGATGAAGAAAGTAAAAGGAACTATCGGCAATTAAGAAATGCTATAAACAGGAAGTGCAAACTGGCGAAAGAACAGTGGATTAAAGAAAAGTGTTCAGAAGTAAAGAGAAATGAACATTGGTAAAATAGACGGAGCATACAGTAAAGTTAAGGAAACTTTTGGGGTACATAAATTAAAATCTAATAATGTGTTAAACAAAGATGGTACACCAATATATAATACGAAAGGTAAAGTCGATAGATGGGTGGAATATATTGAACGTAGGAAATTAATTAGAAAATGGTGTTATAGAGGAAGAAGAGGAAGTTGAGGAGGATAAAATGGGAGAAACAATACTGAGATCTGAATTTAAGAGAGCATTAAAAGATTTAAATGGCAGAAAGGCTCCTGGAATAGACGGAATACCTGTAGAATTACTGTGCAGTGCAGGTGAGGAAGCGATTGATAGATTATACAAACTGGTGTGTAATATTTATGAAAAAGGGGAATTTCCGTCAGACTTCAAAAAAAGTGTTATAGTCATGATACCAAAGAAAGCAGGGGGCAGATAAATGTGAAGAATACAGAACAATTAGTTTAACTAGTCATGCATCAAAAATCTTATCTAGAATTCTATACAGAAGAATTGAGAGGAGAGTGGAAGAAGTGTTAGGAGAAGACCAATTTGGTTTCAGGAAAAGTATAGGGACAAGGGAAGCAATTTTAGGCCTCAGATTAATAGTAGAATGAAGATTAAAGAAAAACAAACCAACATACTTGGCGTTTATAGACCTAGAAAAGGCATTCGATAACGTAGACTGGAATAAAATGTTCAGCATTTTAAAAAAAATAGAATTCAAATACAGAGATAGAAGAACAATTGCTAGCATGTACAGGAACCAAACAGCAACAGTAACAATTGAAGAACATAAGAAAGAAGCCGTAATAAGAAAGGGAGTCCGACAAGGGTGTTCCCTGTCTCCGTTACTTTTTAATCTTTACATGGAACTAGCAGTTAATGATGTTAAAGAACAATTTAGATTCGGAGTAACAGTACAAGGTGAAAAGATAAAGATGCTACGATTTGCTGATGATATAGTAATTCTAGCAGAGAGCAAAAAGGATTTATAAGAAACAATGAACGGCATAGATGATGTTCTACGCAAGAACTATCGCATGAAAATAAACAAGAAGAAAACAAAGATAATGAAATGTAGTATTTTTGAAAGTGTATGTTTGGAGTGTCGCTTTATATGGAAGTGAAACTTGGACAATCGGAGTATCTGAGAAAAGGTTAAAAGCTTTTGAAATGTGGTGCTATAGGAGAATGTTAAAAATCAGATCGGTGGATAAAGTGACAAATGAAGAGGTATTGCGGCAAATAGATGAAGAAAGAAGCATTTGGAAAAATATAGTTAAAAGAAGAGACAGACTTATAGGCCACATACTAAGGCATCCTGGAATAGTCGCTTTAATATTGGAAGGACAGGTAGAAGGGAAAAATTGTGCCACGTTTGGAATATGTAAAACAAATTGTTAGGGATGTAGGATGTAGAGGGTATACTGAAATGAAACGACTAGCACTAGATAGGGAATCTTGGAGAGCTGCATCAAACAAGTCAAATGACTGAAAACAAAAATAAATTTTGAGTTATTTCCAACTGAAAAACTTGCAAATTTTTGGTGACGGGGTGAAACGAAAAGTACCCAGCACGCTACAAGTGTAATATACATTATAGAACCTTTTTCGGTAAATGAGTACCACTATTTTTTTTCTTCCACATCAGTGGGTATTTGGAGGTATTTGCACAGATATTATAAGAAATTATGATTATATCGCTAGTTAAGGTTAGCGAGCGAAGCGAACGTAGATTATGTATAATTTATATTGACAATTACAAGCAATAATGCTTATATTGGACCTCTCTATATATATTTGGAAGACCCATGTTTGAATAAAATCTACGAGTAGAAATAATAAAATATAGAAGACTAATCCAAGAATGATTGATATGGAAAATTGGTACTTTTTGGGTAAAAAAGTTATTCGGTTATTGGTTTATTTCGTTATTGCTATGTAAATGTAAAAATTCGCGTTTTTATTGTTATTTAAAAAAATAATAAATGGTACTTAATAATTTAGTTTCAGGAAAATGAAATTAAGAATGAGATTAGATTCACGTACGACTAAATTAAGTTAGGTTAAACTTAAGGTAGGGTTTTGGTAAATGTGCAATATACATTATTAAGAAGTAAATAAGTGAAATTTTATTGAGTTTAAGTTAGATTTAGGTCATTAGGTTTAGGTTTGGTTAGGTTTAGGTTAGATTAGTCCCGGGTTCGAATCCTCGTCAGGCATGACATTTTCACACACGCTACGAATCATTCATCTCATCTTCTGAAGAATGCTTTAATGGTGGATCCGGAGGTAAAAAAAAAAATTAGGTTAGTAATTCATAAATTTGACAAACTTATCGTCATTTATCTGAAGTCACAATGGAAGACTCTTGAAACTTACTTTTAAGACAACTTAATCTTAAGCAAATATAATCTTATTCTTAACTAAATTTAACCGAAGTAAAATTATTTAGTCAGAAAATAATGTATATTACAGGTATACAGTACAAAATAACGAAATTTTGAGTGCGGGTACTGTCCTATCTAATTTACGAGGGACATAATTCGGGTAAAAGGCGTTTCCGATAAATAATCTCAATTGTAATGATAACTTAGGTCTTAATATAACGTATATTCCATATTTCATCATAATCAGAGGCGACTCCCTAAGTGTATATATTTTACCTAGATTTTCTTAGAGACATTATCAGACAATTTATTTCGCAAAGATCAGATGCAGAACGAGTTTAATAGAAACAAAAAACAACAAATGTATTTGTAGTAGTTTGCACATCAGAACAATTTAACCGATATATAAAATTTGCTTCACTATTTAAAAGGATTAGTTGCTTAACATCGTTTAGTTCAGCTGAGTTTTATACGCGTATAAAACTGCTACGCTTTCCTATATGTATCAGTATAAATCTAATATTCGATTTAATTTCCTCAATTTGTACTACTATTTAGATTTTTCAAGTTACTATATCATTTAATTCCATAGTTTGAAATAAATGATTGATTATGACCTATTTTTTTATTTCAAATGAAGAATAGTTTGAAATAATGAAAAATAACTTAAATAATTGCATAAATAAATAATAGAGCGTTTAAAAAAAAATGTTGCAGCCAATTTAAAGATTAGATAAAAAAACAATAAATTAGCTAAATAACTAAATATGGCGTTTTTCCTTCGGTTCTTCTAACAAAGACAAAGAATTCTACTTTCAGGAAAACTTTTGGAAAACAATACTATTAGCTTTGCTTTTGTATCGAAATCCATGTTTTACTGATGAAACGCTGGGCATGAGACCGCCGCAGAAAAAAAATAAAATAAAAATTTTTTTGCTAAAAAATTAACGCGTTGTATTACTAGACAGCACGTTTTTAAATTCAAATTAAATTAAAAATGTGTATGTAATTAATATGAACATATATTAATATGAAACGGATTTTGAACTAATTTTCTAAATTTCCGGCTATCCGGAAACGGATCCGTCAAAACATTATTTTTGTTAAAAATAAAAATTAAGTTACAATTATTTACCTTAATAATGGCTGTAAATATATCAAAACAAATATGAAGAGGGAAAATGATGGAACACAAGTGGCCCACTAGACAGAACAGCATAAGGTTCATATTTTTATTGTAATCACGAATGTAATAAATCATTTGATATTTTAAATCAAAATTGCCATAAAATATAAAAAACATAAATCGCAAATCCAATACATGTATACTGAAACGCCACAGATATTAAAATTTCAAACGGTTTATCACATACTAATCGTACATTTTTATTATACATTTTCCACTATAAATTTAGTCATTTAATCTGTTAACCTTAAAGGTATGTGATAAACTAAACAACTAAGCGTTCGTCATAGCAACTAATGTAAACAAAAAAAATAAAAATAAATAATTTGTTTGTACACGTTGTGTAAATGATCTGTCTAAAAATTAAAATAACTTATACCAATCTAAAAGTGAATACCTGATATACTCGATATCAAAAATTTTTTCCTAATTAAAAAAATATTAACATTTTTTAAAAATCACACAAAAAGATTTTTTATTTTATTTTTTTATTAAAATAATAGAAAAATAATTTTTCTTTTTAATTGTTTTCTTTTATTTAATTTAATTTTTACTTCTTTATGTTTACAAATATATCTATGTCCATTGACAACATTTTTTGAAAGTACAATATTATAATACAAATTAGCTACCGATACGTAACGTGAAAAAAATAAAAATTAAAATAGTTCATCTAAAAAAATTTCTTAATTATATCCAATATAAAGAGTAAAACACTAAAAAAAAAAAAATATTTCGCAATACATATGATGCTGATCAATATATGAATCGTAAACTGAAAACGTTTCAATTATTACATGAAACAATCCGTCGAACAATGATAACAAATAAGACTAAGAAAGAGATCAAATTAAAATTTTATAAAACTGTAGCCGTATCGGTTTTAATATATAATTCAGAGACGTGGGTTAAATAAGTAGCTTAAAAAAGCCACATGGCTTACATGAATTTTCTTCTTGCACGTGTAAGAAGACAATTCATGCATCGGAAAAAAGGTACTTGAGATCTGTGAAAGGTTGTAAGAGACTAGACAGTTTGTACCATGATGATATTACAGTAGTTAAATATATTTAAGATAGAAGTTTAGAGAATAAATAAAGATGGTTAGCGTATATAGATGCCGTTTGTAAGGTTACCGAAGAACAAAGTTATCTTTAATTGTTATCAATTTGTGCAACATTTTTTATTGTAATATACACATATATATCAATTAAACAATACATTCATATATGTATATATATTTAAACGAAAATTTTAATTTAAACGAACATTTTTTTTAACTTTTTAAACTTTTTCTCTTCTGTCTTTGATAGAAATTTATTTTTTGAAAACTTCATTTGTATTTACTTCTTCACCGTCGGCTAAATGTAGTTTAATTTTTCAAAGGTCACCCAAGTGTTCATTTTCGAGTCTGTTTCAGTATTTTTCTTTATTGAATTCATAACAAAAAAATCTACGTTCGCAGTCTGCACTGATTGTTTGAAAAGTTCTCAAAATGTTATATAGAAAGGAAAAGTTATAAATTTCAGGATTAGTTTTGACAAGTCGGTACCGTGGCGCGAGTGGTAGCTTCTCGGCCTTTCATTCAAAGGTCCCGGGTTAGAATCCTGATCAGGCATGGCATTTTCATACGCTACAAAAATTGTCATTCCTCTCATCCCCTGAAGCAATACCTAACGGTGGTCCCGGAAGCAAAAATAAAAAAAAAAATTAATTTAGATAAATGTTAATGTATCAATAAAGTATTGAAACCCCTAGTTTAGTTTCCTCTAGAGATTTCAATTCTGAATATTCGTTTCATATTTTATCTGCATTAACGTTTTTATTTGCCATAAATTCTGAATATTTTGTAGAAAGGTGTATTGTATTTTGATTTTCGAAAGCAAAATTGTTTCCTGAATTTATATTAATTTCATTATCAAATGCTTGTTAATCTTTTAAGTATTCATCTGCAAATCTGTTCTCCAAGTGCAAATATACACATTTAATAAATCGATCAAATAATAATAATCGTTCAATATAATTTTGACGTTCCGATAATATTTTTCTTACAGTGTCATTCCAAAAGACTTCTTGTTCCAAATATTTGTTTTTTAATCTGTTTATTTTAATTTTTATTGATGAGTATAATTGTTAAATCACTTGTTTGCAGATAGTTGCGCAAGTAAGTAATCTCGTCTAATAAATCTTTCAAAGCGAATACTGCTACCCGATATTGTAAATTAGTCAGAATTTTTCACAATAGATACAACTAGGGTCGTTGCATTCTGCTCTCTGATTTTTAAAATACTTTTTACACTTTCTTTTTCCTGTTTAGCCTCCGGTAACTACCGTTTAGATAATACTTCAGAGGATGAATGAGGATGATATGTATGAGTGTGAATGAAGTGTTTGTAGTCTTGTACATTCTCAGTTCGACCATACCTGAGATGTGTGGTTAATTGAAACCCAACCACCAAAGAACACCGGTATCCACGATCTAGTATTCAAGTCCGTGTAAAAATATCTGGCTTTACTAGGACTTGAACGCTGGAACTCTCGACTTCCAAATCAGCTGATTTGGGAAGACGCGTTCACCACTAGACCAACCCGGTGAGTTGATTTTTAAAATACTGAATTAATGTAACATAACTTTTTCGTTGGTGAAACACCAACTATGAAATACCTGGGTAAGCATCTAACCTCATTAAATTGATAGATGGGTGTGTGTGTGAAAGTCATTTCAGAAAGTTACTGAATAAAATGCGGCTCCCTTTCTGATTAAAGATTCATCATTACGAGATGTGAGTGAAAAGTTTAAAAATAGTGCTGTCACGGTTCAATAGGTGAGGCTAAGCTTGTCCATGACTGTGGAAGAGGAAGCTTGTTTTGTCCTTGAAAGATCACCGCGATATCTTTTTTCAGTAGAGAGTAGCATCCTGGTGAATGAAGACGTGTTCTCCGTTCTCGAGGGATTATTGATTTCGCAAAATGAATGAAAAAACGGAACTACGAGCTTGTGTAAAATTTTTCTTGATAACTGGAAAATCAGCTTGGAAAATTTTGAAATTGCTTAAAAACAGCTTTAGAAGATAAATGTCTGTGCCGGTAAAATGTTTTTTCTGGTTCAACAGATTCAAGATAGCCGCGAATCAGTCGAAGATGACCCCCACCCGGCCGGCCTTCCCTTCAAAAACCAAAGAAAACATTAAGAAAGTTTGCGGTTTAGTACGCTTTGACCAGAGACTTACAATTAGGGAGATGGCTGATGAATTGAATTTAAGTTTCTACTTGTTTCAATCAATTTTAACTGAAGATTTTAACATGCATCGAGTGTCCCCGAAATTCAATCTGATTGTTGTCACACTAGCAGAAACAACACCGTCTTGAAGTGCTCCAAAAACTGATTAATCAAGCTGAAACTGACCCAAGTTTGTTAAATAGGGTAATCACAGATGATGACTCATGGGTTTACGGGTATGACCTACAAACAAAGGCATAATCATCGCCTTGTCCAAGATTGATACGACCAAAAAACGCGTGATAGAGTCGATCGAATGTGCGGTTACACAAAAATGTGCGGAAGAAAAGGTGCCACTGACGAGACAAGAATTGACTTCAACACCACGAGAACAAGCGGCTCATCGTGCGTTCTCGATATCGTAATTTTTGTCCAAATTTTAAATTCCTGTGTTTCCGCAACCCCCTGTTTCCCTGATTTAACCCCTGCCGACTTCTACCGGTTTTTTAAATTGAAATTTTTGCTGAAAGGGAATAGATTTGACTGAATTAAAGACATCCAGGTAAATACGGAGAGGGTCTTAACACGCTTAAAAAAAAAATTTCCAGGAATGCTTCCAAAATTGGAAACACTGTTGGAGTCGGAACGTTCAGTAAGAAGGGGATTACTTTGGAGGAGATTCGAAGTACTGCCATTTTGAAATTACAAGCCCTGTCTTCAAACGTTCCAATCACACCTCGCATCTTGAGGGAATGTAAACCGGTTAATTTTAATTATCCATCATGGCGCCTTTCATCTCCGAGGAAGTTGTGAATTGAATAAGAAAAAATTTTCAGAGAAGCCCGAGTAAATCGACTCGTCGTGCGAGTTTAGAACTGGGAATACTGCAATCGACAATTGTGAAGGTTCTACAAAGCGCCTAAAACTTCAAGCAAACTTCGGTCTGTGCATACAATTGAAGATGACGGTCAACGCATACAAAATCAGACTATTTCTACAAATCAGACCATTCTTCTTCGCCGAGCCAACGGTTACTAGCGCTAGTCATCAAGACGAGTTACAGGAGTATGCTGTGCCACAAATTGAATATCGGCAATCCACGGTTTACTTCCAACAACTTGGCGCACCACCTCACTGGGGTTTACATGTTAGGAATTACCTACACGAACAATTTCCGCAACGTTGGATTGGGTGTAACGGACCAAATCCCTGGCCACCTCGATTCCCTGACGTTAAGCCATTCGATTTCTTTCTTCGGGGGTTAGTCAAGATCAATGAACTAAAAAGAAGCATTGAAAATGCAATTATGGAATAACTCCAGATATTTTTCGTAAAGTGTGTCATGAAATTGAATACCGTCTAAATACTTTACACGCCACAAAAAGTGCTTATGTAGAACTTGTTTGAAGTTAATAAATGTACAAACAAAAATGTTTTAATGATCTGTTCAAAAATAGAACTTACACATAAGTACATTGCTTTCTTACTTTTTTATTCACACCTAAAATGTGCTGAACAGTTTATGATCTCCCTGTATTTCGTACACGTGTTTACTTACATCATCTTTCTCTAATTAAAACACATTGTGTAAATACGCTCACAAATTTCAAAGTGGCAGCCACGTCAATTTTTATATCTCAGTTATCGTTTATTAACTAAAATTTTAAACCTTTTATTGTACATAACGACACCTTATTTCTGAAAATGGGTTGCCAAATTATTGTAGAAAATTAATGACAATTTTCCGCCGGATTTCTCCTCCCCAGCCAATAAAAAATCGGTAAACTCAAATACCTTAAAAAAATAAATATATATAAATAAATATATTTAATATTATTGATATATTAAATTTATTAACAACTGTTAATCATTTAATAAATAATATATTTAATTTAGTAATAATAACAGTTGTAATAAAAGTTTACTGCTGTTAGAGTTATCGTTCTGAATTTGGTGTAGAAGTAGTAGTACTAGTACTAGTAACAGTAATTTATTCTACTAATTTGTTTTTTATTTTTCTTGTTATGGTTATTTTATTCTATTTTGGAAAAAAATTGTTTTTATATCAATTTTTCTTTGTTTTACTTATTGAAAATGTAAGTTAATTCTCTCACTGAAATCAAGACTTCAATGAACGGAATATGCCAGAATATAATCAAGCTGAGGAGCACTGTCTGAATGCAGAACTTTTATGATTATGGAATGTCAATTGAAAAGTTTATTTTTTTTAAATTCTCCGTGAAAGGTTACGATTACCCAGGAACTTTTCTCCTAAGTTCCTATAAACGAGATAAAAAAGATTAAAGAATTGATGCGGGCACCACTGGAATTTGTGAATGTACGAGGGCTATTCAGAAAGTAAGGAACGTTTTGGAATTTTAAAAAACCAAGAACAAGAAAAACTTTTTATTATATACATGTGAAAGAGGGACTAAAATACTACTTTTCAAAATAATCACCATACAAATTCAGGTACTTATCATAGCGGTGGACAACCTTTGAAATTCCTGTGTCATAGAATTCTGCCGCCTGTGATCTCAACCACTCAGTGACGCGTACTTGGAGCTCTTCCAAATTTGTGGTAGCCTAGCTTCTGTGAAACAATTTCAAACAATAAAGTCCGTGAAACTTGTGGGAAACATAGAGAAAATTCAATTATTGTGAAACGGCGGTTTTCACGAATCTTTTCGTCAACTTTGGAGACCAGATCGTCAGTCACAATGCTCGGACGTCCACTCTTCTCTTTATCGTGAACGTTTGTTCGGCCATTTTTAAACTGAATGCACCACTTCCTGACAGAACTTTCACTCATTACGTTGTTCCCGTACGCTTCACACAGTTCCCAATGAATTTCTTTTGGTTTTAAGTTTTTTTCCAACAAAGAACGAATCACAGAACGCACCTCACAACTGGCGGAATTTTTGATTGCAGCACACATTTCAAATTTGTATATAAAAAAACCGGGCAGTGTGGAGATGTTCCCGTTGTCACGGCTGGACGCTGACTGAGGTGCCGAGCACGAGCACAAAAATATATACGCGATTGGCGTGCGCCTGGAGGCGTCAGATAGAAACGTTCCTTACTTTCTGAATAGCCCTCGTATTTACAGTGTAACTTCTTATTTATTAGAGAAAGTTGACATAAACAAGAGTACCAAATATTATTACGATTCCTCAGTTCTACCTTGAAATATAAATTTCTGTTTAAAAAACGAACAGAAGAAAAACGAACGGGAACCACATTATTTTCATTGAAAATTTATTTGTTCATATTGTTACGTAGGATCCGAAAATGAAAAGCCAGATATTCTTTATTGTTACATTCTACACGTACAAAATTTCTCAATATTTTTTTTATTAACGTTTTCTGAGCGTTCCTTTTTTTAATAATTTACTTCTTATCACTTTCTTTATAACGTTCTACGTTATAAAAAACAGAAATTTTACTTAAAATAAATTGCTATCGAAGGAATAGTTTAAAAATGAAGGGCAAGTTCTCTTAAATAAGTTCCATACTTCGTTCAATAAAACTGTTTTCGAAGTAGGTCTATTTTAAAGATGAATATTTGTTCAGACAAAGAATGATAATTTTTATTTTTAGAAAAAGAATACTAATACAAGCGAAACAAAAAGTGTATAATATATATATGACGTTATCTTGTAAACAGCGTTTACTGTTAAGCTAAATAAAGCGATTCTCTAACAAATATGGTATGTGTGGTTTTGCTTACATAATATATGAGGTATGCTAAGTTGATCGGCCACAGAGCCCAGCAGGATGTATGTTCTTGTTCTCAAGAGCGCGATGAAACGTGATATTAGGCACTCAGGAAAGGAAAGATTACTAGTGTATCAATTGTAATTAATACATGTTTATTGTCGCTGTGCGACTTTTTTTCTTATTTTATGAAGCATGTAACCTTCGATAACGTAGTTTTTCGTGGTCTAGTTGCTTACTTTTTATTATTATTATTATTTATATTACATTTTTGAATATCACTGAAATATTCCAGATACTTATCAGAGATTACTTCATAAACGCAACTAGAAATTATACTTTTAAAAGGGCAATTAAAAAAAAATCCCAGCGCGATTTTTAATAAATCACTTGATCTAATATATCTCGAAGGTCGATCGCACAAAAATTCTTTCATATAAATAAAAAATATTTTGTGAAAAATTATTATTATTAAGGATAATAAATCTGTGTAGACATTCTAATACCGCGTGGTCATAAATAACAGTATTCCTCACTTCTTCACGAGGATAACCTCAAAATCGCAAATATAATAAAATTATTCCAAGTTTGAAAATTTCGTTGTAAAAAAGGGTATTGTCTTTTTTTTTCTTAAAATTAGAAAATTTTTCATTAGGGATATTACTACATGCAACTAAAAAGTTTCGTAATTTTTTTTAAAAAACTTTTATGTTCTATTATGTTATACAGTATCATTACAAAGAAGTAGTTATTTAACACTTTGAGTGCCACCTATACAGGAAGTAAAACGATTTTAATGACCAATTTTTTTTCTCATATAATTTCATTCAGTATCACAAAAAAATGTATTATTAATAACTGTCACTCATTTGAGTAAAAAATACGTTTTTAGCGATTGTTTTTTTGTGTGGTGACGAATTTTTCCCAATTTTTCCCTTGATCACTAAGTTCCAATGCAATGTGGCCTGAGTTCTGGCCCCCCTCCCCAACAGCTAGGCAGTCGAACATCATGTGTTCGTTCGACTGGACCTCCCCCCAGACGCACAGCTCATCACCTGCGAGGTGGAACCGAAACAATTTACATGGTTGGAGAGCCCTCAGGCTCCTGTTGCCTTAAAAACGAAGGAGAGGCATACCGTCCCCCCAGATCCTGTATAAATCTATACAAAGACCTTCCTTAGTCGTGGTAAGATAAATAATGGTTAGTTAAATTTTTAAAAATTTAACAAGAAAACCTTTTTATTGAACAGCACATGATTGAAGTCATTAAATAATAATACTGTAAAGATTTTTCAACATCATTCTGAACTGAAAAATATTATTTATTTATTTATTTTCTACTTAACTTATCCAAGGAAGAAACACATTTTCTCTTATTTAAAGATGAAAAAAATTAAATTTTTATATATCTAGTATTTTGTACATCTTCCACATACTAGAAAATTGTTTCATAATATAAAGAAGTATATCAATTTAGTATCAGATGCAAGATGGTTGTATTTTTACTAAAATAAATGGAAGTTAAATTTTGATTATTTTATCAAAGATAAAATATGTATATACATATATTTTACAATCTTGTTTTTTATCTTTTACAGATCTTTTCAAAAGTGAATCCGCTTATGGTAGAAAAAGTTTCCTTTATTAATGGTGATTGTAGTAAACCTATGTTCAGCCTTTCAACTGCGATCAAAAGGAGATTAAAGAAAATGTAACTATAATTATTCATTCTGCTGCAACAGTTAGATTTATGAAAAAATCAAAAAGGCAGTATCTATTAATACAATAAATATCAAAGGCAGTATCTATTGCTACAATAGACTTGCTTATTTTATCAAATAAAATGAAATATTTAATGGTAATATTGTAAATAAAAATTAAAATTAGATTCTTTTAGTTTTACTTTTTCGGCTGTTGCTATATAACAAAAACAATTATAACAAGAAAATACAGCAATTGACCAAAATTTTGTGGGTCAGTGTGTATGCAAATGTGAACATTTTAAGACTCCCTTAGTCCATAAAGTTATAGAAATTTTTGGAAGATTATGTATACATATTAACATATTTTATATATATATATATATATATACACACAGTGTCTAAAATTGTGGGCTGGCTATACTTTTTTTGGAATCTACTTGTAAAACTAAAACAAAAATATCCTTAGGAAAAATTGCAGTTTCTCCTTCATTCTCCTCCTATCTAACATTTTTTTATTTTTATATAAAATTTTTAATTAAAATTATATATTAAAAATTTATATAAAAATCACATTAATATTTGATAAGCCTCTTTGTAAAAAAGTTTTAAAATTAGCAAAAAATCAGGACTAACAAATAAACTTTTAAGCCCCCCAAAAAGGAGGATAAATGAGACCTGTACTTAAAATAACAACTTTTTAAACTTTAATTTTCAGGGTTGAAAATTCGACCGTATCTAGTATCTAGTAGACAAAATGGAAACTTTCCTGAAAAATAAGTTCCATAGGACCCAAAATATGGAGTAATTTTTTTTTGTAATTTCTCATGCTTTATTCATTTTTCAAGTTATGGATTCCATATGTGATAGCTGACAGCAAGGATTCAAATGGAACCTTTTTGTTTAAGTACTTATACTCTAAATACATTGTAACTTTGATAACAAAAAAAAATTTGATCAAGGAGATGAATTAGATCCAACATTTTTTACTAATTTTTTTTTCTCAATTATACTTTGAATGCTACATAATTCTGATGGTTAAAAAAGTCCTTTGATCAAAAGGGGCAAATTGGACTCAAAACATTTTAATGAACATTTTCATTTTTTTACAATTGTAATCTAAATAATTCATAATTAAGTAAATAACATTTAAAAACCATACAGGATATTTGAAATAAAAATCTGTCAAAGTTATAGCTGAAAAAGTTATGCAACCCTTTTCCAGATGTTTGAATAGTTATATTACTGCCACAATGTAGTGATAAATACAAGTAATAAAACAAATTGAATATAATAAGAAAGTGTTTGGAATATTTTTTTTGTAAGTTTTAGAATTGATCAGCCTGAGACTAAGATTCAAAAAGATGAACTGTTACTTGCCATACAGCATGTTGACAATGTACATTCATTTGCTAAAGCTTTATCATGATCTGTGGGATACTTCTCAAATAATATCCGAACTCATGAGCTTGGCCGAGAACCTGCTTGATTTATGAAGTCAGTTAAAAATTAAATATTTAAGGTGTATTTTAAAACTAATCCAAGAACTACAAGGTCAAACTATGTGAACATCATCAATAGTAGTTAATCTGTAATGTGAAGTATAAATAATATGAAAAATATGAGAAAATCAGTAAATATCAATCTTACTTATACAAAATTCCATACAAAAAAGGCAATACAACAATTATATGAATATTTTTTGCCTTTCTATAAAGTAGTATGTGATTGCAATATAATTTATAGTTTCTGTTGGAATATTAATGCTATATACACCAATAGACATATTATTAGTATTATTTCTAATTAATTATTAATGTTGTTAACTACTTAAATATTTTTTTTATGTGGGTTGTATAACTATTATGTAATAATAATTATTATGTAACAGTAAATATATTAATTATTATATAAAGCCAGAAATTAAAATTAAAAAATTATGTTTCTACCATAAAAACCTGCAAATTTAAGTAATTTTTTTTTACAAGAGTCCTGTGTGATTATGTTAAACCAAAAAAATTAGAATATATAGTCGAATGCGTCTATTAAATACTTTAAATAAAGGCGAATCCTGATACTTATTTTTACCAGATCCCACAGCAACACTAATAATGCAATATTTATATATATTTTTTCAAACTGAAGTGAATAGAGGACCCCAGGAAGTAGTAGAACTGATCTCTGATGAAATTCTTTTATTTACTTGTGCCAAAGGAAAAGTAGTAAAAAAGTTTCTACACCACAATACTAATAAATTTGTTAATTACAATAAACCTTGGAATTTAAAGTGCCTAGAGAAGGAATAACACTCAAATTATCACAATATTCAGTTTATCTTAGTTCCCATATATAGAATCATTTTTTGACAAGAATGGTTTGAGTATTGGAATATTTTAATTTCTGTTAAATGACTGCTGCAGTGGCACACAGTGGCCAAGTAAATCAAGACTTGCACCTCTTGAACACCATTAATAAAGTTTCCTGTGCTTTCTTAAAGGTACAATGTGTTTTGAATATCACATAATTTTTTTTTCAATTTTTTGTTAATTTAAAATGATGCAAGGGATATAATGTATTTAATGGTAAAGAGAGAGGTAGAGTTCCACTGAACTCTATGGCACTACTCTGTTCCACAGACCAAGAACAGAATAGTTTTTTTGAAAAAATGGTTTTTTAAAAAAGTGTTTATTATAGACATATATATGCATTTTTTAATAAGTCATTACACACTATAAAGGAAATAAATACATAACCAGTTTAACTTTGTATGTATAATTTCAAATAATTTTGAAAAATATTACTTTTATGTTAATTATGAGAAGCCATCAATCAGACTTTCAGATTTGTTTAAATTTGAATGGCATAAAAGAGATTTACAAATATCAACAGGTAAAACAAAAAAACTCAAATTCATCTTTGCATCTCTTAATTTCAAATTTTAGACATGAAACTGACATTACCAATATAGCGAAAAAAGGAGAGGTAAATGTTTGTCATGTATTTACTCAGATTTGTGGAATGAAGTAGACATCTAAGAATATGTACAAGAAGTACAAGTATGTAGAAAATCGTTAAATATGTATGTTACTTAATCTGTTTCTTAGAGTACAAAGAACAAATGTGCAATAGACATGAGTTCTGGTAAACTAGTTCTCTAAAGGAGAAGGTTAGGAATGAGGAAATAATTTTATGAAATTGAATATGGAGAATTCAAGATAAAAATTAGATGATTTGAAATTAAAATTAAAATTAATTTGTACTAGTAAAATTTTAATTGAGCTTGAAAAAGATGTAGTTTGTAAGTGTGCATTCATAAAACCATGCTGAAGAATAGGAGACTAATAAGGGTTTGGAAATGGTTATTACTGCACTGAGAAAGAAGAGAAATTTAGAGAGAATGAAAAGTAGCTGAGACTGTGAAAAAATAAATAACAAGTGAAGCACTTACAGGGAGTAGTCAGGCATGGAATTTGAGAAGCAGAAGATGATTATAATGGCTGAATAAATTCAATTAGTATAAATAAATACATTAATGTATTCTATTATTATTCAATTATTATTAAAAAAAAAAAAACGTAAAAAAGGAATCATATTTAGAGAACATTAAAAAAGTTTTATTTACCATTCATTTCATATTACAATTTTCATAATCATGAGTAGTGTTTTTTTTCATGGGCAATGATCTAATTTTATTTCAAACTATACGTGTTATGTGCATATAAATAGGGATTTAATAAATATAATTAATTTTGCTGTTCCAGGCATTTGTACATATATCTACAGCTTACTCAAACTGTCTTTTAAGTAAAATTGAAGAAAAAGTTTATGAACCACCCATTGATGATAAAATATTAATCATTATAACAGAATGCCGTGATGATCAGCAGTTGGGTCAACTTACACCCATGTAATAATAATTATTGTAAATCTTATAACAATGCAGTAATTTTTTAAAACAAACTTTTATCTTTAGTAAGACATTTTTATTGAGTACTATTGCCATAGGTGTACATCATATGTTCCAATTAAGTCCAATTGACTAACTAATCTATAAAACTGGATGGCATTCATTATATCGGGTTCAATACTACTTGGAACCATCACAAAAATGATGACAACATTAAGTATAACATTTCTTAATATTCCTGCTGATGCTATGAATACTGTCGCCCATAACAGAATGAACATGAACCATTGACAAACTAGTATAAGCAGGTGCAATTAGACCATTACAGGTATAAATCTGCGTTTAATTTCTTTCATGAATATCAATGTGGATTCCAGCTGGACCATAGTATTGCAACAGCATTATTAAAAATACCTAATAGTATCCATCTAGCTATGAATCAATGACATATGACTTTCTCCTAATAATACTATTTTAAAGCCTTTGCTATATTCTTCATAATATTAATTTAAATAAGTTAAAAATATATATTTAATAAATGTAATGTATATGTTTATACTCATAAATTATATTAAGTAATAATTTTTACTTAAATAACATTTCTGATGCTGCAAATAAAGCATTGATATTGTCTCATTAGGGCTGAATATTATCATTTGTCTTTAAATGTGGATAAAACAAAACATATATACTGGTGGCTGAAAAGTAACTTTACACCCATCCCCTCTAATGTTTTTTTATAATAAAGATAACTGGAACTGAATTTTGGGCAATCAGAATTTAGTTTTAATTAAATAATTTATCTCATATTATCAAACTCTTTAAAATGATATATCAAATGGCCGTTGTCCCGTTTGAAATTTTTGAGTTTCTCCTTAACCCCACCACCCAAAAATTAAAAAGAATGATATATAACTTCAATGAAGTAAGCCTTTGGTGCAAGAAGTAAGAACAATACAAACTGAAACCAATTATCTCAATCATAAAAAGAATTAGAGGGGGATGTAAGTTGCTTTTCAGCCACCCAGTATATGTTTTGTATATATATATATTCATATATACAAAATATTTAGAGCGATAGAGAGGAAGAAGGGGGCTATCCCTAACTCCTTGGTAACATCATCACTTCAAGTCACTTACATGTTTCCATAAATGATATTTTATAATGACTAGTCTATATTAAGTTATTAAGGCTTGGAATTTTGTTTGACAAAACCCTGAGTTTTTCTGTTGAGGTTACTCGTGTATGTGTTGATGGAGGTATGCACCAACTTAAATGGCAATAATGATTTCTTATAGTCTATCTTCAAGAGCAAGAGTACTTGTTCCTTTTCTCCAATTATTGCTCAGTAGTTCATAATGACTTTAACTATTACAGATAACAATCATAACTTTAGTTTGCTGTTTTCTGTATGTTTCAAAGATGAAAGATACTATTTAATATTTATGTTTAGTTACTTTTTCACATAACTGGAATGTTCTCTTTGCCAGACTAATTAAGATGAACTCTTATTTGTAAAACTATGATCAAGACTGTGCAATAATCAAAAGCCAAGTTTAATAGGATGAATGCTCCAGAGAATGAAAATTGTAGAAGCTTGAATAGCTTTAACTTTCAGTAATTTAATTTTTAGTGTCATTTAGATAAAATAGTACTGTAACATATTCTACAGAAATATATTTAACATATTCTATAGAAATTACTGAAAAATTAAAATAGCTATTTTAATATTTTTTGAATAAGATTACAACAATAAATGTTCATAAATTTAGAAAGTGCAAAATCAATAGTGAATGAACAATAATTAGCAAGTAATGAATAATATTGTACGTGGAAACGGATTAATTTGAGTTAGCCAAAAAAATTAATAATCTCTGAACTTATAATTATCCTATATAAAGTTCTCATCATTCTATTTTGCCTACAAATTTAAACACAGTTTAAGGAAAACTCTAAATTCCTCTAACATTTTCCAGTATTGGAGAAGATACTTTTCACTGCATGTTCTTTGTCACATCAGATTTGGTCTGGTTTTGTAGGCCACTTCCAAAAATTAGGCATCTTTCCACTTTGTTTCATGGAATTTACTTCATATTCATTATCTTTAATACTTTACAACTAATCTAGGAAATTCTGAACCACCGTACAAAGCTATTATGTAATTACAAACACAAAAATTTTCACAATTAGGTAAGTCAGAACTATTACTATTAATAAAGTTCATAGGTATTTATATCACATTCATCACTATCACTGGTATTTATTTCAGCTTTGTTGCTCATATTGATACGCAGGTAATATCTCATCAGAATTTTTTTTTTTATGTTTTTCTTACGCTTGCCTTTTTCTTCACTGTTTCAACACTTGTTGCATAATTAACTGTTTTTCTTTCTTCTCCATATATTTTTATTTCTGTGCAAATTTTGCTTTTTTTATGATAAGCATCAGACATTTTTTTATTTATACTTATGTTGTTTGACTTTATTCTTTTTACCCCATCATTCTTCTTTGGAAAATACAAGTTTTTTTTTTTTTTAAATGAGATGTGCAAGCATCAACTACTATTTCAGATTTCATTGGTAATAAGTTTTTTGAACCAAATCTTTGATATAAAATACATTTTCTGAAGGATCAGAGGTGACAGATGAATTTATGATAATATTATTAACGAGATGGTTATCACAAGATTCTATTAAATCTACATTTAAATTCTCTTTATCAGTTGCTTGAGATTCTGCTTTTCAAGAATTGGAATCAAGGTTTTCTTTTTTTTGTTTAACATTCTCTAATGTCTTTTCCATTATTTTCTTTACGATTAACAAGAACTACTAATTTTTTTGATTCATTCAGTACTAAAAACAATCTGACCTTGGTTTTGTGTAGTTCAAATACGCTTTTTATAACATTCCTGTCTTGTTTCTTGTCCAAGTTCAGTTATTTCAATGATAGGTCAGTAAACAGGATCAATTACTTCAGTTACTTTTATTGCAGTGGTATCAGCCAGCCTCATTCTCTCAATAGTCCTATTTTCTGTGAAATGTGGCATACATATTAGCTGCGTCTTTGAAATGTTAATATGATTAAAACTTAAGCAACAAAGTTCGAATCTACAGTAAGTTTAGAAACTATAAATTTTGTTTACTTAAACCAAACTGGTATACAATAATGATCATGGACATGTGTTGCAAAGATACCCAACTGCATGTCTATGCCTTAGAAAGTTCATATTACTAACATTTCACTTTTTAGTGATTACTTTACATACTTTAATAATCTGTTTAACACTATTATATTAAAATAGTCTTAATAATAAAAGTGTTAACAAGAATTTTTTTATTAAACTATGATAAATAGCTACACAATCATCAACAACAAATATTTGGTGTGCCTGCCCAGTTTTAATGTTTTTAATTATTACTTCTCTTCATGTCCATACATTATATAATTTCAGTAATCTGATTCAGCCAGTATAATACTGTAATTTTATTCAATAATTTCTTTTAACTTAATATAATGTATTAAATTTCATTATTTATTATTACTTTCTATTTCTTTTTTATTAAATCTATTCAAAATATTTACTTTCTGTTGGAAAACTAAGGCCAAACCAGAAAAATGACTAGTAAGAACACAGATACGATTATTTTATGAGAAAGTTTTAAATTGTAAAAATATATTGTCATATTTATTCATTTGTAGTGATAGAATATAACATGACACAGAAAGATCATATTAAAAAGTTCTTTGAAAAGCTCTTTTTGTTATGAATTCAGTATACGAATGAATACTTAATAATTGAATAGTTACACCCATCACTGTTGATGAAGTGAATGCTATAAGAAATATAGATACGCTTAAAATGCATGTCATACATATGTAGGGGCCAAATGTTTAAGATGTAATTTTTAAATTAGAATAAATGAATATGCTTTCATATGTGGTTGGCATATACTTGCAAATAGTTACTGGTATTCTAGAGAAATAAGATTTTTAAAGGATTGTCCTAATACATGCATATATACTAAGAGGGTTGCTGAAAGTCTTATTAAACAATATGGTAAAGGGCTTCCTGTTATTATTGTAAGGCCCAGCATAAATAAGTATTCTATTCCTTGAACCTTCTATATTAATTAATAAAAAAATAATTAATATGGCACATAAAATTAAAATAAATTCTCAGTCTTCTTCAGAATACCAGCAGCTAGTTATTTTTATCAAATCTGCTGCTGCATAGATTAGTGATTAGAATCATAGTCTAAGAATTGTTATGTACATTGCTGAACCCAGGTTCAAATCCAATTAAAGAAGTAATTACTACTATTTGGGTATGAATACATATATCACTGTTTATCTTTGATAATTTGGGGCTCAGTTATTTTCAATGTCCAAAAACAATTGGTTTGAGATTAGAAATCATTAAAAAAAATTACAGTATAAGTGATGAAGGAAAATTCTGACATATTAAGGAAAAGTGGAAATCAAGATAAATGTCCCAAATAGTCTTAAATAATTCAATATCAGTACAACAGCTCAGTTACTGTTATAAGCACTCCAATGTATAACTTACTAATATAAGAAGTCCAATCAGCATTAGAAGATGCAGTAAGCTAAGAATTTTTAGATTATTGCCATTTCCTTTCTTCTTATTAGCATATATTACTAATAAATTTCATTGATAGAAAGTATTTAAACTATAGAAAATAATTTGTAATTGTTGTTTTTAGAGTAAATGTGTAATGTGAACAAACAAAAATAGAGTTGAGCTTAAAATACCTTGTGGGGTAACAACTAACTTGAGCTAACTTACTTTTAAGTGAGTAGGGGTAAACAGGAATTACTCAGGAGATGCATTCTAACAAACTCCTAATCATGACTAGCAGACAATTAAGTAGATTTAAAATTACTCATAGCTTAGCTTTAAAACAACAGAAAAATAAAACACTAGAAAACAATAAATGAAATAAAAGTAAAAGAGAATTGTTAAAAAGTGTGTATAGAAAAAAATCTGAGGGGTAGTTATAAACATGTAAATATTATGTTTAACAAAAGAGAAAGAGGAGGACCAATTCTTTTGTTAGGAAGAAGAAATTATTAATCTACAAATACATTACTTGTTTACATAAATATAAACGTAATTTCATAAATGAAATTATAATTTCAACTCATTTCAACCATTTTGTCCACCTCTATGATAGAGTGGTAAGATTTGGCATGATTCCTTTTCTTAAGTGGATAATAGTAATACTTACAAAAGTGTAATCAAGGAATAAACTCTCGCCAGTCTTGGCTCTAGTTTCCTGTTATAAATTGTCATTAAAAACAAAAGCTTACCTTTTTTCTTTACCAAAGATTTGTGCAATTATATCTATCAGTAATGCTGGTAGATAATGGAGAAAGAACTTAAAAATGCTGAATTTAAATTGTCCTTTACCAGAATGAGAATGGGAATTGTATAGGCAAAGATGGAAATTGACCACAATCTTTTGCCAAGTTTACAGAAATTATCCCATGTCATTGGATTTTGTGTCTTAATTCGTTGGTGGATCTTTAATACTGTCCTTTTTTGTTCTGTAACAAATTTTTTAAAAGTTTTATGGTAAAAATACAGGAAAAATAGTATAAGATTAGCTTATTTCAGTTTGAAAAATATCTCATTAGTATTACAGTAATTATATTTCCTCAAAATTCTAAACTTTTGAAGTTACAGGAAGTAGTAAACCTGCAGATTCAAACTACAGCTACAGCTACACAAAGTCAACTAAGAAATATACTACAAATGAATTCTTATGCACTTTATAATGTAAACATAAACAGACTGCAGTAAACAACTGAACACCTTTTTTTCTCATATTAAATTATACTAAAGTTTAAAATTAAGTCATCTTACTCAAAAATTTACTAAGTTCCTGCTGAATATCCTATTTAGATTGTACAGGCAATGAAAGTGTACCTAATAGTAGATGAAGGATTAGGTAATTAAATAGTGTCTTTGTAAATTCAAAAATTTTTTAATGGTATATATGTAAAAAATCTTAATGTAAAATATTAAAGTTTCTGTTTTTCACAACATTTTGTCATACTGTTCTGAATTCAGAAAGAAATTCATAAGTGCATTTTTACAGCAATGTTAATGGGCTTAATGATAATATTACTCCAAGTAAAAATATTTTACTGCAAACCTTGAAGAAAATCCTTAAAAATACAGCAACATTCTAAAGTAACTTACTCTTATCTGACAGCATTTTTTAGGTGATTTTTTTTAAAAATAAATATTAAAAGGTTTTTTTAATAAATATTTTTCAGTTTTTTTACATCCTATTGTGTTTTCTTTACTAAAGAGTTCCTAACCTAATATAATATGTTTAACAATCATTCATTCACTCTTTCTCGGATTATGTTGTCTTATATAGATTATATGAGAAGACCCAACAACAATCAATCAACAGTTTTTATGTGTATACAACAATCAATTGTAATTGATAAGCATTTACTTCTGAAATGTGTGCTACTACAAAACTGAAGGAACAGAACTTCTGGAGCATTTCTCTACATGTAATTATTCTGATTTGGTAGGCCAGGTTGTAGGTCTTGCTAGGAACCTAGAATTGTGCTAAAGATTCAGAAGAATAGTAGTACAAAAAAGCTTTTAGGCTGAAATCTGCTCCTCTCAAATTTAATGCAAAAAACAATCAATGACTAAAACTATTTTTATATATTGAGACTCCTTTAGAGAAGTGGTAGTTAAATTTAAAGTACATTTAACTTTATTTGTGTCTCCGTTACCTGGATTTTCATTAACACAAATTCAAAAAACAATTTCAGAAAAAGTGCACATTAGATTTGAAAATATGTACTACCTGTTTATTATAACTAATAATTAAAGGTGAAATTAACCCAAAAACAAATATAAATGTAAAAAGTACCCTATTATATATAATAACACCAACATTTCTGGGTAAAACATAAAGTTTTACCCAGAAAAATTTTTAACTTAAATGGTTGAACCCAAGAAAAGACTGAACGCAATTAAAACAAGGTAAATCAAGAGTATCGTGCAGAAGAAAAAAGACTGAAAATTAGATTTCCAAACTATAATTAAAATAAATAAAGTTAGAGAAAATGTTAGACTTGAATAGACACAATTCAAATCTGATCTTTTGGCAAATTTTTTCCTGAGTGTACAATGAGATATTGTTATCAGCCCAAAATTACTATAGTAAATGATTACAAATTAACAATCAAAATTTACCTTAAAAATTGAACAGATATAAAATACCTATGCGGTATTCTAAATGCAAAATGAAACAAAAATAAAAACAATATAAAGATTAACATGAAATAACGAATTGCTGTACATTAAAAGTCATAAATAGAGTTAAAAGCCACACATTACAGTTAAAATCAAATATTTGAATCCAGATGTACAGCCTTAAGAAATTGTAATACATTAATATTTTGGATATTAACTCCTACTTTAAACTTGGAACACAATACAGCATAACAGACATAGTCCACAAGGATGTGATATACTGTTAGTTGGCAGTCGCAACAAACATAGACTGGTGCATCAGTCTGATTCATGAGGTGTCCATGAGTAAGTATAGTGTGCCCTATTCACATACCTCCTCTCAACGGTTAATCCTGCATGAGGAATTCTACGATGACATAGTGTTCTTAACTGGACGAAGTTTATTGTTGATGGTAGCTTTCCATTCATTTTTTTTGCCAAAACAGGCAAGGTCATCAGAAACAACGCGATTAGTTGAAATAGGCTAGAAACTAGCCAATTTTGCTGCACTATCAGCTTGCTCATTTCTTGAAATTCCAACATGTCTGGTGCTCCAGCAGAAGCTCATACTTGTGTTATGCTGTTTTACCTCAGATATGATAAAGTGAATCTCACAGACACCAACGTGTCTGGAAGTACTAATCGCCTGCAAGCCACTCATGGAATTTGAACAGATGACTACGTGTCATATGTTTGGTTAATTATACTTAAGGCTTTATTAATAGCATACAACTCTGCGACAAAAATGCTGACTATGCTGGGAAGGCCAAACACATGAGTATGTTCTATTGCCAACCACAGAAGCACAACCAACAGAATTATCATGTTTAGATCCATCTGTATGAACTATAGCATCAGAATTCATGCTGTTTATCATATTATAAAACTTTTTGTAAGATAACCAGATGCGTGTAGTTTTTATATACAAAAACGAAAACAACAATTTACAGGAGAAGGCCGCTAAAGGAGGTAATAATAACATTGAATAACAGTAGTACTGGAGGTATCTGAAAATCTAGAGCTAAAAAAAGTGCTGAGCTCTGTTGCCTAGCGGAGCAGCATATCTTGGCTGTTTCTGAAGAAACAGAAAGAAGTTTCTGGACATGCGCCAAGTATGATATAGAAGTAGGAATGCTGAACTCAAGAATAGATTGATGCATGAGAATCTACCAGACGAAGTGACCAAAGTGTATGACTCATCATTCAATAAGCAGAGATTCAAGTTCTGCCTCAGTCAAATCAATTATAGTTGCTTTGCTTCTTCGAGCACATCATCCACCACCCGTCATAGAAAGCTCAAGATGGTGGAAGGAACTTGGAAGCCTGGGAGGACAGAAATTGTGTATCAGTTAAAAAAAATGTTAATACTGGTGATGAATCTTGGATATTTGAGTATGACCCTGAAACAAAATGCCACAGCAAGGAGTGGCACACTTTAAACTCACCACGTCCCAAAAAAGCAAAAATGAACAGATCAAAAATCAAAATCATGATAATTTGTTTCTTCGATAGTAATGGCATTGTCCATAAGGAGTTTTTGCCTACAGGACAGACTGTAAATCAATATGTTTACCAAGAAATTCTTGAAAGACTGCAGAAAAGAGTTGCTTGCACAAGACCAGTTTTAATTTCTTAAAAATTAAAATTGGTTCAATTTATGATTAAAAATATTTTTTTGTATTATAATTTTTATTAAAATTTAAAACTCACCTACAATTTAAATTCCATACTGAAACAATTATTATGTTAGCTACCACATCAACAGGTATTATATCAGCTGAAACATTAGGATCACATTCCATTATTCTTATAAATCCAGTTGAATATCCAACACCAACTCCAGAAGTGCCATTCAAATTATCAATCCAACCTGGGACAGGTTCTTTACTTGAACCTGTGACTAAAAAATATAAAACAAAAACTAGTTACTGAAGTAAATTTTTTATTCAATAAACAGATTTTATTTTTCTCTTTATTCAATTTTTTTCAATAATTGTTCGTAGACTAATTTAAATTAAACCCAGTTCCAGAGATAAAATATTTAAGTTATGGACCATAAAGATTATAGTTTTAATTAAAACATAAAACTCTGTTAAGCATGTCAAATAACTTCAAAAGGACTATTTATCCACTATTTAAAGGCATAATAACCCACAATAAAGTTACGAATTATGTTCTTGTTCATTTCTAATCCAGCTGTATTCAATCATTGTAAAAATAATGTTACTTATAAAAATGAAAATTCTTAAAATATTAGGTTGTTGAGTAGATGTTCTGATTTTCAGAAGACTGATTTCTATTTGGCAGAGTTTATTTATAGTATAACTGATTCACTAAGCTTCTATTAATAGTTTCTGTAATAAATTTAATATTGCCAATTTTTTAGATATTGGTTTTATATATAGAAATACTTCACTAAATAAGGCTTCAGTTGTCATTGTCTGCACAAATAAAAGTACATCATGCTTATATATAAAGTAAAAGCATGTATAAACAAACAATTTGTTTTGTTTCAAGTTAACCATTACATAGAGAAACAAATTACTATACCACACACATAATAGCCTATAATATATACATAGTCAACATTTGCTAACCATATCATAGAGAAATTAAATCAAATTAAAGTTATAGATCTACCAAAACTGAAAAACTTCCATAAATACACAAAACAAATGCTCAGATTTCAACACAAACAACATTAAGTATATATAAATTCGTAGTGATAAAAGAAAGAAATGAACTGACATGTTTGAAATCTGACACATTTTTTGTATCATTTTAAATATTTTTCTGCTTAACTCAAAAATACCATTCATTCTTTTAAATAAAAATAGCATTGAGTTACTGAAGATTGCCATAATAATGTTCAAAATATTTGAAAGCATTTTTTTAAATTTTTCATTAATTTAGTTCAGATTGCCTTTAAAAGAGTCGATAATTCAAAAAAACAATCTTTATTGCATACCACCACTGACAAACATAAAAAAAAAACAGTTTTATATTAGGTACATTGTGAATATTTATTTAGATTTTGTATTCATAAAAAAAATTTTACTTTTATTGTCTTTTATAGTTACTATTAGTAGGCCTATTATTTTCGATCAAATTTAAATACTACAATAAACTATATGGCACAGAGGTGTTTAATATTTGATAAAATTAAAACTGAATAAATATCCAATTCTATTTAACACCACATTAAAAAAAAAACTATCTAAAACCATGTTGGTTCTGCTTAAAAAATCATAATAAAAAGTTTAATTAAAGCCTATACTTTTAAAAATAGATACAGACTATTTATATGAAGGTAAAGATACATTTATTTTCCCAGGGTAAGAGCCCACTGGGCAGGTCTAGTGGTTAACTCATCATCCCAAATCTGCTGATTTTGAAGTTGAGAGTTCTAAGGTTGAGGTTTCAATTAACCACACTTCTCAGGAGTAGTCGACCTGAGACTGTAAAAGACTACACTTCATTCACATTCATACACATCGTCCTCATTCAT
Source organism: Lycorma delicatula (assembly GCF_047948215.1). NCBI lineage: Eukaryota > Metazoa > Arthropoda > Insecta > Hemiptera > Fulgoridae > Lycorma > Lycorma delicatula. The sequence goes on from NC_134462.1 coordinate 93,529,821, forward strand.
CCTCTTAAGTAATATCTTACGGTTGTTCCAGAAGCTGAAAAGCTGAAACAGAAAAGGAGAGAGGATAAGTATAAGAACTGCTCAACTTTCCTGAATAGTTTCTATAACATTTTAAAGATTACTTCTTTCTAAATATTTGACCTTCAGTAATTACATCACTCTACTCACTTACTGCTGTAAGTCCTGCTGTTAGTGCTGTAGAAATGTACTTTCACTCATTTACTTTCACTTTCAAATGTACAAATGTACTTTCACTTTTAGCACATTTCAATTAATCACACTCTATTGATAAATGTTTTATAAAAGAATCAGAAAATGAGGATATTAGTTGAAAAAGTTGCTGAGTAGACAGTGTTTAATCCAGAAAATTTGTACCTACAATTTTTTTTATCTTCATATACTTTCCTAATGCTAAATTATAACATTAAGTTAGAAACAATTCTAAAATAAAAATTAACAGAAAAATTAATTAAATACCGATACCTACATTTACTTTACTGAAATTATTCTTTTTAAAATTCATATTATTCTGCTGTATTGTTAAAATTATATTTAATTTTTTTTTTGAAATAAAACACCTAGTACAGTATATTGAGATAAGACATACCTTACCTTAATTTTTCATTAAAGTACTTCATGGATCCTGCATCCTCAGTCATGATTGAAGTTATTCTGTAATAAAAATATAAAAATAAAAATACTAAAATAATGATTGTGTATTAATTTCCATGCGTGCTGGAAATGGAATGTTGCAGTATTTATAAGAAAGTCTCCCTCAAATACTGTCCCTGGCTATCAAATTGAAATTTTGTTTGAATTTATACATGTAATATTTTTCTAATACGTTTAATTTTATGTAATCTTTATTAATTTCTAATATTTCCAAATTTGTGTTAATATCAAAAATACAGTGTTTATTGTTTATTAAATGTATATGCATGTATTTATTTATAGCAGTCTTGGTGAATATTTTTAGTGAAAAAAAAATGTGTTAAACATGTTATTCATTTTATTTTTGTTGGTATACTTTCAGGCAGCTAAAAATATCAGAGAATGTTGACAAATTTTCACAGTTAGTATCACATTTCTCTACAAGACAATGGGATTATTCTAACAAGAATACTCAAGATTTGTGGAAATCATTAGATCAAAAAGATAAAGAAATATTTCCATTTAATATTGAAGATATTAATTGGGAAGAATATTTTTATAATTATATGAGAGGAATAAGACAATACTTATTAAAAGACAATTTGTCAACTATTCCAGCTGCAAAGAAAAGGGCAAAGTGGTTAGTTTTTCTGAATCTTTTTTTATTAAGCATTACATTAGATTGTATTCTCTGTTTTTATTCTTCTCTGCTAATCTCAAAAATATTTATATCATTCTTCATCATGTGATATCATTAAACAAATTTTATTATACTTTCAAATAATACTACTTCTAAAAACCTACTGCTCTGAGAATGAGTTATTAATGTTTTTTATACTGTTATCAATTTTCCCAAACTGATCAGTGAATTTATACTAATGTCTATTTTCCCATACCGTTATTATACTCTACAAAACCTCACTAACCAAATTTGGAAAGATTACCATTAAACCTATCGATCTAATACTCCATTTTACAAGGGGGTATAGTTCAACTTCTTTAAATTTGTTCATCTATTTTATGAACCTGCATCATTTTCTTGTTATACAAATGATTTTAAAGTTTTCTTTCCTTTCTGACCAATCCCTACATTTATATTTGGTACAAGCAGATTTATTTGCTGCATAAATGGTTCTCTTAGTTGGTGCTAATCTGTTTTTAATATCATCTTTACTTACCCATTCCTTTGTGATTTTATCATTTAAATAACAAAATTCTCATAATTCTGATATGTCACCTCTTTTCAACATTTTTGAACATCTACCTTTATGTCAGTCATATTTCATTACTTATATTTTGTATCAAAATACTACCAGAATTTATTTTAATTAATTTTTTTATTTCCACCAGAACAACTATATCATTAGCTAAATCCTTATTTTTAACCTATATTTATTAAACTTGCTTTTTCATTAATTATACGTACAAGTTAAGAAAAGTCATAGGCTGAAGTATTCATGTCCAATTCCTTTCAAAATTAAATCTTGTAAATTTTCTCTTGCTATTATAACAGCAACTATCCTTCTATAAATTGTATATATTATTCATTAGCTACACCCCAACACAATTTTAAATATCTCATTCCATTTGACATTATCAAAAGGGTTCTTAATATCTACAAATAAAGTGAGTAGTATATTTAGGCAGATTTATTTGTCTTTCGTGTGCCTTGGTTGATGTATAACAAATAACACATGGATTTTTATACAGATGATTAAAGATATCACTATACTTTTTTAATAAAATTGAATAGCTTTTTTGTAAGATAAATAGTCATTATTAAAAAAAATGAAAGTACTTTTGTACTAATACAATACTACTATTATAAGATTAAGTTCCAGTTAATCTACATTATTCTGTGCACTGTAGAGTAGTATTCAGTGAAATATGAATGCTTTTGTAAAAGTAACTTGTCATCACTGGTTCTCATTTTAAGAGTTCTTGCAATGATAAAAATTAAAAATATGAATTACTCTATTAAAGTGTTTAACAAGTCTCTGCAGGTGGCAAAAGATGGGATCAATCAACAAATGGCAGATAGACCTACAGACTGATCCCAGAGATCAGACATGGCTGGACATGGGGAACTGATATGGGTTGAACCAGCTCCTTAACAGTCACAGGTATTTTAAAGCATACCTGTGGGCGTGAATGTTGAGACAATTTGTTTGTAAAAAAATAATAATAAAAATATTAGTAATAATAATACATAATTGTATGATTCTCAATAACGTTTTTTTTTTTTGTGTTTTTTCCAGGATATATTTGTCAAATTACATATTATTAATATTCTTCATTTTTGTATTTGGGTGCATAGCTGTTTGCTGTTGGTTTCATTACAAGATTTGGTTCAATAATTATAGCCTTAATTTATGATTATTTTACATACAGCTCAACACATTTACATGTTCTAAAAATGAAAAAATAATAAAAGCTTCATTATCAGTTTTAATCCATAGATTATTAAAAAATATTTAGATAAATATATGAGGGTGATATACCAGTTCAATATATTTCTCTAAGAGGTGTGATATTTATATTTGATAACAATAATGATCTATATGATGAATATGTACATGACTAAAATCACCATTCAATTCATTTTTTTTTTTTTTTTTGTTTTGCAATGTAGATTGTAAAATTAAATATTAGTATTATATGAACCATCTAGGATAATTAGTGTTTAAAACATTTTGCTATTTATCAAATCTGTTTTAATTACAATATATAAATGTTTAATTAAAATAAAATAAAAATTTATATATTTAAATTTGTGATGATGAATATCTCCTTCAGTTGGCAGGCAAGCTATTGTACAACAAAATATATTTTGTCAATAAAGAAGATGAAGTTAAACTTCATTCATCATGATAAAGTAGCTTACTGCTGCAGATACATTTTTAAAAAATGAAACAAACTTTTATACTTAAAAAATATTCAGCTCAAAAATTTACAAACATTTTTATCTCATACGGAAAAGTTTACAATTTATTACTGATTTGTGGCATTATGAAAAAAGAATTATATGATGCTTAATTTAAAACTTTTAGAGCATTTACTATATATAACTAGCAAAATAATGTTGCTTAAACAAACTGGTCAAAAAAATTAATTACCAATGCAAAACAAAAACAAACTATTTTTTACCTTCTTATGCTGCTTTGTGTGATTTATTCATAAATTTTTACTGGTTGTAACATAGGGTGTAAAAGAAACTTATGTTTTAAAGAATACTTATTTATTAGTTTTATAGAGTCATTTCAATCATACGCCGACTATCTACAAGAAAATGATAATGAAATTGGTTTTTATAGCAGATAATGCTATTCATAGTAGCTGTAGAGGTACAATCAGAATACTACCTTTCCTGCAGCAAATGAGATCAATTTGTTTTTTTGAAGTCTTTTTTTGTGGTCTAGCTTTAAAGCAACACCATGAATGAAATTTTTGTGGATGAATATTCTTCTACCTCAGTCCTAAAAAACTAAACAGCTTTAAGAAACAAAAGGAAAGGATAAGAAATGGATTGATTTTGGTGAGTTAAGTTCAAATTCAACATGAATTTCACCTTCAAAGTCTGTAAATGTTGTATTTTGAAGGTTGGATTTCAATTAACAACTCAGTTTGAACTCTAGTTGGCTAGAGTCTATGCACTACGTAAATAAACTATGGTCCATCACAACCAAAATACGATCTAAAGCAAAATATCGATCAACAATCACTTTTTGTTAATACATGCTGCAGATGTTTATTAACTAAATCTTATTTTTATTAGGAAGTTTTTTATTAGTAGTTAACATAAGTTAACGTTTATATTGACTTTAACTTATTTCTAATCTGATAAATAAATTCATATTTACAATAATCTGAGAAGTGAAATAATATAAATGTAAAGTTTACAATATGTTTATAACATTTTCTTTAAGTTTGGATTTTTATTTTCTTTCAATTTTCATTTCGTTTTGAGTACTGTATGACTGAAGAAAAAGAAAACTACATCCAAAATATCTGTGTATGTACTTTCATTGTGTTCAAGGTTTCTTTTAATTAAAAATTATGACATCATCTTATCCAAATTATTCTGCAGATAAAATTGTACCCGAATCCCTGGGACACCTTAAATTACATAAGCTGATATCTAACACCTCATATCAGACATCCTTGGGAAATATGTAGAATGTATATATACAAGCAGATGAGGTCATTAGTAAAAATACAAGAATAACAAATTTCAAGAATAGCAAATAAACATGAATAGCAGTAACATTACCTGAAATTGCTTGCTCAGTTGTATAATTTTTAGAAATTTTTTTCTATTCTGACAGTTGCAGCCCAATGAATTGTTATTGTTATATGTCCTTAAAACACTTTTTGATTTGTAGTTGAAAGGCCTAACATTGCTTTACTGCAATCTCTTGATATTAATACAATTTTCTCAAACAAATAGAACCATGGGTGAAATAAATCTGGAAAGGATATCCATTCACAGTCTTAATTAATCATAATTGCTTTATTTGTGTTATAATTTTACAAAAATAAATGAAGCATTCATAAATTATTGAAGCAAATTATATGATAGACAGTACACAGTCATCTGTGATGATAACTAAAATATAATTTAACACTTCTCTAAGATTTGAGATTATTTTGCATTTTTACAGTTACATCTTCCTCAGTTTTACAAAGTACTATTCACAAAATCAAACATAATTTTCATAAGATACACCTCTAATGATTTTATTCAAAATATTATTATATTTTATTTTTCAAAGTTTTTCAAGTTTGAAAGCTCACATAAAAAAATTTAATTACAAAAATTTGTTGATTACCTTGAATTTTCTGTATGCTTTCAGCTAACTTAAATAAGAAGTTCATTAAAACATGTTATTTTTCAACTAATACTCTTCTATTAATGAGAGTTATATTTTTATTATTGTAGTCACATGAAAGTTCACAAATATTATTATTACATCTGTCATTCTTGATATTAATAAATAATTCTTTTATCATTTTAAAATTACATTTAAGAAAAAGTATTTTTAATTATCTAAAATGTTATATATCAAAAGTTCCATTATTGATATTAATAACTGTTATAAACATTTTTTCTTTCATTCTTGGTTGAGTTAATAAGTATAACATCGTACAATCAATCAAAATAAATTTGCATGATAAATCATCAGAAGTACGGCTCATAACAATTCTCTCGTGAATTGTTAGTCCAACAACAAAAACAATACTTATTCAGTAAAATCTTAAGGTTCAGAAATGTTTTTTCCAAGTTAGGTTTTGTAAATATTCAAATCTGAAAATGTGAGATACCTAGATTTTGTAACAAGAGGCAATATTAATATTTTGAACCGTTTCCATGATTAGCTTGTAATAAAATGCACTGCATTTTTTTACAAGGCTAGTTACTTGAAAACAATCCTACCAAAAATATAACATTTAATAACATTATTGAAGGCTATTTGTTTTGCAGTCACAGCAAAAACTGTAATATTAACATAATTAACTTGGAATTATATGCAAATACGATAGATGTTTAAGTAAGAAAAGGTAAGCAGCCAAATATAGAGAGTGGGACATAGTTTTGTAATTTTCATCATAGATTTACACTGAAATCTATGAACACTGAAATCAAAGTTTCAATTATAAATCTTTTGCTAAAGTATCAGGCAAAGCAACTTCGTGTTTAATTGCTTACTCACAATACCATATTCCAGCTGGTCTGGAATAGGTCATCATAGGTCAAAATTGACCATTTTACTAAATTCTTCAAATTGAGTGGCTAATAGTTCAGCAATTTCATTTGATGAATCTACTATATGTCTTCAGATTGAAGGCAATGTATTTGGTTAAAGCAGGTGTAGCTAACAGTTTTTGCCTCGAGACTGAATTAGAAAAAAAACTGTTTAGTATGGGCCAAACAGAATATTAAAATTAAAAAATATTAAATACAAAAACGATTCAAGTAAACAAAATTTTATTATGGTTTGTTGTACTTTTATTTAGATTCATTAAAAAATAGGTTTGTTCACAAATATATTTTGAGCTGAATACTACTAAATATTTCTTGGCAAGTTTTTTTAAATTTCTGTATTTTCCACTATTTAATTGCTTACAAAAAAAAAGCTAATATTGAAGAATTTTTCACAGGCTGCATAAATTCATTAAACGGGCCATATGTTGGCCATGCCTTGGTGAAAGTATGTATTCTCACAGAAAGCTTCTTTTAAACTTTCTTTCAAATGTCTGCCACAGTCATATTTCTGCTAATGGATCACACATTGTTGCAATAATTTTTTTTTAATCTCTTACACCTTTTTGCAAATACTGTATTTTTAAAGGCAACTAAAGTTTTTAATGTTCGACATTTCTTGAAAGCATTGTATGTTTTTTTATTTTTTTGATCACTTCACAAATCTCATTATTCCACCATTCATGGTGGTTTCCTGGGTCTCCCTGATGTTCTGTAAATAAGTATTAAAGCCGAGTCAAATATAAAATCAGTTATTGTGATGACATCGCTTTCAATAACTCGAGTTTTTTCTGGGAGGTTTGTGTTAGCAATGAAGCTTGTTCAAGCTGCCTTGTCGAATAACCATCTTTTACAGATGGGATTCATTTTCATTAGAGCACCAGTTGAATTTGCACCAAAAGTGGTCACTTTTGTGAAGGTTTTTTCAAAACCTTGAAAGAGTACATTGATGCAATTGATGCAACTATAAATCTATGCAGGATTTCATTAAGCTTCTGGCATTAAAACAGAGCCATTATTTAATACAACTATTTCAGAATTTATAAGGGGCCTTTCCAACTCTCTTCCTTGGGGATTTATTCAGTCTAATCCCCAAACAGCATTATGTGCATTAGTCACCCATTAGTAGTAGGGTAGTGGGTGGAGGAAGCTGGGCCTCTTTCCAGTCTTTCATCCTCTTTCCAGTCAAAGTTTGGTAAGTGTATGTTGCAGAGAGTAACCTAATGGGTGCTTCATTCTGATTGTGACCTCTGACCCTTACACTTGAAGCTTGATCTCACAGATGAATATTTCACTTTCTTAATTTAAAATATCATCTTAGGAAAATGGGTTTCTTACAGATATATACAAATAGGGTCCAGATCATTTAACAATCATAGAAACTCAAGGATGCTGTCAAATATCCTTGATGCTTCACTGCAAATCAATTTATTTATGTACGAGAATTAATTTCTAAGTTTACCTTTTGGCCAACCCTTTATCTTCTTCTCCATCCTAAAAATTGCTTCATTGTCTAAAATTATATGAAAAAGGAGAAACAGTCACCCCTTATGTTGTTTTAAATGGTCTCTCTGGTTTGGTAAGTAAGATTACCTGAGAAGAAAATGGCATCAAAGGCTCTTTAGAGGAGGTTCTGAAAAAAATACTTTCATAACTGGTTCATCTGGTGGATTATGTACCTGAACCTTAGCCTCAATTTTATATGGTTTTTTAGTCTGTCAGATGCACTTTTATTTTCATTCAAAAGAATTTTAAATTTACTCAAACAACCATTGAATGTATTTGTAAAGTTTTACATGTAAGTAAATACTTAGAAAAACTTCCCATTTGAGAGTCAAGTGAATTTCCACTAAAACCTCAAACATAAGAGTGAAGAAAACACGCAAGAAAACGATGAATGGAATTATTTACATTAATGGTTATTAAGCTTCTTATGAAAAGTCACAACATTTCGTTCACCAAAAAAACATAACTAACATGATAACCAGTAAAACAGCTTCGTTATGTAATTTTCTTTATATAATGGTTACTTTTTTAATGTTTTTTTGGTAGTTATGATTTTTTTTATTGAGCTAACACATAACTACTTATTTCATGAACAATAAGAAAAGGCTTATCTTCGCTAAATTACCACCTTCCCTCATAATCACCAGGTACTAAGGTCTGAGTGAACTCTTCTAGTTAACAGCTCTCTGCAAACTCCTTACCTCATTATGAACACGCACTAATTTAAACCTCTTTTTTCTTTTCACCTCTGACAACACGGCTGGTTCATAACGAGAGGGTTTATGTGAACCCTAAGTTTCAGCAATGAAAAATTAATAAACAAGAAACTGAATGTCATGACACAAACTCCAAACAGTCCTTTAAAGAATTAAAAAGTAAAATAGAATAACAAAACAAAAATCTATCAACAAAAATTTAATATACAAGAACAACTTTCCCAAAAATATTAATAAAAAATAAATCTATGAATTTAAAAAACAATTCACCAAACTAGAAGAAGAAGATAAAGAGAAAGAAATAAAAATGCAATAAACGTCAAATAGAATCAAAATATTCTAATATAACCAATGAAAAACTAATCTAGAAATCATAGGAATAAAGAAGCAAAACAACAAAAACCTACAACAAATTATTTATAAAATAGAAAAGAAACATGATGAACAAGGTGGGGGAAAAGACATAGAGGAAATCTACAGATATATGGCCAATAAAATAAATTAAAGATAAAGAGAAGGAAATAGCATAGTAAAATTCATGTATAACTCAAACAAGGATTAAAATTTATAACTAAAGAAAAACAATTATAACAAATACAGATGTAGAGAACAAACTGGATGAACAGAATATTTATATGCATGAAAGCTTCACAAATCAATAAAAAAAATTCTTTTGGGAAGTAATCCATTTAGTTCTTCAAGGAAAAGTCCTTTTTGAATGGTCAGGACTATGAGAAACAATAGATCATATCTCAGTCAAAAAAGAGGTAATGGAAATGAATCAACAAAAAAAATATGTATATACCAAAGATTTACTTACATCAAAAACTTTACAAATCAACAAAAAAGATTCTTCTGGAAATCAAAACTATACATCTGATAAGAACATATAGTAAAACCAACTCCAAATCCAAATATAATTTTTATATAAAGCAAATAAAAGCTTAAGGACCTTTTTCAGTAAATGGGTACAACCTTTTTCTTTTTGTTTTTAAAAATAATAAAAACATTTTTACATTTATATAACAATAACCAAATAACATTTTTTTAATAATTATTATTATATTTATTACTGAAATATGTGCCTTTAAATTATTACAAAACTAGGTGGACCTGGAACAATTGTAGTTTTTATAAGTCTCTGTTTTCTAAAAGAAAATATAATAGAGATTGAATGTTACCACAATAGCTGGTTTTTGGAGAAATTTATCATGAAACAAAAAAATGTTTCATGTGTGCTGTTCCTGATACAACAAAGGAGACATTAATGTCTATAGTTGTAGCATGTATTGAACCAGGTACTAAAATCATATCAGATTTATGAAAAGCATTTGATTGTATAGAAGATTTAAAAGGTATGAATTATATACTTACACAAATGACAGTAGAAATAGACAAGTCCTCATTTTCAAAAAGAAAGTACAATACAGGCAGAATTCTTTCAAATCAGTGGGTATTTGTAGAGAAATTATAAATATAATCTAACCAAACTTCCTACACTCTTTTTGCTCGCTAACCTTGACTAATTACAAACATGATACAGAAAACCATAGTGAAAACTTTGTTGATCCAAAAACAGATGCATATACCCAAAGTAATGAAAGTTTATGGTGGTGAGCTAAAAATCACAATAAGAAGGAATGTGACCCTAAAGAGCTATTGTGTTATTTTAATAAAAATTATGTTTTGGAGGTTAATTTGGTTATTAAAAAACAAAAAAAATATGGGTACTTTGTTACTTTTTGAAAAAATTGGTACCCACTCACCGGAAAAGGACCAAGCTTAGTCACAATTTTATATATACTGGTTTTGATGTTTCTTCATTGGACAAAAAGTACATATAACACTAAAAATTTATTTAGATACTCAAACAAAAATGAATCTGAAAATGCAAAATCATGAAATATTAATAAATAATAATGAAAAAATATATAATACAAATTGGAAAATACAACAGTACAAAACATAAATACAAGCCTAATCTAAATACAATCCTCATTAAACAGAAACAGCTTAATATAAACTGGTGTACACTGAATAAGCAATTAAAAAGAATGAGAATTGAAAAAGACATAATTTGTCTATCAGAAGTCAATTTATGTAAAATTAATATTTGTAATGTAAATGGATATAATAAAATATCAAAATAGAGAACATTAAAAAGAAAATGGAATTATAATATTTATAAAAGAGAATGTAAGGTATACAATCCAAAAGCAAAAATATAAAAAGCAAAATCTATAGAAATTGAAATTATCAATAGTTAAAAAAAAAAACATCACTTAATAGTAATACATAGACCACTATCAGGAAGCATAATTGAATTTATTGAATAACTAGAAGAATATCTGAAAATTGAAATAAATCAGGGGAAAATTAGCAGTGATTTTAATATAAATACAATAGATGAATCATTAATTCTAGCAAAAAAATATCTGAACACACTATCTGCATTATGGACTACTACTAAGCATGATGACCAAACCAAAATCAAAAGAATTTGTCTAGAAAACCTTAACTCAATATGAATAGATCACATCAATTACAATTTACTACCAGAAAAAATAATACTTCATCCTCTTCCCAAAAAAAAAAACATTTTTAGTTGAAAAAAGACCCAAAAAAACAATTGTTTGTTCTGAATCAAAAAAAAATTGATGTACAAAGAAACTGAATACTATTTGTTACTCTCAACATTACATAGTAAAGTATATAGTGAGTACAGAAGGCTCTCTTTACACCTGCTATCACATCAACCCTGGCTGCCACATTACCAGTTATAATGGTGGTGTAAGTTCGATTTCAAAATCATTTTCTATTATACATAATCTACAATAAGCCATGACCATAGTGCCCAATCAATGTAGTGATCTAGAAGTGGAAGTCAGATCAGGATCATTATAAAGAATGGCTACATTTCCAGGTCTACTCATTTTATTACATTTGTTTTTGTTTTCACTGTATATACAATAAATTAAAGAGTAAACAAAATAATCGTTTAAACAACCGAGTAAAAATATTAAACACCTCTTATGATTCCTGAATCATTCCACTTTTGGAGTGAATGGCCAATATGAATAAAGGGGATTAAAGTTAAGCAAACTGTTTTAAATACTAAATAATAAAATAGCAAAATAATAGATGTTGCTCTTAATGATTGAGTAGCTTACATTTTCGTGTTTCTTCTAAACCATTTGTTTTTTACATTTGGATTCAATTACAAAATAATAAATACCAAAATAATGTTACTTTAAATAGATGTTCTTAACAATTGAATAGCATGCTTTTTTCATATTTTTTCTAAACTAATTGTTTGTTATAAGTTTTTTATCTTGGAAGGTTTATCATGTTTGCATGAATCACCGATAAATATGTTTTTAAAATACATAGGGCTCAAAAATCTACCACACTCTTGAGTCAAACTGACATACCTACAAACATAATTTTTTCTTAGCTTTAGACATTATTTTTATTATTATTATACTACAATTAACACTGAATATTTTTTAAATCTTTTTATTTGTTAAAACTAATTTAAATTGTTTAGTTTTAGGTGCTGGTTGGTAATTTTGATAATTATCAATATGTTATATATAGTGCCATATTATTTCTCCAAGTTCCACATTGAACTTGTTAGAGCCTGCCTGCCAAAATGCCTTATAGCTACTCTTCAAAGTCATAAGAACAAAAGAATTGCAGTCTTTTAAATGTACCAACAATATGTAAAATATTGCAGATCAAAGTTCCAAAAGAAACAAATATGATTCAAATCGAATTGACAATTGAATGTTTATTTCCAGATGAAAGAGATCTAACTGTCAATAATCATAAAACTGAGGAGATGCACATGCTGTTGTTCAATGGGTATGTTGTGTTATTTTGATGGAAAATGCAATGTTTTCACTGATGATTCTTTAAATAGAAAATGATTGGATCATGATCAAGAAACTGTTATAGGCCACAACTTTACACAACTTATTTTCCACAACTTTACTCTATGATCAGTTCAGTTTTCAACATTTCAACAATAAACTTGTACATTGACTGTGGCATATCACTAGTATTTGGAATAAAACATGAAAAAGTCACATTCACTGTTAGCAAAATGCAAAAGGGTTTTCTGGAAATGGTAAAAAAAAAAACACATTGTTAATTTTCCTAAAAACTTGAATGTGAATTTTATCAGATTAGATGTTGCTATTCACAAAAGAAATGAAGTATTACTTTTACCTTACATCATAATGTATTAAGATAATCCGAAACCAATGAATATGCTCAACCAAAAGGCATCGCCCCTAAAAAATTAAAAAAATGTGAAAAAACAAAATTATACAATATTCAAAATGAAAATACCCAAATTTATTATTTCAGTGAACATTAATTCAGTGGTGTCAAACATCATTATTCTGAAAATTCCATAATCAAACATTGATAGGTGCAGTGAAAAGCCAGTAAGTGTGAATGAAAAGGCACATTATTGTAGGTAATGCTACTCAATCAAATTCAACAATTTCAAACCGGTTCAACAAAAAGCAAAAATTGAAAACATACATGACAAGAGATGTAAAAATGAATTTAATACATTTGAATGATAATCACATGAAAATCTGACAAAATAATCAATGGATAAACAATAATCAAAAGGTTGCCTTTACATCAATAATTCAAAACACTTCAACTTATTTACCTTATGAAACTATTTACTTTTAACAACCCAAAAAGAGAAAGCCACTTCACTATTAAGTAGCCACTTCTCATTAACTACCCAAATAATATATATAATACTCATGCAATAAAATACATTTAATATTCATGATGAAAGTAATTAATCAATTGAAGAGAATAAATATACAAAATTTACTTATTTACCAAGAAAAATTATATTTTGCCATATTTTCAACACTGTCATATCAAACTGTGTGAAATATATAACTGTAATTTAGCCTGGGTCATTTGTGATCACTATCTTTGGATCATTTCAGAAAATGTTTTATATTGTTTATCTGATGCATTTTAGGTGTTAGATTGGCAGAGATTGTTAACCCTAACTGCATGTGGGAGATTGATAATTCAAGGCTGAATACTATACCCAGCCACCGTTTTGTAATGGATAGTACAAACCCGGCGGTCCCGGGTTCTAATCCCAGTCAGGCATGGCATTTTCACACATGCTACAAATCATTCATCACATCCTCTGAAACAATACCTAACAGTGGTCCGGGAAGTTAAACAAAAAAAAAATAATAATCTTATGGGAGTTTATCAAGCTCACCGATGTTTTTATAGATGCAATATTATAAGATATAGACCACAATTTGTTTAAAGCAATATAAACAAGAATAATGCTTACTCGTATGTACAAACTTAAACAAAAAAATTCATATTGTGATTAAAACGAAATGTTTAATAATAAATAAAAGTAATAAAATAATTTTTTTAAAGTAATAAATAGTATTTAATAAATGAAAAATAAAATAGGCAATGCAAAATTGTTCAATAGGCAATAGCTATAGGCAATAGGCAATAGCTATAATAGCAATAGGCAATAGTTCAATAGGCAATGCAAAATATTTATAAAATATTTTTTGATCATACAGTGACAGAGGAATATTTTGCAGAGGTATTTTAGAGGTAATAATTTTTTGTGTTAGCTGGATGTTCAAGGTGAAAAGATGAGTCAGCGGGTAAGTAATGCGAGGACGGCATGAGAGACAGAGAAGGTTGATAAACAGAACGGGTTCATTGCAGCCTATACCGTTTCTATAGTAAACCATGGGAAGTATGCTCACTTGCATACTTAAATTGTGTACATACTTCTGCACTAAACACTATTTTGTTTTTTTTTCAATTATTATTTTATTAGGGCATGTTTTATAACATATTTTTAGAAATACCGGTATTTTTACTTTATCGACTGCAGCTCTATTGCTTCTATGTAAAGGCTACAACTATAAAGAGTTTGTATAACATATTCATCGGTCCAAAATTTCGATATCGGTTTTTTTTGCAAATGTCGACGTTTCATAACCCCCCGAGTCCAAAAAACGGGTTTTTAAAAATCCGTAGAAATTTCGGAAAGATGTATGTACATTTGTTGGCCTATATTTTGATTAATATCCAAGTGTAATTAGTGGCTGAACGAACATTTTCTTCGAAAATGGCCCAAAAATTTTCTATATAAGGGGCTAGATGCCATTAAATTTTGGAGAAAATTAAAAAAGGGAGGGTAGTTGTTGCCATTTTGAATTTTTGTTTTATGTGTAGTGGTCAAAAATTTTCTCGTGGTTCTCTTCATTAAAAATTCCAAAGTTTTAAGTCAATCAATATATGAGGGGGGGGGGATATTCAATATTGTATCTAAAACGAGTTGACCAAAAAGGTTGAAATATGGAAGTAATATTTTTCTATATACATGTATATTTTACTCCCACGAAAAAAATGAGAATTCACAAATTTGTGAATTAATTTCATTGATGCTTCCATTTTCATTGGGGAATGTCCTTCTTTTATTAAATGCGCTACATAATTAAAATCTTGTTTTTGATTTTTAGAAGTAAAATAGAAGAAAAAGATATATAGAAAGTAATGGTGTATATCCAAAATAAAATGTTAAATGCAGTGCAACATACATTAACAAACGGAAAGAAAATTAAAATTAAGATGTAACTAACACATGAGATTTTTTAAAAATACATTTACAAATGTGTTAAAGGAAGAAGAATGAACATTTTACAATATCTAAAAATCTTTAAATTAAAAAGTAACAACAAAACGATCATAAATGAACAGATCAACAGTCAAGCGGGTGTCCTTTTCAACCTCAATTTATTAAAAGCAGAAAATAGATAAATAAAATTAAAAGATAAGTATAAAAATTAATAACAAATAAACAAGAAGAAGGCCAGATAAGGCAACAGGTTGGTCTAATGGTGAATTCGTCATCGCAAATCAGCTGATTTCGAAGTAGAGAGTTCTTAGTTTCATGTCCCAGTAAAGACAGTAACTTTTATATGGATTTCAATACTAGATCGCGGATACTAGATCGCTGGGTTTCAATTAACCACACATCTCAGTAATGGTCGACCTGAGACTGTACAACATTACACTTCATTTACATTCATTCATATGATTCTCTGAAGTAATACCTTACGGTCGTTCCGGAGGCTAAACAGGAAATAAAGATAAGGCATGACGTCAAATATAAGGAAGGGTGTTGACTAAATGCTATATAAAGATTAACAGAAGTTTAAAATTACTAATACAATATTTTTTGACAATGAAGTATTTCGGACACGCGTCAACAAATTATAAAAGAATAAAGCTAAGAAAGGTAAAGAGTACTCAACACAAAAACTATAGTGATATTAGCAGAAAAGATAATAGGGATTATTATTTTAATAACTGCAATGTCAATCATTCTGAGAATTTCGTTGACAGTATTAAGGATCCAAATACCAAAAAGGATTTCATCGCTTTCGACAACTGAAAAACAATCGAGAGTGCGAAACAAACAGGGCAATGATAGATCCTATTTATACAAACTTACATGCAGTACAAAAGTGTGAATCTGTGTGAACAAATACAACGCGATAAGTGGCATAAATCCCTCCTAACGAACAGGTGAGTGGCATATTTGATTACGGAATTAGTAATACTTTTATAAATAGCAAGGTCATTTTAAAAAAAAATACATGTTAGTTACAGTAAATTATCTAAAAAGGATTTTTTTTCAATTCAAGGAAGAATTAACTAGGGAATAGAAGACGTACATCAAATAAAATATTTTTTGAGAAAAAACTGAGGAAAGGTTAACAACGTTGAAAGTTTATATAAGCTGCTGTTCCTTGAGAATACTTAGAATTTCGATTATTATAGACGTTGGAAAATCTTACAACGGATGCGTACAGACAGACGTATGTTCTTGAAATCAGATTTTTGTGTAACCTTACTCTCTCGTCACATTATTTATAATTTCACCAATGAGGAATTGTTTTTGAAAATTTAAATATTCTCCGTTCATTAATTTTGAAAGGGTGTACGTAGTTAGTGATACTGAAATTTATAAGAAATAGATTTAGTCTAAATATAATTTGCCACTCGTAGAAATACTTACTTAACTCCTAACAGAATCACAGTATGAGGAAAGAGGGGAAACCAGGTGAATTTAGTTCAATTATTATTAATTCTTATTTCAGAAGCCTATTTACACAATAATTTTTATCCCTTAATATTAATATTATTTAATAATAAATCCGACTGCTTGATATTTTCATGCATCCTCGCGCGTTCAAATAAAGCGCCAAGCAAGAGTAGTGTGGCGCGTGACTACAATCGGCCTATTTCGTTGAAGTTCGGCATCCTCACTTCCCTGTCGCGAGACACAAGTCGTAGGGAAGTCACCCGCCTAGTGACTTTCCGGTCGCCAACCCCAACCATCGTTCATTGCCATGTTACGGTAAGGAACGGTGGAGGGGCTATTGTGTCCTTGACACAATAGCCGGTTGACCAGTACGATGATCAGCTGTTTCGAAGAGTCCACGAGGTTAGCGAACGACCCAATAAAGTCACATATACACAAACGTAAATCCCTCGCGTGGGAAAACGTTTCTCTTCATTAAAAACGCACTTTGCAAAAGTATCTTTTGTTTTTAAAATGTTATTCGCTTACTGATGTAGTATTTGTGTTTTTTCCTTATATACTAAAATAGAATTTATAATGTATTTTTTATTTTTTTATTTATGAGGTCGTAATACAAATAGGCTAAGCTGATGCATACAAGTTGAGTATCAAGCATGACTAAGCTGCACTTATTTCATTAATGATAACAAATTAAAAAGCTCAATTTTACTAATAAAGTAATAAAATATATTTATTTATTTATTAGCTTACATTATAAGTTTGGGCAGCCAAATAGATTTATTAACACTTTTAGTGCCAACGTCCGTTCATCAGGACTCCAGTAAAAGTTATAAGAAACCCTAAACGAATGTTTTTTCCACACAGTTTGTAATTTTTTTCTCAGAAAAAACCCGTTCTTTCTGTTAATAAAATGCTACATACTTGGGCTGTAGTGCAATCAAAATATCGATTAGTCTGTTAGTTGTTTTCGGTTTTCTTAATATGTTTGGTTATGTTGTAAAAACGTCTTTGTTGGTTAGGTTATGTTGTGCTTTGTTCCAGTTTTGTGATATTTTAAGTATAACGAGAAACGTTACACTCACAAGTGGACGAGGTAAAGGTAGATTAATTAATATTTAGGCGTACCATCTTATCAATAAAGTTAATTACGTCAATAACTGATATTTTCTTAACTATACAATTTTTACAAAGTAAAAAAAAAATAATAAAATTTAATTATATATACATATACATGCGCGTAGTGTGTGTGGTTTTAAACCTTTTTTGTATTAATATTTGTAAGAGAAGAAACAAAAATAAACATTTACCTAAAAAAAATTATTCCATGTACATAATAAAACAAGCGTTAAATTAATCATTTAAATTTTAAAGTTCCAAGATGGTAAAATACATAAAAAAAGCTCCTAAATTTCCTTGTTAACAAAGTTTTTCAAAATAACGAAAATCTTATATACATAACCTTAAATCATAGTTCTTTATTTTATTATTTACGGCAAAAAAAAAAAACGTTAAGAGGAGTGTAAAATAAAATAAAAAACAAACATAATTAAAAAGTTTATTCTGTTACGTTAAACTATATTTACGTTAAACTAAATACAAAACACGGTTAGGTAAGACAGTTGTTTAAAAAGAAATGACTTGTTTGTTTTGTTTTCTTTAACCTCCGGGACCAACGTTAGTTACTGCTTCAGAGGATGAAATGAATGATTTGTAGCGTGTGTGAAAATGCCATGTCTGACCGGGATTCGAACTCGGGATCTCCGGATGAAAAGCCGAGACACTAACCCTCGTGCCACGGAGGCTGGCTAAGAAAAGGAGATGACTTGAAGTACGTATTATTCTTTTTAAAAGAAAATTTGATGTGGATACTACATGACTTCCTTGTACACCTACTAAATTACATATACACATTTTAATACAATCAGAGATTAATAATCTTTATAAATAAAAACGTAAACGTTCGTTTGTTCAAAATCTTAAAACTCCGAAAGTTCTTCACCGATTACTTCGAAATTTTGAGACAACGTTGAATTCGAATACGCGCGTGTTTTTATATACCTACTATTTATATACCTAAGATGTAACATCTGTGATAGGTAAAAACATGTTTTTTTTTAAATACAGCGCTCTGTTGGACGTAAAAGCAACTCGCACTATACTAAATACTTTACGATTACATTTCAATGTTTCCGATATGTGTCCGCTATAGACTAAAAAACTACTGGACCGATTCACGTGGGGGGAAAGGGAGAAAGGGAAGAAGGGGAAAATGGAAAAACAAAACTGGGAAAATGAAGAAAATGGGGAAATAGGAAGGGGAAATGGAAATAAAAATTGGGGAATGGAAGGAAATGGGGAAAGGGAAAGGTAATATGGTTAATGTGAAAAGGAAAAGAGCGAAAAGGGTGAAAAGGAAAAGGTAAAATTTTATGAAGTTCCGTAATGTTAATGTTTTATCAAACTTTCAATTGTACTCATTTAATATATGTATTTATATTATATAAATAAATTTATATTATATATATTGTATTTATATATATATATATATATATATTATATATATATATTATTACAAATCTAGTAATAGTGAAGCATTCCCGGATCTGCTAGTTATTCATAAATCAATATATTTAAATAAAAAATATAAATAAAAAAATAGTTTTAAAAAAATGTTTACAATCAGAGGTTAATAATTATTGAATCAATATATTTAAATTAAAAATAAAAGTTAAAAAAAAGGAAATGAAATGATTCGAACCGATATGCCTTCCCCTTGAACGAACCAAAAATTTCATTAATTAAAATGTTATTTGGCTGTAACTCTGGAACCAATGAAAATAAGTGTGGTACTTATTTACTTAAGAAGAGCCTTTCAACGATATATGTGGTATATATCGTTGAAAGGCTCTTCTTAGTGAGAGCTGATTACTGCAGTTAAGAAAAAGTCCAAAATCCATTTTTTTTTTTTTAATTTTGGACTTTTTTAGTCACTTTTGGTTCACTCGATTATAACCAAAAGGGAAAGTGCACAACTAGATGTTACAGCAGTCCTAAATCCGATGTTTCAAGATCCTGCGACTAATAGGTTTTGAGTTATGCGAGATAGATACGTCACGCCGAACTAGTTAAAATGGATATTTCCGCTGAAATCTGAAAACCGAAATTTTTCGCAATCACAATACTTCCTTTACTTCGTACAAGGAAGTAAAAATCGTAATTCCACGGTCAGCCGCGGGAAAAGGAAATGAAATGTTTACAATTGACATCGCATACTGTTTAACATTTTATGTGTATTTATTTTTATCAACACATATTACGTCATTATGTTTAATAGTATGTATTTATAAATCAGTTGCCAGATTTCGACATTTAATTGTGATTAATGACTGATTATAATGTTCTGATTCATACAGAACTCTTTCCCTTTACATTTAAACCTCTATGTACCGGATGATCATTTGAGTTACCACATTTAAAGTCTATTTACGCGAGAGAAGCCACAGAATGTGATAGAGCCTGATTTAGGACCCAAATCACTAACTAAGAGGACTGAAGATCATCCAGCAAAAAATCAGAGTTCCATACAAAAGACCTGAGACACAGGCGAAGAAAGTGACTTGATGGTGAAGGGACGAAGGACAGCCTCCTGTGGAGCCGTCATGCGTCTGCAATTGTGCGGATGGGCGACGGTGATGAAGTACGGGGACTCTGAACCCCCTGGACCCTAAAGACACCTCCTGGTTCCACGCAATGCTTAAACTGCAGGACCAACCCCGGAGGAGGCGAAACGGTAAGATGGAGTTTTAGTCGGTAGGGTGCGGGTACATAGGCTCTTAATAACATCTAGCTGAACCCGTGCGACTCCGACACTCCCCCATTTATGGTGGTTGCGTAAATGGCGTTTCTCACACTCATCTATAACAAAAAAAAAGATCTATTTACGCACATCACTGCCGTGTCAGATCAGTATCACTGTTATCCTGATCGTTCAGTGACGCCAATTAGTACTGCAGTACGTACTGTGTGGTATGTACTACGGATAGATGTCGGATGCGTGTGAATCGGCATTACTGATCGACCACGGATAGCACTGATACTGAACTGACACGGCACGATGTGTGTAAATAGACCTTTATTATTCAACCGCTATCAGTTTTACCGTATTTTGTTTGCATGCAAGTATACCGTTCTTGGGGGAACCTTTCTAAAGTTATTTTCAAAGGGAATGGAACCTACCCTCTCCGCTACACCTACCCCAACTCAAGAATCTTATATGGCAATGGTAACATTTAATTCCATTAATTAACAACCCGAAAAAAATAATGAATTTTGGTGAAAAGAGAATTAAAATCCGCCCTCCCGTTCGCTCGGTATGTGCAAAAAACCATTTGGGGTAGTACTTTTTTTAAATTTCAGTCCAACAAAAATAACTAACTACAAAATTACATTATATTATTTCTTAAACCGTTAAAAATAATCATAATCTGTGGATTAAAACGGTGAAAATTATTTTTTAAATTACCAACACAAAATTTCACCCTTATGTTTTGTTGAAAACTTATTTTTTTTTAATGAGACGATGTAGCTTGTGACACCTTATTGGAAGGCCCTTTGAATTATAAGTAGATTAGTACAAATATAATAAAAATTGGTTCGTTGGTATTTAAGTTACAATTAAAAATGTGTTTTTTTTAGGTTATGTTGGGATACAGTGATACTGACCCAAAGCATCAGGTCTGAAATCGTCCGTTTGTGAAATATGAGGGTTTTGGGTTTTAGGTTTCCCAAGCATTGACAAAACGTACCAGTAAAAACAATATTATTACATCAGTTAAACATACAAAAAAACCAATAATAACGTACTTCTTTGCTGCTAACATGTTGAAAAATTGATCACCTACTTATAACAGGTATAATTATAATAGGTATAATTATAACAGGTTATAATTTTTTGCCAATTATTAAGATCTTAGTTTCTACAATAAATTTTTGCAAACTGTTTTCTTTCATATTGTATGTAATTATTGGCAAAAAGTATTTATTGTATTTATTTCATCATACTCTATTTAAATTGTTGTGTTCTTCAGTTGAAATTGGCATCTGGTTTGTGTTATTGTTCTACCATTTGACATTTCATTTTTTGTCTTTAGTAAATTTGTCTCGCAAAGATGACTTACAATCTGGAAGAAAGAACTCGACTACTTTTTACATATGAAGAACAAAATAAATGTACAAGAACTGTCCGAGTATTTAATGAACGGCATCCAAATAAAAATGTTTCACACACTTACACTGTAAAACTTGTAAAAAAATTCCAAGAAACGGGATCTGTCATGAATAAGAAACGTGCAGGGCAAAATGTTTTAGACGAATTAACTTTGGTTGAAAATCTTGGGGAAATGTAGTAGCAAATCCTCAGAACTCAATTCATAAATATCCCGTGAATCTGAGGTTTCTTATGGTTTTGTTTTCACTACATTAAAATTGAATAAATTATTTCCGTATACAATTCAACTGTATCAAGAACTGAATGAGGATTACTGACTGAAGGATTGAATTCTGTGAAGAAATGATTCGATTAATGCGGATCCAATGACAAATTCCCCTTCTTTCTAAACGGCTTTGTTAATAAACATAACTGTGGATACTGGGGCGATGTAAATACTCGTGTTTTCAATTTTGGAAACCCGTAACTTTTGGAAACAATTTTGGAAACCCGTTTATTTTATTGAGGAAAAAAGCGTTTCATTTATTTTTTCTTAAGGTCTGCTATTGTCAAAAAGCTTATTAACAAAATTAACTAATCAATGATTTAAGATTTATTTTTTGATTAACAATTATTAATTTACAAATTAGTTTTTATTTAATCATTAAGTTTATCTAGTAATAAATTTTTCAACGTGTTGCCAGCAAAGAAGTAGGTACCTTATTATTGGTTTTTCATATGTTTAACTGATGTTATAATGCTGTGTTTACTGGTACATTTTTTCAATGCTGGAGAAACCTAAAACCCATATTTTTAACAAGAACGGACGATTTCAGACCTGATGCTTTGGTTAACACTGTATCGCAACATAACTTTTAAAAAAACCCACATTTATTATCGTAACTTGAATACCAGTATAGCAATTTTTATTTAATTTTTACCAAATTACTTGTCATTCAAAAGGCCTTTCAATGAGGTCTCACAAGCTACATCGTCTTATTTTTTAAAAAATAAGTTTCAACCCTTGAAAATTTATAAAACATTTAAGGGCGAAATTTTGTGCTGGTAATTTTAAAATAATTTTCACAGTTTTAATCCACAGATTATGATTATTTAAAACGATTTAAGAAATAATATCATGTAACTTTATAGTTATTTTTGTTGGACTGAAATTTAAAAAAGTACTACTCGAAATGGTTTTTCGCACCTACAGAGCGAAGGGGTGGGCGGATTTTAATTCTCTTTTCACCAAAATTCATTATTTTTTGGGGTTGTCAATTAATAGAATTAAATGTTATTGTTATACAAGATTTTTGAGTTGTGGTAGGTATAGCGGAGAGGATACGTTCCACCCCTTTGAAAATAATTTTATAATGGTTCACCCCTGAGAATGGTATACATGCCTGCAAACAGAAATAGAATGGGACTGATATCTGTTGAATCATAAATGCGGTAACTTTTCAAATGATCACCCGGTAGTACAAACTATTATTTAATTATTTGTTGAAACGTGCTTTACGCTACTGCGTGAACGGAACGCAGTAGTGAAGCTGTTTAACCTTGAAAGGGCACTGATTGTTTTGATGGAGGGGGTACCTTACACAGCAATGGGAGAGTTGTTGACAGTGCTTCGGCAAGCAGTTCTGTCGAAAATTGTTAAGATTATTACACGTTAATATTAAACGAATATTTACAACCAGTATTACTTTTTATTAATTTATTCGTATTGATGACGAAGGTCACATCTTTTTCCATTATGTTTTTATTTTTTTTATGTAATGAATTTTACACCGTACCATAAATACCATACAAAACCGGAAATCGAACCCAGAACGTTTTATCCGACAGTAATGTCCTCTCGCAGTTATTTTCATATTGTTTACTATAATAAAATTAATTACTCTATAATTTTTCTGCCTGTTTTATTATATATATCTTTATTACAATATATATATATATATTTTTTTTTTTTTTTGTAACCTCCCGATCCACCATTAGGCATTCTTCAGAAGATGAGATGAATGATTTGTAGCGCGTGTGAAGATGCCATGCCTGACCGGGATTCGAACCCGGGACCTCCGGATTCCGGCCAGGCATGGCATCTTCACACATGAAGAATGCCTAACGGTGGATCCGGAGGTTAAAAAAAAAAAAAAAAATATATATATATATATATATATATATATATATACTGTAATAATTGAAGCTAAGTATATAATACTGCCGATTTAGTAGAAACCCATGTGAATAGTGAACTAAAAGAACGGAGTGCAGATGGTCTTCAGATGCAACGTCGCCCACACACTATTAACATATACAACAGTTAAATAAATAAAAACTATGTATATGTCTCGGTGTGCGAGCGTCCTCCACTATTCTTTAATTACATAACACTCAAAACTTAACAATCCACCTTTTGATTTCATTGGCGCAAAATGCGTACGAGAAGGGTAGTTTAAAGAACGTATTAGAAATTATAAGGTCAATTGACATGATTAACTAGCACAGCTAAGACATAATATGTGTTTCAATGGCAACAGACACAAATTTCTTGTTATTATTTTTTTACTACTACCGTTCTGGTAGACTAAAATTGGACATTTTATTTTACGTTTATCAGATAAGATCTATCACGTCCCCGACTTATATCCGGAAAATTCTGAATCCGAATTCCACTAATTATTTACGTAGCAAAATATTTATCTACCGTATTGTCATATGAAAAAAAAAAACAACAATAATTATAAATTTCGGCGTTAAAAGATGAAATAAATATAGAACTTGCATAATACATATAAAAAAGAAATGAGTTAAACCGCTATGTTCGTAATCCAGTCGGTTTTTACTTACTTTATTAGAAGTAAATACATTCGCAAGTTGCTTTTTTTATTTAGTTTTTATCAAAAAATTTATCTCGCAGTTTATGGGAACGCAACGATTAACAAAAATTTCAAACCGCAATTTTTTTAAAAATATAATTAATACATATATCAAATGAAACAAAAACACTAAATGACAGTCGAAATTGCAAGAATCCCTGTCTAGATGGCCCAATTAATATTTAAAAAAGGAAATATTAAATATTCAAACTACTCGTATTTAAAAATACCTGCTTCCAGAAGATCGAATAAGATAACAAGTGTCAAAAGACTTAAACGGCCTTCTTTATCTTCAATAAAAAAGATCCAAAATTCTCCACCCCTGCGCATGCATTCCCGTGTTTGCGCGCAAGTACAAGATAAAGGAGAGTAAATAATTTTTCGCTCAAGATGCAGTGTAGTACCGATTAGTTACCATATCTAACTTCGTACAGGTGCTGTACAATGTTCAACCCTGCGGCTCATTTATGCCTTAATCGTATCTCTGATAAACATAACAAAAAAATAATACATTTTATTATATCTTAATTTCAAAGAAATAAAAATTTTAAAAGACAATTTTATAAGATGCCAAAAACATTATATGTACGAGGCCCCGTAAAATATTATTGATGCAGACGATTATTAGTTTTGAAAGTTTAACTCATTTACGGTAAAATCCCTGTAAAAATGTTATTGCTTCCAATTACTTTCCTATAATCTTTGTTTTAATGAAGAAACAGCCTGTGGGTGTAAATGCAGAATAAAGGCTTTTCGTGAGCGGACAGTCTAGGAATTTATAATTTAAATTCACGGTCTAGCTAATTAGCTTTATTTTTGTTATGAGTTTAATAAATGAATAATATAACGAAAACATGTATATTTATCGCAAATAAAAAGCAGAATAATAACATTTTCTGAATGAAACTGAGGAAACACATAGGCGGAAAGAGTGGTAGCGTCTACGAAAAATTTGGGTTTGAATCCCAGTAAGATTTAGTCGTTTTCATAGGATACAAATCTATGAACGAGAAAAATAAAAGCGATTAACTGAGATACTAGCGCATTACGTCATTATTTACCACTAGCTGTGAAATTACATTACTAATACCTTCGTTAGTCAAGAATCAACAACATTTTTTTCAGCTTATTATTTTCTTCTCTTAAGATTTGTCATTGCTTTTAAGTCAAAATGTTTGAAGTATGCAGGTCCGAATAATCGAAGTTTTTTTAAAATAAATATTAACCTCACATTACACTTAATTTGAATCAGAATTAATTTCTGAATTTTCTAACAAGAAAATTTCTCGGCTAATTCGAGTAATACGTAAAACATGCAATAATTCAAGTAAATAATTTTGAAGTAATTTTCAGTTTCATTAATATCTGTTGATAAATAATACATTACTTTATTTATTCGTGTGCTCGTGCATGTGTATGTATGTGTTATTCGCGTGCGCGGGCACACACGCACATAATTTTAATTATATTTATAATTTAAATATACTATTCCTATAAAAGTACAAATTTATTTTTTTCATTTAAAATTTGTTTTAGCAAAATTTTGTAATTACAGAAATAAAATCTGATAAAATTTCCTAAATTTTTCTGAATAAATTTCCTTAAAATTTGATTGGTAGATCGATACTTTTCTTATGAAAAATGATATAATTCTCTAGAATTAAAAAATAATAATATATATTATTGAAAATTATAAGTTAAAATTAAAGTTATTCCCTGAACCACCATGAAGACGAAAAGGAGTGAATAGATAGAGCTACAAATTTCGAAGCCAAGGGGTACGCAAGATTGTAATGAATCCATAACGACGCCCGACGGCCTTTATCATAATCTAGGAAAATAGTCTTATTTTCCATGATACTTTATAAAGGGTAGGTATCCGTATTAAATGAGTCGACACAGGAATATCCATTAGGCCAAAACTGTTAGTGGATTTGAACCCGATCCTTGAATTAAGAACCCAAAGCGCTGCACTTGTACATAAAATACTTCAGTCAATCACGAGAAAAATTATAAATATTTAAAGAATTTCAAATTTAAAAAATTGCATGAAAATACCTTTCGTTTATTTACATTTATGATGACAATTAATTACATTAGGAATGTTAATTATATAATTATCGATTAACCGGTTGTTCTAATAATCACTTATCCAAAAGTGTGTGTTGTTTTCAATTTTGAAGTTATTGCCAACATCTAAGAATTTTATTATGACCAAAATAATGATTAAATAATTATATAAAAATAAATATATTTTAAAATTAATATCAATTTTACAGTCGACTGTTCGGTGCTTCATACACAATTTAATTTTAAGAAAATTAAGTATATATAGTAATATTTTACGAAAATAGTTAATTTCCACTGTATGATTTTACGATACAGTTGATAGCTTCAAGTATATTATAGTGAAAAATGTTCCTCTTCAGTGATTCCAAGCTTTCAATAAAAATTTGTTATAAAAAAAAAATATTTTATTTAATTTAATGAAAATAATAAATAAATATTTCCATCAAAATAAATATACTTTGAAATTAATATCTACGGAACAGTCGATTATCAGGTTCTTCATACCTTGTATTATTTTATGAAATTAGGTACATATGTTAACAATATTGTTTTACGTATTTCATTCTTAGTATCCTGTTATTCGATGGAGTCGTGGTATCTTATAATCTAGTACATTGTAAGTTTTTCATCAGTGATTCTAGGCATTCTATAAATAAAAAAAATTGGCTAAAGAATATACTTTACCTATTTTAATCAAAATAACAGTTAAATATTTACACCGTATCTTTGAAATTAATATCTGTAAAAGAGTCGATTATCCGACCCTTAATACACGATTTACTTTAAAGAAATTAAGTATGTATAGAAATATATTTATTTTAGTACAGACAATTTGTCATCAAAATAGGCTGTATTTGAAAATCCTTACCTACCGATTGATCTTTTGTCCATGCGTTAGGGGTGATGAGGGAAGCTTAACTCCAGATTTTTAACATCCCCTCCCATAGATTTTTGAAAAACCCAAAAGGTTTTTCTCTGAATCTATGCATTTTAGAGAAAAGTTTTTCAAACAAAAAATGTAGAGGACATTCTCCTCTACAATTAATGTCTTTAAAGTTATGCCGTAATATTTGAAATTGAAATACTAGGTGGCGCTGAAGTTGTAAAAACCGTGTTTTTTCGGTTTTTTCACCGGAAAGTATTGTTTTTCGTCTGTATTGCTTGGAAAAGTTGTTAATCTCAAAAAAACAGACAACTTTTATTTAAACAATTTTCTTGTACGACTTACCGCTTTGGAGCTGTAGCTTGTGGAAGTGTGAAAATGTTGTGAATTGGGCACGTGTTCGAAACCGGACTAGTCGCTCAACAATGCCGATCTCCCCGGCTACAGTAACAATAGGACCGCTGCGTTGCCATTGTACCGCTATAACTCTGGAATGCTAAGTCGTATAAGAAAATTGTTTAAATAAAAGTTGTCTGTTTTTTTGAGATTAACAACTTTTCCAAATGTAATACAGACGAAAACAAAATTTTCCGGTGAAAAATCACGTTTTTTACAACTTCAGCGCCACCTAGTATTTCAATTTCAAATTATACGGCATAACTTCAAAGACATTAATTGTAGACGAGAATGTACTCTACATTTTTTGTTTGAAAAACTTTTCTATAAAATGCTGGAGCATTTACAATACTATTGACAGACCGAAACTTTAACACCTCATTCTTTGATCCTACCGCATAGATTCAGAGAAAAACGCATTTCAAAAACTTTTTGAGTTTTTCAAAAATCTATGGGAGGGGGGATGTTAAAAATCTGGAGTTAAGCTTCCCTCATCACCCCTAACATATCGAAAAAACATCAATCGGTAGGTAAGGATTTTCAAATAAAAATACAAATTGACTGTACTATTTTACAAGTTTAAGAAATAATTAATTTTTAGTATCCAATAAAATCGTGGCACTTTTAATTTATTATACTGAAATTTGTTCGTCTTCAGTAGTTCTAAGCTTTCTATAAAGAAAAATTATTAATTTATTTTAGTGATAATTTGTAGTTTAATAAATTTGTGTGTGCCTGTGTGTGCGCGCGCATAATACCGTAGGCTATTTAAACAAGCATACATTTGTTCCGGTTTTTTTTAATTCTTTCGCCGAAAGTACATTTTTGCTAACACTTCAAAAATTACTGATTAAGTTTTTGACGATTTTTTTCTAAAATATTGATTAAATCTTTTAATGTCTTTTCGTAAGCGAAAAAGAATAAACGATTTCTCATTAGAATTATAACAAAAACTTGTTAACGGTAAATTAAAAATAAAAACAAAATTTAACCTCTGATCTAAAGAGAAGAAAAGGGACAACATACATAGAGCTATTACAATTCGCAGCCAGAGGCACATAACGAGTGATGAATCCATTCCGACCCTCGAATGTTTTTTTCCATCACAGTAGATAACGTGTCCGCTACAATTTGGTTGAACGGGAATTGTACATTATTACAACCACTTTTAATGAATCTGTTTAGGATTCGAACCTGATATCCTTGAATTAAATACTCTAAGCTCTGCCACTGTACACGCGAAAATTTATCAGAATAAAGAATATTTTTTTTTTAATTTCAAACTTCAAATATCGATTGAATTACTTTTAATGTATGTTCAATTAATTATAATAAAGTATTTAATTAGATGGTTCGCAATTAACCGGACTTCTAATGTTCATTTATCCGAATGCTGCATTGCTTTCAATTTCCCCAAAAAGTTTTTTGGTTATTAAAAATAATTTTTAATAACCAAAATTACGTTTAAATGTCTGGATGGAAGTAATTATTTTGGAAACAAATATATATTTAACACTCGATTATTCGGATCTTCATGATATGTTTATTTTTAAGGCAATGTCCTGAACATTTTAATATTATTATTTATTTTTGTTGCTTTCTTTACAAGCAAAAGATTGTTGTTTTATTTTTTGTATTATTCCTGAGCATATATTCATTTATGAATAATTAACAACATAACTTTGATTGGTATATAAACGTTAAGCTGCTTGGGAGTCAAACCCAGGAGCTTCAGTATATTTTTGACAACGCTACCGATGGGAATGTTTTTCTTGCTTAGCATATATATATATATATATATGAATCATGTTGTATATATATATATATACACAACATGATTCACTCTCTTTTAATTATTGTATTTCAGAAGATTAGGTTTTTTTAACAGAACACATAATGTAAATGATTTTTTTTATTGTGGTTGGTATATAATAAGTAGAATACAGCGGAATTGAGTAATACGTCACTCAACGACGCATAAAAAAATGGCATAATTACCTTTAAAATTATGTGAAGTTATTATGTTTATAAAATATATACAATTTAGAAAGCGTTAATGAAAATCATTTAACTATACAACATTTGTACATATTAATTGAAGATGCAGAATATTCAAGTTTTTTTTTTGTAATTAATCATTAAAAGTTCATTAACTGATTAACATTGGTTCTGTAAAGTAAGATCATTTAATTTTATTTTGAATGAATAGGTAATAAGAGCCTATTAAATAGTTTTGTAATTTCTTAAAAAAGTTATCGGGAAGAAAAATGAGGCTCTTGTAAACTCGTATTGTGCAGCAAAAAAAACGTAGTTCTAATTTGACAGAGGTGAATAAAGTTATTATTTAGGAATGTTACTACTCTTTTCAGCACAAATAACACACATTCTTTCATTTAAACGAATGAATAGAAAACATAAAAAAAAATAAAATTATCTGTAACAATATTTTTATGCTTATTTTTATCGTTTTATCATACAGTTGAGAAGTTATGATTGCGAAAAGTGAACGTTGTTTCTCAACAAATTATTTTGTAATTTAAATACACCACTTTTCTTTAAAAATTATTCATGTAATTTGTGATAAAATTGCTATAATTAAAGATTGTTAATTTTTTATCCGTTCGATGGCATAAGCATGTTTGCCTGTTAAACAGAAGGCCCCGTGTTTGATTCCGATTAGGGTCCCTCATAATAACGAATCAACCTTCAATGTAGTTACTGATGATTTTATTTACTGATCCGACTTAAAAATTAATATATCTAAAATGAGATATGATAAATTTCATGTTGAAAACCTCTTTCTAACACATGAAATACACTTGGCTTACATCAGTAAATTTATATACAATAAATTTTACTTCCCTAGTTAATTAATGGCCAAATAACCTATATAACTCATTTCATTTTTATTTGTTTATTTTTGCGATTCTGGTTCGCAACTATTTAGAACTATTTGGATACATTGTCAACAGATAAACACAGTAAATATTTTATTTTGTAAAAATAAATGAGTGTAAACTGAGTTCTAACATTTTTAATCTAATAAATAATTTGAATATAATATTCCGTAATAATATTAATAAAAAAAAATAAAACTCACCTTTGTCAATAATAACAGACCTCATACAGAAGATATAAACTGGATGACGTTAACAACTGGATTGGGTTATGTTAAAACAGAGTGAATATTAACTCGAGGCACTAACTGAATGCGTATGCGTAATCAATCTATCTACCGACAATTTCCCGCTAGTCCAGTACTAGAGTTGCTGGCTTGATTAGTTATTTCTCTGTTTGCACTCATTATGTTTGCCTGTCTTCCCACCACTACGGCGCGACCGCCATCAACAGACATCTTCTAACTAGTACTTTTAAACATTAAAGTAATGAAAAAATTATTCCATCTATTTTTTTTTTTTTTTTTTTTTTTTTTTTTGTTTAACAACTCATCATCCAGCATAGGTTGTCTAATATTAAATTAGTTTACTATATTGTTATTATTTATTTTAATATTTTAAAATATTAAAATATCTTTTATAAATGTATTACTAAATGTTTTACTTAAATGTTTTACTTAATTAATTATATCTAACAAACTGTTATGTATGTAATCAAACTCATTTCGTACATGTCAATACAGACCTGCAAGCCCATCAATAATTTCTGTTTAGTGTCACTATTATTTTTTAAATATCTAATCAGGAATTAAAAAAACAGGGCATCTTTTATGACATAGATTACAAAAATCATGAATGGTACGTAAGGAGGTAATGATTAATATTATTTCTAAAGTTCAAAGTTATCATATCTAACCGACTTCCATATTTTATAGTTCAGCAACATTCAATATTCAAATCAAATGGATGTGTGTGTACGCGCGTGCATACACGTACACGAATCTACTTATAAATGAACTTTAGTATACACGTAAAGCCTAATTTAATTTTATTTAGATCTTTTAAAATATAATTCTTTGTTTTTAAATAATACTTGGCTATCAATGAATGAAACACTTTAATCCAAAGATTCTATTAAATGACATGAAATTAGATTTTTTTGGGTCTCATTTTCATTTTTATAATCTATTTTGCACCTCCGTAATATAAAAAAACAAATGATGCACTGAAGGTTTTGGGTTCTATTCTCGGCTTGGAAACTAGCCTATATGTTTATTGCTTGTTTGAATATTAGCTATCAAAAAAAGGTTACTCAAACGACTTTGTCCGTATTTTTTCTCAACTTGGAGACAGTTCACAGTATAATATGCTTATCCGAGTATCGTCTGTAAAAAACACTATTCATGATCTTAAAGCCACGGGATTGACTCTTGGTCACTACAAATAATTACTTGCGTAATGCTTCTGTCTCAGATTGCTTATATTCATGTGAATATTAGATACGGAATTGATTTGTTCTTCACAGTTCAATTTTATTTACTTAAGTATCATCTGTAAACAAGTTTGATTAATATGTTGGAAAGAACCGATTGAAACACTGAAGATCTCGGGTTCGATTCCCAACTTAGACATCAGCTCACAAATATACAGTTTAACCAGATTAAAAAAAAACTAAATGTATTGGGTTCCACTCTTTGAATTAGCGTTTTATAGTTGAACGTTTTATCTGATATTGTTGACTTTATTTAATTATTTTATAAAATAGCATACTCAATTCTGCTCTATTCTGGGATGTATTAACATGTAGCCTGTCTGACCTTGAACGTTTATACTTGGATGGAGTAAGGAAGGGTTACACAACCTTACATAACAAAGAGACGCAGGCCAGACAGCGCGGCAATTAACGGTTATCGTCTTCACGCCATTACTAAAACAAATATTCATAATCTGTTCGTCTTTAATAATTTATTAATTCGATTGACATCATATTAATATCTAATTTTTTTTTTCTCTTTAATTATGAAATGAAGAGGATGTAAAAATATTGAGTCACGTTTTTATTTTCAAACGGTTTATTTTTGTAAACACAGAGAATCAACACTGTGATTTATTAATCTATCTAACGTACGTATTTTAAAATTTGACATTGCAATAGTTGAAATAAAATATTTGAACAGACACAAATTTAATAACTACTATGTCAGATAGTTTATTTATTGTGTGTAAATAACAAACGGAATAAAGTCGGTTTTCGGCTGTAATAACGCACTCAACAGTTTCAAAGAGGGGCTTAATAAAATCTCTCTCTCTCTCTCTCTCTCTCTCTCTCTCTCTCTCTCTCTCTCTCTCTCTCTCTCTCTGTGTGTGTTTGTGTGTGTGTGTGTGTTTGTGTGTGTGTGTGTGTGTGTGTGTGTGTGTGTGTGTGTGTGTGTGTGTGTGTGTGTGTGTGTGTGTGTGTGTGTGTGTGTGTGTGTGTGTGTGTGTGTGTGTGTGTGTGTGTAGCTTGAAGTACATTATATCGAACTATGTTCCCCTTCAGTGATCCTAAGCTTTCTATGAAAGAATTACTGTTAATTTTTTTTTTTTTAATTTCGCCCTATTTTAACGAAAATAATAAATATTTCCATCAAAACAAGTACCGTATACTTTGAAAGTAATATCTGCGCAGGCATATGTAGTTCTTCATATTTAGTTTATTTTTTATTACATTTATGTGCATATGTTAATATTTTTATCTCACGTATTTTCCAAAAATATTTTTTCTTAAAATCTTTTTACCCGATAGAATCGTGGCACGATCTAATTTAACCATATTGTTGCACATTCCTCAGCGCTTTCTATATATATATATATATACACAAGTATATAGAAAATATGCAATATATTGATGTAAAATAAAAGTATATATATATTGGTTTGCTTGGCATTTCTCCCGCTACCACTCCATTCGGTCACCCTAAAGCATAAGACCAAATGTCTGTGCTACACACGGCAACTGAACCTCGAACAGCTTAGCGACCAGTCCACCATTTTATAGCGCTTGGAGCCATAATAATTGGCTGGTGGTCAGCCATACTCAGGGTTAACTTCCCACGGCAATGCGGTAAGAGTTTTTTCCTAAGTAAACTACGGATTCCGGTTGACAAAGCAACTGCATCCAGGAACTCCCACACGTTCAGACAATGCAGCCACATATATTGACTCGCCTTCTCCTTCGCCCTCCTCGAACACTGGTTCAGATAATGTTGGTTCGAAAATGGATGTAGGGGTGACCACCCGGGAGGGTATGAACCCAATCGTTGAAGAGTTTTCACAAGCCGGGTGCAGGCCTGGCAGCTCTGCCCCATTGGCCCATGCATGATGTTTTGACGGAATAGAAGAGTTGTTTTCCTATTTAGCAAACCCTAAGAGTACCAGTGCAGCTACCAAGGGGAACTTATTGCCTCGTCTAGAATTCCTCCGAGCAGCTTTCACAGCTCTCGTGAAGGGTTTCGAAAATATTGCCTCAAAGCTTAAGGAAGTAGCCGTAGTTCAGAAACCGGCCCCGGCGCAGCCGCGTAGGTATACTGAGGTGCTTAGAGGCATATTTAATTACTATTTGAAACTTCATATATTTTCAAATACGGTTATAAAGAATACCTGGAATGTAAAATCATTAAACGTTAGTTAAAACCATTCAGGTGGCAATTAACAACTTAGAAAGTAACATAGTTAAGTATACCTGATTACATTTTTGAAGTCATAACTTCTTTTTTCAGAAAATCTTTGAAATTTATTTAAGATAGTGCAATTTTGATTGAAAATAATAAGGATTAAAGCAAAGCAAATCTTATTATCAATTAGAAATTCTCATTTTTTGTAAAAGATTATTAATTAAATTTAAAAAATTTCTATTTAAATAAATATATCGAAAGTAGTTTACAAGTATAGAATGTAAAAAACTATTAACTCAAAAATTGAAACTAAATGATTCAACATTAATAATATAAAAAGATATCTTTAAGCAATGTTAGAGTTGAAGAAAAATGTAAGTACGGTAACTTTGTTAATAGTAGTGACGTAATGTTAGTGACGTAGTAGTAAATTTTAATCAGTGATAGCACTAACCTGCATATAAATAAATATATACCCCTACATACATTTTAAAATATAATATATATATATCTTTTACCAAGGCTGTTCAAAACGTTCTCCACCCAACACAGATGTGGTGCAAGTATGACCAAATTACTATTTAAGTATGATTCTTTAGATGTTATGCTATGAAGTATCAGATGTATACGTTTATTTTCACGGTTGTATAGCACAAGAATAAAACAAAGTTTAATATTATTTGGAATATGGTTAAAATTTATTAACTTTGAACTGTTATTAAGTACTTGTGTTAAAAACGGTAATTCTAACAGACATAAAAAAGTTTTAAATTAAAGATTCTTCGTTTTCATTTTTTTCAATTAAAAAAGTGGGCTGCTAAATGTAGATCAATTTAGGATGATAAAAGCTCAGCACATCCAAAATCTGCTAAGACTGACAAAATCATAAAAAAATTTCACAATGTTGTATTAAATGATCACTGAGTCATGACGGTGTCCGCTACAATTATGCACATGAGTTAGTTGACATCGCAAACATTTCAATAGATGTGTCTACTACGCCTATAAACATTTTAGATGTGAAAAACTTTCTGCTCTATGGGTGCTGCATTTGTTAACAACTGACCATAAACTTCTCAAGGCTATTATAAATTTATTTAAATATAATTCCACTCAGTTTCTTCAACGTTCTATTACACTACATGAAACACAGATTCACCGTTACATGTCACAGACCAAAGAATAATGGTTGCGTGAAATTGTGCCAAAGAAAGAGAAAATGGTACAAAATACAAAAAAAAAACACGGCCACGCATTTTTTCTGTTATTTAAAAAAGATTCAGCTGGGAAATAGTTATTTCAACAGTTGAAACTCAATAGAATTTCAACCGTGCTGATTATTATCGATACATGTAATTCAAGAATTTGTGAATCTATTACCGGTCCTTTTTTCCAGAAAATTAATCTTTAGTTTTGTAAATTAA
This sequence comes from Lycorma delicatula, assembly GCF_047948215.1. Classification (NCBI taxonomy): domain Eukaryota; kingdom Metazoa; phylum Arthropoda; class Insecta; order Hemiptera; family Fulgoridae; genus Lycorma; species Lycorma delicatula. The sequence continues at coordinate 93,566,003 of NC_134462.1, forward strand.
ATACTGTTAGTTTCTTTTACAAAATAATAAGAGATTTTGAGGTTTCTGATAAATCTTCTACTAATGAAAGATTTATCGATTAAATTTGTTGTTTATGACTTAAGTATTGAGAAAGGAATTCCATCAGTAGCAACTGAATCTTTAATTTTTATGTGCAAAGTCCGTGTTTTAATTTCTTGTATATCGACCTTAAAATAATAGTAATACAATAATTTGGATCCCAGAAAAATGTAATCACTTTTTTTGCCATTTTATAAAAGAATAATTTACACGTATAGGATTCCTCTAGTTGAGTAGAGACCATAATACAAGCCAAGCCTTAATAGTTCTACATTCGCAAAGCTAATTAGCAGATCTCACATTTTAATATTTGTACTTAGAATCCCAACTCGATACTAGAATATTGATTTTTCCAGTATTAGAATACAGATTCAGTATTCTACAAACAATGTCTTAAATATTGTTTAAGTTTTTCCTTTATTTTTAACTACAGGTCACCCAGAATTCCTCTCCATTTTCTTGTTGTTTCCTGAAATATAAGTTTCCATTTATTTTCCCTCGGTTCCTGCGGACCTGTGAAAATTATTTATCCAAAAAAGGTTTGTGTAATAAAAGAATCAGTAAGTTACAGGTTACAGATTACAGATTGTACAGTAACGTATTAAGGATTTACTGATTTCTTTTATATTTAAATTAATGAAACAAATTCTGAAAATTTTACTTTGTTTAAATTAAAATACCTGCCGTACAAAAATATTGTATTTATAAAAATATTAGTTAAATTAAAAGAAAATACATGTATAAATATGGATGCATATTCATGTTTCTGGATTAGACCACCTAACTTCATGTATTATTTTACGTTAAATCATAGAATATTATTACTTCACATCAGTCAACATTATTTCCTTAAAATGTAGCATTAGTGTTATTTGAAGACAAAAGCTGGTTAAACTTCTGTCACTTTCAATTTAGAAAAAACTGTTAAATTTTTATTTTTAACATCGTATTCCTTTTCATATAAAAAATTTATAGCATTTAAAAAAAATACTACCTAGAAATATGAACCAAGAATTTCGCTCTTTTAAACTCACCAATTTGTGAGGTTATGTTTGTATTCATATTAAATGTGATCACCTCAAAAGTACCTCTATTTTTATGCATATATATTCTTGCATAAAATTAAACTTTTTTATATACTGAGATAAACACGTTGATGCATGCAATTGATCAATTAAAACTTCATATGTAACACTACATAATTTCAAATTAAACTAACATTACAGAAAACCCACCAGGTTGGTCTAGTGGTGAACACATCTTCCCAAATAAGTTGATTTAGAAGTCGAGAGTTCCAGCGTTCAAATCCTAGTAAAGGCAGTTACTTTTGTATGTATTTGAATACTAACTAGATCATGGATACCGGTGTTCTTTGGTGGTTGGATTTCAAGCCGCACATCTAAGGAATGGTTGAACTGAGACTGTACAAGATTACACTTCGCTTAAACTCACACATATCAACCTCTGAAGTAATACCTAAACAGGAATAAGAAAGAACATTACAGAAAAAAATGAATTTTTTTCCTTCATTGCTTTCCATAAATAAAATCATTTATTTTCAAGGTTATGTATATTTAATTATGAATATGAAGTCGTGACTATCCACTACAAAAATAAAACAAAAAGGCATTTCTACAATGAATTTATTAGTTACCGTATGAAATTACTGAATTCAAAAAAAATTTTATGTTTTAAAAAATAAAGTACAGAAATGATAATTTAGATTCAATTACTTAACACCTTATCGATTGGAATGTCATTTCATATTCAGTCATCAACATCAAATTTTACGTTAAAATCTTATTGGTCGCCTGAGCTTTATTAATCTGTCATTTTTAATATAGATTAGTAAGAATGAAATTTTATCAAATGGCTTAAAAAAAATGTCAGACTAAATTAGTCTGTATTTCAAATTAACATTAATTTTATTATAATTTTTACAAATAAATGGATAGGATTACTAATCAATCATGTTATCGGTTGAAATATCTTTGCTTAATCATTTATAAAAGATGTTTGAGTCATTTTAGTCGTTATGATTCTTTCAATTTTTGAATGCGGTAATTGTTGTTAACACTCTGTATTAAGATTCTGTATACAGTCCTCCCTAGTCTTAACTAATCATTATTCTACTGTCACATCTCTTGAGCTTGCAAACTGTTGAACTCAATGTCAAGGTTTCACTTTAGAAAACACCACTGAAATACATGTGGATCTCAAATTAATTGATTCTTCTTGCAACATAGGATTCTCTTATTCAGAAAACTTCTTTCAGGCATTATTCTTTTATTTATGTCTCTTTTCATTCTGTCTAATATCAGGACCGATTAGATCTGTTTCATTTTCAATATCTTAGGTTCTACTGAAGCAAGGATGTTTTTTATTTAGGTTTATTTTCACCTTTATTTTTGCAGGTAAGTTTAAATTTCAGATTTTTGACAAGTAGGCTAGCTTCGAGTTCTTTTATTTATCTCTCTTTCCATTCCATCCAGGACTAATTAAGTCTGTTATTTATTTAGGTATTTTATGTATTTATCCTTGGAAGCAAGGATATCGTTTTTTATTTAATTTATCTTCACCTTCTTTTACCATAAGGTTACAGTTAAGATTTTTTAAAGTAGGTTAGCTTTGAGATTTGTAAACTATACTTTCCACCGGTAAATAACTTTTTTCGATACAATTTTATCACACTGCCTATAAAAAATATGAAAAGATATATGAATTATGTAGAGCAATATTTTTTCACTAAATAACCTATTTGAAATGACTCAAATAGGTTATTCTGAAATGACCAAATTCTGAAATAGTTTCAACAAAAAAAATTTCATTAAAAAATTAAAGTTTTTAGACAAACTACTAATAACTGTAAATTTATAGGAAATGAATGATGGTATTGAAAATTAAATCTTCATTCCTTCTATCACAGACATTGGTATTACGGGAATAATTGTCTTTTTCATCCTTCCTGGATGCGCCACTACCTTTTAACAGCTGATCTAATTTCCATCTCTTTATTCAAGTTATAGCTGTTGTAATATACAAGTATGTATAATTTTTCCCTCTCCATATTTAATCTGGATTCGGGTATGTTTCTTAGTAAAAGTTACATTTGTCTGCTTGACTGGTTAATCAGTCTTTCATACTTATTCAGTGCACAATGGATTACAAATATTATAACCGCTATAATTCATGTTTTTAATGTTCAGTGGACTCTTTAACACCATTATTCTACATTCAATTGTGTTGGTTATTTTTTTTTTTATTAATTTTAATCAGTTGTGTGATAGATGAGGTGAAATTTAAGTGTAAGAACATCATTACTGACTTCTTATTAAAAATTAATCTGTATTAACCGATAGTAAATAAGGCTGGATCAAGCATTTAATGGAGGTACTGGCAAGACCCAAATTCATATTTTACAGCAAATGGAAACCAATGAAGCTCGAGTGTGCGTGCAAAAAATAGTGTAATCAAAAGAGAATCTCAATATTATTGTTCATTGTGTGCTTTGCAACCGGTTCTTAATTTAACTCCATGTTTTGAAATCTACCATAAGTACATTTACGCTAGTTTACATTTAGTTTCAATTTTTTATTGTTATTATTTCCATTTTAATATTTACTACTGTTTATGTTATTTTTTTGAACTGGTTTTTCAGTAATGTAATGTATTACGATCATAACTGATTAAATATTAACTTTTTGTTTGATTATTATAATAAAATTAATGATTATCAATTCTGATATTTGTGTTTTTATTTTGTCTTTACTTTGTTTAGACTACAAAGTTCATAATATAACGCTTCTATTACTGTAGATTGTACAGTATGAATAAAACTAATGAAAGTATAACACGATAATTATTTTGTTGTTTGGTGGTGAACGTATCTTCCCAAATCAGTTGATTTGAAATTTGAGAGTTACAGCGGTCAAGTCCTAGTAAAGTCAGTTATTTTTATTTGGATTTGAATACTAGATCGTGGATACCGATGTTCTTTAGCGGTTGGGTTTCAATTAACCAAAAATAAAATATGAGTTTTTCAAAAGGAAAACTATAGTATAGATTTTTCATAGGTTTTACTTAAATTAGCCTAAATAATTCACAATTTAAGTCTATTTATTGTAATTGAAATACTAGTTGGAATATACTTACATGGAATATTTTTGCTTTAAAAAAAAAGAAACTATTTTTGAGAATATTTACGTTTTCAGAAGTGATTCATACTTTATGTCTGGTTGTAAAAAATGAGAAAATCTAAAAATCTGATTTTTTCCCTTTAGATAAAAAGTAGTACCCGAGTTAATTTTAAAAGCCAATAAAAAACAGTTATTTACTAAAGATAAAAAATTTGAAAAATTAAAAATATCAGCTAGTTTGATAGAGTTGAGTTTTAAAAGATTCACATATTTCCACCATAGATAGTTTTAGAATAATAACGTAAAAATCTAAAACACGTTTCTGCAAAAAAAAAAATAATAATTATAATATGATTATAATAATCATACTAAAAAATTAGAGATCCGGAATTAATATTTTTATTTCTAAGATTACTAAAGGCCTATTCAATAGAAGCTCTGGTTAAAATATTGAAAGAATTTGTCAATAACACTAAAGCATTATAAAATAAACATACTCAAAAGTTAAAATTTAAGGTTGAATTTCCAAACCCATTCAAATAAAAATGACAGTGAGACAAGGTGATGGCCTCTCACATCGTCCAATTTTGCTCTGGAAAAATTAATTAAAGAATAGAATATGAAAATACAAATACTTGTAAATAAAAATACACAAAAGTAAACATCTAAATGTTTACATTTTACCATTAGTTGATGATATGGTAACTTTGGAAAAAAACTTTAGATAGGAGAATGAAATTTCAAGAACCAGAAAAACATGCAAACAAAATAAATCAAGCTAGAAATTTATTATAATGGGTTCGAATAATAAAAGTAGATGCAAACCATGAAAATTTCAGAAGAATCAATCAAAAGAGTCAAAAAGTTGAAACGCTTAGGTAAAATCATTACTTTAAATATATTAGAAAAAAAAAGAAATAATTTCCAGAACACAAAAAATGAAGAGTGGCTTTCATCTTAAAGAAACATAAAATAAAAAATTCCTATTAAAAAACAAAAACACTATAAAATCATGGTTTTCCAGACTTTTGTATAGTACAGAAGGCATACAGAACTTCTAGGAAAATCTAGTAATTGTCGAAAAAATTAATTTAAGAAAACTCAAAGATATTGAGATGATATTTATAAATTAAACAAATTTTGAAAAGTCATGGAATTAGAAAAAGAACTCAAATTTTACAGTCACTTGAACAGAATGGATGAAACTAAATTAATAAAACAAATATGTAAGTTTTTTTTGAAAAAAGGAAAATCAAATAAGCAAGTTCTCAATGAGGATCGATTGAAATTCTCAACTGAAGAACTCGAATTCATTTAAATATTTCCAAAGAAATAATTTTTGATGAATTCTTTCAGAAAACTAGTGGACTGAATCTACATTTCCAAAGCAACAGAAAATGAAACACGGTGACTGTACCAAAGAAAGGAGAGAAAAGTTTAGGGAAAAATGAAACAATTTGGACAAGAAAGAACTCTGGACTACACCTGGTGATCCTTTCAAGGTCTAATTGCAAACAAAACGAGATAAAAATAACAGGATACGCTATAACGTTTGAAATGTAGTCTAGCTTATCAAAACAAAACTGAATCAATCTGTTATAACATTCTTGGCTATAGATTCTGCACGTTATTTTATTTATTAGTTCACATCTTTTTGCATTGACAATTGGATTCACACATTTATACACTGAATTTTCCTAACTGAACGACTGTAATTAGCAAATTTATCAGGAATGGCAAAAAAAAAGATCTTCGGCAGATTCACTTTATAATTTCATCCGGCTTAAGAAGCCAAATAAAATAACTTGATCAAAAAATCAACAATTTTTCTCAAGAATTCCTAAGACTTGTAACTTTTTTAAAACTATAAAACTTTTCTTAACTATAACTTTTTTTAAACTACAACAAAAGTGGCTTCTTCAAAACAAACAATATACTACATTTAAGAATTCATTCAGTGTTGTATCCTACTGGACAATGTTTTATCTAAAAAAGCGTCTTCATGAAAATAATTTCATTTAAAAACATTTCATTACAATTAACAAACATTGAAAAGTATTTTTTTTTTTTTAAATAATGATTGCCTTTACATAGTCATTTTTAATATAGTTATTTAGAAGATACTTAATGCTACACATTAACTTAACACAAATTAAGTAACAGAACCACCTATGATCTCACTCATTCATGTTCCATTTACTTCTGCTGGATTCTATAATTCTATGATACACGCATTATGAAGTGTTATTTATAAATATTATATTCGCTCAAAAAAGTGAAATTAACACGCTAAAGAACATTAGTTTTGCCTGAAGTCTTATACTGTTCGAAAGCCCTATGGAATTTCTTAGGAAAAAATAATAAAGTTGTAAATATAAAATATGTAAATACACCACATAACTAACACTTTTTGGTAGTAAAATAAGATATGCAATCCATAAAGAAAAACAACCGCAAGTTTAGAAATTGAATTACAATGTTACAAATTAACATTCAAGATTTTGTACCCGATTAAAAAACAATTAGTTTAACATTCATTCTCAAAGCGGGTGATAATGCTCCCTTGTGAGCGCTGGAGGCATTCACGGGGCCCAAGAAGATTGAGGTTGTTCAGACGGTCAATGAAGGCAATGATTGATTAAAAAAAGGAAAAAATTATGTTTTCCTGATCTTTCAAACTAAAATTAAATACCTACCACATAAAAAAAAATTTTCAATCGAAAGCTTTGTTTTAATTATTGTATTGTTATATTGAATACACTATCATTATTGTTGTTATATAACTGTATAGATACAATTGTAATTTTTTTGAAAGCAATTTTAATAAAAATACTTCTAAATATGATTAAATGTGCATTATAATTGCTCTCATTTAAAATCTAAGTTTCAACTCAGAAATAGGATATGCCACGTTCAAAAACATTTTTGTTTTTAAGAGCGCATCTTAAAAACAGTAATTGCAATTATTATTTTTTAAGGATGGTTAAGTTTAAAAATTTCGGGGCGCTAGAAAAGTTTTGATTCTAATGTGAGCAGTGGGCAAAAAGTTTGAGAATCAAAGATTTAAAAGTACGTTATTACATATAAAAGAAGAATCGTGAATATTTTCACTGTATAATTAGGCTGGCCAGGGGTTTGACTGAGGTTTGTTAAGCCATTCATCATTCGGCCATTACCATTTTACTTTATAATTTTCAATTTCCAGGATCTTACTCTGCACAATGTTGTGGAATCATCAAACTGTAAGGAGTTTTTCTTACGTTTCTTCGAAGACGTAAACGTTGAATTTATTTTTCTGTAAATAACTTCTTCATAAGCTTACATAGAAAGGTAGAAACCAGTTTTATTAGGATTTATTGTTGAATTTTATTGCAGCTTAAGTTCAGGTGTACGCTTTCATTCGCTAGATTACATTTTTTTTTTTTAATTATTAATTTTAATTTTAAAAAGAATAATGCCTGAACTCAGTCTAAGTAAAACTATAATTAGCGTAACAAAAATATATTTCCTTCTAGAAAGAAATTATTTTACTTAATATGCAATTTAAAAATCCATATAAAAAAGCAAATATATATACATACTGTATATATTTGTTATACAGACATTGAAAATTGAATATCTAGCTTTAGATGAAGACTTAGTTTCTTTGCAGAATCAGACCGGGAAACAATCTACAAAATTAACCGATTGAAAGAAGTAACTGAATATAAGGGCTTGCAGAAGGGCAAATAATAATATAAGGGCGAATATAATGCAGAAGGGCGAATATAAGGGCAAAGTCAGAAATAATGAGAAGTGCAAATAAAGTGCAAAGTGTAAATATTCAAAAACGTCAATAGAAAGCTTGGCAAATATGATCGCGGATCATTTTAAATATTTTTCTGAGAAATAATTTGTAGAAAGGTAAATTAGAGATTAAAACAAAAAAAACACAAATCATAACAACATAACTATTACAGAAAAATTATTTATTTTCAATAAAAAGAACTGTTATATAAATGTAAAATTTAGACATAGCACAGTTGTACAACCGGTTATTCTGTACCGCATGGAAACTACAGATGTAACTGGAATAGAAAATATACTCAAGATAGAAATAAGGTTATAAATCTTATAAATCTCAGAAGGTTAAGATTTATAAGATAAATAAAGAGATGTATGATAAATTGAAGACCTGGAAGTAACAATAAGTAAACGATGACTAAAATTCTATGGACAAATAACCGATCAAAGCTAAACAAAACATGTCTTCAATAAACTCTGGAATTATAAAGGTCAAGGTCGCTGTGTTAAATAGAAAAGAAGAACTAAAAGTTCGCATTACAGCAGATGACTGTCCGGATCGGTGTTTCTCAGCCAGTGGGCTGTGCCCCCTAGTGGTGGTGGGGGGGGGGGGTGATAACACTAAATGGGGCATACAAATATATCTGAAAGGAAAGCAAAATAAAATACATTTTGACTTAATAATAAAATACACATTTACACTGATATAATACACTTATAAATAGGATGGTATCGGTAGTGCACAATGCAATGTATTTAATAATTAACTTATCAATTCTAAATTAAAAACAAGTTTAATAATTTTACACCGGTCAACAAAATTAAATTTTTTGTTTGTTAAATAAAATGGCTATCTCTTATAGTATTTTTTATGCTAATTTCTTATATGTTAATGAATTTTTTCTATCGGGCTTAGTTTTTTAATAATCAAAATTTCTTTCGAAACAAAAAATGTTATAACACTTTCTCTTGACTCGTTTCCCACGTAAACTTTAAAAAATGCACCAAAAATGTTGGCAGATTAAGTTTGTTTCCTACATCTTGCAAACAACATGACATTGTTGTGCACTATCAGCGTCCTTTCTAACCGTGCCGTTAACAACTATTACTCAATTTAATGATGTAGATTAATTTGTTACATAAAATAATCTTGCTTGAATGCTTACTAAGAGAAATAATTTTTGGTAGGTCTACCGATTGGTTTTTGCAGATAATGAAATACTATTTTGTGCCGTGGTCCACTACTAAAAGTAAGTAATGAAGTATAGTTAATTTTCTTAATTGTACATAATATGAATGTGAATTTTTGAACCTGTTTTACATTAATTAATTATTTACAGTTGTATTGATTCTAATTGTGTTATCAAGATAATATAAAACTATAAGTAACTCTTAAGGCTTTATGTTTATAGTTAACTTAGACCTAACTTTTTGATCTTTTGTCTGAAACTTTTTTTACCGTTTTAATATTATTTTTAATGCTTGTAAACAAAGTTTTATTATTCGTGCTTGTTGTAAGTTCTAATTTTCATGTTAATCATTTTTAATATTATTAAAGCATACTGGATATTGCCGCCAAATAAAAAAGTGTCTAATGATTTACCCATCCTAGCTATCTATTTCTAATTGTGTGCTTAAGGTGTTTAATACTTGTATTTAAAGAAACGCATGAATATTTACTTCCTCGCACAAATGATTTAAATGTAAGCCTCAAAAGTTTTTGCTTATAAACTCAAATTTGTAATAATGCTATTGTGAAATGCATAGCGCATTTATTCGTTGAACAGCATGACAAAAAATGACATAAAACTAAAGTTATTAATAACTGAGTTCCAGATTAATGTAATTTATCTTCCAAGACATGTGTAGCTAATTATCGGCTCCTTCCTGGAATAATAGGAATAGCTGATAATAATTAGCTGCATAAGGCATTTTGGAAGAAAGAGTTTCGCTAATCTGAAACCGGTAGTCAAACTTTAAACCTTATATACTCATTAATTAAAATTAAATGTAAAAAAACATATTTGGAGAATTAAAACTAGAATTCAGATTTTTAAAGGAAGAAAAAATGGAACAGGTTAAAGAGTCAGTTTTTCTCCAATTTTGTTTTAATCGTTTTAAAACAAATTTTAACTTTTCCCTTTTACAAAACGATTCAAAATTTATTTATATTTGAGATTATAAGGTCAAGTTATGTCACTTGAACGCTTCCAAAAATTCTACTTATCTTTTGATCTCAATGTGTTCAATAAATACTACATGTTAATTAATTCCTAACATTATATCTTCTCATATTTTTTACGGTAGATCATTCTTTCCATTACTAAATAATAACTAACTCAACGGTGGGAGGGAGGCTTGGGTAAGATGATACCCTATTTGTTCTTTTTTAGTAGTATCTTTGTAAAAAAAGAAATGAAAATTAATTAAAATATCTAAAAAAATAATAATTTTTATAGTCTACTGTACAGTTTAATTAAAAAATTGTAGCGGCAGAACCCTAATGTTCACACAGTCACAGTGTATTTATTTATAATATTTATTTATACAAATAAATATTTTTTACATCGACATCTATATATAAATTCATAATAAAAGATTTTAAAAATGTACTGATATACTGAAGGCGTTAGGTTCGAGTCTCATGTTAGACACCACCATCGGCAGTTGTTAGCTAGGTTTCATACATTAAAAAAGTCTTGAATTCAATTTTTGACTTACAAGTATTTTTTTTCAATAATTTCAATCGAAATAATGGCCACAACCAATATAAAAAAATAAATACATCGGTGATGAAAACGTTTGTAGTGTTAAAGGGTTTAATTTTATATTTTTGGATAGTTATAATTTTATAAAATACAGAATATAAGTGATGCATTTACGTTCTAACTGTGTAACTTTGAACGGTTGTATGTAGAGGAATTGAGGAAGGGAGGATTCGGTTTCCTAGCAACCGCTGGTACAGAGTTGCCCAGATACATAGCTGTCTAACCTTGAAAGGTTATAGTCCTAACGGTTGTATGTTATAACTTTCACTTGACTTGTTTCCCGCGTAGATTTTAAAAAACGCATCAAAAATGTCGGAAGATTAAGTTTGTTTTCTACATCTCGTAAACGACGCGAGAACCTGTTAAGTACGTCACATGGCGTGGTTGTGTATTATTAGGGTCCTTTCCAACCGTACCGTTAACGGCCGTTTACTCAGTTTAATGATGTAGATTAATTTGTTAGTCCAATTCTAACATGAATGCGTACTAAGAGAAATAATTTGATAGTTCTACTGATTGGTTTTTGCGAATAATGAAATACTATTTTGCGCCGTGGTCCTTTACTAAAAGTAAGTAATGATCATATGGTTAATTTTCTTAGTTGTACATAATATGAATGTGAGTTTCTGAATTCGTTTTGCATTAATTATTTACAGTTGTACTTTATACTAATTGTGTTAAAACTAGGAGTAACTTTTAAGAGTAACTGTTACGGTTTACAATTTAGACCTAACTTTTGTGTATCATCTGAAACCTTTCTACTGTTATAATATTTTTTGAGCTCGTAAACAAAGTTACGTTTTGTTATTCATGCTTGTTAGTTCTAATTTCCATGTTAATTATTTTCAGTGTTAAGGCATACTGGTACATTGCTGTTGAATAAAAGTAATGATTTACCCATCCTAGAGCTATCTATTCAAATGGTTTACTTAAACATTTACTTCCTCACACTAATGATAATGTAAGCCTCAAAAACGTTTGTTTATAAACTCAAATTTGTAATAATGCTATTGTGAAATGCATAGTGGATTTATTCATTAAACAGCATGACATAAAACTAAAATTATTAATAATTGAGTTTCAGATTAATGTAATTTTTCTCCCAAGTCATGTGTAGCTAATTATTGGCACCTTCCTGGGGTAAATAGGAATGAAATAATAATTAGCTGCATAAGGCATTTTGGAAGGAAGAGTTTCTTTCATTAATATGATACTGGTAGTCAAACTTTAAACCTAATATGGACTCAATTAAAAGTAAATGTAAAACAAATGTATTTAGAGAATTAAAACTAGAATTCAGTTTTTTAAGGAAAATGGAAGAAGTTAATGAATCAGTTTTTCTGCAAGGGAAGTAATTTTGTTAAATTGATTTAAAACAAATTTTAATTTTCCTCTTTTACAAAACAATTCAAAATGTATTTTTATTTGTTCCAAGCTATGTTTAAAAACTTCTCCAAAATTCTACTTATTTTTTCATCTCAGTGTGTTTAATTAGTATTACATGTTAATTAATTCTTAACATTATATCTTCTCATATCTTTTATAGTAGATCATTCTTTTTGTTACTAAATTATAACCAACTCAGCAGTGGGTGGGAGGTTTGGGTAAGATCTTACCCTACTACAACTCCTTACCGTTGGATTATTCCACAACATTGTGCAGAGTAAGATCCTGGAAATTGAAGATTATAAAGTAAAATGCTAGTGGCCAAATGATGAAGGTCTTAACAAACCCCTGGCTAGCCTAGTTGTACAGTGAAAATATTCATGATGCTTCTTTTATATGTTATAGTAATCTTATAGTAATGTTCTTTTAAACCATTGATTCTCAAAATTTTCACCCACTGGCCCATATTGAAAATCAAAACTTTTCTAGTGCCCCCAATATTTTTAAACTTACCATCTGTTAAAAATAATAATTGCAATTGGTGTTTTTAAGATACGCTCTTAAAAACAAATTGCAATTAGTTTTTAAATGTGGTATAGCCTATTTCTGAGTTGAAACTTAACATTTTAAATGAGCAATGAAAACACATATTTAATCATATTTAGAAGTATTTTTATTAAAATTGCTTTCAGAAAAATGTTAATTGTGTATAGTTATATAACAATAGTGATAGCATATTAACAATTTTTCTACTAGTGTAGTAGGTATTTAGTTTGAAATATCAGGAAAACATAATTTTTGCCTTTTTTTTAATCAGTTAGCCTTTTTAGACTGCCTGAACACCCCCAATTTTCTGTGAGCCCCCCCAGATTGCCTCCAGTGCTTACAAGGGAGCATTATCACCCACTTTGAGAACGAATATTTTAAACTCATTTTTAGGGTACAAAATCATCAACTTTAATTTGTAACATTGTAATTCAATTTCTAAATTTTCTGGTGTTTTTCTTTCTGGATTTCTTATCTTATTTTACTACCTAAAAGTGTAAAAATGTAATGTAAAAAAAATGTAATGTAATGTAAAAAGTGTATAAATATAATGTTGCGTTACACGCTATAAACAACCTACATTCCTACATTTATGCAATTCTTTAATGTTTATAAGAACATAAAATATAATGTTATTTAATAGATCAACAAACATCAACTAAACCGTTTGCCGACCGACCTCCTAAGTAAGAAGCTTCGTCCGGAGGTCCCGGGTGAATCTTAGACACGGTTGGAATTTTTAATTTAATTTATATTATTGACTCGTTTAATTATTTATCAAAATATGAATTTATATTACAGAATATAAGGTATATGTTTAGTGAAGGCTGTTTGTTCAGTTTTTAGTCAAGGTCGCAGACACAACGTTGTTCGAAAAAAAACAACGGTTTTTCCGATTTCGCATTAAACGGACTAGGTTTTGTCAACAAATCAGTGAATGGTGTTATAAACAACATAACCCAAGCTTGTTTATTATTACAATTCTGACCTGTGTGCGATGCCATTACCAGCTGTCGCCAGTCTGCTCTCTGTGTGCGTTGGGTGTGTTAGTGGGCGCGATGAAAATTATGATTGAAAATCGGGTCGCAAATACTGAAAGATTGATAAACGCTATATTAACCCACTATATTATACCCTCCATCGCATTATTTAATCGCGTACTATTTTTCTTAATATTAAATATTATTATTCAAATTTCTTACAGTTTGTGTAAAAAAATAATTTTCTATTTTGTTTTTGTATTGAAGAGGATGTTTTGACGCGTGCAATAAATCAGATGACTATTGCGGTACGAATCGGATAGAAAGAAAGAGATAATGAGTGAGAAAGAATCAGCTTAGAGAAAGACATTAAACGAGCCGATTACAACAGCTAGCAGGCCAATAATGCACATAAAGCAATTACACGACATATACTTTTTTCTCTCTTTGTCTTAAAACAACGTCGTAATCGCACACATAAAGTTATCTCGCACTGTTCGCTATCGTTGTTTAAAATATATTTTTATTTTGTTTAGTGTCGTTTTTTTTTACTTCTATATTAATGTTGAATTATTATGTTTAATTTTTGAGTAAAAAGTTCTTTATAATTTTATAAAGAAGGCAAGTTCTCGTGCCAGGCTTACAAGGAAAAGTGAAGACAGGAGATAACGATTTACCGAACCGAATATACGATTGCAAATCGACATACGAAGCCCACCAAAATACAGATAATATTCAGCCTTGTAAGAGTTTCGTATAATAAATATTATTACTCTCAGAGAAAGCAATTCTGACCCTTACCTCTAGTATCTGAGATATTTCAGATACATTATAACTGAATACTAGATCGTGGATACCGGTGTTCTTTGGTGGTTGGGTTTCAATTAACCACACATCTTAGGAATGGTCGAACTCAGAATGTACAAGACTACACTTCATTTACACTCATACATATCATCCTCATTCATCCTCTGAAGAATTATCTAAACGGTAGTTACCAGAGGCTAAACAGGAAAAAGAAGAAGAAGAAGATACATTATAACTACAATAAAGTCTGGGGCGGATAGAATATAACAGCAAATTAATGCGGCCGTTGTAAAACAAGATGTTATCTTGCTGTTTTAAACCGATTTTACCTATTTACATAAAACATACTCTCCACGCTAGGATATTTTGTTAACGGAACTCGACAACAGAATAATGCTGGAGACGTTTTCAGGACCACCGACTATAAAATGTAACCGATTCAGTAAAATAACACATTTTACATTCGCGTATACATTTCCGTAGCACGTAGTATATAAATCTGCAGTAAAAAAAATAAATGAAATTCATAGTTGTAATGCTGTTGTTTAAATTTTCTCATTCCTTTCAGTACTGTCGTATTAATACGCTCTCTCTCAGTGATTTTATTAATCCTACTCTCAATTACTCGGACTTCCAAGGTTTCATCTATCCGTAAAATACGCATAGTTTTATTGTACGATTCAATTGTTATATGAATTAATTATTAATAAAAACTAAAAAAATTTCCTTTGTTGGAAATCGGAACAAGTAAATCTATTCAAAATAAATATATTCTGCGATTAACTCTATCAAAATTTCGATTAACAGTACTTCCATTTTCAAAAAAAATTACAGCGGTAATTCAAAATGTATAATTATAGATAGTATATAATCCGATGTTAGATAATGAGTTTTGAAACTAGCACCGCGCCTAATCATCTTTCTCAGACTCCATTACTGAAGAAGAGACGCTAACTACAAATGAAATGTTGCGAGTATCATTAAGGAGGGTAAATATATTTACGGAAACCCACCGGGTTGGTCTAGTGGTTAACGCGTCTTCCCAAATCAGCTGATTTGGAAGTCGAGAGTTACAGCGTTCAAGTCCTAGTAAAGCCAGATATTTTTACACGGATTTGAATACTAGATCGTGGATACCGGTGTTCTTTGGCGGTCGGGTTTCAATTAACCACAAATCTCAGGAACGGTCGAACCGAGAATGTACAAGACTAACACTTCATCCCCACTCATACATATCATCCTCATTCATCCTCTGAAGAATTATCTAAACGGTAATTACCGGAGGCTAAACAGGAAAAGAAAGAAAGAAATATATTTACGGATTCAGAAACTTTAGGATTAGACAATAAATGTTCTACTGTTCTACCACTGAGCTATCTTCACCAAATCTCTCTCTATATCTCTCTCTCTCTGTATGTACGTATATATATATATCACACACGTAGCTAGCAAGCGGCTAAGGAGGCTATAGCCCTCGCAGAAATTGTCGGGCGATTGGGGCTGCCTCCCTCCTCCCTCGACCGACAATTATTAGATTTTATCATTCAGGGATTAAATCTAATAAGTCGGGTACAAAAAATCAATTTTTAGCGTTTTAAATTTTCGTAATGTATAACATCTCAAAAGTATTTTCACAAAATTTGAGATAAATCGGTACATAATCATCTCTTTAGTCATTAATCCACACTTATATACCTTAACCTGCAAGAGTAACGCCGTCACTCGATGTGTGAAAGCCGGGCTCACTCTGGTGCAATACTAATAAAAATAATTGATTACCGGGGATTCCCCGCAAACCAGAAACGCAGCACTTGCTTATCGCAATCCAAACTCGGTCCAAGAATCTTCAAAACGTTTTCAAGCTCTTTTGCCAGGATCAGCTAGTCCTGGAAAAGCGGATGAACTAAAACTCTTAGCGATGCATTACGATAATAAATGTTCTGAATCTGTCCTCCAAGCGGAGTATCTTAAAATTTAAAATCGGAAGCGATTGAAATAACGGATCGCTGCAACAAAGAATGTTTGCCGAATATCCATTACAAGTTTTAACGACTCTTACGGTAACATGTAATAATGAACGCTCGTTCTCCACAATGAAGAGAGTCAAAATGACTGCGCGTAACAAGTCGGGGGATGGAAGATTAAGTTCGTTCGTTAGTTTCTTTGTCAGTGCATAGAGATATTACTGTTAATCCTGATGAAGTTTTAGATATTATGGCGAGAAAGAAAAATCGACGAGTACCTTTATAATATTGATAACTTTTATTGGAGTGTAAATGTGGATTATGAAAAAAATGATATACTAACATTATGATTCTTATTTTCGTAGTAAATGATGTATTAAATCTAAGCGTATGTTTTCTATTTTTCAAGTGCAGTAAAGTATAAAAAACCGTTTCAATATAAAATGATTTTCATTATTATTACTATTATCTCATCATCATCATCACCAGCCCCCTTAGCTTCCCCCGAAAAAATTCCTAGCTACGTGCCTCTCTGTCTGTGTGTATGTGTGTGTGTAAAATCTCTCAGTCACTCTCTCTCTCGCTGTGTGTGCGTGTGATCGTTATTTTTCTCATCACGGTCTGTCCTTTCAAACAGAAAGAAAAGAAAATTCGGTAACCTAACTTGTGTATATTAAGACAAAAATAAAGCAAATTTTTTAATTAATTTAAATGGGTTAATTGAGTATTTGTTTTTCTAACGCGAAAGATAGTAACTATTTTTTTCAAAAAAAAAATAAAAAAATAAAAATGAGACACGATAATATTTAGTTTCATGCCACTTAATGAACACTAACATTTTAGCCGAGCGTAGCGTCTCGGTCTTTCCTACGAAGGTCCCGGGTTCGAATCCCGGTCAGGCATGGCATTTTCACAGTCTACAAAATTCAAATTTGTATAATTTTATTCTATCCTCTGAAGCAATACCTAATGTTGGTCTCAGAGGCTAAAAAAATCTGATGAGGACATCACTGTCTTCATTTTTTACGCCTATTAAATTACATATACGCATTTTTTTTTTTTTAATGAAAAGTACATAAAATTTTATTTCATTAACTTCTGATATTTTTTCATTTAAAAAATGTTTTTTTATTGTTATTGAATTATAATTTATTGTAATTTTTTTTTTAAACAGATGTTAATAATTATTAATAAATCAATATATTTAAATTAAAAAAAAAGAGATGAAGTCTGATTCGAACCTAGGTGCCTTCCTCTTGTAAGATCCAAATAATTCATTAATTAAAATTTTATTTGGCTATAACTCTGGAACCGATGAAAATAATTATCACTTATATCGTTGAAAAACTCTCAATAAGGTTTTATTATTGCGATTAAGAAAAAGTCCAGGATCCAAATTTTTTTGGATTTTGGGCCGTTTTGGACACTTTTAGCCCGGTCGATTGCAATCAAAAGGGAGGTGCAAAACTAGATGTTATAACAGTCTTAAATCCAAAATTTCAACATGCTACGGCTAATCGTTTTTAAGTTATGCGAGATACATACGTACGTAAAGACGTCATGCCGAAACTATTCAAAATGGATTCAGGAACGGTCAAGATGGATATTTCCGTTGAAATCTGAAAAACGAAATTTTTCGCGATCACAATACTTTCTTTACTTCGTACAATTAAGTTTTAAAAAAAAAAATTAAATTTTTTGTGCTATATGACAGCTAATTGGTATATAAGAAAAAAGTTTAACTTAAAATGTCTAAACGAAGGTAGATTAGTTCACACATTACTTAATCTTAGTATTATTAATAAATAAATAGATCTCATCTCTCTCTCACTGTGTGTGTGTGTGTGTGTGTGTGTGTGTGTGTGTGTGTGTGTGTGTGTGTGTTTGGGCGCGTGCGTATTTGTATTGTAGATTTGCTTACAGTAAACGATGTAATCGGCTAAGTTAGATAAATTTATAATTAGTGTAATCGTATCATTACCCCCTTACATACCACTTGTTAATCTTTTTTATAATCTATAATAATTTGCGGTTCAGTTTAGTTGTGGAAAATGTTTCAGATACTAATCTGAAATCGAACCCAAGACTTTGGTTTAAGATTTAGTAAGCAAAGCACGTTTTCTGTGGCACTGAAGCGGCAACATTACATTTTTTATTGCTAATTATATTTACCAAAAAAGTATAAAAGCAAGCACGCGAATGTGCTTTTGTATACGTGCAATCATTATGTTTACGTGCGCGGTTGTAATTATATATAATAAATTGAATATTAGATAAAATTAAATAATTGAAAGCCTCATAATTACCCGTTTATGTACTCGTTAGCTATGTTTTTTAGCTAACACATACAGGCGAATTTTAAAAGTTGTTTTCATTTATTATGTTGTACAATTTGTAAGTTATCACGGTGAAAAAAAAGTCAGAACAAAAATTTTGGCTAAATTTTGTCGAATAAAAAAATTAATAATAAATCTGACCGTCTAACGTAAAAACCGACCGTTTCGATCTGCAGAACACATCAATATAAATTTCAAGAAAAGTGTGAAAATATTTGTAAAGTATTTCACGGTGACAATAAAAGGAAATTTACCTTCCTAAAATAGATAGCTAAATTATTAATCACCAAATGCAGACACAAGTAAAACAATTTGTTAACAGAAACGTAAATTTTTTAAAACAAAAAACAGAACTTCAATAAAATATTGATATCCGAAATAATAAGTAGCAATTATTAGAGCACATATAATAAAAATTAATTTAGTATACAAAAAAATGAGCAACCCCTTTTCTAGTGTAACGGTACTTACTTGAAAGCAAATTATTTTTATAAAGTAATCTACGTATATAAATTTTATTTAATTTAAATTAAAATAACAAGAATAAAAATATATTTCGCTAAGCTAAAAATAATCATTTTTCCCAAACAAAATTTGCAAATGATGAAACGTTCATTAAATTCCCATAATTCCTGCTAATGAGTTAACCTTTTGTAATTAATCACATTATTTGTGTACTATTTTGCTTATTACAAAATATTTTATTGAAAGAACTTACCTAATTTACATGTAGAATTCTTCTCTAAATGGTCGTTTAGATTCGTGTAAAACACTACTATATATACTGAAAACAAATAACGTATAAGTAAACAAAATTTGATACGGTTTTAAAAACACCATTAGATGGGAAAGAAATAAATATCATTTATTGTACATGACAACGTTAATCGTTCGTTAATACTACTTATATTAGATTAATAAGTTATCAGAAAGAAAATATTAGATAATATTACAATCTAAGTTTTCTTTATTTTTACTACATCGCTGTATATAATGGAAGCAGGTAATAAATAATATAAATAAATATAATTTTTCATGAACGTAACAAATATTTTGACACACGCAGTTGTTTTGACTAATTGTAGCCGAACAAAGTAGAAGGACGAAATAGTCGGATACAGTCACAGCAATTACGCTTCCTGATCAATTCTATCTGTACACTCCCTTTTACATACACCAACACGTACAAGTTACCGCAGTTAGTAAATTTTTTTCTCCGCTCTATCCGTAGTTCAGAACCCATCTTTTTATTTTATTCTGTTAGGTTTTTTTTTACTATTATTTTCTTATTAATCTGCATAATTAATTTTAATTTTCTAATTAATGTTTTTATATTAAAATATTTTTAAACTTTTTTTAATATAATATATTTAAAAATGTATTTTTTAAATGTAATTAATAATTTTTTCACAAAAAAAAAACAAAAGGATTGATTTCTAACAGACATTCGATTTGGTTTGCTTTAATTCTTATTTTCAATTAGAATCGCATTATCTTAACTGAATTTCAATGGTTTTCTGAGAAAAAGAAATTTTGACTATAACAAAGTAATCGGAAAAAAACTGTGGAAAGCAACTATGTTGCTTTCCAACTTTCCAACCTGTTAACTGCCATCTGTGATCGGAATTAAGTAACGTTTAATGATTTTACAGTCTAGGAACTCTTTATAACCGTATTTAAAAATATATAAAGTTTCATATCATTAGTAAATATCCTCGATGAATCGGGAGCTAAATTAGACGGTTCTGAAACTTCTTCAAGGTTTGTTATTTCAAAAACAAAACGTTAAATTTTTCAACGAATAAAACCTATCTATATTTAATTTATTCTGTAGTAAAAAGATTACGTACATATGACAATCTGCCATCGTTTAAAACACACACATACACGCACACACACACACAAGATTTTATTAACCTCCCCTTAGAGACTATTCAGTGCGATATTAAACTCGAAAATCTTCTTTTTCCTTTCCTTATTTATACAAAATAAACAAACTACGTATCATTGTATTTAATAAATCATTGTCTACACAAATATTCCATTTTAACAAATACAATTGTTACATTTTAAAATGCGTACAATAAGATAGATTAATAAATAAATTACACTGTTGATTCTTGTATTAAAAAAACCGTTTGAAAATAAAGATATGTTGCAAAAGGTTCTGGTTTTCCAGACAGGCTCAATATTCTTACACCCTAAAAATTCATTTCATAATTAAAGAGAAAAAAATAACCGGATATTAATTTGTTGGCAGTTTAGATTAATAAATTGTTTAATATAAAATAGATTATGAATATTTGTTTTAATAATGCGTATTAAGATCACGACAAGTTCCTTCCCGCGCTGTCTGGCCAGCGCCCGTTGTTGAACACAGTTATGTAATATTACTCACTCCAGCCGACTACAAAGGTTCAAGGTTAACAGTCTGACGCGCTTTAATAAATAAATCCCTTACGCGATAGAGAATTGAGTTATCTTATAAAACAATTAAATTAAATGAAGTCAAAAATATAAAATAAGACACGCAACTTTTCGCTTTACGTTTGCTGGTTTTTATTTAAACCGTTTGATGGTTTTTATTTATTTATTGATTTTTGAATTTGTTGTCGCCTTAAGAATTATTGTTATGTGCAGATTAAGAATAAAATATAAAAAACCGCTAATTGAAAGAGCGGAACCTAGTATCTTCAGTTTTTTTTAAATCTGGTTAGCATGTAGATTTGTAAGTTACGTCTAAATTGAGAAACTAACCTGAGACCTCTCCAGCGTATCCAATCGGTTCTTTATTAACATTTTTATTATGAACTTATTTACAGATGATTTACGTCAGTAAATCTGAACTGTAGGAAGAATAAATCGATTCCGTATCTAATATTTATATGAATATAAGCGATCTGAGGCAGAAGCATTACGCAAGTAATTCTGTGCGGCAACTAACAATCAACTACGGTGTCTTAACGTTATGAATAATTTTTTTTTTTTTTTAATTATAAGCATATTACGCTGCTGCAAACCCTCTCCAAGCTGAGAAAAAACCTTAGATCTTCAGATCTTGGTATATATCCTTCATTTCTAGTTTTACCGATTTCAATTTCCTAGTAATATTTGCAGTTTATAAAATAATATTAAGTTTTTAACCTAGAAAAATAATATCGATCAAGTTCATGCCACTACAACTTTTTAATTAAATTGTACAATTATAAAGATTATTATTTTTTAAGATATTGTAATTAATTTTCATTTTTTTATTCACAAAGATACTAAAAAAAAGAAGAACAAATCCACTTTAATCAAATCAGACTGTTTTCATGTAACCCGACACAATACTTCAAAAGTAGATAGACAGCGGTACATTTTTTTTAGTTTACTACTATTGGGGCAAATGTCAAGCCTCTTTTTGCCCTTTTCCATGACTTTTTTCATTCATAAAAACTATAATTTTTTAATTTATAAAGAAAAAATCATTAACAAAAGTATAAAGAAAAGTTTATACTGGATTTACTCGTAAAAATAATACGCATTTTTCATGCAATTAAAATGTTTAATTTGTAACTCGCTAGTTCGATTTTTTTTTACAAAACTGTTGATCATTTTATTAAAAAAAATGATTACGATAACTTTTGTTATTAATTTTGTAAAAGTGCTTTTAAGAAACAATAAATAATATCGGTAGAAAACTATCTGATATAGACTTAATTACTATATTCCACACGGACTGGAGTCTGTGTATAATATATAGTTTCCTGAAAAAAGAATCCATTAATTTGTCGCATTCTTTCTTGTGATTGTGATAAATATAAACGGTCTCTGGTATAGGAGGTACTAATAAGAATTGCGTTCTCTGATAGTAATGATGCTCGGTACGGTACATTTGTACGACTGAACATCATTTCCGTTTCAGTAGGTTAGTACCTTGTTACGCGACAACATATGTTAGCTAAGTAAAGTATTTAACGGGAAACGGCTTCTTCCTAATTCTTCTTAAAGAATTTGCTAGTCGTAACTCGATTACAAACTGTTTTCGGACGTATGTTTGTACGAACCCTTCTTCTTAATTTCAAGCTCTAAAATCGGTTCCCAAATTATTTCTCTTTCCTCCTAAATCATCTTATGTGTGTATACATATATATTTAATTACACAAATTAAAATATAAAGTGTATAGTTTACATTTTATAAAATTATTTTTTTAAAAACATCATTTATGATAAAATAATTTCTTCACTTAAAGTCTATTTAAAGTTTGTAAATTCGATGCGACGATCAACTTGAACGTTTAAAAAATTTAGACGGGATTACTCTCCTTTTACAGTGAGAAGTATAATTTTTGTACTTATGAAATAATTTCATAGAATCGATACACGTACATAAAAAAATATGTCAGAGATTCGAATTAAATTTAATTTGACTATATTTATTCCTTATAATATTTAACATAACAATAAATAAAATAAATATCGTGGAGGTTGGAAATTGAAAGCGCCCTTGAGAAGTTAGATCCGATAACGAAATTATTATCCACTGTAGTGCATCTTCGGTAAGAAATTAAATGATCTTTATACCCCTCAAAATTTACGCGCGCACACGCACAGAGAGAGAGAGAGAGAGAGAGTGTGTGAGTGTTAGAGAATTTTCGCGCTGTCTGGGACAGAGTGAGGTTTAAGAGACGGGGTGATGATAGTGATTGTGATGTTTTATTACTTTCCAAGAGCGACTCTTATTTTGATAATCGTATTCTCTAAATAAGTATATAATTTCGTACCAAATTCTTACGGTATTTTGTATTTCACTTTTATTCGTTTCTGAAATATTAAATTTCGTATTTTAAAATGCTTGAAATTTATCGGTGATAAATTATAATTTTAAACTTGTATTTACGAGAATAAAAAGTAAAAACAAAAATAATAGTAATGAAAACATTGGCAAAAGACACCAGAATTGTAGGTAGTACAGGTAGACAGAAAGTTCTATGTTCAAATTTCGGTCAGAATTGGCTTTTTTATACGCTTTATTAAAATTTGAAATAAAAGTAAGTGACGAACTGAATGTGGGTCTATTGCCCATACAAATAAATAAATAAATAAATATAAAAATGTATTAGGTATTAATACGTGTTAGGAATATCATTAATAAAGATTACGAGGTCGAATTGTAAATAAAACTGGAAAAATTTTATCTGTTATTATGTAATATTTTTTTTTGTAAATTACTTTACAAAACTGATAAATTTAATCGTAATATTTTTAAAAAAATTATTAAAATTAAGGGAGATTAATTATTATTTTAAATAAAATGTAATAATAGAGATATAAAATGATCGACAAATCTTGATTTAATTTAATTTATATCGAACGTCTATATAAGAAATATATTAGGGATATTAACTTTGTTATTCGACCGCAATACACACACACGTACGCACATTTACGGTTGTATTTGAATTGTTGTACCATCGCGTGACCAGTACTGTCCGAGGGTAGCCAATCAGAGTGAAGTTAGCCACCTGCATTGTTTCACCCCCCACCCCTCTCGAACTGATCGCTTGCATTCTGTCCCCATCAAGGAACGTCAAGGAAACGAGTTGAAAAGTAGTGCATCGATGTCAACGGTGGAATTTTCCAACATTTATTTTAAATTTAAAAAAAAATATATAAACCACAGTGAGTATTTTTTTTTAAAAGTAAATTAAAACTATTATTTTAATTTTTCAAAGGTTAAACATATTTTACTAAATAAAAAAAGAAAACGGTTGATTTTACTTTTACAAATCCTTAAAGTTTTTTTTCCATAGAGTATATTACAACGATTCTCAGAATTAAACTCTACAAGTTTGTTTAACAAAGTTATTCTACTTCAAACCTAAAAAAACGTGTTTTTCGTTACTGAACGTTTCTGTTCTACGCTGGATATCGTGAAAATAAGGGATGATAGTTCTGGGTTTTTTTTTCTATTTTTCAGGTCAAAAAACAAGAAACCATCAGTTTTACCCCTTATATAACGCCTTAAAAATTTCAGTATGACTTATTTCACCGGGGAACTGAAATCCGAGCGAAATCTATGCTAGCCGTAAATTTACAAAGAAGCGTTTTCGGACATATGTTTGTACGTGAACTTTTTCCTTTATTTCAAAATCTAGAATCGGTTCCCAAATTATTTCCCTTTCCTCCTAAATCACCCTCTATTTACGATAAATAAAATAGAACTGATAGTTACCGTTTATTTAATGTTCCATTTCTGACAAACCTCAAATCAGGTGACTTTATTATTAATATAAAAGTACATGTTAAAACAATCGCACGCGCGCGCATAGAAATTTGATATCAAATATCGCTAAATATTTAAAATTAAATAAATAAAACGAATGAAGATTGTAACAACGGAAAAAGAACTGCTCCCCCTGTTACATTGAAAGTCGTCGGTTGAATTGTCGCCTAGTTATGGTAAATGTATTACAAAACAATCAAAACGTAATTAATAGCTGAACCGACTTAAAAGCGAAAAATAAAATTAGTCTATTTTTTGTGAAGGTAGATCCTTTCGATAGCTAAATTCTTGCTTGTGACCATAACGGTGTATAGACATCGACTGCAATGGTAATCGTGCAGCTAAAAGAAGAATTTGTTACAGTAAATTAGTCTAGTCATAAAAGGGGAGTCCGTCCCTGACTTCTTTTAACTTTATTTTATTTTACCAATTATAAGGCCAAATTTGGTATTTTAAATCGATGCGAGAGTAGTCTACGTACATTTGACTAGGGACTAATAGCCCTATGTACTCTATTATCTATTTTATACCTAAATATAAGTTTTAAATATTTAGCTTTAACAGTAAAATGACTGCTAACTAAGATTACAATTAGCAACAATTCCAAAGACCAGATTGCGGGTCTATATGCCATCATTAGGTAGCCTAAAGAGGTAGCAGAAGAAATATTAGTTAAAAAATAAAAATTGATTTTAATCTCCCTCATCTAGAGTTGGAAACGATTTGTTTGTTTACGTCACTCGTATGAAAGGCACAATTCTGTTCATACATTTTGTAAATTAAGCATAGTAAACGATATTTGCTCATTAAAGCACAATAATTTTTTGATTTATTTATAACTGGAAAATAACTGATGTGTTTTTTTTTTTGTTGCAAAACTCAGAAATACATATATATGACAAATATCAGTACACAGGATCAAAATACTTTAGATTTTTATCTGGAACCGATCAGAATAGATTACATAATTGTAAATTTCTATGTTTGAGTTCATTGTTCAAAGAACTTTTATTCTAATAATCCACATATCGATTACATTCATTGTAATTTTCCTTTTATTATATAAGACTTTTTTAATATTTTATCAAAAATGTACTCATAATCGATCGTTAGAATTGAAGTAATATACTCGTGCTTGTAATGAACCACCGTAACGTATAATGTGTTTTTTCACTCCATTTTTTCTATATTCTCCTGAAGACTGGTGTAACAGGTGAAAACCTTTCTATATATTTTATTGATAAGAGATTGTAGATTGTTATTATTATATAATTTTTATTTCTTTTTGCAGGGAAAAAGGATGGAGGATATCATCAGATGTGGTCAACTATTTTTCTTATCTTTAAGCTACAAATCGTTAGAAAGTATTTGATGGTATAAAGTTATATTTATATTAATAATTTTTAGGAAAAATGTGTTAAAACAGTAGGGGGCAGGGGTAGTTTACAATCAGAAAATGTTGTTCTTGATTCAGTTCTCTTTAGAATAAACTAGTCATCTGGTAACATGGATTGAAAAAAATGTTGGCAGATTAATTTAATCTGATGGAAAATTAATTTAACGGCTGATTTCAAAAAAGCACAAAAAGTAAAAATTCCTTTATTTAATTTTCCTTAAATTCTAACTTTTTAAAATTACACCAAATTAAAAACACCTAACCATTAATTTGGAACAACCAACAAAAATTAAAAATTTAAGAATATTTTAAATAAATATATTTAAATTAAAAAAAAGGAGATGAAGTCTAATTAGAACCGATGTGCCTTCTTCTCCTTGTAAGATCCAAATATTTCATTAATTAAAACGTTATTTGGCTATAACTCTGGAACCAATGAAAATAAGTACCACTTATGATAGATCGCCGAAAAGATTTCAACAATGGCTTATTACTGCAGTTAAGAAAAAGTCCAAAATCGAAATGTTTCAAAATTGAAGAAACCCCTGTACACAATTTTTGCCCTGTCGATTGCAATCAAAAGGGGAAGTGTACAATTAGAGGTTACAAGAGTCCTAAATTCAAAATTTCAACATCATACGGCTAATCATTTTTGAATTATGCGAGATACAAACGTACATACTGACTTCACGCCGAAAGTAGTCAAAATGAATTCAAAGATGGTCAAAATGGATATTTCCGCTTAAATCTGAAAACCGAAATTTTTCACGAACACATTACTTCCTTTACTTAAATTAAGAAGTGTATTAAAAAAAAATTATGAATTCGTGTGAATTAATAATATATTATAAATATAGATAGTATTTTAATTTATTTTTTCTTTTTTATTAGGTGTTTTATAAGTCCCAAAATAATATTGGTTTTAATACATTTAGTTAACGTTACATTCAAAAGATTTACAATTGACTTGTTTCCCGCGTAGACTTAAAAAATCAAAATGTCGGCAGTACAGGATTTTCCGGTTTAATATTGATGCAAAGATAGCGTCCTTTCAAACGCTACGTTAGTAGCTGTTATTTAAGTAATTTAGTGGCGTCTGTTGGTGTAGGTTGCCAATGCTTACTACGAAAAATTATTTTATAGATCTACTGATTGGTTTCTGTGAATAGTGAAATAACATTTTTCACCCTTGCTCCACGTACTAAAAGTGTGTAATGATTTATATATATTTAATCCGTTCTAAATAAGTGGATGAAAAAAGTAAGTAATGGCATTTATTTAATTTTGTTGAATTACTGTATATAATATTAAAGTGAGTTTTTGAAGGCGGCTTTATACATTAAGTATTTGTAAAGTTATACTTGATAAATTGTGATAAATAAAGAGGTATTTATTTAAATAGGTAAATAAATAAATAAAGAGGTAACTAGGTAAATTAAAAATATAAGTGATTATGACGTTAACATTTATAGTTAATTTGAACCAAACTGTAATTTAGACCTAAATTTTTGGAAACTTTTTTTTACTGTTTTAATATTTTTTTTTGTATTCATCAACTAAGTTACTTTGCATTATTTTCTTGTTATCAGTTCTAATCACAAAATTAAAGATTTTATTCAAAATTATCAGTTGCATATTGATTATTCCTGCTGAATATTAAGTAGCTAATGATTTCCCCATTCTAGCTGTCTATTTTAATGGTTTGCTTAAAGTGTTTAACATTTGTACATAAAGAAACACGTAAACATTTATTACCTGAGACAAATTATTTAAATTACACCTTCAAAATATTTTATTAATAAACTCAAATTTGTTATACAAATGTGAAAAGCATAGTACAGTATATATTTATTCATTTAACAGCATAACAAAAAAAAGAAATAATACTTAGGTTATTAAATTATATTCAAATTGATAAAATTTTTCTTGCAAAAGACTTTTGAAGCTCCTTTTTAAATCTGCTTCTTGTAGGAATGAGGTAAAATATATATATTATATATATATATATATTATATTTTTGTGAATTGTTATGTGCTGTTAATAAATTAATTAATTAGCTGCATAAGACATTTGGAAGAAAGATTTTTATTAATCTGAAACAGACTAGTTTAAAAACTTTAAACATAATTATTTAGGATTTCCTTTTATAAAAAAAATTGTTAATTTAGTATCATCCATTCAATTTAAGTGACTAAAATTTGAGTTCTTTTTCTAAATTATAACATTTCAAAATTTCGATAAATTTCTTCTAATTTGCTTAATTTATAAGAATTATCCTTGTGTTTTGACCATAGAGTTTTCTTAAAATTATTTTTTTAACTGTTTTCCTTAAAAATTCTGTAGACCTTACATACCACACAACACTTCTCTAAAACTATGCTTTCTTAGTGTCGTAATTATGGGTTTTTGAATAAGAATTTTTTTTTTTTGAAAGCCACTTTCATATTTTGTGTTCTGGCTTTTACTTCTTTTTAAAGACATTCAGAGTAATTATTTCACCTAAATGTTAAAATTTTTGTACCTGTTTGATTGATTCTTATTCTGAAATTTTCATGGTTTGGATTCTACTTTTATTATTGGAATCACTTATATGAAATTTGCAGCTTGATTTTGTTTGCACATTTTTCTAATTCTTGAATTCTCTAATGTCTATTGCCAAAGTTACCAAATCATCAGCAGATGCTAAAACGTTTACATTTAAACATATAGATGTTGTGCCCCATTTTTATTAAATATTTGTATTATCCTATTCTATTTATCAGTAAATTTTTCCAGAGTGCAGTTGAACAATATTAGTGAAGAGACCATCACCTTGTCTCACTATAATTTTTGTTTCAAAGGGTTTGGAAATTCCTCCCAAAAATTGAAATTTTGAGTATGTTTTATCGCCTTTAGGAAAGTTTGCAAAAATAAACTATTAATTCCAGATTTGTAATTTTTTTGTACTTTTATAATTATATAATTATTGTTTTTTTTATCAATACCAATTGTTTGTGATTTTTATATTATCATTATTTTCAAACAATCTATGGTGGAAATATGTGAATCTTTTCTAAGCTCAACTCTCTCAAACCAGCTGATATTTTTTAAATTAATTCAACTTGAATAACAAGTGAATTACTTTTTTTTTAAAAAAGGTAAGGAAAAGATTAAGTTTTTCAAATTTTTACAATCTGATGTAAACAATCATTTTTGTAAATGGTTATGTAATTTTCAAGAATTTTTTTAGACTTATTTTTTAAAGCAAATACATTCTGATTAAGTATATTGCAATTAGTATTTCAATTATAATAAATAAATAAAAATTAATTTTGAATTATTCAGACTAATTTAAGTAAGAGTTTTGGAAAAACATAACAACTCTTTTCCTATTGAAAAAACTCAATATTTTCTTTTTTAATTTTTGTAGTCATTATGATCAGGTGCAATGTAAACATCAATTTTAGCTTTGTACCATATTGGGTGCCTATAAATAGTGGATTGAGAACACACCAATCGGCAGATTATTATTGTTTATTAGTACATACTTTAGTTGTAAATTCTAATTTTATTGAAAATTGTTAAGTTTAAAATATAATTAACATCATAATTTTCCTTCATGCTTTAACATTGTCCTATTGTTTTTTAATTATAGTAAATTTTTATTTTTATATTTTCCAGACACAAGTGATGCACCAACAGAGATTAAAATAACATGCCCAGGTATATAAAGAATTTAAGTAATTAGTAAATGATCATAAAAAAGAATCAACATCTGGAATAACGTTAAAGGTAAGAACTCTTATTATTTATTTAATAACATTTCAGAATAACAGATTTGAAAAATCAATTCCATATTTATGATAGAAGGAAGATTTTACCGTCAACAATTATATAATTTTGTGTTCTGTTAGCAACGGTGGAAACCAGAAAAAAGATTTTTCCTACTTAAGGCATGGTTTCATAGACTGCATTGTGTGTGTGTGTGTGTGTGTGTGTGTGCGCGCGTGTGCGTGTGTTGGCAAAAAAATATTGTTATCAGTGGAATGAATCACCACTGATACACTTTAAACACATATTAGTCCAATTTATTTGTTATATATATATTTTTTTAAATTTTGCTTATCCTTGAGATTTTGTTAAATTAATTTTGCTTTTGTAATTGCTAATTTTATACTTGATATAATGATGACATACTTATTATGGTTTTAATATTTATACTAATAGAGTATATTGTTGAATATTGTTGGAGATGCATTCATTTGATTTTAGAAATAATCAGGATAAAGCATTGCCAATATTTCCCGTTTCATTATAATTTTCACCATCATTTTATTAGTTTTAGGAAGGGTAAAATTACCAGTTGCGCGAGACTATGAATTTTTATGGGGTCCATTTGTATTTAAATTTAATTTTGGGTTGTAGTGATCACAACAAGGCCCTGCTGAGAATAATTCAAGGTATTTTTTCTCCCTTGGGAAAGTCAGCTTTTTTTTATTTATAGATAAGACCAGTCGTTATTACTGATGTGGAATTATTTTTTATTGGCGTATTAATAAATATACTATATTTTATATTATTAATAAATATAATATCTATGCAATAAATTAATATTTAATTTATTGCATCAAAATTGTCTGAGCTGCTTTACTCTACTACTGAGGCTGAAGATACCCGAGGAAACTTTTGTTTGTGAATATTTTAGGTGCAACACTTCATTGAAACCTCTCCACCCACTTTATTTCTACCTGTTGAGTGTGGGTATACCCTTTACATTTGAAGGTATTATAGTTTCACTAGTCATAAATTTTAAGTAAGAATTTTGGAAAAATGTTTACTGCTCTTTTCCTATTGAAGCCCCGTTGTGGCGTATTCCTGCTAGCCTATTAAAGAGTTAGCACCGAAAGGACTTCAGTGGACGGTCTGAAGGGGAATTACGTCGGGAGGACAGGCTTTATAAGCCTAGCCTTCCGCGGTCGGCCCATGAAATGGGTTCGATAACGCTGGTTTAACAACGGATTGGAATGCAATTAAATCCGTCTTAAATTCACTAAAATAATAATAGACAAAACTTGAAAAATTAGATCCGAGATTAAAAAAAATAACCCTTTTAAAAACAAGCCCGATTAGAATGATCCAGCAGCAAGGGACTCTGTCCAGGTTCTGCGATAAAGTAGGGAGTAATAGACTCCTGCCAACTTTGCATTCCATTCCATTCCTATTGAAAAAACTTAATTTTTTTTTAATTTTTGTAATCATTACAATCAGTGGCAACGTAAACATCAATTTTAGCTTCGTACCATATTGGGTGCCTATAAATATTGGATTGAGAACACACCAATCGGCAGATTATTATTCTTTATAAAATATATACTTTAGTCATAAATTCTAATTTTTTTGAAAATTGCTAGGATTAAAATACAATTAACATCATAATTTTCAGTCAGGCTTTAACATTGTTCTATTGTTTTTTAATTATAGTAAGTTTTTATTAGTATATTTTTCAGACAGAAGTGATGCACCAACAGAGATTAAAATAAAATGCCCGGGTACATAAAAAATTTAATTAATTAGTAAATTTTCATAAAAATGAATATCTGGAAAAAAGTTACAGTAAGAACAGTTATTATTAATTCCATATGTGAAATTCCCTAAGATTTTTTAAAATTTCACAGAGAATTAATAGATTTTCTCAATAAAATTCTTTGATTACTTTTGGTTCACTGAGAGTCGAGATGAGAAAGTTGGGCACAAAGTCATATTGTTTAGTTTATATTTGAAAGTCCGTTAAGGTTTAAAGAAAGTCTATAAAAAGCAGAATATTATTCTTACCACTACTACAGTGTTAGTCATATATCTCGCATACTTATAGCATCTCTTCACTCCCAATTGTATGTGTATTTGAACAGTTAGTTGTCTGAAGTAAATTTATTCATAGAATTAATTTAAATTATCAAATAAAATATAACATACCGCTTACTAAAAAGTCAAACATTATACAACAGTTATCTAAATCGGAAACAAATTTTGTTAAAATAATTAGGTACCCCACATTTAAAATAGTAGTATGACCAATGTAGTTCACACGCAAATTCCTGGTCAAATTATCCATTATTATATCAAATGGGTTTTGGGAAAGACTTGCTCTAAGATTACATTTAATATTTGAAGACAAAATTTGAATTTCTGACCTAAAACGTGGAAAAAGCACACAAAATAAATTTAAATTATCAAATTATATGTAATATACTGATACTGCTTGCTTAAAAATTTTTACAAATTATATTGCCAATGTCTATCGACCATAATTGTAATCTCAAATTCACAACAAATATTAGGGTAGATTATTTAGAACATTAACATAACGCTGACAAATAATTTACATTTAATATTTGAAGACAAAATTTAATTTGTGGACTTAAAAAGCGACGAGGGCACAAAATAATTTTACAGTATCAAATAATATATAATACACTGCTTGTTAAGTCAAACATTTTTACAAATTTTATTGGCAATGTTTATCAACGATTTAACAATTATTGTAATATCAAACGCACAACAAATGTTAGTTTAGATTTGGTACATTAACATAACGCTGACAAAATATTAATATTTGATGACAAAATTTGATTTGTGTTTTGCAAAAAGCTGTGAGAACACAATAAATTTACATTATCAAATAATATATTATCCCTCCATGCTAAAGTAACAAATGTGAAAAACTTAACTTTTCAGGAGAGTTAAACAACAGCTTCAATGTTAAATTTTGTATAGGAATGCATATTCATAAAAGTGAA
Source organism: Lycorma delicatula (assembly GCF_047948215.1). Lineage (NCBI taxonomy): Eukaryota > Metazoa > Arthropoda > Insecta > Hemiptera > Fulgoridae > Lycorma > Lycorma delicatula. The sequence continues at coordinate 93,599,209 of NC_134462.1, forward strand.
AAGGTTTAAACTAGGCTTCCTAAAAGAGATTGGATAATTTAGCACAACATGCAGGACGTTCAGATTAGTCATAATCTGACAAATCTAAAAAATGCAATTTTTCACATTCGTTACTTTAGCATGGTGGTGACAATATAATAAACTGCTTGCTTAAACATTTTTACAAATTATATTGCTAATGTCTATCAATGATTTAACCATTAGTGTAATCTCAAATACACAACAAACGTTTGTTTAGTACATTAACATAACAATAAATGTCACCACCACCACTACTAATCAGTTGTTTTTTTAGCACTGATCAGATCTTAGATCACCGTTGAACACTTGATCCCAGATATGAACTTTTTTCTCATTTTGGTGTCCTGAATCGTACCTTTTTTTATATTTTTTCAGACCCTTTTTAAATACTCAGGGGCAACCGGTAATTGCTTAGAAGACGCTGCCTCGGTCGGCCCTGAGTGATGTGGTTGTAGATAACCCACCCAGTGCTTGCAGCTAAAAACGCTGTACTGTAGGTCGGGGTCCCTCTTGGTTCATTGAGACATCATGACAACCACTTCTGGTCGCCACAACACCTCTCCCCAAGAACGCTACTTTTCCCGTCATTATATCCTAATCAGGGTCTGGGTATGCACCCCACGCATACCCCCTCTGAATCACGCGCCAACCTCGCATACCTTGAGGGTCCTCAATGCTTCATCGGAGCCCCCAATCCAACCACTCTTGCATGTGGATGACTAAAACAGCCTCAGCATTGAGGCTACCTCTCTTGTCCCTACACGTGTCCACGATTCGATCCCTGGCGATCTCGTTTTTTTCCCCAGTCTTTTTTTAAAGATCCCTGAGCAACAAATGCTCACATATCAAAGAATCCGAACGACTTACGTCATTGACATACTAAATGAAAAACAGACAGAAAGGCCAAGTCCCTTATAAACAGTTCATATACTAAAACGTTAATTAATTTGGAGGTAAATAAAACACGGCCTGTGTACAACATCTAAATATACATTTCTAACCTGACATATAGAACAAAATAAAATACACATATACAAATATCATCATTTACATCATGTACAAGAAAATCAAAAATCTATCGCCACTTAATTGCGAACCCAAAAAGGACTCTTGGGTAATCTATTGTTCATAGAAAGACCGATCTCGAGTGGAGGACACGACAACGAAAAATATATACAAGGAGAACACTAACAGCCTTTCTATCTATTAGATCCAGGCAGAAAAAAAAGGAGAACCGTGTATGAAAACTAAGGTAAGATAACTACGGTAAGGTAAGATAACTCACCTTACCGAAATACATAGATATAAAGAAAAATTGATTGATAAGGAAACGCATATGAAAAAATAGACACAATTACAGCACTGTAATTCGTTGAAAAAGAAAAGAACAAAAATATCCGTGGTTTGGCCCAGCACGGAAGTTCCCACGATGGGTTTAATTAACTGAACAAAGCAACAGTCATAACCACAACGGCCACTTGACATATCTTAAAAACACAATTATATCTTAAACTAACATAAAATAAACATTAAACAAGAAATGGTAGTAACTGTAACAATGATTGCGTCACCGGAACCCGTGAGCCTCACCGCCAATATTGTCTGCTTGTTCTTTCAGTCGGCCCCATTCCATCATCTCTTCCAGCTTGGTCTTTAGGATGCACGTGACCAGTCTGGACACCTCTCCCCATGGTTTTTGTTTCTTAAGCATATGGCCGATCGTGTTCTCTGGCATCAGCCAATCCGGTCCTTGTAGGCGGCTACTCGCCCACTTTTCACAACGGTAAATCTTGTGCTCTGGGATGTCCAGCTATCCAAAGTAAACACAATATGGAGAGTTCGTTGAACTTGAAAAGATAGGTCCCATACTTCCCATGCCACGAAAGAAACTGAGTCAGTAAGTGGGAAACCTCTCCATGCTTCCTCTGAATCCAGGGGGTCAGATGGAGGATCAACCGTCGAGTCCAAGCGCCTTTTCGCGAGACACCCCAAAGGCCCTGCCATTCATGCCGCTGACTTGCACCTCGAGATCGGTGGGATGCCCGCAATTACTTGAACCGCATGCCCTGATATGCAGCCGTCACCTTAATCGCTGCTCTTCGTTGCAGCGAGGCCAGCCTGTCCACATTTCGTTTCAGATTTTGTGCGTCCACCCAGACCGGAACTGCATACATAAGTGTTGACCGCGCAGCTGTCATAATCAGTTGTTTTGCTGGCCTTCGGGCTTGCCCGCACTGCCAGTCGACCTAATGTAGCAATAACTGCTTCACATTTAGTTTTCATCTCCCGGAGATGGATGGTGAAGAGCCCTGATCTATTATCTACCCAGAAACCTAGATACCTTGCACTCCACTGTTCCACCACCCTAACCCCGTCAACCTCGATTGCTATAGTTTGAAGTCCACGCGTCCCACAACAGCTACCGTCCATCTTCCTTGGAGCAAGTTTCATTCCTTTCAGCCAGTTACTGATTCATGTTATTGCAATATTGGCGGTGATTTGCACCTGCCTTTCCGTGCGGCTAGCAAGTAGTAGTGTCAGGTCGTTGGCATACGTGACCACCACCTCTGCTTCGTCTTCAAGCTCCATCTTCACCGTCGTATACCATATAACACAAGACTGGACCTAGCACCGACCCTTGTGGTACCCCCACACGTAGTGTTGAAACGCATCACCTCTTCTGTATAGGCGATGATACTCCGATCGTGGAGATAGTTGTTAGCTATCGCCACCAGATATTCACTCAGGCCCCTGCTCCTGTCCCTTCCAGGGGACACTATAAAATGCGTTTCGCCAGGTGCCTGCCGCAAAGTCTTGGCCCAGTTCACAACGTAACGAATAGTCAACGGGGTGGTGGCTCACCAGATTCTTAACAATAATGCAAGGAACTTCGTCAGGCTCTGGGCTCTAATGTCCTGTAATTCTCAGGGCCGGAGTCCGAAGCTACTCTTACGTGAAAGGCTTGGGAATCGCGCTCTCGACTTCCATCCAGTCCAGATCCATGACTGCGAAGAGGGTTAATACCGCTCTCGTTGTTTGATCCTTTGAAAGGAGGAAGAGTCGCTTACCAAACCTTTTCATCACAATTTGATAAGCCCTCCCCCACGGATTGTCATTCAGATCCTCTATCAAGCGATCCCAGGCCTTCCGGGTTACCTCCCTGAGACTTAACTTGGTCCGGCTCCTACCTCTGCCACAGCCAAACCACCCCGCATATGATCACCTCTGTAGACCACACGCACTGATCTCTATATAACTGGATAGGGGATCCCGTGTATTGGAATTGGTAAACTTTGAAGCATGAACTAGCACCACTAAATGAGTGGTAGAACTAACTAAAATGAATCGTCGCTTGCGCAGATATAAGAATAGGAATAAAACCACGTTTTAAACTGATGCAGTAGAAGTGTTCTGATTTTGTATTTTGAAAACTGATTTAAATTTTCCATAACTTTCCGTAAATTTCTGCTTGTGTTGCGAAAATGACCATTCTTTTGGTTATCTGACGAGTAAAATAAGCATCCCTACCATCACTGTTATAGTCGCACATGCGTACAATGGTTTTATTTATTTCCCAGCTGCTCATTCCGTGGCGCAGGAGCATGCTTCAATATTGAACACCTTTCTCCTGTTTATCATCCGGGAATCACCGTCAGGTATTAGTTCAGAGGATGATATTTATGAGTTTTAAGGGAAGTGTAGTCTTGCACGGTCTCAGGTTGACCATTTAGAAGAATTAGCACAGATCACCACGCAATCATCTTTACCGTTGGGCACATTCGGCCTGGACTAGTTAGATTCACGTTGGAAACCTACAGACAGTGACAAGAGATGTTGTAGACAAGGTATCGGGTATGTTCTGATCACGTCAGAAAGATTGTCGGAATAGAAAATGCATGCAGACGTGCACTGGGAAAGGGAAGGTCCGAGTAAGCCTACGCTTACTCGGACCTTCCTTCCTCAAACTCTACAGTTTATTGGTGGTCCTCTGTCATAAAGGAGAGCTACAACACTTGCCTCGAGGAGGAGGCTGTAGCAAGGTACTAAAAGGAACGGTAGGGTAAACGAGGGGCTAAGAGAAGATTACTGCCGTGTCGGGAAGACATTAACAAATGCAATAAAGGACCCCAAGGTCAGAGTATGGCACGGAACTGCTGGAAGACCTTGAAGTAAACCCCTGGAGAGGGTGCTTACAAACTGGTCATGGACCGATTTGGACGATCAGCCTCCCTCTTCCTAGTGAGGTGGCGCTGGGAGTTGAAGAAAAGATCTTCCCAGTAGTTGAGTCAGAATGGAGAGAGATAATTGGACACAACACGAGGTTCACGATCGGGAAGCTCAAGAATGCTGTGGTGACATTACACCCCAACAAGAGTCCAAGACCAGATTTGGTTCCAGGTAAAATAGTCAAAGAAATGGTGGCCAGATACCCGAACTTTTGTGGTGAATATTGAACATTTTATTGTATTTTACGTATAAGGATCCCCTATCCAGTAGAGATCAGTGACCACATGTAAATCTTGGCCCAATTTTTTTAAAGAAATGACATGATTACATTTTATATCTATTTAATGAACATATTTGAAAAAGTTGAATATCAATTTGTAAGACGTTCTATTAATTAAAAGCAGCTAGTGCACGTGTATTCTTCAGGATTTTTGGTGTTAAAAATATTAATTAGAAGCGATTTTCAGGTTTGTTTCTTTTGCTACAGATCTCAGAAATCCTGTTGGACACCCTTACTGGACTTTGTCTTCTTTAAAGGAAGTTGATGACATCTTATTCTCTTTAGAAGATAATATTCACTAAGGTTAACAGATGAACTTCCCAGTACATAATTTTCAGTTATTTTAAGGCAGATAATATTTTGGAAAAATCAAGTTTTGACAATGCAATAATTTGATTTTTGTAAATTAAGGAAGCTGAAGGGAGAGACTGTTGTGCCAAGACGGGTTTTGAATATCCCTCGCCGATGTGGTACTTTTATTTTTCTGAAAGTAAAACGCATCTCAAAAAACTGAGTAAGTTTATCCTTTGAATAGGTTTACGTTAAAAAAAAGTGTAATACTACTCAGTAAGAAGTCCAGCATTTTTGCAGCTTATATTACCAATATCTATCTGTTAAAATGATCTTTTACTTCAAAGAGGAGTCGTACTCAGGTAAATAAATCTTCAGGTAAAATCTAAAAAAGATGTAATAACTTTGAAACTTTTCCTGAATTTTTGTTACCGAAATATTACAGTGCGCGAGCATTTACTTGCCTACGTATTTTAGTAAAAATTCATTTTGAATAATCTACTGTACTAAAATAATATTTCATACCCTTGTACATATGGATATTTTATGTTAAAAAGGCAATTATGGCTCTGTCTTCATTGCTAGAATTATAACCGCAGTATCAAGTAAACACTGGCTATGGTTGTCAATTTTAGTTGATCGTTTGTTTATATTGTTTTTATGTTTATATTGTTTTTTAACTACAAAAAAAGGCCCCGAAAATTCCAATATATATTTAATAAACCTGCAGGTGATCGAGGGTTATTTGAAAAATAGTGTTAATATGGGACTCTGTGCTAGTTTAAATATAAGTTGAGGTGACATTTGTAGGTTATGTCAAACGTAAAGAATGTAAGTACAATTTCATAACTGAGATTTCATTAGTTCCTCGCGAATAAAACTAAAACCTGGAGCTTTTGAAATACAAGACAACATTAATAACAATAAATATATTTATTTTCAATTGTTAATACATAATACATACATGAAAAAGACAAGAAACAGTACACAATGCACGTAAGTGTAACCCATCGAGTAGGTCTAGTGGTTAAACTTGTAGTTACATATGAAAATATACTACCCACAAAGCTAAAGCTTGACCATAGGTAGGAGTACCAGATAAACAATTATAATTAGCAAAACATTAAAATAAAAAAAAAACCTTTATTCACTTCACATCACACATGCACTGTTTTCATCAGTTATCTTTCTCTCACTTAAGACAACGCAATATCTTTACATTTTTACCAGGTCGGTGCCAATAAACATACATACCATTTAAATTGAATATGATTACAGTCAACATTTTGGTTTATTAATGAATCTAATAAGCTTTACCGTAAAGTATTTGTGAAAGCGAAAACAAATCATTAATAAAGATTATGAATAGAATATGCTTAAGAACTGATTACTGAGGGGACTACACAGTTCACCTGCAGGATATTTCTAGTGCATAGTTGTGCGCACAACTATGCACTTACTTCAGCCCTCCAGATAATATGCAAAACATTTTAAAGCTAGACCTTTCAGTACTACACATTTTATCTAATAAAAGCAAATGTTTAATCTGTTGATTTATGAATATCAAGAAATACCCAGAAACCTTTTAACCATAAAGTCAGAAACCATAAAAAAATTAGCAATTTCACTTTCATCAGAAATAACTTTACCATATACATATATTGATTATTTATTTATTTGTTTATTTTTGATAGCAGACATACCCATTTACTGATATATAATTCTCCACTGATTCTTGGCAGTTTATTTTTAAAATATTGTTACCTGCTGTAATCCCATCGAGTAGTACAAGTAGATTTGTTGAATGATACTATTGGAAAAATATTTTTTAATGCATATAAACTAATATCTTTTAACTTCTTATATGCAAATTCCATGGAAATTTGTCATCAACCTTAAGTATTTAATTACCTGAGATGCCTCAGTTGCATTGTAATTAAATATGAGCACAATCACCATTATGGTATATTAATGGAGCTAATAAGCTTGAAGCAAATGATAAAGTAAAAATTAGATATTGGGTTTTTAAAGCAAGAGCTAATTTATTGACAAAACCATAAGCTTGAATTTTCCAGATGTCTGAAATCTAAACAATTTTTTGATGAATATAGTAGAGCAGTATCATCTGCAAAAGATGTAGCTTTACCATAAAATTTAGGTAAAAATAGGTCATTAATAAATATTATAAATACAATAGGTCCAAGAACTGTATTCATTTCACAATTTCATCCTCATCAGAAACAACATTACCATTTACACATTTTATTTTTAATAGTAGACATACAAGTATAGGGGTTTATAATTTTTCACTGATTCTTAGTAGGTAATTCATATTTTTAAAATATTGAATTTTAGCTGCCATAATCCACACATCTATCTTTTTCTTAAATTTAATATATTCAGTATAATTTTTTGGATGAGGATTTTTATGCCATTTCTTATACAATCCATCTCTGAGAAATGGTAATGCACAGCCCAACTGTTGTCCATGGCATAAATTGATTAATGATAATGATAATCCAACAGATTTTGATTAATTATACCCTAATGAAATATCTAAAAAGTTATTAAACTGAAAATCATCATTATCAAGAATTTTACTCCAGTCATGTTCATATAAATATGACCTTAATTTATCATAATCCAGAACTCTTTAAAATCCTCAACAAAATTATTTTGACCATTAAAATGTGTCAAAATGACAACACTAGAAATATTGTGTTTATATAAACTTGATTTATAAAAAATATAATAAATACTGGTTGGCTTATCATTATCAGTAACTCTAGTATCCATTTTTTTGCACAAAAAAAAAGTTAACTTTTTTTTGGGCAAAAAGGAGCTGTGAGGAGCTCCTTTTTGCTCATTCATACTTTGTATTTCTAGATATTGTTCATCATTATTATCAATTCTTTAATATTAATGTTAATTATTATTAATTTAACTAATTAATTAAATTTATACCTTGTTAATTTATATTAATAAGGTATTGCATTGGAATTGTAGGAAGAAGGAGAAGGTGAATGTCTTCAAGTCTAATTTTGCTTATTCCAGCTATAAACACAGAGTGTAAAAAATAAACTAAGTATACTCTAAAAGAATAACATCTCATCTGTATACAGTGACTCACAATGTATTGTCATACAAGTGAAACCCTCCATAACAGATGCAAACACAATAAGCCCAGTAGCTTTAGAAAAATGACTACACAAAAAAATATTATATATATCCATCTATTCTATATAAAGAAGCCTCATCAACTGATTTCGTGTATGTCTCAGAAAGACAATATCTTGTTTAATCTTCCAGCTGCTTACCAATGATAAAAAAAGATCAAAATTCTTAATATTTTGGTGAATTATTAGGTTATTCTGATTCATTAAGAAGCTATTGTTTACATCATTAACACACTTCCACAGCAATATGTGATAATTATCTCCCATTATCATAGCAGAATTTAAAAATTCACATCTAACCGGTAACTAGTAAAAATGAATTTGCTTAACTTGTACAACAAACACCATTTTTTCACACACATCCATAGATATTACTATATCCCCATTATCAATCAAGTACAACAAAACAACATACACACACTCATTCCCATAACCAAAAAGAAAAAATCATCAATCTGTCTATCCAGAGAAAGACAATACTCCTATGAAGCTCCTAAACAAATCGTAGGTTAACTCTTCATTAATTACTGGTGGTATACAATAGAGTAAAAAGTGAAAATGCTTAACTTAAAACATTGAAGAAAAAATTTTCTGAATTCAGTAAGTAACGTAATTAAATTTATTTTAATTAATTGAATGTTTCTATATAATACACAAGCAGAAATGGAATTGAAAAACAAGTAATTGTAGTAACTCGGCAGTCCCTTTAAGAGTCTTAATTCACTACATTTATGATTTAACTCTTATTCTAATTATCATTAACAATTACATATGTATTTCAGCACATGGCTTTAAGGATTTAAATCCGGGGATGGGTATAACTTTAGCTGCAGACATATTATCATTTATTTAACAGTACATAAATTTTTCTGTTGTGGAACAACACTTTTCTCTATAGATTTGGCTGGCCACCTTGAAGATCTACCAATTTTCAGTAGACAGATTCATTCATGTAAACATGGTTATACAGATTCTCCTAGCCAATATCTGAAAATTTTACTTTTACTTTTTTTTCTTGTACATTTCAGGAACTTAACTTTAGTTCGAAAACAATTAAATTTGACTATTTAATAGGGGTAGTCTGTAAGTTTCAGAATTTCTTTAAAAAATTATGTGATAATTGTCAATCATTACTTCATTTAACTGAAACCAAACTACAGGTGATATTCTATTCAAAATATCAAAAACATGCACAAGTTTTCTCAAAGGGTTCCCAATTATATTTTCTCAAGTACTGGTTTATATTATTATTTTTAGTAATTAAAATTTTTCTCCAGTTTTTTAATTTTAATTTTCATCATTTATTTTCAACAGTTTATTAGAAAAAGATTATAATCATGTTGTTATTCCATTTTTGAATTTATTGAATTATTATTTCATAAAATTGATTTAATTATATCCTTTTTTTCTTATTTCAATAAAATTTCCTTTTCAGTGTTATCAGATTTGCTTAAAATCATTAACTGATAAACTCTCTTTAATTTGTCTTTCCCCTTTCTTTTTTTCTTTTGTACCAGACTCATTCTTGATGTCATTTATAATTTCTGAATTATTAATTCTGTTAAAAATTTTACTAAATAAGAATTTAATTTTCAATAAACACTACCGGTGTTGACACAGGTAAGGTTATAGATGTTGAAATACTTAGAAAATACTGCCAGATGAGGGAAAATTAAAAAAAATGGTAAAGAAAAACTGGAAAAACATAAAGTAAGTACTTTTATTCATTTTAGGATGAGCTATACTGGAGTTGGTGGCAGAAAGGAAGTTGCAGGTGCAGTGGTCATATTTAATGATCTGTGAGTAATAATAATAATAGGTATTCAAAGTACCTGGGTGAATGTGATAGTTATTGCAAAGCCTTCATTTAGGTAGTCAAAAGAAAACTGTATTTTGATGATGTTCCCATTGAAAAGCTGGAATATATTGGGCACATACAAAAGTGAATAGGGTCTTATCTGAGATGGTTACTTGAAGATTACAAAGAAAAAAATATTTTTCATTTAGAAAAAATGAGAAGAAATGTTTTACATAAAATATACATTTATCAAAGACTGCACAAAAATTAGGGAAAAATTTGTGGTGCAGATTCAGTAGATCCAAAATCAAGAGGTGAACAGTGTACTCACAAACATTGTTTACCACCAGCTGTAGCTCAAGCTATCAAATCAATCTTTGAAAGCCTATCAGATAGAAACCTGTTATGGAAATGTTTACATGGCATTACCCAAAATTACAAGGAATCTTTTTATAGTGTCATCTGGAACAGACTTCCCAAAATGTTTTCATTGGACTTGATGCATTCAAAGTTGAAGTATATGATGCTGTCTTCTCTTTCAATGAAGTTGCTTAGGAAATTATGTTTATTTAAACACTATTTCATGCAGTGACTATTTTAAGTGACTATTTCATGCAGTTCTATTTGTGAAAATTGTTATTCTTAAATTTTTAAGTATAATTTTCTCAAAAACTTGTTGAGCTAGGATGATGAAATTTATGCTAGAACCGTGTTAGAGTGTTTTAAATGTGCTCTTTCTAGCCAGCCATTAATCACTCAACAGAAAAATTTGTTCATTATTTTTTATAGAAAAAACAGAAAAATGTGGTAAATGAAAATAAATTAAAAAGTTTTGTTTGAAGTTATTTAACTGCACAAAAATCAGTAAACTGGGAAAGTTATGAGGTAAATAACTTGTTTTTTGAATCAAAAAGGTAAATACGTCTAAAAGTTTGACAATTTACTTTAATAATATAGCGTATACTTCCCTTAAAAAAATGTGAAAAGTTTTCAATTCTAGTGATGGGTTGATCTCGTAGAATCAAATACTCAGTTTAATGGTATATCTTCTTACAGTCAGGTTTCATTTTTTGTATGTACGAGTTAGTAATGAATGATATTAGAATGAAGGGGTACCAAGGTGTAATTGGGTAGAGAAAGGGATCAATTATATGATACTATAGGTTTTAATTTTACAAGTATATTATGTTTTGTTATTTTCAAATTATATTTGACATTGATCTCATTAATTGGTTCTGGGTAAGACTTTTAACTACTTTTGCACTGCCTACTACATGAAGAGATAGGAACCATGAAAATTGTATTATCACAAACATATATGTGGGTAATATAATTTCCAACAAGATCCATCCATTGTGCCATGGTGCTTAAATAGCCAGCAGGCCAGCTGCTTCTTTATTGGTATTAAGTGGGACGTAACCTCTACCTGTGGTAATATATGGAAACATCGTTTCCTTATAAGGAAATTTGCATAATAAGCCAGAAATTGGCTTAGGTGCATACTGTAATATAATAATTAAAAATAGAATAATATAATTTAAAATTATTTAGATTTAATTTTATCGTTACATTTTTTTATGCTAGCCCACCTGACTGGTCTTGTGGTTAAATTGTCGCAAATTAGTTAACAGCTGATTTTCGAAGTTGAAGGCTGCTTTTATACTAATTTAAATACTAGATAGTGGATAGCGGTGTACTTTGGTGGTTGGGGTTCAATTAACCACACATATTGATTGGTAGGTCTGAGTCTGGTACGAGATTACACTTCATTTGCATGTCATCCTCATCAATTGGGCCATGGGGGTTGCTTATTGTTCATAAGTTGAACATATTGCAACATACACTTTAGGAATATAAAAAAGTTTTATATAGTACTACATTTTAAACTAAAATAGGAGTATACACAGTTGTGTGCGCGACTGTGTACACTCCTATATAGAAAAGAAATAATACTGAGAAATATTTACTCTATTACTAGAAAACCATAGAATGAATTATTAATAAATAAATCTTCTTTCTTATAAATACCAAAAAAGTACCAAATTCATAGATTACATACCTTCATGAACTAAATTAAAGTCAAACTAAATTTAAAGAAATTGGAATATATATTGAATTGGTGTATTAAAATTTCTATTTATCTTTATAAAAAACTTTAATGTGGTAAGGTCAAGATAATATCGATTTTTGGTAAGTCAAGACTTGATGTTCTTAAAGTGGTTATATGTTTACATTCTTACGAATGATAAAAACAACAATTTTTATTTGGTTTATATATGATAACAACATTGATTACTGTGATTGCCCAAATTGGGTTCATCACAATATGACAGAATAATCACACTTATTAGTGGGTTACAAAGGAGGAATTTTATATGTTCAAAATAGAATGAATCCAAAAAAATTACACATTAAAAGTTAAATTTCAAAACTACATACATAAAAAAATAAGCAAAATCATGAACTTATCTGCAACGATTACATGTCAGTTAAGAATTCTTAAAAATATATCTTTATAATGATGTGCAAATATATATTCATTAATAAAAATAACAGTATTAGTAAAGGTTCATTAAATCCCAAAATTTTTAACAATACATAAATGAAATTTTAAAATGTTTAGATAAAAATATTAAGTACAACAATTAAAATCCTATTTTAAACTGTTTAACAAAACGTTTTTATTTGTTCAGTTTAGATTTCTTATTACAATGAGATAAAAAATATATCTTTGATAGCTTGAGTGTTAGGGAAGTAATTATTCATTAGAAAAGATTTTAATAATTTCAGTAAGGACAAAGCGAGGATCATGTTTGCTTTTATCAGAAGAAACTACATACAAGCAAGTTACTTACTATAAAAACTTTGGTGTAAATCCATCATAAAAATTACAAACGTTCCACCCTCAATACTTCATTCCTTACCTTTTTTTAGCTAAATTAATCACCTACCTGATTTTACAGTTAATTCAAAGCTAGTCAGGTGAATAAAATTGTTTTTGCTGTTATATAACGCAGATAGCCTTTAATAATGTTATTAATTATGTGTGACCTTTCCATTGTGAAAAATCTTTCAGTTGACCTTCTTTCAGATACTTTTATTATAAGCTACTCATGGAAGTTGTTCCAAGATATAAAGAATAAAAAATATACTTCAGAAACAAAAAAGTCATGTTTTCTAGTTTCAATAATGTTTAAAATTTTGGTGTTAATGAACATTTACAGATATTATTATTAAATCCGTTACTATTATTAATGGATATATATTTCTTATCATTATAAAAGTATATTATTGAAGAATTCTTGTTAACATGTAATCTATGCAGGTTAAAAACACGACTTTCTCAAACTGAAATTGGTTTGAAAAAAAAATTATGAGACATTTACTCACTTGTAGCTTACTTAAAATGCAGAACTAGGCTGGTGTTTGTGCTTCCACGAACTCAGTTAGTTCAGAGGGCAACAAAGTAGGACAGTCAAGATGTCTGAAAGAAGCCTACAGCGAAGGTGAAGGCTGAGTCAAAAATTCACTGATGTACAGGCATTTACATCGATGGCAACCCAATCGAAGCCTGGCTAATTACTGTGAGGTGTAATCAGTTAGAGTGTCAAAAGACGACCTCTATTAAAGCCCATCAGGGCTAGGAACTAGGGGGGTTGGTGACTGGAATCATTACAAGGCAGGTGTCTTCCCCTATGGGGTTTGGGATGTTTATATAATACAGCTTTGGCCTGAATTTTAACCCTGGTGAACAAGGGGATATCACAGTACTTAATTTCTTTTTAACAACCTTTTTTGTTAAGTCTTATCTAATAACATTGCACCTTATTTGTGCTAATTTACTGTTAGCACAAATAAATTATTACTCCTATAAATAAACTTTTAAACCCCAATAAACATGGGGGCTGAATGGGATTCATAGTTAAAATATCAATTATCTAACTAATTTTCAGTTTTGAAATTCCAATTGTGATTGATATTAATTAATGTAGATGACATGGGAACTTTTTAAAAATCGCATGGAACTTGACTTAAATTATAACAAAATATTTTCTTACAATTTTTGAAATTTAATTTTTTTAAGTTGTGGCTGTTTTTAAAAATATTATATGAGGTAGCTAACAAGCAAAGTAGTTAAATGAACTCAAAGTTTTTTTTTAAATATTTAATTTTTTAAATTGTGTCTAATGCAGTATAATTTTTGTGATAAAATACCAGTTGGTCAAGGGAGTTAATTACGACCCTAACATTTTAACAAAGAATTAAATTTTTTTTTCATTTATACTTTTAATACTCATAATTTGAGATACTCATACCCAGATTTTTTTACTAAACATTTTTGCAGTTGTATTTAAACATTTTACTACTCTTTTTTGTAGTTGTATTCTAAATATTGCTGATTACATAATTAATATTTAAAAACCCTTGACATACTGTAAATAAGGGCAGAGCCAGAAAGTTATACAACTTGTTTGGCATTTTATTTATTGTTTGTTTAACAATGTTTTAATATAATTTTTCAAATAATGTAGCAGTACTTTATGGAAACAATATCTGGAAGCTCTATCTCAGCATGCGAATTGCCCTCAACCAATGAGCTTTGTACAGCCAAATTTCAATTTTTTTTTAGTCAATGAGTTTAATGTTAGAATAATAAGAAATAATGTTGAATGTCCATGAAATCCAGCTGGCAAAGCTATGGAATTTTAAATAATTTAAAAAGTAGTTATTGTTTATCATAATAAAGCTCTATTTTCTACGACCACTACACAAATATTAAAATGAATTTTAGGGAACCTCTCCCTATTTTTTAAATTGACAAAAGACTTCAATTTACAATGATTTATGCCTAAAATGTTATACTAATTAGTAAAATAAAGGAAATAATTAAATTTCATTAATGCTGTAGACAAAATATTTCAGTAAAATTAGTAAAATAAATTATAGTATTTAATAAATATTATTACTACAAACAACAAAAATTAATTAGATTCTATTAAAACAACATAATAAAAAAAACAAAACACAATTAGTGCAGCATTCCTCAATCAAATTTATTATTTGGGCAATACACTTATTCATTTTAAGAATTAATAAGGTCAATTAAAATTAATTATAACAAGTTTCCCTCAATAGCCAATGACAAACTAATTCTTAAAGATTAAGAAATATTACTGCAACATAAAATAAGTTATGTCGTTTCATTAATCAACTGCACAACATATATGAACACAGAACAACCAGACGGAGCTTGTCTGTTGTTTTGGTACGTATCAGATAATTAAAAGGCTTGCAGTAAAATATAATTAATAATAAAGACAATATTAATACAGTATTTTAGTATATTAATAATAAAAGTATTAGAATGGGATTATAATGCTGTAGAATCCATAGCTATTTTAATCAATTTTTGTTTCATGTTATACAATATCATGACTTGATTAAATATAGTTTTTTTGTTTATTTATCTGTAAACTGTTATTAAATCAGCATTATCAAATCATATGTTGATACTCAACTATAGAAATAGTCATAAATATGAAGTACAACAAGCCAAACTCTAAGCATTATAATTATTTCCAGTTTAAGAAGTCTATCTGATGAAAATTTATTTATTTAATAATTATAACACTAATAAAAAAAAAATACCAATAACATTCTTTACAAAAAATTATAACATTCTATAGTGTCACAGGAACCTGATGATTTTAAGATGAAATAAAAAATACAAAATATAATTTATCAATATTAAATATAAATATAATTTAACATAATTTATATGGATTTGAATGCTAAACTGGATACTGGTGTACTTTGGTGGTTGGGTTTCAATTATCATTCCATGTTACATGTTTACTGGTACATTTACATTTACAATGCATATCTGCAGCTACATCAGGACTGGCAAGCTGGTAGCAGTAATTGCACCTGTCTATACTCACACACACAACCCCATACCTGGCAGTAGCATAATTTAACATAAATATTTGTTTTAATATGCAATTACTGTAAATATAATGCAATTTATTGCATTATATGCAATAAATATGCTATAAAATATGAATTTTATAGCATGTGAAAAATACCAAACCTGCACGAAATTCAAAACCAGAACCTTTCTAGTAAAAGATAAGGATACACGACTGTCATGAAGTAGTATCTGATAAAAGTTGAATTTTTTGTATGAACAAAGACTAATTATGATTCCCTTTTCACTGTAATTCATTTAAGAATAATGTATACACTGTTAGATGATGATTAAAAGTAATGAAATATCTTAAGAAAAAGTAGCAGATTCTTAAACTTATTACATAACCACAAGAAAATTTTATTAAAATTCAGAAAATAAAAATCAGCACATTTGGTAAAAACTGAAGCTTGACACTTTAACTTTCGTAATTCAACAATTGTCTGTAATTTTAATAATTAAGAATATGACAATCAATATTTTCCCAGGTGTATCATCATCTTACAATTCAGTGATACATAGTTGAAAAATAAAAGAATAAGAGTTAAGTTGCCAAAACTACATTTAATATATTGATTCCCACAAATTATTTATCACCAACGTACAACAGTGAGTTTAGATGCCATATGAACAAGTTTTTATTTTAAATAATGGCTATGGACTGAGATTATAAAAGGTCAAACTCCACCTAGGATTTACTACTGTAGGAAGCAGTACAATAAAATTAAAAAATAGTACACCAAAACAAAAATCTAATTAAGAAAAGAATATAGAGTCTACATACAAACAGTATACAATTACTAATTTTGCCAAAAAAATCTTCTACTTAATTTATCTCAAAGAAACATAACCACAAGAGAAAATTCTACATGTCGCATCAATTTATTCATATAGAGCAATTCTTTAACATGTTCAATTATTACAATCATGTTGTGTTTTATATTCAAATCAAATTCAATCTCATCTATAAGTATACATTTGTAATTTATCTAAACACTTTCAATGGGTATCATCGAACAATATAATGTATACAATAATGTAATTATGTTCAAGTTAATAAGCGTGGTTACAGTTTGCTTATAATTCAACTATTATTCACTACACTTAAATACAATTTTAACAATTACATTTACATTACAATTACATTTTGAACACAATTAACAATTGCAACCCTTGAATGATTCAAGGAAGGTTGTTAACCAATAGTTATAATGCACCTAGAAATTAAAGGGTATGAATAAGGATGAAATGCCATTTGCCAAATTCATGTTTAATGAAGAAAATTCCCACAGATGAAATTTTTCTGACGGTAAGTGTAGTTTTACTGTATGCTGTTATAATTTTTTAACTAATAACCCCAACACCCACACACTACAACACTAGAAATAAAAGAAATAATTAATGATTAATAAGTGGTACTGATTAAAAAATATTGGTTCTGAGTACCTTCTTTGGACTATAGAATTCGATTCCTTGTTACATTTGAGGCTGCCATGTCATTGCTTATGCTGACTGAAGAAGATTCACGTAATAAAGTAGAGTTCTGAGCTGCTCATGCTTGTGAGACACTCCAGCTGTGGAGTCTCCAACATAAAATGATTTTCATCCCAGAGAAAACAACAATGATGTTGCTTAAGAGCCGATTGGCTGCTTCCTGACAAATCCGGGTTCAGATGGCTGGTCTCCCCATTCAGCACATTACAGCTCAAAAGTACCTGGGTGTTATCCTTGATGAGAATTTTTGGTGCAAGGAACATCCACAGTATGTAGCAAAAAAGACCACTGATGCTTTTTATGGAATCCATAGTCATTCATCCCAATTGGGGGTTAAATTACCGTACCATATCCTTTACAAAGGTGACAGTGAGGCTATTATGCTATATGCTACACCTGTCTGTGCTCACTGCTTGGCTTTTAAGTGTTACATGGACATTTTGCTGTGGACCCAGCAACTTCTCTCACTGGCTGTTATAGAACAGTCTTATGGGAGGCAATCTGTGTTATGGCCGGTGTCAAACCAATAGAAATTTTGGCTAATGAGCGTAAGGAACACTATATTTCCAAGGTAAATAAGCTATTGACATCAGAACGGAAGCAGCAGATTGAAAACCAGGGCCTTGCATCTTGGCAGGTCAGGTGGGGCGAATCCCCCACAAGTTGCAACATACATGGTATATTTCCTACAGCATCAGATTTAGGTACGAATAGATGGGTTTCCTCCAATCAGTATGCCATACAGTTTCTCTCTGGACATGATGCCTTTCAGGCGAGGTTTCGTTTGGTGGATTCAAGTCAATGCCCAGATTGTGGGACTGATGATACAGTGGACCACGTCCTCTATGTCTGTCCCCGATATAAGGTCGAACATTCACAAGCTGTTAGGGAACTTGAGAGAATACATTCCTTTCTGAATCTCCATATTAACTGGATGATCCACGAGGAGTGGTCTATAGTGGCTGGTTTTCTTTCCGGCCTTGCGGTGTGTAGGTCTGCAGAGGGAGTTTAATTGATGTTTTTGATCATGGTAGGATCCCGAGTAGTTAGGCACACTGTCATCGTGCCACGGTTATATTGGTATCTCACTGGCAGGGGTGGCCACGTTGCCGGGGTATGGTAGTCTGTGTGACCAGGGGTGTGGCTTTGTTCTGCCAGTGACGGTCCCTGATTGTGACTTGGTAATGCCATGCAAGACTCCATGATGGGACCGGGTGGGAGTACAGGGTTTGTCCCTGGCTCTGTGCAGGCCGGAATGAGGTTACATTCTCCTTGTTAGGTGACCTAATTTGGTCAACTTATTGGGTGTAGGTTTGAATTTGTATGTTGCGTAAAACATCATTTTAACTGATACAAGTGTAGCACTAATTTGACTTGCAACTCATTTGTTTTCTGAGGCATTCGCAGTCACAAACGGTGTTGTTAAATTTAGATTAGGCATGGGGTCTGAGCTTCCACGGTCTCTGTTAGTTAGGTTGGATGTGAAGATGTCCATTTGAGGCCTACATGAAGGCCAAATTTGATTTGTATTTTACTGATGCAACTGTCTGCCAGACATTTACATCGGTGGCATCCCAACCGAGGCCTGGCTAATGACTGTGAGATGTAATCAGTTAGAAGGTCTAAAAATGATCTCCAGTAAAGTTCCTCAGGGCTTAGAATGGAGGGGGTGGTGTGGCAACTGGTAACATCACAAGGTGGGGGTGTCTTCTCCTATGGGATTGGGATGATTAAAAAATATATACAACACTAAATTGAAAACTGACACTTCACAGGTTAAACACAACAGAAAGCAAATACATTTAGTACACAAAGATTAAGTCAGTACAATTTATTCATTATTAATAAATACAAATAGATGGTAAATACAGAAAGAGACAGTTTTTTTTATGAACTGACAATTTATTTATTATTAATAAATACAAATAGATGGTAAATACAGAAAGACAGTTTTTTTTATGAACTGATCTTCTTTCTTCCACTCTTTGGTAACATAATGTTTATCCTCAGGTTTATAAACTTGTCCTAAGTACAACATAAGTTCATTAATATTTGTGCAATAAACCAAATTATTTTCAACAATAAAGTACTGAGAAAGTTTTTTTTGTTGGCTTTGAAAACTCAAAATTTTTCTATTTTTTTAAAAAGTAAATTCCAACCTTGCAGTCTTGTTCTTAACAGTTCAGCTTGATTTTTTGATAAATTTAAATCCCTAACCAAGTCATTTAATTCACCTTGTGATATAAGATGTGGCTTATTGGAAGATAATTCAAAATCAAAATCATTGTTTTCTTCATCAGTACTGCCTGATTCTTCATTGCTGCTTTCGAAACATACATTCATTCACAGGTGGCTCAGGAACTGGAATAATTTCACTGTGAGGTACAGGCCTGATTGCAGATTGCAATGAAGGATATTTTACAGTGTGTTTAGATTTTTTAGAAATTCCAGACACACTTGTTAAACAGAAGTAACAATCGGTTACATGATCCTTTGGTTCATGCCAAACCATAGATACACCAAATGGCAAAGCCTGTGTACCTTTCAGCCATCCTTTTAAATATACAGAACAATTAGTGCATACTATGAGAAGCCCACGGTATACTGATCACCAATTTTACACTGAAAGTACAAATTATATGCTTTTTTAATTAAAGGTGTAATGTTTTTTCTATTTGATTTTATGGTAAACTCCTACATAACAAAAGGTATCCCAGGCATCCAGATCATTTACACAATTTCGAAGCATTATGACACTGCACTGTTAACAAACTTAAGACAGCAATAAGACTGAATAAAACTAATTCATTCCTAAATCCAGTGCTTAATATAAACAACACAGCTATGTTTTCAGCTGCATGTTTTGACCTGCACAGACATGATTAATCTTGTCTTCAGTATTAGACACTCTTCAGTATTAGATATGTTGCCATGATACGTGACTATGATATGATTTAATTCTTTGATAGTTTATTTATAGCTTACAAATTATGTTGACAAAGTTAAACAATAAAAAAAAAAATGAGCTAACAAAATACAATGTAGGAGCTTAAAATGCTAACTATATGTTGAAAAATGAAAAAATCCTTTAATTAAAATTTAAATTTTTTTAAAAATAGTGGGCGATATATAGATTCTGAGTTTATATTCGTTTTCAGCATCAAAAAACAGATTAAAATCATGTATCGCATGTTAGGAAACAAAAATTATGTTTATCAGTGTAATTAACAATTATATTGTTTACTAAGATCAGGCATTTCATTTTATTACAATAAAAATTAAAAAAAACAAATGATTATACTAAAAATTATATAATTATAATCTTATACTGAATTTGAAGATATAACAGAATACAGGGAAGGGAAAGGTAAAGTGAACACTTTCTTTAATTAGTAAATTCTATCCACAGATTTTTTTTCACTAAAAATTTTAATTTGTGTTGTGAAATATTCAAGGAATAAATAAATCAACACTTTTGGAGTTCATATCTCTTCAACATTTAATACTTGTTTCAAAATCAAAATAAATTATATGGTAGTTCACGATCCATTGTTCAATCTAGGGTAGTGGATAAGGAGAAGAAAAGTTAATTAAAAATTAATATATGATGTTTTAAAATAAAATGGACAGGAGAGAGAACTATACATTTAAAAGGAAAAAGATAATAAAAAACACACAACTAAAAAATTTAAATATTAATATTATTATAACAATTCACTTAAAAAAATATTACTGCAAAGCAATATTTATAACATTATGCATAAATACAAACAAATGGATATTCACGCATATACTTACTTCAACAAATCAATAATTTCCAAAATAGTTCAACCTGAAAAAAATCAATATTTACTAAAATTTTATTTAAAAAACAGACTAAAATAGTATAATAATAATAAATATATAATAACATGAAATAATAACATTATAAATTAGTTTATAATTTTAAAACAATATTCTGTTAATTTAAAAAAAAAATACATTAATGGATAACCTTCTCTCTCCTCTTAATGGGTATTTCTTATCATTATTCACATACAAACAGAATATGACAGTACTTAAACATAACACAATTAAATGTCTAAGCTTATTATTATTGCAATATGAAGTACACAAAATAAGCTAAAATTGTTGCTAAAATTTAACCCTCACAGAGATATTGATCTATGAGTAGCCCACAGTAAAAGAATTCTATTTAAAAGCAATATAACTTTCTTAAATTAGTACATAAAAATAGAACATCATTCTTGTTCTTGATAATAAATTGAAAACATTTCAGGTAACCAAAATATGAACGGTAAAGAAATTAAATTGCATTTAAAGATCCAGAAACACAGATTTTTTATTCACTATCCTATACCCTTCATAATCCACATACTTAAATATGTAAATAACAGTTATCAGAAAATATTACTGAAGCAAACAAAATTATTACTAACAATCGACTAGTTAAATGCTATACTATTGTACACTAACTGAAACTGTACCTATAGAATCAGATAAAAGGTGACACAAAACCCCAGTAAAAATTTACATAAAGTATAAATGATTCTACTGAATAAATTCAGTTGATGTAACATCAATCAACACAGAATGAAATAAAATAATGATAAAAGAGTAATAAAATAAAAATTAATTACTATATATATATATATATATATATATATATATGTGTGTGTATTAACAACCAACCTGTACAAAAGGGCTTTGGTACAATTTGTTCCAACAGCCATGAAACCAGAATGTGGTGAAAAAGAAATGCAGTTAATCATACCAGTACTTCTATTCTGATTCGGAAAATTTTTAAATACAGTTAATGAAGGATAATGCATCTGAAAAAAAAATGAGTACAACAGAATTTATTAATTTTATTAGCAAAATAATAAAATACTTATTTGAAATGTTTCTGCATGGTTATTATAATAACCAGAATTAGTAACTGTTGAACTATTAGTTGACTTAATTATAACTTACAAATGCAATTAAAATCAAATAGTCACGTACCAAAATTAACAGCAAAAAATACTTTGATACACGATAGATTGATACAATAATACCTAAAATAACTAAAAGCTTATCCTGAAATACATCATATGTCTGCAAGTAAATATCACTATTTTCACCACATTTTTCTCTGATAACACTGAAATAGCTAACAATAATTAATTAAATCTACTAAGGTTAATGAGTATACAATCAAACTGGCCAAGTGAATCTTCTAACTCTATAATATGAATTACATTTACAGATTAATTTCAATAAATCCTAAAGCAACTGAAATAAATCACAAGGTTACCTTAAAATAGATCAAACTGGCACAATAATCAAAGCTGTAACTTGATCATTTGAAAAAAATTATAAGTAAATAAAAATATAAAAAAGAGAAACTAACCAGTCTGATTGCTGTATCCTTTTTAAATGAAGCCATCCCTAATATTTCAGAAGAATGATTAAATTTCAATGATGTAATGCTTGTTGTTAAATTAAGTAGAATTTTCAATGGTTTTGGACTATTAGTATGATGTAATGTAGTCGTATCATATACATTAACAACACCTGAACTTGATCCGCAAGCTAACAATTTATCATTAGGTGATATACACACACTGGTGCCATTAAGGCAACCATCATCGACAAATTTATTTATACAAGTCCTTGTCTTCATATTCCATACATACACCTTACCATCATCTGAAATTAAATAACTGTAGTAAAATATACACATAATATTTATAAAAAAAAAATTATAATGAAATGTAAAGGTTTTTATTTTAAAAAGATTTAAAAATCCAAAATATCACATTATACTTACATAAAAGGTTCGAAAACAATTTAACAAATTCCTCTTTGTTCAAAATGATTTTTTAATACAAGTCAATAAAAAAAATCCATTGTCAGACTTACAATTGTTCACTACCTCAATCATAAAAAATTGATGAAAAACAGTGATTATGTTTTTTTAATCGATTTATCATATTAAAAAACCACTCTGAAGAAGAAGAGATCTGCAAAAATACTGTATATGAATTAAAGAGAAACAGTAGTAAGTGGTAAAATTTATAATTAATTTTAACAAAATAATAACGACTGCCTTTTTTAAATGTATGATTGTATCTAAAATAATTAGTAATAATAACAAAACCTTTTTCTAATAAACAAATACTTTTCAATTCCTGACAGCAACAACAACTATCAAGAAATCAACTTAAAATTAAGCTCATTGTATTAATTTAAAGTAACAACAAATATAAATAAAGTAAATAAATGATAAATAGTAGTAGTAATGTATAATATAATATAACAGTGTATAATATAGTAGTGTAGTATAATATGGTAAAGTAAGTATTTAATTAATATAAAATTTTAATATCTCAGGCCAAAGTTTTTAGCTTTACAACTTGCTTCATGGTAAGTTTTATTAGAAAATCATACAGTAATTTCTGAGATGTGTGGTTAATTGAAACCCAACCACCAAAGAACACTGGTATCCACGATCTAGTATTCAAATCCATGTAAAAATAACTGACTTTTAGGACTTAAACACTGGAACTCTCGACTTCCAGATCAGTTGATTTGGGAAGATGCATTCACCACTAGACCAACCCGGTGGGTTTACAAAGTGGTACCAGGCAAAACTTACAAATGTAGCTTGTTTCTTTTTTAAGGTTTTTTTGCAGCACACACTCTACATGCTCTTGTAGGATATTTTTTCCCTCCAGAACTGAACAATAACATCAAGAGCATGTTTATTCACGTCACCACTCAGTCTATATGCAGGGGGTCACTTGACTAAATGGGGCACATTTGGTTGGTTGGGAAGGACATGGACGAACACTGTCAGGATCTGAATCGAAGTCAGAATCTTGTGAGGTTTCCTTTACTAGGTGTCCAATTTTTTGCCACAGCCAAACAAAAGTTCTTACGTATAATTTTTTTTGGGGGGTCCAAACAATTGTATATTCTGAATAAATTGAAAAGACCACAATTTATTAGGAAGAGTACCTTCTTGTACCATTTTCTTCTTTTTCTCTTAATTGAGTATATGACAAGTACTGAATTGGATGATCGTCACCTTTCATATGGTTGTTATATTCTAAAATGCATAGTTCGATATTTCGTCTCCTGTTTTTGTTCCTTTTACCAGTTTGGTGTTAACTACCATGGATTGTTGAAATCATTCTGATCTCCCTTTCATCTTTCTACCCAACCAGTAGCACATCACTCTTCCCCTTTTTTCAAGTTTTCAAATTTTTTCAAGGGGACAAATGTGGATTCCCCTTTTTTCAAGTTTTTCAATTTTAGCTTTCAGAGTGTATGGTAAACCTCTACTAGTCCCTACTGTTCCACAAACTCTGGTTTTATTTTCTAATAACCTTTCAGCAATTGAAACACTATTGTAATAGTTACTTTAATACATGTGATGCCATAAACCAAGATTACAATCAAGGACAGAAAGAATAGTTTCTTTCAATCTTTTACCTTCCCCAGTGTACAGTTCAATGTTACAAACATAACCTGTGTCACTTTCACATATCATTCTGACTAATAACTCATATTTCATAATTTTAGCAGGACTGTATGTTCAAAACCACAACCTACCCCCGTCAGGAAATTATTCCTTCATCTAAAGACAAATTTTGGTTGGGTTTATAAACAGTTTTGAATTTCTCCAGAAAATATGAAATCAGAGGTGCAATTTTGTACAACCTGTTTGTGTTATTTCTTACTTGTTTATTGTCACTAAAATGCCAAAACTGCCAAATTTGTTTGTATCTACCTCTGCTCATAATTTAAAAAAAAAATTGGTGTTTCAATATAAGAGTCAGTGGCCCAGTAGTCTCTAATGTGGTCTTTTTTTACTTGTCCTATTATCAAGAAGGCCCAAAAATGCTTTCATTTCATTTAGTCACATCTTTCCATTTGAGAGTACTAGATCACTGTCTGTGTACTCCTATTATTTGTTGGTGGTACCCACCTGTTTGTTTCATTATACATCATAACAGAATGATCTTTCTCAAAAATTGGTTCTATAATATCATTTATATTTTCATTATTAGTAGGTAGAACCCTACCACCTGGAATACCCTCAAAAGGTTCTAAATTTGGTAAATTGTCTATAACTTTCCACGGGTTACCTGAATTTGAGTCATCACTCAAATTGGTTGATTCTGAATCCAAACTAATATTCAATGGCACTGGCCTTTTATGAGTACTTTGCTGTTTTATAACACTTCCACTATCACTAAAATCCACATTATCATCTTCACTAGGACAATCTGACAGTACATTATGAAGTAATTTATTATCTTTTTCGTCACATTTATGACTTAAATCCATCAACTTGCGTGACGCCATTCTTAGACTGGCTGTAAATACCCTCTTACACAGTTGATATGAATGATGTCTGCAAGGTCAAGTATGAATAGGTACTCAATAACGAAACATGTGTAAATGTTCAGAGAATATTCAGTCAAGGCTACGAACCTTTAGAACCAATAAGAAGTTACAAAAAATATAAGAGATCACATGAGAGTTACCAATGTACAAAACCCAGTGATTCTCTTGAACGGTCTTTTGGCAAAACGAGACAAATCACAAGAATTCTCGCAACCAGTCCACAATGTGATAATAATAAAATGTCTATATTTAAGTATTTTGCCTATCATTGTACCAACACTAAAATTACACCTTGTAACACACACACTTGCTACAAATTTCCATTTTCATATTCCCATGTACAACCTTCTTTGTAAGCTTCTGTATTGAATTTACCATAAAAAAAATATGGAAAAACATATACCAGAAAGTAATACTACAATAATTAAATAACCAAATCTAAAATCTAAACAATAAACAAAGTAAAATCCAATGTAATGGTGAAATCAATTAATATGATAAATTACTTTAAACTTAAGAAAACAATATAAAAAATAATAATAATTAGTACAAATACAATTCCAAAATAAGAATAGTTTATAATACGATCATAATGAATTAAGAAATATAAAGAAATCCTCAATGTATGGTAACCATCTTAACAAGTAAATAATTACCAAATAAATTAGGAAATAATAAAAAAAGATATTAATCAAAATAAAATTACTAATAATATTGCAGTAAATATATAAGAACAAACAGAAACACTCTTTTGAAGATTATAAATACACAATTCTTACCACCATGAGAATAAAGTAAAGATCCATCACTATTAAAACTGATTCCATTCACTTCCCCATTCATTTGAAGTGAACCCAACCATTCTTTTGTTTTGGCACTTAACAGAAAAATATTTCCAAATTTTCCACAAACAGCAATAATTCTTCCATCGGGTGAAACTTCAAAATTCTACAAAAAATTAAAAAAAAAGGATTAAATAAAACAATTAAAATAACCTGAACTGTAAAAATAAAATAATGTTAACAAACAAATTTATATAAAAATTGTTGTGGCAGTAGGTACAGCTAATCCAATAAGAATTTCAACCATTACTTGACTTTTTTGTGTAACTGCCGAATAGAAAACAGGTATCCTAGATAGTCACTATCTGGCAGAGTTCAACAGAGTTTCATTCTTACCAGATACTGCTTAATTTTCTAGCATGGCACCACAGATGAACCCAGGACAGTGGTTGACACATTCCTATTGTAACTATACAAAGAATGGATATTCAACAATCTGCCTCTGATCAGACAATCTGTCCACTGATCAGTCTGATCTACAGATAATCTGCCTCTGATCAGGAGTAGATAAGATTCTAACATCTAAGATATACAAAATAAAAATTTTAATTAGAGTATCTGGCACCCTTTGGAAGCCAGTTAGAACAACTTATTGTCATACGTGACTGATCATACACTGATCCCACTAGACTTGTACCTTCAATATTTGATCATTTTTAAGTTTGTTACACATCGTATTGTTTAATAAATATTTGTTTCTGTTTATCCTTCTGTTCCTCTTCCTGTGTGTCTTAAAATTACAATTATAAGTTGTAACATCTAAATAAAACAAGCTTTACAAATATATTGAGATACATAAATAAAATTAAAAAATTTAGCCAATTAGACCTTAAAGAAATATAAATGTATGGATTGACCCATCTGTTCTAAATATTTGATGCCGATCTGTTTCACATATTCGATGCATATCTCAACAGATATATCTCCCTCTTTAGTCATTTATATATCTTGTACTTTTCTTCCAACAATTATGAAAATAGCATATCTTTTACAATCTAAAAGTTATATTCTTTTCACAAATATGTGTTGAAGAAAAACTCTCTTTTTTGTTAAATACTAATTAGTTTAGTTAATATCGAGAAAAAGACTACAATACATTTTGTAACTTCATTTTGCATTGAAAGTTTAATAAACTGTTTATAAATAAGATACGAGGCTGAATTTTGTAACCATATTTTTGTTTTTACTTAAGATTGGAGAAGATTACATGGGCAAAGTGAAAGAAAAATAAAAAAGTAAGGAGGAGAATAAATAAATAAGAATGAAGGCATAATTAAAGAAATTCATAATAGGAAAGCTAACTGTCTGAGACATATCATGAGAAAAGGACTGATTAAAACAGTACTAGAAGGATCAGTAGAAACTATAAAAAAAAGAAAGTTTGGACAAGAATAAAAATGATAGATGATCTAAAAAGAAATGGGAGCTATCATGAACTTAATATTTTAGCACGAAATAACGGAGAATGGAGATGGATATGGTGCAAGGGACCTGCCTTAGGACAGGCAATTATAAGATGAAATTTAAACCTTCAAAATACTGACAATTATATCATCAGTAAATAGTCTTTTCTAATTTTCTTTCTTGCAACATTACAAGTGGTACACAAATGAAAATTCAAAAGCAATCATGATCATTTTAAATTCCATTAAAAAATGAAGTTTTGTGAAAATAAAAAAAGAGTTAATTTAACATTTTATGAATTAAAATTTTACATCTACATTATACCACTTTTAGATTTAATTATAACTACATAAAAAATTGTAAAAATTAAAATACAGCTTTCAAATGTACAATAAATCTAATGTACAATATTTATAAACACATGTAATTTTTTAACAATTTTCAGATGGAAAAATACAGATGGTAGGAAAAGGTAATGTTGAACTAGACTATGGAAGATATGGAGTACACTGGTTCAAATTGTTTAAAGTGCCAACATTTACGATATACAAAATAAAAATTTTGAAGTGCTAATAAAGATGAAATGAGTGCCTGTTTAAAAATTAAAGTTGTTGAAGTAAATATAGCATCAATACAAAACTACTGAAAAATTTATCTTGATACAATTTAATAATAATATTTAATAAATAAAACTCATTAAAAAGATTACCTGCAGATTTGTAATTTTAGTTTCATGATGAATAGGAACAAGAATACTACGCCCAGACGTCATGTCATAAGTATAGAAATGGCGATTACTCTTTGATCCCACAATAAACTGCTCACCATCATGTGAAAATCTTGCACAATGGATATCAAACCTAGGAAATTTTATTTTTTGAATCACTGAATTATTCTTACCATCAACCTAAAATAGAAAATTTATTTTAAAAGTTTTAATATTTCCCAAAAAAGTTTTCTAAGAATTATATACATATTTTAAAAAGATACTGTATTTACTCGTCAAAAAAGTAATTCACATACTTTTTTGACCAACATTTTTTATCTAAAAGTAATGCATGATTTATCGAGGAAATAATTTTACAAAGTTTATAATGAAACTAAAATGTGATAATTAGTGAGAAAATTATCTTTATTTGACTGAATATTTTATTTTTGAATATTTAAAAAAAATATTATTTATAAATTCAGGTGCATGAATTACACGAGTACATACGGTACGATTATTTTAAATATATGTTCAGTATCAACTTAATCAATTTTAATGATTTTCTACTTTACATAGAAGATCATGTTGACAGAAATTTTATTTTCATCATACTTAAATATTATTCTTATATATATAAACAACAAAATTAATTACTGTAAGGCTTGGTAAATACATCTATACATTGATATTCACTTCCACCATCAGGGTAGCATATTCTAATAGATAAAAGTTAGGAAAGGCATCTCAGTAATTTTTGTGCAAAAACTATGGTTAATTAATTTAAATTCATATTTTCTTTAAACATTTAATAATGAAGATGAATAGAGTTAAGTGGGATAATTTATCATAATGATTTTATCTTATAGGACTAGTTTAGAACAATTTAAAAACTTATTGAAAATTAATCATAAATCTTTAGACAATTATTTGTTATTTAGACAATTAGTTATTTTAGACAATTTGGATCATAATCTACAAAACTCCAAACATCTAGAGCTATTTTCTCGATTTAAAGCCTATAGATAGCTGCATTCTTCATTATACAAAATTACGTTTCACTGATGTTTAAATTAAAACAAGCATGCCAACCAAATTAATGTGTTCTGGGTTATAAACAGCCAAAACAGATAAGCTGTTTAAATTATTCCAAACTTTTGTACTGTTTGAATTTTAGTTAATTTTTAAAGCATTATTTTCCTTTATTTACATGGGAACGTTTTTTAATAATCCCACCTGGATTAGGTATAAAGAAAATAGTAAGTATATAGTAATAGGTATTAAGAAAATAATTGTGTGTGTGTGTGTGTGTGTGTATATATATATATATATATATATATATATATATATATATATAAATACAACTATTTTCTTAATTGAATTTTTCTAGTGATGGTTGTTTTACACCTATTTTGGTTTGCTGACTTCCCTTTAATGAGGTCTTTAGTATTGTTTTTGAGTTTGTACATGGCTATTTGCAATTGTTTTCATTTTGTTTTTATACCTATTTCTTTTCCAGTATATCTGCAAAAATTAAATATCTAGTTTAATTAATTTACACTGCAGCACTCTTATGTAATGATGTTAGGACAATTCTGTTTCTGGACATTTATTCAAGACAACAAAAAAAGGTAGAACTGTACTGTAACCTAACAAATACAGCCCTCTCTTACAAAAAAAAAAACGTTATTAGATACACCTTACTAGCAAACTTATGTTTGTTACCCACACAATCTGTTTATTATCATATAATAATTATTTGCGATTTTTTTACAAATAATTCTTCATTCCTTGCACTAACTGTGCGCTAACTGTGAGTCAGCCAACTACTTATTTTCCCCATTAGCCAAATAAATCTAAATCAATTTTAATTTTTTAATTCTAAAATACAATTTATCAATTTGAAAAATAATCTGGTAGTCTGCAATACCTTACAATAAAGAATGTGTGACCAAGAGCCTCTAAAATAACTTAAGAATATCATTAAAGGTAAATTATTGACAAAAGAAAATTAAAATACAAAGTTATTAAGTACTGAAAAGAAAAAAAGGTGTACAGCAGAAGATAATAGAAAAAAATTCGGTTCACTAAAATATATAATAAAAGAACTAACCTCAAAAAGTGAAACAACTCCATTTATTCCAGCAACTAATGCTAAAGCAGAATTATGATGAAATTCAATAGATTTGATGACTTTACCTTCACATCGGGTCTCTGCATTTAAATCTTTTACAGGATTAAATTTAATTACTCCACTAGATAAATTACTCCTTTTTTCTATGAAGTTTCCACATCTCTGAAAAAATGAAGATAAATATAGTTACAACAAACAATATTTATATTAAATAAAGAATAAATAATATTTAAAAAACATATTTATATTAAATAAAGTAATAAATAATATTAAAAAAAGCCATCAGTTAATGTAACTTATAATTACCAAATACATAACAAACCAAAGTATCAGCTTAAGTGGTATCTTGATAATAAATCTTTCTGTAATTGTCATTATGAAGTTGGCAGTTTGCAAATATATTAACAAGTACAATATTTAACTCAATTCAATATTTAACTCTCATTCAAGTTATAAACACTTTTTTATTGAGTTCTCTCTAAGTGATACAGCAATAATACTGATGACAAGAATTTTATCCCCTATATAAACATTTCTCAGAAAACATCCTAAGATTGAGGGTGACTTAAAAAAAGGTACTTTAAAAGTACCTTTTACTATACCATATTTAGTACTTTTAAAAGTACCTTTTATTATACATAAATAAATACACAAACACCAACTTTCCACAATTAAAATTAGGAATACTACTCAATTTCAACATGTAAAAATTGTTCAATATAGTTAGAACTTGCTGTGTAACCACGTATACAAAATTAAAAAATGTTAAAAATGAAGCATGTGATTGTTCTTATGTACTTCCTTCCATATGTACTCGAAAAAATTTGCAGTAATTCAGGGACACTATGTAGAAAAGAAATAAATCTGTATGGTATTTATATTTTGTACTAATAAATGTTAAAAATAAAATTCTGGTTTACATTTGATTGACATACTACATGATTATTAATCACTCTCTATTTTTTGATTACTTAAGATTCCTACAATAGTTTGATGTATTTAAGGCCATTGTACCTACCTTTTTATTATTTATTTATTAAGTAATCTTTTTTCTATTCTACATAGAAACTCAAAACATTTTCTCTTCCCATAATTCTGGGTGTAACTGAATTGGAAATATTAAGTAAAGTATCTTCTCATTTGCTCACATACTAGCTGAACAGATTTATACAACATCAAGGCCAATTCAGAACACATGAAACAAGAGATCTAACATCATACTGAATGATGGAAAAACAAAAGATACATGCCGAGGGAGAGAAGTATGTACACAGAGATACATACAGGAAGAAATAGATTGATTAAATGTGCATGAGCTAATCACAACGTGGTCCACAGTATGTGGACAACACCATCAATTACTGACCAAACAAAAATATCGCCACAAATGGCTGGATCATTTCCATCAATAAGCTAGCTAAACAATTGTGATAATCCATTGTTATACAATGATGTTAGTCTAAAGGCACCTTAAGACTCAGACCATAAATTTTATTACACTTAGTCTATGATCCAATTAAAATGTAATCAGATGCAATTTTTTTTTATATTTATTTATTCAATGTTTATCTTTTACATTAAATATTTTTATTACTTCATTAATAATAATAATTAAAAATCAGGATTATTTTCTTATTTTTTACTGTAAGTTAAAATTAAAAATTTGACTAAAGATGAATTAAAGACCAAAAGACATCTCTCAATAGTTGAGAGATGAGTTTTATCACTCGAAACTGGTTTATTCATTTGTTAGTAACAATAATATTATTAATAATCAAAAAGAGAGCAGGTAATATTTAGAATTTTTTTTAAACACACATACATGCACACAACTTATTTATTTATATGAATGCTGAAGAGAAATATGTTTTCTTAAAATTACTGGAATCTCATCTGATACGATTTGCAGTAATATACAATGATACGAAACTGGTTTATTCATTTGTTAGTAACAATAATATTATTAATAATCAAAAAGAGAGCAGGTAATATTTAGAATTTTTTTTAAACACACATACATGCACACAACTTATTTATTTATATGAATGCTGAAGAGAAATATGTTTTCTTAAAATTACTGGAATCTCATCTGATACGATTTGCAGTAATATACAATGATACAATATCTTTCCATAGAATCTTAAGTTATAGTGAGATATACAATATAAATAAATATATGCATAAATCAGAAGAATTAATGAGATTTTGTTGAAACAATTGCACTAATCCTGCAAATTTAAATATTTTTGTCAGTTTTGCAAATCTCTGATAAGAGGATACACAAATATGGAGACAGGTTTACTCTTATCACTCAAATACCTAAAAATGGTCTCACTTTAAAAATATAATATTATTTAAATTCAAACCTTATAAAAATTTTGTAAATAGAATATGTAAACAGAAACTAAAAGATAAGTTCTAAAACAAATACTCTATAAATCTGCAAAGGATTAATGATTAGTCTTGCTAGGGTAAAAATAGTCACTGTACCTGTCATGATACAAATGAAACAAGGAAATCAGGCAGAGTAATTTGACTACCAAAAGTTATGAAACATTTTCGTACAATGATAACTTACCTAGCCTATAAAAGTTTAGATACAGTAATTAAATATTATGGTATACCACCAAAAAAATGTAAGTTAGATAACAAATATTTTTTCTATTTAAAAACGTTTTATTTTATGAAGTGAAAAGGAAACAGAAAAATAATTTGAATAATTAAGGTTTTGAGTTGAGAGATTCAATATTCAAGGCTGAAATATTTATATATATATATCTGTGCTATAAAAAAAAAAATTTCACTTATTCTTAAAAAACAACAATATCCACTTTTACCAAACCAGACAACAGAACTGTTTTCATATAACTCAACACAATACTTCGGCTACAAAGAGTCTTATTTGTGCTTCCTTTGCCATTTTTAATAAATTGCTGAACCATCCAAAAAAATCCTCCCACCAATTTATTTAAAATACAATTAAAATATTTTCTTTTACAGGAACAGTTTTATTCTGTTGATCATTTTTTAAGTAATACTAATTAATTACAAATGAAAAAACTTGTAAATAAATATATGCTCAAAATAATTCTCGATAGTGAATTCTGAATTATTTTGTAGCAATTTTTTATGTTTAATGTATCATTTCATGTGTTTATATTTAAATAATTAATATTGACTTTAAACACATTAATTTCTTATCTTATAATTTGTTTTGATGTTTATAATTTATCTTACATTGACATGATTTATATATTTTTAAGTAGGTCAGAATAAAAATGTATTTATATAATAGAAAAAAAATTACCTGTAATAAAGATTCATCATCATCACTTTCATCTTTTTTCTTTTTTATTTCTGCCCATTTTGGATTTCCAACAATATTTTCAAACCTCCTTTTTAATAATGAAGAATACGAATCTGAAGGACGACCTACATGATTATCATTTGGTCTTCCTTGCAGACTATGGGCCATTTTAATGCTGCAAAAAAATGAAAATTTCTATAAAAATGTTTAACATTCTACATGTAAAACCTAAGTACAGAAAGGGAAATTTCCCTCTCTTGTGTGATTAACCTCTTCTAATCAATCATACATTATGCCAAAAAGTTTATGCCATACCAAAAGTTTGTGTTTGGACAGATCGTCCAAACATAAACTTTTTATTTAGGTAAGAAATGACAAAAAATCTCAAAATATCAGCTCACTGTTTGTTAATGCACATAATTTTATAATTATGTGCATTTTATAATTAATATTTGTATTTTCAAATAAAATGTTTAGAAACATTGTTATTACACACACACATACATGCATATACATATATTACAAAAAAATATATTTACCTAGTCTTAACATCATCTTCATCTTCCCATGCAGGCAGTTTTACATTTTTTCTATCATAATCAGTATCACTAACACCATCAGTATCATCTTCATCATCATTATCATCATCATCAAGAAATGAATTTAGAGAGTCATGATTTTTTCTTTTTTTCTTTTTCTTTTTTGGAACAGAATTCTCAAATAGATGAGATGGGTCCCCAAAAACAAGTTTTTCTAATCTAAAATGGATACAAATTAAAAAAAAAAAAATTAAATATAAAACTACATATAAATACAACTTTAAAGCAAAACTTATTTAATTCTAAAGGCATATTGAAAATGATTTCAACTCAAATTCATAATCAATAACAAATTCAATTTAATTAACTTTTATTCAAGTATTTTTTTAACAATAATACATTTTGAAAAGAACAAATAACTTTTTGGATTTATAAAATTATTTTATGAAGAAATTTTGCCAAATTTTGAGTCAAGCAAATAAAGATTATCACCATCTTCATCTTACATTTTCCTTTATTGCAATAACAAATTTAATAATGGTTTACGGGTTCATGCAATCATAGTTAACAAGTTTTTTCCTTTAATCTATGGGTTGCTAAGGTTATTTTTGAGAAAATAATTTTCTACTGGTGTTTGCAAGATTTTCCCTGCTACAGTCCAATGGTGATGGGTGTATTAACCACTAAACTCACATCTAATCTTACAAAAATGCATCTCCATAGAAGTAATACTCTTGATAATTAAAAGTTGATGTAATATGTTTACAGCACAAGTATGATTACCTGTTTGTATTAATGTTAAGGTATATATAAATATTTCTTTATATATGTAAATATATATCATCTTTATACACAAATCAAAACATCCTGATATGCTTATATGTTAAATTTATTAAAACACAGAAATTGCTGGACTGATCTAAAAGAATCTTAAAATTTGTTTTTAATGAACTATTAGCAAGATTTCGGGCATAAATTAATGTAGATAACTCCGTACAGGTAAGCAGTAATACTTACAAAGATCATTCATAAGTTCTCAGCCTAACAGAGAGTTGGCAAAAGTATGACTAAATGACTATGTCATTTGTCAATTATAATCTTTTAGATGATACGTTGCAAAGTTTCAGATGAAGTTTCAATTAAATGCATGCATTTAATAGTTTGTGGCAAACAAGTAAAGCAACAAGTTTTGACATTTTCTGAAAATGGATAAAAGTGGGTTTCAACTGTTATAATGTGCTTTGTTTTAAAATGTTTAACCCCAGATTAGAAAAACAAGAGTTTGATTTCTCCTTTAAAGGCTTCTTCTCCTTTGTTTTTGATGGCAAAAAAGTGAAATTTAAATCTGATCCTACAGCCAATAAAGATGATGAACCTTGGGGCACCCAAAAACTACTATGACTGATGAAATCATCACAAAAATCGGCAATGCTGTATTAAATGATCACCAACTTAAGGTATGCAAGCTTGCTGATATTATTGCAAACATCTCAATAGATCATGTCCACTACATTTTACACAATGTTTTGGGAATGCAAAAGCTTTCTGCTCAGAAGATGCCGCATTTGTGGTCAACCAGAACACACTAGAGTGAACACATCTTAAGGATATTTAGAGTTATTTAAATGTAGAAAGTCACAGGAAGTTTCTTCAGTGTTTTATAACAGTAGATGAAACATGTATTCACCAAGAAGATATGGATTCTTTATATATAAGACTAAACAGCAATCCAAATGGTGGGTGGAAGTAGGTGAAAATGCATCAAAGAATGCAAAAACTATTTACTCCATCTGCAGGAAAGGTCGTGACTACAATTTTTTTGAATTCTCGTGATGTGGTGCTCATAGACAACCTGGAAAGAAAACGGCCATCACCAGAAAGTATATGCTACTACTGGATCGATATAAGCGTGCTATTCAGTCTATATGTCTACATCTGGCCTAAAAGAACATGCTCTTTCTCATTATAGTGTGCCTGCACATTCAACTCAGGTCATTGCTGCAAAACACCATGGCCTGTAATTCTAAGTGCTTCCACATGCACCATATCTGGCACCCACGATTATTTCCTCTTCCCAAACCTGAAGAAATGGCTCACTGTATGAAGATCCACTTAAAATAATGAGGTCAAAGCTGAGACAACCACTTGATTTGCAAAGTTGGAAAACTTGCGTTGGTCTAAAGGTGTGGAAAGTCATTTGTCTAAATGTATTGTATTGCAAGGGTTTATAAGAACAAAAATATATAAAAATTAAAATAATATACAAAAATGTTATATCACAAGATTTTTCAAAAATTTTTCGGAAGTACATTTCACATACTACAGCCTTATTCTTTCCTGTAACAATATTTTGAATGACTAATGAAACCATATTCTTTAAGAGATACAGCTTCTGCAAAGTTAATTAAAAAGACAAATCGAAGGTTCAATACAGTTAGGAATTTCTGGTACTAACTACAAAACTATTTTATAAATTAAAATCTCTGAATAATAAGTGCATACCTCTTCAGTTCATCCTCGTCAAAACTCTGTCTTTTTGACTGTTTTTTCTCCGAGCGTAAGTCAGCTTCTCGGTTCATTTCAAGTGGATATATCTTTATATTATTAAAACCTAAAGTTATTAAATAATAACCATATGTATACTAAACATAACCTACAATTATGTAGTGGTTGGTAAAAACAGAGAACATCCATCTGTGCAATGTGACCAACGTACAAAGTTCAGCGACTACTTTAAAAGATGTAGATAGGAAGAAATTGTAACTATTACGAACTTTACTTTTCTTGACCGAAAGGACTTTTAGAACTTAAAATCCCTAAAAGTAATCATAAGGTAATTTTATAAGTATTAGTTTTATTCGAAATTGAACCTAAAAACACAGACAAGCAAAACACGATAGGGAATTAACTTCTGGAGGGAATTTTAGTTTAACGTAAATTTCTTTCGTCACGTTTTAATTGTGATCGCCATGTGGGATGTGTGTCTGTTATGAATATTGTTTAATTATTTTTAAAATATGAAGAATAAACCGCTTCGGCATAAAGAACTTAACACATTTAAGGTAAGAAGATGATATATTTTCTAACAACTTTTATTGTTAAAAGTTTAGATACTTATGATACTTAAGTTTAGGTTATGATACTTATAAATATTTACTAACTTATTCATCACCCTCATGTTTGTGGGACTGATATATATATATGGAATTTTTTCTGATAGTGAGGAATTGAAGTGATGACAAGACCACAGGTCTTGTCAAGAATTAAAGCCAAAAATAAGCAGTTAAGAAGTTGGCTTCAAAACCACTGTGTGGCATCAAATTTTTTGATTGCAGAATCTTTATTTTGGTTATATTTTATTTCTTTGTTGTTTTAAGTGGTAAGTGTAAAAATATACACAAGGATGATTTAGTGTGTTAATCTCACTAGGCCTCTTGCCGTAGCAGAATATTTCCTGTTGTCATAAGCCATTCTGAAATTGGGATGACATATCAACATTTTATTGTTTTTTTTTTAATTGCCAACTAACATACTTCATTCGCATTTTACTATAGCTTATGTTACTTGTTGGATTTTTATTATCTTTTATATTTTACTTGTAAAAGACAGCTATGATTTGTTTACTTCATTCCATAATTTTGTAATTTTACTGGATATCTTGTGTCAATAAAATAATGGTGGGGTTTCAGACAGTCATAGTTTTGAACAAAGCATTATAGAGATATGATATATGCATCAGAATGAAGAGAAATGGTCCAAATTTTTGATACATAAACAATTTTATGTTGCATGATTGTGATCCAAAGGAAGATTCAGTGTGTTTTGTGGCTTGCTAACTCTGAGTTGTTACACATTAGATGTGAATACTTTCGTGTGTTCAATGAAGAACCATCGCACAAAAATAATATTCAACACTGGAACAAACGCTCTGAGAAACAGTCAGCTTACTGAAGCAGTCTCATACGGTTTGATGCACATGAGTGCCTGATAAGACTATTAAAGCTCTGTGAACAAGTTATTTATGTTTCCCAAAAAAATCAATGCAGAAATATTCTGTATAATTAGTTATTCCAAAAATAATAGTTTACAATTTTTAAAAAAATGACTGGTTTATTGACTTTAAAATTAAGATTTTTCATAAAGTTCCTTTTCAGGACATAATTAAATAATTTGAATTCATTACAGGTATTCTGGGTAGACTACATCCTAGTAAAGACAGTTACTTTTATTTGGATTTGGATAGGTTGGCATGGATACTACTGGTGTTCTTTGATGGTTGGGTTTCAATTAACCACATATCTCAGGAATGGTCAGCCTGAGTCTGTACAAAACTACACTTCATTTACATTCATATATTTCATGCTCTGAAGTAATATCTTACAGTGGTTTCAGAGGTTAAACAGAAAAAGAAAGGATAGATAACATAATGAGGGAGAATTTTTAAACAAGTTTATTTTCACTGATGAAACAATACATTATGTTTTGGTATGAATATATTGGTATAGTGTTTGCAAATGGGATAGTGAACCTCTGAATGAATGTCATTATGGAACATCAAAAGTTAATTTGTGGTGCTTAATTGGATGAAAGAATTTCATTGGTCCCTTCTTTTTTTTATGAGAAAATTATGACAGAGAAGCAATTTCTTTGATATGTTAAAAGGGTATGCAGTACTTTAAACACTGGATAATTCCAATTAATAATTATATATAGTTACAGATTCACCAGTGATTTTGATGAAATTTGGAATATATCTTATTTAGGCCCGAAGTTATTTGTTTCAATTGAAATTATTTATCAGAATTGCCTTTCACCTGAGTTACGTACCTCGTAAGTTACACATCACCCTCAGTGAAAATGTTGTTATTCACCACAGCACGGTGTAATAGACATTATTTGTAAAATAAATAATTTGGTTTCACTGTGTAAAACCACTTTACTTTGGATACTGTGTAACTTATGAAGGAAATAACTTGGGTGAAAGTCGTTTCTAACAAATAATTTCAATTGTAACTAAAACTTACATCCTAAACATGATATATTCCAAATTTCATCAAAATCAGAAGTGAGTGCGTAACTGTATATAACTAGCTTCCAATCTCCAGTTAGGGTTCCTCCACATATTTTCCCATATTCCTATGGATGAATGAAAAATTTGCTCAGTGACAAATAAGATAAAAAGGAGTGGATATCCACAGTGCCCAGATCTCACTCATATGGATTTTTATTTGTAGAATGAAGATGCAAGTTCTCTCTGTTCAAGTAAGAAAATCATTTAAATGAACAGATCACTGAACTTGTTTAATCTGATACACTGGATCATGTGTGGCAAAAGATTAAATATTGTATTAATGTCAGCAGGACAATTATAGCAGTGCGTATCAAAATCTATTGAAAATAAATATTCTTGGAGAGTCTATCTTTATTTTGGTGTATATTTCATATCTCTGTCATACTTTTTTCCAAAACCATGACTGTTTGAAACCCTAGCATTATTTTACCAGCACCTGTGTAGTGTAGAAGACTAAATAAAGCTTAATGATTACATCCTCCTGAGAGTGTCAACGGTACATATATTAACCAAATATGTATACTGTGAATATATTAACTGGTTAATATATTCAGCTACGACCTCACTTGTAAGTCATGTCTACTTAACCTATAAAAGGATCAATTAACTGCTTCAATATTTCATAATATTTGAGTGGATAGAGTAGCCTAAACTATTTTGATCAGAAGCAGTCTTTAGATTGGTTCCCTTCATCTATTTTATTTATATAGTTTTTTGTGTGAAAGTTTGTGTTTGATTTTGTAAGTTACCTGCGCATAATTCTAAGCAAATTCTTGATCACCTTAAATTTTTTTCCTACTTTATATAGTAGATATGCGTAGGATTAGGAAAACTCAAGATCAAAATGTCACAAAGCAGGTTTGGACAATGGGTCCAAACTCTCTCCCTCTCCCATTCTCTCTCACTCCCTCCCACTCACACTCTCTTTCATTTTTTTTTATGTTTAGCCTCCAGAACCACCAAAAAGGTATTAATCAGAGGATGATGTGTATCAATGTAAATGAAGTGTAGTCTTGTGCAGAACCAGGTCAGCCATTCCTGAGATATGTAGTTAATTGAAACCCGACCATCAAAGAACACTGGTATCCACAATCAAGTATTCAAATCCATATAAAAGTAACTGCCTTTACTAGGATTTGAACCTTAGAACTCTCAATTTACAGTGGGTGACGTGTGCAAAGTTCAATTCTATTCTACATTATCAGTACTCTAGTTAAGTTGCAGTCAGTTTTGTGAGTTATGATGAACTGTTCAGATGCTAATCCATTCTGTAAGGGTTAAGGTTAGAATTTTGTGGAGAGAGAAATAAATGATTAACTAACCTTAATAGTTGTCAGAGTCTGACTCGAAGTCAGCCATAGAAGATGACTTATGGCGTTCTTTCTAAGGAGATTTTCTCTCTCTCTCTCTCTCTCTTGACTATATTTCTGTCCAAAAATAAATTCAGCCAAGTGCCCCGTGGGTTGGTGTGAAGTATTGCCATACTTTATGGTGTAATGGTGAAGTATTGCCATGCCTTGAAAATTTATCTCTAACCTTTCTCCACAAAAATTTAACCTTAACTCTAACTCTCTTTAACCCTAATTTTCTCCACAAAATTTATTAGCATCACAACAGGTCTCAATAACTCATAAAGCTAATAACTAATTGACTAGAGTACTGATAACACAGCACAGTCTTTGACCTTGCACAGGTCATCCACTGTCCAAACCTGCTTTCTAGAGCTTGTGTTTTTCTGATCCTAAGCATTTCTATTAAAGTATGAACAAGATTAAGTAATTACTTAGAATTACCATCTGCACCTAGTTTTTGCTTTAAACTGTAATACCCCAGTCTTTTGTATGGCAGTCTTTTCTTATGTAAAGCATCTAAGATACAAGAGGCATCAATCATTGTTACTCTCTTTGGGATTAATAATCCTCACTATGCAGCCAATCACGGTAGTGAAAAAATGAAGATATCACTTCTAGTGCTACATTTTGGTGAGTTTGACATGCTGCTAGTTTTGATTTGGTGAAAAAGGTCTTACAGAAACCCCTTCACTCCTCACTTTCTTTATTAAGCCTGGCAAGAGATACTTCTTATTCTTAAGGATGACTGTCCAGTTTGAGAATGACATATTTATAACATACGCTATGTATGTAGTTTTTACAAATGTCACTTTTATCCAGTTTAACTTTAATCCCTTCTTTCTTGGACAGCCCCCACAGGAATTCTTATGAGCTGCCATCTTTGCTCCTTGTTTGGCACCACAAAGCATGGCAGCACAGCTACTACTTTATCAAAGTTCAGATAAGTGGTAAATTTCTTTGTTGAACTTTCCACACTAAGTTTCTCATCTAAGGATTGCACTAAATTAGTGGCTGAGGTGTCTTGTCAGATAAAACCTTTCCTTCTACACCTGAAACCTAATACTATCATGAAGTATATTAAGGCTCTGTAGAGTGAGCTATGTCCTTTGGAACTGGAGGTGCATTCACTATATAAGAACATTCAATGCTATTTTATTATGCAGACTACCATACCATTGTGTATATAATTGTATACAATCTATATGTTTAATGTTAATTAAACGTGGTTAGTGAGCAAAGCAAGTGTTAGGTTAAGTTTGGTTAGGTATCATATGAAAACCCACCGGGTTGGTCTAGTGGTTTCCGCGTCTTCCCAAATCAGCTGATTTGGAAGTCGAGAGTTACAGCGTTCAAGTCCTAGTAAAGCCAGTTATTTTTACATGGATTTGAATACTAGATTGTGGATACCGGTGTTCTTTGGTGGTTGGGTTTCAATTAACCACACATCTCAGGAATGGTCGAACTGAGAATGTACAAGACTACACTTCATTTACACTCATACATATCATCCTCATTCATCCTCTGAAGTAATACCTGAACGGTGGTGATTCATGGAGGCTAAACAAGAAAAAAGTATCATATGAAGTTTATTACATGGAAATGAGGTTACTTAACTAAACCCTTGTAACCTAACACTCGCTAACCCCATCTAATTAACATTAAATTATTATTATGTAAACTAATATTATAAATTATATGCAAATTGAATATAATTTATAATATTAGTTTACTATTATTTAAAATAAATTAAATGGGACACTAACGAAGTAGGTGGTATGGTGCTTCTTTAGACCTCATAATGATGGTGGACACTGCATACTAAAGTAGCATCGAACGTTCTTCTGTGTATTCTACAGAATGGATATATCTTTTGCCTCTAATTGATAAATGAAGTGGATATAAAAATATCTGCAATGCGTATTGAAGGTATGAGATTTAGCTGGTACCATTTTGCTTAATCTTATAATTACTGTAGTCCTTTATCTTGCAGTTGAAAATTTGGTGTCTTCTAAAAGATAGATGATTTCTATTATGTTATACACATTAAATGCTGGAATACATCAGTTAAATTTAATTCATCGCTGAAATAAGTCTTTCATTTTTTTTTTTTTTACACATTGAAATGTTTAATAACTTTTTTTTACTGACAACTGTTTTGAATCTAAATTTTATTCTTGGATTTACTTTTTGTTAAGACATTTAGATGATATATAGGTTGATCCTTATACTATTCTTTGAAATCCTCTTACTGCGTAATAAATAAAAACTGATAAAT
Source organism: Lycorma delicatula (assembly GCF_047948215.1). Taxonomy (NCBI): domain Eukaryota; kingdom Metazoa; phylum Arthropoda; class Insecta; order Hemiptera; family Fulgoridae; genus Lycorma; species Lycorma delicatula. The sequence continues at coordinate 93,642,491 of NC_134462.1, forward strand.
ACATCTATAAAGTCGTTATGTCAGATATGGATTTTTTTTTTTTTTTTTTTGCCAGAATCAAACTTAACACTAGCTGATATATTAGCCAGTATATTAATTATAGTACAACTAACTACCCAGTTGATTGCTCTGCAACTATCCCCTGTAATTTTATTAGATTGAGAAAATAAATATGTTAATTGTTAATCCAATTTAGTCAATAACAATGATACTATGGAAGATGCAAGTCAACTAATATTGTTACAACCTAAGTAAAAATACATGTGGTTTAACATTTGTAAATTTTCTAATACATTGGAATAAGAATATTATTTAATATTTATATTATATAATATTATTTAATAATATTTTCATTTGGTTTAAAAAATGAATTGTACAAAACCTTTTTTTCTGTTTCAGTTTCAACCATTTTCAGAACGTATATCCAATATTAATGTTGATGTATTTCATCGGGTATGTCATAAATATGAAGAAAGTGAAGATAAAGATGATACATTTTTTTATGTAGCCTATAAAAAATGGAATACGTTAAATAAATCAGAAAGTTATGGAATTTTTAGAAATGAAATTGATCTTTGTAGTATTAAAACTCTTCCTGAATTATTAGTTCAAAAGGATCATGTGGTTCAAGTGTTGTTGGAACATCTAGAAAATAAAAATCCTCTGTCAGTTCAAGCTATCCTTGAGTAAGAAAACTTTTTTTTACTTTCTTCAACTACTGCTTTAATTTTCTACTATTTCTATTCTACTTTTACTTTCTTTTAATCTAAAGTAAATTTGTATTAATTTAATTCTGCCACCTTGATTTATGTAACATTTACTATGGTGCACATTTTCAGAAGTACTTTAATAAATTTAGATGAGTGTGGTTAAATTGATGCTTCATTATAGTTTAGAATGCAAAGAATGTTTATTGCTTCTATAAATGAATCATAAAACATGTGTAAAAATCCCAGGTGAACAGTTGGCCAAAAGTTTGGAATGATATTTTTGTCATTTATTGTGCATGTTTCTTACAGTGAAGAGCATTTCTCTATGAGTTATTATTTTTTTTATATTCCATAGTTATGTATATCAGTTGTGATAGAAAGACAATTTTAATTGTAGCTAGTTTACAGGATTTTCAAATTAACAAAAACAATTTTGTTTATAATGAAGCAAAAAAAAAATCATGATAATAAAATTATATTCTAAGTAAAAATATTATTTGGATAAAAATTCCACTTTTATCTAAGTAATAAATATTAAATCTCTACCACTCAACAGATACACTTAAAGGTAAAATTTTTTAGCTTCAATAAAAAAGTACACTTAAAAACTATATAACTGTATCTGTCAAAAAGATAGTGCATATAAGACATAATTACAGGACAATGTGCAATCCGTTAACACTTTTTTGTCTTTAAATTAAGGAATATGGTAAAAGACATATGCGTACATGTCGGGTGATATCTGATTGAAAGGTTTAAATTAATTTAAGATTAATTCAGCCTAAAACCTCTTTAATGTTAAAATATTGATTTTCTCCTTCGTTTTCTTACATTTATCTTAATTTTTAAGAAGATAGTGTTTTTGCTAAGCCTTAGTACTGTAGAAGTAATGTTCGTTGTATGTAGCATTTACTTTAGTTTTTTTTTTTGTATGCTGGGTACAGATAAGATACATTTTTTAGCTTTAATTTTCTGTCACTGCATCCAATATAAATTTTTTTGTTGTTGTAGATTATAATTAATTGCATGATAATAGCTTTACTTACATAAATACTATATATTTATAATCTACAACAAAAATATATATTATATATATATATATATATATTATACATACATATATAGGTGGCGCAGAGGAATGGAAAATTTTGAATTTAATATTGGCAGCCCTGTAGGTGTACCATAAGTTGAAGAAAGATGTTAATCTGTAGAGCAATAATGGACATTTAGTTTCAATGACATAGTGTTTCGATGACTGAGATCCTGCCCTGCGGGCAAGTTCCTTCTTCACATGCAGTTAAAACTTGGGTCCATAATTTTGAAGAGACTGGTTTGGCTTTGAAAAAAAAACCTAGTGGGTGTGTATTGTCTCTACGGACACCTGAAATCATTGGTGCCATGAAAGCTGCAGTGGTTAGGAGTCATCATTCGGTGCAGAAAATTGTCTCATCATTGGAACTCGGATATTCGGTATGCAAGAAAATTCCATAAACTGAAATTTCATCCTTACTAGATTCAGATTGTCCAAGAACTGAAACCTAACGATTGTGTATTGCGACTGCAATTTTGTGAAAAACTGTTGTCTAAAATCAATGAGAATGTTAACTTTATTGAAAATCTTAATGTCAGATGAAGCCATTTTCACATAAGTGGATATATGAATAAGCAGAACATCATTTACTGGGCACAAACGAATCCTGCTCACCTTCACCAGCGTCTGTTACACAATGCTAAACTTACTGTGTGGTGTGAAGTTCCATGTTGTGGGGTGGTACACCCTTACTGAAGAAGAACGGGGGTCTGCTGTCTCTGTGACATCTCAACATTATGTCAGCATGCTAGAGACATTTTTTGCTACTAGGCTCCATTCTCTTCGAAACCTTTGACCTTTAACAAACCTGGTTTTAACAGGATAGAGCCACTTCACTCACTGCCTGACAGTCTATGGCAGCAGTGAGACGTTTATTTGGGATTGCATAATTTCAAAGTTTGCTAATATTGCTTGGCTCCCCCAGTATCCAAACCTTTCAGTTTGCAACTTATTTTTATGGGGACATCTGAAGAGTGTTGTGTACCAGACTAGACCAAGAAATCTTGCCCAGCTCAAAACAGATTGAAAAGGAAATCGCTAACGTACCGTAGAACACATTGCGCTATGCAAAATTTTCAGAATCAATTTACTGAGTATGTATACAAAACTGGACAGCACTTAAGAAAAGTAATTTTTAAAAAGTAATGTATTTTGAGATTTCCACTCTTGTACAACATATTATCAACATCGTAAAGGTTAGTTACTTGACCTTCATTTTTTCTAATTATTTAAAATTTTCCTGTTTTTCTGCGCCACCTGCATATTGTCCTTCAAGGGAAAAGATTAATTTAAATTGAAATAATCTGAAGTGTACCCAGCATATCTCAAAAAGTAGTAATAGTTGTTTAAAAGTTTGTATTTAAAATTGTAAAGATTTGCATCTGGGCTAATCAAACCACATAATTCCAAGCATTCATTTGATTTCACTGTAATTCATATTAACATTTTTCTTTTTTTTCAGGCTAGTTGTCGCATTGGCACAAGACTTAACTCAAGAATTTTATGTTTATTACCCACAGTTTCATGTAAAATTAATCAGTTTGCTCAATACAAAAGATGTTGATCAACTAGAATGGACATTTACTTGTCTTGCCTATCTTTTTAAATCACTTTGGCGATACATAGTTAAAGATTTGACAAGTGTATTTGATAGCCTTATTCCTTTATTAAGTAATAACAAACCACAGTATATCAATAATTTTGCTGCTGATTCTTTTGCATTTGTGGCACGTAAAGTTAAAGATAAGAGAAGTCTTTTAAAATTAATACTCAGTTCACTTTACAAAACTAAGGATGTAAGTAAATTATTTTCCTGTTTTTATGCTTTTTTATAGATCCTATCATTGGTTTTTTTTATGATTTATTCTATAACTATAAGTTGACATGTAATTACAGTTTCTTTTTTTTCTGGGTTAAAAGTGAATTTTTTTGTATCTAAGAAATTGTAAGCCTGATTAAAATTTATAATAAAAATATTCCAGATAGCTTGTATTTGTTAATAGTTTGTTAGAATTAAGTTAATAAAATTAACAATTAACTTAATTGTTATTTGTTGCAATTCAATTGAATTAATAAGTTAGCATTTGTAGTTTAAACACATAATGTGTAATGAAATAATTCAATTGAATTTTTTTATTGAATATTATAAAAACTTTATTTATGCCTAATTATATTATAATTAATTATTTATAGAATAATCAGAGTAAAAAAATAGTGTTGAACAAAATGAATAGGCCAATGTTATTTTTATATATAATTTTGAAAATGTTTTCATGGAAATGATGTCCCTGTAGTGTACAGTTTTTACCTCTGAATGCAATTTGAATTTCATTGGCATACTGATGCCATCAGTTGTACTTATATATTTAGCTTGTTGAAGAAGACCACCAGGAAACTCATTTCCAATATTTCCTGTTTCAATTTTAATTGGTAAAACATACAGCGCCTAATGGAAATTTATTGAATTAATGGCAGAGTGAACGAGTTGGGCTGTTTGCTCAGTCCATTCTGTTCCTCATTGCATACCCTTCGCATATTAACGGCATATATAATTTTTAAGAAATTTCCAAAAGAGGTTTCTGTAGCCTTGTGTATGCCTCGGTTGTATTTCATCAGAAAAAATGTATAAAGATACATCCCTTGCTTTCAGGGATTCAAGTAAAGCTGGGTCTACTACCAGTGAATCCATAAATTTTGACAACTATTATTATATAATTGATAAATGTTCTGAAGTAATAATTGGGATTTAATTTTTGAAGATCAGTCACATAAACATTAATTATTAATTGAATACAACAAATATGAATAATTTGTTAACTAATAAAATTATGATTTTTATTGTACGGTTTGTGCTTTAAGGGAGTTTCTGGATATGGACGATTGCTGTTTGCAACTGTTAGTGGTATATTCAACCAGTTCCATAGCTGTGCACAGCCTTTATTATATTTTTTATTTCAATCACTATCTGATGAAAAACTTCCTAGGAATCTTTTACATCAAGTACTTGATAGTATGGTTGAAAATATGACAGATTCAATTTCACCAAAGCATAGTGAGATATTCTGGAGTACTATTAAGGTAAGTGAATATTTTAGATTTATTTATTAACAGTTTATAATTTTTCTTTTGGCGAGTTATTTATAATAATTTACTATCAAAAGAATCAGTTCTGTTATTTACAATGTTTTACGAATAATGTAGGTTGCACACTTTTGTTTATAACTGTTGGTAGAGGTTATAAAGTAAAAAAAATCAATGTTAGTTTTTCTTTTGTTGACATTATTAATTGGTTATAAGCCTGTGAACGCAAACTTATATATTCATGATCTTATGGATGTGGATTAGTGACTTGAATAATCCTTAGATGAATTTTTTTTTTGGGGGGAAGAAGGTGAGAAATTAATTATTCAGTGGAGGAGCTGATCTAAGGAAATATATGAAGAAAAGTAAAGAAAAAAATCCATTCATCATTTTTTCTTTTTATTTACAAAATGATGTAGAGTTGAACAACCAAGTCATATTTCCACATAGCCCTTTTTTTAATTCACTTAGTCCAGCGGTCTACAAGCTTGCATATTCTGACATAGAAGAAGGTTTTTGATTGGTTGCCCGACTATTTATGCACCACTTCCCGCACTTCTTTCTCCTAGAAAATTGACAACCTTGTAAAGCATCTTTGAGTAATCCAAAGAGATGATAGTCAGAAGGGATGAGAACTGGAATATAGACAGAGAATTCAGCACCTCGAAATCCAAATGGGCAATATGTCAATGATCTGGCCAGCTATGTATGGGCATCCATTGTCATCCAACAACTCTTACTTCGACAATCGACCTTGGCATTTAATGCAAATTGCTGGCCAGTAAATCCTGTATCCTGCAATGTTGATTCATATGCTGCATTGTCTGTGGTAACTCATCATTATGCCAGTACCATTTTTCAAGCTTGCTAAATCTTCCTGTCAGTGATGAAGGTTGATGGGTGTCGTGCTCCCTTCTCATGAATCACACTTTTAAACTTCTCAATCCACTTATACACATGTCTCCATAGTAGATCAAGTCCCTGAATTTTGTTACAAAAGTCTCTGCTGAATTTCAGCCCCCTGTCATACCTTTCAAATAGTGAAATCAAATCACTCCCCTTCATTTCTTCTCGGTATACATTGCTAACAGAGCAAACTTCATTACACTGAAACAGAAATAGGAAAATAACACTTATCAAGGTCAACTTCAAAAGTGTATCCAAGCAGTATCAACTCTAAAGCATGCATATGCAGAAAGAAGTGTGGCAAGCTGTGCTACGATGAATGCACAAATAATTTTTGATTTGCCTAGTTTTATTAATATTTTTTTTTTTGTTTTGTTGACTGGTGTGAAACCAGTCATTTGACTGGTTTGATGCAGCTGTCCAAGATTCCCTATCTGGTGCTAGTCGTTTTATTTCGGTATACCCCCTGTATCCCACATCCCTAACAATTTGTTTTACATATTCCAAATGTTGCCTGCCTACACAATTTTTTCCTTCTACCTCACCTTCTAATATTAAAGCGACTATTCCAGGATGCCTTAATATATGGCCTATAAGTCTGCCTCTTCTTTTAACTATATTTTTCCAAATGCTTCTTTCTTCATTGATTTGTCGCAACACATCTTCATTTGTAATTTTGTCCACCCATCTGATTTTTAACATTCTCCTATAGCACCACATTTCAAAAGCTTCTAATCTTTTCTTCTCAGCTACTCACATTGTCCAAGTTTCACTTCCATATAAAGCGACACTCCAAACATATACTTTCAAAAATTTCTTCCTGACATTTAAATTAATTTTTTATATAACAAATTATATTTCTGACTGAAGGCTCGTTTGCCTGTGCTATTTGGCATTTTATGTCACTCCTGTTTCGTCCATCTTTAGTAATTCTAATCCCAAATAACAAAATTTTCTCCCTCCATAATCTTTTCTCTTCCTATTTTTACATTCAGAGGTCCATCTTCATTATTTCTACTACATTTCATTACTTTCATTTTGTTCTTGATTATTTTCATGAGGTTATTTTTGTGCAAGACTTCGTTCATTCATACCATCCATTGTTCCTTCTAAATCTTTTTTACTCTCAGCTAGAATTACTATATCATCAGCAAATCGTAGCATCTTTATCTTATCACCTTGTACTGTTACTCCGGATCTAAATTGTTCTTTGAAATCATTAACTGCTAATTCTATGTAAAGATTAAAAAATAACGGAGATAGGGAACATCCTTGTTGGACTCCCTTTTTTATTATGGCTTCTTTCTTATGTTCTTCCACTATTACTGTTGCTGTTTGGTTCCTGTAATTGTTAGCAAATGTTTTTTATCTCTGTGCATGAACCATATTTTTTTTAAATGCTGAAATTTTATTCCAGTCAGCATTATTGAATGCTTTTTGTAGGTCTATAAATGCCAAGTGTGTGTGTTGGTTTGTTTTTCTTTAATCTTCCTTCTACTATTATTCTGAGCACTAAAATTGCTTCCTTTGTCCCTCTATCTTTCCTTAAACCAAATTGGTCTTCTCCTAACACTTCTTCCACTCTGCTCTCAATTCTTCTGTACAGAATTCTAGTTTAGATTTTTTATGCATGGCTAGTTCAGCTAATTGTTCTGAATTCTTCACATTTATCTGCTCCTGCTTTCTTTGGTATCATGACTATAACACACTTTTTGAAGTCTGATGGAACTTCGCCCTTTTCATAAATATTACACACCAGTTTGTATAATCTATCAATTGCTTCCTCACCTACACTGCGCAGTAATTCTACAGGTATTCTGTCTATTCCAGGAACATTTTTGCCATTCAAATCTTTTAATGCTCTCTTAAAAGATTCATATCTCAGTATTGTTTCTCCCCTTTCATCTCTTCGACTCCTCTTCTTCCTCTATAACACCATTTTCTAATTCATTTCCTCCATATAACTCTTCAGTATATTCCACCCACCTATTGACTTTGCCTTTCATATTATAAATCGGTATACCATCTTTGTTTAACACATTATTAAATTTTAATTTATGTACCCCAAAATTTTCCTTAACTTCTTTGTATGCTCCGTCTATTTTACCAATGTTCATTTCTCTTTCCACTTCTGAACACTTTTCTTTAATCCACTCTTCTTTTGCTTGTTTGTACTTCCTGTTTATAGTATTTCTTAAATGTCGACAGTTCCTTTTACTTTCTTCATCACTAGCATTCTTATATTTTGTACATACATCCATTAGCTGTAATATATCGTCTAAAATCCAAGGTTTCCTACCAACTCTCTTTTTTCTGCCTAAGTTTGCTTCTCTGATTTAAGAATATTATTAATATTAGGCTATTGTAAATTGTGTAGTTTAAAATTCTATAAATGCTTTATAATTAATAAATTTACATATAAGCTACTGTTAAAATTATTCTTATTGTGATTATTATGTTTATATTATTATAACTGTTAGTTTAATATTATGAGTTGTAAATTTTGTGTTTTTTTTTCAGACTGTTTCAGAGGAATTTTTAAATAATTGGAAGAATAATTCAGATGAGAAATTTATTAAAGGATTGTGTTTTCTTGTACAGCTTATGCAGAAAGCACTTAAATGGCGTGATGCAACATGGCATTATGATCCTGCTATACTATTAAAATTGCTAATTCATTTACTTCAAAATGATTTTGAAAAATTACAGTTGCTTATAGTGGATACTTTATCAATGGTTATTGTATCACCACGTTTACTTTTAACTCAAGAACAGTCAAGTCATTGTATTAATAATGTAATTTTACTTTTTATTTTGTATTCTTAATGATAAACTTTGATTTTTAGTTTTTTTTATTTATTTAAGAAATGAATTATTTACTTTGATGAATTATTAGGATGATATTTTTATAATTGCCAGGTATAAATTATGTGTTTCTAGAGAAAGTTTAATTATAAATAAGTAGTTTTTACCTAACTTGGGTAACAGATTTGGATTTTTAAAATTTTAATATTTAATTTGGAGTAGTGTTAATCATTGTTAAACTTGTTTTAGAATTTATGTAACGTTTTGTTAAGTTATCTTTATTTATTTGGAATTACACTACCTCACAGTACACTATGCATAGAGTTATAGTTTGACTGTCAAATTGTAAACAAAAAATAAGGTAATTACTGATGGTTATTTTAGTTCTACAGGAGTTACACTACTTACAGAGTTAAATACTTTCAAATCTTTTAATACTCTCTTAAAATCACATCTCAGTATTGTTTCTCTCCTTTCATCCTCTTCAACTTCCTCTTCTTCCTCTATAATACCATTTTCTAATTCATTTCCTCCGTATAACTTTTCAGTATATTCCACCCACCTATCGACTTTGCCTTTCGTATTATAAATCAGTGTACCATCTTTGTTTAACACATTAGATTTTAATTTATGTACCCCAAAATTTTCCTTAACTTTCCTATATCCTCCATCTATATTACCAGTGTTCATTTCTCTTTCTACTTCTGAACACTTTTCTTTAATCCTTTCGCTAGTTTGCACTTCCTGTTTATAGTATTTCTTAATTGTCTATAGTTCCTTTTTTTACTTTCTTCATCGCTAGCATTCTTATATTTTCTACGTTCATCCATCATCTGCAATATATTGTCTGAAATCCAAGGTTTTCTACCAGTTCTCTTTGTTTCGCCTAAGTTTGCTTCTGCTGATTTAAGAATTTCCTTTTTAACATTCTCCCATTCTTCTTCTACATTTTCTACTTTATGTTTTTTATTCAGAACTCTTGCGATGTCCTCCTCAAAAATCTTCTTTACCTCCTCTTCATCAAGCTTCTCTAAATTCCACCGATTTATCTGACACCTTTTCTTCAGGTTTTTAAACCCCAATCTACATTTCATTATCAGTAAATTATGGTCGCTATCAGTATCTGCTTCAGGGTAAGTTTTGCAGTCAACGAGTTGATTTCTAAATCTTTGCTTAACCATGATATAATCTATCTGATAACTTGCAGTATCGCCTGGCTTTTTCCATGTGTATATTCTTCTATTATGATTCCTCAACTGGGTGTTGGCAATTACTAAATTGTACTTCGTGCAATACTCTATAGATCAGTCTCCTCTTTCATTCTTTTGCCTAGCCCATATTCACCTACTATATTTCTTTCTTTGCCTTTTCCAATGCTTGCATTCCAATCTCCAACTATTATTCAATTTTGATCCCCGTTTATATGTTTAATTACTTCGTCAATTTCTTCGCATACACACACTACTTCATCGTCATCATGGGTGCTTGTAGGCATATAGACATTAACAATCGTTGTCAGTTTAGGTTTCGATTTTATCCTTTTTACAATGATTCTATCACTATGCATTTTGAAATACTCTACTCTCTTCCCTATCTTCTTGTTCATTATAAAACCTACTCCTGCATGCCCATTATTTGAAGCTGAGTTAATTATTCTAAAATCACCTGACCAAAAGTCGTTTTCAACTTCCCACCGAACCTCGCAAATTCCTACTACATCTACATTTATCCTATCCATTTCCCTCTTTAAATTTTCTAACTTACCAACCTTTTTTAGACTTCTAACATTCCACGCCCTAACTTGTAGAATGTTATTTTTTAATTTTCTGGTGACCCGTTAGTACCCCACCAAACGGGGGACTAGTTTACCTCCGGAATATTTTACAAAGGAAGGTGCCTCCATCATTGCTATATGAAAATGCAGAGAGCTACATTTTCTTGGAAAAAAAGCAGCTGTAGTTTTCCATTGCTTTCAGCTGCGCAGTATTCAGAGGGCTGAGTGATGTTGTATGGCCATTTAAGTCGTCCTGACCTACGCCCTTAACAACTACTGAAAGAGCTGTTGCCCTCTTTCAGAAATCATTCCTTAGTCTGGCTCTCAACAGATACCTCTCCAATATGGTTGCACCTTCAGTCCAGCTACTCTGTATCACTGAGTACTCAAGCTCCCTCATCAACAGCAAGGTCTCATGATTCATAGAGGGAGAGCATTGATTTATTCTCACTTAAACATGTTTGTTTCTTATAAACATGCTCTTTAGCTTATCATGTACAATCCATATTTATTTTCATCCTTTTATTTATTTATTTTTTTTTAAGTATGAATTTTTATTTATTTATTTATTTTTTCATTAACTTATTAATCTTTATTTTATTCATAATTTCTTCAAATTTATATTTGTCTTTAGGTGCTGTCCATTTCCAATCGTGTCATAATAAAGAAATTTATTGAAAATACAACAACATATTCTGGATTCGATTTACTCATATTAAGAAAGTTTATTGATTTTTCAATTAAGGAGCATCCAAATGACACTTTAAATCTTTGGACTAAAGTTATATTGCATAAAGCTCCTCCTGTTTATTTTTCAGCAAATGAATCTAACAGATACATCATTGATTTTCATTCTAACAAGTAAGTCACAAAAATGTTTTAATCAACAAGAATTATTTTCATACATAAATTAAGTAAAGTAGAATTTTAAAAACAATGTTTTTATTTGCACTTACATTAATGATTATACTTATTATTCAGCATAATCCCCAACTACATCCTTGCGCTTTTAGTCTATTTTTTAATAAGCTTTTAAATTTCTTCCTGGAGGAAATTTTTTTGTGTAGTTCATTTTTACCATTTTTAAAGTGATTAATCTATTTGTAGGTCTTGCTTCCTATCAAAAATCTCTCTCAACATTGCTGTTGCATTCTATGAATAACTTTTGCTGGTCTCAGTCTCTCTGAATTAAAAAAAATGTATCATTGCTCATACTTTTCCTTGGTGCAGTCAAACAAAGTTAATAATAAAACAATACTTAAAGTCAACAATTGAAGTGAGGTTATGATTTGGTAAAAGTGTTGTTAGTGCTGCAAGGTATATGATTGCGAGGGAAATTAAAATGTCCCTTTACTTTTTGATTTTTCATCATGTAAAACTATTAGCTGAAATATCATTGTCATAAATATTGTCAAGCATTTTAAAAAGTCAAGTAGTACTAAGTATTTATACAACTTTTGCAGAAACCTAGAAATATCAACTGAAGTTTCTTCCTTCATTTTATAAGGAATATTTTTCTTGTTATTTACGTGTTGTGGATGAGTTTTAATAAAAGATTTCAAATTATAAGGATTAAGGAAAAAACTAAAAGTTTAAATGAATATATTTTATATTACTGTATGGGTAATAATTAAGATCTCACACGTGGAGAAAAATAGGTAGTTCAGTTTATATATTTTTAAAAATAGCACTGTTTATAATTTTTTTTTTTTTTTAAATAGCATATATATACAATTTCTTGTATTCACTAATGTCTACAATAAAATTTTATTTTATTATTTGTTACTGGAAGTAACACTTTGTTTTAAAACTGTTGGTATTTTTTTTTTTTAGACTAAATGATGTTACATTTAGTAAATTGTTACTGAATGAGCTTTCTACAGAAGATGAAAATAAATTGATAAATGATATTGAAAAATTACTTAGCATATTGTTGATAATACCACACATCGAGCCAATTTGTGAAACAGATGCATTAAAAGTAATTCAAGATTTAATGAAAACAGTTTGTAATAAATTATGTAATTACGAATCAATAGAAGATAATAATAAAATTTCTAAATTATTATTTTTCCTTTTATGCTGTATAAAATGTTGTATTCTTATTAAGAAGTTTAAAAATATTAAAGAATTTAATTTACCAGATATAATAGTGAAATCCTTGACACCATTAATTAAACAACACTCACAGCCATTGATTGTATTACATTGTTTAGATTTATGTATACAAGATAATAAAGATATGTTTAGCGATGAAATAAAAAATATATGTTGGGGTAATTTAGTGGATGGTCTTTCATCACCGTTTCATCAGGTATGTATGTCAATTGTTTGAATTATCTCTACTTGAAATTTATATTTTATTTATATTACCTAAAAATATAATAAAGTTAATTTCTTAATAATGTTTTTATGTCTAATCGTTATGTCTTTATGTCTAATAATGTCTTTCTTAAGTAATAATGACATTGCTTAAATTGGATTCATTTATGATATGAATATTTCACATGCTTTGAGGCTAATTGTACTTGTTTGCAAATATTAATTTAAAAATAAAACTTTCGGAATTGAAAAAAGAAATTTCTTATTAATAGTTATTTTTATGAATTAACAAGCACAAAATACTTAATATCGGCCTTGAACTTTTGTTTTTATGAACAAAAAATAATACTAGCTGCATAGATCATTGAGAATTATTTATAAAACCTATTTTTAGTTTTCTTTTTTCTTTAATATTATTAAAAATAAATGGAGAAATTGTTTTTATGATGCGTTTATATAAAAATAAAATAGCTTCTAAAGAGTTATTTCTGCTTAAATCTAGTTTTAATAAAACTAAAAAACGATATATTCTGGTTGTGTGTTTGATACTTGCCCTTTGACAACATACATTTTTTTATACAAAGCTTAACTCTTTTCATTATTGTTTATGGAGTCTCTCTCCTCCTTTATTCTCTCACCCTCTGCCAGTATTCTTTCCTTCAATGTAAAAAGTATTTGTTGCTTCTCTTCTAAATATTTGCATAATTATAATTTTGTTAATTATAAATATAAGCTTGTTAATTTCATCAACTTAAATTATTTTCTTATAAAATTAAAGTTGATAAATTTTTTTTTTCAAGAAATCCACTTTTTTACTCTCTAAAAAATTGTTTTTTACTTATTATTTATTTACTTTTATTTTATTATTATTACTTTAAAAATACTACACTTATATTTTATTCAATTCATATATGAATTTTTTTAGTGTCCATAACTGGAGTTTTTTTTTTCTGAAAAAAAATGTATTTTATGTTTTATTGGCTAACAAAGCCCAATGCATTAAACTTATCCAAATCATAATTTTAATATGTTTTTTAAATTAATCAAGTTGATTGTTTTAATCTTTTTACCATTTGCAGCTTTGAAGATTTTGTTTTTATTTCTTTTATTAAGTAAAAATACATTTTTATATCTAAAATGTAAATAAAAAAAATTGTCTAATCTACTTACACAAATTAAATTAAATAAATTTAAAAACAAAATGCTTATTTAGTCAATAAATTTTATGTACTTTCACTTTTTCGGGGTTTCACTGTTAGTACAAAACCTTGATCATTGCTTTACACAGTATTGCTGCAAAAACTGTAGTTAAAAGACAGTGTAGTATTTACAAAGTTGTATTTTTGATAGTAGGAGGGAGAATTTATTAGGATGTACAACTTTTTTATTTACCTGTAACAATATTTAATAATGAAACCTCTATAGTATTGTATAAATGAAGGCAAGTGTACCTGTGTAACCCACTGGTTGGTCTAGTGGTAAACGCATCTTTCAAATCAGCTGATTTGGAAGTCGAGAGTTCCAGCGTTCAAGTCCTAGTGAAGTCAGTTATTTTTACACAGATTTTAATACTAGATCATGGATACCGGTGTTCTGTGGGGGTTGGGTTTCAGTTAACCACACATCTCAGGAATGGTTGAACTGAGACTGTACAAGACTGCACTTCATTTACATTCATACATATCATCCTCTGAAGTATTATCTGAAAGGTAATTACCAGAGGCTAAACAGGAAAAAGAAAGAAGTATACCTGTGTATGCTTTTTACTTAAAATTTTCAGGACATGTCACTTATGAAAATAATCGAATGGATTAATAATGAAGAAGAGGTGGATGAAATGAAATGAATCAGACTTCTGAAAGAGTACACAGAAATTGCAAAAAATCAAAGCTTTTGTTAATTATTAGTATAATTTTACTCAACCTTTGTTACTTTATTAAGAAAAGTATTTTATACATCTTGTTGCTAAATTAAGAAGTCATTTAGCCTGTTTGACTAAAAACTAATAAAAGTAAAATTTAAATTCACAGGGGAAAAAACAGATGTTTTAAGATAAAAAATGTAAAGATAAATGATTTTTTTTACCTGTTGTCGTTCATTACAAATAAATATTTAAAATCTGCTCCTTCTTTTTGAATAACTCTGTATAAGAAAGACGCTGATCATCTCTAAGCATGTAAATGTAAATAAATGGACTGATTGCATAGTGGACCTCAGATCTCTACAATATTTATCAAATTAATCTGTCATATTTTAATATTGTGAAATAGTTATGTGAAATAAAATTGTATAACTAAAACTTAAATATGTTTCATCACCACTGTCTTATTTTGAGGAAACTTCCATATACTGAAGAAAAATTGTTACAAGAATGTACAATAGATTCTCCATCTCCTCCTAAATTTGTGATTACTCACTATAATGACCAATTTATAAAGACCCTCTTAATTTTACTGAAAATAAATTATGGCAGATTGCACAAAATGCATTATTTATTTCTATTTACATAACCTTCCACAAGTAGTATAACTACATTTTTACAGATTACTCCTTTCTCTGAAAACTTAACCTATCCCACTGACTGAATCTATTTAATTTCAGTATTGTTTTAACCATTTCATTTTCACTAAATACAGTGAAATTTAACATTTTAAAATTGACTCTTATGTTAACAGATTTGCTTAGTGAATTTCACACCGTAAAATACAAATACACCATTAATACAAATTTTTGGTATTCTTGATGTAATTATGAAATATTAGTGCAGACTGATGAATTAATTAATTTTTTGAGATTTTATATACTTTTGCTTTTTTGGCCATAAAAATTAACTACAGATACATCTCTTCTTGAAAATAAATTAACAAAGGCCACACATGGGCCCTAAAATTGTAACCAACAAATTATTCTTTGAACTGAATACTCACATGGTTTAATTGGATACAGAAGGAATTGTATTTTCTCTTTGTATAGCTCAGAAGACTCATAGTATTTGTGCCACTGCATTTGAAATGTTTTTTTTTTAACTACCCTTGTTTTATCAGTTAATTAACTGAAAGAATAGTTGTTGTAACTTTACTGGAAGCTCCATATTTGAGTATTTATTACTTCTTTAAACTTATTCTGAAAATATTTTCAGAAACAGATATCTTCACATTTTAGGAGAAATAGTTTTTACTGAAGTGGGAAGTTTATTATTTAATCTTATTACTTGATTATTTGGGCAAAGAATATGTTTATTAATTTCTTAACATTTAAGTGAAAAATATTATGAGCGCTTAAGTAGAAGTCAGAAAAACTTGTTTTCTTCTTTTTTTTTTTAATAGGTTCTTATTTAGTTTACTAAGTTCTGTAACATGCTAAGGGCATAGAACTGGGGTGTAGGAATCAGGACAGTTATGCACAAAAAGTCTTTAAGGTTGAGGTGGATAGAGGTTGACCAACTCCTTAGCCTTTATTTGTTCATTAGAGTATTACTGTATAAAAGTTTTGAACATTTAAAAATTATATTTTGAGGTACATTTTTTATGTATGCACTTTTCAAGTTGTATATTACTTATTTACGAAATATAGTTATTTTTTTATTATTAACACTTCATATATTTTTGTGTTATATATTTTTTTTTATTACTAATATTATTTGAATAGGTTCGATTGTTGTGTACAAACCTTTTATTAAAACTGATTGGTAATGAAGAAAATTATGAAATTATAAGATATTTGGAATTTATTGCAAAAGCAGAATCTTTACCAACTACTGTGCATGATTACAGAGAAAAATTAAAAATTCTACAGAAGATAGAATGCTGCCCGGTAAGTCACACTCATATGTATGTATAAAATTAAGATAATTTAAACATAGGATGCATAGGATTATTGATTATCAGTAGAAATATTAATCACTGAACTGCCTAATAAAGCAGAACTCACCAGATGAGTAATGTGTTACCTCTTAGACCATCTTTTAGGTTTGATTACTAGTTACAAGTAACATTAAAAAAATAATAAAATTATTTATGAAGTATTAATAGCTAATATGAAAAAGAGAAATATTGTATTTAATCACTTATGCAAATGTTTGAACTCGAACATAATTAGTACACGATTTAAAAAATCATTTGCTTATAAATTTGTAATTTTTTATAACTGCTGCGGAAGTAAATTAATCCCTTTTTCTCCTTAAAAGCTATTTAAGAACCATTTTATTTATATTTTACCAATTTTAATATTGTTATTCTTTTATAATATGTATTTTTTTTTTACAGGCTCTAGTTGAAAGTAAATATTGTACATTGCCTTTGCAGTATTTGTTGGGTGTCTTATATGTCAATTTTAAGTTGATGTGGGATCCAGTTACAAAACTTATTACATCTTACGCCCTTCAGTTACCAAAAAATGAATTTTGGTCAGTTTTCTATTCAAAACTTTCACTGGTTAAAGAACAAATTAAAAATAAAAGTGATACTACTGTAGAAGAATTATTTGAAAGTAAGTTTTTTCTATATTCTGTTAAGTATTATTTTGTATTATATTTTGGTAATGTTTCTTAAGGTTATTTCAATCAGAAATGTTCAACATGGTTTTTTTTATTAATTTAGCCTGTCGTTCTATGTATTATTTAGGTATAAAGATGGTAGGGTTATTTTTGGTAGTTAGATGATTTGCATGCTGAAATGGATGAAAAAGTGATATCAGAGGTAGAAATTTAACTGAATTCATTAGATAAGCAATTATTTTCCATTGTATAAATTAAATTTCCACTTACCAACAATTTAAAAAGTGTAAATCCTAGTACTTTCAGAGCTGTTACTTCATCTACAGGGATTTTCTAAAAGATGTTAATCTAAATTCAAATCAATAATCGTTTTTAAATTAAATTGTTATGTTCATAATAGTCAGTCGTCAAGAATAAAATTAATTTGTACATCAAGAAGACGTACCAACCTTAAACAAAAATAAAATTATCTAAAACACGATTATTAATGTAGAAAATAATTTATTTTAAATTGATAACACAGATAATAAAAATAAATTAAGAAATAATTTCATTAATGTAATTGATAATATTAAGAATAATAAAAGCTTGAATATCATTAATAAAGATTCTAATAAAAACTATAATGTTTATAGAAGTATAAAAAACAAATTAAAAAATAATAACGCATTTATAGTCAAATCAGATAAGACTAATACTCCAGATATCATTAATAATAATGTATATATAAATAAAACCAAATTTATAAAAGACAATAAATTTACAGAAATAAAGGATCCCACTAATAAAATCAAAAAATAAATAACATCTAATATTAAAAAAAGCAAATACTTAATCAAGGATGAATACACCAAAAAATATTTAAAAATACCAGTACTAATGCTCCAATATTAAAAGCACTACCCAAAATACATAAATAAAACATGCCTATAAGACCCCCTTATAAATTATGTTAATACTCGTACATATCAATTAAATAAATTTTTAACTAATAAATTTAAAGAATATATTAAAATTGAGAATAAATACAGTTTAATGAATAGTTATGAATTTATAAATATAATCAATGATATAAATATAAATAATACAACTAAATTTATTACATTATATATAAAAGATATGTATACAAACATCAACACTAATAAAACCATAAATATAATTAATAATATTCTAACTGAATTAAAAATAAATAAAAGTATAGTTTATGAAATAACAAATCTATTAGAATTATGTATTAAATACAATTATCTTAAATTTAATAATAAGGATGGGATTTCCACTTTCAGTTATTTTAGCAGATATCTTTATGAATGAACTAGAAAACTCTGATATCCAATACAATTAATAAATATCTAATTATTTTATATAAAAGATATGAGGATGACATCTTGATAATATATAATCAACAATTTAACAATGAAGAAATTACAATAATTACAGAAACGAATTCTTTAATTAATAATATTAAATTCACTTTAAACAGAGAAAATAATTACAGTGTTAATTATCTGGACATAAAATTTAACTAAAATTTTATCACTAATAAAAGGTTGCCAAAAAATGGCAGCATTTAATTCATTAATTTATAGAACATTAAAATACTTAAAATATGATAATTGAATAATGAAATGAATAACATTAAATATATAACTTTAAATAACAGATATGGTACTAAATTATACAACAGAATAAAAAATAAAATACGCATAAAAGACAAAATAAAGCTAACGAACAGTAATAAATGAATATGCTAAGATTGAATATAATATAAATTATAATAAATTTAATAAAATATTAAAAGCGTTTAAATTAAAAACAGCGTATACAACAAATAATAAAATACATAAATAATGAAGACCATTCTATTACAATAAATCAAAATAATAATTATAATTTAGAAAAACAAGCAGTATATAGTCTAGTTGCGAAAATTGTGACTTAAAATATATTGTAATGACAAATCATTCATTCACCATAAGAATTAAAGAACATATTAATTGTACTATTAAAAATAATAAAGAAAAATCTAATTTTGCTAAACACATTTTAGAGACTGGACATAATTATAATCCCAACAAATATTAAAATATTAGAATACAATAATAATTTTTATAAAACCAGTATCTCAGAAAAATTTCATGTATATTTGAATAATAATAATAATAAATTGATGAATGAACAGGTCAGATTTGATAATGATATCCTTTATAAACAAATTATGTAATAATTAATTATTAACAGGTTGGTAACAACATTTCATTTAATATTAAATCTATTTCATAATAGTCGCAAACATCTTACAAACATGACGTTGCTGTCTTATTGATGTACAAATTAATTTTATTCTTGACGACTGACTATTATGAACATAACAGTTTAATTTAAAAACAATTATTGATTTGAATTTAAATTAACTTCTTTTAGAAAATTCCTGAAGATGGAGTAACAGCTCCAAAAGTATACTAGGATTTACACTTCTTAAATTGTTGGTGAGTAGAAATTTAATTTATACAATTGTATTAATACCAACAGTGCCAGATGCTTAGTAAATTAAATCTAAATTATTTTCCAGTTTGTTTATCCTTAATCTATTAAATCCTTATTTCAATCTTAATCCTTATTTCAATTTGTTTATCTTAATCATTTAAATCTCTTGTGTGGCTTTATTGCAGCAAGATCTAATTTTAGCTTTTATACAATAGTGATCTGAATAATAGCAATGAGGTTGTTGATTGATAGGTTGGATTCATAGGGTTAATAAAGTACAACGGGCATTTGAAATGTATTTCACACTAGAATGAAACAGAACTAAATTTCGCACAAAGCAACTAACAGGTGTTGCCAACTTGTAGTTTGATTTCTCTACTGCTAACATTCCAAAACTCATTGACCTACATTCTCATTTTTTATCAGTTGTCATTGTTACAGAGTCAAATACACCTGCTGTGTCAACATATCTAAAACAATATACAGTGATTGAATATTTTCTTACCTTTTACTTTGGAAAAAGTGAATGAATGCTACTGACATTTTCCTCTGCATTCCATTGCAAAGTATGGAATTCTACCACTACGGTTCATCACAATTAAAAAAATTTAAAACACAACTCTGGAAAAAATTCAGTGATCTGCAATTTACTGACTGACTATCTGGAAGCCGGGTCGACTGTAAATTATGTGCAATGTAGAAACATTAATATACTTTATGATTCATGTGTATTGTATTTGATAATCCATGGAGGCAATAATTCAGCGAAACAATAATGTTTGGCCACAAACATTGCATGTATTCGCCGAAGATCTTTGAACCTATTTCACACTCCATACTCACCAGATTTGGTATCCTGCAATTTTCATTTCTTTCTGCAGATAAAGAGAAATATTAAGGGTATTCATTTCACCACAGATTAATTGAAGGTCACGGTGATGTCATGGATCAAGGAAAGACCATCTGCATTCTTCACTGACGGAATGAGAAAACTGGTTCACTGTTTACAAAAAATATGTATGTGTAAATAGCTACTACATGGGAAAATAAATATAAGATTTTGTAGTAAATAAAATCTGATTTTCAGAAAGCAATGATTCTAACGATGGAACTGTTCTTACAGATAGCCCTACCCCTAATTGGATTACATTCTGTCTACTTGTAAAAGAATTCAAACATCTCAAAGGAATTTCAGGTTAGGAACCTGGGTTTCCAGAACTGGTCCACCAATAATCTAAAACACATAAGATCACAGAGAAGTACCAGAGTATTACCTATTGAAAATGCACATCTCTTTCATCAAATTTATTTGGATCCTATTTTATAATAAAGCTAATAAATGTGCTTGTAAGGAAATTGAAAAAAGTAAAACTACTGGAATATGTAAAAGTGTCAAGACTGCAATTATGAGTAAATATTAATATGAAAATTAACAAAATTAGTGAAAAAAATTATATATGTTTTTTAATTTTAACTTGGTTGTAGCAATTACTTGGTTGGAGAAATATTAATTGGTCATTTCCTTTTTGTGTCAAGGTTTTTTTACAATTCATAAAAAAATGATCAAAATTGGCCTAAAGAACTGCTGAATATCAACATACATATATTCTAATAAATATAGACGTACATATAAGTGAATAGAGTATTCTCCATTACTCAAATTTACCTAGAAAAGAGGTTGTAGATCACTAAAACACTTTTTTTAATTGGCCTATTTCAAGAAAGTTCTGTTTCTGTTATCAAAACGTATAACTATAGTATACAATAAACGAATTGTGTCTAAAAACAACATTTTAATAATTAGGAATAAAATATTTTAAAATAGTACTTACATTGTGTATTAAAACTATACCACCAATTGATTAAATCTTTGGTACTCAATTTTAAATTAATCTTGTTTGGGAAAAATGATTATTTGTAATTAAAACATTTGTTATTTCTTTTGAACCAGTTCAGACTGGACTAGTATTAATTTTGAACCAGTCATCTAATACAAATTTTTTCTCACAACATTTTTGGGGATCCTCCAAAAAGTAAAGACATTTATAAAATCAAATAACAGTTAAAAATATGTGATAATTACAAAAAGGCTTTATTAATTTTTCTATGCAGTTTATTTAGATTGTAACACTTATTAGTAATGGTTTTCCTTATAAAGATTCATCACAGGTTTAATCAGAAACTTAATCACTTAAGTGTTTCGTGTAAACAAAACACGCCTGTGAACTTATCGTTGTTCAACTTGGCATAAAATTAACAAGTAAGAGATCATTCTTTCAGTGTCTAAAAACTCTCACCATCTTTCTGTCCTTAGATTATAATTTGTCTCTGGTCTTATGTGTTTTGTATTATGCGTTAGATATTATTTATACCCAACATCTATTAACTTATATATGTTAAATATTAGGCACATAAATGTGGATTTTTGCAAAATTAGAATTATTGAAAATTTGCTACTTCAATTATTGAATTTGCTACTTCAAGTAAAATGTCAGTTTAAAAATGTAACATTTTAAAATATTATATTTACATGTGTTGTTTTACAGATACTGCTTTGAATGGTTTTTATTCTAAAATTAATTCACTTGATGACAAACCAGATCATTGGAATTATCGAAATATGTTATGGAAAATTATGCCTGAGTTCTCAGAAGTATGTGAATCTAAAAACAGAGATATTGTACCTCTTTTTATTTCATTTCTTGAGTAAGTATTTCCTTTTCAATCAGTATTTATTTAACTTGTGTCTTAAGCATATGAATCTAAAACGCTTATTGAAGGACTCTACAGACTAAACTGTTTTAGTAGCTCAGTAAAATCTTGTCTCATTGTTAGCTTACAACAAAATAGAAGTTCCATTTTTTGCATTCACATTTCTATATCAAGAATGTTTTGATACAAAAGCAGGCTTAAAAATGATTTTGGTTATCATAAATTATATTATTTTGTAACATTTATTTTATTTTTTTTTAAGTTTTTAGCTTTTAGTAGTTATTTTTGCTTTTTTGCAGTTAATTAAAATTTTGGATGTTTCAGAGAAGAATATTTCAGAACTAATGCTGATGTAGCTTCAAACTGGAATATTAAACTTAATCCAAAGAGTGATGAAAGTGAAGAACCTATGGAAATCGATGAAGATGTTACTGATGGAAATAAAATTGATGAAAATAATACAGAGAAGACTGAAAATTGTGTAAATGAGAGTGCATCTACCGAACTGCCTAAGTTTTCTCTTCCTGGAAAATCTGCTTCAAAGTATGTTATTGTATAATATTTATTTCATTATAAATTTTGTTTTATATAAAGTGAGAAATGGTTTTTTTCTGCAAGATCTTAATACTTTTTAAGGGTGTCCTATGATTGAAAATTGATGAGAAAAGATAAATTTTTCCTTATAATGATGAATTTTTTTAATCCAATATAAAAATTCTTTACATTTTTGGTTAACAATTCTATCAACATTTCTTACTCAGTACTTGTAAATCAGTTGGGACATTAATTTTGCTTGTAATTATTTTAATAAAAATTAATAGTAATTAAAGCATTCTCTTAAAGAAAATTAACCAATAATTTGTAATTTTCAGTTGAACATATTATAACAGAATAATAGGAGTTAAATCCTTGTTAGATCTTACAATTATTAGCCTACAGATAACACATTCGACTACCTCATTATTGGGAGTGCATATATTCTACAAAAAAAAATGGCCCCATCAGGCGCATACCTACTAGACTGGAAAGCCTTCAGTGGATAGACTGAAAGGGAATCACATTGCAAGAAAGATACAAACATCTTACCTTGCTAATCTCCCAAGGAATAAACAAGTAAAAAAATTTCAAAACCTGATCTACAAAGGATTGGTACATAATTCCGAAGTCCGTCTATCTTAGAATAAAAACAAACATATAACCGCCATTAAAAATTAAATACTCGCCCTATAATTAGAAACACCCAGCAGCAAGACTGATGTTCAGGCTCTGTAATTTATACAGGGATAAAATATCCCCTGATACTCTTGCATTCCACTATGTTAAATAACAAAAGGTTGTATTGTTCATTTGTGTCAGCATTTCTTTTTTCTCTAAATCATAATTATTTTATTTATAATTGCACAACTAAAAGGAAAAAATGATGCTCTCTTAATGTTATCCACCTAGCTTTATTTGTTCATTGATTTTTGAGAACTGACTTGACAATTATTAGCATAGTTTCAGTATTGGTATTTTATCCTCTTTGTCATGAACCTGTTGGGTTTTATAGAAATGATATTATTCTGTTGTTCAATTTTTAGATAATCCTAATTCAAAAATAATAATAAAAAACCTTGATTTTTCTGCATTTCATTCAGCCATGTATATAAATATGTGCTCAAAATAATTTTCAGTAGCACCTTATAAATTGTGAAAATTTTGTAGTAATTTTTTATGATTTAATGTATTATCTCATTTCATGTGTTTTTTATTTAAATAATAATTTATATTGATTTTAATCACATTTATTTTTTATTGTATATTTGTTTTTATATTTATTATCTTATAAAGATGTGATATACATAACATATTATTATATACCAATAAAAAAAAACGAAAGAATTTTCAATAAGCATATTTAATTCAAGCTGAGATTACAATTGTCTGCTCCTATTACTCATCCATCATCAATACACAGTGCAAATAGCTGTACAGCATTGTATCAAAAATTTGACATGTGTCAAAATATAGCATTAAAAAATTTATAGCATTAAATAGAAAGTTTATTAATGTGCAATTTCCATGCTAGTAGTTCAGTAGCATTAATAGCACATAAAAATTTTATTGACAACATTTTTTTTTTTTTTTAATTAACTCATACACAAACACTGAGGAAGCATTTTATCTGCTAAATAAGCAATAAAATATAACAACTTACTTTATAAAAATTGAAATTAACCATGATAGTTCAAAGATAGAAGCTAATATTAATGAGAGTAATTATCCCAAATTAAAATTGAAATTGTATTATAAAATTATATTTAAAAAATTGTGTTTTATCTAAAAATTTTAGTATGTATAAATTCTGATAATAAATAAATAAATCTTTATTCTGATCGTAACAGTAATACATTACATAGAGCTCGTTAATTATACTAATATATAAATCTGAAAATTTGTTTGCCTGTTTCTCAGTCGTACAAAAAGCTAATGCACCTATTTCAATGAATCTTTTTTATTTCATTTATTTTTTTTAATAGAAAAATGTAAAGGGTACAAAAAAACCAGATATCATACACATTAATTTTTTGAAAAATGAAGAAATAGGCAATTTTGAAAAGATAAGTTATTCTGTGAAATGAGTAAATTTCTTCTTTCAGCAAATACTACTGTACCAATTCTAATGAATCTTATTTTTAAAAAAATATTTTTTGTAGGCTACATTGTTACAAGTATGTGTGTGAAGTTGCAGGTACCTGCAAGTATAAATAAAAAATCAAATTATAAGATAAAAAATAATAGATGTGTTTAAAATCTATAATTATTATTTAAATACAAGCACTTGAGATAATGTGAAAGTAAAAAATACTTTAATCATTACTGAAAAATATTTTTAGTACATATTATATTTTAGTACATTGTAAATTATGTGCACATTGAATGAAATGTTGATAAATCCTGTTTTTTTAAAAAATTATTTCAAAATTCATCAATTCAGTATTATTGTTTATATAAAAGAAAATCTTTTAATTATATTTAAATAGATTGGGAAGATTTTCAAATAGTTTTGTAATTTATAAAAAATTGTATCAGAAAAATATTGAGGCCCTTTTTCACAAGTCAGAATGTTGTGCTGAATTATACAAAAACAGTTCCATTGTCTGGTTTGGTAAATGTGGATATTGTTATTTTTAAAAAGTAAGTGTCCATTTAGCAAAGATTGCACATTCATAAATATAATCATAAGGATAAGTTAATTTTATATAGATAAGTTAATTAAGTTAATAAGTTAATTTAATTTTCTAAATAAGGTCTACACAATTCATTCTTATGGGCACCTAATAATGATCTCATAGTCCATTTTTATGTTTTAAAAACTTGTTCTGACTTTCTGAGAGAGCCCCAAGATATGACATTAGACTTTGTAAGTGTAATAAATATTTAATAATAATGACAAGCTTAGCATTTTTTAAGTTCCTCCAGAGCAAAATAGTGCTTAATTGTGATACCTATATAATACAATTTTATGGTATTTTTCCATTGTTTGAGTTTGTATAATGAGTGAAGGTTCATGACTCAAACATTCATGCATTTGTCACAGAGCAGACCTAATTTTTTTCACTTTCTTTTCTGTTCAACTCTCTTCCTGCATTTTTTTTGCAATTTTTCAGAATAAAAATCATTGAATTGTTGATTTATGTCTATCAGTTCAACAGTATTAATATTTAGTAATATATTTATATTATTTATATTACTATAATACTGTATTATTTATATTTACTACATTATTGCTATTATATTTGATATTATTTTTATTAATATATTATTTTCAGTATATTTATATTTAATTAATATTTACTTTCAGTTTATAAATATTTTTTTAAATTTAATAATAGTACTTGTCCATCAGTTTAACAATAGGTATCATCAGATTCTTAACATGCCCTTTCTTTATTCATCATATATCTATATATATATTTTAAAGTGCAAAAATTAAATTCATAAAAGGATTATGCATTGTTTTGTGTAGTGTCCAACTGAACATATATTTTTTTATATGTTTTAATTGTATGTAACTATTAAGAAGTAAAAAATTTAAATAACTTAGATTAAGTTGTTTAGTAAAATATTTAATCTGTAAAATTATTTCAAAATAATTATTAGTAATGACATAATTTATATTCCAATGTTTTATAGTTTGTCATTTGAAAAAGAAAAAATCACCAATTCATCTGTTTTTTCTATTCATTGCAATCAACTTTATACTTTTATATATTTTTTCCCCGCTTTTTATATAAGAATAATCAGAAAGCATAGCTGATGAATTTCATCTGAATAATGAGATTACTGTTAAATTTGAGTGGTCTGCAAGGATTCGCATCATCCATTAAACTCTCACCACTAGCAGGTTAAACAGGAACAAACTAATAAGATTTACTTATAATGTATGTAATTATGTTCTAATGTATTA
This sequence comes from Lycorma delicatula, assembly GCF_047948215.1. Classification (NCBI taxonomy): domain Eukaryota; kingdom Metazoa; phylum Arthropoda; class Insecta; order Hemiptera; family Fulgoridae; genus Lycorma; species Lycorma delicatula. The sequence continues at coordinate 93,669,323 of NC_134462.1, forward strand.
AAAATATTTGTTCAAGAAAAATGAAATTAGCTTAATTACTTTAAAAATAAATTAACATATATTAAAGGTAAGTTACATCAAATGGTTACACAGATAGTTGTAAAAATAAAGTCCATTTTCAATTTACAGTATGTTATTTGAGTATTAATTAAGTTCCTTTCTTCTTTTCTCTCTTTTTTTAATAAATTATATTATAGTTCTTTTAATTCTCTAAAAATTGTTTGTTATTACATACTTAATGATATTTATTTTTCAGGAGTCTCTTAGCACATTTATGTATATTTGGACAGCTTCGTGATCCTAAATCAATGTATCAAGAAACAGAGTTAAGGAATATATATTATGAATTATTAACGCACAAAAATCCTGAAGTTCAAAAAAGTTCTTTAGATTGCATTATGGCGTATAAATATAAACATGTTTTACCATACCGGTGAGTCCATTTTTCATTTCTTTACATCTATTAGTTGTTTTTTTAATTGATGAAATTAATTTAAATAAAAATAAAATGTGTTTTGGTTGTAGGAAATATGAGAAAGAATGAAGTAGGAAATGTGTTCTGGAAGTATTGCAATTATAATAATGTTAACACATTTGTTTTAAAAGAAGAAAGGTTTTAATATTTGTTTATCTATCAGAAGCTTTATTTGTTAGTCAGTTTGAATTTTCAATTTTTTTTTAATATAGTTGAAGAGATAAAAAGTTGTGTGATATGTGTCTAGTGGTTTGTGAGCATGATTTTTGGACCCTGATACAAAATAAATAAACAGTTGATGAAAATTTTCCTGATACAGTGCAAGTCAATAAAATTCCATGAATATATATTAAAACTGTATTAATTTGTAAAATATCTGGGTTTTTCTCCTGAACACTAACATTATCTGGGTGTCAGTTTATTTTCATAGTCTTGTATAACTCAGATCCACTAAAGAGAACAGCTCTGGTCTTACTTCTACCATATATAACCTGTGGCCATAATGGTAGTTATCTTTTTCCTTGAAATATTAAGTCATATAGGCTGGTTATAGATAGACTCCTCAATTCATTGCCAAAAACAGGACTCCCATTGGCAGCTGCAGTGTAGAGAAAAACAACAAATCCATTGTTTTTCAGTAATTATAATTAAATTTAGTGATCCTTTTCAGTAAGATACTGTACCACATGCCTGAACAATTTTACAACAAACTTCTTAAATTACTTCCTTAGATGATGTTTGCCATTTCAAAACTTTATCATTGAAATTGCACAAATTTTGAGTGTTTTCCTACTATTGACATTTTTTTTTTTATATGCTTTCTCTAGACATATTCAAATGGAATCTTCTTTATTAATCCTCATTTCTGTTGACACACCAAAACATTGTTTGTAGGTATCATCCACTGCCTCACTATGAATTATCATTAGCAGTTTTCATCTTCCTCCATTAGTAATTGAATTTTTCATGGCCACCAAATATTTATATAATTTCTGAGAGGTGGATAGCAGAGACAATCCATAAACCTGCCGACTAGGCTATTGTCCTTACTTTTTTTAGATGATTAATTCATTGTGTAATCAAGGTTTTTATATAAAAATATGATATTTAATTTTGTTGCATGTGAAAAGGATCAAGAACCTTTTAAATAAAAAACAAAGATGTTACGACTGTACCAAAATTGGCAGGAAACCTATTCTAGTTACAACTATTATCATATCTAAGTGCGTATTTTTTCCTTTTAAATGCATTGGTAAAAAATAATAACTTCTGTTTTTATATTGGCTGACTAAACTGTAACAGTTGTCAGAATCTGATATTTACCACATATGTAAATTCAATCATTCTCAAAAATAACAAGCAGTCATGCAAGACTTACTGGGGAAAATAATGGTTTTTACTTTTACCACTGTGAGGTGATAAATGCAAATCCAAGTCCTCTACATTACAAGTGGTGTTTAGCCTTACAAGGAACACTTTCATTCTCTTCATTTCTAGGATTATCATATGGACATCATTACTCTCAAAGAAGGTAATCCTAAACATTACCATTACCTACTACTAACTCAGATCTTTTACAATTATTGCATCAGCAAGAGAGAACGAGATAGATCATTATCTACTACTCGATCAGTGCTTTCCTAACAAATAAATCATGTTTAACATAATCTTAATTAAAGCAAGATATTTATGTTTTCCTAGCTATAGAGAAACAATGCACTATATACATGTTTCCATTCTGTAAAGAATTAGATTTAATTATTTATAAAATATAAATTCTTTTGTTATTTTCTACTGAATATCTACTGTTTTAAAGTATCCATTATATCAAATGGTATGGTTGTGGCAAATTTTTTATTAAAGAACGTCAGTAAAATGCTAGCTGATACTTTGTTGGACAGCAATTAAAATGTTCACCTTCTCAGACTATTGGTTAACGGTAGATATAATGAGATAATCTGATTATTACTTAAAACAAAGAGTTACAGATTTCTTTTATTGTATGTATATTCTAAAAACTGTTTTTAATCCATAGAAAATAGTAAATATAAGATATTCCTTAAGAATATAAATTGTGATGTTTTTTTTAATTAAAAATTGTTTACATTATTAAAATAAGTGTTATCTTTTAAATATTGTGAATTCATTATTATAAGTGAGATTTCCTGAAAAAAATAAATCAGTTAAATCTTAGTTACATTTAGTTTGTACAAATAACCTCAAATAGTTTAATAAAATTTTTTTTTTTATTGTTATATTTTAAAACGCAAACAGTTTCAATTTTTTCAATGTAGCAAAATGATGAGGTTATGTTTTAATAATGCAGAAACATTTTAGTGTGAGTATTTAATATTTCATTGATAATTTTACTTTTAATATTAGTTATTTTTATTAAAAATTATTGGTATTTTTGTTTTATATAAATTGTTATTAACCACAGTAATATTTTTCCAGTGATCATTTGTACGGTCTCATTGATGATAAATCATTTAAAGATGAAATAACTTTATTCAGAATCGATACTGAAAGTGATATGGTGAGACCTGAACACCGACAGGATCTTATGCCAATTGTAATGAGGTATTGCATTGTCTTTTCTTACTTATTTTATATTGTTTTGCCATGTCCTAAAAATCATTTTAGCCAATTAATTATAAAAGGAGGTAATAAGAGAAGCTAAACAAAAAGATTTTGATTATATGCTTAATGTACATAAGAGGAAGTGTTCAAAAGTGTCACCATTTTGTTATTATGCATTTGTAGCAATGTTTAACCACCAAATTTCACTTTTTTTTCAATATAATTGTGTCCTAACTTATAAGATCAACTTTAGTTTTCAATCAGTAGAGAGGATTTTAATCAGAAGAAAATAGATCTCATAGGTCTCATTTATCTGATATCACATATTTTTGAAGATTCCCAGAATAGAAAATATTAAGTTTATCAAATCATGTAAACATAGTGGACATTCATTCAACTATTACCCAATATCTTATCCATTCAAGAAATTTGATTGAGATGTTCTTTAATTTTAAGGACATGAGGTCCATCTTGATGCCAAACATAGGGTCAGCCAATGTCAAACATATGATTGTTTAATATTTCTGGAAGAACATCTCAAATCATCAAGAATCTTCTGAACTAGAAAAATAAACATTTGGTTCTCAACAAATAATAAATTTCTCACAAAATCTCACTCTTCTATCAAAATTATCTTCAAGTATATTTAAATAATCTTGGCATATAACATGGTAACTTAAATTCCTTTAGAATTTTTCTTAAACTAGTTCTGGTTATTTAAACAGAAGACTTTCTCATTAATATTTGAGGTCTCTTAACTAATTTTTCCGCAAGTTGTTTGTTTACTAAACTGCAACTAGTTCTAGAGCTACCTGATCATTGAGCATCTCCGAAGCCTCCTGTATTTTCAAATTCAATTTTCATCTCATCCAAATGTTGATGGATGGACAAGTGAATAAGGAAATCTCAAGCAAAATTCTTCGTGGAATTCAGCAAAATTCTTATTTCTCCATCAACTGAAGTTAAAATCTCAATCTTAATGTATTTACTTATTATTTAATTCATTATTCTTAATCCAGATGCAATAATAAACTGATCAACAACTGAATGATAATTATTCTCAATTACAAAACTTAAATTTCCCATGCTGGGAATTGCATGCTGGGGAAAGTGGTGTTTAGCCAGCATATTTATATTACAATAATAGCATAATAAAGAAAGCTCTTTCAGTTTGTTGGATTACCAAAACAATTAAAATTGATTATAACTATTCATATTAACCTAATTTAACTTTTATAATGAATAAAACAGGAAATATTGTATTATTTTTTTAATACCTTTTAACTTTATTTTTTTGTTTAACAGGATATTGTATAGCAAAATGCTTAATAAGAGTGGTGTAAGGACAGGAAGTAAATCAGCTGGTCAACTAAGGCGTTCTCTTGTTCTTAGATTTTTAGCTGGTTGCCATACAGATGAAATAATGTTATATTTACAAATGGCCTTCAGGATCTATACACCTTTCATAAAAGGTAAACATTAAAATTAAAAAAAATTGAGTATGTTTATGTTTCCCCTATCCCTTTTATGCAGAATTTGTTCATCTGTATTAAATGTAGAATTACATTTTGTAATTCTTCATACTAAGCCCAGTTTCTGTTGGAAGCGTTTTTAAAACATATTATTTTAGTTGTGTTTCCTTCAATAGTTTCTGAGGTAAGATTTGAGAAAATAAGAAAATTTGCAGGAATCATATGTTAATTTTGTAAATGTGAAATAAAAATTTGCACGACAATTCAATAACCAATTTATTAATACTGTCAGTATCTAAAGAAAAGTATCTTTTGTATATTATTCAGTAATTAAATACATGCGAGGGTTGTCTGAAAAAGTTGTGAGCCTCAACATGAAGATGGCAGCACACGTCAACAAAAATTAGGGAATGTATTTGTGCATGCATTGAAAGGTACTCATTAAAATTTCAACCATTTTGGATGTTCAGTTGTTGTTTGACAATCATTTGAATAAATGTGAGTATTTTTGTAAAAATGAAAAAATCTAATATCATGCCATGATTAAATACTTGCATCTGAAAGGCAATATGCCTACACAAATTAAAACCGAGTAGGACACTGTTTACATGGACTCTGTCCCATGCCACCGTGAAAAGATTGGCAGCTGAATTTAAACATGGTCATACTAGCTTGGTTGATGAGCATTTGGGATAGCCAAGAAGCCAAGAACTGCAACCACCACCGATATCAAAAAAGTTCACTAATTGGTATTGGATGACTGAAGAATTATGGTTAGAGAGATAGCAGAGGCTATGAGCATATCGAAAGAACATATTTGTCATATATTAACTGAAGAATTGGATATGCGTAAGCTATTCGCACGTTGGGTACCGCATTTGCTCACTTTGGACCAAAAATGCATTTGAATGAATATTTCCAAGGCCCTGGTGGAGCAGTTTAAGCAAAACAAGTCAGATTTTTTGTTGGAAAAAATCTGACAAATCAACAAACTGTAGATGAAATATGGATCCACCACTACACTCCTGAGACGAAACAACAGTCAAAACAGTGGACTGCAAAGGGTGAACCTTCTCTGAAAAAGGCTAAGATGGTTCCATCAGCCAGGAAGGTGATGGCGATTGTTTTTTGGGATAGTAACAGAATTTTGTTGTCGATTATGTTAAAAAGGTAAAACAATAATGATACAGTATTACGCATCATTACTTGACAAGCTGGCAGAAATTGCAAAAAAACGGTCACATTTGAGGAAGAAGAAAGTGTCTTTTCCATCAGGACAATGCGCCTGCTCACATTTTGATAGTCACCAAGGCTAAAATTCACAAATTGCACTTTGAATTGGTTGACCACTTACCATATTCACCAGATCTGGCCCCAAGCGACTTTTTCTTGTTTCTTAACTTTAAAGTTTCGTTTGGAGAAAAGAAATTTTCATCAGAGGAGGAGGTTATCGCATACATAAATGCCTATTTTGTGGAGAAAGCTACTATTTGGAAGGGTTAAAGAGGTTAGAACATCGCTGGAAAAAGTGTATTGACTTGAAAGGAGACTGTTGAAAAATAAAACTATATTTGACTGAGAAAAATACGTCTTTCTATGTTAGGCTCAAAACTTTTCTTACAATAATTTAATGCCTAAATTCCTTGCAAACATTTTCTTCCAAATTTTGCAAAGATTTGTGATAAATATTTGCAAGCTGAGCAACTGAGTGGAAGGTTGGGTACCCAATCCCAGCAGAAAACTGAATTTGTGAACAGACAGGATTTGGATGTCGGTGAAAGGCAACGGGAAATCACCACTGATAATTTTCCCTTGACAACCCAGTTGCTTTTATGGCGACATATGGACAACAGGGTCACGATGCTCAGCAATGAGCAGAAGACTAATAAGATCCCAAATTTTTGTCAAGAATGGTTAAATATTCATGCATTTTTATTCGTGAACGAAATTAAGTATTTACTCTTCATTGAAGAGAATGTAAGACAAAATTTTATCATGCTACCATAAAAAAATAAAATGATAGTCATTATTAAATTGTTTTTGTCATAAATATATTTTATTCAAGATATTAGAGGTAAATTTTAATTTTGTTATTTGACTATAAAAAATAACTCTTTTCAGGTTTCATCCTTTCCCTGGCACTCTGTACTATGTTTGTATACTTATTGCCATTCATTTACTGAAGAGAACTCATTGATTTGTATGATATTCTGGTAGCTTTATTGAATTGAGACTCATAGACATTTGTGTCCCTTGATGTTGGTTGTACAATCCTTCACTAGGATTTGTTGTTAACCCAAATTGACATACCAAAGAACTAATAATGTTTAAATATAACTGATATAGACATTATACTGACAACATTTTTCATTAAAAAACAATACTAATTATCTCATCATCTACAACACATTGAAGTAAATCAATGCAGAGAATATGATTATCATAACTTTATTTCTTTTATCTGCTGTATCAGGTTATTTTTCTAATTACATTCTATCCAGTAAGCTTCCTCTTTTTTTTACTTTACAAATATTTTAGTATTGACATAAAAGTTGTTACAAACTAATTTTCTAATTGGCCAGTTGTGTGGTGTAGGTATTTTGAGTAGATTTGCTCAGGTAACAGTTCTGACTTTTCTTACATTGTTTTATGTTTTAATTTCTGCTCTACTTTTTTCAAATATCAAACTTTATATAAAAGCAGTATAAACAAAATTGAAACTAACTTTTTTTTTTTAAATCTGAATATATTTAATTGTTTTATTATTTTATCTTGTGTTACAGACACTCCAACAGAGGTTATAAAATATGTTGATGCTACTCTAGATTTAGGTAGTATGATTCCTCCCAGAAGATTGCAGTCATCTATCAATTTACTTTTCACAGTTTTGACCTATTGCGGAGGTCTTATGAGTACTGCTGTATTAAATTACTTGCTTGAAATTCTCTTTTGTATCGGAAGGATAGTTGCTTGCGCTCTTAAAGATAGAAGTATAATTCATCCCGGTTATATTGCACCTTTAAGATTGATAAGAAATACTGCATTAGATTCATTATCTAAATTCTTTGAATTATTTGAAACTTATCCTTGGACTGCTGAAGAATTGGATGCTGTATTTGAGGTATAGTTCAGTAATTTTTTTTTTCAAACTTGCAAACATTTTAGTTAAATCATTTTTTTTAGTTGAGTTTTATTATTATTAACATTAGGTTTAGTAGATTTACCACTGAGTCCATCGTCAGTTATTATTTACATACCAGAAAACTTTTGCAGTTGCAAACTGTAATATACACTGTATTTTTCATACGAGTACATGTAAATTTCCTTTACAGACTTGTAGAATGACTGTTTAGAATGTTTCTATTTTAACAATATAAAATAACGTCTTACTATATACTATTTTTGTTGTCTGTTTGCCAGATCATAATATGTGTTTAAGAGAAAAATTTTTTGAGTTTTTATTTGTAAATTATCTATAATTGCATTGAATAATTGTATTTCACCATATTATTACAACTGTATGTAGTTTAGTATTGTTTTATATTCTTTTATTTATTAATCATTGTTAAGTAAATTTTATACCTTTTTATAATTGTCATGAATTGTATGAATGTGTTTTTGAGAAAAACCTCTTGCTTAGATTAAAGATTATGGACTCTGATGTTAATGATTTTTTGTGCAATTTGCAAATAAACTTGTATTTTTTGTGCTGTGTTATAAGTAAAACTTTAGGTATTTTATTATTAGTAAATTCTTCACTAGTTTAAAAGCGGTGCAGTAATTAATTCTAGTAATATGCAAGTTTTGCTAGTGGATAATAACCAGCAGCAATAATAATGAACCTTAATGAACTAGCAGATCAGCAGTAATGATCTATTTTCTATCTGTCATTTAAACTGATCTTTACAAAATATTCCACAAAAATGGGAAGAAAGAAAAAATAGTCAACATTTTCAGATGTACTAACAGTCGTGCTGAATTTTATTTGTAAAAATGATTTGAAATTGATTACATTTAATTCACTTTTTAACAATTTTATTAAGATACAAACTGATAAAGAGATTGATACTAATTAGGTAATATAGAAAGAAAATAAAATGAATAGAAAAAGACTCACAGACAGGGTTGTATTTATGTTAGTAAAATTAAATCTAGAAGATGTAAATACTTTGTTAACTAGTTTTTCCCTAAAACCCTTTACTCATAATTCTTATGCTTATGATTTTTCTTTTTTTTAATTAAGCATTAAACATTGTTTTTAGCTCTCAGTAAATTTACATTATTTATAATCTGGAGGGTGTATTTTTTAAATCAACACATTTCTATTCATTTATTTGTTTATAGCATTATAATTAAAAGGTATGAAAAAACCTATCAACATTTTACCAATTAGATTTCTATCACTTTATTTTTATATTATTCAGAAAGTTCATTTAATGGGGGGGTAGTTTTACTAAACTAAGTAAAGCTTAGTTAAAATTTATTTAACTTAGTTGCCTGCTACTTGGATGGCTGGTTACAATGTATTGCCATCTACAAATTGTTTGTACTGTTGCCAGGTATCTGAACGTGACAACATCTTGTAAACCATATTTATTATTCCTGATGATTTTTTTTTTTGTTTCTTTATTATAATAGTACAATGACATTTTTTTTAAAGATCAATAAGCTGAACAGAATTTACTTTTAAAATCAAAATAATGCACAGATTAATTTTTTCATCTTAACATTTGTAGTAAATGTGTGAATGTACTGAAGTTACTGACTTTTTGTGAATATGAAATTTATTTTTAAAGCTGTTTCGTTGTAATTAATTTATACAATAAAAAAAGAACCATACGTTACATTTTAGTTACCATCAGTTATTTTTATTTTTTGTTGTAAATTACAATTTTCACCGAAAAGAAAAAAGATTCTGTTCATAATGATCCAATTTATTAACTGTCTGGGCTAAGGTGAAATAGTTGTTTAGAATTTGGAGAATTATTAATAAAAACATAATGCTCAAAATTAAGTAGTAGTTTATGCACACTGTACTAAAACATGGCAACGTGTATTAAATTCTGTAAGGAAAACAATTCAAATGTGGAACAGATCATATTATCTGTGGTAGATGGAAAAAAAAAATTATTTGGAGACCCTTGTTTTCTTTTATGTTATTCTTGAGAGTTTTGATTTATTAAGAAAAACCTGTAGAAATTATGCATGAAAAGTACTCTGTTTTTGTGGTAGTACAATTACAGCATTCTGTAACAGCAGTAATAGATTATATTAAAAATGAGTGCTTGTGTATAATTTTCTTATCATAATCTTTCTCTTTTCTCATAGTATTATTTAATAAAAAATTTATTTTAATTTTTAATTTGTAGATATATGTTTGGCCATGGTTACCTAAATTATCAGTAGAAGGAGTACATAGCCCTACTTCATTACTTAAATTATTTATGGTATGGAGTAAATTTCAGAGGTAAGAGTTGCAGTATTAATTAAAAAAACAATAATTTTCTTATAATCTTCGTCTTTCAGGTACTCATATTTTTGTAAAAAAAAAAAAAGGTGTTGTGAACTGTGAATTGTGTAGTTGATTGATAAATCTGCTATTGAATAATGCTTATCTCCCCAGACATTTTATACATTTTCCTTGTGAAATATTTTTAGATTCACGTATTTTAGATATTTGAAGAAAGGAAAACAGAAAAAAAACACTAGGAATTCTTTTTCTGTTTTCCTTAAACTAAGAAAGAAGGATTTCTTAGTTTGATATTTTGTTAGTTACAAAAGAGGAAGATAATGCACCCATAACTTGATTTCAGGATGAGGTATTAGGATATATCACTAAAAAAAAATTTTGTTTATTATCTGCTGTTAAATTTTAATCATGCTTAAAGTTCTACTTGTGTGCATTAATTTGAAAAGTAGTCCATGTAGAATGCACAAGCCTGGAAAATTTGGGTTGTGGAATGATTTTTATTTTTTGATAATTGATACTTTATATTTTTTTTGCGCTGAATCCAAAAATAACCTTCATTTGTTTCCATCATATCAGGATTTTTCGCCAATCACAAATTTCAAAATTTTAAAAAGTTGAAAAATTGCAAAAATGTGATACTATAAAATAGACATAAAATTTTTTTTTCTTAATAATAAATTAATACAATATATTCACTTATTTGGCTTATAATGTGCATTCTAATAGCTATACAGTTGAGTGTTCTGAAAAGGAGTGTGTGGGGGAGTTGGGTTGAAGATGATAAGACAGTGGGAGAGCTTGGCCTACAGGTTGTGACAAGACTTAACAAGATGTAACATGTTTATTGGCAGCTGTCTGTGCCACTTATCTACCGTGCATCTACTATCAGTGCTGTTTCAACCATCAGCGTGCATAAATCAAGTCTTTCTCCGTCCTATTTGATCAACCACGATTTTATTGGTGGAAAATATATTTTCTGGCCATAAAGCAAACTTTCCATTTTCAAAATGTCTTCAAGAGGCTACAAAAATTCTGCAGATTCTTTTTTGTTACATTTGTAATGAGTTAACGGTAGAAAGGCAAAAAAGAAGTATAACAAAAGTTTCATTTGACAAGTATACCTTACGTATTTCGGAGTGCAAAAGTTGGGCACCCCACTGCGTTTGCTACACTTAGACAAAGTGAACAAAGGGTGAACAAAAAGTATTCAGATTTGGAGATGCAATGGTGTGGCAAGAACCATGAAATCATACCAATGAATGTTACTTTTGTTCGACTGGTGTTCATGATTTCAATTTGAAGAACAAAAAAATCTATCCAAATATGCCATCCACTTTACGCCCAGTTTGTCATGGCCCAGATGTACCAGTGCCAATTCCACCAGAAAATTCACCTGAATTAGATGGTTCGACAAGTGATTTAAGTGAAGATAACATCAAGGAGTACAAACCCGGAGATAGCTATGCACCAGAGCTTTATTCACAGTCTGAACTGAACGATTTGGTTCGAGACTTACATCTGACCAAAGAAGATTCGGAATTGCTTGGTTCGAGGCTTAAAGAGAAGAACCTGCTAGCAGCTGGCATCTCATTTTCCTGATTCAGTACAGAGAAAAGGATTTTCTTTCATATTTTTCAGAAGAAGTAGAATTAGTCTTTGCACTGATTATTGACTGGATTATTGTACCTGGATTATTGACTCAATTTAGCATTCCATATGAAAGTATCGATCGGAGGCTGTTCACAGATTCATCCAAAAGAAGCCTCAAAGTTGCCTTTCTTCGCAATTTGAATACGTATCCATCAATACCTGCTGGACATTGTGTCCTTTTAAAAGAGAGTTATGATAATTTGGAATTTGTTCTCGATAAAATAAAATACAACAATCATAAGTGGATTACATGTGATTACATGATCTCAAAATAATATCGATGCTCCTAGGACCAAGCAGGATACATAAAATTTACTTGTCTTTTGAGCAAATGGAATAGCAGAGACAGAAAAATCACTGGAGAAGGAAAGATTGGCCAAAAAGAGATTCATTAGAACCTGGAACCAAAAATGTGCTCCGAAACACTGTCATATATCCAAATAAAATTTTCCTTCCACCTCTGCATATCAAGTTAGGCTTGATAAAGCAATTTGAAAGTTTTCTCCAGTTTCACGCAAAATCTTATTTTATATCATTGCTCCTGAAAATCGTACTTTACAAAAATCTAACAGTTTAACTAATAGTTAAACACATTGCACTTGAATGACAACAACATGAAAACTAAACAAGAGATCAACAATCCAAGAACATGTGGTTACAGAGGGGGTTACGCAGAACACAATGCTGCTGCCAACCACGTGTCGCCAAATATCTCTGGTGGCATGTAATTAAAAATGCTCAGTACTTTCTAAACAGACCTCATACTTCCATTATGTTAGTGACACATTAATTTCCAAAAATCTCTTAAATTGTTAATTTTTTCAGAATGAAAACTACTTGTAAAATGCAGTAACTTACATTGAATAAGGATCATTTTTGAATACCATAAAAAAAAATTCAGTGACACCATTAAAATGTACCTTAAATTGATCTCATTCATTTTATTTTATACCAAAATTTAAAATCTGTTTTATTTTATTTTTTTTTAGTTTCTTTAATTATCTTTTTAAAGATAGATTACATTAAATTTTCTAAAAAAGAAAAATGAAATCATTTAATTTGTTAAAAATTAATAAATAAATTTTATACTCTTATCAACTTGGGAAAAAAATTTAATTCACATGTTCTGTTTTGTCTACTCTCTTTTAAGAAAATCTATAAATGTTGGTGATCTTTGAAAGTTACTTTTTTGGTTTTTTTTAGATATTTTCCTCTTCTGGGTAAATGTAATGATGATAAGACACTGGATCCATTAACATCAGTTATGGAATTATTAGTCGTTGCTGGAACTCATAATTCAGTATGCAATGCAATATTGGAAATGGTGGAAAATTTGCTTACTTTACAAGATTTAGATAAGGAAGAAGGTGAACAGCAAGCTCATGTTTCTGAAATTGAAAGTAATAAAGAGACTGTTATTCCACTAGTTGTAAATAACGCCGCTGTTTTTAATTGTGAAACAGCAGCTGAACCATGTAAGTATTTAAATTATGTAGTTATCTTAAGTAATTCTCTGATGATGTATTTTCATATTATTTATTTTTTGCTTTGTTAATTAAATTATGCATTTTATTTTTAGAGAAAAATACCTAGTGCATACTTTCTGTTACTTTGCTATAGCAGCAGTAGGTCCCTTGAAATTGATTTTACTTGACCTAACTATTTAAATATAAGTGATATATCTAAAATAATATATTCTGGTAAAATTCAGTTTTCACGTAGTGTGAGTTTATTAATTTGTTATATCTTCAGAAAATACCAAGGATATTCTCAGTTTTTATTAAAGAAAATCAAATATTGGGTTATAAAGTAAATGCCTATTTTCTGAACTACATCTTGGTGAAAAAAAATTGTTGATGTATTTATGCATTTTTCTATTTTTATATTTATTTTGGTCTTTAGAACTTAATTAAGTATATGTTTTTGAGTCCAATCTGCCAAAATATTATCAGCCTCATAACCTGTTGAATGGCATATAATCTTGAAATAGAAATTTATGTTCTGATAATTTTTTGTGCAACTTCGAATTTTTAATTGCATAAAATCTTACATTTCTAAGTATTTGAGGATTGATAAAAAAATATGCGGAATTTCAGTTTTTCTCAAAAAATCTTTATTTATTCATCAATATTGATTTTGTCACCTTCAGAGTACTCCCCTTGAGATATAATACATTTGTGCCGGTACTTTTTCCAGTCTTCAAAGCACCTCTGGAAAGTAATTTTTGGTATGAGATTTAGCTCCTTCAGCGATTTTGTCTTTATCTCTTTAATGTTGGAAAAATGTTGTGCTTTCTTGGTTCTTTTCAGCTTGGGGAATAGGAAGAAGTTACAAGGGGCCATGTCCAATGAATACGGAAGCTGAGGCATCATAACATTGTTGTTTTTGGCCAAAAATTCATGAACAAGCAGTAAAGTGTGAGCAGGTGCATTATTGTGGTGCTGTTGCCTTGAATTGTTTCACCAAAATTCCAGGCATTTTCTTCAGATTGTAAATGGCATAGAACTTTCAGGTAGTACTCATTGATTGTACAACTTGGTTGTAAAAACTCATGATACATTAAACCATTGAAATTGAAGAATACATCAATTAGAACCTTTACATTTGACTGAACTTGTTGAGTTTTTTCAGTCTTGGCTTTTCAGGAAGTTTCCATTGGGACAATTGGGCTTACTTTCGATCTCATACCCGTACACCCATGTTTCATCACTAGTAATGACCCGTTAAGTAGTTGTCGATTGTTATTCACTTCATTCAGAAGTGTTCGTTCGACACTTCTATTAGTCAAAAATCAACTATTTTTGAATAAATTTTGCTACCACACGTTTCATGCCCAAAACATCTGAAAAAATTGCTTGGCATGAACCAAATGATATGCTAACTTCATCAGCAACCTCTCTAATAGTGATTCGGTGATTGGCCATAATCTTTTTCGACGTCATCAGTTGTTGATGTGCTGGAATATCCAGGGCGCTCATCATCTACATCTTTATGACCCTCTTGGAAACATTTGTTTTATTCATAAAAGAATCACCAAAAACAACATTCAACATTTCTAATGTGGTGCTGCACTTTATTCCATTCTTAAAACAAAATTTAATGCAAATTCTTTGTTCCATTTTTCCACAAGTTAAAATTCACCAATCATACCAAAACAGATGTAACCTCTTTGACAGCCAACAGCTAAGCATCCAGTATGACTACCAATGTAAATATATGTTAGGGACAAGTGTGCTAACACAGCACAAAAAAAATCATGACAATTGTACTTATACAGCCCAGGAAAATTAAAAATTCTCTATATTTTTTTATCAAACTTCATATATGTAAAAATGTATAAAATTTTAATTTATCTATTGGCATGATGAGAATATCTAACCTTATGATAATACATACCATTGTGATTATTTAATTTAAGTTGTAAGTGAAAGTATCTCTTTTTATCTTATTTCTATTTAAAATTTTTTAGATATCGAAAAATTGAATTATGGTAGTTTATTGATTCTGAATCATATACCATCAATTTTAGAGAGATTGAAGATAAAATTATCAAGGAAAGGAGGTAAATACCATCTTGGTAAACGAGATTTGACTATATTATCTAGAGCAACAGAATTAGTGACAGACTCTGCAACAAGTGACACATTACTTTCATTAATTTTTCCAATGATATTAAAAAAAGCAAAATCTGGCAATGAAGTTCTTTGTCCAATTTTAAACACTGTGGCTAATCTAATTAAGAATGTTTGCAATCCAGGATCGTACATTTATAAACTTGCACCACTATTTGGACTAGTCTCCACTGCAGAATCTAGAAGACTTTTAACTCAAATTATTGTCTCTGTATCAAGGTATTAATTTTAATTATTATTTTAAAACTGTAGTGTTTTTAATTTTAGTTGGTTTATTATAATCAGAACATTTGTTAGGCATTTTAGACATTTACTAATGTGTTTATTTAATATACATTAGTGGTAATTATATATAACAGTTAAGTAAAAAAAAAATTACCCATATGTCTTACAGTACAGGATAGGAATGTGAACTAAAAAGAATCAGTTGGGAGAGAAAATGAACCATTTTGATAATTAATAATTGAAAAAACCTTTTATTTAGTTTTGAAGTGCCTTCCTCTCTGAATGTAATTCCTCCTTTATATGAGTCTTTAGTAGTGTTTTCCACACATTGTGTTTATTTCATGTAACTGCAGCAGCTCATCACTAATATATTCTTACAATTGTAAAAATATTTATATTTAATGTTGGTATAATTTTTTTTGACTTGTTTCTAGTAATATTCAGTTATAAAGAAAATATATTGATTGTTTTACTGAATGAATAACGTAAATTCATTTTTTCAATTTAGTAATGAAGAGCTTTACCTCATTATTCTTATTATTTTTCTCAATGTTGCGTGTTGTACGGGTTGTATGAAGTGGTTGCAAGATTGAAAGAATTTAACGTTTGTAGTTTTTATTTTATTGCAGAGTTACAAAAATAATAAAAAATACCCATCAGTGAAAAGAAAAACATAGGCATTACAACTTAAAAAAACCTTATCAAATAAATTCATGGTTTTGGTTAAAACTGAAGCTTAAGTTAATAAAATTATATAATTTGGTAATAGTGTAAGAAATTTGTGTGCTCATGCTAAGTGCATTATAGAGTGACTTTTTTCAGTACTATTAGCAGAATAGTTACATTGGCACACTTCCCAGACAGCACTTATTGTACACCAGCTTGCAACTTGACATCTTCAATACGCCTTCTTGCTACAATTCGTGTAGTAGTCTCAACTATCTCAGTTATAGCACAGACTTACCGGTACAGTAGATGACTTTCTGTTTAGTTTAATTCTCTATGTTAGCATCCCACATTGTGACTCTTATTATTCTTAAGTTTATTCTTTTACTTGTTTTTAAAATACAGTTTAAATTACAGAATAATGCTTATACAGTGGAGCTGCCAATCAGCTTTCATCTGTAAATACATTTCAGCTATTTTAATATTACAAAATATAAATTTTATAAGTAACAAAATTTTATATTTTAAGTATTTTTTTAAAAATTTTATGAGTAATAATTTACCTTTTCGCTGGATTTTATAGAAAAGGCAGTGAAATTGATGTAGAGCTGATAGAAGACCTAAATGCGTATGATAAACGATGGATTGAGCAGCCAGACTTTAATCGACGTTTGGATGCATTTAAACAAATTAGAATTCAAACTGACGCAAATGAGCTAACTGTTGATATGGGAATTATCATCATTTATACTTGCTTTTATTTTCTCAGAACTGTAAGTTTGTTTTTTTTTATTGTTTTTCAATGGATTATACGATTGAAATATTGATTTTAGAAAAATAAATCAGAATGTTATTGTTTGTTCTACATTTACTTTTTTTATTTGATTTTACAAAATTCGTAGAACTATATTGTAATGGTCATGAGCTACTAAAGAAATATATAAATTGCTTATGTTTTTTTGGTTTAAATTTATCTAGCTTCATTACCAAAGTGTTTCTGTTATTTCTTTTGTTTATGCATTATAAGCCCATGACTACAGGACAACAAGATCATATTGTGTTCTTGTAGGTTGTAGGTATTCATCCTGTGTATTCATTTCATGTATGGCTATATTGCAGTTTGTTGAATATATATGTAAATAATCATTATATCACAAAAAGTTGTAACATTTTTTTAGTTTTCTTAATTTATTTTTTCAGGAAAAGGATTTATCAATTAGAGATAATGCATCTCGTTGCTTACAACATTTGTGTCCTTCGCTTTGTCTGCAATATAAAAATGCTCGTGACCTCCTTATTGAGCAAACACTGTTGCCATTAATAGCCTCATCTATTAGAAATAAACAGTGTGATGTTATTCAGCAAGAAGCTATTGTTCTATTAGGGTACATGGTAAGTGTACTTCGGTTGTAGATTTTTAAAAAACTTCCACTGTCATTTATCTCATTCATTATAAGATTATGTTTACTTTAAATAAAAATAATAATTTTTGCATGTATCGTAATATTTTTTTTATACTTTTTGTTGCACAACTATAGTCCAATTCATTCTTCTCCTGTATTTTTTGTATTGTCAATTTTTGCAGTTGAACTCAGAATAAAAAATCAATTTTTTCTTCCTTTTTTTTCTAATTACAAATAAGGATTAAAATAATGTGTTTCATTAGATTATTGTCACTTTCTTACCCTGTTTTGGGATTAATATTATTTTTCTGTATTCAGTTTTATTGTTTGCTGTTATATTTGAATTATACAAATGTTTTTGTCCTTTTCAACGTATCAAAGCTGCTTGTCATCTGCATTTTGTGTACACAATATTCTTGTAAAAGAGTTTGGTATACAAGTTAGTCAAATGATAATTCAGATGTCTCCATTTAAAACATCTAATTCAGAAATGCAGTTTCACTTTGTTTTCTTATCCTGTAGAAAATCAACCTACTTATTAATTGTATTTAGAACATTTGTTACGTAATATGTTAACTATATTAGGACATATTGTTAATTAAAACTTCAGATTAGTGGTAAACAGATGATAGAACTAGAACATTGTTGTTATAATTTAAGTAATACAATTAGATCTTGGTTTTCTGATTTCTTATGTATAAAGCTTTATAAAAGAGAAGTATAATGTTTCAATGATATGAATATGAGAAGTTCTCATATAATATATTCTGAATTTTGCTAGTAGTATTCTATACCGTACAGTTTAAATTATTCAACATTAAGCAATAAAAATAGTAGCATAATACATTATATTTTTAATATGTCAACCAAGCACTATTATTCCCCTTGAAATAAAATAGAAAAAACGTTTTTAAGTGCCACTTATTTATAACTGTGTTAATTGTCTGTCCTTATATTTTTCTTTTAAGAATTTCCTGTACTAAGATGTAATTTTTTAAGATAAGCATGATGTTGTTAATTGTTTAAAAGTGTTTATAGGTAACTTGTTTTCAATACTAACTTGCAATTAATGCAGTATTAATTATAAAAATATAATTTATTTTTATTTCAGCTAAGATAAAAAAAAACTCATTCATATTTTTTTTTGCATATAATAAGAACACTATTCTCGTTTTTATGTATTTCACCTTTTTATGTTGCACATCTCGATTTATTAAATAAAAAAAGAATTTTTGCTATAAGACAAATTTTTTTATTTAAATTTTTAGTCTTAATAAAATAGTAATCCATATTTCGAGTATTCTTAATGTTTCATTGTTCACATTTGTGGTCATGATATTTAAGAATATTAATTGCAATTTGTAAAGATTATAATTTTTCAAGTACTCAATTTTGCTGCATTATTCAATGGAATTCAAATTTATATTTATTATTTTTTGTTCTTCCATAATTTTAGGTTCGTGAATGTCATGAACTTCATCCAGTTTTTAGGGATTTATCACCTTTGGGAAATAAAGTTGATTTAGAAGTTGATTTCTTTGAAAACCTTCAACATCTCCAGTTACATAGAAGAGTGAGAGCACTTTTAAAGTAAGTTTTATTTTTAAAGTTATATTAATTAAATTATTTCATTTATCTTAGCAATGTAAACTTAAAATAATCATTACATTTCTTTGTAATAAATATGCCTCCTGTTTAATTGAGATATCTATATATATATAAAATTAATTATTTCACAAAAAAATGGGATGCATTAATTTATTTGCTTTACACTGTCTTATCTCTCAGAATTCCTTTCTCTTGAGAGTATTGATATTCATACATAAATTCCTTTGGTGTTTAATGTGAAGGTGTCACTTTTAGGGCTAAATATCACCTGTATTTTCAAGGCTTGGTATGCTGATATGCAATAACAAATTCAAGTAAGTGAAAGAACAATAAAAATCAGTTTATTTATCACTTTCCTTAGGATATATGCCATGAGATGCTTTGTTTTCATTGAGTACAGACTACGTCATTTTTTAGGAGTGGCAATTTCTCATATCAGGTCAACTACAAGTGTTTTGGTATGGAAATGAAGGAATTTTTTTTTTTTTTACCCTTTTACTTAATAACTGTTACTGACTTTTTCTTAAGCACGTTTTCAGGGTTCCCCAGCCCTGGAAAGTTAGGGAATTTCAATTTAATCGTGAAGGTTTTGAAAAATTACCAGTCAGGGAAATCTACTCAAATATGTAAAATGTCAGGGAAAACTTGAAAAATTTTATTTGAGCAGAAAAATTACTAAAAGATGACTACTTATTTTCATCTGAAGAGCCTTCAGTCATCAGAAAAAACTAAGAAAATTTCATTGAAATTCTTTCTGTAAATTATACATCTGATTCAAGTTTGGATTCTTCAGTGAACCGATTATTAAATTGATTATAAAAAACCCTTTTTTTCATTTTATAGCCTTATATATATTTATTCCTAACATAAATGCTACAAATTAAGAGTTCCATTACCTGCTTTAAAAAATCCAATCAGATTTTATTGAAATCTCATTGAATTAGACAATGTTCTAGCCAAATTCTCATCAGTGATTTTTCAATAACGTGCAGCTGGGTTCAGCAGGTTTCTTCAATGGGTAACCAATTAAATCCAACCAAATTGTATTCAAATTAGAAGAAGGTCTAGCCAGGATTATGATTATATATTTATATTTAAACAGGGCTACAAATTTAAAATACATATCTAAAACAATTTGCTTAATGAATAAGTAAGTATTCATGCATACATATATATATATATTGTAAGTGTGTGAGTACTTGAAATTATTGAGTAATTTTTTAATAGAGTTTAATATTGTAGAATTGAGTAGAGGTGAGTGTTTAAAAACATTTTTACTGAGAAATATTTTTAGACTAATTCATTCTCCAACTCCAGTTATTTCTGTGAATAAGATTAAATACTTATATTGTGAAATATATTTTAATCTTACATTGAGATTAATTTTGTATTGATGATATTGGAAAATATCTCCAGCTTTTGAAGTTCCAACTTAAAAAATCATAATTGGCTCGTTTATTTCAGAAACCTGGCACGTTCCATGTGAATATCATTGCACATAATGGATTTTTGAAATAAACAATTCAGTTATGAGCTATTTTAAGCATTTTTTCTTTTTTTGGAAAAATATCATTAGTTTTATATCATGGTTATTTTAGAATCAAGGAAAATAACTTTTAAAATTTTGGGGAACAAAATTGATTTTGGAACAAAATTTTATCTGATTTTATCTTTTGTTATAATGCATTCAAAAATATGTATCTCTAATTGCTGTACTATATTTAATTTGAAATATGTAAGAAGATTAAATATAATATAAACTATTCTAGCTAATATGGTTTGGCTGACTCCAGAACTAAATGAGCCCATTTCTAGATACATCATATTATATGATGTGATTCATACAATGTTACATATACAGTAATGATAGGCTATTTCCTTGCTGCCTGATCACTTTTTATCTCTAGCATTATTCTGAATCAAGTTATCTTTTGGCAGTTGACTTTTGACTTGGTCCCTGACATAGTCATATTTTAACTGTTAGTTTCTTAAACCTAATTTTATACCTAATTATGATGACATTAAAAATTGACAACTAATGATATTACAAACACATTCTATTTTATAGTTCAGTTGAATGTGTTTACATGTAGAGCAACAACAAAATTTGTTAGTTATTTTGTAAAAATAGTGTGTTTATGTAAACATTTTTGTATTGTTTAATTTTAATATTTTTTCTAGATTAACGCAAGTGTTAAAGGAATTAAAAAAGGCACCAAGTCCTCGAACAGTGACACAGATAATATTACCACTAGTTACACAATTCCTGTGTGAAGAAAAATATATTAACAAGAATACTGTTGTTGATGCAGCTATTGAGGTAAATCCAGTGCAACTTTCTCACAAACTAGTATTACCTATAACATAACTATATAGTCTATTACAGTGCTTGCCAACTTGCATCATTAATCTTTTAAAGTTTTAACAGCTGCATTTATTATTTACACCTTTTTTCTCATGTGTAACAAGTGCAGCAAATGATTTTATTATTTTTTTTTTCCTTAATATAATAAAACTAACTATTTTTTACGATTATATTAACCCCACCATCCACAAAAAACATCCATGATCTCTGAGGAACAAGAAATGTTATAATATAGTATTGTTTAATTAACAAAACTATACTAAGAGAGAGAGAGAGAGAGAGATGGAGAAACTTATTTATATACACAGTCATTGATTACATATGCATTGTATTGAGCATAATAGCATTAATAAAAAAACAATGTGTACATTGATAAGATATTTATTGTGATTGATTAGTCAAACATATTTGCCATTTAGAAGCCACATATACCAACCTTTTTTTTTTTTTATTTCACTAAGAAATTTTAAATCTCTTTTAAATATTAAAATTCTCTTAATAATTTTGAAAAGCAATGTAGTAAAGTAAATATAGAGAAACTTCAACAAAACTTTTACTTTAATCTGAACAAGAGTTCTGTTTATTAATGTAAAATATGTTTAGTGAATAGATGGACATGAAAAACTGTTTAAAATTAATTATAATCATATTTTATTGAATCAAAATAAAAATAATAATTGATTGTAATTCACCTGACTGCCCATTATGAACTTAATTCACTTGGTTATCGCATTTGGATGTGAAACATGGATATTGTCAGAATTACTTGTATATCTAGTAAGTCGATTTGAGAAAAGAATATTGAGGTGAATATTTTGGACTGACAAGCAGGAAAATCTTTGGTGGTTGCAGAAGAATGAAGAACAGTCTCATTGAGGGAAAGGATATCATTAGATTTATAAAAACAAAAACATTAAACTGGTTGGCCTACATAAGAAGATTTGATAGAGTCACAATAGTGAGAGTTATAATGAGGGAGATTGCATAAAAGAAAGAGGTAGACTTATAATGTCATAAGTGCCTAGTGGTGATGGGCAGAGGGATGAAGAGAGTTGACAATGGATAAAGGTGTCTGGAAGAGGATTGTAGCACCATACAAAGAAGAAGGTATAAGTTTAGAACATATTTATCAGTATAAATTTGCAAAGCATGATAATGCTATATAATAATTATTTATACTATTTATTTCATTTTTAAAAGATAAAAATAAACTTAATAAAAAATTTAACTAAAGTTTTAGAGTAAATAAACTTAATTTCCTTTATGTATATTTATAGCTTTTGTATTTACTTATGACTTTATACATTTTTCTTGTAAAATAGTTTTTTGTGCTCATCTATTCACTTGTCATTTGCTAATTTATAGAACTCTCATTCATATGAAGTAAAAAATCTAATTCATATTTCTTTACATACAATTTGTTGTACATATCAAAGCCATACAATATTCATAATGAGCAGAGGAATGTCCTACAGTTCAAAGAGATGAGCTTATTGTTCAAGTGAATATATAAGCTCAAGAAAACTGATGCTTAATATTACTGTTCTTGCTATAGAATTTTCACATATTTCATAGAATACAATATAGAGCAGTGCGTTGTAATGCAGTGTGTAGCTTTGCAGTTAAACTACAAAGTCAGGCAATCGTAAACCACGTGCAAGATGGATCCCAAAAATGTTTACTGTATGCATAAAAATCAAAGGAACATTATATAACCATTTACATTAGTGCATACCCCGATTGTTCAGAAGATTCATCATTATGGTTGGGAATTTTTTGTTTTCCCCACTCAGAGCCTGGACCTTGCACCTTGTGACTTCCATTTCTTCCTGCACCTAAAAAAGTGCTTAGTTGTTAACATTTGAGGACAGTGGCTAGTTGAAATCAGCTGTATTGAAGTGGCTGAAATCTCAGGTAGCAGATTTTTATAAAGTTAAACAGTTTGTTTCTAGACACTAATGTTTTCTAATGCTTAGAAGACAATGCTTACTGTGTAGAAAAATAACATAACATTGTACAAGTATGTTACAGGTAATAGAACTTTTATTCTCTTACTTTGTTTTTATAATCAGCTGCCAACCCTTACTTTTTAAACACTTCATATTTTTTTTTTTAAATTAAATTTTTCATTTTTTAAATAATTATTGTTATTATTAATCTTAACTTTTTTTTAATTTCAGGCTCTAGGAACTGTTAGCAAACTGCTGTCGTGGCATCAGTATGAATTAATATTAAGATATTATCTTGGAAAATTGCAACGTAATATTGATTTCCAAAAACAGTTGGTTAAAATTATTGTATCAATATTAAATGGTTTTCATTTTGATTTATCCAAAGCAATATCATCTGAAAAAAATGAAATGGTAGTGGACAGTAATGAATCAATGATAGATAATAAAGATGAAGTGATATCATCTGTAAATGAAAATGAGAATAAAATGGAAGTTAATAAAAATGAGAATGAAGTGAAAACAGTGATAAAAGATAATTACAGTAGTAGTAATGATGAGAATAACGAAGAAGATGAAGAAGGAGATAATGAAGTATTGAATGATAATGAGAAAGAGGAAAAGGAACTAGAAGATAATTTAGCAAAGGCAGTTCGTGAAGATGTAGAAGAAGAAACAATTGAAGATTGTTTAGAAAATGAGCAATCAAAGATATCACTAGTTTGTGTTGTAGACAAAATAACAGTTCTAAGTAAATCTGGTGCTGTGAGAGTAATCAGAATCATTAGGCATAACCTTTTGGTGCAACTCTTAAGATCTATCTCCATGCGATCACAAAGTGATATAATCCATAAATTAAATAGAAAACAGTTAGGTCCTGATAGAGATGAAGAAGATATTTTAAGAATACCTATTGCTCTAGCTGCAGTTAAATTACTTCAGAAGCTTCCTGTTGAAATTTTGGAGCAAAATTTATCTGGGTAATTTTTGATTTTGTTACACTTTTTTTAAATTTCTAGCAATATTTTACGGGATTGTACAATGTCTAATTGTATTAGGAGTAAAACATAAAGTAGCCAATTACTAATTTTTGTTAAATTTAAGAATAAACCTTTTTGTAATATCTACAGCTTTAAATTATCAATTTGATTGTTGAATATTAAACATACTCTTAAAATAACAACAAATTTTACACTCTTATACACTTTAAACATTTCTAATAATTCAGTTTCAAAATAATAAAATTTTCTTTAATCTTATTTTTATTGTGAATTAGTTGCCATATTTATATATATATATATACCCTAATCAACGCTGTTTTTCACTCGTTTCTGTTCTGTTACATACTGTATCCTCAATTATATATCAATATTTTTTAATCTAATATAATTTTTTTTTTGACAAATATTTGATAAAATATTTTTTAATATTATAAATATTATAAATATTTTCTATATTTCATATATACAAATATATTTATATAGATGTTTTCTATTTTTATATATTTTTTATCTTCTGCATGTATATCTGTTACCAAATTAAATAAATCTGGATGTCGTAATATGTACATTTTACGAACCTAGTTCATCTGTTTACAAGATTCTGCCATAAATTTCTCTTCTCGCTATTGCTCTTAAAAGTTTTGCATTCATTTCTCTTCTTTTGTTTTCTTCATAATAGCATCTTGCCCAGGTCCATTATTAAATATGGTCATAAAAAGTAAATTAAATTGGGTTTGTATGTCTTTATCATTTGTAAATTTCAGATAATTTGTTGGTATGTGCACTATTTCCATGAAATGTAAATGACGTCTTACTTATATTATCAGTTTTATTATTGAAAGACATCGTCTGTCTATATATTGGTCACTGCTTAATTGAAGTTTGGCATGATAAATGAAGTAAATTGAATTTTTAGGGTATAATTGACAAACATTATAGATTTATTTGAATTGCATAATAATTTGTTTCTTTTTACTCTGCAGTCAGAAGACCACCTGTAATATGAATCTAAAACAGCACTGTTAGAGCAAATAAAATTCATACTTAAAATATGTTAACAGAAACATATCTGATAAGAACCACTCTTTCCAATTTTACAAAACCTTTTCCAATTTTTTTCCACTTGGTAAAAATTTAATGAATTAATTGACTTTTTTAACCTTGACTTTTTTTAGTGTACCCCAATTTGTCAGTTTCATATATTACCATAATTCTAGGTAGCTTAATATTAATTCCCTTTTACGTAATAGAATAATTTCACGTATAATAATCAGTAATTGCTCATTAAACAGCAGTTATTGACATTTATGGTTATTTTATCACATTAGGTTCTTAAATTGAATTCCAGTCAAGCTTGAAATTTTCAATACAATACAAAATTCATCTTGCTCAAAATAAAAGTACATCAACTATAGTTGGGTGTCAGCCTGTAGGTACAAGCAGCATATAAATATTAACATTATTTTGAATTTTTCTACTGATCTGCTGCAGTTATTAATAATAAATACATCATGTTTATGATTAATTCTTTGTATATATATTCAAAAATAATCATGTCCTTGAAAGTGTGCTTATAATTACTTTAGGAGAATTTGTTAAAATTTTCTTTATAAAAATACCCACACAGTAAGAAAGAATTTGCTAGACAAGTTAAATCAAGGTATTTATAATTTTTTTTTTTTAATTTCAGAAAATCCTTGTATAACCCACAAATGATTAGAAGGTATTGTTAATTGTCTTATGCATCTTCAATATATTTGCTGCCATAAATCAAAGTTATCTCAAGAATTTGAGTTTCTTTTGAAATATTGGTAAACATCAAGAAAACAATTATGGCTAAAACTTTTCCTGAAACATTCTTGAAAGCTACTATTTTAAATATATCAAATTCATAAATTACTTATTTATTATAAAATGGAATATTTACAATATTTGTTTTTTTTAAGTTATTTTTAATAGGTTCTATAGAATTACCAATATTATCTTTACATAGCTTAAATTGTTTAGCAATATTTTTAAAGACATCCTGTTGAATTTTGAGATGCTTTGTTAGCTGCACTGTTTTGTATAAATTCATACAAACTCTCCAGGATCAAAATCCTTGTTCTGTAATCTTGTGATTGCAACCCTGGATGATTTATAAGTTTTCATAGATGTGTACATGCTCTGTGCAGGTTGGGTTTCAGTATGCCATTAAATGATTTGAGTTGTGCAGGTATACTAATGGCCACCATGTAGAACCTTACTAACAATTTAAAAATGACTTCCATTCTACAATAAACTGCTAATAATTTCTTTCTATTTCATTAGAAACATATACCTTACCTTTGGTCCACCCATATTAATTAGAATCTTGTTTTATTTTTGAAGTAGGTTAAAAAAATGCAACATGTCTTTTTCACTGTTATAAGTAGCCGTATTCTATGAGACAAGTATCACTGACTGCCCTTCCCAATTGCTAACATTAATTAATAAATAGAAATTCATTACTCTATGTATATTAAATGATGTTAAATCAAAACATGACTTTTGTAATGCATCATAAAATGTTCAATACTCATATTTTATGAAAATCGAGTTTCATTGCAGTAGACACCTGCAGTATTCTGTTTTAAGAAGTACAGTATTACACTATTTAATAATTTAGTAAAATTATTTAATTTAGTTTAATTACTTTTAGATATTTTCATTTAACTTTTTATAATGCTCTTTTCCTAGAACTATCATTATCTGGATATAAGGAGATTATAGTTATCTCAAGTTAAGTATAAAAAATCATCAGATATGTTAAGTGAATGGACAGTGGCCACATTGTCTGTTTCTGTCTTCAGTTCTTTATTTTAAAGATCCTATTGACATATAAAGATGATTAGCACAAAAAAATGTAATCTTTTTCAGTGAACATTACCTTTGTTTAAGTTAAATTTTGCTCTATGCTGTATGCTCTATTGGCTCAATGTTAGGTTCTTTTAAGTCTCTGAAGAAGCTTAACAAGAGCAAAAGCTAGCTCAGACAAAGATAAAAATTTTTTTTAAAGATTATATATTTTCTGAAATGCTATTAATCTTGGTGTATATAATTCATTCTTTGCATTATGCGTAGTATGAGATGTATAACATACATGCTGTTTGTGTGGATATACGTTAAATATTTCTTTACTGTAGTTCACAATTCATGTTTTGTAAAAAAATAAATTTGATGTAAAAGTTTTAAAATAAATTATTTAAAGCAACTGAAAATAAAATTGATAGAAAATTCACTTTCATTGTGTTTCTATTAAGTCTACCTGTGGCTCTTAATGTAATCACAAGAATTCATTGTTGTACATAAACCTTTCTATTGTGTTTGTCTGCAAATGTATTATAATATAGAAAAATTTACTTAAGTTATAAAAATATATTTAATAAAGCTGTTCAATTAATAATTATACTAAATAACATAATTATATTAATAATTATTAATAACAAATAATTATAATTATTAATGTTATAAAGTCTAATATTAACTACTTACTTTTTATTTACAGAATATTTATGAAATTATGTACATTTCTTAAATCAAGATTAGATAGTGTTAGAAGAGTTACACGAGAGACATTACAGAAAGTTATGATTGCACTGGGACCTAATTATTTATCTGTGCTTATCACAGAAATGACAGAATTGTTAACAAAAGGATTTCATGTACATGTGCTTGTATACACATTACATTCTGTCCTTGTATCAATGAAAGATTTATTTCAAGTAGGCCATTTAGACATCTGTGTGCAACCTATATTACAGGTGAGTTAATTTTTTTTCTATTAAAAATTATATTTACCTGCATGGCTAATAGGTGCAGAATAAATGTAACATTATAATTTTATATGTTAAATTTTTTTCCAGATATGATGGATTTGGTGGAGGTTTTTTTTTTATCAGATCCTCTTAACACCAATCGACTATGCAAAAGGAACATGATGTAATTAATAGTTTCCATTCATTTTCTGTTTTTGTCTGATCTTACGTATCTTTTAGGATGAAATTAAGTAAAGTAGTACATATTTAAATGAGTTATTGTGCAATAATATTTAATATTTTAAAAGTATCTATTTAACATTGTGTTAACATTGTTGCTTTGTGTTTATTGTAAATTGGTATGATTTCATTGGTAATAATTTTCCCCAAAACCTTTTGTTTTGGTTTTCTTTAAGATTCCTTTTATTTATTACGTTCAATTGATAATTCTTTTTTTCCAATTAACATTTCAGTCTGTGTAGAGTTTAAAGCGAACGGACATGTCTTATCTTATCTCTGTTGCTTTTATTAGTCAATCAACCATGCCGTGCTGTTATTGTTTTATTGGCCTGTCGATTCACTTCAATCTGTTATATTTGTGTTACTGAGTTAGCAGATTACTATGTTTTTATCTACTAATTGTGCAGAATGCAAAAAGGAAGTTACAGAAACTAATAGAGGTAGATGTAGCCTTATTTGTGACTGTTATAACTGTTTCATGTACAGATTTTACAAAAGGGGACATACATTATTGAAATCCTGCTCGAAGGGAATAAAATTTTTCAGCACAGCCTATGACAACATTTCTACTCAGTGTAAACTTATTCATCATAAAAGCATTATTATTTATTGGTTAACAACAGGTCAAAATCATTGATCTTAAGAAGATTTTGACCCCTGCCTTAACATGCAAATTGTATGAAAACAATAGATGTGAAGTTATGGAGCTTCAGGAAAGATTTCAAAATATCATTTTTTGGTTTGCTCGGGTAATCTACTACCACTGAGGATATTAGATTCATAAAAAATTTAATTAATTAAATTGCCCTGTATGTCAGTAGATTGAGGAAGAATAAGTGTTATGATAAGCATAGACTGGTCAAGATTTTTCTTGAAAATTTAGAAATGGTGAAATTGTTTTTCACCATTTCAGAGAGAGGTTTCCATGTTTTCAATGACCAAACTGTTTCTCAACGGCAGTATCTTACCAGTTTGCAACAACAGTCTCAGGCATGGTTGGATGGCAGTAAAAAGAATTAAATTAAGTATTCTAGAGGTACTCCTTGTATTGTATCTTGATAAAAAAAGTAAATATACCTATCAGGGACGTTACTACAGATATTACAGACATTACTGTAGATATTAGTGTTTTTCTAAATTAACCAAACCATGGCTAAATGCAGATATCATAGACAACACAGTTTCTATTCCTGACTACAGCTTGTTTCACATTGACCACTTCAATAGACGGGGAGTAGGAGTCTGTGTTTATTAACCTACCAGGTTGGTCTAGTGGTGAACTCATCATTGCAAATGGAGAGTTCTAAGGTTCAAATCCTAGCAAAGCCAGTTACTTTTATACGAATTTGAATACTAGATAGTGGATACCGGTGTTCTTTGTTGGTTGGGTTTTAAACCATACATCCCCAGGAATGGTCGACCTAAGACTGTACCAGACTGCACTTCATTTATATTCATAGATATCATCCTCTGAAGTAACGTCTTACAGTGGTTCCAGAGGCTAAGCAGAAAAAGAAAATTCTGTGTTTATTCAATCACAGCTTCAAGAAGCAAGGAGGAAATGTTCAGTTCAGTTTAATACTCTCTAGATCTATTAATAAAAATATTAATATTATTATTAATAAAAATATGTCATTGTCCTTGATTGTGTGTTTGCCTGTAAGGCATCTTATCTCTATTATGTTTACCATTTACCAACCTCCACTCGACAACACCCATGGTGTATTTGATTTTATGCACTCTATTGCTATAAAAAAACCATTTTTTATTTGATAATACTTTCCAGATATCATGTGACAATTATAATGTGATAAACAGCAGATCCTCTTCAGCTTTATGTTTGATCTAACTGCAGATCTTGGTTTTTCACAATTTGTAACTTAGGGAACCTGTATACAATGCAATGAACAAGTCAGCCTTCCTGAACTTGTATTACTGAATAATACAGACCTCATTAACATGATTGAATATTTACTGTCTGTTGGACTGATCGATCACATTATCATCATGGCACATATGCATACTGTCCCTCTATCAGTATTTGCAACCGGCCAATTGTGGTTTAACTTTAAAAGAGGAAATTATGTTGCCATAAATAAGATGTTGAAAGAGACTGACTTTAATTTTCTAACTGACAACAGATGATGAATTGACCTAGTCTAAATTCTATGAAATTATTAATTACCATATTGCCCATGACATATTGCCATGACAAAAAATAGAGTACAATATAAACAAACATGGATGAATGCTCAGTTGTTTGATGCCAAAAAGAAAAGAAGATTAGGCTAAATACTATAGAACTGGTGATTGTGCCAGTTATACTGCATTCAGATCATTATCTAATGAGTTAATTCAACAGGCACATGAGTTGAATGCTAAATATAATGATGGTTTAACCCACTGGATTGGTGTATTGGTGTATTGTCTTCCCAAATTAGCTGATTTGGAAGTCAAGAGTTCCAGCATTCAAGTCCTAGTAAAGTCAGTTATTTTTACACGGATTTGAATACTAGATTGTGGATACCGGTGCTCTTTGGTGGTTGGGTTTCAGTTAACCACACATCTCAGGAATGGTCGAACTGAGACTGTACAAGACTACACTTCACTTACACTCATACATATCATCCTCATTCATCCTCTGAAGTATTATCTGAACGGTAATTACCGGAGGCTAAACAGGAAAAAGAAAGAAAAGAGAAATATAATGGTGGTGTTCTAACAAACAGAAAATCATTTTTCAAATTTATAAGTACAAAACTCAATCATAAGGAATGAATGGGTGCTGATTTTTTTAAGAATTCCATTGGTGTGGTCATTGATAGTTATGATATCGTTGATATCCTTGCTAAAGAGCTTTCTAAGGTGTTTTCTACCTAACTGGATGAGGCAGTCTCCTCAATTGAATTCAGTGAATAATTTGTACAGAAGTTTTTGGATAATGTGGACATCAGCCCTTGGCCCAGACAGAATAACCTGTCCTTACTGTCTAACTGTTCTGAGGCTCTTGCTAAATCTCTTACAATTTTGATTAATAGATCTATCAAAAATGGGATTATTCCAACTTCTTGGTGCACTTCAGCTATTATTACTATTTACAAAAGAAAGGGAGACTACGTATCACCTGCTAACTGTAGACCAGTAAGTGTAATCTTCATTAAGTAAAATTATGGAAGGCGCTGTTCAAAGAATGTAACGGATTTTGTTTTGAACTATGCTATGATTTCACGCTGTCAACATGGTTTCCTTAATGGCGGATGTGTTGTATCCAATCTGTTGACCGTTCTCTATGACTGGCTTCAAGTAATTGATGTACAAAACTCAATAGATGTTACTTGGACTTTGAGCACAATTTTGACAGTCCCTCAAGTAGATTACATCATAAATTGGAACATTACAGAATTCATGGCCCCATTTGCCAGTGGATTAAGGAGTTCTTGATCAGTTGTATCTTCTTTGTAAATTACTTACAACTAAGTTGCATAAATTTTGAGTTTCCAACGAAGTCACACAAGGTACGTGTATTAGCCCAGTTAAGTTTGCAATCTATGTTTGCAGTATCATTTATGGATTGCTGTCTTGCTTTGGTATGTATGTAAATGATACTTAGTTCAAACAATACTTAGCTCCATCTGCAGGTGTTTTTAAGAGTTGACTGGATAAGATATTGCAGATTATCATAGATGATTGCTATTTGTGTCGATTGACTGTAGTGTGACTTTATTGACTTCTGAATCCTCATTTATGTATTGACTTAATTTATTTTCTTTATTTGATATACTGCATTGTATTTTTTCTTTTTTTTTGTATTTTCACATGTCTAAGACTCACAAGTGTAATGCTTTAGCCTAAATAATACAATAATATTAATTTTAGGTTTGTAAACTGGATTTATTTGGAAATGCATCTGAAGAGAAGGAAGTTGCACAGATTGCTAGTAAATTAATTGAAGCTCGTGCAAATAAGAGCTACAACATATTCCATATACTTGGAGAATTTATTTCAGAGAAATGTCTTCTAGATGTTGTTTTGCCTTTAAAAGAGGTAAATATCTTTAATTAAATATCACTTTTTATTCTAGTATAAAGATCTTATTAAAAAAAAATTTTTTAACAAAAACTTTGTAAACTTACTATTTAGTCAGGCTGTCTTTGAATTCGCAAAAAATAGTTGAAAATTTTATTTTAAAGTGAATAATTTAAAATTGGTTTTATAAGTTTTTAAAATCAATTTTAAATTATTGAAAATTGGTTTTAAAAACTTATAATTACAGGACAGTTAGAGCTGATGAAGAAACTGGCTAAAAATCATTTTTAAAAACCCAAAATAAAGCTTTCACTGGATGAATCATAGTAATGGGAATAAAATCACTGTACCTTATGTTAGTTTACTTAAGAGCCGAATAAATACTTTTATTCATAAATTGTAACCAAAATAAATATATTTTGTTTTTTAAAAAGGATTAAGAGGATAAGTTTCAGGCTCAAAAGCTGTCCATGTATCCATGAGGAACATGGGAGGTGTAAATAAGAGTAAAAAAAAGAAATGAAAATGAAGTTTATGTTCAATTTTATAATAAATAAAGTAGTTTAATAAATACCTGTATTAAATAGTTTATTGTTCTATGATTAAACAAACATACCCTAAAAATATAAAACAAAAGTCAAATTATGCAAATCATATTAAAAATAAATTACAACATCCAGAAGCTGTTAATAAAAATGTTTAACCCATCACGCAGCTTTTGTATGATACACGGCTTACACACACAACTTAATTTAAGATATTTATCATTTTATTTAAATATAATATTTTTTGTATATTTAATTCAATAATTCTAACTAAAGCGCACATACATACCATATTTCATTCACGTGGGTGTGACAGTACTAGCGCCGCTTTAAATATTATTCATTTATTTAATTTCACTACTTACCTGTGACGTTACAACATAGCAGATGACTACAGTAGTTATACATCAGTGCTACACTAGCAGTCCTTGCGGTGGGAGGGGGTTACTAATGACGCACTGTACCCACTTAGCCACTAGTTTATTTAGAGCATTTTTTGGGGTAGGATGCAATTTTGTAAAATACTTTTTTTGAATTATTATTTTTTAATTGTTAACAAATATGCCTAAGAAAAATAAGACCTTAATTAGGTGAGATTTCAAGATACTGAGGGTAACCCTGCTCTACAGCCTTACCCCCTTGACCTTTTAAGTTGAAAATTTAATGGCATCAATATAGAAGTAATCTGACAAAGTTTGGTCAAAATCGGTCAAGTAGTTCTGATGATATAAGGTGTGAAACACCGAACATACACATCTACATGCGAACATTTCCATCCAGTTTTTGTTTTTTTTGGGTTCCTTAGGTGTCAAAATGTAAAATCCAGTGAAAATCACGTATGCCCAAATTAGACCAATATCAATACATTCCCTTTTAAAGCTATAGCTCTGCTGCAACGCTATGTGGGAACGTAATACGATATTAAAAAATATTTGTTAATTAATAAAGATACTCATCAAAAATCTCTGTGTTAATAGAATAAATATAAAAAAATACAGAATGAGGTCATCTTTAGGCAGTCCCAATTATTAGCATAACGTTAGCTTAAAAGCCTCTCAACTACTGAAATCTGCATCTCAGATTTCCCATCACTCTCTTAAGTCTGTACAGAGTCTGGTAAGATAAAAATTTACTAAAGAAAGATCGAGGTAGCATGAACATTAAATCAAACATGAAAAAAATTTAAATGAAGAAAATAACTGTTTAATAATTATTTTGGTAGAAAACTGAAACAAAAAGGAAGTAGGTTTTTTAATTTTGAATTTCTAAAAGACTATTTTGATTATTGGATATTAATTCCCCAGTACCATCATTCAACAATGAAGTTTCTTCATTATTATTAATTATGAAAACCTGCATTTCATTTCTTACATTACCATATATATATATATATATTTACATACTCATTCATGCAATACAGTTTAAAAAACTGTAAAACAGAATAAATTATATACAGTTTAATTTTTGACAGATGAAAGAATGACAGTCACTGATGTACTTTACCTATATTTTAAAAAACTTCAGTTAACTAAATTTGTACATATTCACATAATAAAGCAATTCACAGTGCAAAAGCACTTCTGAAAAAAAAAAACAGTCTTTAATCCTTTAAAGTGTTTTGCCATAATATTACGCTGTCAAGTATTGCATCCCCATGCGTTTTGCTGTAATATTATGTATTCTGTCATGCCATCAGATTCTACACTTTAGCAACTGCAATTTGTACTAAAAGGTTAGACTAAATGTAGTACGTTTAAAATGGTTTTTTCTGTATAATTACTATTATACAATGAATAATAACAAAGTCTGAAAGGAACAAAACATTTCTTATTCGTTCTGTGTTTCATCCTAGCTGTTCCATAGTTTGACTTTTCATACACATTTGGTTTGTAGTTTCTTGGTTATATTTTCGTATATGAACGTTTTAGTAATTTTCTACTGATTTGCAGAGTTTGTGTTGTATATTTTTATTTTAGTTCAGTTTATTCTGAAGAAAAATGTGGTGATAGTGCTTAGATTTGGTGTTTACGCAATATGTGAATTGTTTTCTTGTTTTAGTTTATGGTTTAAGGTTATAAAATAGTTATTTATTATAGTACATTTTATTTAAAAAAAATTACAAGATAAATTAAACCATGTCAGGTGCAAGTACATGCAAACATTTGAACGATGCTAAAATAGAAAAATTGTTGGATGACCTATCATCTATTTCAAAACGATCTGATGTTGAACATTTAGATTTTATTCAGTTTGATACAGATAGTGAGGATGAATCTGATAATATATTTACAAATTTAGGTTTTGGGGGTTGTAGGATTTATTTGGATTCTAGGGATGCAGTTCATGTACCACTAGATATAAATGATGATAACTTTGTTTGGGAGGTATGGAAAATTATTCTAGTAATAGTGAGGAATTTATATGTGATCCTGGACCATAAGTGAATTTTAACAATATTTCAGAAACATTTAAGTATATTCTTTTGACTAATGTGGTGTGGATAAAATTGTAGAAAACAACAGATATGCACAAGAAAGGGGAAAATTAGGTATGTTGTTTTCAATGTTTTCTCGGCAATGGAAATTGTCTGACTGTAGCAATGATGATATTTATTTACTAATAGCAATGTTTACTCTAATGGGCATATCGCAGAGACCAACCATACGTTTATATTTTTCAAAAACTCCCTCCTCCCTTATTGGAATCTAGAATATTCTCTACTATTATGACATGTGATCAGTATCAATTACTGTCAAATTTTTTACACTTTTCTGACAATACTGAATTAAATAACTATCAAGGACCAAAAGATTATTCAAAATTGTTCCTATTTTGTCTCGCCAAAATAGTAAATTCCAGGCAGTTTATGTTTTATGAAAGAACATTTGCATAGACGAATCTTTACTTTTTTTGGAAAGGCTTCTTATCTTTTCATCAGTACATACCATTGAAGGCAGCAAAGTTCAGTGTAAAGACATTTGAACTGTGTGAATCTACCACAGGCTATACATGATCTTTCATGGTGTATACTGGAAAAAATATACAGTTTGATTTAGCTCTTATCACTTCTGAATCAAATAAATCAGAGTATAGTCTTGACACTGAAAACCTGTCGGGTAAGGGATATACTTTGTGGATAATACTACTGGCTTACTGGCTACAATAGTCCTAAATTAGCTAAATTATTAAAAATAAATAAAACTGATTGTGTAGGGACACTTAGGCTTAATAGAAAAAATGTTCCAGTTAACTTTAAAAATATAAAATTAGCAAAAGGTGAAATTACAGTGTAACATATCTGTGTTCAAATAGTGTGATAAGCATGTAGTTTTATTCATGTAACCTATCACAACGTGGAAATGGTTAAAAAACAAACAAATACAATAAAACTGAATTGAAGCCATCCACATGTACAGGACATAATTTATAGACCAAAATATCAGGACCAAATGTTACAATGCTATGCTGTAGGATGTAAACGTGAAAAAAATGGTACACAAAACTGTTTAAAAAATTAATTAATGTTACAATTTAAAATTCATTTATTATTTGAAAAAGTAATAACCTCCAGGCAGACATCTGGCCTTTAGATTAGCTTTAATTAGTGAATTAATTCAGGAACACAACAAAAATAAGAAATCATCTTCCAGCTGCCCATCATTCCATCCTCATCCAGCAAGATTGACAGAGAAACATTTCCCAAAAAAATTCCAGCAGTTGGCAAGAAAGCCAGTCCTCAAAAGAGATATACTGTATGTTACAAGAATGGAAAAAGGAAGGAATCATCTTCATATTGGTGTCCAAATTGTGAGGCTGGTTTCTGTGTAGATCCTTGCTTTCAGATTTACCAAACAAAAATAAATTTTTAGAGGTAAGAAGTGCAATTTTTTTTTTAATGTACATATGTTTTTTTTTATAAGATGTAATTATATTGAAATTTTTCTACTAGTATCATGAATATAAAGCGAAGTACATGCAGTTAAAGTTCAAGAACACGACCTGCTGTCACTTAATAAAATAATCCACGCAGTTAGGGGATATTACTCATCATCATAATTAATGGGTTAAAGGGTTAAAAGAAGCAGTAAATGTAATAAACTTAACACAATAATTGTAACTGATCATAATGAA
The DNA here is from genome assembly GCF_047948215.1 of Lycorma delicatula. NCBI lineage: Eukaryota > Metazoa > Arthropoda > Insecta > Hemiptera > Fulgoridae > Lycorma > Lycorma delicatula. Next base: position 93,706,537 of record NC_134462.1, read on the forward strand.
AATAGTTTTATATTAATAACCATTCACATATTAACTAACAGTTCCTGTAGTTGTTAAATTTTAATCTATAGCTTGATAGATATAAATAGGTAGAATATGAGGGTAGATTTAATTGGATAAGTAGATTTCAGTCTGGGTTTTATAGTTTTTTTTTTCAAGGGCTTTAATATAAAATAAACTAGGAAAAAAAAAATAGTAAAAATTGATTGAAAATGTCTTCCTTTTTTAATTGTACAAAGTCTGTGTGTATTATAAGTCTTTGTATGTTATTAATATAATCTGGTCATTTTCAGGAACTGTCAAATAGTCTTTCACATAAAGTGATCCATAAAGCTGCTGAATGCTTACGACAATTGGTACTCGGATTGGTTGATAATAAATTTGTTAATACTGAATCTATGCTTATTTTTGCATATGGAGTTACATCAGAAAGCATTCCTTCATTAGTAAATCATAATACTGCTTCCGATGAAAAAAATAAGAAACAGAAAGAAACATCAGTGCCATTAAAACCTGATTCTTTTTTGATACCAGAAGGTACTTAAAATTTATATGTTATTCTAAACTTAACAGGGATTTTTTAGAACACGTCTTTAATGGGTTTTTAGAGTTGCATGCTTAAATTTATCATTTATTGCACTATTTATGTACCATTATCTATTTCAGTTGCTCAACAGTAAGTGTTTAAGTTATTAAAGAAATGTAAATACTTACGATATAAAAGTACTGAATTAAGTAAGAAACGTAATTGAATGAACAACAATACTAACCTACAATGACTAACTAATATTCATCTGTATTTAAGTGCCTCATCAATGAATATGCATATCTATAACAGCTGCCTAGACTAGTACCTTTTTTTTTGTCTTCAGTCATTTGACTGGTTTGATGCAGCTCTCCAAGATTCCCCATCTAGTGCTAGTACCAATATAACTGAAATAACCTTATTCCTTTTATATTGTACTAATTCATATAAATTGAATTGATTTTGGTAAAAATATTTTCAATTTGTCAAAAAAGTTTTTAATTTATACTTTACAAAGAAAAAAAACTGTACAAAGAATATTTTATTTAGTTACTATTAAAAAAGGAAAAATAGTAACATCAAAATTACTGGAAATGCAAATAATCAGACCAGAATTCCTTAAGCTATCTCTGAAAATGCAAGGCAAGGATTTAATGGAATTGTTTTAATTTCCTCCAAAAAAACAATTTAGAAAGGAAGGGTTGAGAGTATTAAGACAAAGTGCATGACAGTTTCTTTTCTATTAGGTAAAAAAAAGGAGGCAATTTCAGATGTGTTTTAGAACCAATATATTAGTTACGTGTCCTTATATGTTTTGGTACAAATGGTGTAAAACAAAGGTTTTACACCATTTGTACTAAATAAAAATCAATCCTCAAATAATAAAGTATTAACAATCTCATCTTCCTTATTAAAATATATGTCTAGCATATCCAAAAATGCAATAAATAAAAAAATATATAAAAAATAATGATGTTTCTTATCATTTTAGCAATGTCCATTATTATTCATATATTTGCTATTTTTCTTTTCAGATCCAAAAACACGACCAAAATTTCAAACCAAACAGTGTGCTAAAACAAATGCACACGTGTTAGTGGAATTTGGCTTACAGTTATATCATTTTCTTTTGAAGAGGGATAAAGTTAAAGGTCCTGAGTTCAGGCCACATTTAGATCCAGTCGTTTCTCTTTTGTACAGTTGTCTTACATCACAACATATGAAGGTATCGATAAAGATTAATTTTTTAATATTTTTGTGTTTATGTTTATATGTTCACCCTTATTGGATGGAAGCTATGTATATAACTTGTTTCCCACAGAAACAAACACGTGTTGCTTTATACTGTTAGTCATAAACTAAACTTTCTTATCACAGTGAAATATGTAAAGCATCTGAGATACAATTAGTACTGATCAAACAAATTATAGCCACTGATCAGAAATGAATTTTTATATAATGTGAAATATGCCAAGCCTGTTCAGGATTCGAACCCAGGATCTGCTGTATGAAAACCAGAGATGCTACCACTTCACTCCACCATAGAGGTCAACAGATAGTGTTCATTATTTGATTGGCTGTACAATGTTCATTACATAACTTATGGAAAACAGAGTGAAGGTAATGGGAGTTTTAGAGCTGAAGATCACCTGTATTCCAGTGGATTTGGAATTTTGATGTGAAACAATATATAAATATGAATATTTAATACAAGTTAATCTTTCTTTTTTTTTTTGACAATATTTGTTCTGAATGTTATATGATGAACAAATTGTTAATGTTATTATAATATTTTTATGAATGTACTTTAATCAAAGTATTTATCATTTGTATTATTTGATAAGTTTAATTAATTAAGTTTTAAAGTGAGTTCATGAGGAGGAAGGGAGAAGAATAATCAATGAATACTTTTAAAAGTTATTAATTCTTAGAATAATGGGTTAATTTTTATTTTTTTATGTACTTGTTATGTTATTCATTTGTTAGTTATGAAATCTTGTTATTAATCGTTTTATGTGTATTCAGTTTTTATGGATAAAAATATTCATTAGATTTTAGGTATAAAATTGAAAAAATCTCATTTTGTATATTTTTTAGGATTTTTTGTTGAATTTATATTATTTGAAATTGTTCATGTGTTTTAACCTTTTCTTGATGGTTTAATTTAGATATGAATAGAATAATTTTTTTTAATGACTAAATTAATTAATTTTTCTTTTTATTACAGATAAATTCACTAGCTATTCAGTGTCTCTGCTGGATTTTGAAAAAGGATTTACCATCTGTAAAAGATCATATTAAAAAAATTACCCAATCACTGTTTTCAATTTTACATAAATATGCTGCTGCTGGACTTAGCAAAGGAGATAATTTTGATCTAGTCATGGCTGCTTTTAAGGTACGAAATTTGTTCATTTTATTGCATTGATTGATAAATAACTATAGTTACTAGAAATAATTTCATGCCCTTTCTTATTTAATAATTTTATTCCTCTCTCCAGATTCCATTTGTAGGTTTCATTTTTTACCTCCTGTTTTGGTAATTGGGCACTAAATATTATTTTTCATAGGAAGACTAAACATTATTTAACCATTGAAATTTCATTATTACTTAATATCCCTTTGTTTTTAAGTTGATATTCGTGGTAATGTGGTAGGGGTAAGTTGGAATTGCAGAACTGCATTGGACTGGTAGCAAATATCTTCAATCAGATGATTTTACCATTTATTACTCTGGCTATGACACCATTAGAAGAAATGGGGTTGTTTTAATAGCTTGCAAAAACATCTCTCAAGCAGTTGAAAGCTTTAGAATAATGAACAAATGCATTGTGTCCATCTGAATAAGAGGAAGACTGCTGAGTGTACCCTCATAGCCTATGCCCCAACAACAGGCGCTTCGGAAGATGTTCTAGAGGCATTTACCAATGTCCTGCAAAGATCCATTGAGGCAACACCAAAACAGGATATTTTCTACATCATTGGAGATTTCAATGCCAGTGGACAGTCAACAAGAAGCAGGCATTGTTGGGCCAGTTGGACTAGGTGAAAGGAATGAGGAAGGAACTAGGGTGATCGCCTAGTTCAGTTCTGCTTGGAAAACAGCGTGATAATTAAAACATTTGGTTCAAATGGCACAAATGGTGGCTTTACACATGGACAGTGCCCATTGGACCACATCAGAATCAAATCAAATCAACATTTTATACATTCGACGATGCAAAAGTTTAGTGACACAATGAAAACATATTCTGGTACAGATTGGAATTCAAATTATGAACTCCCAGTAGCCAAAATAAAAACCAGATTTGCAAAAATCAAAAGGGCACATTTCACCTAAAACATTTGATGTGTCAAGGATGCCAACAGCATATTTGATCGAGGTAAAAAATCGTTTTAGATTATTTAATATGGATGAAAGCCAACTAGAAGAATTATGGAAAAGCATCAACTCAATAATCATGGATGTTGCAAAAGAGCGTGTCCCATTAAAACAACCTCAGAAAAGGAACTAATGGCTATCAGAAAACACCATAAAAATTGCAGATCAATGAAGATTAGCCAGAGCAAATGGTAATCAAGATGAAGGAGGCATCTAAATGTGGAATTTCAGGGAGCCACTAGAAAGGACGAAGAGGTGTATTGGGAAAATCTATAAAAAGATCTGGAACATGAATTTGGTAAGGAACACACCAGAAATCTCTTCGCACAAGTCAAGAAAATAAGAATTCACTGCTCGCCAAAGTACATTGAGAGATGGTAATAGGAAAGATTTAACAGATCAGAAAGCAGTAAGGAACAGATGGAACGAAATTATATCAGAAAATGAGGAAGTCCGACACATGGCCCTGTGATTGGAAGAGATCAATCTTCATCCCATTACGTAATAAAGGAGATGCTAGAGAATGTTAAAATTATCGAACAATAGCTTTGATCTCACATGCCAGCAAAATACTTCTGAAACTCATAGAAGAATGAATGAGACCATTTGTCGAAGCAAAACTGCCTGATGTTCAGACAGGATTCAGGCGTGGCCATGGCACTCGCAATCACATTGCAAATCTGCGCTGGATTATGGAAAAGTGCTATGAATACCAGAATGAGCTGTACATCTGCTTTATAGACTACAGCAAAGCTTTCGACTGCATCCAACATGCAAAATTGTATGAAGCCCTAAAGAAATTAGGCATGCCACCTCATACCATTCACATGGATCAAGAAGCAATGGTTAGATCATCAGCTGGGGACACTGATTGGTTTCAAATTGGTAAAGGCATAAGGCAAAGGTGCATCCTTTTGCCGTTCCTTTTTAATTTGTACGCAGAAATTATGAGGAATGCACAACTAGATGAGTCGGATGTTGGAGTAAAATTAGGCAGTTGGAACATCAATAATTTGTGGTATGCAGATGACGCAACTTTATTAGCTAAAACAAAAAGCGACTTGAAAATTTAATTCAGAGAATCAAAGATGAAGGTGAAAAATTAGATCAGTATGTCAATATTAAGAAGACAAAAATAATGACTACTGTAGGTGATTGTAATGTCAGGGTAAAAATCAATGGCAATGAAATTGAATGTATCCAAGATTTCATTTTCCTTGGTTCCAAGATCAACTGCAATGCAGAATCGGCACCTGAAATTAAATGTTGTATAGTACTTGGACATGATGCTTAGTATGCAGAAGGTGTGGAAAACTGGAGATGTCGGATTGGATACAAAATGCAGACTCATGCAGGCGATAGATAGTTTTTCCAATTATCATATATGGTTATGAGAGTTGGACTCTTAGGAAATCAGAACGATGGAAAATCAATGCGTTCGAGTTGTGATGATGGCAAAGTCTGTTGAGAATGCCATGGAGTGTCAAAATCACAAAGAAGCCCTCGAATGTATAAAACCAGAAATTTCACTCGAAGCTAAAATTGCAAGACTTAAACTGACATAATTTGGCATGTCATGAGCGCTAATTGCTGAGAAACATTGGTTTTGCTCAGTATGGTCAGTGGAAAAAGAAAAACAGGACAACCACAGACACGCTGGCTTGATACCATCAAAAGCAACACCAGCAAGACAATAGCACAGCTTAAAGAAGCCGTATATGATTAACAATCATAGAAAACATTCATTATGATAATGATGAAGATGAGCTATTTAGTTGTGTTCGACCCTTGGCAATTCTACATTAGGGATTTAGGATCCTAGCCATCATGCCTAGGACCCTAAATCCCTAAATGTTATTACTTAAGTATTTTTATTTTGTATTGCTTTTTTACCACCTTGAAGAAAATGAATAAAACATACTAGAATAAGTGGACACTTTGTTAAAGAATATATATTGAATGAATGCAGTTAGCTCTAACATGTATGTAAAGGCAGTGGTTGCTTAGATTATTGTTCAAAATTCTTCTCAATATTCATATTATCTTTTCTTTTGCCCTGCTTTTCTGGGGGGAGAACTAAAAGTCAGATCACCTTGAAACTTCAAGGTCAGGAGGAAGTGGCCTCATTTATGACAATTTTGTGGTGTAAGCTACATTGTTATCTATTGTCAACCATATCGGAGTTCTTTGAGGAAGTTGCAATCTTTAATATCATTAATAAAGTGGAAAAATTCACTTCTGCAAATTTTTTTTTCAATTTTGTACATATACTTGCCGATGTAAACTAATCATGCAACTAAATGAATGTGAATAATTTTATCCCAGCCAAGCTACCTAACATAGAATCTATCACAGGTGTACTTAACTGTAGTTATTTTATAATTATGAAACATTTAATTTTGAGTAGAGTATAAGCTTAGTTGGTTGACACATGTATGATTAGAGCTAATTTGATTGTATCCTACCGTTTACAGAGTGTTCAACTTAAAAGAAGTCCCATCACTTAATTTAGTCTATAAATAATAGTTTACAGAATGTGTTGAAAATGATGTCCATCCACTAAAAAAAAAGTTGAGGAAAAACAGCTGTTTTAGTACAATAAATTTAGACCTTTGAAAAATGTTTAATAATCTTTGTGAGTATGGTACACTCGCTACCACTCTTGTTTCATCTGAACATTAATATCTTATCTTCAGGTGGTACAGCTTAGTCCTACAATGAGCACATGAAGAATTTCTACATGACAACATTCCACAGAGTACAGTGTAGAGAATATTACATGCTCATGGACTGTGTTCTTATCATGTACAGAAAGTTCAACACCTTCAGTTGGGTAACCATACCAGATGACTATAGTTTTGTCAATAGGTTAACAATAATTACCACTTAATTCCATTCATACTATTTTCGAATGAAGCTACTTTTATGTTTATTGACATAACACACTAAATTCACATTGGTGGTCTGAAGAAAAACCACATATTGTAGTTGAATCAAATTTCCAGCAACAATTTTTGGTGAATGTTTGATGTGGTATGATCGACAACTTAATATTTCATATTCGAACAAAGTGTCATGGGGAGAATTTTTAAGCCATAAATTTCTTACAGTGCTTGAAAACTTCTCATTAGCAAACTGAATGGATTTGTAATATCAACTTAATGGAGCACAAACACATTTTACAAATGAAGTAAGACAATTCTTAAATGAAAATGTTATTGGTAAATGGATCGTATGCAGAGGACTGGTAGATTGGCCACCTAGATCACTGGACCTTACTCCCTTAAATTACTGTTATGGGTATGCATGAAATGCGAAATGTACAAGCAAAGACTAGACAAACATTATGAATAGATCGCTTGCATTCTCAATCCTGCTGCCCTCATGAAAGAACATGAACATATTAGGTTAGTGACAGAAAATGGAGGAAATGCATTGAAATGTGTATCAATGTCAAAGGTCAGATTTTCAAACATTTATTAGTCATTTAACAAAGTTATCTCACTTCAAACTTAAAAATATGTATTTTTCATCACTGACTAATTCTGTTTTACGTTGATATCATGAAAACTACAGGAAATACAGTTCTGGGACCTATTTTATTCGTTTTTGCAAGTCAAAAAATATAAGAAACTATCAAGTTTACTCTTTAAATAAGACCTGAAAAATTTAATTATGACCAGGAGAACTGAAAGTTTTTGCTAGACGTAACTCTATAACAAAGCATTTTTGGACATATGTTTGTATGAACTTTTTTCCTTATTTCAAGCTCTTGAATCATTTCCAAAATTATTTGTCTTTCCTCCTGAATTACTCTGTACATTATTTTTTAATTAAACATTTTTTTATAAAAAAAAAAATTGTTACAGGCAGTTGCAGTTATAGTAAGAGATGTAAAATGTTATAAACTGGAGAATGATCAGTTACAAGCATTGTTATTATATTGTGAACAAGATATACATGATCATAGCCGTCAGGCAACTGCTTTTACATTATTAAAGGCAATATTAGGACGCAAATTAAATATACCTGAACTTCATGAAGTTATGGTTAAAGTTGAAGAACTAAGCATAACTTCACATCTAGATCACAGTAGACTTCAAGCTAGACAGGTAATTTATACACAAAACCTTTAATAGTTAATAATATTTAACCAAAAGTTTACAGTAATAAATAAAAATATTTGAAAATTAAACATTTTTTATGTTATTTAAAAAAATACATTCATGACATACTCTAAAATTATGTCATTTACTTTTTTTGAAGAAATACAATTTATCTTATTCTTTTATATAAAAAATATTAGGCATCAGCTTGAGCTGCCTCAAGAAATAATCCCGCTACTTTCTTCATGATCTTCCAAACTTATTCATCCTTCACCCTAATACTTTTCAACTATCATTGAAAAATAATCATATTCTCAAGTGCTTAAATTTATACTGTTTCTTTCTTCAGTTAGGTCATTAATAGAAGAGATGTTCAGGACATTTGCTATCACAGTGTTCCTCAGTGTAACATTCAGGACTTCTCTTTTAACATCTTGACCTTCTAAAGGCAAGGTCAGGAATCCCTTCCTAAGAGGGGAATTGCCTTGTGAAGATTCCAGTCACCACACCATCCCCTCATTCCTAGTCCTGATGGGCTTTACTGATTGTTATCTTATTGGCTGCAGACATTGATTATATAACTCACTCATCAGCTGGACTTCTGAAAGGATGCCAGCAATGCACATTTCCATCTATGATTTATGCACATCTTTTAACTTTGTTTTAGTCTTCTTTAGATGTCTTCACTTTTCTATCCTACTTGATAGCCCTCACAACTGTTAACCATTTCAATGGAAGCATGAATCCAGTCCCTCATTTTAGTTAACTGAAGAAGCCTATTATTCGTGTTAATTCCTATTGACTGCAAAGCAAAACCTGTTCATCCTTTGTGTCTAAATTTAGACAAAAACCATAAAGGACTCATACCACTTCAATACTGTTAATGTAATAGCAATGAATTTGACCTCTAACTGCCCTAAGATCAAGTAGTTTTAATTTATCACAAACACACAACCTAAGCTAATCAGGAACTCCTCTCCATAAATTTTCAAGCATTTGAAATGCTTGAACATTATTTAAATTTACTAAACCTCCAGTCTGGTCCACTTTTGATAGTGACTAGTTTTTTAATAGCTTTCAAAATTTCATATTTTAGACTTAAACTTGTAAAAAAAATTTGTCACAGAACTACTTTCTGATCTACATGTAATATGAGGTCTGTTCAGAAAATAACCAAACATTTTTAATTACATACCTAATTACATTTTACTGCATATCTAGTGATATGCAGTTGTAAGCATTGTATTCCACATAACCTCCTCTGTAACCACAAGTTCATGGATTGTTGATTCTCGTTTTGTTGTTTTTGTGTAATTGTTATTTGAGTGTAACAAATTTGTTGTTTAAGTGTTAGTGATTTTTGTAATGTGCGATTTTCATGAACAGCAATACAACAGAAATTTTTTCCTGAAACTGGGGAAAACTTTCACAGAAACATTTAAACTTTTGAAAAAGTTTATGGAGATGTTGCTCTGGGTCATGCAGAATGTTACGAATGGTTTTCACAACTTAAAAGTGGTCATCAGTCAGTTGGAAGGTCGTCAGGTTGGAAGGTCAAGTGGTCATCAGTCAGTTTTAAAAGTAGTCATCAGTCCCTTGACCAGGAAGGCTGTCAACTTCCAACTGATGACACCAGTGTTTTGATTTTTTCAGAAAATTGACGATCTGATATGTGCAAATCGCTGATTGACTGTCAGAGAACTTGCACAAGAAGTTAGCATCTCAATTGGGTCATGCCATGACATTTTGACTAAAAAATTGAACATACATAGAGTTGCAGCAGTTTGTTCCTCATTTAATGACAGAACAGCAGAAAAACATCAAGTGCATGTTTGACGGCAACTTCTTGAACAAGCCAATGACAATGAAACATTCATGCAAAGGATCATAACAAGAGGCAAAGGTTGGGTTTATGTTACAACATCAAGACAAATGTTCAATCATCACAATGGATTGGCAAACTTGATGTGATGTCAAAGTGATGCTCTGTGTTTTTTTAAATTTTAATGGAATTGTGCATTTTGAATTCTTGCCTCAAGATGAAACGGTGAACCGTGCATACTATCAGGGCGTTTTACAACGGTTACTTGAAGAAATCCATAAATGAGACCAGAGTTGTGGCAAGAAAACTCAATGGTTCCTTCACCACAACAATGCACCTGTTCACTCAGCTTTGTCAGTTTTCTGTCAAAAATCAGATGACTGTCCTCCTCCAGCCTCAGATTTGCCAAATCACATTGCAATTTTTTCTTATTTTAATTTATTATTAATCATGGCCTAAAGACTTTGACAACTGCTTTAAAGACAAGCTTTAAAATCTAGAAAAACATAATCTGCTAAAAAATTCCAAAATATAGTACACCAGACATGAATTTGTTAAACTTTCCTTATTGATAAGGATGAAAATCATTCTCTTATTACAGTGTTACTTTATTTTCTTTTGTAAGAAAAAGAATCTGTTTAAATGTCAGTGGATCACAGTTGAAGAAAAGAAGAATGCTGGTGATTAAATTGTCACCATGCAGAAGCCATTCATTATTATTTTTGTCTATTAACACTGACACCTTTTTGTGATTGGATATTTTAACTTCTCTGATTTTATGTAACAAAAGAAATCTTCATTTTAAGCATATATAGCATGTGTGTATGTCTTAAAATTCTGTTTCGATTTCTATTACATTATTCTGAACATTAGAATTTTTTTGTTTTACTACATAAACAAAAATATTCAAAATAAAGAAAAGGTATATTTTTACAAAAAAAAATTAATTTTATGACTTCTCATTTAATAACTGAAAAAGCTTTTACAATAAAAATCTGATAAGTTTTGCAGAATATTTTACAAAACGAATTAAAATTTTGATGCAACTGTTTTTTAAGTGTTCTTTTTCCACAATTTTATGTTTATCGTAATTTTTTCATTCGTTTATTCATTTAAAAGTATATAATGAACATATTGCATTATTTTCTAAAATATAAGATTTGGACAAGCTCAGAAATCTTGATTTTTTATGGTTCCAAAAACTGGAAACTCCATTTCTTGGATCTGGTTCCTCAGGTTCATCCATAATCTTACTCTCCTGATATTACTCCCAGTGATTACTGGTTATTCCACAAGCTGAAAATGTCTGTTAATAAGAATTGCAGTTGCTGATTTTCTTGTGATTTTTTTACTTTTGTTAATTATTTATTTACAGTATGTTATTTTTACTTACGTTATTATTCTATACTGTTTGTTATCTTTACTTATGAAACTGTTTTCATTTATTTTTATGGTACAATTTAATATCTTTTCAGATTGTGCTACAGTTTCTATCAGAATATCAGCTTGGTAAAAAATTTTCAAAGCACTTAAATTTTTACCTGACACAAGTAGACTATGATTTGCAAACTGGTAGAGAATCAGCTTTGGAAATGCTTCTCACACTTGTTAAATCTTTACCTGAGGTACTCTTCTTAAATGTGCATTTACTATTTATTATATATGTTTTTTTATTTATTTATTTATTTGTTATTACTTTTATCGTTGATAGTCTGTTAATTATAATTATTTGTCTATATGATCTTATTTGTAAAATTAAATGTAGTGGTTTCTGTGAATCTGTTATTCTTTCATACAAACACTACTCAACCAATAGACCTCTTATCTCTTTTTCTGTTTAGCCTCTAGAACCACTGTAAGGTATTACTTCAGAGGATGAATGAGGATGATATGTATTAATGTAAATGAAGTGTAGTTTTATACAGTCTCAGCTCACACATTCCTGAGATGTTTGGTTAATTGAAACTCAACCACCAAAGAACATCGGTATTCATTGTCTAATATTCAGATCCGTACAGAAGTAATTGCCTTTACTAGGATTTGAACGTTAGAACTCTTGACTTTGAAAACAGCTGATTTTTGATGATGAGTTTGTCACTAGACCAATAGACCTAGATTGTCAATAGACCTAGATTGGGTTAACCAATTGAGCTGAAATTTATTCATGAACATACCTTGGAAGAATATAGGACTATTGCCATTAAGAACGTTTCACTCTTTCAAGGTGGTGACCATTTTAATGGCTTATGGTAACAACCATGTTATATTCCTTGCTGATACTCAACTGATCAGTCAAATTCCGAAACTGCTTGTATAATTTGAGATAAATTTTCTACAAAAAAAATGTCTTTAATAGATCTCTTTTTATCGTTTTCAATATCTCTTTTGGTTGTCGAGAAAATTAGCTTTAAATGTGCAACAGTGTATGGCGCAGCAGCTAACTAACCACTGCCACTGTTACTAGTTGTGCAACACAACTGGCTGCACCTGCCTCTGGTTACTTGCTATTATTTTTAAGATTGGGGCAACCGTTCTGAAACTCTGATCACTCAAGAGATCTTTTGAGTCCTGTGTTGACCAAAATGTTACTCTGAAAAAATTGCAATACACTGATAGTTTTTATAAATTGAACAGATTTTAATTGTTATTTATCAAAATTATTCTCATAAGCCTAAGTATAATGAACACAATAGGAGTCCAGGAGGTGGAGCCTTCTGGGTAGACTGGAACCAGACCAGCTAGTATTTTTATAAAGTATTCTATAATTGCACTCCAAATTGTAGTCACTCACTGTACAATGTATTTTTGTTTTACTTTTTTACAGAATAGATTAAAAGAACATAGTGGTCTATTATTTGTTACTATTGCTGTACGACTTGTGAATGATGATGTCCCAGAATGTCGTCAAAAAGCTGCTGAAATAATTACATCTCTTTTACAACATGTTAATAAAAATGAAAAGAATAATCTTTTTGATATTGTTCTACTTTGGATGAAGGATAAAACAGTATGTATATATTTAAAAAACAATTTTTTTTATGTTCTTGTTAAGATTATTTATAAATAAAAATGAACTTTACTCCCCCTGATTGCTATTTGTGATTTAAATCTAAATGTGTGGAAATCTATTTTGGAAACTAATTTCCACAGTACCATGTGGATTGTCTTTGCTCCATAAATGAGTATTTTTAGAATTGGTGAATCTGTTTCTCATAAAAGTGGCTTCATCAGTAAATAATATTGAGTTTACCTTATCAGCATTGTCTAGAAGCCAATGATAGAAGTTTTACCACTGGGGGTAATCTATTGGCCACAAATTTTGAACCTTCTGCAGGCAGAAAGGATAAATATTTTCTTTTTGTAGGATGTGCCGCATTGTTTTTTGACAAAATAGTGCAATATGAAATTTGCCTAGTATTAGTGCCTGAGCTATATTGAATATGCTGAATCAAATGATGATTTACTTGGCGTTCAGCAGAAAACAAAATACCTTCAAAATTACCTTTTCATTCATAAATGCTGATATTCCAAAGAAAAAGTTTTTGTACTTGGAATTTGCCTTCCAGGAAATCTTTCCTGATATTCTCGTCGAGCAGTTTAAGAATTTCCATTATGGAATCCATAAACAAAAATTATATCGTCATATTCCTCGTTACAAACCTGAAATGGTATTTTAACACTATGATATGATAACAATACACTTCCTTTATCTGTATTATAATTTATGACAACAGATTAAAACGAAGTACACAATTTTCATTGTTGAGCAGTTGTTAGTATTGCCAATCTATACAATAAAATTTATTTTAATATTTCTAAAGTAATACAATTGCAATTGTATTGTAATTATATTACAATTGTACATTAGAATTTGTTTTTTTTACACAATTATTTTCTTTTACTTGTGTAAATTATTGAATAGTCACAGCTAAAATATTGTTTTATAAATTTTGTATTTCTTTTAAAATTATTTTCAATAATTAGCATTTTTGTTTTTAAAAAGAATGTTTATTACAGAAAGAATAATACAATTTTCTGTCCATTTTTCATCCATTTTGCTTCAGTAAAAAACCCTACAAGTTTTGTTACTAAATCTTTTGCATTTATTAGTCATTTAACAAAGTTATTGTACTACAAACCTAAAAAAAACTTGTTCTTTTGACACCAAATTTTGCGTTTTACATCGGATATCTTAAAAGTTACTAAAGTTATAGTTCTGGGACCTATTTTATCCTGTTTACCAGCTCAGAATTAGCCACATGAAACCACCAACTTTACTCCTTAATTTGGGTCCCAAAAATTACAGTAGGGCTTCTTTTTATTAGAAGAGGAAATCTGGGCATAATCTTTCACTAGCCATAACTCGAAAACAAAGCATTTCAGACCTATGTTTGTTTATATGAACTTTTTCATTATTAGAACATGTCCTGAAAGTTTCTTCATGGGACACTCTTAACTTTTCGTAACTCTTCTAAGATTTTATTTCGATGTTTCACTGTATGTATCAGCTTTCAAGTTTTGCAATCACAAATCTGACCAGTAAAACATCCTTTTTGTCCCAAAAAACAGAAGCCAAAAGATTTTTTTCCTAGCATTCTTGTTTGAACTTCTTTGATTTTGAATATGATGTATTGTATTTGGATATGTATCGCCTTGACTGCTGCTTTGATATAATGTTTGAAAAAAATCCAGGTCTCATCTACAGTAATAATGTGATCACACAGTTCATCACTTTTTACCATCACAAAAATTCATGTACTACAGGAAGAATTTTTCCCTTGTATGTGTTGGTTAACATTTTTGGCACCATCTGACACCACTTTTTTATAGCATAATTTTCAGTCAAAACTTCATAAATAAAAAATCATGAAATATCAAAAACCAGTATGACATGGTGAAGCGTCAGTTTTCTCAAATCTTTTCAATTAAACAATTATATTAGTGAGCATCAGCTCATCAAAGGCTAACTTGAAACAAAAGTGTTATTTAAACACCCATTATTTTTGTTTTCACTTAATAAGCTTGAATGAAAATAAGCTTATTTTTTAACATAGGTCCAATTATACTTCTGCCCAATTTTTAATAAGCTTTTGAATTCCTTACTGGAAAAAACTACTTGGATTGATAGCCAAGCCATTTTTCTACTGGTTCTGTGATCTCTTCATCAGAACGAAAATGATAATCTCATAGCTGTTCTTTCAGTAGAAAAAAAATTGCTCGGGGTCCTATGCATATCAAACTTGATTTTTTTGCCTTCATTGTAACAGTAAGTCACAGAAGTTATCATTTATAATTGTTTCTCCTTTAGGTATGAACTGAATAAAAACAGGATTTTATAAAATAAATAAAGAAATTGTTTATTCTGATCAGTACATTGTATAATAAATAATATCAGGAATGTGTAAAATTAATTATAAGATAAAAATTGATGTGATTAAAGTGCATATTAATTATTTAAAATATAAACACATGAAATAATTTTGAAGTAAATATATTAAGTACATTAAGTTATTAAATTAAAAAAAAAAATAACTACCAAATAATTCATTCACAGTTTAGAAGGCGTTATTGAAAATTATTTGACCACTTATTTATGTACCAGTTGAACAGGATGTTGAAAATACAGGGTTTTTTAAAAAAAAACTATCATTAAAAATTAATTTATACAACAATATTGTTCTTATAAAAGAAAATATTTTAATTGCATTTTAAATAAATTGGTGGAACGATTTTTTAAATGATTTGGTAATTTATTAAAAATCACAATTGAAGCATAATTAGGCTCTTTCTCATACGCCAAAGTAAGTTACACTAAAACAATTCTGTCGTCTGATTTGGTAGAAGTAAATATTGTTATTTTTTTAAGAATATATCCCACAAAATCATCATCAACTTTCTTAGAGACATGTAAGTTTTGAATTTTTTTTGCAATAGAAGATGAAGGATGATAGAATTTTGTCACTTACATTTGAATTCAACGGCAGACCCACATCTCATCAACGATTAATATCTGCTTCAAAATGAGTATCTTTCATTTTATAATGTTTTGAAATCATCTGCAAAATTTTTAAATGTTTCTTTTTATGGATATTTATTTATTGATGTGGCACCCAGTGACCAAAAGTTGAAGAATCATGGACGATTGAAAATGCCAAATTGTGGCTTATATTCAGTTAACTTGCAATTACATCAACATTTAATTCATTTGTTGGGTAAAGTTAACAAAAAACACACAGCTCGTATTTGCCAAAAGAAATTGGACTTTAATTGGAAATAAAACAAAATGAATGTTAAAATCATAACCTTAAAACATAAAAAGAAATTATGAATTAACATGACTTAATGATACTTAAAATATCAGCTGAATCAACATATGAACAATGATGTTAAATGAAAAAATACATGAATATACATTTTTCAAATACACAATGTAACAAAGTCTGAAAACAAGAGAACATAAAACACCTTATTTTCAACTATATACTTAGAAAAACAAAACATTAATAAACATAGTCTGACTGGAAAACTATTACATTACTGACATATGCTGTAATATTGAAAAATTAGCAATGAACAGATGTCATTAACTTAGAAAAATAAATTACAATAATTTCAGTATAAAAAAGAGTTAATTACAATATAATCACAATAAAGTAAATAATAATATAAATAGAGTTCATTTTGGTAAATAA
The DNA here is from genome assembly GCF_047948215.1 of Lycorma delicatula. NCBI lineage: Eukaryota > Metazoa > Arthropoda > Insecta > Hemiptera > Fulgoridae > Lycorma > Lycorma delicatula. Next base: position 93,723,065 of record NC_134462.1, read on the forward strand.
GCATTCTTGGAAATATAAAATTACAAAGTCTTAAAACATAACTGCACATCAGGAGTAACTTGCTTTAGGTTAATTTACAAGAAGTATTATGAATACAGTTCAAGAGTAGAAAAGGATTAATCTCGGCAATTAAAAAGTTACAAGATTAAATTATAGAGTTAATTATCATGACAACAAATTGCAATAATAAGGCACGTAAAATAGGTTGCAGCTGAACAATGACACAACCTTATATAAGTCACCTGTCGTGACTGTACTTAAGTGAGTAAATGGTTTTTGTAAACTAAACTTGAAAGTGAAATGCATAAGGTACGATGAACTGAATGTTCCACAAATTTTAATGATAAAATAACTGTTTAACATAATAAATAATGAAAATTGAATTTGCCTGTAGCACACAAATATTAGCAAGAGACGAACTCGTGAATGAAGGTAAATGAATACATACAGTAATCCTGGGCGTAGTCCGCAGTGGTGTATCAGGAATACAGGGGTGAGACGTGGCGTCTCAAATATGTAGCAACGAGTTGGGAGAGATTCTACATCGATGAAAATGTAATCAGCAGCTCGAGAAGATTCGGCGTCGATAGAATTGGCAGTATGTAGTGATTGAAACACTTTCCACAGAGACGTAATATAGTGAATTTGAAGAATAACTTAACAAAGAAACGAGGTAAAACAAAACATAGAGATCGGTGAAATCACGAAACACTGACGAGTAGAACTAGAGAATATTTCAACAGAGAAATACTACAACGTTTATAAGAGTATGAAGGCGACAAAAGTATTAACATTATATGAGAGAGAGAGAGAACATCGAAGCCTTTCAGGCATGTTGCATGCTGATTTCCGTGAACATCGTACAGTGAATTCTGCATACAAACTTTTAGATAAAGCAAAACTCACATATCGTCAAGAAAGACATCAATTTCCAATCCGAGATTTCATTCTGCTTCACAACAACGCTCGGCCACAGAGCGCTGCTCAAACTCAAGAAAAAATTGCATTCTAGACTACACTGGAGAACCTTCCATACAGTCATACAAGTGTAATTCAAACTTTTTCCAAAACATTTATTACAGTATAATCATTTATCACATATAATAAAAACAATTATTCAGTTGATCTTAAAATCATTATATCACGAATGCTTCTATAAGTATACCTGGGGTGCTTGATAAGAGAGATACTTTGATAAAATAGAAATTTCCAAGAACTGTATTAAAAAAAAATTTGCTTTTCTAACTGGTAATAATTCCAGTGCATTAAGAATGATTAATTAGCCAGCCAGCCACCTTGTACTATTACATCTTTTTTACGTAAAACTGATTATAGATTCCAGCAATATCCTTTTTAGGAGGAATACAACAGTATTATTTCTTTTATAATAATTAATTCATCACATAATATTAAGGCTTCTCCATAGCACTATGGTGTAGAAATGTTTTTTTTTTATAAAAATTACCAAATTTAACAAAGATTTATTGGATAAATGGAATCTTATTGATAACGCGTTAATTCCTTCACTGCATACAGTTTAGCTTGTATTTTACTGAATACCTGTTATCAAGTCATGTATATCATCCAACTTTAGCATTTTTTTAATGATTAATTTATTATATTGTATTATAAATTTTTATTTTAATGGTCCATAGGTATCTCATAGGAGGCTCGCAGCACAGTTGTGTGGTATTTTTGTCACGATTGAACAAGAGAACTTTGAAAATAATTTACCAGCCCTTCTACCCATAATACTTCAACAATTTTATGATGGTTTTAAAGAAAATCAACCTGGGATGTATGTGAGATTACAACAAGATAATGACCAAGAATCAATTGCCAGTACAATGCAAGATCATCATTTATATCAGTTATTACTCATGCTTGTTAAACTCACCACACATTGTCCAAAAATGTTAACAAATTCTGCATATGCAAAAAATATTGAAACAATTGCTGGTATGTATTCTAAACTGTGATTTAAAATGCAGTTTCATAAAAAAATAATAGATTTTTAAAACCTAAAACAGAAGTATTAATTGTATTGAGATTCTTTCAGTATGAAATTGTTTAGGAAGGATTTGAATATTATTTTTAAATTAGAGTGGAAGGATTACACCTTTAGGTGTACAGTTTTACTGTTTGGTTTGACCATTATCTTCTAACCACTGCACATTATATATTGTCCTTCCTAAGCAAAGGGGCATTTAAATTTTGAGAATTAAATTAATGTTTTATTTAACACAATTTTCAATGAACCTACTCTGGACAAGACAAGACACACCTGATGATAAAGCTATTTGTTTTAATCAGGGTATGTAGACAAATAGAGATATCTCAGTTGTCTTATCCCCAGAAATTCTTAAAGTGAACTAATTTAGAAGTATTGTGTTTTGTAATTCTTTATACAGTTAGGTATATGTTTTAAGAATATTATTTTTCAGAAGTAAGTCTGAGGAACAGTAATAAATTCTGAAAACCTTGTATTTTTTTGCATTTTACTGTGAATTTTGACATAAACAAACTCATATATATAGGATGGCTGAAATGTAGTGCACACTGGCATGTAACAGGAGAACAAAATGTCCTAAAAAGTGGATAGGTGCTGCCATCTTTTAGTTTCATATCCTTGCTGCTAATATTTCAAAACTCGTTGATTCAAGCCCATTCTCATTTTTTGTCAGTCACCATTGTTTTGGAGTCAATCCACCTAAGACAACAAGAATTGATTGAATCTTTAACTGTGGAAAAAGTGAATGCAAGTGACATTCATCATATAAAAGTTGTTTATGTTGTTAAAATGATGACGAAAGTCATCATTTTGATGATGACCTACCTATGAGTAGGTGAGCAATAAAATTTTATACATCAGAAGCGGGTAAAAGTAATACTGAGGATGAATCCTGCAGTGATCAAGTAGTTTCTGTGACTGATAAGAAGCACCAAAAGGAGGTGGATGAATCGATTCAAAATGATCATAGAATCAGACAGTGTATCACCACCCAGATAGGTTTATTGAAAGAACGAGTAGGATATATTATTGCCAACTGGTCTACCATAAAATCTATTTGTGGTGGGTGCATCGCAAACTCATAAAAAAGAACAAAATACAACGAAAGGAATGTTGTGAACAGTTTCTGAAACATTATCATGACCAGGATGATGACTTTCTTATCAACATTATGACAGAAGATGAAACTTGTCTACGCCATTACTTACAAGAAGAAAAATGCCAGAGTATGGAATACTGGCTTTGTGGTTCACCACAATCAAAAAATTTCAAAACCTTCTGCAAATAAAATTCTCTTAATGTTCTGGGATTCCAAACATGTGTACATGACTGACTGTCTGAAATCCAGATTGCCTGTAAACTCTGTACAATAAATAGAGACATTAAAACACCTTAGGAGACTGTGTGTGGCATTTGACAAACCATGAAGTTGATAATTTTGCAACATGATAATGCTTGGCCACACAATGCATGTAACTGATGAACTCTTTTAAAGTTAAAATTTGAACCTATTCTACAACAACCATACTCACCAGAGGCGCCCTATAATTTTCACTTCTTTCCGCAGTTAAAGAAACGATAATAAGAAGGGTATTCATTTCACCACTGATGATGAATTTTGAAGAATGCAGTAAGGTCATGGATCGAGGAATGACTGTCAGCATTCTTCATTGACAGAAAGAGAAAATTGGTTCACCATTGAAAGAAATGTATAGCCATAAATGGTAACTTTGTTGAAAAATAAATACATTTTTGTAGCAGATAAAATGTACCTTTTTGCGTTATTTGTTTTATCTATCTTTTACAAATTATGAGCAACTGTGCATTATATTTTAGCGCCCCCCCCCCCTGTATGCTGTATATGCTGTATAATCAGCAGTCAATGGGCATGACTGCTGATTATACAAAACTCTCAAACAGATTACCTTCCTTCTGTTGTGGGGTAAAAATTTATTCTCTTAAAGAAATTCTTGCCCTATTCTATGAAGAAGGTAAGGAACTTCCATGGGTACCCCATTTATTGTTAAATTGTACATGAAAAATTTGCAACCATTCAGAATGACTGACGATTAAGATTGTTCACGGGAAGACAGATTAATATTTTGTTCCAGAGAGTTATTAATTGTATGGTCAGTGTGACTTCAGAGAATGTGATTTAGGTAAAGAATTTAAAGTAAAGAAGTTATTAATAAATCCTAATTATATGTAAATTTTTATGATTTAATTTTTTATTTTTATATAGTGAATTCGCAAAAAATGTTAGCTCATCCTCATGAATGGGTTCGATTAAGTGCAGCTCAATTACTAGGGAGAATCATCAGTGTTCTAAACCCAGAAGAAGTTGCTGCTATCGCCAACGGTGACAAATCTGAAAGAACTGGGTTCCTTTTAAATGATGTAAGAGATAATATTAGGTCTTTTACTTTGGATCATTGTTATCAATTATCACCAGGTGTAGAAATCCAGGAAAAATTATTAATGCAGGTAAGTTTTCTTATTTCAATGATTTTATATTTAATTGTTTTGTATCTTTGAACATTTAATTATAAGTTTCATAATGTTATCAACCAGCAGCATTCCTGATTTGGATATTTTTACAAGACTTTGTAATGGTTATTTAAGTTTTATTCCTTTCATACAGGAAATATAATGTTGCTTAATAATGTAGTTTTATTCAGTATTAATTTTTATGTTTAACAGATTTTCTGTTATGCTTACTACTCTACTCTTTAAGAAAAAAAAATCACATTGTAAGTGTATTCTTTTTTTAAACTATTTTGGCAGTTGGGATATTTTTTATCTTCAAGAAAACTGTAAGTACAAAAACAGTTAATTTTCATAAAAAAACATTCTTTTGGTAATTGTATCCATATAATTACAAATTAAGTCAAACATTATATTTATATATAGTAGGTGGCAAAACCAAGTAACAAACTGGTGATTTAGTAAACTAAACATATTTGTATAATTCGACAACACCAGTACAATATTTTCTTATGTTAAATAGATTAAACAAAATGTTTTTTAGTGCTGTTTCATAATTTTAATTTTATTTATTAGCCAGTCAGAGCAGTCGGGGGGCTTCACCCACTGGACTCCCAAACACATTTATTACCCTCACATGGTTGTGAGAAACATTCATATTTATATGCTCGTTCAACCTACAGATGCTCATCTCTTTCTTTGGTTTCTTGTTCTCATGAGACCCAGCTATGTTTTGCAGCACTTCATGATCATCCTAGATTCGTTCTCTTCTTAAAGGGCATAATGTCAAAGATTGAAAAACCTTCATGGAAAGAAGAAGATGGAAAATGAATAATTAAAAGGACATATTTACAAAAACAGAAAAGAGAAGAGGAAACTATGAAGAAGGAAATATACAGACTTTACAAATATTTGAAAAAAACGTGATTAAAAAAGAGAATAGTAGTAATTATATTAGTTTGAATATTAAATATTTTACAGATATTCATTAAAGAAAACTGGATTAGTCATTTTACTTCATTATACTTCTGCTTTCATGGTGACAGAAATATAATGGAGTAAAAGGATTAATTTTTGTTACTTTTATGAATATCTTTAGTTCACAACTTCATCCCCCAGTAGGCTAGGCCCTCAATTTATCATCTGTGGCTTAAAACATCTGGGATAAAAAAATATATCCTGAAAATTTGAAAGCAGTTGGTTGGCTAGTTCTTGCGTCATGTTGTAGTAACCAAACACAAATGTTTGGATTTATATATTAGATTTAGGCAATAATTACTTTAAGAAATCCTCCCTATAGTATAAAGTATAATAAAAATGCTGAAAACAAGAAAATTTAATAATTCAAGACCTAATTAATCTACTAGGATGGGCACCTTTTGTCAAAAGCCAGCTCTGGATACATAATGGGCTGCATCTAGATTGTATGTGTTCAAGCATAGCGAACGAACGTTTTCGCATATGACTGTCAGTAACAGAACGTGTGACAAGTGAAGTGATTTCGAACATTCTATGTATGTTTGTAATCAATCGTCTTCACCTGTGTGTGATTCGGTTAGTGTGTATAGAACTGTTCTTAAGATGGCAAAGTCATTTCTTCGAGCTTTGACCAGGAGTCTGTGTAATTGTGAGGATATTCACCTTTTCTTATTACCAGCGGTAAGTCTTGTTCACTGAAGTACTTGCGGATATGCTGGAATGCGTCTTTCGGCAAGTTGGACACTAGTTTGTCTAAGCTGGCCATCATAAACTGGAACGTGTCTACATACTTTACCTATATGTTTTCGCTGATGTTTGTAGTAAAGTTAAAGAAGTTTTCAATCGTTTTCGGTATCACGTATATCATTTTTCTGTCATAGTCCAATTCTCTTATGATGAAGTGAGAGTCGTAACCCAACAGATTGTGGATGAAGAAGGGGATGCTGGTTTGCATAGCTCTGTGAGGTTGCAGTTGTTATACAGCGCTGTCTATATCTACCGGTAAAGTGGCTATGGTTTTCGCTTCAGAACTGAACGGTATCTTACACATATCTCAATTATTGATCGTGTTGTGTCTCAATTTGTCTTGTAGTGTAAGTACCTTTTTCTTTCATTACAATTTCCCTGTCACTTTTGACTTGTATTTCAAGTAATTTTACAAAGCCCTGTGCAGCATTAGGACCTCTGTACAGCAGCAATGTTTGAAGTAGTACCCGTTACATATTGAACAGGATAAAAATAATGAGAGTTAAGAATGTAGGCGTGACCACCACCATAAAGAATACGCTGTTGTTGAAAGATGGTCTTAGAAAAGCAGTCGAAAATGCAGGGAAAAATTGCATGGGAAATTCCTTATTTGAAACCAGCACTAAGATAGGCGGTCATCTTGGACAAGCTGCTGGAGATGAACAAAAAACTGATGATTAGTTTCCATACCTGGGATACACATGAGTGGTCAGGTGTTACATAAAACGATACAAATACATGGACAGTGCAGACCACATTGCAAGATAAGAAACCGAGATATGTGATACTGACTTTCCAAACAGATAGGAAAAACTAAGTGACCAAAGACATATCGAAATTTAACTCTTGCAAGTTCAAAGAATTTGAAAGTCTATCTCAATTCAGATTACTACCCATACGATGACATGAAAGCCGACAGCAGTAAGATGTACAGAATGTTCATAGATTTCCAGAGATTGTATTACGATCGAGAAGAAAGCAAGCACCATACACACATGCTAATTTTTCACGGTGTAGCACAACAAAAACAGAATAATACTGCCCCCTCACATCCGGATAAAACCTGATAGCCGTCATAGAAGACACCTACATGGTGATGATCTGAGTCACCCCCTCTGTTCCTAGCCCTGATGGGCTTTACTGGAGGTTGTCTTTTAGACCTTCTAAATTTGATAACACAAGTGTCATCAGTTTGGCCTCTGTCAGGATGCCACTGATGCAAACACCTTGGCAGACATTTCCATCTGTGTATTTATGAACCTACTATCGCCTTCATATTGCCTTTTCCAACCCTGACCACCTACCATAACTTACAACCCACAATTATCAAATTAACTGATTCAGCAAAAGCAGAATCCCCGCGCCTTCCTCTAACAGCAAAGCTTTCATACAAAAACTCTTCCTACATCTAACTTCAATTAGACTATGCACTCAGTATTACTTCATTGAGTCTTTAAACACCAAAAGTAGTATAATGATACCAATAAAACAACTGTTGATCACAACAAAAATTTTGTCCTACAATTCAATTTATTCAAAGTCCTCTTGATTTACTTAAAAATCAAGAAACAGATTCACAAATTTAATAAGCCTATCTCTCTCTCTGTTCTGGTTCGCTTTCAAGACCAAGGTCAATGTGTACACCCTCCCACATTGCAGCTCCATCACAGAGTTCTCTACAGATCCATTCTCATCCTAGCAAATATCTCAGACAAATTTATTAATTTTTCTTCATTTTGTATAACAAAAGGTCAAAAAGAACAAAATTTATGTATGTTAAAACTTCTTTCACTTAATTTCTGTTAATGTGATTCTCTTATTTTACTTTTTTTTTCTTATAGTGTATGAAAAATTTAGTTTTTGTTGCTGAAGTGTTACAAGATGTTAAACCAAAACAAGGTGAGAAGACACCATTATCATTATCATGGTTAGTTCGTCTCATGAGAAAATTAATTCACATCGAAGTAGCTCAAACACAACAGTCTTCTACAATTGTTGTAAGTATCTATATGTATTATTAACAATTTTCATTATAGTCTACCTTCAATAATCTAACATTTTTTAGTCCGACACCTCCAGTAATCTGACACTTTTCGTCTGACTGCTGAGGCAATTCATATATAATGCCACTATTTTTTTTTTTTTTTACTTCTGACTTTTATGCATGCTATCTGAACCTAATAAAACAGACACCACAGCCGAGTGGTGAATATGATATTTTGAGTGAGTAGGTTATGTGGAATACTGTAATAAATTACAGTGCAGTACTTCTGATCATTCTGACAATGTCATTTGACAGCTCTGTCTATAGTTGAGCACGTAGCACCGCTGGCTGGCGACTAGTACAGTATACAGTACGGGTATAGTATGGGTTTACAGGCAGCATTAAACTTCATATGGTATCTTACTACACATCTCAGTATCGCATGATCATGTGCCTTATTTAGTTGTCATATTTGTTTTAACATGTCTAGTTTTCCTTATCTTAAACAGAGTATCCAAGCTTCATTGTTTTTAGTTTTGAAGATGTTGAAAACACAAAATTTCAGCACATCATGCTATGTTTATTTCAAAAAACAGAAATTCTTAAAAGAATTGACAGAGGCAAAAAAAATTGATGATGTAGCTTCAGTGTTCAGAACTGGACATGCAATGACTTATGACTTGCAAAAACATCGAATAAAAATAGAATTATTTGTAAAAGTAATTGGAAAACATTATAATCTGGCACATTCCTGTTAATGGAAGATTCACCTTTTGTTTGGTTTATTCAGGAACATTACAAACATACTCCTCTGTCTGGTGAAATCATCAAAGAAAAAGTTAAGCTTTTCTATAAAGAAATGATGAAGAAAGAAAATTTCCATGTATGTGACAGGTGGTTCGACAAATTTAAGAAGCGCTATGGAATCTGTTTACTAACCACCACAGGTGAGAAACTTTCTTGTGATTTTACTGCTGTCGAGCCATATAAAGAAAAATTTATATAGATAGTCCAAGAGTTGGGTTTTGGTCCTGACCAGGTTTATAAGTTGATGAGAGTGGGTTATTTTTGAGGCTGCTACCAAAAAAAACATTTGTCCATTGTGCTGAAAAGAGCGCTCCTGGTTACAAAATATTGGAAAACAGAATTATGTTTATGCCTTGTTCAAACACAAGTGGTACCCATAAATTTGAATTGCTTGTTATAGGTAAGTCCAAAAATCCTAGGGCTTTTAAAAACTTAAGACTTCTTGCAGAATACAAAATCAAAGCCAAGTGCGGATGACAAGGGAAGTATTTTTTGAATAGTTTAATGAGCAGTTCGTTTCATCAGTAAAAAAATTCCTTAAACAAAGACAATTACTAGAAAAAGCCTTATTACTTTTAGACAACTGTACGGGGCACCCAGATTAGGAAAGCTTATAAAGTAAAGATGGGTTTATCCATGTCTTATTTCATAACACCAAATGTTATGGCTATCATACAGCCAGTGGATCAAATTATAATCCAGATTATTAAAATAAATTACAAAAAGAGTCTATTATAGTGTAATGAGGAAATTGGAAGTTACGCCTATTTTAAAATATTTAAAAGAAATAAGACATTATGTTTGATCTCCAGCAAGCAAAGGAAAAGATTCCTGGTAAAACAACAGTATGCTGCTAGAAAAATTTGTGGCCAACTCATCACCTATTATATTTATAAGAAAAATGCAAAAAGCCAATGGAAAATTAATAAATACCAACAACATCCAAAAGTAGTTTTTCAGTCCTGATGCTGAAATAAACGACATTAGAGATGTCTAACGTAGCCTAATTGTGCTGTCAGGACAACTCAGAAGGACTGACACAAGACGATTTAAATGAATGTCTGACCAGAATTGAAAATGAAAATTATCAATTGATGACTGACTGAGTGGTAATTGAAGATGTGCTGGATCAGGATGAAAACGATGATGACAATGAAAATGTGACATCTTTGTAATCGATTAGTACCATAGTTCATGAAAGTACTTTGAATGAGTACATTTAACGTGTTTATCAAGTGGGCTGAAGAAAATTAAGTGGTAAAGACAGAAAGTAAAGTAAAGAAGTAAAATTAAAGCAAAGACAGTCGACCAGTATTTTTCTGTCAAGTAAGTAGTTATATTGTTACTTTCTTAATCAATTTACATCAGTTATTCAAATTCATATGAAAGTACATAACATTTTCTGTTCGACTGAAATTAGGGTAATTTCAATAATCCAACAAATTCGGTAATCCAACACCATGGCTGCCCAATATGTGTCAGATTACTGAGAGCCTATTGTATTTGGTGCCAACTTCCAATTAACATTTCCTCCAGCTAAAAATTTGTCTTATCCTGTAAATATTTATGAGTTGCATAACATCTTAGTAAGAACTTGAATTCAAATACATTTCTTAACAAAAAAAGAAAGAAATAATAAAAAAAATTTTTCCACAAACATTTTTATATTTGCTGTAAAAGTAAAGCAAGTGATGTAAAAGTAAATTTCTTAATTATTAAACTTTTTATTTAATGTACTGTAATTTTATGGGTTTTATTATGTACAAAAAGTAACAGAAAACAAAATATGCTGAACAGTATGAAACCTTACTTATGATATAATTTAAGCTAAAACATTTAGTTAATAGAAAAATTAATGAAAATTAAAAAAATGTAGTTAAAAAAATTGTTTGGTTGAGAAATGAAGGAATTATTATAAAATCTTCATGTTTTATATGTTAGGTGCCATAACCAAACATTTTTAGCTAATTCAACCAAAATCCAATAATAGTAATATAAAATTTAAATAATATGTATATTAATAAAATGATAAACCTGATTTGTATCGAATAAGATCAGGTAAAAGGATTTGAATGCTCCTTTCTTCCTTTCCATTGTATCATTCTCCAGCAATTCACACATGATAGTAATCAACTATTTTATACACCTAGAGTTTTCTTTAAGCTCCATAAAATAAATGGTTCCTGTTTTTCTTTTTAAATTTTTAAAATGAGAAATTTTATCTATATTATTATAGTACTTTTAAAAAATACAGACCATTCTTTGCTACTTTGTCTTTTATAATCAAATAATATTAATTGCACATATATATTTAATAAAAAATAAAGAGGAGCTATCAATTATGTTTTAATTATTGGAATAAAACAATTATTATTCAGATAAGTGAAAATAGTAAATGTTTACCTTTTCTTTTAAGAAAGTTTGGAGATTAAGAGGAAAAATTTATTTTTTCTCTTAAGAGAAGAAGATTTATTTATTTAGATTTTTATTTAGATTTATTTACAAACCAATTTGGTAGTCAATTAACTATGAGAGTGGTTCATTTTGTAAGTTGCATCCAGATTATTTTTATAGAAACAACAAGGTAAATTTACAGCAGTGTATGATTGCTTTCTTACTAATTGTTAGTAACAGTTCTGTTATGTCAATGTAGTACAGTTTTTACAGGTTACTAGTTTTCAAAATGCATGCACACCATAGACAAAAATCACAGTATGTTCAATTTGTTCTCTGTCAAATTCGAGGCAAGATTCTAGATGGAATCTCATGTTCTTTAATACCCTGGGGCCATAATGATTGTCTATAGCATGGCATTCATCCTCATTCCTGGTTCATAGGTGGGCCACATCACAAATTTTCACACTGTACAGTCATAACTTCAGATACTTTAAGAATTAATAGTCCACTAGATTCAAATCTAGCAACCATGGAGCCCATTCAACAGGTCCTGTGTGATAAGTCTAGTGTACTGGAAAGGTTTCGTCCAGCCAGTGTCATACAGAATACGGGTGGTATTGTGGGGGGGCTTCATCTTGCATGAATCATTCAGGACACTTCAATGATATTTAAAGTGGGAATCAGCCAGTTTGTATTTTCACCATCCACATTTCTTTTAAAAAAGCACACACCACTAAATGAACAGACCCTTGCTGTATGGAGGGATTGTACCAATGAGGGTTCTATGACAAGTATCCCAGATTTTGTCTGTTGACTTCACCTTTACGTAAAAAATTATTCTCATCAGAAAGCAGTACAGAGGATAGGAAATCCGCATTCTCTTCAGTCATGTCCAAAAACCATCCACACATTTCCATTCTATGAGAGGAAATGAACTGGGTCATCAGTTCATCACTTTCCTCATTGGGGAAAGCTCTTTAGACTTGTCAAGTAATCTTCCCATAGCGTTGTGTGATACGGTCTGTATTCAGGATGACATTGATTAAACTCGTTACTAATATCACGATGTGAATTATCTTGGCCACACAATAGGATGATTTCCACATTTCCTCCTGTGACAGCATCGTTACCAGACAAAACAAAACAGAAATATAAAAATATTTAACCTATGGTGTGGAACTTTTTGTATATCTGTAATATTCAAAGCCATTCCAGGTAATGGAAAGGTAATCTTTCCATCTTTTTCCCGATTATGGAAAAGGTAATCTCACCCTTTTAAGTACAATTAATTGCAGTTTCATAACTTTAGTTTAGTCTCAGGACTTAACAAATTAAAAAAAATTGATTTTATCCAGAGCGTAATCTGTTGTATTGTTTATGCAACAATTGTTTATTTTAATAAATTTCATATTTAGATAATAGTAAAATGATAAAAAAATTATTTTCTGTATCATTTATATATTTAAAATTAATATCTATAATTAGTATCTAATATCTATATTAATACAGATATATTAATATTCTGTATTAATATCTATATTTAATTTATAAACCTTTTCTTACATTAAATATAATTTGCAGATCTTTTTCTTGTTGTAGCGTACAATGGTATTTCACTGGATGGCAGCAATAGCTTTAAAACTGAAACAAGAATCATTATTGCCAGTGGTACCTCATATAATAGCACCTATTGTTCGTGAAATGAACATGGGCGATGAAGGAGCTCCTACACTTAAACAGATTGCTAAAGAAGCCTCAGGATATGTAAAAAGGAAAATTGGATCAGAAGAATTTAATAGATTAATTACAAATTACACATCAAGATTAGATATTAAACGTGCAATACGGAAAAAGGAGAGAGCACAACAGGCAAGTGAACTCTTTTTTATTTGTACCCTTGTATTCTTCACATATTTAGTGTTAAAATAATTTTTAATGACTCTATAACCTAGTCATTAAAAATTATTGGTTAGATTATTGTAGATTATGAATTATTATTATCTTTATATTTGAAATGCATGCCCTTCGTTATAACTGCTGTCAGTTCTTTGATAGTTTATACTTAAATATAAATAATGATTTAAATTATTAAAATATAAGTAATGTATTAAAGTAAATTAAGTTATTAAAATATAATATTAAATTTAATTAATGGTTTTTATTTTTAGTTATTTCACCATTTGCTTTATTAGAAAAAGTTAAGTAAACTTCTTTTTACCTGTAACTTGGTGAAAGATTTTTCATTTACACAGCTTCCACCTAAATTTTCTTAGGGCTATAGTTAGAACCCATCACGTTGGTGGTCTAATGGTAAACTTGTCATCGCAAATCAGCCAATTTCAAAGTCAAGAGTTCTAAGGTCCAAATCCTAGTAGAGGCCTTCCTTTCATACCGATTACAATACTAGATCATGGAATCACTGACCATCAACATACTGAATATGGATATACTAATCATTGATAACCCAAGAACACCACCAGTGTTCTTTGGTGGTTGAGTTAGTGTTTGGTGGTGTTGTTAGCCACACATCACAGAAATGGTTGACCTGAGATTGTACAAAACTACGCTTAATTAACATTCATACATATCATCCTCACTTATCCTTCATCCTCTGAAGTAATACCTTACGTTGGTTCTGAAGGCTAAACAGAAAAAAAGGGCCATAGTTAGAAAATTATTCACTTGGTCTCACCTCAGACACTTGCAATTATAACAAATATTATAAAGGTGAAAGGATGATTAATGTTAACTTATAAATACCTACTTGCAAGAATTTCTTCTCAAGATATTTATTAAAAATTTCAGTAACTATCTGTGGAGTGAAAATAACAAAATCATTAATTCATTAAAGCTTCTTTGGTAGTTTCAAAAAATGAGTTTCAGAAAGAAATTCAGATTGACATGTATTTATTGTTGAGAGAGAAATTTACTTTCAAAATAGTAAAGAATAAAACAAAGATAATAAAAAAGAGAGGGATAATAAAGAATTAAATATTAAGCTATTGTATTAATAAGGAGCATTTATGCACCAGGAGTTGTAGAATTTATTTAGATATACATTTCTAATACAGGTAATACAAAAGGTTTATTAGACTTCAAAAGTAGTCTGGCACAAGCATAGAGAATTTTCGTCCTCCAAAAAGATCTTTAAAATATTTGTTCGAAGGTTGTACTTTTTGATAATGAAACCGTAAAAAACATAAAGGAAAATGATGTACAGGTTATTGAAATATTAAAGTGTTAATGTAGACTGTTGCAAATTAGATAGACAGATAAAGTTTAAAATGAAGAGGTCTTAACACAAACAGGAAAGGAGTGAAATGTTTATGTTAAATCTTGTGAAGACAAACTAGGTGGTCTGGCAATAAAATGTCACTCGTTTTTAAACAATTTTGCATTAATTAAGCCATTTGTTTTATGAGCTATAGAACCTGTCATAATAGGTGGAATTTTATAATTTTTTACAGTTTCTTGAAATATAATTTTTAAAATTATCAGTAAATGTTTTAATAAATTACAATTTTTACGATGGAATGAATAAAAAGTTTACCTTGAAAAAATTTTCTTGAGGTTCAGCTCTTCTGTAGTACACAAAAAATGTGTAGTTTTCTGTATCACTGTCAACTACTATTTATTTTATAAAAGAAAATTTCAATCAATTTTATCAAAAAATTAGAAAATTACGTTTTTGTAATTAATGAAACTGACATAAAAACCAGAGGGATGTACTTAACAATATTATTCTGTTTTTTAAACATTCAAGTGCTAAGCTGGCAATAAAAATGTCTTGTAAGTTAAGTAAATTAAACATATTTGTAAATAGACCCTACAGATATAAAAAAAATAAAATATATGTATATAAATTAAAATTAACATTGGTTAATATACAAAAGGGATGCAAACTTCTTTTGTAGTTTTTGCAGAATGTGACCCTTTCCACACCTGCCTTTGCACTGCATACACAGCAATTTCTTTCATTTCTTCCAGATAATTTTGTATTGCCAATTCTTGCACGCCATCATCCATATGATTTGATTTATTTGCTAACTATTCATCAGAGAGAGAGAGAGACTTATTGTAAATTGAAGCTTGATCATTGGTTTAGAATTACTGAAATTTTCTTATAATAATATGCACTTTAGACCTTGCCCAAATATAATGAAAATTACTTTTTCCAGTGCATGGATGTTTTTCCTTCATCTAAATAATAATATAACATCTGGTCATTGTTGTCAATCCCATGCAATTATTGTAACTCCTTATAATCTTAGGTTTACTAGTTATTTCTTTTTTATTACGTACAGTTACTTTCTTGTGATCTACTTGCGAACCAGTGGAAAAAATTATTGCATGAGATTGTTGTAAAGCTATTTCTATGTAACTTAATAAGTTATTTACTAATTTAGTTTATAACCTAACAGTAATAAGTAAGTACTTCTTGCCTATTTAACATTTTTTAACTCATTTTGAAGTCCTTTGCTGTTGTTCCACAGTACAGATCAATAATGTACATTTTTAATAAGATATTAAGAAAAACTGTAAAAATTATTGATAAACAGATGGTATCTTTTGTGCTAAACTTGAGTAACCTTGCAATAAAATATAAGCTAAAATTATCAATTAATATTGGTAATCTAGTTACTTTAGTTCACTTTAATTACTTTAATTTAGTTTACAAAATTAATAATTCTCTTCATTATAGTGAATTATAAGAGCTGTCCATTGAATAATATCGGGCCCATAATCTGGAGAACATTTTACTTGTTTTTTAGTGTACGGGTAAATAGTAATATTTATGTAAATTTTAAAGTAAAATCTTTCCTTTTTGGGTTGATTTTATTTACCTCTTTATCTTTATAACAATTTAAAGAACAATACTCCTTTTTAATTATTTGCAGTAAATCACGTACAAGTTGGTTCACTTATGTAATTTTTTTAAGTAAATAGAGTTTGATTTCTTGTATGCATTCATTTACAGACATTCTAATTGACTTATTATCCCGTAATTATCATAACCTTACAATTTCTGGTTTTCAAATCTATTTAGAGTTTGCCTGATATTCTAGTTTATAGCCAATCATTCAATTCACAGTTATTAATTATTAAAATCAGAAATTTATTTCTGATTTGATGGTTTTATTTAATATCTTTTCCCATTTAAATTATGAGATAATACAACTGATAATTTTAAAATTTAATGCTTGTATACCATTGATATATTGATATATCCATTATATATTGATTTTATTAAGACATTGATTTGATTAGTATTAAATAATGAAGTAGTGATGTTTGTAGTAAAATATTTAACCAAATTGGTATAAATTATCAACCTGAAGGCTGATTTGAGCCCATCTACTTTCAGATAAAGGCAAGATAGATAAAGGCAAGGTTGGTAAGATAATGAACAAAATCTTGAATCACAGAGAAGTACGATTTTCTTTCTCCTTTAGAATATCAGCCAGTAATTTATACAATAGCTGGATTGGTTTTCTACATATATTCTTGGAAATTCACCTTGATATCTGTAATGTGCCACCTCCCTAATAAATGTAAAAGTCTGTAAAAGCATTTGATGTAAACTGATTGAAGAATCAGTGTAGCAACTTGCTATTTATTGCCAAAACTAACTACTCATTTTAGTCTTTCAATTGTGCTTTTCTTCTGTAGTTTTGTGTATTATTTTAAAAGGTTATGTGTACTGTTTTGAACATTCATTAAGTAAAGAAAGTAATTACTTAGTCTGATTTTTTATTTATTTATAAAGTTTGTATCTTTTTATTGCAGGTTATTACTGCTCCAGAAAAAGCTGCTAAACGTAAAATAATGAAACAGCAGAAAAAGAAAGAGCAAAAGAAAAGAAAAATAGATGCATTAAAAAAACAGAAAGTTAAAAGAAAAAGAAAAAGAGAAATAGACATAGATGACTAAGAAATATACTGTGTGTAATTAGACTTATGTATAAATTAATAATGTTATCTTTTTTTATATTTTCATTCATTGATTTATTTCCTTTCTTAAGCGTTTCATTATCCCTCTATAAATGATATTTTCCTTGTTTTCTTAAACTTCCTTTTAAACTTAATTTTTGTGAATTGATCACTAACAAATTATAACTTATTTAAATTGTAAGTCACTAAGTTTAGATGTATTGATTAACTTCTGGGAGAAAAATATCATTTATTTTATAAATTATGTTTACTATACATGATTTTTCCTGTTGTATATCAAGTTATTTGCTTTTCAAATCCAAAGAAAATGGAAGGGGAAGAACACTTAGTTTATTTATTATTAGGTTTTCTTACTTCCCAGTTTTTATTTCATATTTAAAAAATGTATGAATTCATTTCATCAGTTCAGATATCCTCCATGAAAATCCAGTATGCAGATGATCTAACACTGGTCTTTCAGAGTAAGGATCATATGCACTGTGGGAGTGTGCTGACAGATGATCTGATGAAATTGAGTGATTACTTCCATAAATGTAGACTTCAGCGAAACCCAAATAAGACTGTGGTTACTGCATTCCATCTAAATATTAAAGAAGTCCTAAGGAAGCCACATGTGACTTTCAATGGAATGAAAGTGCCCCATAATTACAATCCAATATATCTGGGAATCATTCTGTATCGGTCCTTGACATTCAAAGAACAGTGTATCAGGTTATCTAAGAAACTTGGCTCAAGAGTGAATCTACTTCTTAAGATTGCCAGAAGCGGTTAGGGAGCAGATGCCAATACTTGATGCTCTCCTGCACTTGCTCTTGTGTATTCGACTGGTGAATACTGCGCCCCTGTGTGGGAAAACAGCATCCACACAACAAAGATTGATGTGCAGCTCAATGGAGCCATGAGGGGTATCTACTGGACCCCAAATGCTCTGGACTGGTTGTCAAATTTGGACATTTCCATCTGATAGTGGATACTTTCGTGTACTTGTAAAACCTTACGATATATTCATATATCTGTTCAGTTTTGTAGTTGTGAAAAGGAATGTAGAGAAAAAAGATAATCTCTTATCAGTCTTCTTTTTCATCATACATGAAAAAAATTGCTATTAGGAATTTTAATTTCTTCGGTTATTATTACCTTGACCATGAATTAGTGAATGAGAATCAGTACTGATATGCCGTTATGAAAAGTAATATTAAAGTAAGAACGATTGAGATAATATTCTCTCTGTAAACAAACTAAATCGTTTTTAAAATATTGACTCATTAATATTATCACACACATTCTTACTGTATACCCAAATTATAATTTCATCATTCCTATAAAATGAAAACAAATTGTTTCTTATTTTATACTAATGGTTTCTAATATTAGAATTTATTTTTCTACTTACCCTTTGCAAGTAACTCAAAATAACATTTCCAAATTTAGAACTCCATTTCCAGATATAAGTATTTAAAATAATTTTTTATTCATAATTCTGCATGTATCATTTCATTTCTTCAACACATCATAACACAAATTAGGATTCTTAGGCTAGCGTATAACTATTAAAAGCATTAAAGATAGACATATCACATCGTAATTTACATGTTTAAATCGTAGTTCACTAATTTTTTCAATGAGAATATCAATAGGTCTACTGTATTCCATAAGAATCAAAAAGTAATGTGCATGATATAAAGTCAAGAAGATTTACTCAGCTTCTTACACAGTTAGCAGAAACGTTAGAACGTCATGCTCACTGCTTTCCCTTACCTCATTTTTGAATATTCAAATCTTTTTTCATCATAATTATTGAAACTAACTAAAAAAGTTGTGCAATTACAAAAAAAAAAACTAAAAACACTGTCATTACATATCCCTAAAATTGACCATAAATATGAAGAGTGACAGTCAAAACACAAACACTAGTAATAGAAACATGATCACTGCACTCAAATTTGATTTTATAATGACTGAAAGTCTGATAAGTGGTTAGCATTGCGTTTACTTGACTACTACTTTTAAAACAAATATTAGCTTCTCATGTGCACGCCCACTAAGGCCTTTTCCCCATAGCCCGACTATAACAATCCATGCCACTTCTCATTGCAGCATATTAGTACTTCAATTTCTTTGTATTTAAAAATTTCTTGTATTAATAGTTTTTCTTGCTTCCTTAGCAACAATCCGTTGAAAATTACATTTTTTTTCTTTATTCATGTAAAAGTTTGTTGGTCAGTAGCCCTTTTGACTTTTAATCAAAGATTAAAAAAAAATCTTTTAGTGCATGTTATGGTTATTCAAGCTAGGCTAAATTCCAAGATAATGTATGTATGATAATGTGTTTGTTGATTTCAAGGGGTGCAATTATAAATGTTCTAGTACCAGAATGTTTTGCTACAGGCTACAGTGTTATGAAAAATGCACTTTCATTTCAATGTTTACATTGATAAGAAGCAGAACTTCTTATCAATGATTTTTCATCTCAAATGTTTAACCTTTTTTCCATGAATTACAGGTTGCTATTTCCCTATAGATATCCAAAAGCAAGGACTGTTTTCATGCAGTCTAATTTTTATAATTTAGATTTTTTTAAATTAAAATAAAACAAAGGCCAGACATTAAGTTAAAATAAATTTTATATGAAACAGCAATTAATTATTTCTCCCAAAAAACAGTACTGGAACAGCATTACAGCACCAGTTTACCTCTGTTGATTTCAGTGAAAACAAATCTAATTAAACATTATTTGTCTTAATTTGTTATATCAGCATGAAATCGTATACCATAGGTATTACCTTACTTACAGTGATCAGAACAGAAGCAACCATTTCATTCTTCATAATCTGTTAAAGTTTTTTTAGTGTTGTTTGGTTTAATGAAACTACATTCAAGAACAATAACCAGATCAACACCAAAATACTGTACAGTACTGAGCCATGAACTGCCAAAAGCACTAGGTCCTAACATGAATACAGTAACAGATATTTTATAATGGCTCTAGTGTAGTTATGAATTCCGTGTTTTGTTATTTATGGGATAGAATTGCCAAATAATATAATACCACTTGAGTTTTTACTGTCTATGTCAAAAGTTCCCAGCCTTTTTGTACACATTTTAAAATACCAGTAAGCAGTAAAACCAGGCAGCAAGCACAATTTATTTTTTCAAAGCAAATTCATAGTTGTAATAATATATATATTTTACAAAAAAATGTTATTTCTACTTGAAATTTTAACAGTTAAAATTTCTAAAGCTTATTGTTTAAATTCTTATATTAAATGACTGCATAAAAAGTTTACATTATTTTTAGAAAAAAAATTTTTAATGTTAATCTCATACTGTGTGATCTTTGGCATTGGATTTCCAGTTCCTAATAATATAGGACAGTATGATGATATTGCTGTATGTAAACAATCATAATATTTTGATTTTATGATATTCATGATTGAAAACAATGATTTTCGATCATCATTGTCATTATCACAGATATGTAAAATCAAAAAATTATTTTATCTTGTATGCTGCTCTTTTTAAAAAAGGAAACCTTTTTCTGTCCACTAAATTCCAAGCTCTCTTATGATATATGAGATTTTAGCATAATGTCATTCTGAAGATCCAAAATTTCTCACTCCAGTTCTTCAGCCCTTACTTGAACCAGCTCTACAATGTATGGAGCCATTTCTATTTATTTATTTGGCAAGTAAAAACGATTGATAAAAAAGGACCATTGGGTCAATGATAGTACACTGCTAAAATCTCTTTTCAAACTGTTCTTTAAGTACTTGAAGATGCTTAATGATGACAAGTTAAATTCAATGTCGCCTACCATTTTCTTCAAATTCGGGAAATGCACGAGAAATCCCGTTTGCAGTTATGATATCCATAAAACCCATTTTGCTTTAAATCAGTTTACAGAGCCTATCATTTTAGTGATATTTTTGTCTTTTTCTTGTAGCTCCAACTTTAAAACATTCAATTTTTCCATGATGTCTGTGAGAAAGTCTAAATCCTCTAGCCAGCAAAAGTCAGTTCATCAAAATTTTCATTTTTGGCGTGATGATATGTTTTTATTTCTTCAATCAAGCTTAAAGATCATAAAATGCAGTGATATGGCTCAACTATGCACTCAGCCCAACCACTATCACTACCTCTTCATATCAGCTTCCTTTAACTCTATTTCATCTTGATCTCTCCTTCACTATCAAACCTCTCCTTAGTCTTTAAAAAGATAAGATATTTTTTAAGTATCATAAGGTAAGGGGAGGCCAGTTAGACAGCTACATTCGAATACACAAACTCGCTACCTGAATGAATCTAATAAGTATTTTGATTTCAATTTCTTTTTACTTGTATTGGGGAATGCATATCAAAAGTTTTCAAATAAAAATTATTGAATACAACCTCCAAATGTCAAATTTGTATTCGATACTTTAAAGAATTTTATACACTCCATCTCTACCAACCACAAAAGTGCATTGCAGCAGACATGTGACAAAGTGGTCAATAGGTTGTACCATTGTGCCCACGAGCATAGGGTTGGGAAGCCTGGGCTTCAACAAAAAATCATTGTATTTTTTGTATTATTTTTAAATATTATAATGGTTATGTCAGCTCCCTGATATATCAAGCGGTGTTATTTATATCCCACTGAATGAGTAGGTATTGTTTATTTGGAAATTAAATGATGTGTTACCAATCGAGTCGTAAACTGGGATATGGATATAACTTATCTGTCACTCAAAAACTGTTGTTGGTTCCAAAAATATCAATGATTAATTAATTTTAATTACATAATTTAGGGTGTATAATGATTTAACTTTTGGTAGTTTCATTCAGTGACAGTGGATTTTGGAAAAAAAGGTGAACTAGATCCCTCATCAGGGGTTACCACTGTTAATCAGACATAACCCCTCTGTCAATTAATTGCCCCACTTCCTCTGTTCTTGTTCTGCATCCCATAAATGCCATGAGAAATATGTCAGCAACCATGCCAGTATCTTCCCATAGCCATTAGAGCATTCTGTTTTTTTTATTTTTCATGATTCAGTAGAATGGTGACCCTGACTTTCTATGGACTCTATATCCTGTCCATGGGTTGCATAAAAAAGCCCAATTCATGGCTTAGTTTTTTATATATTTGTGGGGTCCTGGAATATTGCATATCTGGAGGTTAAAAAAGAGTACAAACTCTGTGATCATTTATTTATTATTGGTCTCCTGGATTGTAGTGTACTTGAAAAATGGTCGGAGTAATACAAAATTACTTTTTTATGATCTCAAATTTGCATTAACATATATTGTAACAAGAAAGATCAAATTATTAATTGAAAAATTTTAGATCTATTTGAAAATTGAACCTGAGACCAGCTGATTTAGAAAACAGTTAAACACTGACCCAACTGTCTTAATTGGGGAACAAAGGGATCTTACTTTCCAATTTTAGAAGAATCTTGCTATCAGAAGTCTTTAACTGCAAATTTGCTTTTAAGAGAATTGTGTTGGCCAGTCATTGAATTTGGCTTAAAAATAGCAAAAGAATTTATCTTTTGCATGTGCCAGAAGGAAGTTGGAATCACTGCAGCAGTGGTGAGGCAGGTGAGTTTCTCTGTGCTCAGAGTCTGATCTATGTTCTGAGGATGTGTGTGTGTGATCTGGATTTTCATCTAAGACCTTTTGTCTGATTATGTATGCACCCTCTTTGTAGCTGCTGGAACACATAGATGAGGCTCCAGTCACTTTTGTCATCACCTTCATCAAGTATAGTTTTCTCACCCTAGTTTAGCTGTTATTGCTGGCAGTTTTTTTGAGTCAAAGTGTAAACTTCATAATGTTAGAAAACATTAAGAATAAATAACGCAAGTGTATTTAGGTTTGTAATATGGCACTGGTATATGACAAAAAAAACATAAAATGAAAGTGAGCATTCTTCCAGACTCAGTGTTATGTAACTGCAGCTTAATAACAACAAAGAACATGAACCTACTCGATGGAGTTCTGCATACCAAGTGTTACCTGATTAATCCTGACTGCAAAACCACAGCTCCAGCCTACCTTTGAGGGCAATCACTTATGCTCCCTGCAGCACCAGTTACCACCTTGGTAGTTTGCAAGCTGCTCTCCTATTATCAACATATCACCATGAATTGTATTAATACTGTTTACCTCTGGCAAAAAGTGTTGGCTAAATGCAGAAAGCAATGATTTTTGTCAAGGGCGGACTTGATTTGTGGCATCATAAACAGCCAAACCTGTTCCCCAACTTCATTTGATTACTATCTTTAGGTGGAATTACCCCATCAAAGAGCAGCTAATCACAAGGCCTCATTAGCCCGTGGCTACCTACTATGCGGTACCAAGTTTAGCCTGCAAAGGCCACCATCTACAAATTGATGTTGAAACGTGAGACAACCTGCACAGCTTAGATTCCTTTATGGATTTGAAAACTGGGAAGCCTCCTTTTACCAGCTAGTCCAACTTCAGTTGGCTAATACAGTGAACATTTTAGCATTATCTCCACATCATTGAAGTTAACAGCTGCCTATAATACCAGACACTCTAATCTGTTTATGCTCACTGATCAACAGCCATATAGTCAAGCAGCACGCTTATCGAATTTAGTCCCCTACATTGGTAGACTCAAATACTAAATTACCAAACAAATTTAAAATTCTTCATACTTTTTACCACTTTAAAAATACTTTCTCTTCTAACTTAATAATCTGATGCTGAGGAAAAGTAGCTGAAGGTGGCTGCAAAAGCAAGTGAAATTATTATGACATGAGTTTTTATAAAGTTATATTTTTTAAAAATTCATTTTGTTTTTAAAAAACTGACAATTTTAAATAATTTTCACTTCTCTACATTACAGACAAAAACAATTTAATTCCACTTTGATGTAACATTAATGATAGAAAAACAAATGTTGGTTTTTTCAATTCGTATCACCTTACTAAATTATTTCTCATATTGTCTGGAATATCTTATAAATATCCTCTGGTTTTGAGTTCCACTTCAGTGCCAAACATTGTTTGACCTGGGAAGGGGGATGTATATTATTCACATCCTAATGTGTTGATCCTATGCGATGGCAGATCCAGAATTTTAAAATTATCATTTTTGAGTCGCCGTTCCTCGTTGAAATTGCCTATGTGATGAAAAGTGTTAATCGAGACTGTTGAAATCATTTTCAGTAATACTTTTCACGCAAACTATGAACTGATAAATTATGTTTACCATGGTGTTAATAATTTATAAATTATTATATACTGTAGTGAACAATATATATGTTACAGCATTATAATAATGTAAATGTTGCAGGCAGGAGCAGGACGACTTTGAACTGTTCATTTCAAAGCCATTGTTAAGAGTCTGCAGAACTCCTTATTTTCTTTCAGATAATTATATATATATATATACCACTATGTATTTTTCGAGGGATTCCGCATCCTCAGTCATAACTGAAATGTTTAATTAAACTGCATATTAAAAATTAGAAGTATTAAAATAATGAAAATTTCATACTAATTTATTATATGACTGCTGCTATCTGTTAAGAGTTTTTATAAAAACATCTCCCTAAACATTGTCTGATGGTTTATCAGATTGGAATTTTGTTTGTTTTTTTATATATTTAATTTCATGTAATCTTTATTAATTTCTGAATTTGTGTTAATTTCGGGTAGAAAATATATATATATATATATATATACATAATTTTTTCTGTTAAGAAGGTAAAACTCGTGCAGCATTAGAAAGCACACTACTTGTAAGTGTGAATTAGTAAAATCTGAATTATTGTTTGTTTTCGAGATTATTCTTTCTTTTATATATCCTACCCTACTATACGGCATTTGTATGTGTGTCCGTCCCCCTTAGCTTAGCACATAAAACACCAGTAGTCCGAGCACTGATCTCTATATTACTGGAAGGAGGATCCTTATGGTGTAAAATACAATCAACTGTTCAATATTGAAGCATATTCCAACGCCCCAGAATGAGTGGTTGGGAACTAAATAAAAGGACTGTACGCTTACACGACTATAATCATGATGGTAGCGATGTTTATTTTACTCAAGGCACGTATCCAAAAGAAGGTCACTTCCGCATGATATTTACTCACAGATTTATTTTCTATCTACAAATATTCATAATCAAAATCAATTGTTTTTTAATGCAATAAAAATAGGTCACTATTCAAAATATAAAATCACAACAGTTCTATTGCATGAGCTTAAAACACGGTTTCATTCCTTTTCTTAAACTTACCTCTGCGCATGCACCATTTCATTTTATTTACTTCTAGCCACTCATTTGGTTGCGCTAGTATATGCTTCAAATTTTACCAATTCCAATACAAGGGATCCTCTATCCAGTTATATAGAGATCATTGATCCCAAGTGATGTCATTCCGTACAACAATAAGTAATAATAATGTGCTCAGATAACAGGCACCATAATGTACCAATCAAATAGCTCCTAGAGCTTACCTAACAGCTTGAGTGAACTAATCGCGGTGCTATACACCACCAGCTTACGTATACCAACCGCTCACTTGTCATATATTTACTAAAATGGGTAGGCGCACCCCGTCAACTACTAAAAATATATATGACATCCATATATTAAAATTTACTTCGTCTAGATAGCAATTCGCTGCTACGCCTAGGTCGCTGAATGCCAGCAAGTACCTGTCCACCATATTAAAGCGCTTGGAGCCTTAATTAGCTGGTGGTCAGCCATATCTCTAGGTTAGCTTCCCACAGCAGTGCGATAGAAGTCTTTCCCTTAAGTAAACTACTGATGTCGATTAAAAAAAGCAACCGCATCAAGGAACTCACACACAGCCCAACAATGCGGCTCTCACCACATTGACTCGCCACTTGTGAGTGGCCAATTTTACCCTTGACCTCTAAATTCCAAGGTGGTTCGATTTCTGCCCCCCCCCCCCCATAACAGCTGGGCAGTTAAACATCAGTGTTCATTTGACTGGACCTCCCCGCAGACGCACAGCTCATCATCTGCCAGGCGGAACCGAAACAGATATTGGTTAAATTAACATGGTTGGTGAGCACCTAGGCACATATTACCCTTAAAAACGAACTCGAGGCATACCATACCCCAGATCCCGTATAAACGTGTACAGGGATCGTCTCTTAGTCATGGTGTCCCATTCCGGCTTCCATCGCGAGGCGAGGCCGCCACTTCCGCAGGCGGGAGATGGGCAACTGAACGAAATTTAGATCCGGTGCATTGTGATTGCCATTCCGCTCCGGTACTGGCCCGGCCCGAAACCGCATCCCAAATACCTCGGCCTTCCGTTCTCTTCGTAATTTCCACATGGCTTCCCGAACTTTCACCACTAAATCGATTGGGAGACTCTTTCCCAAGTTTGTGCATCACTGAGACGGTGTCCGCCGCTACTTGCCTAATGTGGTTACATCTGGATACTTATGAACTCTAACTCGGTTGATTACACAGTCTTTATATTTAATATGGGGGTTACGACTGTACAATAATTTTTCTGCGTCGTTGAGAAGCATAAACTTCATCTTCGGCACAGAAATCTTTAAATTTTGAATGTCCATCCAGCCCTCTACGGTTGACAAGGCCGCCTGCGCCCAATCTTCTAGCTGTGGTCGTGAATTATCAATAACTAAAAGGTGACAGTTATCGGCGAAAGCCTGGGCCGTGACCCCTTCTGGAAATATCAATCCCAGAAATCCGTCGAATACCAGGTTCCACAGCAGGGGACCGAGAACGAAACCCTGTGAGCTTCCTCTGGTAACGAATTTTTCCACAACTAGGTGTGCATCCTTAAGTAGAGCCGTACGGTTAGTACCACGGCCTGCAGGGCTACGGGAACATTGCGGCGTTTCAACTCACAGAGGACAGAACTCCAACTCAAGGAAGGAAATGCTGCCTCTATGTCTATAAAAATTGCCAAACATATTTACAGTCGGCGCTTTCCACCTCGGCAAGAGCATTTAAGATGCAATCCTTGGTGCCAACCCCTTTTGTGAAATCATACTGGCCTCGATTTAGAAAATAGTTCACCTCAATCCTTTCCCAGAGCCGTTCCACAACCAGCCTTTCAAACAACTTGCCAATTACCGGCAAGAGGCTGATGGGTCGATAACTGCCAACCTCACTAGGATCCTCACTAGAACCTCACTGGATTCGAGAAACCACTCGATCTATATCAACGAGATTCACAGCCCGTACGCCAGGGAAGGGCATAGCCCCCGACTATGCCCTAACGCCGACTTCTGCTTCACCCTCCGGAGCATCTGGAAACAGAGTATCCAGGAACGACTGGTAAGTCGCCTCAGATGTTAAAGTGTGGTCACGACCACCAAATACGCATCGAACACTGGACGGCATGTGCAGTGGCTTTAGCCAGTAATATGATTTTGCGAGCTACCAGGGGTTGCGCTGCAACTCGCGCATGGAGTCTTGCCATAACTTGAGACTGGCTTCCTTAATGGCATGATTATAGTCATTATGGGCACACCGGTAGATCCACAGGCACTCAGCGTGCACGTCATCAACGATAATCCCCGTTAGGTGGGGCGATACTGGTATCTTCTCCTAGCGGTCCTAACTTTTGCGCGCAGCACGTTAAGGTCAGAGAACCACTACTTTTTTCCGGGTTTCCGCCTGCGTTTAACAGACGGCTCCCCGGAAGCAGCGGTCATGACGACTCCAAGCACTCTCCGATCAGCGGACTGTCCACTACCGAAGGGTCTCCATCAATTCCACCTCCTCCCTGTGCTCCATGCACCATTCCAACCCCTTCAAGGCAGCTACGCACTTGCACTGCAGCCTGTCCTGAACCAAGGCCCTTAGGTTATAGCGACACGAATCTGGAGTTCTTAGACCGCCTCCGTAAACGATCTCATAGGTTATAAGCCTATGATCGCTCACACTGGCCTCGGGCCAGACAGTCCAACTAACTATTTGTACTTCGTAGCAAGTCGTCCGTCACCAATGTGACGTTGATGAAACGTTCTCCCAGTTCAGAAGAGAAAGTTGGCGGTTGTTCTGAGTCGTTAATCAAGTAGAGGTTTCTGGCTTCAATGAACTGTTCGTGACCAGTGCCTCTGGGGGTCAGTGAGTGGTGAACCCCAGGCGGGAGACTTGGCGTTATAGTCCAGAGCCACCAGCACTTTGATGCCCGGGAGACCGTTCAGAATCCTGCCCAACTTCGCCAGCAAGTCATCGATACTCCATCCAAGCTGGAAGTATCCCGACACCAGTACGACATCGAGCGAACCCCCTCCTGATTCGCACAACGGTGAATTTCCCATCAGACCAATGGGGCATCTAGAAGATACCTAACGAATCTGAGTCAACCACGATCGCATAGAGCGGCCGTCCCCCATGAGAATTAATAACATCCACCCCACGGAACCTGACCACCCTATCCCCGACCGCGTAAGGCTCCTGGACTAAGAGGACCTCGAGGTTGTACTCCTCAAGGAGCCTCATAACTTCACTGGTGGCCACCCGGGAATGATGCAGGTTTAGCTGCCCAAGGCGAAAGCGTTCGACGTGGTGGAGTCCATCCAAAAGGCTTCCCCCAATTGAGGCGTCGCCATAAGCTGCATTCTTTACAGCTCTCGCCCGAGTTATCTCTTACGCCCTGCACTGCCTACCTCCGACCCGGTGTCCAGCATCGCTGCCTTTCACCAGGTAAAAGCGACGCAATGGCAGGGCAATTGGCTGCCCTGTGCCTCAGAAGAGCACAGTGACCACACATCTCCGATTATGCTCTGCAGCAGAAAAGAGGTGTGAGCAAAGCCTTGACACTTGAAGCATCGGGCGACTTCTATATGATCGACAACCCTTCATTTGGTTCACCGGAAAAACAGACATCCACCAGCCACCAAGACCTGCCGGATCTTAGGCGAGGTCTCTAAAACCCAGTGACTCTTTAGGGCTTCCTTCTTCCCAGCTGCCGAACCACCTCGGTTTCCCTAAGAAAGTCCTCGGCGGCCATATCCAAGGTAAGATTTTGACCATGCACGGCCCTGAGAACTTTGGGCTCTTCTACCCTTATCGCCCTTGGCATATCATATACCGATATCGCGTCCTCCACTCGGCCAGCAACTGAGCTTATAGCCCGTTCTTCTGCAGAACGTCGCACCGAGCCGATCTCCACATCGCCGGATTCCAATTTCCCCGACTTCGTGGGGAGCAGCCCTTCAGCCTTGGCTCTCCCTTCGCAACCGTGCACTCCCTGCACGGTTCCAGCCGCAGCCTTCCCCGCACAGCTTGTAGCGAAGGTTTCGGCAGGAATTCTAGAGTGCAATCCGCCGGTCCACTTGGGCGCAGTACTGCCTTCGTGGAGACCTCCTTATCGGAGAACTGTGGTCTCGGCAGAGACCTACCGAGTGACCTTCTCGGCAGGAAGGGGTCGCCGGCAACCAGGCCCTTGGCTATGCCAACAAGATCCTCTAAGCAATTTTTCCCCGGATTAATAAAAAAAGTCGTTCGTTATCCTTAAACTCGAAAAATTGAATAAACTTGTCCACAGTAATTCAAGCCACAATCGCTGACGTCCGTATCCAAAAATAAAACACAAAAAACCGTCCAAAAACCACTAAATAACAGAGAAACCAACACGTATTTCCCGTACGAAGTCACTTACTCAACTGGGTCACTTACTCTTTGGTGGTTGGGTTTCAATTAACCACACATCTTAGAAATGGTTAACCTGAGACTGTACAAGACTACACTTCTCTTACACTCATACATATCATCCTCATTCATCCTGTGAAGTAATACCTGATGGTAATTCCTAGAGGCTAAATAGGAAAAAGCAAGATAGTCTTGTTCTAAGCTCTCCTTCGGTGAAGTGAATAAAAATTAGTAATTACTTATACTGACCTTTTTTTCAGTAAATACTGAAGTATAAGTGAATAAGAAAGCATAACTTATTAATTTCCATCAGTATTTCTTGTACTTAATCAGTACTTCCTGAATCTACACATAATTACTGATTTCTTTCAGTACATACTGGAAACTGTGTGAATAAAAGGTTCCAATAACTTAAAGTTATAAGTAATTACTATAGACGTTTTCAATATACCAAGACCCTTGCTGAAAGCTTCTACTGAAGGATAGACAGCTAAAGTTAGGATTCATTTTCTTTAGATCGTAGATGAAGTTAATGACGCTAAAGAAAAATGGCGTAATAAGTTGAGAATGTGAAGCGTAATTAGAGCAATTGACTTTACTCACATCGAGATTGCAAAACCAAGAGCTTTTGGTGATTTCTATGTCAACAGAAAGGGTCACGCAAACCTAAACTTTCAGGTCAAATGCCGAGGAAAAAATAACAAGCATGAAGCTGAATGGCCTGGCAACACCCATGACAGCCGCATTTGGAGAATAAGTTATGTTTGTAAAGAAATATCAGCGTTAAATGGCGCCATTTGCCTTTTGGCAGATAATGGCTATGTATAGCCCCTTGGCTGCTGACACCATTTAGTCCAACTGAGACTAGAAAACAAAGGATTTTTAACTACATACACGCTAAAAAAAGAGTGTTCGGTCAAATAAAAAAGCGATTCGCCATATTAGGCAATCTAATAAGAGTGAAATTGGAAAATGACCCTAAGATTGTTGTCACTTGTGCCATGTTGCACAATGTAGGGAAAACCCTTCATAATGAATATAATCCAGATGAGAACGGCCACGAAGAACATGTGTATGAAGAGGATGATGAAATTCAAGTTCAAGAAGCGGATATAGAAATCACAGAATTGGAATTCTGAAAAAGAGGTCAATCAAAGCGAAATGTGGTGATGGCTGTTGTTATAAAAAATTAATTTAATTAATTTCATTTTTAATTTGTTATTTTCATTTTTTTTTCGGTAATTTTTCATTTGTAATTCGTTTTGCTGAAATCTAATAAACAAAAACGTTAAATAAATAAACAATAAATAAAAAATATATATTTATCTGACGTAGACACGAAACGTAGAGATAAGAGCAACAGATTAACTTGGTCGAGCAATTGTTGTCAATCCCCTTATGGATTATCAGCAGTTGAATCAACTGGTTTCAACTAGATGTTGATCTACCAAGGCCGATAAAAAATTGATTTCAGGGTGTTTGCTATCGCTCGTCACTAGTGATTTACACAGAATTGCACAAGCGCTTATTAATGTATTTAACGCCGCGTTAGATGTTAATCGTTATATAAATATGAGGGCAAAAGTGTGTGTTACTTAAGTATACGCAATGTAGTTCTGTGTACCTCATCAAACGCTAGTCAGCAGACGCCTTCATGTGTATGGGCCCGTTTTGGTATAAGAGTTGTTTTTTATTTAATTTTTTTTTATTATTAAGGAAAGGAATGGCAAGGTAGGACATAGGGTTTTCTTTACTTACTTCATTATTAAAAACAAAAGAAAACATCAAATTGTATTAAATTAAGGCAGCACCAAACAATCTGATTAAATGAAATTATCCTCTTCATCTTAGGCTTGGGGGTCCTTTCTGATTTTTAATTTCATTTTGTAACTCTTGCAATTTTAAGTCTGTTTTTCTTATCAACTCGAATTGTTCGATAAGAAGAAGTCGCTGCAAGTCAGTAGTTGATAAAGCTGTCGATTCGTCTGTCTCGAAGCTATTTCTTTTTCTTTTCTGAATTGCTTTTCCAGTTTCTGCATGTTGGCTCGTACTTTCAGTCGACGTGACCGTTGTTTATGTTCAATGCTTGATTCACGTCGTTTCTCTTTACTGACAAGCTCAACACTTATTTTTCCAGCAAGTCAATAAAATCTTTCTCCCACGCTTTAATAGTTATACTTTTATTACCGGTAACTTTTTGTCGATCTTCTTTTTCATTTCATTTTTTACGTTATTTAAGATCCTCTTCAGTTTTTCTAAGGAAATTGTTTCGCCAATACTTTTCTCATAATCACGTTTTATATCGATCAAAATCTTTTCAATTGAGACAACTATTTTAGAGGTTAATGATCTGTTCAAAACTACTGAATTCTTCTTAAGCGCATTAAAAAATGCTGCTCTATTGCATTCAGCTTTTGATAATGAATCAAATTCTGTATTACTCTGTCCGTGGAAGTGAATCATTTATAAGTAAATACATACTTCAGTACACTAAACGTCAATACTGATTCCTTTCAGTTATTAGTGATCAGTAATAGTAAAAGGTTATTCACACAAATGTCAGCATTTCTTGTACTTAGTAATTATTATACTAGACCAGTAATTACTTCTCAGCTATTACCGAATTTTATTCGCTTCACTCCTTAAGCTCCATTTTAGTACTAACAGTTGGCACGTGGTGAGTTAGTTCTAGAATTGAAATGTGAGGTTAATTTTTTGTTTTCATGTAGGTAATTCATTCGCTGTTTTCCAATTTTTTTGTTCTACAATTATTTTATTTAATTCTTTACTTGAGAGTAATTTTGATGCATTACTAGTAATTGCTAAAGTTAATCAATAAAAATAGGCAATAATGTTGAATGCTGGGAACTTCTAATTACAACGATGACGTTCAGTTCCTCAAAGTGATTTTTTCATATACTATAATTTTTCACGTGTTGTTGCAATCCAGTGTATTATTGTCATTGTTATTTATAAAAATGTGAGATATATAATCATGCTATGCCAAAACTACCAGTTTTCTTGTTTCTGAATCGTTATTTCTACTTTATGTTAAAGGTGTACCGGTACAATTAAAGCAAAACTGATTCATTCTAGAATTTGAACATTTTTGGTCATTCCTATTCTTTTAATTAGTCTTAAATATTATTTTTAAATGTGATTAGGTGAGATATTTTATAACGTAACATTTAGTTCTTTTTAAAGTTGATTAATGTCCAGTTTTTTTTTTGGAATAAATTGAACTCTGGAAATGGGAGTTTTTTAATAGCATTTTTATGTCGTCCAGTCGCTACGGATTGTTTTTTGTTACTGTATTCCAGTATGTTTTTTATAAATGCAATTGTATTGGTTTTTCTGTGTAGTATTTTAAACATTTTTATAATTTATTTCTCAGATTGGAGATTTTGTAAAGAGATTGATAGAGTTTACTATTCTACGAGTCCATGGTAGAATAAAACAATTACGAACCATTTTGAATTTCTTTGATAAATGATTGAGCGAATTACGACATGTACGTTTCGAGTATCAGGTCAGAATTGTGTGAAAATTAAACCTAAAGGCCCGACAGTAGAATATTTTCTGTTCGCATACTGCCTGACCCGTAACATTAATTTTTAATCAACGAAAGTTTTACGTAATTTATTTATATTTCAAAGTAACAATAGGTGACAAACAGCCTGTTAGCAGATAATTAAGAAGAATTCTGAATATGATAAACTTGAGGATTCAGACTTTGAAATTTCAAGGTGGAAGACAGAAATATTACCACCCCAGAGGTTAGCATGTTAATGCCTAGTATTAGAAAACAAATTTTATGAAAGTAAATCATTCAAAATTGTTTACACTGTTTTGAAATTCTAAACTGCTGAGTGTAGTATTCTAATTAAAATTGCTGATCTCCATTCACTTATACTTGCTGTTTCTGTTCATGATAGTTGGCAGTGAATGTTGTTGAAAGTTTACTTCTTAAATAGCAGAGGTTACTAAATTCATTTAATTAGGAATATTCAAAAGTAATGTGTTGAATGTTTTCATTCTCTCATTGACTTTTGCATTCTCATTCTGGCATCAGCTGCTGTTTTTTTTGAAGACATTTAGATGTGGTTATTATGTAGGATTTGAATTGTCCATTTCATTTATGAGTTGTCAGCTGTTTATTTTTTTTATCTATGTGTGTTGTTTTGTAATTTATAATTATAAGACATCTGTTGAATATCAAGGTTGATAACACTGGTAGATGTGTGATTTGGATCTGAGATAAATGGATGTTAATGCAGTACATTTTTGTTGTGTTTATTCATCTTACATTGGGGAGTATCAGTGAGTGTGCTGTTATACCTGTAAGTTCGTGGTTAGTGCTTCTATGGGGTTTTCAGATGACATGAAAAAGTTTAACAGCCTGTGGATCGTACCAGTAAAGCAGATAACAGTATAAGTTAGATTAGATAGGTATTTTGAACAAGTGTCAGTCACTGTTGGGTTTCTGTTTACTTTGAAAATGTGATTTTTGTGATGGTTAGGTTAAAAAAATTTGTTTGTTTATTGGCTTTGTATTTAGGTGTAAAATTTATTTGTGCTGCATTTTGTTTACATATATCAATTGTTTTCAATGTACTATGTTGCCTTGGTACAATTAAATGATGTTATATCTGTGCCTGTTTATTATTTTCTGAACATATTTGATTCTGTGTGTTGAAAGAAGGTTTCTTTTAGGATACTGGAAGTAGGAGAGCCCATACAATCTATGTTCATCAAGTTTTGTTTAATATTTGTTTGGTGATGAAATTTTATTTTGTAAATTGTTGAAGGAATTTGGTATTGAGAATGGATAGTGTTTCTATTACTAACAAATAAACTAATATCTCGAGTTTATTTGTTATGTCAAATGATATTAATTGTAGATTATGTTGATGGTTTTCATCATTATGAAGTCAACTGATACTATTATTAAGTATATTAAGTAATCAGTATTAAGTCATACTGATATATTTATTCAGTTTTAAAAGATACACAACAGTTCTGTTGTGTTACTCTTGTCTGGTTTGACAAGAGTAATGTTATAATGTATCTTTCTTAAATCTTTATCTGTATCACTTACATAGGTCAGATGTTACACGTATACATAGTTTTGTGCGAATGGATTGTGTTTTTTATTCTGTTTCATCAATATGTTCACCATTTTCAAGTCCATCCCATTACTGTTTCACGTAGGCCATGTAAACAGTTACATTAGTTCATTGTTTCTCAATCTGGGGGTCACGGTGATAGGAAAGGGGAGTCACGAAATTGGCCTGCTACTTTACACATAAACAATAATGAAATCATTTTATGAGGAAAAATCATTTATTATAAATATTTTACTTACATTTATAAGTACAAATATAAATAAAATAAATTAATGAGATGGTTGCATTTGTTTTCATTTAAAAGTTTCTCCATACATGGATCTATGTTAGAAACGCACAAAAGCAAATTGTTTTCAAATGATAAATGACGATTCCTTTATTTAGTTTTTAGCCCAACCATAGAAGAAAAACTCTTTTCACAGTGGTAAGATGTAGCGAAAGGGATTAATATTTTCAATGATTCTGTGACTTAATTTTCATGTTCACCTCAACAAACAAGCCAAAATGTATCTAAATCTTCAGATGTGAATTGTAGTTGTAATGTTTTATTGGCAGACATTTTGATGAGTGGTCATGAATCTCAACTAGTTACTTAGCAGAAGCAACAGTGTTTTCAGTAAATGGATTCAGTGTCCATCTCTTCAAGAAAAAGAGTTTAAAAGTTTTTATCAGCCGGGAAATACTCCACCAACGGAATTTTTAGCTCATGCAAATGCTTATTCATGCTATCTAAACTGTGGTGATTAGTGGTGTTTTCTTCATCTGAATTATTCTCAGTATAATTAGAAGTGATTGGAAACATATCAATATTTTTGCCTTGAAGGTGAATAATCCAGATATCAAGCTTCTTAATGAAAGCATGAACTAGGTCTGTCATTGATAAAATGCTTTTATCATCCCCTTGAAAATTAACATTCAAGTTGTTTAAATGCAAAAATACATCAGCTAAATAAGCAAGCCAACAATAACATTACTCATTATTCTATAAAATTATTGAGAATGACATTTGTTTATCCTGAAAAATATTATTAATTTATCTCGCAATTCCAATACCCGGGTTAACACTTTCCCCTGCAATAACCATCTGACTGCTATATGGAAAAGATTTTTTCTTTTATCCATTTCATCGCATAGTTTAGCAAGCAGCTAATTCTGTTGTGGTCGACTTATAAAAAATTAACTATTTTTACAGCTTTACAAAGAATTTTGTTTGAGATTTTCTTGCATATTTTTTGTAGCAAGAGCATTTCTGTGAAGGAAGCATTGCGCCCATTCCGTCATTGGTATAAGATGATCTTTTAATCTTTTCAGAAATCCACTATTCTTTCCCTTTACACCATCACTACATACTACAATACATTTTTTCCAATCTATTTTATAGTTTTTAATAGCTTCATAAAAATCGAAAAGACATTGTCCTGTTGCATGAGCAGGTATTGATTTGCAATACAATATATTTTCTTTGATTGATCTGTCCCTTTCGCATTCATATCTCAAAACAGAATTGAGAAATTCTTGTCACATCTGTTTTGATTCATCAGATTAAATACAAAAAAATTCACTTGAACTCGCTTTTACTGAATTACCTGATCATAAACATTGGCAGTCATGTCATTGATTTGCCTTCTGTCATTAGAAAGCAGAATTTTTTCAGTTTTTTTTTGCTTTTTCCTCTCCTATTAAAATTCTGACCACATTGAGTACAGCAGGCAGTATGAGATTTTCTGCGATAGTAAGAAGTTTGGACATCTTAACTATTCTTAATGTTATAATATAAGATGCTTCAAATGTACTTTTATCAGTATGATGGCTTGGTGTACAAATAGAAGCTTGTTGATTTCTTACAGTATATAATCTTCTTTTGAAAAATTTCAGCATTTTTCTTTTATGATCCAGATATTTAGTTTTGAAGTGTCAAATTAATTTTGATGGCTTCATGCTTTCTTTGGATAGGACTTGAAAGCAAACAATGCACTGTGGCTTTCCACCCAATGAGATAATAACTATCTAATAATAAAATAATTTAAATAACTATCGCTGTACAATCTTGTCTTAACCAATCAATTCACTGAATATAGCAACATCGACTCACTTGAAAAAAAAAAAAACCAGTTGCACCATTTTACCAAACACTAAAAAACCAAAACCTCAATTATTATTATTTTCATTGAAATTACACTTTTAAAAACTTAAGGTACCAGATGCAAGCTTCGCATTCAAAACCAAACTGATGTTCTGCAATTCCTTATGCATCTTTTATACTGAAACCTATCTATCTATAATGAAACTTATCATTTGCATGTTCGAACATAAAGCTCTCACAGCAAACATTATGCAAGCAGACCAAATTACTAGGACCAAGTACACATCAAGTTGGAAACTGTAAATGGCTCGTTTTTATACTTCATACATGCATGTTCATACCTGTTGCTATCAACAAATCTAAATAGTTTTAACTAGGTTTTGATGGGGTTGGGGGGCATAAAATATTCATTATATATTTTTTTACTTTTGGGGTGATAGTGGAGCTAAAAAGATAGAGAATCACTGCATTAGTTTAAAATTTTGTTTTTGCTTGTCAGTGGATTAAATAACAAATATAATCACAAATTTGATTATATTTGTTATGCCCAATGCATTTTATATCATCTGTAACACCCACATATGTATATATATATTTTTTTATATTAATCCGATCAACCCAAGTACAGAATTAATAAAATAAAATAGGATGACACCTACCTTACTCCATAATCCAAGCAAAAGCGCTTTCATGAGTACCTTGCATCATCAGTTGTTCTATAATTTTTCAAATCTTGCGTTGTAAATTACACATTAAAATTAAAATTGAGATGTAATATTGTTAAAAGATCTTATTATAGTTTTAGTTTTATTTCTGTTTTGATTTATTTGGAAAAGGATCTTTTAACAATTATAAATCTCAATTTTAATTTTAATGTGCAATTTGCAACATACAATTTTAATTTTAATGTGTAATTTGAGTGCAAAAGCACTCTTGCTTAGATTATGGAATAAGGTAGGTGTCATCCTATTTTATTTTATTAATTCTGTACTTGGGTTGATCGGATTTAATATAATTTGTACATTTCAAAGGAATATGATTCTCAAAAGGATCAATTTTAGAAAAACTGTTAACGCCAACTAGACAAAATTACTATTCAGGTTTTACAAATTACATATTAAACTTAATATTATAATACATTCAATAAGGTTTAACAAAAACTTGCCTTAAATTAGATGTAATATCTAAATATGCTAAAATCAATATAAAAATTACCAGTCTAATAAATGTATAAGAAAAACAAAAGAATTTGCTGAAAAGTTTAGGGTAAAACAAGAAATCAAATTTGCATATTATAAAAGAAATTTGGTAAATATTGAATTATATAACACACATCTTCACTTAGTAAAAAAATTGTTTATATTTGATTTAATTATGACTAATATGGGTATGTATAAATATAAACTTAATGATTCCAAACATAAAAAGATTGATAATTTGATAAAAACAAAGAATAATTATTATCATTATTATTATGCTTTTACGGCCAACATGGGACCACTTAAGTCAATTTTAGTTGGATCTTTTCTGAGAAAAACGTGTTATTTTACTCTTTCGAGCTGCCCAGTATTTCTTCATCCGTTCAGATCTTGCTTTCTTTTCTTCATCTGTAAACACCCTCTTCGTTGTATTTTGTCGTTTGTCTGTCTTTTGTTTAAATGTAACGCTTTTATCTTTTAGCTTTGTAATTTTTCCAGTTTTATTCTGTAGGTCAGTCAGGGAAATTCCCAATTCTTTCATATCTTCTCTAATTTCTTTGATCCATCCTACTTCTAGCTTTTGGAACCAGAGCTTTTCAATGATATTTCTTGTCTTGTTTCCGGTGTCCTTATGAGATGACCGAAGAAAGAGATTCTTTTTTTCCGCATAGTATCAGTAACAGGCTCTATTTCTCGATACACCACCTCATTTGGCACAATCCACCATTGGCCTTCTTTTTGGTGTTTTTTATTGATACACGTTCTGACAATTCTCCTCTCTATTTTCAGAATTTTTTCAATTTGGTTTTTCTGAGTGATTTTGAAAAGGGTCTCGCTTCCGTAGGTGACTTCTGGCTGTACTACAGTTTTATAATGTTTAAGTTTTGTTTTAGCAGAAAGGCATTTTTTGTTATATGTTGACCAAGTTAATTTTTGGGATTTAATCATTTTATTTGTCCTGTTTTGCCATGTCACTTTTTCATTTAAATTATAAGTTATTATTTCCCCTAGATATTTAAATTGTTTTACTATTTTAATTTTCTGATTGTTTACCGTAATGTGCTCTATTACCAGAGGATCTATGGCCATTAGTTCAGTTTTTTCGAAAGAGATATGAAGCCCTATCTTTTGTGCTAGGTTTTGAAGGCTCATGATTTGTGTTTTGGCTTCTTGAATATTATTTGCTAAAAGAGCGAGGTCATCTGCAAATCCTAGGCAATTTAGAGTGATGGAGTTTTTCTTAGTACCCATTTTTATATTTTTGGGATTTATTTCATACCATTTTCTCATGACAAATTCGAGGGCGCAGTTAAAAAGGAGTGGTGAGAGGCCGTCTTTTTGCCTCAATCCAGTTTTTATGTAGAAGGGTTGAGAGAGTTCACCTCTGAATTTCACTCTGGACTGGGTATTGTTTAAAGTTAATTTTATCATGTTTACGAGTTTAGGGTGAAGGCCCAGGTTTCTCAGAATATTCAGCATGGATGGTCGGTGTATACAATCATAGGCCCTTTTAAAGTCGACGAAGGTGATTATTAGTTGTTTTTTCCGTCTTTTATATAAGTCCATCATAAGTTTTAGGGATATTATTTGCTCCGGGCAACCTCTCCATGGCCTAAATCCCCCTTGGTATTCCCCAAGTTCCAGTTCAAGTTGGTCTTTGCATCGGTTGTATATGATTCTCGACAGGATTTTGTATGTGCAATCCAGGAGAGATATGCCTCTGTAGTTTTCCGGATTAGTTTTATCCCCTTTTTTATGTAATGGATGGATGAGGGCTGTGGTCCAGTGTTCTGGAAGTTTTTCTTCGTTCCATATTTTCACGAGGCATAGATGTAGGGAAGTTTTGACTGAATAAACTGATGAGTGTTTCCAGAGTTCTGCAAAATGCTGGTCTTCTCCGCTTGCTTTGTAGTTTTTTATTTCATTTAAGGCTGCGAGAACTTCTTGAATTGTTGGCGGGTTGATATTTA
The DNA here is from genome assembly GCF_047948215.1 of Lycorma delicatula. Classification (NCBI taxonomy): domain Eukaryota; kingdom Metazoa; phylum Arthropoda; class Insecta; order Hemiptera; family Fulgoridae; genus Lycorma; species Lycorma delicatula. Next base: position 93,763,429 of record NC_134462.1, read on the forward strand.
CTGGTTAAGTTTTAACTGGAGTTTCAGTGTCAATCTCAAAAAGCTCTGGGAGGTCGTCACAGTTGAGGAGTCTATTGAAGGTTTCTGCCAAAATTTCAGCATTTTCTTTATTGGTGTGGGCCATATTTCCTTTTCTTCCTCTCAACATAAGGGTGGGTGGTTCATATCTTTGAAGAGCCTGACCAAAAATTTTATAATAGTCTCGGAAATTAGTTTTCTTGGAACTTTCTTCTATTTGCTGAATCAAGTTTTTTTGGGCTTGTCGTTTGGTTCCTCTTATAATTTTCTGAGTTATTTTCCTTTGTTTGGTGAATTCATGGTTAGATTCTTCAGTTTTCTGGGTTTGGTGGTTGATCCAAGCCCAGTGTCGGTCTTTGACTGCTTTGTCACATTCTTCATTCCACCATTGGTGTTTTTTTCTTGGGTTTATAGGGGCTAGTTCTTCAGCTATTTCTTTCAGTTGGGATGTCAGTTCTTTTAAATTATTAGTTAATTTGATTTTTTTTGTTGTTTCTTCAAAGATGGCATTGTTTATTAATTTATGTGGATCATAAGCTCTTTTGTTTTTAGGTTGGGATTTTTTCTTTTTATGCGGGGTGAATTTTATTTTAACTTTAAGTAATGGTCGGATCCAGTATCTGTTCCTCTCAAGACTTTTACATTATAAATCTCCTTGTGATAATTCCGGTCCATGCAAACATGATCCAGTTGCCATTCTCCTTTTTTCCAATCTGGGTGTTTCCAAGTCTTCAATTTGTTTGGTTTTCTCATAAAATAGGTGGATTTTGAGATCATATTATGATTTCTGCAAAATTCGACAAGTCTTTGGCCGTTCTTGTTAGTTTTCTTTTGGGCAGGCCATTTTCCGATAATATCACGATATCTTCGTTCTTTACCAAGTTGGGCATTAAAGTCCCCTATTAAAATCTTCGTGTGGGTCTTATTTATGTTGTTTGCAGTTTGGTCAAGAAGTTCCCAGAATTTGTCCATCTCTTCTCTATCTTTTTTAAGATTGTTTTTGTCATTGGTGGGAGCATGGACATTTATTATGGTGTAGAATTTATTGGCTGATTTTAGGGTTAAGGTTGAAATCCTGGGGGGAGTAAGACTTAAATTCTACGACTGAGTCAATTATTTTAAGATTGATTGCAAATCCTGTTCCGAACTGTGGGCAATTCTTCATCACACGTTTCCCGGGGATTCCTTTGTAAATTCTGTAACCCTGAGATTCAAACCACTCTCGATCGGTGTTTCTCATTTCTTGAAGTCCTGCGATTAGGATATTTTGTTTGTCCATTATGTCTGTTAGAGTTTTTAGTTTGCCGGGTTGAGTTAGAGAATTAATGTTGTGAGTGGCAATGTAGTTTATTTGCTTGTGTCTTATCCTCAATTTTGAAGTTGTGTTGTTTTTGGGTGTTTCCAAACGCTCCAATTCATTGTTATCTTTTAAGCAGCTGCCCACCGGATCCGAGTGCAGCCTTCTCTGGTATTTACCAGACGGTGGATTTTTTCTTAAAAGACCTTCCATATTTGACTTTCAAAGGCAAGTCAGCCTTGGGTGGGAATAAATTCCCGAGTTACAACTCTGGATGTGATCCAGAGAGGTGATTCCGATTTAGTTCACCAGTAGAAATCTCCACGTTTCTAACTGGTTATCCAGTCGAACCAACGTGGAGGCGCAAACCGATTTTTTTTTGTTGAGATTTTAAGTATGGAGAAAGTTTAAATCGGTTCCGGAATCATTTCGTCCCAAAGAATAATTATAATAATAAAAATAATCATAATTATGTTATAAAGAATATAATAATAAGGGTTTGGGTTATTTCTCAATAAAAGGAGATTTGCTGGGGAATAGTGATTGTGATAATCTGCAATTTGGGGATATACAGGTGAATTCAGGTTACTTTACTGATACTTGTCTGATTTGATAAATAAACAAATGTTGTCCTTGTCAATAAAGAACAGTCTATTTTAGCTTATTGTTTTAATCTGAATAAGAATGAAGAAATAAATGTCAATAAAGTAAATTATAATGATAAATAAATTTTATGTAAAACTTTTAATAATAAAATTCACGATATCAAATATAAAAATTTTACTTACAAACCTGTTTTTGATAAAAAGTTAATGTACAATTTGAAAAATAAATTAAATAGCAATAATAGTATAATTTTAAAATTAGATAAATCAAACACACCTGTCACATGTATTCTGAAAAATATAAAAATTTGATGGAACAATGTTTAGTGGAAAATAATTTTAAAAAAATAAATGACCCCACCAAAAAATTTTTAAGAATAACTAAAAGTCTAATAACAAAATACCGAAATATTTTTAATTATGATAAAAGTTTAACATGTCACTCTATATTGTACCCTTTTGAACAAAGTGCACTTGTAGTAACTGGACTGCCAAAAATACATAAACCTGGTATACCTATGTTACCTTTAATTAATTTCACAGATCTTCTTATATCATCTCCAAAATAATAGATAAATATGTAGAATCAAAATGAATTTAGATTATAAATATAATATAAAGAATGGAAACAAACTTGTAAATAAATTAAAGGATTTAAAAATTGGGGATAACACCAGGATGGTTAGTTACGACATTAGTAACATGTACCCCCTAGTATATTCATAGATGAAACAACCAACATTATAAAAAATAAATTAATACAAAATCATGAAGAACTTTTATTTATTGATAATATTATTGTTATTATTAGAAATATTTACCATCAGAATTATTTTAAGTTTGATGATAAATGTTATACTCAAGAAAATACCTTACCAATGGGCTCTTCATTGTCGGCCATCATATCTGAGATTTTTTTACATAATTTTGATAGTAAAATTGTTTATAGCATTATTTATGTTCATGATAATTTACTTTGGGCTATGTATGTTGACGATATTTTTGTGGTCTATAATCTAGTTATATGTAATGAACATTTAATAATTTTGAACAAGTTAAATTCTTACCATTATGAATTGAAATTTATTTTTGAAACTGATAAAAATAGGAGAATAAATTACTTAGATGTTTGTATTGAAATAGATAATGGAATAAAAATAATCAATTTATAACTTCAGTATATAGGAAACCCACAACCAATGTAGGTATTCAAATCATCCGTGATCACACAAAATTAATACATATACAAACATTGTTATAAGAGCAATCAATTACACAAAGTATAATGGGAATAATAATAAATAAATAGATATTATAAAACAAATTGCTAAATATATTAGTAATAATACATATTTAATACCAGTAAGTTATACACAGAAAATTGACAATGTATATTTAAAATATGTATTTACTTATAAATTGTTGAAAACATAACAAGGGTTTATGATAAAAATTTATTTAAACCTGCGTACCAGACAAATAACCATTTAATAAAACATTTAAAAATAAAATACGTACTGCTTCATATGATTTACACAATTTGTGTGGTATTTATTAAATAAAGTGCAATGATTGTGACCATATTTAATAGGTAAAACCATTAGATCCTTAAAATTAGATTTGATGAACACTAGATATTATAAAAGTAGAAAAGTGGCTTTCTGTAATGTTTCTTATCATCTTATTATACACATTCAATATCCAATATTCATACAAATTTAGAAGTACTGGAAATTAAGAAATATAATATGAATACAAATAATATAGTTTTTGACATTTTAGAAAGATTTTGCTTTTATATATATAAAAGTAAATTTAATTTGATCAACCTACGTACAGAATATGAGGATGACACAATCATAAAAACTGCTGTAGATGGTAGCACTTGTTTTGACATAATTCATAATATTTCAACTTTGTGCAATCACAAATCTTTGACTAGCTAGTCTACATGGATTCCTATTTTATTTTCAGTATTAATTTTAATTTTGGTCTTTAATTTAATTTTTTTATTAATGACTTCATATTTTATATATATGCGATTTTTAATTTACAATTAAAAATTTTGAATATAAAAAAAAAATTAGTTTTGTGTTTTGATTTAATTGGAAAAGGATATTTTAACAATTTTAAATCAAAATTTTAATTTTAGTGTGTAATTTGCAATGAAAGATTTGAAAAATTATTGAGCAACTGATGATGCAAGGTACTCGTGAAAGCCCTCTTGCTTGAATTATGAAATAAGGTAGGTGTCATCTTATTTTATTAATTCTGTACTTGGGTTGATCGGATTTAATATAATTCGTGTATTTCAGAGGAATATGATTCCCGAAAGGATCAATTTTAGAAAAATAATTGTAAATACCAACTAGGAAAGATTCAGATTTTACAAATTACATATTAAACTTAATATTATAATACATGTTATTATTTATCGGATTAATATAATTTGTATAGTGTAGAGGAATATGATTCCCGAAAGGATTGATTTTAGAAAAATAATATATATATATATATATATATATATATATATATATATATATATATATATGTGTATGTGAGCATGCTTGCACAGTGTTATCAGAAAGATTAGAATAATAGATTTTTATCAAGTTCCAAATGAGGTAACTCGTATGGTAATGTACATGCGTAAAGGCATGTGCCCCTTCATGAGTGTTTTGTTTTTGAAAATTTTGGAAGTAGATAAAAATGATTGTGGAGGAATTATTACATATATATTTAGTTCATTAAAAAATTATTTTTTTCAATTAAATAAAGAATATTTCATTAGAAAGTATGTTCGTTTCATTAATAAAAACAGCAAATGGAGAACAAATATATATTGTTTAATATGAGGAAAATGTGCAATGTGAAAAAAACATGAACTGTAATAGCTAAACTGAAAAATAAAAAGATATTTGTTGTTTTGCTTGTATTTGTTAGCTAATAAAATATTTTCAGTTTAAAAAGTTGCAAAACATTGTTTGTATATAACAGCGCATGTCTGCTACTGATAATTATGGATGATTCTTATTGAGACAAGAAGTTTATGTCTTTGTGAGTGTGTGTGTGTGTGTGTTTATGTATGTATATTAATAAACATGTCAAATGTGTTGCAAACAATAATACCAACAAAACCCACCGATAAACTAATTAACAGCCAGCTCAGTGGGAACTTACCAATTTGCATAACAGTGTTTTTCAAATCCATCACATCATCATTATTTAAATACAATCAATCAATTATTTGAATACTATCTCAGGTAATTAACGACCTTCATTAAAGTTAACGTGAACAACTAGTTTATTACAAACTAGTTCAAAATGTTTCAACTACTTCGCTGCCCAAGATAGCATTTAGATAACTGATGAGAAATCAATATGAAAGCCACTTTTTGGATAAATTACTAAATTTTCAGTGAACATGCTGTTAATTCGTATATTTATGAGTGGCTTTTGTTGGAAGTTTTATGTAATATATGTCATATCCAGTAACATAAATGGATTAATATATAGGATGTCCCAAGAAGAAGAAAGAAACTTTCAGGACATGTTCTATGGGTGAAAATAATGAAAAAAGTTCATATAAACATAGGTCTGGAAATGCTTTGTTTTTTTAGTTATGGCTAACAAAAGATTTTGCACAGATTTCAGCTCTTCTAATAATAATAAATCCCTGTAATTTTTGGAGCCCAAATTAAGGATTTGTGATTTATTATGAAATTTGAGATGGAAAATGGGATAAAACAGCTCCCAGAATTGTAGCTCTAGTAGTTTTTAGGATTCCAACGTAAAACACAAAATTTAGTCTCAAAAAAATGTCATTGTCGAAACTTTCTTCAAGGGACACCTGTATAATAACTTATGTCAAAGTTAAACTGGTTTTTTTGTAATATATTTCTATTTTTCTTCTTTTTTCAGAAAGGGGAACCGTGCAAACACGTAATAGTGTAAACAGTGTTTTAATTAGACATTTTGTACAAAATCAAAATGGAAACAATGTATATAAAAGACATACGGCCAGATTCCAAAAATATAAATATAACTTTCATTGTTTTAGAAGTGGGACATCCAGTCTTGTTAAAAGAAAATCGAGAAGTACGTACATTAAAAGTAGCTGATGCAACTGCTTGTATTAATATGTCGGTTTGGGATGAACCTGGAAAGCTATTAGCTCCAGGAGATATAGTTAGGTTAACAAAAGGATACGCTGCTATATGGCGGAATTGTTTAACATTATATTCTGGTAAATCAGGTGATTTAGATAAAATAGGTGAATTCTGTATGGTGTTCAATGAACAGTTAAATATGAGTGAACCGAATTTGAACATTATTCAAAATCAGCAGCCTGCTTCAGTCCAAAATAATGGTAATGGAGGTAGAAGAGCATTATCTTCTGGTCCTGGACCAACACCTTCTACTCAGCCAGGTGGAGGTAAGAATACTTCTAGCAGGTTTTCAAATGAGTCACCTTCACAACCACCACCGCCACCACCACAAGTGTCAGGAAATAAACCACAAACAAAACCTAGCCAGAGAGGTGGTAGAGGGGGTCATAAAAATACTATTCGTTCCGATAGACGATGATTAATAAAATTAATTTTTATTTCATTAGGGATTTTTATTCAATATTACAGGTAAAATATAAGTTCACATTCTATGTAATCAGTGCACTGTATTTCACTGTTAAATTATGTTCCCTTTAAATGATTATAACTAGTTAATACTCAATGTGTATTATGAAACAATGTTATTTATAATGTTTATGTAAACATTGTTGGTAGGATTCCATTTTTGCGTCAGGACTCTGTAGGTAAATGTAATAAGTTATTGCTTTATTTGTGTGTAACTTAATATTTTGTGGTTGAATTTTATTACAGTAAGTCCTTAAACATTTTATTCTATTGTTTGACTTGCTGGTTTATGTTAATTAGTTTTGTTACATAATTTTTAATGTCCTTTATAAGAAAAAAAATTTCACACTTTTCGAAACTAATTATATATCTGTAGCACATAGTTTTATTTTTATGAAATAAATTCACACATCATTATTATTATTGTATTGTACAATATAGAAATATTTATTCATGTGCTACATTTGATGAACAATTTTATGTTCGTAAAGATTTTGTGGGCGCTCTTTTAATTTTGTTGTTAAAACAATGTATTTATTATACAATTCATTATTTTATTTCATGGTTCATAGTCTGACCTACATCAAAGCAGTAGAACTGGCATTCTTCTATTGGTTGTGCAGGTGTCTTGAAGTTATAACAAAGAACACCACACAAGAATCTATCTTTCTTACCTTTTAAAGTGAGTATAAGTAAGTCAATTTAAACTGATGAATAAGCTGAATTACATGCAATATTCATACTTCAGTTTTCTGTTATTTTGTTTTCATCGTCATAATTAATTATTCAGTTACAAAACTACTGTAAGAATTTTACATATATTATCCATACAATATTTAAAATATATAAATTTTTTAATATATTGTGAGAATTTAGTTAAATAATTTAGTTTGGTTTTATTCTTTGAAAATTAACTGAATATTAAAAAATATTTTATGGACTATTAAAGAATTCTTAAAAGATAAAAAATGCAGGTTGATTTTAAAAGCAATGTGATTTATCTCTTATCTATTATTAAGCATTTATCTCTATTATTATTAAGCAGATAGTTATCTATCATTTATCCATGTAGTCATTTAATTTTATTTCCTCTTCAGTCTTTGATATTGCTTTACAGAATAAAAATATCAAGTGCTTGCTATATTATTTTATATTTCTTTTAATACTGTAGGGTTTAATGGAATGTTATAATATTATTTGCATAAAAGTATAATTAATATAAATATCTTAAAATATATCATTTTATTTTTGGAAACCATATTAGAATTACTAATTCTATTTTGTTTTGTATTAAAAAAGTTAAACAATTTGTAAAAAAAAAGTACGTTGACAGTGTACATAAAGTAGTTTTGTTAACTAATATAGTTATCAGTTTTTTGTTTATAAATGGAAAAGACAGGTCACTTTTTCAGTTTTTATTTGTAGATGTTATTTCTTTCCCTGTGTATTGTATTTACATTTTATTTTAGTTTCCTAATGACAGACATAGATATTAATGAATGATATTTCATAATTGAACAAAATTATGGGTTAGAAATACATAGTACACTTGAGAAATATTATATGATTATAAATCAGTGCAATTATTAATTAATTATTATTAATTTTATGTGACAGAGGTCTGTAACTGGAAATTTCAATGTATTACTTATATTCTATAAGTAACAATTATAGTTTACTTCTTAGTTAAAACATATTTTAATTAATTTTTCTTTTTATAAGGTGTAGTCTAAGTTTATACCATTTGTTTACTGCAGTTATTAAATTTATTTCAGTTTTTATTAGGTGTTAACTAATAGTGTTGTAGATAATACATTATTCTAATTTGTAAATATGTTTATCTTGTGTAATAGATTTATAGTACCATATGTATGGTAGTACGTGATGTTTAAAGCTTTAAAAGAGTAATTAATTATAAATATGTGATAAGGTTTAATATTATAAATTTAATGACTTTTTAATTCTCTTCACAAATTAATGTTAAAAATATATTTTATAAAGTTTTTTTTTTAAATTTAATATTAATTATGTATAGTTCTGCCACATAGTAATTCTCATATTTTTTTATGAATATACAGTGGTCATTATTTTTACATAGCCCTATTAATTTTTTCTGTTCTTTGTGGGGAATCTACAGGGAATTTTTGACCTAGAAGAAATTAAATGATGAAATCCTTTTCAGAGTTATTTGTTTCTTAAGCAGAGAGGAAAGTTACTGATATTTATGAACACAATTTTGATAAAAAAATTTAAACTGAGAAAAATTGTATTCAGTTTTTGCCAATATTAGTTGTTTTTTTTTTTTTCAAAAAAGCAACAATACAAAAAGAAAGTTCTTAAAATTCTTACCATATACAATTTGAAGTTTTATAGCATAAAAAAATCTTTTTAAATACTCTTACAGTCAGATTTGCAATTTTTTATTAGAAAAATGACCATTACTTTTTAATGTTATGATGTACGTCGAGGATGATAAAAGTAAACTGTAATGACTGTAATGCTCTTGATTTGTATCATTAGATGTTCTCTGACAAATGCCTTGATATGAGGATAATTTTATAATCTAAAAATGTGTAGTCCTAATGATATTCTTAAAGTAGAACAGAATGTAAATAAAAAACCCATAGGTGTTTTTTGGGATCTGATATGTATAGTCTTTAGTATATTCTAAGGACTATATTATATAATTTGAAGTTGTTTATACTCCACAGAACGCCCATGAGACATTAAGAGGTTCTGTCTGTTACATACCTGGAATTGCTGATAGTACTTGCTAGTACCATGTGAATTTTACACAGTTATTAAATTAAAACTGCTAATTAATGTAATAGTGTCTTTTTATAAATAATAGGTAATGTAAACACGTTTAGGTATTGGTAATACTTGTTTAGGTACAATTAACAGGCTTGTTAAATTATATTCGTGTGGTGAACAAATCAAAACCAAAAATTTAAAGAAATTAAATTTAAATGATAAAAATTGTTAAAATTTTATCAAATTATAATTTACATATCCATTTAAGCAATATCAAATATTGTTAAGAACCTAGGAGTAAAAGGTTCATCTATTCATCTTTTAAACTGCAATTAAAAAGATGCAGATCTATAAATCGCCCAGATACTGTGGTATATTAGTGAATTTTTTGGATGTCGTGAATATTCCTTGTAAACAGAATGTAGGATATAAAGAGACATCTTGCTTGTCCTGTTACTTCAAAACATCCTGCAACATTTTAGAGTATCTTGAATATCCCAGGGTGCGTATGGAATGAGCTTTTGATGTCCCAGGGACATATGTTATTTAGATGTTTATGAATCCCTTTACAATCTGATGTTTCTAAAATGCATCTGGGAGTTTTTGTGAAGTTAAATTAATTGGCAGTAACCAAAACCATATCTTGAAAAATAGTTTTTTGTAGACCACCTGAGATAAAAAAATGTTGGACCAGTTTCACTCCATGCTGTTGACATTTATAAGTTGAAATAGAAATGACCATTGAAGTCAATGCAGTTTAATAAAAAAAAAAAAAATTATGATGAATTATTAGAGCTTATTTTTTATATTTGGACATTTATCTGAAATTAATTTTCAAATACAAAATTGCAAAATGCTGACCTTACCTACAATAGTTTTTAAGGTAGCTGTACTTTATTCAGAGTCAGTGTTAATAGTTTTAGAGAAGTTTCATAGTTTCTTTAGGACACCTCCTTGATCTTATCTTGAAACTGATTTTATCTATCATTAATTCTGTCTAGGTTCAAGCAAATTATACATTTGTTGCATTAGATTTTGAGATCTAACAATGAAAAGTAAAACTTTGTTTTAGTGATAATTGTAATATTAATAAGACTGTAAAGTATTTATTGCTAATCTTAGTATTATTTTTTTTGTTTATACATAACATTAATTTTCATTTGAAAGTATTGAAAAATTTGTGAGTAACTTTATTATTATCAGATTATATGTTATGATATATGTAAAACTTGTATTAACATTCCTTACACTACTTTATAAAACTAATAATGATATTTACATTTTAGCTTTACTGTCAAATAATTATTCATTTCTTCCTGAAAATGCTGCTGCATTCATAATTTGAATTAAAATAACTCCATGATTTTTTTTTTATATGAATGTTCTCCAGAGTCCAAAATGACATCCTTTTAAGACATGTTTCAATTTTGGGAAAGGGAAAAGTCACAAGGACTCAAATCAGGTTGAGGAACCGTAGGAATGCGTTTTTAGGTCAAAGATTCCATAATGGAAATGGCCGTGTGACACGTGGCATTGTCATAATGAAGCATCCACTTGTCTGCTATGTCTGGTCTCACGCGAATCACTCTTTTCCTGAGCCTTTCAAGGACACCTTTGTAAAACACTTGGTTGACAGTTTGTCCTGGAGGAACAAATTCTTTATGCACGATACCCCTACTGTCAAAAAATCTAATCAGCATGGTTTTGATCTTTGATTTGCTCATTCGACATTTTTTCAGTTGAAGAGATGACTGAGTGTGCCACGCGTCACTTTTCCGCTTTGTTTCAGGATCATATTCAGATATCCAGGATCATCACCTGTGATCATACGATTGAAGAATTCTTGGTCATTGTCAATCCTCTCAGAAGATCAACGCACACATTTCTTCGATTGTCCTTCTGTTCTTTTGTGAGCTTTTTCAGCACCAATTTCGCACAAATCTTTCTCATGTCCAAATTGTCTGTCAAAATTTGATGTACGGTGAAAGTGTTTAAATTTAATTGTTCACTCATCCTTATTGTTAAACGACAGTCTGATCTCACAAGAACTCTCACACGCTAAACATTTTCGTCAGATTTTGAAGTTGAAGGTCTCCCTGAGCAAGGTTGATCGTCAACATGTTCTCAGTCTTCCAAAAATGATTTGTGCCAGCAGAAAACTTGTGCTGTTGATAAGCAATGTTCCCCATAGACCTGTTTCAATTTTTCAAAGGTCACACTCGCAGATTGCCCAAGTTTAACACAAAACTTGATTGCACAACGTTGCTCTAAATTTTGATACTCCATTTTCGTAACACACAACAAAAACATAACTTCACCGATGGCGCTGTCAAAAATAATGTTGGCTGAATGGAGTTGAAACTCGTACTGAGCATGTGGAAGGGATGAACAAACCGGTGTAGCACAGACCGGTAGACACAGTGTTGCCAATCTCATTACTTTTCTCACACACCTTGTATGATATTCACCAGATCCGCCTCATCTGTTATGAAGAGTTCTCAAATGGTTCTTAGCATTTTTCCACAAGTTGGAAGGGGAAGGGGCACACCAAATCTTTTCATCAACATTCTGTACCCCCCCCCCCCATGGGCTGTCATTTAATTGCTGAACCAAGTTCTTCCAGGCTGCACGCTTAGCAGTCTTAATCGCTGCACACAGAGAGTTTCTAGCCCTTTTATATGCATTTTCTAGTTCTTTCATTGCTTCTGGTCTACGCCTTCTCAATCTCTGAAATTTACGTCAAGCCACAAGTGTAGCTCTCCACAAGTCTGCAATTCCACTAGACACCAATAAACTTTCTTATGTCTGGGATTGGGCTGCAGTCTCAATTTGTTGCTTTCTTCCTTTAAGCTAATGAAGAATTCTTCCAGGGTCCAGTCATGTCTGAACTTCAGCTTGGTGCTCACAGCTTCTGAAAAGGCTGCGATTTGTATTTCTGTCGGCTTCCAGTTCTGTCATTTGATCCTACGTGTCGATTCTCCAATAGAAATATTAAATTGGATTGTGAGATAATCACTGGAGAAGTCTTCTGCAAGCACCCTCCGGAAGTCCAGTCTTGGCGAAAGCCATCCCTCTGCCAAGAAAGGTTTTAATAGCAGGTGTGTTTAGTGTAACCATGTCAAGCACACCCAGTATCATCGCCAATCTATTCCTACATTGGATCAACCTCATCCCACTTAGCTCGATGCATTCGGCATTGAAATCACCTGCCAGAACCAATTGGCGTCTTGTCACTCTTATTACCTCCTCCTAATCTGCCAAATATTCCTCAAAACAAGTTCTCTTGCAATTGGGCAAAATATATCCACTAATTAGCAAGCATGACGACAAAACCTCTTCCGGTCTTGATATTCAAAATTGCGAAGCAATCTGAGACCATTCATATTGTGGTGTCCCCATCCTCATCCATGTGCTAGCCACCACTGACAATTGATCTTTGATTTGGTTCAGCTAGAAGAATAAAGTTGGCGTCCTCTCTAACCGCTGACATCCACACCAAATCATGGGCAGTCAATCTGCAATTCACATTTAACTGGATGCACTTCATGATCTATGCTGTTTGCATTCCCAGCCTCTGGTCCAGTGTCCTCTTTCTCCACAGCCCAGAAATTTGCTGCATTCATCACAGTCTCTTATTTGATGTCCCTCGCCACTGCAATTATAACACAGTCTCGGACAGTTCGGCCCAGAACATTCAGTCGCTCAGTACCTGAAGTTCCAACACCTGTAGCATTTAACCTTGTTGTGTTTCAACCCTGCAGGCATACCATCCAATCTGTATTCGCCCCTTACTCGCCAGTATCTTAGCGCAGCTAGCTGGGGGGAGAAAGACCGTCGCTCTCTGCATCTGTAAGCTGGTCTTAAAGACGCCACGTGAACTGGAGTGTCATTTCCAATTTCTCTCTTGACTGCAGAGTCTATTTCTTCAGCTGTTGCATCAATGTCAAGTCCTTTCATGTGGAAAATCACCCTTCGTGAACCATGAGTGTGTTCATTCACTATAACATTTTCTACTTGGGACCCAAGCCGTTTCACAAGATACTCTTTTATTTGAGGACTCTCACTCTAATTTCCATGGTGTAAGCGCATCCTTTCCTGTCTGACAAGACATCATCTGCAATATCTTCGCCTATGTTGCCCTTGACCTGCTTTAAAAAGTCAGCATAACTGACTCCTGCTTTCCACCACTGATGTCGCTGGTCCTTGAATAATTTTCTTACCAGATTCTCTGTGTTAGGTATAAGGGCCATTGCATATTAGATTGATCGTTCTTCCTTGCCCGATACTAGTACCTTATGAAACTTTTCCCTTGTGCCATCACTAGGGGCAAAGAACGATAAACAAGTGTTTTCCGCATAACTCAGTTTATAGACCGCCTTCACCGTCTGGGATACCATCTTATTGCTCTCATCCATCACAATTACAAAAACAGTAACTTGTCTTCATCCTCATCTTCCGGATAGAATATTGTAGTGTTGCGTAAGTATTTGAGAACTGTTCCTCTTGGTATGTTTGAAATTATCTCCAGTCTCCACCCAATTCCAGGCGCTAGTCTTTGAATAGTACCCATGTGAGGGCTTTTTCTACCTTGATCCTTCGGTGCAATAAAAACCTGAGCGATGTCTTTATTTGTGGTTGATGAGCCTCTTGTAATGTTCACCTTTTTATAGCGCTCCCTTAGCCAACATGATTCTTTGATTTCTTCCAACCCTTGGATGACACCCTTAGATAGAATTTTCTCGATTTCTTAACTCTTCCCCTTGAATTTAACCTCTTTCTCAGATAAGCCCTCATATTCAGTCTGCATCTCAATGGTCTTCATCAATTTTGGGTGTGATTTCTTATACAGTGTTTTCACCACCAGATCAGTGTCTAGTGCCTTCTCCAGGATTACATCTGCATGTGTTTTGATTTCTTTTTTGGTATTAGGATTTCTTCTGATGAGTTCCAGCAAATGATAGATCTCCTCCATAAGGTGGTCCATGTCGGTACCCTCCGTTGCATCACCTTCGCTGCTTTCTCCTAACACCTTGATTTTTCTCTTCAGAACTCGCCCAGCATCCTTTACAATTTTCTCCATGCCAACTTGGCTTCCTTCTATGCCTGGGTATGTGGTGGTGAAAATACCCAGCAGGCTGGCCCAGTGCACCGGTCTGATGTCCATTCTACCCTCCGGTGAACAAGCAAGGCTCCTCTGCGGCTGGAAAACCTCTTCCATTTTCTTCCTGAACCAGGATGGTCTGTTCTAATTATAAAACTGGGGTAGATACCATAGTATATTTAACTGTATATAGCATGGTAGTTAATGCTATCAAGCTAACAACAGTTGATTCTTGTCTATTAAAGCTACTACTAAAGCTATTTAAGCTACTACTGTAGCTTATTGTCCATCAGACAATAACAAAAACAATAGAAATTAATAAAATTAATTTCCAATAGCGCTTATCAGTCTGAGTTATGATAGTCCACTATCCACAATTGATAACAGTTGTAAGTAACAGTACTAGCTACTAAAGATAAAAACAATTCCCCGAGCAGTAAAGAAGTCAACCTTCTAACACACTACCACCCCACTAACGTGCTACTGTAATTTAATACTGTTATCAAGATTCTACTTCCTCTAACCATACATCCTAACTAATTTCCTTTTCTTTTATGTATTTTGTGCACAAATGTTCTTTCTTCTTTAATCCTGTATATTAGTTGCTCATTCCTTTTCATTTCCATCCTTCTCCGTATCTACATCTCAAAAGTCTCAATCCAGTCTGTCTGTTTCTTCCCCATAATCCATGCTTCAGTTACATATAAGACATTCCATACAGAAAAAAATGTTACTTTTAATTGGTTGTTGAAAATAAACCAGATGCTGTAGCAACACTGTACATATGTAAGTACATTAGCTATTAGCAATTTAAAATTTTGTTTCACATCCATTATATTCATTGCTGGTAAATCAATAGTCGATAAAATATGCAACTTGTCATTGTTCCTTTTATGTGCTGTATGTCATGGTATTTATTTTGCAAACAGAAAAATACATTGCCCCCAACATTCATTGATAAATGTGTTGCATCCATAATATAATAATAAGTGGTTGCATTATGAGATTGATATTGGTGCTAGAAAGTTGGAGAAAGAGAAACACATTGATAAAATATTGTTTCACAAGATCGTTAATTTTCAAATGATTATAATCAATTACTGTGGTTTATTCTATTTCATTACAATGGACCATATAAGAAAATTTTCTGTTCCACTAAATATGGATTTTTTATTGTTTTTATAAAATTTGTGTAATGGTTGTAATTAGAAGTTAATGTTTGCCAATATGAAGTTATGGTTTGCTACCTAATGCTTAGAAACCATTGAGAAATTCACGAATGGAGTTAATAATTGAATGGTGAACCAGTATTTGAAATTTATTAATGAGGATTTACAAAAGTTGGTATCATATACTGATAAATTCTTAACTGAAAATATTGACTGGAGAAATAATGTATATTTGTAAATAATTTATATGTATATGTAATAAAATCATTTTATATATTTTTGTTTTCTTTTAACATGGAAGTTAGAAGAAAATTTTTGAATATTTTTTGTATTTTAAATCTGTAAAACAGCAAACTTGAAAGATGGTGTATTGGGTTAATGATGATTTTTCTTAACATTTAACATCATCTTCCATTTATTTTAATTAATTTCCCTTACTTTTTTTAAAGATTTTACTGCTTATTACGTATTGTTTGCCTAATATTACAGTTCAGCTATTTGATGTAACCAGTCTCAAATTAATATTTATGAGATTATATTCTTAATTAGTTGTTTACCTATGCATTGTTACGTATGTGAATTCAAACCCTAATAGAGAATTATGTATGAAACTAGATACTACAATATTATCGATGACAACCATGAATAATAATAATAATTTCCCATATCCAGTCGTAGCTGTATGCATTGTTTTATAAGGGTTGATTTTCACTATACACACACATATTCTACCTTGATAGCCAGCTTTTTGTTCTTACGAAAAAAAGCTTTGCTTTATGTAAATCATGCAGTAGTTGATTTATTGTTTTTAATACTTTCACTGAATGCATATCAGGAATAAAAATATATATCTGTTTAAGAAGAGTGGTAGAGTTGTATTTTTAAAATGATATTATATGTTAATTTGATTTTTTTTAGTCTGTAGCTTTTTACTTTGCAGTTTATAAATTACATTTTTCTTTAAATCCTTTAAAAACTTTGATAAAAAAATGTTTGTATATATTCTTTAAATTTTGCTAAAGTGTTATCAATTTAATTTTTTTTTTTTTTAATTTTACTTTCAGTTGGTTACAGCTACAGAAATAATTTTAAATTTACTTAATGTCAAAAAAGAAAGTTATATGTGAATTTATTCTTAACCATGTTTTACGCTGTTTCATTACAATGGACCAAATAAGAAAAATTTCTGTTCCAATAAATATGGATTTTGTACTGTTTTAATAGTTATAATTAGAAATCAAATGAATAAAATAATATTATCAGACTTTTAAAGTTTTTTTTTTTTTTTATGAATAAGATTTTTCACAAAACAGTTCATAATGATTACAGTTTTATAAAAGAGAGAAAAACTTTTTCTTGATTTTTTTTTTTTTTGTTAAGAAATTGAACTATTATCAAGGAATTATTGTATTGATGGTTCCAGAAACTTATGGAAAGAACTCTTCCAATTGAATGTTAATTATGTTACATTTCAATCCATGTAACATTTTGAGTGTTACACCATAAAACACTTAAAAAGTGTTCGCAAAATAGTTTCTTATTTACACTCTATTAGAACTACTACATTGAATTCAACATAAATATGAATTAATCAGAGATTGATTTATTTAATTCATCATATATTATAATTATAATCAAATTACAGCCGAGCAGTAATAGCAAGGGGCTTGCGGAGGGGAATAGATGCATAGCTGCGGAGGTACACAACAAATGCAGGGAAGATACATAACAGACAGGAATACATAACAATCAGCTGATTTGGAAGCCGAGAGTTCCAGCGTTCAAGTCCTAGTAAAGCCAGTTATTTTTACATGGATTTGAATGCTAGATCGTGGATACCGGTGTTCTTTGGTGGTTGGGTTTCAATTAACCACACATCTCAGGATTGGTCGAACTGAGAATGTACAAGACCACACTTCATTTACACTCATACATATCATCCTCTGAAGTATTATCTAAAAACGGTAGTTACCGGAGGCTAAACAGGAAAAAGAAAGTAAAGGAATACATAACAAGACTAAAATAGTACATGTATATTGTATAACATACAATAATCGGTATAATAACCTATGTAAAAAATAATTAAACGTAACATTATTTAATTTAATTAATGTAACTCTTCAATACTGTTAATTTTACTATCTGAATCATCATCTCTGAATTCACTGTTACTGTTACTATCAGTATAGTTTTCGCAATCATTTGCTGTGTTCACTATAATTTCCTGTACTTCTTCACAGATTGTACATGCTGGCATTTTTGCATCAAATCATCTTTATTAATTGCTCTTATTTTATCTTGCACTAATTTTAAACAATCATCCGATTTGAAAGTCGCATTTTTATCAGCAACATAATTCTTTACATTAGCCCAAATCATCTCAATCGAATTGTGATCTGGACAATATAGTGAAGGCCATAACACACTGTGACCCTTTTCAGCAAGTAAAGAATCTATTTTATATATTTTAAATCTTGATTTACTGACTGAAATGTATTTACATAGCTTGGGTTTTTTATTGTTTTATGTTTTTATAGTTTTTCATTGAGTGATATATTTTTTTCAGTAAGTCATTCAATCAATTCAGATTTCTTGGAGGTTGATTTTGGTGCACCAATCAACTTCAGATTGCGATAAGGTGCGCGTCAATGACAAACAAGACAATGATACACAGAATGTTGTGGTAATTTTTTATGAGTTGATTTGTAAACCATTTTCCTTAATTTATATAATTTATACTAACATAGTAATCACCATGTTTTTG
Source organism: Lycorma delicatula (assembly GCF_047948215.1). NCBI lineage: Eukaryota > Metazoa > Arthropoda > Insecta > Hemiptera > Fulgoridae > Lycorma > Lycorma delicatula. Next base: position 93,781,771 of record NC_134462.1, read on the forward strand.
TCCAGATTTGAAGATCAATAACGTGTCTTTTACAAACTGTTTTCTCTGTTTGTGAACGATAATTGCTCTTTGACCTTTAGAAATCGAAGCAATTAACCCAGATGTTTCATCAAAATTGTTTGTCCAACAATATGGCCTTGCATGTGTGTGTATGTTGAATGCACATACGTTTTGAACATGGAAATGACATGTCATGCTTCAGATCTGTATTTTTTCTAATGCCTGTAGACGTAGTATTTATTTCTCCCAAATATAATTTTTCTCTATTCCATCTGAACCCTAATCGGCTAATAATTTTCCACAAAGCCCATTTTCCACTCGTAAAGTCTATTTTGTTTTTTACCACTTAATAAACTTTTTATAGTAGATCATTGACCTTGTGAAACATGAAATTTATTTATCGTTTGTCTAATAATACATTTGTCAAAGTTAGCAATTTCTGTTTTCAGTTTATTTCGCAAACGTTTTTTGTTTGGAGAACAAAATCCACTATCTGATGCTGCATTTTTTTTACTTTCTTCAGTTATTCACTGATACTACAGCGAGAAACAGCAGTTGCTTCGGCAACCCTTAACTTCTTTGTTAACTATGGACCTTGTGCGGCTTCTTTTTTCGTTAAAGAATTGAAAATGACTTTATGACATGTAAAACTTTATGATCACAAATTTTCTTTGGAATTTTCATAACAACAAATGTAAAACTTCTAACGATAAAAACACGTCCAGAATCATACAACCAATAAATAAAAATATTTTATCATAAAATATAAATGAATGTGTAAAAACTTATTCTCTTAATAATTTTTACATAAGTACATACGATGATTTCAATAATAACGACTGCGCTTAGTGTTTTTTATACTATACAGAATATATTATTTTGTTTTTGTTTTTTTTTTTGTTGAACTGATGACTTGCATACACATTCAATTTTAACAAACCAACAATTTATTGGAAGGAAGTAAGACCAAGCTCGGTGATTAATACATTTAAACTATTTCAATTGTTCGTAGCTGGCAGTGAGAGCCTTGAAATTGTTTATAAAAAACATTAATGGATGCAAACTGATGCTTACAAAAAATTTATGTTCAAAACAGTTTGTACATTTTCGATAACCTACCAAATGAATGAATTTATTTTAGAAGTTTTATAATACAGTTTAAAAAAATTTTAAAACTTGACAGCACATTACGCATGTAGATTTATCGACCCATTAGTTTGGCACAAAAGACTACTAGCATTCAACAAACATTTGGCACAGTACTAGGCCGGCTGAAAACATTGTAAGTTTAACATAGATGATATTTATAACCAAAAATACATACAATGCTATTTAATTAAAACTAGTTTAGCATCCCAATTAATATTATTATTTTAAAGTACTTTAAATAGTTTTTTTTTCTACTCACTTTATTGCTGTAGCTCACAAATTCCGAAGTTGTCATCAGTAGATTCTAAAGAGCTCATGTCCGATTCTGAATTCACATTTACCACAAAATTGTCGATGTGTATATGATATTAATGTTCATCTTCAATGTATTTTTTTTTTTTTATGTTGACTGCTCCACTCAGCTTCAGACACTTAATGAAATTCCTCTTCAGCTAACTTAAGAACATCCAACTTATTAAACAGTTGTATTTCTTATAGCTACTTGACTCCAAATCATTTCAATAGCGCTTAAGTGAGAGTGATACGGTGGCAACCGTAAAACAGTGTGACTATAATTTTCGAAAGTATCATCTATTAGAGATTTTTTTATTTTGTATGTGTAATTTTACACTATTACATAATTCAGTCTTCGTCACAGCAGGAGAACAGTTAATTCATTGTTCGACTAACCATTCTATCATACTGCCTTTTAAAGAGTTAGAATTTGGCTGCTTTTTGTAGCAGAACGTTGTGATACAATGCTTATCTAGTACAATGGCCAACCATGGTGGCAAGTTGGAAATACACTTCTTCAGTAACCATTTTGTGTACTTGTAAAAACTCTTATATTAGTGTTTTAATATCTTACAAAAATAGTAATAATACTCTTAGATTTAGTCATCAAAACAGTTGTTAACTAAATAAATCTGAGAAAGAACGTTCCAGCAGTGGTGTTTTAACACCAAGAAATTTTACATCTGAATTGATAAACATTCCATAACAAGGGAAAAAGGGGAGGGAGAGAAAAATACACTATAGGCACTTACTTGAACAGATATCTCCCAACAAAGAATGTGGACACTGATAACCTGAGTAATGACTGACAGCAATGTCTTTATACCCTAATTGTTTTTAGTTTTTTTTGTTTATTAGTAACTGAATGGATAATTCACTTACATTAAGTTTTTTGTATATGCTCAAAACTGCTCTTAAAAGAAATGGGTATAAATACATTTATTATTAAGTTATTAATATACTATAAATATATTTTTTTTTCTTTTGTCTTCAGTCATTTGACTGGTTTAATGTAGCTCTCAAGATTCCCTATCTAATGCTAGTCATTTCATTTCGGTATACCCCCTATATCCTACATCCATAACAATTTGTTTAACATATAACAAATATTGCCTGCCTGCACAATTTTTCCCTTCTACCTGTCCCTCCAATATTAAAGCGACTCTTCCAGGATGCCTTAATATGTAGCCTATAAGTTTGTCTCTTCTTTTAACTATATTTATCTAAATGCTGCTTTCTTCATCAATTTGCCGCAACACTTCTTTATTTGTCACATTATCCACCCATCTGATTTTTAACATTCTCCTATAGCACCACATTTCAAAATCTTCTAATCTTTCCTTCTCAGATACTCCGATCGTCCAAGTTTCAGTTCCATATAAAGCCACATCCCAAACATATACTTTCAAAAATGTATTTCTGATGTTTAAATTAATTTTTCATGTAAACAAATTATATTTCTGACTGAAGGCTCATTTTGCCTGTGCTATTCGGCATTTTATATCGCTCCTGCTTCGTTCATCTTTAGAAGTAATTCTACTTCCCAAATAACAAAATTCTTCTACCTCCGTAATCTTTTCTCTTCCTATTTTCACATTCAGTGGTCCATTTACATTATTTCTATTACATTCCATTACTTTCGTTTTGTTCTTGTTTATTTTCATGTGGTAGTTCTTGCATAGGACTTCATCCATGCTGTTCACTGTTTTTTCTATATCTTTTTTAATCTAGGCTAGAATTACGATATCATCAGCAAATCGTAGCATCTTTATCTTTTCACCTTGTACTGTTATTCCGGATCTAGATTGTTCTTTAACATCATTAACTGCTAGTTCTATGTAGATTAAAAAGTCGGGGTTAGGGAACGAACATCCTTGTCAGATTAATTTTTTATTATGGCTTCTTTTTTGTGTTCTTCAATTATTACTGTTGTTGTTTGGTTCCTGGAAATGTTAGCAATTGTTCTTAATCTCTGTACTTGAATCCTAATTTTTTTAAAATGCTGAACATTTTATTCCAGTCTATGTTATTGAATGCCCAGGTTTGTAAATGCAAAGTTGCAGTATGTTGGTTTGTTTGTTATCTTCCTTCTACTATTAATCTGAGTGCTAAAATTGCTTCCCTTGTCCCTATACTTTCCTGAAACCAAATTGGTCTTCTCCTAACACTTCTTCCAGTCTCCTCTCATTTCTTCTGCACAGAATTCTAGTTAAGATTTTTTATGCATGACTAGTTAAGCTAATTGTTCTGTATTCTTCACATTTATCTGCTCCGGCTTTCTTTGGTATCATGACTATAGCACTCTTTTTGAAGTCTGACGAACTTCCTCCTTTTCGTAAATATTACACACCAGTTTGTATAATCTATCTATCACTTCCTCACCTGCACTGCGCAGTAATTCTGCTTGTATTCCGTCTATTCCAGGAGCCTTTCTGCCATTCAAATCTTTTAATGCTCTCTTAAATCCAGATCTCTGTATTGTTTGTTCCCTTTCATCCAATTTGCCTTCTTCTATAACAACATTTTCTAATTCATTTCCACTGTATAACTGTTCAATATATTCCACCCACCTATCGGTATTTCCTTTCAAATTATATAAATCTGTGTACCACCTTTGTTAAACACATTATTAGATTTTAACTTATTTACCACAAAATTTTCTTTAACTTTCCTGTATGCTCCATCTATTTTGCCAATGATCATTTCTCTTTCCACTTTTGAACACTTTTCATTAATCCACTCTTCTTTCACTAGTTTGCACTTCCTGTTTATAGTATTTCTTAATTGTCGATAGTTCCTTTTACTTACTTTATCATTAGCATTCTTATATTTTCTACGTTCATCCATCAGCTGCAATATATCCTCTGAAATCCAAGGTTTTCTACCAGTTCTCTTGGTTCTGCCTAAGTTCGCTTCTGCTGATTTAAGAATTTCCTTTTTAACATTCTCCCATTCTTCTTCTACATTTTCTACTTTACTCAGACCTCTTGCAATGTCTTCCCACTGAACCTCACTAATTTCTACTACATCTACATTTAATCTATTCATTTCCTTTAAATTGTCTAACCTACCAATCTTTTTTAGACTTCTAACATTCCATGCTCCGACTCGTAGAATGTTATTTTTTAATTTTCTGATGACCCCTTCTGTAGTAGCCCCCACCTGGAGATCCAAACAGAGGACTAGTTTACCTCCAGAATATTCAACCAAGGAAGGCACCTCTATTTTTTTTTCATAAAAAATGCAGAGAACTACATTTTCTTGGAAAAAAAACAGCTGTAGTTTTCCTCTCAGCTGCGCAGTACTCAGAAGATTGAGTGATGTTGATATAGCCATTTAAATCCTCCTGAACTACACCCTTAACAACTACTGAAATAGTTGCTGCCCTCTTTCAGGAATCATTCCTTTTTCTGGTTCTCAACAGATACCACTTCAATATGGTTGCACCTTCGGTCCATCACTGAGCACTCAAGCCCCCTCACCATCTGCAAGGTCTCATTATTCATAGAGGGAGAAAATATATAGCAAGTGAATTTATATATCAATAACTTACTTGTAAAAATTAGATTGTGATTTTTTATTTGAGATTAATTCTCCCTCTAGATCTGCCTAAGCATCTTATTGTATATCAAAACCATTCTTTTTATTAGGTTTAAAAACATATTTCCAAGTTTGGAATTTTGAATAATACATCTAAACATCTTGGCATTATTTCCTTATTTTTTGATGTACCATTCATTGTATAAGGTTACTTTGTATGCTTTTTTCCCCTAACCATACAGGTTGGTCCTGCTTTTCTAAAGCATTGCACAATGTGCGTGGGTGCCATGGCCTCTAACCCTCCGAGACCCCACACACAGGAGTCATTCACCCAAAAGGGCCGGGACTCAGTCCTTTATTGCCATGCCTCTAACTGAGGCCCCTCAAGGAAGGCAGCAGCCAGGTCATGGTTTTTTGTTCCCAAGCATAGGGGTCCTCGGTCTCTCATCAACTGCAGTCCATCCAGGCAAGCCCAAACGAGCTACAGTTTCCTGAGCAGGGCTAACCTCAAAGTTCCTACCTGTTTCTATGTTGTATCCCATTCATGTGTGTCTTGTTCTTTTATTCTAAGTATCCTGGTCACAAGAGTTACAACAAAGTTCCACTCTTGTCTTCCTGTGAGCATAAACAGTACGTCCATTCTAGCATAAGTCCCATCAGACAAAGACTCCATCAAATTCTGTCCCACCCATAGCAAATATAGACAGTATGTTTTACAGTGTCTTGCTCACCACAGTATCTGCATGATGCTGAGTCTCTTCTTCTGAACCAACCGGTGGAGGTAGACCTCAAACTTACCATTTTTGGTGAGCAGCTGGGAAGGTTACCTTACCAAAACATCGCTGAACCTAGTAATCCAACCTACATATGAGTCTTTTTGTCCAGCCTCCTGTCCTTGAATTCTCCCATTCACTTTGCCACTCTTCTATTAGTCACTTTGGTCTCTGACTTGGGAATGCCATTAAATATCCTCCACAACTTAGTGGCCCTCAATTTAACTGGCAGAATGACAGCTACCACTTCCACAGCACTTCGTGAGACTGTTTTATAGGAAGATGTAACACCTATAGCAATAGGTTTAATGTTTTTCCTCTTATCAAAGGCAGCAACCCACACTGGCATGGCATAGATGACAATAGTCGTCACCACAGTCATTATTAGTCTCCTTTTAGACGACCTTGGGCCCCAGTGGTTACTCATCAGCCTGTTCAGTTTAGTGATCACCTTCTTGGCTCGCTCAGTTACATAACCCAGGTGTGCATTAAAAAGCCAGTTCTCCAGTTGAACATCCAGGTACTTCTCACACCTCATCGCAGGAACAAGAGTGTCAACAGTCCTGATAAGCTTCTAGTTTTTCTCCTGCCAGTGAATGCAACCACTGAAGACTTGTCTGAAGCTAGTCTCAGGCCTCTTCCATCCAACCACTGATCAATCTTATCAATTGCGACCACCACTGTTTCCTCAACCTCCTGCTCTGTGTGGCCTGCAACCAGGAGGGCCAGGTCATCCGCATATGCTGTTAATTCAACATCGCCATTGTGCTCTATGTTCAATATTCTGTCAAATGCCAAGGACCAACCCCTGCTGCACTCCCTTAAAAACAAGCTGATCTCTGTATCACCATCTTCTGTACTGATGAAAGCTTTTCTTTCATGCAGGTAATTATTTATTATACATCACTGATACATGCTTATGTTCCTCTCAGTAAGCAATTCGTTAACTACCAACCATGGTAGGCTTCCAAAAGCATTCCTAATGTCCAGGAGGACCATAAGCGGAATCCTCCTATGACGCGAGAAACCAGTAGCTTTATCTCTCTCAATTGATGACATGATTCAGTGCATCAACAGTGGACCCCCCCCCACAAATCCAAACTGTCTAGGGGAGAGTCCACCACTCACCTCAACCTCCAACCACAGTCTGGCCTCTCGTATTTTTAACCTATACTGTATTTCTTTAAAATTTACATCACAATTAAGTTCTGGTGATTTAACTTTTATTATATATGGTTTAATAACAGTGATACAAGATAACTCACTATCATTCTGTAATGGTCTTACTTTGCAGAATACTTGTAATGATTCATTATTAATAACTCTCATCTGAAGAGCGATTTACGCTGGTTTTCTCTTATCACTATTGCAGATCTTTGTATTTACCTTGAATGTTTCTTGGTTGCGTTTCATGCTAAAAACAATTTAAAAAAAAGTAAATTTCTCTTCATTACACGATAAACAGCAAGAAACAGTAATCACCCAGTAAAGAGAACCTAGGAAAAAGTCCATTTCATGTACTGTTCGGAATCCACCAATTTCTGATAATCTCCTTTCGTATTTGACTAATACATAAGTAATGAATCCTTTATTACAGCCAGCATGAACAATTATTAATAGTGAGCCCTTGGATACTGGTGTTTTCAGTTCCTAATGTAGATTTGTTGTGTCTACCCACAATTTTGGTCCCGCATGACTACTGTGAATGTAGGTTTCATCTGTGTATACAGTCGGTCTTACTTCTTCATGAAACAAGAGAAATTTGTCATCTAAATTTCATTCTTTACATTTTAATGTCATGTCGTTTTATCAGTATTTTCTGTTCTTTTCTGTTTTTTTCCCTCTAACTCCCATTTTACATAATATTCTCCTTAAAGATCTTTCACTCCCTTTGAGATTACTTTCGTGGGCTGTTTGGATAATCCTTTTCACAGTAGGAACACATTTTTTGGTTACATAAAACTTATTTATTAAGCACCTCAAAGCATCCATGTTAAATGAATCTAAATTGTGTACAGTACTGAGGCGATTTACATGTTTTCTCGGTGAAATGAGCACTGATGACAACCATATTTAACACTGCAGTTTTCCTAACTATAGTAGTTTCAGCATCGTTTTGTAAAAAGAGATTGTAAAGATTGAATACAATTTCCCTTGCCTGACTATGAACTAGTGTACCTTTTTCACCTAACTTGGGCATTTTAAAAGAAAATAACTGTATTGAAATATAAAAAATATAAATGACTGAATTTAGGTCAAAGATGTAAATGAAAACAACACAACAAATAGTAAAAATAATCACTTTATTAAGTAAAGTATACATGCAATAAATGTTTATACATGCAATAAATGTTTCTTATATTACCACTTCTAGAACATAATTACAAGCGATGTGTGACATATGATTCTTCACAGTGCAATGATTAGAGTAGATTAAAAATAAGTAAATGAAATTCTTAGAATTGCATGTTGTGTGTTTGCAACAGTTCATAAATAGCACAGTAGTCATAATGATTGTACTATTATTAGTTGCTATACAACAGGAAGTAGGCCTAGATCACAACATCAATATATAATTTAGAATAAAACTCAACAATTACATATGCTACATCAAGTGTATGAAATCTGTTTTTTAAATATTACCGTACCACAAAAGACATAGAAAATAACAATGCTTTTAGTTTGCTTGCAACAGAGGCCAAAGCATGTAAATTGCTAGTACATAGTACTCCCTGCGTCAACATATCTGCCAATACATCTACAATAATCATTGCACTGTAGCTAATGTTTTTAACTTACATTTATACTTTGAATTGAACTTGACATGTGAGACTGAAAACTGAGAAATCTGAGGCTCCACTACGATAAATGCTTCAGCCTGTTACTCAAATTAGAGGGAAAAACGCCTTGCTAAAACGTCTCCGCTGTACTTAAGTATCAACTTGCAACAAATAGTGATTTATTCTAAAATAAGTACGACAATAATTCTGATTATTGTACTATATTTCTTATAAGTATACATCAACATTACTTTAATAAATTAGTTTACAAAGAAGTCTGTAAACTTTGCCTTATTCTCTTTGTCATCCTAGACTTCAAGATCTTTATTTTAAATAATTATGTAATAAGAATTAAATATTTTTTTAATGTATCCTCATATCAGTTTATATTCACTTGACAAGGTATGTCAACTGTATGAGACAAAATAAATAATTATTATTGCATTACTTATTTTGTAACTAGTTGTTACTTATTTAAAATTTGGAAAAATTGTAGTTTTAATTTATTATGTATGTTAAAAACAAAATATGTCGTGGATCTTTTTTGTATGCTAGATTTCAACATATATTTTTAACTGGTAACATTTCCTACATCATATTAAACAGATCCACAGGGTTGGTCTAGTGGAAAAATTGTCATCATTGAGCTATTTAACAGCTAATTTTCAAATATGAAGGTTCTGAGGTTCGAATTCTTGTAATGGTAAATTACTTTTATATGGATTTGAATACTAACCAGTGTACTTTAGTGATTGAGGTTCAATTAACCACACATCTCAGCAATGGTCAGCATGAGCTTGTTCAAGACTACACCTCATTTACATGTCCCACATATCATCATCTTATTTGGCCATGGGATTGCTTATTGTTCACAAGTTGCAAAGATTGCAACTTATTTATTAGGAATAGGAAAAAAATATATATATATAATATATTTATTAATCTGATCAACCTAAGTATAGAATTAATAAATAAATAATATAGAATTACTAATTAATAATAAATAGAATGACACATACCTTATTCCATTATTCATGCACTTTCACACTATTAGCGCTTCACAAGTTACTCGCATCATCAGTTGCTCCACATAACTTTTATAAATCATTCGTATCAAATTAAATATATACCATGTGTGTTATGAAACTAGAATTTGCCCATAGATGGCCCTAGCTGTTAATGTAGTTACCGTCAAACCACATCATTGGCACCATTTTCTTTCTTTGGCAGCTGACAAAGATTTTCAACTCAGAACAATACAAGTTTCATACAACAGTATAGTTTTAATTAGCGTTGAACATGTCAAGTTTTTTACCTACTAACTACAATTTATGGACAGCATTGATTTTCTGTTACCATTTAAATAAAATTGCTGCAGAATCGCATCGAAGCTTACAGTGAGCATGCTCTTGGTAAATCACAGTGTTTGAAAAATTCAAAAGTGGTGATTTTGACGTGAGAAACGAAGAATGTGGAAGACCACCAAAAACGTTTGAAGACAAGGCAAACATTGTTGGATGAGGATGATGCTCAGACGCAACAACAACTCTCAGATCAATTAAATGTAGCATGAGAAGCTGTCTCCATATGTTTGAAAGCCATGGGAAAGATCCAGAAAATGGGTTCCACATGAACTGAATGAAAGACAGTAATAAAACCAAAAAACCACTCTGGCTACTCGCCAGGTACAAAAGAAAGTCATTTCTCCATCGAATTATCATGTGATGAAAACGGGATTTATTTCTACAATCCTAAGCGTAGAAGATCATGGGTAACTCCAGGCACACCATCGACATCGATTTCAAGGCCAAATCGCTATGGAAAGAAGATAATGCTCTGTGTTTGGTGGGATCAGAAGGGTGTGATCTATTATGAGCTGCTAAAACCTGGCAAAACCATCAATACTGAACGCTACCAATAACAAATGATCGATTTGAATCGTGTATTGCATAAAAAATGACCAGAATATCATAAAAGGCAACACAAAGTGATTTTGCTTCATGATAATGCAGCAAAACTGGTCAAGGAAACGATTGAGGCGTTCAGTTGGGAAATACTTTCGCATGCAGCTTATTCACCAGATTTAGCTCCATCCGACTGCTATTTATTTGCTTCGATGGGACACTTGCTGAGCCAGGCTTCACTTCTTATGCAAATGACTCAATGACTAGTTTGCCTCAAAGGAGCAACAGTTTCATAAATTGTCAGAAAGATGGGAAAAATGTATAACTAGGGATGGACAATATTTCGAATAAAAGGATTTTTAACATTTTCATATAATAAATGTGTATTTTTTATAGAAAAATTCCAGTTTCATATTTACACTTGCACACCTGGTATATATGTATAATTTGATATTATATATATATATAATATATATCAAACAATAAATATATATATATATATATATTTATTGTTTGTCTATTAAACCTTTTAAACAGCAAACCATAAAAAGTTGGATCATAATATTTTCAGTTGCTCCAGTGACCATCTTCAGTCATTGAAGATGATGTGGTTATATTGATAAAAATTTGGTTTGGTTTATAATTTAAGAAGTTTAATTTCAATTAATTTTCATTACCTACTGTGATGAGCAAAATTTAGCAAAAACTGAATCAGTTTTATTTATATGATTTCTCTAATCTCTGCAATTCCATACCTGTGCAACGTTAACAAACCCTGAGTCCATTGTATTATGTCATGCCAAACTATTTCTTCATTTTACACCTTTATGTAAAAAAAATTCCTTTTTCTTCAGTTCTTCTTAAAACTGTTATTTTTGCTTACTGCCATTCTAGTTTTCTTATCTATCCTTCTCATCTTTAAACTTCTAAAATTCATTCTAATTCTTTAAAGAAATTCTACTTCCTTCCTAAACCTGTAATGTCAGATTTCTTTCTATATTAAAGTTCCCCCTTATTTGTGATGAGCTACTTTTGATAGCTTCTGTAATTTACCTTTCCTTTTGGTATAAACAACTGATTTTATTTATGCTTTTATATAAAATATACGTACACACATTAAAAAAAAAAATTTCATTCACTAGATCTATAGTCATTTTTCCTGATTTAATGCACCACTACATTCTCCATCTCTTATAAATCCTCAGTTATATGTTTCATACATTTTAATCATTGTCTTCCTTTACGGTTTTAATCCCTGATACTTTCCTTCCAGTACTAGATACATTAACCCATCAAGCTGGTCTAGTGGTTAAACTCATCATTGCAAATCAGCTGATTTCGAAGTTAAGGGTTCTAAGGTTCAAATCCTAGTTAAGGTTATATACAAATTTGAATACTAGATTGTGGATACCGGTGTTTTTTGATGGTTGAGTTTAAATTAATCCCATATCTCAGGAATGGTTGACCTGAGACTGTACAAGACTGCACCTCATTTACATTCATACTTATCAACCTCTGAAGTAATACTTTATGGTTGTTCCTGAGGATAAACAGAAAAAGAAAGAAGGTAGTAGATACATAAATTCTGAATTTCTATTCAATGTATTGACCCAACCTTGCCCTTTCTTGTACTTATACAAGATTCTGCCACAAATGTTTCTTTACCACCTAATTTTAGTAAACCTCTTCCATTTCATAGTCTTATCAACTCACTTAATTTTCAGTGTTCTTCTATAATTTAAAGCGTCTGTTTGTATTGCTGTATTTCTCTTCTTTAAAGTAAAAAAGACTGTTTATGAATGAAATGATACATAGAAAAAGTCCCAGTGATTTGTCATGAATCAGATCTTGGATCTGAAATAATTAGATTCAGAAGACTGCTAGACTGAGACTGACTGGCCAGCTAGCTAGCTATATTTAACTTGCTGTTATTTTCTTTTCTGACACAATTAAAATTGTGTAACTTTTTATACTTTTTATTTATTCTACTCTCTATCTGAATTTCTCTTAATTTAATAATTATTATCATTTATTCTGCCATTTAGTTTCTGCAAAAAGAGTAATATCAATTTTTATCATTTTTCTTTATTGTTTCATCTACACTTTAGCTGAAAACCAGTAGGTGTGATTATTCCTTGTCTCACAGTTGTCTGTACTGAAGATTGAATTTTTATATTTATTGTCAATACCTCCTTCTTCAGATTGTAAATTACCCTTTTTTCTTCATATTTCAGATTTAATTTTCTTTGAATAAAAGAAAAATTACTCTTATTATCAAATGCCTTATTACAAGATGTGTAAATGATATGTAAATTACTTTCTTTTTTCAGTTTCCATTTTGAGATAATTCTGGGATAAAATTGACTTTAATCGTGTACTTTTTATGAAATTGAGTTTGGTAAACCTTTCCTATCACTTTTTATTTATTTTGAAACTATCCTACTAAGTAAATAACCTATGAAAAGTTGAGTTTTGATGTAAATTAATGTCAAGTATTGTTACTAGCTAAAATGTATAGTCCATATTTACTGCATTGTGGTTAAATTAAAAAAAAATTGTAAACTATATTGTAAAAAAGTGATAAACTTGTCTACAGTCATACCTTTTAGCTATCCGTATCCTAATCAGAGAAATTACTGATTTTAAGGTGCAAGTATTACAGTAGAATTGAGAAAACTTATCAAATTAATAATAAAATTAAGTGTCTTCCAGTTTGTTCAAAGTTATTGTAAATTTTTGTAGAATTAAAATATATACATATATATATAAACTTCATCTGTAATGTATATACATACATACTTGTAAAAACAGAAAAGAATAATAGTTTGAATAATTTGAATTTAAAAAATGTTACTATCATTAATATGTCTCATTACTATTTTATGTAGTATTACATAATATTAAGTTAAGAAATATGAGTATTATTATAAATGTACTTCATAAAATTGTATACTGTTAAATGACAGTGTAAATATCTTAATAGTATAGATAAGGATCAATTTTTGTTGTATTTGTATTATTATTTTTAATTTTATAATTTTTGTGTGTTAAAGTAATAAACAAGCAAATGTCATCCTTATTTTGTTATTTTCTATATCTGCATTATTGAATATTATGGAAGCTACATCCTGGTAATTTAAAATACTGAATGATTGATGTTTCTAATGAAATTCCACTTTTTCCTAGGTTATGAATCTTGATTATCAAAATCCAAGTATCTGATAACTATATTAAATATTTTTAGATGGTTTTAAATAAATTATGTTGAATTCATTAATTTTTTTAATAAGGTCACAATATAAACAGTTATTTCATTTTAGTGATAGTGTAAGTACAGATGTTTTGCCATGACATACCCTTGGATAACCTAGTAATGAAGGATTTTCTTTGAAAAACATGAACTAGTTGCTCCTAGACAATAAATTCTGTAAAGATCACATCATAAGGTGTTTTGCTAACAAAACTGTATTCATATATCACTGTTGTAATGATTGATAGTTAGTTGACTTAAAAAAATTCTAGCCATCTTCAATCACTTTTCTCGTTAATTATTTACTTGTATAAAATAGTGTATGCACTTATTTGTATTTAAAATCTGGTATTTCAGATTTTTCATTAATTGCTTAAAATTGTTATTGATATTCAAAATATTGATTGTTATCTGCCATTTATCTAACTTGAAATTTTGGAAAAATTGTTTTAAATTCAAATCATGTTTTTGGTTGATATAATATTAATTCAACTAATCAATTAGCACATTACTGAGACCATTAAAAGTAGTATTATTAAAAATTTTATGATATGATAGAATTAAAATTGTGTTAAAATGATCAAAAAGCTATATTCAAAGCATGTATGTAATAATATTTAGGTCTGTAATAATATTATATTATCATACTACATTATTTTTTATTATGGAGTTATACCATTTTAAAATTAATATTTTTATCATATAAACCGAAGTTAATTAAAAGTGGCTAACGCATAAAACATTTCCTTGATTCATAAATACTTTTTCAGTTAAATATTCTGTGTGGCATATATTTATGAGTAGGTGACTGCATTTACCGTACATTAAAGTAATTATTTAACTCAATGATGTGGTGACATACACTTCAAATTTCAATTGCTGCATTAGGCAGTTTGTATTAATAGATAATGATTGCAATGTTTACTTTTTTGTACTCTCTTTATTGCATATATTGCTGACTTACAACTGCATGAAATAAAAATAAAACGATTATGTCAAAATCACTTTTTATTTTAGGTTAGTGAATTTTTAGTCTAAATAGCTAATTTTTTATGAGCTTGTTTTTTCGTCAGTCATCCCTCCAGTTTGAGCTTCGTTCCTCTTAAGATACTTGAACCATATTTCCAAAGCATACAGAGCAATTTACTTTTTAAATCGTTACAGACTTCTATTGTACGGGAAACGTTATCTCACCATCGTACCGCAATATTCCTCAATTAAATAACCTGCGTTCGTCGTCTCTTCATCAATAATATCGTTACACATTAAGTTCTACGGTACTTAATGTCTTCGTCTGTCGTAAAATACAGTTAAACGATAGCGTTAAGCGGAATGTGTAGGTTGCGGTATCATGTTACAGAGCTGTTCCCACGTTCCTCATCGCATTTACATCAACGTCAGCTTTGCCCTTTTTTATCGGTTATTAATAATAAAGATTTCAATTGTTTCATAAAACTTTGAAGTCGATTGCTTTGCTGACACTAATTCAGCTGAATGTCTCGTTACATTTTTCATATTCACAATATGTTGTATTGTGAATTTTTTATATTAACGATGACAACACTGATAGACAAAAAAAAATAATTTTAATGTTTCTCTAAGTGTGATATCATTTCTTGAATTGCTTTTTTGCGTTCATTACAGATCTGTAAATACACAGATTTTTTCAATTATTTATATTTTTACAATTTTTCTATCACCCTTAGTTTTAAATAAATTACGCTTTAAAAAAAAATTAAGGGAAATTAGTTAAAATCTGTAAAATTTATAATTTAGCATGGCCATACCTATGTTAGAATGATTTCGCTGATGCTTTTCTTTTATAAATAGCCTCAGGCACATCCCAAATTAATGTCCAACAGTAATCGGCTAGCATGTTAGTATTCCATTTCCTTTTTAGCGGCTTTCCATCACCGAAATGTCTTGATGTGGAAACCTTCACAGTGTTCGTCACTTACGTCTCCGAGGTTGTCCGGGAAAAAATCCAGATGTGAGTGTAGGAAATGTATTTTCAAAGACGTGTTACGTACCATAGCTCTGTATGAAGTAGGAAATTGTTTGACAATATCGTGGTAATTGTCGAATTATTGTTTGCCGAGAAAATTTTCTACATTATTAAATATTGATTCATCTATGACCAACTCTTACTTGAGGACCAACAAATATTCGTTTATAATTTTTCCTTCACTTACATTCGGAAATTTCTGTCTGATGTAAAAAATCCGGGACTATCCTTCTTCATTACTTTTACAACATTTTTCATTAGCCTTAGCTTGATACGGTGAGGGGGATAAAAACATTTTTTTGAGTTCAACTAAAGGCTCATAGGATATTTTACAGTATGTTTACATTTTTTAGAAATTCCAGGTACACTTGTTAAATAAAAATAACAATCAGTTCAAAAGTAACAATCCTTTAATTAAAATTTAAAAACTTTTCAAAAATGGTGGGTGATAGAAAGATTCAGAGTTCACATTCGTTTTCAGCATCAAAAAAACATTAAAATTATGTATAGCATGTTAGGAAACAATAATTATGTTTATCAGTGTAATTTTAAATACTGAAAATAGTTTGATAATTTTAGGCGTTCGCATTTACATCTAAAACATAATTTGTATTAATCAGATGTATTAAATCATGTTTTTTACGAGTAATTTCGTAATAATTTTTTTTTCTTATTTACGAACATTACCGGATCTAACAATTTTAATAGTATGTTACAAAGTAATTATTCTTTGGTTCAATTACAATTTACACCACAGTTAGTAAATACCACGTCTTCTGATTCAGATATTAGTACATTCGTAGTCGGAAACATTCTACATATTGGTACAATGAAGAATATAGAACAACTCTAATGCACACTATCTAAACAGACTTTTTTAATTAGTTGGTTGACGGACAATTCATTTGTACTTCAATATTACAGGTTTTAGTCAAGCCTCAGATATTGCATATTTAAATGTTATTTTTTATTTGAACTTGTCAATATTTTTCGTATCCAATATCAATATTGTCGTATGTGAAATGTTTAAAAACCAATGTAATATTTAGGTTTTTTGATAAGAAATAAATTGATTTAAAAACAACGTGTTTCAATAAATCAGTCCTATTGAAGCAATTCTTTTATGGACTATCCCGAATTTTGACTGAGGAAGTGTGGTCATAATCAAAGTGAATAGTTGACGCGCTTTATGATTTCGTGCGTTCATATTAGCCTAACAGCCGGATAATAATACAAACTCTTCCTTTTTATTTTAAATGTTGATCTAAAGCAGTATTAAAGATTGTCCAATATTTACTAAAACTAGACGTAAAAGGAAGCATTTATTTAATTCATTTAAGTTCAGACTCAAACAATTTTTTTTTTGTATGTAGTTTACAGTAAATACTATAGAAACATGCAAAAACAGAAAAGTGTTAATTTTATTCTCATATAATTATCTATTTTTTGAAAAATAGATCAGTAAAAATTTATTTGATTTTTTTTTTTTTTTTTTTTTTATTAATTTCACCCATTATGTTAAAATTTTACAACCTTGTAATTAATATTTTTATTATTAAGTCTGATTTAAAAAAAAAAAAAACAGAAAACTTGTCTTCCAAGTTTTTATTGCATTCTAGTTGTTAAATTTTTGTATTCGATTTATTTGTAACATTTTTTTTTCTTTAATGTGTAAAATAAGAACTTTTTAAGTGTAAACCTTTAGAAAATGTTTACACATTTAATTCTGTTGTTCCTTATTAGTTTTTTCCTTACATTTGTTATAGATTGGTTCATTCTTGTACAGTTATTGTTACTTATTAACAGCCTTTGTTGTAATTGATTATCATGGATATTAATTAATATAATGGGAAAAGTATGTATAACTAAAACCTTTTGTAGGAGTATTTGTATTATTTTGTAATTATGTTAGCTGGAAAAATCTGAGTACTTTTTTGTATAAATCTTATTGTTAGTGCTGTATGAATTTTTATTATTGTATGTAACATATTATTGTAATATAATTTTGTTATTAATAATTATTTTTTCTCAATTTTAATGTTCAGTTAGCAGTTACCACAACAAATTTTACTGATCAATACTGTGTGCAAAAAGACACGACTTACATTCTATCTTAGCAATTGAGTAAATAAATTACCAGATAAAGCATACTGTCATGTGTTGTGTAAATTAATTTTAAATAACTGAAATAAGTAAGTAAAAAATAGTTGTTAATAAAATATAAAGTGAAAAAAAAAAGACCACCTCAATGTCAAAATATTTTAATATTAATAAATTGTAAGGTTGTTCAATAAAGACTGAAATTTAATTTATTTTTTATCATCAGTCATAATTGACCAGTTTAATGCACTTTTCCACTCCTTTTTTATTGTATTCTGTTCTAATTTTTTAATTTAATTTAATATTTTTTAGAACTGTAAACTTTTATGCAGAAATTTGAAACAAAATAATATTATAACAATTTCAAAACGTATATAAATGTTTTCAGTTGTTCATGTGGTCATCATCATGGTTGGAGCTGTTATTCTTAACTTGATGTCAACTGATGTTACTGCTGCCTTTTTTTTTAAGTCTGGCAGAAATGTACTGGTATGTAGAATGTAGTTGAAATTAACTATCTGTTTATTTTGTATCATTATAGCTAAATGGTGAATTATCAATGTATCCGAACAAGTATATGCCAAGGTTCGTTCATCTTTCCAAGGTAACACAAAACAATTAATATATATTTTTTTAAATACATCTTAGATTAAATTACAATTGAATAACAGAAAATATAGAATTTTTTAACCTACCTGTCATAAAATGGGCTGACTAAAACACTCAAAATATAGAGGAAAAAAATTAATAACTGATACTAGTCACACGTCAAACATTTTATTCTGACTTAAACTATTTGTTTTTGTTAGTTAGTTTGATTACATACTACTAAACACACCCATTTCACCTGAAGACTACATAAAAGCAATCAAAAATATAAAATGCCTTACAAAAACTGATATAACATCTTGCTAATTGGTCCGCTTCTACACAAAATTAATTAAATAGGTGAAATAAAACAAAAATCTATTACATTTACTTGCATAAAGAGCCTCAGAAAAAATATTTCTCAAATTTAAAAGAAATCTTGATAAAAATTCTCCTGAAATGTATGTAAATTGAACTCTGCACATTCAAATTGCGTTCTATTGCTCAACTGCAGCTTGTAACAAAGATACAGTAAACCCTAAAATCCCTTCAAAGCAGCATAGTCGACATTTTCCAACTACCTTATAGATTCAAATCATAAATATAAAAACATTAATATTCTGTACAACCTTTATATTCTGTAAAAACCTTTATATTCTGTGCATTTAATAAAGGAGAACATCTTAACTTTGAATATTATGAAATAAAAAAAAAATTATTTGCTAAGCGAGGAGATACCTGCCTAGTGACGGTCCGGTCATCACCCCCCTCCCCGTTCCCCTTGCCATGTTGGACTTTAACGGGAAAGTGAGGAGATACCATTCAAATCTAGCACACTTTTCAATATGTTATAAATACTTGTTTTTTAACTTAAAAAAAAATACAGCTCTACATTGGCTGACTTTAAAATAAGAATAAAAGCATCAGTTGTTGAAAATGGCTATGTGAGAATAACTGGAAACATTAGCTTTTAAAGATTGTCTTCGTTGTTAACTGATATGGATAAAAGCATACAAAATGTATTTGTTACATACTACCACTTTTATTATTTTCAATATTTATCATAAGTGAACTATTTTATCTTTGTCACTTTTACATTTTATTAATTAGACCTTAATACAAGCAAAATGTTTCATGATAAATTGGCAGTTTATTTACATACATAATCAATGTCCACCATGCTACTAAAATTGTTTGTAATTCATTATAAATTTTTTAACACAGAAGTATAATTTTCAGTAACAGTATCATGGGAAGTATCAGATTAAAGCTGCTTAATTGAACCATAAATAAATTCCCAGATTGGTTGTAAATGACCTTCCAACATTTCAGACAAGGAATTATTTGTTTTTTTGTTTTCTCTTAATTCCTCTTCAAACATCTTTAAAGTTTCAAACTATATAAACCAACCAAATATTTAACTTTCTTCTCTAACACCGTAATTTAAAAGCCTCTTTTACTTTACGTATTCTTTTCTATTGTCCATTTGCTAATATCCTATTGCTGCCATAATTCTACAATATGTACAAAAAATGTCCGAACACTTGGGTAAAATTTATCTTTTTTGGCTTCCCTACCTCAGTTTATGTTCAACATGGAATGGTGGTAATGAATAACTTGGAGCCATAATGTAAAAGACAAGTATTTATATTTGTTTGGTCTTATTTTAGTGTGTTGAATAAAAATTACTTTAATATTTTTACTTTATTTTTTTTTGTTTAACCTCCAGGTCTGCAGTTAAGCATTTTTTCCGCAGAGGATGAGATGAATGCTTTGTAGCATGTGTGAAAAACTGCCCTGCCTGACCAGGATTTGAAACCATAACACCCTCCATGTGATGGTTTCAGTCACTACACCACCCCCTCTGTACTTAGCGCTTATGGGCTTTACCAGGGGTGATCTTCAGTACCTCACATGACATCTTTCTGTCAAGCCTCAGCCAGGATGCCACCAATGCGAATGCCACAAGTGACATTCTTATCGGTGTACTACTACTACTACTAACATAAACTCCAAACAAAACACATCTAGTCAAGTCTCAAACAAGACTGATTAACTTTCTAAGAACAAAGGAACTCTGAACACTACCTACCTGAAAGGTAAAAATGAGTTCGACAGACAACAAATCATAAAACACGACACAAAAACACAAACATAATAACAATAATTAATATAACATAGCTAAAAAAAAAAAAAAATGTATAACCAAACAGAACAAAAACAGCAACAGAATAACAATAAAATCAAACATAAACACAAAGAAGGAAAGTCCAAGAGAACATCACACCCCTTTTGCGATCCTTTCTTTTGCCAAATATCCAATAAAACTTCATACGATCCCCCATTTGGCCTGGTCTTTTCAATTAACACGAAGATCAAGTGTCGACCTGATAATATCAAGCTGACAAATGATCTCTGTGCACATTAAGTCATATCTAGCACATTCTTAAATCACATAATAAGGATCGTCCAAAAATCCACATTGTGGACACATACCAGAGTCCGCCAGAGACAGCTCTAATAGTTCATAATTTTTGTTAGAATGATTATTTTATAGTATGAAAAAAGTTCAATCAATTGAGCTTCATGTGGAGTAAGAGCCAAATTGTTGGTTTACCCCATTTTTTATGATGGTTTATGTTTCTATAATCGTATTCTTACACTTTTTTTTATAAACCAGATTATTTTTTTCAGTTATAATATTTATTATTTTAAATCTGTTTTGTTATCTCTAGTTTATTATAATTGTTACTAATTTTTTATATGGTGTTATGTGAAATGTTACAAAAGTCACTGCTTACAGTGATGTAGAGCAAAACTGTAATTTATGTGCGACAACCATCTTTAATTATGACATAAGATGGCATCTGCTTGTACTTAATGTTGTTCTTTGCTTTACCTGTTAATTTTTATTATGAATCATGTTCTATCTGCAGTTTAATAATGGAAAGTCAAAAGAAGTCAAGAAAGTAGTTTACCAAACAATGAAAATAAGATTTAATTCTTCATATGGAAAGTTAATATCAACTTTAATGGCATATAGAATATACTGATATTGTAGAGTCTGTATTTTCATGGTAGTTCCACACTTACACATTTTTGACTTCCCATAGTTCAGTTGTAAATATAGATTCCCTCAAAATTTTTGATTAGATTTTAAAACAATTTTATTATGTATTTGTTTTTATTCAATCAGTTTCTATTGAACAGCCTTGTTGAAAATAAAAAAACAAATAAAATTTTACTGACAGTTAAATATTTAACTTATGCTTTCCTTTTCTTTCTTTCTGCACATTTTGCTTGTAAATAAGTTTAAGTCTTCTTCAAATGCTTGTTGGTGTATGCTTCAATTTTACTCTGTTTTAATAATTTTTATAAAATTAATTTCAAATTACAGTTGTGTGTTACAAATAAACAGGAATCCCTTGGTGTAATAGAATTTGCTATGCATGATTTTGACTTTGGTTCAAATTTTTCTCTGTCCCTTGACTTAGTGTGGTCCTTTTTCCTTGGTGTAGTTTTGAATTAATATGTTCAAAAATGTAACATATATATTTTCCTAAAGTCAATTCTTTTAAGAATCATATTTCTGTGAACTAATATACAAATTATTTGATCAACCTAAGTATAGAATAATAAATAAAATAGGATGATACTTATTAAACTTATTCCATTACACATGCAAAAGTGCTTTTGTGAATTTTGCACATCATCAGTTGCATTACATTATTTTTACAAATTATTCATATCAAATTACATATTAAAATTAAAAATTAATTGTATATATTATATTTAAAATTTTAAAATTAAACTTTAAAAGTTAAAAATCTCATAGAAAATAGAAAATTACAGAGAAAATATTATTAAATTATATAGAAATAAGACATCAATAACTAAATTAAAATAATTAAAATAGTAGCTGATAACACAAACATACTCAGTAGTAAAGAAAGTATACTTCATGTAATTCTTCATTTACATATATTGATATAACCAGTTATATCTAACTTATATAAAAGTTAAGGATGTACACATTACTACATAAATGTGCACTTCCATCCTTTGACTCAATCATTTTCACTAATATATTTTTACAAGAAATTTTTCAATATTATCAAGAAACAATAAAAACCACAATCCAATAAAATGCACAATAAAAAACAATCTTAGACAACCCATAACAGTAAATCTTATACTCAGTCACACCTACCAATCAGTTTAATCATTTCTTAATTCTTGGCTGAGATATTTTTAATACACTATGAAAGTATGCTTAAACTAATCAATGGAAAAACTGTAAGATAAATATTATGACACGAGTGATAGCATCAAATGAATGTAGTAAAGTAACACAAAACAATGTCTTACATTTCTCACATTATAAACAAATTATATTCCAACTTTCTGGTTGTTGCAGAACATGAATGTTATAATTCACTCAGTTTCCTGGATTTTACTATATCCAAAGTAGATAACAAACTCACTTTGAAATGATTAAGCCCAATACACTAACCTACTTATATGTAACAATCTAATCCTCTCAAAGTTTTTTTCACACTTATAACATAGCTGATCCAGTAAATAAGCTTGTCTAAGCTAACACAGTAAAATGCCTAGCACATACGTCTATAACTACATGGTTATATAGTTAAGATGTATTATAATACAATATTTCTATTTGCTGATTAGATTGTAGCCTAATAGTAACAAAAAAATATTTACATACATCAATACATTTTTTGATAACCTATATATCTTATAATATCACTGGTACAATCAGTCCAAAAACTCTTTTGTAAACCTAGAATGAAAAGTACTAATTCTTTGATCTACATTTGTACACTTTTAATAATTATGTATTTTAATATTTAATTCAGTTTTGTATTAATTACAACATATTAGAAGAAGAATAAAATCTTCATATTCTTTTTTTCTTAGCAATAGAACCGGTTAAGCTCTATTACGATATTCTAATGCAAAAACTGGCCTTGATTTTGCAGTACCGTTTTATGCACTGATAAAAGGAATAAATTAACCACATAAATCAAGGGACTTCTTTACACACTTTTACATTTTCATAGTTAAAAAAAAGTTATTATATAGATTTTTTCATACATTCTTCATCTTCTGTATTATATGAATGTTACCTCATCTATGTATAATGATGTAAACTCAGTGTGTATTGAATTTGAGAGATTGAAGGGAAAATATTATTTTATCATATAAATTTTTTGATTCCAATAAAAAATACTAATTTTTACCTTACGTACTTCATTCACAAATTGAAAAAATCTTTTATTAAATAATTGCATGTATATTTTTTTATGTATGTTGAAGTAATTTATATTTGTTACTGATATTTGCTGAAAATGCCCATTGTACAGATATTTTACCTACAAAGCATTGTGAATGACGAGAAAAAAAATGGTTAAGTGAATAGTCAAATGGTAAAAATAAAATCATGTAATGATTGTTTCAGTAATTTGCACTCTGGTAAAACTTTATAATACTTCAAAATTTGTATATATTCTACCTTCTAATTAGATTGCCGTATGTATTCAGCCATACTCATAATGTAATATGGGCATTTTGTTGAGGGCTTCCATCTACTTATAAACTGTAGTTAGCTTTTTTAAATCTTCCATTATTCATGTAACTATTTGTTTTTTTACAGTGTAAATAGTTGTATTTAATCGTACTTTCTCAGAAAGATCTTAATAAGGATTTTGAGTATATCCATTTTCTAATCTGTAAAAACATTAATGCAGTATTAGCTTTTGGTAAAAATGTTTAACTTGTTTTATTTGAAAAAATATTGTTCATTACATTGAAATCATTTAATAATATAGTAATTCACAGAACCTACTTTGAACTTATATAAATATATGTATATTATATTTAGCAAGCATTGATAAAAATATGACTATGAAATACTTTGTTTATACCTTATGAAAAAGACCAATTATTTTGAAAACTAGGAAATGCATATGCTGTCTTTCTTTTTAGAATCTTTGCCTAAAATAAATATTTATGCAAACACTTTTAGGAATAACAAAATTAAATTATTATTTTATTTCTTTTTTGCCGAAGTTCTTTGACCATAGTGTATTTGTTTGGAGCTAATAAACATCAGTTACGCATAACGGATATAGCCGATTTTTATTATTAAAACAATGATCTTAGGGATATTTACCCCATAATTAATTTTTTAGAAGATTTTTTTAAATTAAAAGTAGTAATAATGAAAATAAGATTGATAGTCGGTAGATACATAATAGGTGTTTAAGACGTAGTCTGGCGATAGTCGTTGAAACTACTGCGTCAAAACTAAAGTTTACTGTATTTTACTTTAATTTACTCTGTTATTAATTAAGATAATTTATTGTCTTTTAAAGAATATTTTTAAATTTTAGAAATACGAAATAATTTTAAACTTTATTAGAAAACCAATTTTAAAATCATGAGAATATAAGTAATTTGTATGCTGTGTTGGCAATGGATTTGTAGTTAAATGTGTAACCGTTTTCATTTTTTGTGAGTTATTTGTTGATATTTTGTTTAATTGTTATCATGAGTAATTACGTTGGTTTAATTCATATTTTGGATACAGTTAAAGCTGTTTTTAGTGTAATATTTAAGGTAGCTTTTAGAATTTTGTAAAATAAGTAGTAGTTTACATTCTGTTGTTTTTGTTTCTAATACACAATTGTCATTCAACCTCTAAGTAACCTAACGTTCAAATACGGTATTACGTTCCACTGAAATTATTAAATATTTTATAAGTATAGTAATTACTTTACTGGAATAGCCGTGTGAAGTTAATTTTAGTGCCTAATTAGAAGGAAGAACTCATTTTTACTTAATGGAAAGCCTGTTTGAAATACTATTTTCTTTTGTTTGTCAGTCACATCATATGTAGTTTATATTTTGTGAAAATTGATGAAATTAAAGAACTTTTTTAAAAGCAATTTATATGTAAGGAAAACCTACGAAGTTAATCATATTTTATTAACAAATTACAAATTTTCCCATTACAGGTTTGACAAAATGTCCCAGATTCATTGCATTTTGTTACTTGAACCAAAAATATATGTTATAGTGCTGCACAACTACTGCTTTAACTTAGCTAAACAGTATACATGGCAACAGCAGTCCATCCACAGGCAGGTTCTTTACTTGTGAGTTTGGAAGGATGATAATTAATGTTGTTTGACATTTTAGGTTTACTGTTGTTCATTAAAAAATATTTGCTGTACAATTTTTTGCATTGTCTAAAATATGAGAAGTTTAGTTAGACTGAACTAAAATAACGCTTGTGATATCCTACTATTCATCTATTACATTCCCACTCTTTATTGGGTAAAAGAAATCAACCCAAATATAATATAAAAATCCATTAAATAAATAAATTCATATTTATTGTAATTAGTAGAGATGTATTTTGTAATGATATGTTCATTTTCACAACAAATTTATTTTTAAGAATCTGCCTTAGAATAAACAATAATTTAATAATCATAGTTATAATTGTGTAGTAGCAAGCTATTGCACCTAATAAAGTCAGTATGAGTGCCATTTAAAATGTAAACTCAACAACTACAGCCCCCTTTGTTTGCTGTACTACTTTCACATTTATTTTATAATACTCTTTTTCATTATATAATCTTGTTTGTTTTGGTTTTTATGAATTTTATACTTTTGTTTGCATATTTTATTTAGAAGTGGGATTATTTCATTTGATTTTATAATTTTTAATTTGATAAATATTAATTTTTTAGTGATCCTGTGAAAATACAAAAAAATAATTATTTTTACTTATACAACTTATTGTGAATCTGTAGTTAATTTTATTTTCAGGTTTACCCATCTCTTAGGAGTCTATTCAAAGTCAGCTTGGTTCGGAAAATATCAACTTTTCTACCATTACGCCCTGCTCCTAGAATTCATATTAATGTTCCATTGTGTTCAACTCCATTTGGATCTTTTTATGAAGATAATTATTTGCCTTCTATGCATAAGGAGAATTCCACATTCTACTTGTCAGTATATTAATGTTATTTTGTATAAGTAGTTATATTTTATTAAGGGGGCAACATTTTTATATAAGTTAATAATTTTTGTGATATTTCCTATTTTAAAAGTAGTATTTCTTGTTACTTTTATATTAGTTGTGAAAATTTTTAATTTAGTCCACAATTTTGACTTGCTTCAGGTGGTACTTTTTAGCCCTTAATAACAATTTTAGCAGAGAGTGGTGAGCTTTCATTGTAGTAATGTTACAAGTTGGTAGCTTAAGTGGGTTATATGTAAATACAACCTCAATATCTTCTTTACAATCTTGTTTATAGGATGGTGTTAAATTCTTTTTGTTGTGCATCACCATTATAAAAATCATTATGATTTTTTGGCTCATTTTGTATGTCTTTAAAAATAAATTACAATTTAATTTATACAGATTAAAAAGATAGCAGTTGCAATTCAAGACATGTAGGAAAAACTAAATGAAAGCTTTAAAATAGAATGAAAGAAACATTTGGCTCAATTTAAATATGAAAGCCAGATATTAGGCTGCAGCCAAGCACTACCTGGAAACTGGTACAAATTTAGTGTATTAGAAGTGATAGATTTAAAAGATGTTTGCAATAATCAGGAGCTACTTGAAATGTGTACTTTATCAATAGTGATGTTAAAATATCATTATTGAATTTAATATCTAACAGCCATTTTGAATTAATGAAAAATATTATTGTTATGAAGGTTTTAAACCAGAAGCATTAAACAGTTATCCACCTCCCTTAGATTTTGTTATTGGCTCTGATTGGTTTAAGATTAATGCTTCTGTATCTTTCTGA
The DNA here is from genome assembly GCF_047948215.1 of Lycorma delicatula. Taxonomy (NCBI): domain Eukaryota; kingdom Metazoa; phylum Arthropoda; class Insecta; order Hemiptera; family Fulgoridae; genus Lycorma; species Lycorma delicatula. Next base: position 93,809,006 of record NC_134462.1, read on the forward strand.
AGTTCATCCACCCAACCTATTCAAGAGGCATTTCATTAAGTCGTGGTGGGCAGTTTGAATAAATGGTTAAAAGCTTAAATGATTTTAACCTAAATTTATATTTCCTATAGAAATTACTTGAAATTATAATAGTTTGTATTATAACAGTCGTTTTATAGGGTTTCATAAATACTCTTTTATTTGTTGATGATGTATTTTTTTTTATTACCATTTCTTCCTTTGCTTTATTTATTTATTAAATTTTTTTATTTACACTATTTTCTAAGTAGGTTTACTGATAATTGTTTAAAAATTAAGTATCCATCTAGATTTAGATGTAAAATCAGAAAAAAATAAAATATATATATATATATATAAAGTTGGCAGAAAAGATATGAAAAGAAACTTATTTTCAACCTGAAAAAAAATTTACTTATATCAATCATATTTAAGAATCTTGAGAGAAATTTTGAGTGTTGGACTATTTTTATGATTATTAATAATAATCAGTGAATTATGAACAACATGGAAACAAAAAAAATTAAAGTTTTTGAAATATGATATTAAGAAAAGTTTTTGAAAATTAAGTGGTGTCATATAATTTAAAGCAATGGATCTTTCTGATTTATGACGTGTATTGTCAGATGATTTGGTATTAGAGGGAAGTGTTAAAGTTAAAAATATATGACGAGATGAAAATTTCTCCTTTTAATTTTAATTTGGTATATGTAAATCATCTCTTATTTACTTTTAAGTATTGTATAGAAGAATAGTAGAATAGAAGAGGATATATATAAGTGGATCAAACTATTTATATAAATTATGACAAAAATGTAATTTTATAAAATTGTGCTACAATTTATTTAATTTTCTAAATTAAATTAATTAATTTCTTTTTTATAATTTTGTTTCTTATTTCAGAAGTATTATGAGTCCAGAGATATGTAGTACACCTGAGACTCCACACACAAAAATTCGTAGTCTAGAATCTCAATTGAGGACTTTACAACAGCAAGTTGCCCAAATTATGCTTCAGATCCCTACTTCTGGTTTGTATTGATTGACTTGATTTATATACAGGATAATTCAAAATGAATTATAAAGGATAATTGTAAATGACAGTCAATTTCATAACTCTGTATTCCAAGTTAAGAACTAATGGCAAATGTGGAGTAAATTACATCTGATTATAATACAGTAAAGTTTACATAACTCCCAACTACTACATAGATCAGTTACAATTTATAGTTCAGGAAGTACAGTTACTAAATTGAGTCCATCATTTAGAATTGCCCTCTGCAGTTACTTCTGGTTGTACTAATGTTACGCAACTATCTTGTTTTTCCTGAGAAATTTTTTTTTTTGGGGTGGGATTTTTTAGCTTTTTTTTCAATATAATCTCTACAAAGAGATATACACTTTTCATTATGGTGCTCTGTTTTATAATACAATTTGTTAAGCTTCTCAAAATACCCATTTACAGCATCAATTATTACATTGTTGTCCAAGTTTAGAAATAGGTGATAGTCTCTGGTTGCTAAAATGTCAAAAATTTGACATTTTAACAGTCTCTGCAATCCCCCAGCATGATTATATGGATTTTCTCTATCATTTTGGGAGTTATGACCACAGCGGGGCATCCAGAGCATAGTTCATCATCAGTGCTTTTGCGATCTTTTTTGAATTCATAAATCCATTGTTTTATCATTGAATATGATGGAGAAAAATGTTTTAGTATTGAATCCATTTCTTGATCTCAAATGATGTCAAACATTTTAAATAGAAGTATTTGGTAACTGTTATTCCAATTTCTCCATTTTCATGAAAATAATAAAGGTATCTTTTTTCAATAGGCTATCAAACCGAGACTAACAGAGCTACTAACCTGAAATTTAGTATAAAAGCTAGTGAAAAATAGGACTATAGAATGCCGGTAAGAAATTAGACCTGATGGGGTACCATATGTATGTCAGACTGAAAATGTCTCACCTCATCCTCGCAGTATCTGACCCTATAATTTATTAGTCTGCATTTGGCACATGTTTGTCTTTACCAAAATTTAAAAAGAAGCAATATTATGAAGAATTATATGTTTATGGAAATAATTTTGAAAAATTAAACGTATGGAGATTATTGTCTACTAATTTAATAGAATTTTAATTCTTAGATGATTTATGGGAAGGGAGAGATTTTTAATGGGATTATTTTTTTTTTGTACTAATGAAATCAAATTTGAGTTAATACTTTTATAGCCGTACATGTTCATCACAGTTTTCAAATATGGTTCTTTTTGTAAAAAAAAAATGTATTAGTTATGTGAAAAATATTTACTTTAAATGTACTCTTAAAATTTTGAGAAGCTTTTTTAATTAAGATTATTAATTAGTAGTTCTGTGAAAAATAGATCTTAACTCATTTTGTATGAATACAACAGATTTACCTCCACAATGAGACTAAACTAATTACATTAAATATAAAAGTGAAATAATATTAACAGATTGTGGAAGAACAGAAGGTTTAGCCAATGCCACAAATACAATCTTACTGTATTTATAATGAATACTATTTCCAGAAACATTGAACATCACTGATTACTAAACTGTCAAGAAGTACTTCCACGACTTAATAAGTAAATGAGTGTTAACAATTTGTGCTCTTCCTAATAGCTATACTATCTATAATCTTGAAATGAGAAAAGAGAAAAATGATTGTAAATTGATTGATATGATAAGAAGCAATGAAAATGCAGGGAGATGAGAAAGAAATTTGCAGATGATGTTTTATGTACAACTTTAAAAATTAGTATAACGGTAATTTACTGCCCAGTTTATTATTCTAGGCTAGTTTTGAATTTGTATCTGGATTACCCTAGGCTAGTTTTGAACTTGTATCCTGAACTACCACATGGTAACAGAAGCTATTCAGAAAGTTCTCATCCTGACAATAAAAATGAAATTTTTTAGAAATAAAAAAAAAATTTCATCATAGTATTCACCTTTGCAATTTGGTACATTTAGAGCAATTACTTTTAATTCCCTCTATATATGATTTGCCCACATCTGCAAAATTAGTGGTTGTTTTAACTTTGGTCATTTAAAGTTAATCTTTGTCTAGTGAGCCATTTATTCAAGTTTGGGTAGAGGAAGTAATTACTAGGAGCCAAATTTGATGCATATGGAAGCACTTTGAAGCAAAGGTTGTGGAGTTTTTGCAGCAACAATCCAAGATGTGTGTATAGGCACATTATGATGAAAGTGCGCTTTCTTTTTGTAGACAATTAGATTAGTACTTTTCAGTAGGGCCAGTAGTAATGCAAAATACTCCCTGGTGATTGTCCTGCCTTTTTTCCAGGAGTTTATAAGCATCACAAAAAACCATAGCCTTGACTTTTCCTGCAGATGAAACTGTTTTCTCTTTCTTTGGTGCACCTTCGCCTATTCCAACTATCGACTGTTATAAACAATCAAAAAAACTCTGAGAAATCATGTTTAAGTGTAATCATCCATGAGAAGTGTTCTGTCAAATGTGGATTTTTTTGTTGACTCTTAACAAATTTAGCACCCAGGAGAGAGCTTTTTCATACCCAAAACATAATGTAAAATGTAGTGCACAAGGTCTACCAGATGTTTGTAATGTCAGCAAGTTTGTGGCTTATATACCTTTAGTTGGCAATCATTTAATCCAACATTATGGATTTCTATGATGTTTTTATCAGCTGTAGCAGTTTTTAGGCATCTCAAGGAGTTGTCATCACAAATGAAAGTATGACCACATTTAAATTAAGCAGCCCACTGTTTTACTGTTGAAAATGAAGGAAGAATCCTTTAAAGTGGAATCTAACTCTTTATATACAAACAAATTGCAAGCTTTAGTTTTATTCATTTTTCAGAAAATTTCAAAACTTGTTTGCTTCACTTGATCATTATATACAAGCAGCTAAACACATGTCTGAAACTTCACAACATGCCATCTTAAGGATCATACTTGGCAAATATCAGTCATTTGGTCATACTAGCACCATTTCTGTGACAGGTCGAGAATTTCTGAATGACCATTGGTTTATTAGTTATAAATACTAATATACTTGTTTTATATAATTTATTAATCACCCATATATTTATAAAATGTGATGATACAAGAAATCACAAGTGTCCTGCACTTAGACCAGTTAAATGGTAATCAATCAAAATATTACTTTATTCTACTATTTAATAATTGATTATTACATGAGGAAAGAGGTATTAAATAAAATGTTAAATTTCCATCTTAACATCAATTTACCATCCTATGCAAAACCTTTTGTATTGTTACGTGAACATTTTTAATATTTTATACTTCATTGAAGTGTTTTTACTTTTTTTTATAGATTATGAAAGTGGAAGTACAGTGAGCTCATGGTTGGCAAGTCAGAATTCTGTAGCAGCAGCAGTAACATCATTGCCGCCGCCACCACCACTTCCACCTCCACCGCCACCGCCGCCGCCACCACCTCCACCGCCACCACCACCACTAGATTTCCTTCATTTAACTCCTAGGCCTTTATTTCGTACTCCTGCTAGACATAATCAAACTATTGATGCAAAAAAGTCACCTACTAGTATGCTTAGTGATGTTATAAGAGAAATTACCAGAGAGCGTCCTGCACTTAGACCAGTTAAACGGTAAGCCATCTAAATCTGGGTTTTTTTTTACTATGTAATTAATTAAAATATGCACAGTTATCAAAATACATGACTGTAGTGTATGTGTAAAATAAATATTGTAAGGGTATAATATTTTGCAAAAAAAAGAAAATTGTAAAAATCTTTATTGAATCTAAAATAATTTTAATGTAATATATATATACACATACACCCTATACGTATCACAATAAAAAGATAAAGCAAAAATAAATGTGAAAAAATAATTAATTTGAAGGATGTGTAGATTTCTGGTATTATGAGAAGAGTATGTATTAGAAAAATTGAAGACTATTTTCATTTAATTTTTGAAAGCATTTTGTTCATGTTTAATTATCAGTAAAATAGCATGGATGACTTCTGAAATTTTGTAGAAATTCATTCATGGAATGATGAATTAAGAAAGTTAATCAAAAATTTTATTGGTGATAGAGATAACTGTATATTGATATTAAAAAAAATTAAAATTGTTTTTTTCTGACTAGTACTATAAATATTCTAAAGCTGATGGCCCAGGAGATCATAAAATATATAACTGATTACTATTGAAAGTAAATGCACGAAAAGATAATTCTTACGATGCAGTATGCCTACTAAAAAAGGAATTGGAAAATATAACTTCAAGAACAATACAAAATTCATTTTGATGAAGCAACCTACCACTGAGTGAATCAAACAGTTCAATATACTGGAGTCACTTTTGGTAAGCAATATGACTTAATCTAGAATTCAATGATAGGCTAGTTACTTTCTCAGCTTTTGACAGCAATGCTATCGTCTTTGCAGTGCATTACCAAAGTATTCTTTTGAAGAATAGAGAAGTAAAGACAAGAAGTAATGAAGACTTTAAATTTGACTTGGAGATATATTACCACTATCAAATTAGCAAATGTTACATGCTATTATGGTTAATTTCAAATACCAAAATGTAAATGAGAATTTATAAAGGCAAGTCATAAATATTAAAATTAAAGTTATGTACTGCAAGTCAAAACATTTAAAACCAAAACTTCTATTTATTTTAGCCAAACATAAAGTTTTTCTGCAACTGTTAATTATAAAATGACTGTTTACTTTGATAATATATTGGGAAAAGTGTGTTTGTACATGCACACACATTTTTTTTAAATATTGTATTTTCGTAGTTTTTTTTTTGTATATCTATTCTGTACCAAAATATGAGGTGTGATAAAAAATAACGAGAATTTTAATTTTTATCAAAAAGAATTAACTTTTTTCTTCTACATTGATGAATACTTCAAAGTATTCCTCCCCCCCAGAGATGCGACACACTTATGCCAGTGTTTCTTCCAAAATTCAAAATATTTGTGGAAAGCCATAATTTCGGTAGCATCTATCGTCACTAGTCCTTGTCCTTTTAGTGTTATCTTAATCCGCAGGAATAAGAAAAGTCACAGGATACCATGTCTGGAAGTATGGAGGCTGCAGCCCCAGTTTGGTGTTATTTTTGACTAAATAATCACAAATTAATAGTAGAATTTGCCCATGTTTGTTTTCTTGGATATCCTCATGTAAGTTGTGAATAACTACTGAGTAATATTATCTGTTTTGAGTACTTAAGTTAATATTACCTGTCTTGTGGTAAGAATTAATAATGGACAACATAGGAAGGAGAATTTTCATATTTGATTGACTTTGTACCTTTTTTTGTCTTTGTTCTTTAGGAAGCTTGCATTGAAATGATTGGACCTTCGTTTCAATATCATAACCATTCCACAGTGTTTCATCACTGTTATAACAAATTTTAGTAATTTCATACCCAAAATGTAAGTAAAAATTGTTTCACATGAGCCATGAGATTCCTCTAATCAAACAATTCTGTAATCGTGATTTGACGACAATTATTTACCACAATGTCCTTTATTTTGTTGATGTGTTAGAGGATATCCTCTAACATCTTTTGTCATCTTGAAAACATTTGTACACTCATAAACAGTTGCTTCCACTTTTACTGCAAAATTTAAATAAAATATTTTAAAATACATCCCAATTATTCAGCTGCCAAACTTTAACTACATGTCTAATAGGACTGAAAGTGTTTATTTACAACGTACAGTGTTACATTTCACGGGAAAAAGACAAAATCAGTTGAAAAGACTTAGTGTGGATTATTAAAAAATTCTTTTTATTTTTGATCGCATCTCGTGTTTTGCTTAAATTTACCTCATTAAAGGAAGTATTTCTAGAACTGATGTGTATTTTTCTCAGGACTAGGGGTATGTGTGTCTTTTCTTTGTTCAATTTTGTTCATGTAATGAAAATTTTTATTTGAGTTTACTAATATTAGATTTCTAAAACAGAACATTGTGCTACTGTATGAAATTGTGAAATGCATTAAAAATGCGTTTTTGGTCAGTATTTAATGAGAATCTCTTAACAACAAAACAAAGGCTCTCTTTATAATAAGATTTCAATATAAAAATATAAATAAAATTATAAAAAAAATAATAAAGAGGGAAGACCAAAGAGGATACTACAATTTTCTATTATCTCCAATATTATATTGACACCAAGTTGATTGAGTATCTTCTGTCTGTTTAATATCTTAACATTAAATTTGGCATCATACCTTTTTAAAATGTTTATTCTTTATGAAGTAAATAAAAATTTCTACAATTGTAAATTTCAAAATCGCATCCAATTTTTTACTTCATGATTAGCTAAAATTTTCAGCCTTTCTTTGTAAACTCTTTTCAAATCAGGCATCAAACAGTCAAGTTATGAAAAATTTTAATGCGAGTTATTGCAAAATAAGACAAAAATGTCTTATTTTGTAAAAAATGTGTTCAAATTACAAAATAATTTTATGCCATTTTTAATCTTCATTGTAATATTAGACAATCTTGCTCAAGTAGTTGATATCGCTCAAAGTTTTTCCCTAGCACCTATGTGGCGCCTAAAATTTTAATTCCATAGGATAGGCCTTGTTAAATTTTCGTTGTTTAAAAGTGTAATTTTATACATTTTTTCAGATCGCCAGGCGGCAATCCTCTGAAAACTCCAAAAAAAGTTTCAGATGATCCTTCTGATATATTAAGTAAAGTATTACGGAAGAGATTTTCTGCACTTCATTCCGATTCAGGGACCGAAAATGATGATAATTTGTCTGTACAAAGTCAGATTTTCTCATGTTCATCTAGTCCAGCAAGTGCAGTGTGATGTTGTGTGATTAATCTGTATTGTTTTGTAAAGTAATTTTTAATATAAGATGAATTTGTGCAGTTTTCTTATTACAAAATTAATATTTAAAACTGGTAATTTGTCTTTTTATTATGCGTACTTAAATGTTAATGAAGTTCATAATACTTTCTTCAAATAGACTTGTATATAATGTTTGTATAAAGAAGATGCAAAATTTTTTTAAAATTTTTATTATTGTTTTATTTATTATAAAATAAATTATATGTAATAGTATTAATTTTAGATATGTTATGGGCTTCATTGGCTGCAATTTATATAAGATTAGCTTAATTTTTTTTGAGGTATTTGAAAAATTGACAGTTGTATTTTATACATTATAAGTGAAAAGATGTTTATTTTTATTGTTATTGAACAGTTGTCCAATTTTTTTTTTTGTAGTAATAATTTATTGAATTATTTTGTCCTATTTTCATTAATTATGGATAGAAAAAATTATTTTTATTTATGATATGGTTGTGAATCTTTATAGTTGAAAAACTTTTTGAGGTGTAATTCCTTATGTAAGACTGTACCCCTGCAGTTTTTCCATTTCAGTGTTTTCCATTTTTGTGCCTTTAGCAGATAAGTTTTTAATTTGGACTCGTAATGACTGAATTTTTGTACAAAAAAATAAAATAAGCGTAAAAACATATCTTATTTTTTTGTTTAAATCATTCATAGTAGCATTACTCTTATGGGCTAATAACACTTAATAAACCTACTGATTCACATGACAAGCAAAACACAAATATGTAAGTGGCAATTTATATGTCTTAGAGATGAGATGTTCATTACTAATGATTTGTCAGTTTTACTTAATATATATTTTTAGATGTGTTAAGTACTTGAAAATTTTTGTATAAGTACTTGAAAGTAAAAAAAAAAAATTGAGTAGCAGATGATTATTATATGCAAGAATATTGCTTAAGTAACCATAGTTGGAAGTCTTTAATCTCTGGCTGAGGTCTTAAAGTGTAACGCCTGCATTTTGTATCTTAAAAGGTCTGACACTTTTTAATTCAATTAGTCATATTTCTCAAAAGTTGTTTATTCATTTTTTTATTATTTCAATGCTTGATGATAAGTGTACTGTTATAAAAATATACTTTATCATAAATTTCTTTAAAAAAAAAAAAAAAAACTGAACAAAAAAGAGATAACTAGGAAAAAATTGCCTCATTTATATTACGTGTCATTATATTGTAATCAGTGTAATCGGTTATTTAAAGTTATTTGCATTTTTTAATTTTTTTCCCAACACCTTTTATATTTTTTGGTTTAACATCATTCTACATCAAGCAGCCCGATAAAAATTACTTGTTATACGCCATGAACTGAACTGTATTGAGATGAACGCCATTCATAAGATCTCCCAAGTTGCATAACTCACAATGCCGCTTCAATTCTATTTAGGTGAGCATTCAAATAGTCATGTCCAGAAATTATCCTGAAACAGGTGCTGAATTTCATTAGAAGAAGTAGAAATGATAAGTAGTAAAACAATAAATTAATATACGAGCGCAAAATCCTTTAAATAAAAGAATGACATTGGGATATGAATCATCACACTACAACAATCCAACCTTCAAACTGTTCACGTAAGTTATAAAAAAAACTTTTCTCAGGATTACCAGAGGAATTACTACAAAGTACACAAAATTATCATTATAATCATTCAATTTAATGAACAGTAAGCCTTGAACGTCTATCATTTTTACCTGGGGAACGGGTCAGATTTGATCTCCTTGATCAAATTATGTTTTTAATTTATTTTAAATTAAAATTAAACTTTTAATTTAAAACATTTTGCATCTCCATTTTCCTTTTGACCAAATGTATTTAATTGCCAAAAGAAAAAGCTGAAACACAGTTGTAGGACTTTCCCGGCTTACACACGCACACACACAAAACTTAATTTAAAATAATTATAATTTTTTTAAATATAATATTTCTTGTTTATTTATTTCAATGATCCCAACTAAAGCGTGCGCGCTTACCGTATTTCATTCACGCGGGTGTGGCGGTACAAGCGGCAACATTAAATACTTTTTTACAGTTCATTATTCATTTATTTAATTCTACCGCTCGCTTCTGACATTGCAACATACAGACGACTCCAGCAGTTTATGTCAGTACTACACTAGCGTTCATTGTGGTGAGAGGAGGCACTACATACACTTAGCCACTAATTTATTAAGAGCATTTTTTTGGGGGATGCGATTTTGCAAAAAAAAATTTTTTTTAATATTATTTTTTAATTACTAACAATGTGCCTAAGACAAACATTAACTAGGCGAAATATCGAGATACTGACGATGACCTTGCTTTGGAGCCTGATCCCCCTTGATCTTTTAAGTTGAAAATTTAATAGCATCAAGCCCTCATATATACATAATTTGATTATATATACGAGGTGCTACACAAAAGTTTGGGGGATTTGAATTTCGCGTGCGAACCAATGCTGGTACTACCTGCTGCCGCTAGATGTGGCCAACAGTACTCTTTGTGAATCAGTGTTCCAACAGCTGTGACTGTGAGAGGCTGCATTGTTGACTTTCGTGCGGTTGTGTTTTACTGCTTCGGCGAAGTTCTAAATGGCAGATTTTAAAGAGCAAAGAACCTGCATAAAATTTTGCTTAATGCTTAAAAAAACTGTTGCAGAAACCCATCGCATGCTTGTGGAAGCATTTGGTGACAATGCTATGAGTAAAAGTAAATCTTTTGTGGTACAAACGATTCAAAGATCGATGAGCATTCAGGAAGACCGTCAACAAGCGCAACACCGGAAAACATCGCGAAAGGCTATTGTTGCAGATCGTAGACAAACAATCCATGATGTTTGTGCAATCGTACAAATGTCATATGGATCCGTGCAACGCATCTTGTCTGACAATTTGATCATGAGACGCATTGCTACAAAATTCGTACCGAGACTGTTGAACAGCGACCAGAAACAAAATTGCGTAGCTGTCTGTAGTGAATTGAAAAATTCACCAAGAGACACCCTAACTTCTCAAACACCATAACCGGTGATGAGACATGGGTATGACCCTGAAACTAAGCAGCAGTCGTCGCAAAGTTCACCGCAGCCAAAAAAACGTCCCAAGTTCGCAGCAACGTGTGAAGTCCATGATGGTTTTTTCGACATCAAAGGCATTATCCATAAGGGATTTGTTCCTCTTGGTCAAACTGTCAATGGGATGTTCTATTGTGAAGTTTTGAAGCGGTTACGTGAAAGCATTAGGCGCAAACGTTCAGATCTGTGGGGTAACAACAGCTGGGCTCTGTACCATGACAACGCGCCCGCGCACACATCGCTAGCCGTTCGGAATTTCTTGGCTTCCAAAAAGAGTGTAGTGATTCCTAATCCATCCTATTCGCCTGACCTTGCCCCGTGCGACTTTTTTCTCTTTCCGAAAATAAAATTTCAATTGAAAGGTCGTTTTAACACAATTGAGGAGATTCAGGAAGAAACGCAGAACGTGCTTCGAACACTTCATACCTGCAGTCTTCATGGAATCATGGTAAGATGACCTTTATTTTATTTTTATGGTAAACTTCCCCCAACTTAAATATAATTGGACCAAAATTGATCAAGTAGTTTTTGAGATATAAGGTGATTTAGGGTGCGACACCGAACACACACGTACGTATGAACATCCGGAAAATTTCTATCCGTTTTTTTTTCGTTTCTAATGTAAAAATCTGGTTAAAAACCACATGCGCACGAACTGGACCGATTACCGTACTCTTCCTTGTAGTGCTACAGCGCTAGACGCGAAAGTAAAATCAAAATTTTATTTAAAACGTTGGGTCCCATTTGACTCCTTTCTCAACAGTGACGTAAGCTACGTAATATAAAATTCTTAATAACAGCCAAAGCTTTAAAAACCTTTTAAAATATAAGAAATTTGTAAAAATCAAAAAATTTCATAGTTGTCCCAAGAGATCCTCTTTTTTATAAAAAAACTATTGAAAATTTAATTCAACATCCCCCTGAATCCGATTGACTTGAAACTGTGGAATTTTAAATAAGCACTTTAATCGAGAAAAAAAATTAATTTTCGGAGAATTTGTCGCGCCAATCCTGAAATATTGAGATAAAAGCTAAAATACGTGCATGTACATCTACCGAAAATATTTATAAATAAAATGTTTTTTTGGACCGAATCAAAATTTGGCAGAAGGTATTTAACAAAACAAAATGTACAATATTATGGAACAAAAGAATTAAATGTTCAAGAGAAATAATCATACGTTAACATCAATTAAACTTATTTGACAGTTAAAGCTAATTAATAATTTATTTCATAAGTTTGCAATACTAATTTCAATAAAATTTAACAGTGTAATACAATTTTTAAGAAAATATAATTATTTAAAAAAGAAATTATGTCAATCGTGTGTGGAATCAAGAACGTCATTTTTAGATTTTAATAACCTTAATGATTAAAAAAAAATCATTAAATTCAAAACCAATTACTATTTTTTTCGTAGTACATTTACAAAACTTTTTCTCAGTATTTTTTTATTTTATAAATTTTTAAGCGTAACTCTGGAATGAAATAACGTTAGCCGACCAACCGGTATTTGTATTCGAGAACCTAGATATCTTATTTGCCAAAGTGCAATGGAATCCGCAGTTCCATATAACATAATTCTCCCCAAAAATCAAAGCATTCCCGAACATTTTTCTACGAAAGCCCCTCGCTGCCGTCTACCGTTCCTCTCCCTGCTGTACCTCATATATTAATAAAAAAACCAGTTTAGACTTTAAATCTTAACGATGAATGAGAGAAGATCATTATGAGTATTTCTACGCGACTAACTACCGGGTGATTCAAAAAGGACTTTACAACTTTAAAAATACACAAAAATTTATTTAGATAACTTACTCATTCACTGAATAACACATCAACGTTGTCACTTTGGTTCGATATGGCATTCATTTGTAATGCGACGTATATCCAACCTGAAGTCGATTTTTTTTTCATTTCAAACTGTAGCCAGCAAGTCGGGCGTTACATCTGCAGCTGCGGCGTTAATTGTGTGTGCAGCTGCACACCTGTAAGTGTATCTATTTTTAACATCGCCGAATCCGGTATTAATGAACTACGTGAGCCAAAACTTTCTGTGAAATGAGATCTCAACCTAATCTGTAAGTTATCTAAATAAACTTTTATAATTGTGAAGTCCTTTTTGAATCACCCAATAGTGCACACTCACAAGGTGCGCTAAAATGGATTAAGAGGTTTGTTATTGACCCCTTTGCAAACGTTTACAGGGTCCTAGATTACGGACTTAATATTGTTCAATTCTGTGGTTCTCAAAAATGCATTTTTTAAAGTCTATATTATTAAACTTTCTTTTTTAAATTTTGATATTTTTTCATTATATTTAACGAAAATTATTCGCAAATTTTGTTAAGTTTGACAGTAATTGAATAATTTCAAAATCTAATAAGCCAATAGTTCGTTTCATTGCAAAACAGTTTTTATGTTAAAAAATGTTGAAAAACTTTAATATCCACCATAATATATAAAATGAGTCTTGACTCGTTTGTTAGGTACAGAATGCTCTAATTATTAATTCAAGTGTTAAATACATTTAGAAAAAATAAAGGAGTTAGAAGAATTGACTAATACAATTTTAAGATGAGAAAAGATGCTAATCTAAGGATCGAAAATTGAGTTCTAGAATCAAGAAAATAAACGTTAGAGAAGTTACAAAGACAGCAATGTACAGATATTCACGAGAAATATAACAAACTTTCAGGACCTGTTCTAACGCTACAGGCACAAAAATGACGAAGAACTCATCTTACCGTCTCAAATTAAGAAAAATATACTTCCAAAATATTGTATTAAAAGGAAAACATGCAACGTAGTTCTAGCATTTCACATATCGGTTATATGTTTAATACAGAGTGATTCACGATGTATATAACAAACATTTAGGACGTGAAATACTGGTGAAAATAAAGAAGAAAATTTATACTAATATAGGTTCGGAAACGCTTCGTTAACGAACGTCGGTTGGCGAAAGATTTCGACCTGATTTCTGTGCGTACGATAAAATTAAGCTAGACTGTAATATCGCGATCCAAATTAAGGGAGAATTTGTGGTTTTATATGAATGAAATCTTACCTAAAAAAAATGAAAAATGTAGGTCTTAGAACTGTATTTCAATAATTTTTTGAGAAATCTGGGATAAAAAAACAAAAGATTGGAGTTGAAAAAAACAGTATTTTACGTTTGGTGTAAAGTAACATTGTTAAATCGGTGATAAACATATTAAGGTTTTAAACAAAATTTGTAGAGAATCTGATTTCGAGTAAAACAGTATGAATAAATTGCATAGAAATGGAACACAAACAAAAGAATTTGGAAGTTTATTAAAAAAAAATATTTGAAAATTTGACTGATTTTATTAAGTATTAAACGAAATAAAATGTTCAAAATTACAAAACAAAAAAAATATTTTAGAAAAATAAACGAAATATTAAAAAAAAAAAACAAAAAAACTATCAATAAACAATAAATTAGTCATTTTTAAAGCTAATTAAAAATTAATTTTATGTTATTTTATTTGAAGTAATTTATTTAGCAATACTGATTCCACGATATTTGAATAGCAGTAAATATTTATTGCTGTTAACTAACATTTTGTTTCGTTTATTGCCTAATTAAAATCTACCCCATTTTGAAATATTTTGTTTTAAATAAACTTCAAAGTTCTTACATTTATATTTATACTTTCTGTGAACTTAGACAAATCAAATTCTTTAGGAGTTTTATTTAAAACCTTTACGTGTTTATTAGCCACTTAACAAAGTTATTTTTCGCCAAGTATAAAATAATATTTTTTTCGGCCACAAATTTTGTATTTTACCTCATTTTTCTCGAAAATTACTAAAAATTGAGTTCTGGGAATTATTTTTAAAAACTCTTTCAAGTCAAATTTAATATAAAACCGCAAAATTTAAGCCTGAGGATTTACAGTCCGGCATAATTTTACCGAAGAGGCAGAGATCGTGACGAAAACTTTCGCCAGCCGACACTCGCTAACGAAGAGTTTCTGAACCTATGTTTATAAGAACTTTCTTCTTTATGTTCTCCATTGGAAAAATATGCTAGACGTTTGCTACTCTTTTTGTAAATAACCCTTTATAAAAAAAATAAACAGAAATTTCTAATGATTTTATCTAATTCCGTGTGTGCGCTGCGAGTCCCAAAATAGATAACGATATGGCAGTCCAAGTAATCCGAAATATTTAAAAGCTTATTTCCTTCACCGATACAAATAGCATTTGTGATATGCGGTTTTAATTCATCTTCATTAACTGGAAGGGGAGAATTTTCAGTCTTTATAAAACCCCGTAAAAAATAATCGAAAGGCATTATTCGTGGACTTATCGGATCAACGCCGCGTTTTCGTCAGTCGCTCGACCAACCCCATCTCTTAGAATATATTTCAAGATAATTTCTAACCTCTTTGTTCCTGTAAGGCGGATCTCCATGTCGTACAAGAATTAAGTTCTCAATGTCTTCATCAAGTTGAGGCGTTAGCCATTCACTTATCATTGTCGAGATAAATTCATTATTGTATATTTGTGTAAAAATAACGATTCGTATATTCATTTTCACTGGAAGCATAAATCATTTTCACGTTAGGCGAATCGCTTATATAATGCACAGTTTCTCTAGGGTTTTCTGTTCCCACATTCGAGCGTCGTGTCTATTGAACTTTATAATTGAATAGTACACTCGTCAACAAAAATTAAGCGATTAAAGAAACTATTTTCTTTTTCAACAGGTCTTTGCATGTACACAAAAAACTTTACGTAAGACTATATCATCGTCGCTTTTCCTTTAAAACCATACATATATATATCCACGCACGAGATTCCCTCTTTTGTATTTCACCTCTCTCCCACCATTCCAGTTCCATTTTGGTTGTTAATAACACTAGTCAATTCAACAAATTGAATAATAATAAAAAGATTTTGAGTAGTAAAAGACAAGGCAAAAATCACTGAAACCGGTAGACAATAACTAAGTTAAAACTTGTAATGTGAAAATTGTCTTGTAGATGTCTGTACCGAGTCATGTCTGCATCGGTGTCGAGTCGGTAGATGTGAAAAGTCATTTACTGTTGTAGAGATATAGCTAATGGTATTATTTAAATTGCTTCATCTACAAAATCAAAATAATAAAAGTAATTGAAAATATAGAGCTGTATATTTTTCTACTTTATTAAAAACTTATTTGATATCGCAGAATTAAAATAATTACAAATTTTTAATTCCGAGTGTAAGATAATCTATGCATAATTGTAGTTCTTTAATTCATCCGGAAAGTTCTGGGTTCAAATCCCACAAGAAAACCTGGCATTTTTCATACCGCAATCCTAAAAAACAAGCGTTTAGTTTTCGTGGGACTTAACAGAAGAAAAAAAAGATATATATATATATTTCATATATTGCATTCACAAGTACATGAACAAAAGTTGGCAGAGATAGGCTTTTTGAACTGAGATCACAAAGAAATTGCCAAATCGATTTATCTATAAAGTAAATTCTCAAAAAAAAAAAATAATAATTTAGATAAATAACTTTTAGTTTCATTTTACATTTTGCAGAGGTGCAATCCGGTAACCATAAAAATAGTGTTTGGTATATTTTTAAATACATGCTTAAAAAATTGAAAATCTGAAAAAATGTTCAATGGTTGCATTATTTTATAACACGAGCCATTTCTTATAATATTACATTTCTAAAAACAATGGTGAGTTTATAAACTCCTAGCAGATTATTCTCGATATTCCAGAAGTCTCCATGTCTGTTTTCATCAGGTGGTGATGGATGATCATCCATCACCACCTGTTTGTACTATTCATTAGAGACTAATAACAGAATGGTGGCCGATAGCAGCGGTGGGCTTCAAATTGTGAACCTCCCGCATGCATACAGTTTTATATTTCACAGTTTTCCAGCCATGACAATGATGAAAATGTTACAAAATAATTTTTTTCTTTGTAAATAAATAAATTTTATTTATTAACTCTTCGACCGATTAATTCCTTTCATCGTGAATATTACATGTATTGTGTTTATTTCACGAGTATTCAACAAGTATTCACGTTCTTCAAGTCTACTATCGTTTATGTGAAGTGTTCTAAAATTACTTTGACCAGTAATTTTAGAATTACTGGTCTTTTCAGATTCCGTTGAAATCTGAAAACAGAAAGAAATTTTTCGCGATCACAATACTTCCTTTACTTAGAATAAGGAAGTAAAAATTCCCATTATAAAAATGACTAAAACAACGCAATACAAAATATTAAATACCGATAATCGGTTTTGAAACTACAATTATTTTTATATTTCAAATTAGATAACCTTACCTGTCAATTTATCTTTACAATGAAACTGTACGACTCTGCGCATTTGTCACTCTGTAATATCAAACTTACTTTTAAAGCACAACATGGAGTACAGCTTATCGTAATCTTAATCGAATACCTTTGTAAAATTAACAAAAAAATATGAAGATCTCTTAATTCAATGACAGAAATTTTTCACACAAATTGATGGAAAATTTACCGATCAAATTTTTTTTTGTTATGCGTTCCAGTACAATGATGGGGCTAAAAATCAAATTTCCCAATTACTAACAGGAAGGTAGTTAAAAAGAAAAAGTTGACAAAAAAATGATTTTTATTATTACACGTTTATCATACCTTAATGAATATGTACAAAAGATCATTTTCTTTCCCCCTTATGCACTCACGATGGCATTTACTACCGAATTACAAATTATTTTCGTAAACTTTTTGTCCGATTTATGAAATCAAATAAATGATTTTCAATCGACTGTGAGTAGTAAGTCAGGATATATGAAGAAAATGTCACGTCTCTTAAGATTCCCCTGAACAACAAATCATACGAATGCGGTTGCCGTTCGAAGTTGTTTCTCAGCATCCTAAACATTCAGAAAAAGTTTGATCGAAGTTGTCTGGAACTTTTAAAGCTTAGCGAGTAATATTTGAAAGATACACGACTAGTTTTCATGAATTATCAAAAATATAAACCAAAATAAAAAATTTGAAATTGCGTATACTTTTAAAAGAAAATAAAAAATCTTGGATAAAGATTTTTTTTACCAAAAATGATAATTCAGTTGCACACTAACGTCTACATTTCATGACAAAAAAGTCAGTGGCAGATCTCTGTTCTTCCTTCTGCCAGAAAAACTAATCGTACAATATTCGTAACGGTTCACGTGAGTGCACGACAGGTTTCAGCCTTTGTCGAGCGATGCTTTTCCGGCACCCTACAGAACAGATAATGACAGACGGACACGCAAGAGGGCTACATACATCGCTGGCCGTTTTGTGTAACACTTTGTTGAATTAATCTGCAAAACATTTTTAACAGAAGGAAATTTTAAACAGCTCTAGTGTGTATTTTGTTTCGTTTTTTTGTTTGTATTATTAAAATAAACATAAAATCAATGCAATATATAAATTAAAAACTTACTTGCAACGCGATCGAGTGAGGTACGTGCTATTTCATTCTCTGCTCTGAGTATACTCTACGATAGAAAAAGAAAAATTATAACAGATCTAATACTAACATGTGTTTTTTTATTACTATTTAATTACCTCCACGATGTGGAAACCAGTAAAGAAAATACCTCCTGTTCAAATAATATACCTCAATACTATATTAATGTTTTTGCCGATGAGTAAAACGTTCTTAACGTAACACATTAAAATTAATCTATAAAATTTGAAATAAACCATAACCGAGCTTATATCATTCAATTTTACTTTTATGATTCAGCGATGGGTCTTCTTATAATTTAAAAAAGGAATTCTAATAAAATTAATTTCAATCGTCTAATTTATTTGTTTCAGCCTAAATAAAAAGAAGATAAAAATAAAATCGGAAATGATTTTTTTTTTCTCTTCAGTCATTTGACTGGTTTGATGCAGCTCTCCAAGATTCCCTATCTAGTACTAGTCTTTTCATTTCAGTATACCCTCTACATCCTACATCCCTAACAATTTGTTTTACATATTCCAAACGTGGCCTGCCTACACAATTTTTCCTTCTACCTGTCCTTCCAATATTAAAGCGACTATTCCAGGATGCCTTAGTATGTGGCCTATAAGTCTGTCTCTTCTTTTAACTATATTTTTCCAAATGCTTCTTTCTTCATCTATTTGCCGCAATACCTCTTCATTTGTCACTTTATTCACCCATCTGATTTTTAACATTCTCCTATAGCACCACATTTCAAAATCTTCTAATCTTTCCTTCTCAGATACTCCGATTGTCCAAGTTTCACTTCCATATAAAGCGACACTCCAAACATATACTTTCAAAAATCTTTTCCTGACATTTAAATTCATTTTTGATGTAAAAAAATTAAGTTTCTGACTGAAAGCTCGTTTCCCTTGTGCTATTTGGCATTTTATATCGCTCCTGCTTCGTTAATCTTTAGTAATTCTACTTCCCAAATAACAAAATTCTTCTACCTCCATAATCTTTTCTCCTCCTATTTTCACATTCAGTGGTCCATCTTTGTTATTTCTACTACATTTCATTACTTTTGTTTTGTTTATTTTCATGCGATAGTTATTTCGTAGGACTTCATCTATGCCATTCATTGTTTCTTCTAAATCTTTTGCAGACTCTCAGCCAGAATTACTATATCATCAGCAAATCGTAGCATCTTTATCTTTTCACCCTGTAATGTTACTCCAAACCTAAATTGTTCTTTAACATCATTAACTGCTATTTTCATGTAAAGATTAAAAAGTAAATCACATGTTGGATTTTGGAGGACCTTGTATTAGGTCCAATCTCAATACTTGATTTCATTTTCATGGAAAAATCCTATCTCAGTAAGTTGCTATCAATTTGTTTTAAGTCACTGTACTTATAAGATTTGCGCCAGAAGAAATAGTCCTTGGACAGTTAAATTTAAAATATCCCTTTGATAGTGGCATTGATCCTGTATTTAAACTAGTTTATTAATATTTCTACAATACATGAAAAAATAAACTTGGATAAAATAGCTAAAAAAATGTTAAATTTTACAGTATCAATCTTCACTTATTCCACATTTAAAGTTAATGAAAGTACCTCTTCGTACAGCAATTGTTTTTAATAATAATAAAGATTAATTAAATTGAATAAATTAAAATAATATGAATGTTGCAAACTCAATTCAAATGATTTGGAAATGATATTTCCCATATCCTTTCTCTGATATTAATTATGAATTGAAGTATTGAATTGTAGAACCTTCATTCAGCATCCGTGGTCAGCGGACCAAAATATGTTCAAATAACTAACCGCTTCAGTGCAATACCTCAGGTGTAATTAATCTAATAATAATTTTGCTGGTTCATATTTTGTAGTAAATAAAAGACATTGTCCATTTGATGATTAATTTTAATAATTACATGTTAACATTTAATTAAAATAATAACTTTACATTATATTTTTCAAAAAGATATATGTTAATGGGTGTGTATATTGACAGTAGGATCTCTAAATTTAAACTGAATAGTGCGTTAATAATAATCAATTACTAATATAAAATATCAGCTGATAAAATAGGCTAGCTGAATATACAAATTAATTTCCTTAATTAATAACAGTAAGAAGGAGACAGTTGATGTATTTATAGATTTATAAGAAAAAAATATTAAGTAAATGTCAGCTATTGACTTAACTAGCTAGTAAAGCTGAACTAGTTAAAGATACTATCCAGGACAGTAATATACATATACGCGTATATATCTTTTTTACAACTTTTTGTTCACTTGAAACGAAATTATTTATTATTCACCATTTATTTATGAATTTAATTTTATCTTAATGATTATTAAGATAATAATAATATTATTATTATTTTATTTATGAAATCATTATCTTAATGATTTCTAAACCTGTTTCGCCGATTCCATGTCATAGTGGTAGACCGACTTTGCCTTTCATCTGGAATGGTTCATCCCAGTTAGGATCGGCATTTTTCGTACAGTACGAAAATCACCTTTCATTGTAACTGTAATCGGGCGATTAGCTCGTAGTTGTTGAAATTATTAAATATTATTTCGTGCAACAGGCTACGAATGAATGGAGTGATATTTTTTACTCGACTGCCCAAAAAGGAGTGTAACGTATTTAGGGCAAGTGCATGTGTGTTTGTTCCACCGTAACAGCTCAACGGCTGAACCGATTTAGGCGTATGAACCCCGCGCCATAAGCTTTCTGTTGGCGCAAGGAGCGCTAGTGTCGCATCCGTCATGTTAGATCCGCTTCCTCCTCTTGGCCACGCCCCGTCTTATTCTACGCCATTCTTTTTTTCCCTGTTTAGCCAACGGGAATCACCGTCAGGTATTACTTCAGATGATGAATGAGGATGATATGTATGAGTATCAATGACGTGTAGTCTTGTACACTCTCAGTTCGACCATTCCTGAGATGTGTGATCAATTGAAACTTAACCAACAAAGAACATCCCAACCCTTAGGAGAAAACACCCGCCTTGTGACGCTTCCGGTCGCCACTCCCCCCCCCCCCCCGTTCCTAGCATTGATGGGCTTTAACGGGAGTCCTCTTTCGCCCTCTAAGTTTTTACATCTCATAGTAGTAAGCCAGGCCTCGTTGAGATGCCACTGATGTAAATGCCTCGATAGACATTTGCAAGTGTTATAAACTCGGCTTTTGCCTTCGCCGCAGGCCTCATCCGATTTCTTTGGTGGACATCGTAGTCCACCAAAGAACACCGGTATCCACGATTTAGTATTCAAATTCGTATAAAAGAAACTGCCTTTGCAATTTCATCCTTAGAACTCTCGACTTCAAAAGCCATCTTATAACTTCTTTTTTTTAACTTCCGGGACCACCGTTAGGTATTTTTTCAGAGGATGAGATGAATATCTTGTTGCGTGTGTAAAAATGCCATCCATGAGGGGGATTCGAACCCGGGACCTCCGGATGAAAGGCAGAGACACTACCACTAGCGCCAAGGAAACCGGTATCTTATAAACTTCTTTTTCCCCCTACCTCCCGGAACCAGACCCCCAATTAAGCATGAACACGGTTCCGGGAGGTGCCTTTGCCTCTAGTCGCCAGACGAGGGAAACGCCAGGCCCGGCCTCCATCACCCAGCAACCGGGACTCAGTCTTTTAGCTCCGGGGCTCGAGAGTCCTCGCACTTCATCACCACCGTCCACCCGTGCAAACGGCAGTTCCGTACAGAACTGTGCCTCTGCTGCATCCACAATTTTCATCACCGCGTCAACTGCATCGAACGTCGACCACCCTGGTCGAAAACCATATTGACTCACGCGCAGCCCTCCGTTCACTATAATCTTCTCACGGAGCTTGGCATCGAGCATCCTCTTGAAAAGCTTCACGAGATTATTAATAAGGCAGATGGGCCTATACGAAGTGGGCGCCTCCACCGTACCAGGATTCTTTATCAAGACCAACCTCGACCACTTCCAATCTTCCGGATAGGAACCGAGGTGCAGCATGATATTAAATACTCGGAGGACCTCCGCCGGTGTCTCTTCCACTAAGATGCGGACTAGTTCGACCGGTATCTTATAACCTCTTCTTTCTTTTCCTGTTTAGCCTCCGGTAACTACCGTTTAGATAATACTTCAGAGGCTAATTATGTATGAGTGTAAATGAACTGTAGTCTTGTACATTCTCAGTTCGACCATTCCTGAGATGTGTGGTTAATTGAAACCCAACCACCAAAGAACACCGGTATCCACGATCTAGTATTCAAATCCGTGTAAAAGGTACTAACTTAACCTAACCCGCTACCATATTGGAATTTCCCTTTAAAAAATATTATGGAGTCGTACAAGATACTGTTATTTTTATTTCTGAGCTATTAAACAACCCTGTGTTTTGAGTAAAGTAGTGGTCAAAATAGACATTATCTCGATCAAACCTTTTATGAACGTTTAAGTCATCAAAGGAACAACTGAATAACCAGATTCGTGTAATTTGACGCCTTACAATTTTCATTATTTTGAAACAAAAAAGACACTGTATTTCATTTAAATACAAATGACCTGAACAATCTGAAGCTTTTAATTATTTGTCCTGTTTTTATAAATCAGAATCAAACTTTATTAAAAAAAAAAAAAAATGTACTTCATCGGTTAAATGCTGTATTAACGCAAAAGAACAGGACAACACTTCTTTTGATGTGAATTGGACGTAATAAAACCTTTCTTTATTAACTATTTTCTCCTTAGTAAATAGTGAAACAGAATCCTCTGTCCACCTGGTTCTTATACCCGCCTCATAATTATTTCATACTATATTATTTACACGCTTAATAACACATTTCAGCCAGGTTTCTATGTTGCTTGCATGTACTGCCTATTATTTCATGTAAAAAATGCTACATCACGTAGAATATTATATTCAGCAATCCTAATGCAGAGTATATATACCAAATTTGAAAAAAACTTCATTGAATGTCCAAAAACTACATTTTTGAAAACAATCTTTAGATTCAATACGTATGAATTTTCAAAAGATAAACGTTTTTCGTTAATTTAATGAGTATTACTATTATTGATTGTAAAAGCCATTTCGTGTCATAAGATAACCCGATCATTGACATTTCAAATATTTATTATTATTTCCAATATTCTTACAGTATTTTATTTTGTGTAACAGTTAGATATATATATACGGCATATAAACCTGACGATTTTTGAGGGATAATAATTAAACTGTTTCGTACTATTAAAACATTTAGTATATCATGTTAAAGATCAATTTTTGCAATTTATAGTGACTTACATAATTTTTTTTTATTTGAATATTATGTCGTCCAAATGTTTTCTATTACTCCTCACACACTCACTTAACCTCATTCTGAAATTTGACATTGCTCGCTCAATCATCACTTGTGGATTTCAATTTCTCGTTGAATGGCCTCCTTGAGTTCTGCAATTGACTGTGGTCGACTACTGAAGATTTTATGTTTGAGATACCCCCACAGAAAAAAATCACAAACAGCCAGATCAAGTGAACGCGCTGGCCAAGGAATGTCGCCAAATCGGGAAATCAAACGTCCAGGAAAGGTTTCTCGCAGAACATCCATTGCGATTCTCGCCGTATGGGCGGTGGCACCATCCTGTAGAAATCAAATTTCATGTCCTTGAAACTCATTCGGTTTCGGTCGCAGAAATTTATTCAACATGTTTAAGTATCGATGAAATGTTACTGTTACTCTCCGATTTAACTCCTCAAAAAAATATGGGCCAATTATGCCAAACTTTGAAACCGCACACCACACTGTAACATAAGGACTGTGAAGTGGTTTTTCAAGAATTTGCCGTGGATTATGCGAAGTCCAATAACGGTAATTTTGTTTATTCACAAATCCTGACAGATGAAAATGCGCCTGGTCACTTAAAAGAATAATGGCATCCTGGTGGACATTTTCGAGGATGACCTCGCAAGCTGTTTTGCGAGACGCCCAATCATTTGCATTAAGTTGCTGCACTAATATCATCTTATGCAAATGGAATTTCAGGTCGGCATGAAGAATTCGTCGTACACTTCGATCAGAAATGGCTAGCGCAGTAGCATATCTCTCTGCTTAACGTCGTGGAGACCGCGTAACAGCTAACCTTACAGCGTTAATGTTTTCAGGCGTTCTCAGAGTCCGTTTTCGTCCTGTTGGTTTCATTTTTAAAGCAGACGATGTGTTCCTAAAATTCTTCACCCACAACAATATCGTATTCCTACTAGGAACAGACGCGTGTCGATTTAAATTGAAATGTCTGCGAAATAAACGCTGTGTTACAATGATCGAGTCATTATTTTTAAAATAGGCTTCAATCACAAACGCTCGTTGTTCACCCGAGCACGACATACTGAAATAGCATGAATAGACCGTCGATGTACAACACTCCCGCCTTCTCATTGACAGCGGTGCCAACATAACAATTACTACAAAATCGTCAGATTTATATGCCGGACCCTATATATATATATATACACACACACATTATTATACCATAATATTTGAAGTATTATTGTACTGCAAATATGATTATGGATTCTTATATATGATTAAATTCCATACGGACATAACAATTGTAGATGACCTAACATGAATCACAAGTTACTTCTAAAAATGGTAGAGCCTTCTTCAAGAATAACAAGCATCCCTGCCACATTTACTAAGGACTGAAATGTTTCCTATCGCCTTCTTCATCGAGTCAAACATATCAGCATGCCAAGTCCGAAGAAAAACTTGAGTTTCGGGGACAAAAAATAGTCGGCTGGAGCCAAGTTGGGTGAATAGGGCGGATGATATAAGACGGTGATTTGATCTGCGGCGTAATAACGCATTAAAACTGTTGCCGAGACATAGTTATGCAAGAGAGTCCAACTCCCAGCACTCAAGCCGGATTCGACGTTTCTTTACTAACAAATAGAATTTAGAATTCACGGTTTGACCAGTTGTGCGCGCCGTGAATAGCTGTTGATGGCCTCCCGCTTCGTTCGTTGTCATCCAACGACTCTCTACCGTCTTTAAACCGCTTCCACCAAGTGTATTGTAGTACGAGATGTGGCTTCATCACCGAATGCTTGCTGTATTATAGAATAAGTTTCAACGAAAGATTTTTGAAGTCGAACACAAAATTTTATCGCGCTTTTCTGTTCCATGTTGCAAGCTCACATGAACGCAACCGAATATAACTCGAGACTGGAGTGACGAGACGTGATAAAATTTTGTACACGCTCGTCCGACATCGTTCCTTGGTGGTCCGAGATATGGCGCTACTTGTCGCCTACAGAAATTTAGTTTGGGAACTTTTCAGACACGTGTATGTCATGTTTGCCCCACACACACACACATATATATATATATATATATACAGAATGGTACTAAAATAATTTTTTTTCTTTAGCTTGATACTCATAAAACCTTCTTTCTTTAATTTCCAAATTATCCAGTTTCACTTTTACAAAGGTCAATTCAAATAATCGGCGTTCCACTGAAATTTCTATTCAGCTTCATAGCATTTTTGAACTGAGTGAATTAAAATTGAAAGTTTTAAGAAGTATAACTTTAAAGTTATTCTTAGTGTAAGAATTGCAATAAAAAATTTTAATTTTAATTTTCTGGAAACAAGTTATATAAATGTGTATGTGAGGTACATTTGTGTTAAATTATGTTATTGTAATATTGTTAATTATAACATTACTGATAGTATTTATTATAAATTTATTAAGAACTATGTTTTAATAATTAGTAATATATGTAAACTGCAAAAAAAATAAATATATTTTTCATTGTTATAAATTTTATACTTTTGGAGTATGTTTGTAGCTTTAATGAGTTTATGTTTATTCTTGTACCTCTGCATGTAAGTATAATATGATTAGCAAAAAATGGTTCAGAATTGTCCAAGGAATCAAAACTGATCATTTATAATAATATATATAATATATTGTTTTAACAGTAACACTGAAAAAAACCATATTTCATATAAAGTCATATATTTGAGAATCCCCAAAAACAAATAATATAATAGGAGTCATTTTGCATTATTTTAAGTATGGGTTAATAGGTTATTGTATCAGTGAAAATCCCATAATAGATATAAAAAAAGCACTTTTAGTTGTGTAGAGTGCTTGTATTTGTTATCTGTAACTGCAGTTGAATGTTTGGTCAATGTAATTGACCCAGTCACAACAGATTAACTTATATACTCCTTGGTTGAGTTTTTACTATTGTCTTTGTTAATGCATTGTATGGTCCTAAATTTGTTTGCGGTTAAGAAAGCAACATGGAATCCCACTTCCCTAAAAATTTTAGTTGATTATGTTTCACTTTTGTATTTTCTGATATTCATGATTTTATGTAACATTTCTTTTATGAAATAAGAAATTTTGTTAACCCTTGCAAAATATTTATTTGTGTGATTTTTAATTCTAGTAGTAATACGCCAATTTGAGAATGATTAGATGGTATGTTGGTTCTTAGCTGTAACTTGACTATTTATTTAGATTCTTCTCTTCAGATTTTTTCCAGCTGGATCTCCCATAATGTGTATGTTTTCTTTCAGAAACCTACGAGGTCTGTAAATAAAATAATGAGAAAACTTTCAGGAAAACTTTTTGGTTACAATCCAATCATACATGGACTGTATCGCTTTCGAAATAGTTCCCTTGGGAAGCCACGCAACGCTTCAAATGGTTTTTCCACTCTTCATAGCAGTGTTAGAACTCAGAATATCCTTCAGATGGTCGGTTACATTTTTTTTGTTTGTTACCTACTGTTCCAAAATGGTATCCTTTAAGGCGTTTTTTTAAAGTCGGGAACAGGAAAAAGTCGCAGGAACTTAAGTCAGGTGAATAAAAGGTGGTTGAGGAACTACAGTAATGTTTTTCTTTGCCAAACTCTCATTAATTGAGAGTACAGTGTGACATGCATTGTAATGATGCAGCATCCAATTGTCTTTGATGGCTGGTCTCACACGGACAACTCTTTTCTGCAGTCTTAAGTTGGTAGTGACTTAAAGGAATGTCCAAGGATATAAATAAATCATTGATTATTTTTTAATGTAAACAATAATGATTATTTACTGTCTATAACGTCAGTTTAAACTACAAAACCATTGTTAGTTCTTTATTAACTATGGCATCATTACTTTCAGCTATGATAGTGATCTTGATTATTTTATGTCTATAATGTTTATAATGTCTATTTTATAACTATTCATCACATCATAAATAAAAAAAAGATGTATCTCGAAAATGGTGCATCCTAGACGACTTTTAACATGATTTTGAAAGGCATAATGGGACTTTCCAACTTCCTGGAACAATAGCTGCTAGTTTCATGCGTCGAAGTCCAACCATTCTCAAGATACACCCTTTTCTCACAATATTTTTATATTTGATGATGAAATAAAATAAAAATATGTTTTTATTATCTAGTAACCACTCGGTTAACAGTTCTGATCACTTTTAAATTTATAACATTGTTTTGAAAAAGATCGGGCATCATTACGTTTGGTAATAAAGACATGTAAAAGAATGGGGCATCATGTATTATTTTTATTCCTTTGTAATTAATGAGTATTATCTTATGAAGGAAACAGAATTATGCTTAATAGACTCTTTCATGGAGAAAATTTAACTAAAAAGGGGGTCGCTCTCATGATAAAAAAAAACCTTAATACAACCACAATCATCTTTAATGTACCGAGTTATTTACTTACATACTGCCACAATCTCCTATAATGTATTGAGTTATTTACTTACATACTGCCACAATCTTTAATGTATTGATTTATTGAGGAAAACAGAGTCGTGTTTTGCTGTGCTTTTTTTTTGTAGTAGATACACCCTTTGATGGGGAAAATTTGGCAAAGGTTTTCAATAAGACAGTAGTGAAAAATAATTGTAACATATTCAACTGGTTTTGATTCACATAGGGGACAATTTTTAATTCAGGCAGTTCATTGAAACTAAAATTGTGATTATAACCCTTGTCTTTGTCAGTAATTAGTTCAGTACATTCAATGCCATCTTCTGAATCACTGGAAGAATCATTATCAGATTGCTTAGGCGGTTGGCCTCTGCGCTTACCTTTGGGTTGAGCCCCCTAGTTTGATCACTCTTAGAATTCGGAATCTGATAAAACTATTTGATCGCCAGTAGTACCTGAAATACCAGGTGCATTTGAAACCTCATCTGGCATGTAATCCAGGTCATGATCTATATCATCAGCATCAGATTCATATGATGATAATCACTACTGCTAGAACTGGGCCTTCTGACTTCAATACCACAAACAAAATTAACATTTACAAAATTATTTTTAGAATCGTTATTTACAGCGTCATTGTCTAACAAAAGCCTAGACCACTTCATTGTAATAATATTTTAGTGAATAAATGACACATATAATGAAATAAAACAAAATGAGAAAATGTACACAAACATCTAACTAAATACTGACTCTATTGCTAACTTTACAAACCACAAATAAACTATTTTTGGTATCACTGTTAACTAATTTATACAATTATTACACTCTACAAATAGACATGTCTCAATAATATTGCTAACTGTATAGCACAGTTGGTATTATTATTATTATGCAGAGATTATTACGATATATGGTTGGAAAGATCGTTTTCTTGGGATTCTGTTGCATGTAAAACATAAAAAAAATTTGTTGTAACAACAAATTGGATGATGTTGAAAAGCTTTTTTCTAATGTCCTAATAACCAGACGTTCAAACATTTGCATAGACCGTCAATGTCCGATTTTGTGGACGTCAGCATTTTACGCACATAATGCAATGTCTGGAAAACCAGATGCTTAGCACTAAAAAGGTTAAACAAATGCTATAAAACATTAAATTTTAAGAATGTCAATAATTCATCAAATCAAATAAGCAGTTCCCACCACAGCTCAATGAGATTAGGATAATATGTATAACATGTAAATGAGGTGTAATATTGTACAGACTCATCCCATCCACCAAAGTACACCATTGTCTAATATTCAGATCTATATAAAAGCAACTAACTTTTACTAGGATTTGAACATCAGAACCTTCAATTTCGAAAATCAGCTGTCTAAACAACTAATTTGCAAAATTAGAAATGAAATTCCATGAGGAAAATTTCACTTTTCCTCAGAAAAACTCTACCTATAGTATGTGGCAAGGAAGAATGATAGTGGACATTGTTCAGTGAACTGAACATGCACCTTTCCAAATGGAATTTTTAAATTCAGTTTTCTTTATATTTACAAAGAAAAATTGTTTTATAAGAAAATTTCTATGTTTTTATGTTCAATATAGAATTTCTTTAACAAATAGTCCTTACTAATTATAACAGGAATTGTTTTTTATAAATTCTTTTATGTGTATTTGTTACTGTTTCAGCGGCCCCAAAGGTTGGAAGCCAAAAAATCTTGTGGTAGT
Organism: Lycorma delicatula; assembly: GCF_047948215.1. Lineage (NCBI taxonomy): Eukaryota > Metazoa > Arthropoda > Insecta > Hemiptera > Fulgoridae > Lycorma > Lycorma delicatula. The sequence continues at coordinate 93,838,883 of NC_134462.1, forward strand.
AAATAAATCTGTTTTAAAACAAAAATTTAAAAGCTAATAGATGTATATTTTCTCCCATTTTTTAAAATATAATATATATTTTAACTTAATATAGTAGTTATAATGCATATATTACAAAAATCTGTAAATATGTCGTTCCAAAAATATGTATTATGTCGTTCCTTCTTCAGAGGTGTTGTTAATGACGTCTTAAAGCACAGGGAGATCTGTTAAGTATGTGATCAACTTTATCTGTGTTACTTTTTATTTGTGGAAGGAAGTCTTAAGGCAGAGTCCATTCGTTTGATTCTATAGATCTCTGTGAGCATTTTGGAACCCACCAAGCACAGAACTTCTACTAGCCTAATTTATTGGTGACAATCTTTTACAAAACCATACAAGAAATTTTCTGGAATCGTTCAGAAAGTTCAGAGACTGTGAATCTTTTTTGTCAATTTCACTGACAAGGTCATTCACAACAGGAGGCCTTCTTCTCTTCTTCATGGATGTTTGTCCTTCCATTTTTTAAAAATCAGACCCATTGATGCACTACACTGTCACTCATAAAATTTGGGCCATATACATTACTTAACAACTGGCGATGAATGTCTGCTGCCAAAATATTTTGTGCCCAAAGAATCTTATGACAACATACATCTTGCATTTTGGTATTTTCTATTGCAGCACTCATGTTTTTAGGTTATAAAAATCAAATGGGCTAAACTACACAGCTCATACTGACACAGCTGGAAGTGCACTGATTCAGAAAGTACACCAACATGTCAATGGTAACGCCACTAACACTACTACTATTGCTATGCTTCAATGGAGATTAATTTTCAAATTCCCCTCGTACGAATATTTATACAGGTGATATTAAAGTACAGAAAGGTCTTATATGAAAAATGAGAGTTGATCACATACTTAAAAGAACTCATCATTGACTTAAGACAAGTATCAATAATGGCACCAAGAGAAAGGAACTGCATAATATACTTCCAGATATTAAGAAATATAACTGGATTATATGCATTATGACTCTTAAGTCATAATAAATTTATTAGTTTATAAAAATGAATATTAATTCATTTATATTTTAAGAAATACCAAGAATGGGAGTACTAAATCTAGTATATACAATTTTCGATGCTTACAGTATACCTGACAAGAAAAAACCAAAGCAAATGAGGACCAGTTTTGCAGAATGTAATTTTATCGAATATGACTATTTTGTTTTTATTGTAAGTTGAAGCATATTATGTCACTGTGAAAGAACTCCACAATAATTCTTTCTATTTTTATAATCCTATACACCAAATATTGGATTATGTTTAACATTACAACAATACAAATGATATCCAAATTTCAGTGGCAGACTGATAACAGTAAATTTTTTTTGGATGTATGTGTAAGGGAAATATATACTTCCACGTAGTACAAAATTATTCAAAATATCAAAAGTTACAAAAATGATTTGCCTCTACTATTCTGCTCCAATTTAATTAAGGGTTGAACCCAGTATTGTAGACAATTCCGAAGATTCTAATCAAAACAGAAACAAATGACAATTAATTATACAAATGTATAATCAATTTGAAAAAAAAGAATTATTTTTAAAAGAATAATTGGTATCTGTAAACATAAATATATTTTCAAACTTAAATACATTTTATTAAGGCCAATTTTATATTATAAACATTTTTAGCATTTACACAATGACAATCAAGCGGAATGTAAAAAAAAATATACAAAATATTGAAAAAATAAAATCAACAAAATGTTTGTTCAAATTAAATGATTATTTTAACCGGCAATTTACAAAAGTAAATAAAGTAATAATTATTAAAATAAAAACCATTAAAAAATAAAAATACATTATTCATATAAATTATGTTTAAAAAAATTTCAAAAATATTTATCACAAAATTATTTGATTTTTAGAAAATATTATTATCCGAAAATTTGAATTTATGATTAGAACAATATTTTTTAACAGCACATATAATCCACAATACTTTATTAAAAAACAAAAAAATAGTTAATACAACTTACTGATAGACCTAATTTCTTTTTAAATATATTTTTTCTTTTTAAAATAGCAGTAGTGTAAATACAATAAATGATTCTGTTGCGCTTCTTCTGAGATAAAGTACACGTACAATATTATTATTAAGCATGGCTGCAAAAACCACATAAATGTTCACTTGTGCTTCAATAACGTGTCCTTCAATTTATCATAATTTGCCCCAGAAAATGATTCAAGCTGGAATAAAAAACAAAACCAATTATTAGAAAATGAAATAACTGTAAGGTGGGAGAATCATATTTTTATTCATTTATTTTGCTTTAAAACAAATCTTTGATTTTATCTTTGTTATTAGCACACTCAAATGTTTCCAAGATTCAGGTTTTCTTTTCACAACATGCAACATTTACAAATAAAAATTAACCTTTCTGGTTACCAGGATGTAATAATTATAAGGGAGGGATGTTTTACATAAAAATAAATGTTACAAGAAAATAAAGCAGAAGTTCCTTTATTCAATAAAACGTTTTTATAGATTAAATAATATTAGAAAAAAATTACAAAAAAATAAATACGAGTTGATCATTAAACCATTAGTATATTTTTATGTAGTCTTCCTAAAGGATGAAAAAATGACTTTCTTATTTGATTGAAACTATACAACCAAAAATTCATAATTCAAGTTTTTACACCAGTGTGCAGCTTTAAATATTGTTTATATATATATAAAAAAAAAGGTTATTTATAATCATACACGTATAACAATTTCTCTAGTAAAGTAATTTATATTCAGTGTATCCAAGTTCTCATTGGCAGTGATTTTGTTAATAACTCCTATTCATAAAAAATATGTACGACAAAGACATAAGACCAAACAAGCAGCACATTTGTAAGCTGAATCTACTAAAAAAATGTTAAGTAGACCCCCCCCCCCACCACAAAACAGAAGTTCCTACATTCATCAATCACTTAACTGTTACCGTAACAGTTGATACCATTTAGAATTAATCTAACATGCTAAAAACCAGTAGGGGAAAATGCTCACTGCGTAATAAACTCATAGCAATGGTATCAGTCTTACAGTAACACTTTGGACTGTCCCAAAATACACGATAAGACTATAAAAATTTAATAAGTCCTGTAAAAACCTAGAATGCTCTCCTCACTGTCATCATACCTTCAGTATAATTATCACTACTATCACTGTCACTACATAAAGAGACAATGAAAGATTCTGTCAGAGAATCTATTAATGATTCTTGGCTCCAATATTCACCTTCAATTTTTTTAACCTTTTCACAGTAAGTTTCCAGTGTTCAGCGCTCATCAAATTCATTTTATCTTCATACAGTTTCTACACTTCTGACATCTTAAACATTGTGTTGTGGCTTGCAACATGTTGTTTTACCTCTAACCATACCATTTCGATTGGATTAAATCAGGATAGTAAGGTGGAAGCCACAGAACCAACTCATCAAATGGGTATTGTTTTCTGTTCAACTTAATCTAATTCATACAAATGTGGTTTAAGCATTTGGGATGAAAATGGAATATGATATTTCTGTAGCCAGTCATGTTTTGTTTCTTGCTTGATGACGTTGGAAGTTTTTCAAAAAGGGTATTATGATCCGAAGCACTGTCAATAACTACTACAGACTCAACCTTGGCTAGGTAGGTAGGAATTTAAAGGAATACTGTAGGTAGGAATTCTTAAATTCTTCTTTTTTTTTGTGGAATTATGGTATTTTTATTCAATTATTTTAGTAGTATTTTGAAACATGCATTTATGTCTTCATGCTGTAATACTACTGTTTTTAGAAAATAATAAATGAAAGCTAATATAACAATACGCTAATAATTGATTTTGGTATATTTCATATAAAAAAAAAAAAATACCCTGTTATGGTGAGATGAGCCAGGGAAACCTATTGTGATTGGTTGAAAAGGTGTACTGGGTTTTGTTGGTTATTCATTATCATAAACTGAAATTCTCACCTGTAAGGTAAAATATAAGAAATGTGCTGTTTTAACTACAGAATGAATTGCTATCTTTCTATTTTTAATAATCCTGCAGCTTGGAAAAGTATTATTCTATTATATTCTAAGCTTTGCAATTTTATGAAAATGTGCAACACATCTGATAAAGTTCATTTTATGAATTGTAGTTTTTTATCATATTTTTGTCTCAATGCATTTTTTTGCACCAATCTAAGGGGAAAAGAAATCTCGTTGATTATCTTACCAAGTGTTGAATTTTAAACAAGTGAAATTTTTTATTTAAAGTATTAACTTAAAGCATTCTAACCTAACTTAATTGCACTTAATACATTTTTTATCTTTTTTTGTATGCAGAACATAAGAGTGGGGGGAATGTAACTTGTAAGCATTTTTAAACAAGAACTAGACTGAGTCAGAGTGGTACTGTGACAGATTTTTTTCATAATTCTTATGATAGTATAAAGAAAAATGAAGAGCCATAGAAGGGAAATTCATGTTATGAAACTGAAGATTACAGGTGCAAGCTCAGAGCAATCTGACACAGATACTTAAATGCATATAGCAAACTTTCTAAGAAATCTGAAGCATAAACTTAACAATGTAAAAAGCTAGAGAAGAGAATATGCCTAAATGAAACAAAAACAATAGTTTCTTTTGAAAAACCTAGGACACTGTTAAAATCTACAGAGGGTCAGATTCTAGATAGTAAATGAAGGAAAATAAAGAAAGCTTTAGCTTTTTAAAACTGTATTAAAATTTATCTGAGAGATTTCTAATTAAGAGAGAAATTAATTACATTTAATAGACAATCCTAAAAATGAGCAAGGAAAGATCGCCTAAAAAATCATTGATTGGGAGTGTAGATTGAATGATTGATTAGGAAAAGGAGTACAATGACTTATTTTACCAATGGTCACCTCAGCCACCGGTTTGGTTTTGGCTTTTTGTGCAATCCCTACATAAAGGGCAGCTGCAGTAAAGAAGTGGCTGTCCAGCTGATAACCAGAAGGTTTCAGTATGATGCTGCCACTTCCCAGTGACAGAATCAGGGTAGCTGAAGTAACTCTACTTTGCCAAGAAAGAGGGAACAATGGATAAGGAAAGGGGGAAACAAATGGGAATAATCAACCAACATACAGATTGCTCTGTCAAGGGTAGTCTATTCTGTATTTCAGGAAGACGCAGGAGAGGTACATTATAAGAAATGTTGAGGAGTGAGGAATGCCATAAGCCAAAGAACGACGGAGTTTTAAGAGTGAACAAGATGTAGAACCTCAACACTTAACAGTATAAGACAACATTAATAAAAGGTTTTAAAAAATCTTTAAAAAAATATTATACTAACCTTGTTTCCATTTTTAATGAAAATAAAAGTAGGCATGGATGAAATTTCGTACTCTGATGAAATATCTTCACATTCATCAACATCTACTTTCAGAAAAACAACATCGGGATATTCCTTGGCAAGCTCCTGTAAATATATATACATATATACAACATGTATTTACAGAATAAAATAATTTTTTTACAAAAATAATTTACATATATGTAATATATTTTAACAGAGATGTAATTAAGTCATGACAGCTCTATTCATCAATCTCATTCGCAGATACCTGGCATTCTCTAATCTAATCTACTAATAAATTTGAACAAATAACAAAGATGTGAGTGATAAATTATTTACAACTCAACATCACATACACAGGAAATGATTAAGATGCAATGTGAGGAAGATTTTTGGTAGAAAAATGTTGAATTTACATTTCTTAAGGCTAAAAATAAACCTTCTACAACAATGGAGGAGAGTAGATTAAGAAAATACTATTGAATTTTTTACACTTTGGTAAAAGATTTCATATATTGAATAGTATATCAGTAGATCATAAACTGTATTTTTATTTGTAATAATTTAAATGTAATACTGATATGATTTATCACCATTATTACTAAAAGAAAAAACATGTTTTGACAAATATCCACTGAGTAAGAAAATAAATAAAAAAGATGTTTATTCATTTATAGCAGAAAAATGGGCTGAAAAAAACAATATACAAGATGTTATCACAAAATTCTTCTGGGACTTTCATAACCTATTCTAATAATGAATATAATCAAAAACGTCCATATAAACCTATGTCCTAAAATGTTTCATTTACGAGTTACAACTAGTGAAAAATTTCACTTGGATTTCAGCTATACTCGTGAAATGAGACCGTACTGAAATTTTTAGAAAATTAATTAAGAAACAGAATGATTTCTTATGGTTTTTGACCTGAAAAACTGAGTAAAATAGGTCCCACAATCGTATCTGTGGTAGGTTTTGAGAGATCTGGGATGAAAACAAATAAATTGAAGTAAAAAACCATGTTTTTTATGTTTGATGTACAATGACAGTGTAAAATGAGTAAGTAATAAATACATAAAATTTTTAAACAAAACTTTTAGAGAATTTAATTCGGAACAAAATGGAATAAGATAAGATGAATAAAAAAATAAAGGTTAGAAACATTCAAATTTTATTTAGAAACAGTACATTATTACTTTGTCAGAAAAGTACTTATTTAATATAAATAAAACCCAAATTCTTATTTGGCGAAGTGAAAAATTTGTAAACAAAAACTGCTGTTAAAAAATTAAAAAAAAAGCAAACCCTTATTAAGAATTCTCTTAACATTAGTACTCAACAAGACAAGTCAAACTGACGAACAATGGGATCAGGATTCTGTTTGACATCGAAGTCAAACTGAATGCAGAGTTTATATTTAAAGCATTGTAGCCCTTACAGTGACTATTTATTCAGGAATATTTAGATTCCTTTGTTTACCAAAAAGATCCTATTCAATGCTGAAAAAGTTTTATCATAATTCTGCACTCAGACTTAAATGACATGGGCTGAACACAATGCGTATCCCAAATGGTATTCAAATGGCATTAAAACAAATGTGCATCCATAAACTGTTGCCTTTTTGTAAATGATTTAATCTATCTGCTCTGCACTACAATATAAATAAATACAGAAAGAAAAATCTACCATTACCAAATTTATTAGGGGTGAAAAAACAATGATTATAACAGACACTCATTTCAAATGGCTTAATTGATTTTATAGGCACCAAATTGAAAACGAAATAAAAATAGGCTTAATGCCAATGGAAAAATCTAGCAACTTTTAGTGAACTGGTTTCAAAGACAGTCAAATATTTAAAAAAATCCACTGAAATCTGATGCTCATTAAGTAGGTAATTTCAGGTAGTTTCTATTCAATATCTAACCAACCAAAGTCGAATGGGGAAACTCTACCTAATCTTACATTGGTTTTCAAATTTTTAGATTTCACAAAACTTTATTACTTTCAAGTCTGAAATAAAAATTAAGATAGATTATTAGAACTGTTTTAAGTTAAGTTTAAATTTTAAAGAATTTACAAATATGATTTCATTGAAATTTAGTACAATAAATTTTAAAGTTAAAAAATAAAAGATAGAAAGGTAAAAATATAATAAAATAAAACAAAACAACTTTAGATAAATAACAAAAAATGTTGGTAAGTGTTATATAAAAATAAAATAAATGATAAGTTAAAATATGGTTATAAAACTAACATCCTGCTAACTTACAACATATTGATTATACATTTCCCTGTACTTTTTTCAATTTGCTTTGTTAAAGTCATAATAAATTGCATCATATTATGCAAGATAAATTTCACAATACTTTCTATATAGACTTTCAATTTTATTTTTTATCATTAATTCCAATTACATCCCACAACTCTTTTCTTGTTTCACATTTAATTGATTATTTTAAACTTACTATAACATGCAATAAATAAGTTAGTAATTAAATACCTTTGTAGTCATACTCAAAACAGTGTACACAATAAAAAATTACAGTGCATCAACAAACATAATAAGTGTTTATTATATTAAAAGAAAATATACATACACACACATACACCAATAAACAAATGTAACATTACAATCTAAATAAAATATATCATCAATTTAAACATAATTTAATCTCACACCTAGACATCACCTAGTGATCTGACCAGTCAAGAAATAAAACTCCAACACTGTATATGATATACTCATAAAAGGCAAAGTTTAAAATAATTAATACTTGTTCCCTCATTATTTACTTTTAGTATTTAAATTTCATATTCTTCCTGGAGATTAATTGATAGCAGATGCAAACATACTCTTCTCCTATATGGTCTGTAATCTAAAGTAATCATGGCCGTGCCTAACTGCAAATATTGCAATTGAATCTACTATTTTATAACTGTAACCCCTCCTAATCGATTCAAGCTTACTGCATGCAGAGCAAAATTCTGACCAAACACAACATTCCATCCATCTATCCTCTTTGTATCCTATTTAATCCCATCCGAAATAACCTGAAATAGTCAACACCCACCCATCAATCCCCTCCCAAAGATCCAAATTTCTCTACTAATTGTTTCCACTTCTTATACAATCCCTTTCTGTTTCCATATGAAGGCTATTCAGAAAGTAGCTTTGGCTCATTATTAAAAAAACACTGATTGATAAAAAATAATTTACTAGATACATCTATTAGCTAACTTTTCTATATAATTGCCAACCAAATTAAGGCACTTCTCATATCTGTCAAGTAGTTTTTGAATAACCACATCATAAAATTTTGCCGCCTGCGAATTAAGCCAGGTAGTAACACCATTTTTTAACTCATCATCATTTTCAAAATGCTACGTTGCTAACCATTACTTCATTTTCAGGAAATTGTGATAATCACTGGGAGCCAAATCAGGGCTGTACAAAGGATGACTGAACTGCCATTTGAAACTGTTGATTTGGCACCAAATGTATACTGTAGTATGTGGATAAGCATGGTCATGAAGAAAAACGATAACTGAACTCAGCATTTCACATTTTGTTTTGTATGACCTTTCTCAATGTCGTGCAGTAAGTTTCAGTGTTAATTGTTGTGCCTCTTTCATAAAATCAACCGAGATCACACCTTTACGATCCCAAAAAAAACCAATGCCATCAGCTTTTTTTGACAGGCCTTGTGTATTTTGATAGGGTAATGTGTTTGACAGGCCTTTAAGGATTTTTGAGGAGAACTAGTATGCCCCCACTGCATTGATTGAGCTTTCCACGTTAACAAATTTTACCCATATCACATCGCTTGTTACAATATGGTTAAGGAATTCATCCTTCTCATTATGGTAACGGTGAAGGAAGGTTAATGACTCCATCATCTTTTTTTGTGTGTTCATCAGCACTACTTCAGCAGCTATGTTTTTTGAATGAAAAAAACAGATGATAGCATGCACTTTACAGTTGGCTGGATTTTCTATAACAGCAGAAATTTCAAACAAGAGTTTTACAGGAACAAACAAGTGAGCGATATTTCCAATAACATTATGAGAACAGTAAATCCAGCATTAAAAAAGGGCCAACCATGCACAAGTGCATCATAGTATTGATAATGTTTCATCTGAAGAAGAAACTGAACCTGATACTGATATACACAAGTATTTTCAATTTGCCCATGGAATTTGTACCATAACATGACCCAAAAGACCCAGGCTACAATAATTGATTGAGAGACAGTTTGTGGATTAGGCCTACAGAGGACACTAAAAAAACACCAAGGCTACTGCAAGGGTGGTTGGGAATGAATTCAATATAATATATAAACATTTAGTATAAAGAACAAATGTAGACAAGTAATAAGTATAAATGTAGTGTGTGTGTGTAACACACACACATTTATGTAATAATAATAATAATATAATTAATATAAATTATTAGTAATTACAATAATTTATGAAACTATAATTATTTTTCAATATTTATGAAAATATAAGAAACTAATAATATAAAATGTAAGAACATGTAAAATAAGTATAAATAAAATTTTTATACATTTATGTACCTCATTAACCCTTTAGTTGCTTCGCTTTAGAGTGCTAAAACACCTCAGAAAATAAAGAAAATGATCAAAATTAATAAGTCAAATTATTCATTAAGAAAAGCTCTATAAAAAAAGCTGTGATATAAATTCTTTATAAAACAAAAAGAAAACAGTTATTACACCTTAAATGCATTAATCCTTTAATTAATTTATTTTTTACCTTTTTTATTATAAAAGTTACAACAAAAAGTTATAAAATAAAAGTTCTTTACAAAATTTTTGTGGGAGTTATAGTTTTCAAGATAGCGACCCTATTTTCACAAGATGGCAGGCCAAATGGGGGCAGGGTGCTCCATTCACCTGAATACCGTTATTTGTACGTTTGCAAATACATTAATTATATATATCCAACTCTACCCATCATAACATAGAACAAAGTATGAAATAAAATCATTTAAATTGTTTGAAAAGTAGAGGAGCCAGCAGGTACCTTTGTATCACACCAATAGGCATCAGTAAAGGCTTTGATAACTCCCAATCTTACTATGCATGTGAGATAGTATTTCAGCACAAATCTTTCAATATAAAATATAATGGGTAAATGTTTTAATTAAGAATAATGTACGTAATGTTTTAATATGTATATCAAGGTTTAAATTTTTTATACCGCTTGGATGAGGTGTAATGTTGATTTAAGGCTAGAATCAAAGAACAGTTTTGGTATGGCTGTAGATTGATTCCCTATCTTTCTGCTTCACAACTAACTAGCAAAGATGGCGACTCCTGAATTGAAAGCCTTCTATGTTTTGCAGTTTGCTAAACATGAATATGTAGTAAAACTTCAACAAGCGTTCTATAGGAAGTTTAAATGTGATCCAACAAGTGACAATACATTCATCAATGGCATAATCGATTTGAAACTACCAGCTATCTGTATAAAGGGAAGAAATAGGGATAACCAAGGGTATCTGAAGAAAATGTTGAATATTTCAAAGTCATCTTGTGTAGTCCTCCTAAAACCTCCCATTAAGAAGAAGACAAACTGCAAATTAACAATGCCAATGATGACAGTATGGAATGTTTTAAGGAAATTTTTTTAATGTTTTAAGTTTATTTAGTTGCTTTGAATATATTGCATACATAGCTCTTTCCTTAACTGCAAGATGGACCACAAAAGTTTTTATTTGGCAACAAGATGGCCTTCTCACTGCCATAACTCTAAATGGGCTCAGATGAATGTTTCCCCTTACTGCTAGATCAATAATCAATTGGAATTTACCTAATGACTTCAAATACATTGCAGAATATATCTGCAAAAGCAACTCTGTTATGCTTGCTCCAGTAAAAAAGAATGCCCCTTAAACTAGTAGTTAGTATATTGCACACAAATCAATTATTTTTTTACTAATGTTCATACCGAGTTATAACAATAATTATCCTGTTATTAACCTGTGTAACAATATAAGCTGTCATAAAAGTTACGCACAATTTTCAGATAAACAATAAATAAAGAATATTTCAAACTTAACATACAAATTACAAGCATTATTATATTAAATAATATAATTATATTATATTTTATTAAAATTAGTCAACCTCGTTCTGCAGATTAATTTTTTTTATCAAACTATAGGAAGCATGAAAATTACATTTTAATTATAATAGAACATTCTTCAGTAAACCACTGTTCCTAAAATAATCCTCTGTTCAGAAAGCTTTAAAATATTTAATCCAGCAAAATGCATTTAGTGAAAGAAAGAAAGAACATAGAAAAGTATATTAAAAAAATCACAAACTATGCTAGGCACATGTACACACAAACACATTTTAATTTTTAAGAAATCACTATCTAAACAGGTACTTAAACAAAGTATTAATACTTTGTTAAGTACCTGTTTAGATTAATACCTTTGTTAAGTAATAATAATAATAATAATTATTATTATTATTATTGTACCTACACTATTAACTAGTAATAAAATGTACTTACACATAATACAAAACATGGTTCAAAAGAACCAATCAGTAATAAAATGATAACACTTGAAAAAATTAACAATTTATTACTGGTTTCAAATACTTATGTATTTACTTCATTTTTCTAAATAGTCACCATTTCATTCCAAACACTTTTGATATCGTGAAACGAGCTTCTTCAAACCCACTGCATAAAATTCTGCCACCTGGGATAGTAACCACTTTTGTATTGAGATTTTAAACTCTTCACTTCACTTGAATCATTGAGATGAAAGACAATTTTTGAGGTGTAGGGAAAAAATGGTAGTCACTGGGTGGAAGATCAGGTAAGGGGACGACAAAAAATCTCTCATCTGTATTTTTAAACAGCTACACTGCTGTCCATACAGCCATGTGTGGATGTGTGTTATCGTTAAGAACAATTCCTCATCTCAGCATTCCCCACCATGGGTTTTCAATGGCACAATGCAGTTTAGAAAGTTTCATACTAGACTTGTGATATGAAGGATGTTCTAGGTTCCATATCAAAAGCACATCCTTTTGGTACCAGAATACAGCTACCATCATGATTCTCCTTCATGACTGGGCTTGCTTTGAATCTTTTCAGTTTATGAGAACTGTAATGGTGCCACTGCATAAATTGTTTTATTTCAGCACTGAAATGTCACCGGTGACATTAAGAGAAAAAAATTCATCTCCCATGTGGTTAAAGCGGTCAACAAAAGCAATTTTCTCTCACTTTTGCATTCACAAGTTCAATGAGATTGTCAGTCCTGTCACTAGGCCTGAACCTGCCTACCTGTTGTTCTCTTTACATCATGAACATTTGAACAGCCTTCCTAACTTTGACACCATTGCCTCACTTTCCCAACATTCACTGCAGTAGGTCCATATTTTCACACAACTGAAGGTGAATTTCAGGAGCATTATGTCTTGTGTTTAGAAATCTAACCACTCTTCAAACTTCACAACTGGCAGGATTTGTTGTTACCGCACTCATTTTAACACATTGTCTCGCAAAAGCAAACAACAATGAACTGACAGCAATGCGGCTAATGCCCAACAGATCACTTAAACTTACTGAGCATGCATGAGCCAATCAGTGTTGCCAATGGCCCTACTTTTGAACCGCACCTCGTAATACCAAATTGTTAAATATTTAGCAACAGCTTAATGAATTATAAAATAAGAAACTGCTTCAGTTTATATGTAAAATAACAAATGAAAAAAATTAAGTTTTCACTAACCTCAATTTTTGGTGAAATCATCTTACAAGGGCCACACCATTTCGCAAAGAAATCAATGACAACAAGGTTGTTGCCAGCATCTCGCAACTTAGATTTAAGGTCATCCTAAAACAAATACAGAAAACTATATAAAAAAACAGTAAAACTTCTAATTAAATTTAAACTGAACTTGATAAACAATAAACTAATTAACAATAGTTACAAAACTTAAAAAATAATTTATAAAATTGAAATATTCAAATATCAACAATTTAACTTGTTAAAATTTAATTAATCTACTGATACAGACAATAGATATGTAATATACATATGTATAAATGATATGCTCTTTTGATTATAAAATGAGACTTAATAATTAAAGATGAAATATAGGACTGCTTGTTAAATTAAAAATTGTATAATAACAGCTCTAGTTTTCTTGTGTAATACTTACTTTTAATGTTCAAATTAACAACACACATATTTTTTTTGTCCTGTCATTTGACTGGTTTGATGCAGCTCTCCAAGATTCCCTATCTAGTGCCAGTCGTTTCATTTCAATATACCCCTACACCCTACATCCCTAACAATTTGTTTTATTCCAAACATTATCTGCCTGCACAATTTTTCCCATCTACCTGTCCCCCCAATAACAAAACGACTACTCCAGGATGTCTTAACATGTGGCCTATAAGTCTGTCTCTTCTTTTAACAATATATTTCAAAATGCCAGAGACGCCTTGCTTAGTAAAATATTCCGAAGGTAAACTAGCCCTGTTTGGATCTCCACATGGGGACCACTAAGGAAGGGTCACCAGAAAATTAAAAAATAACGATCTACAAGTTAAAACATGGAATTTTGAAGTCTAAAAATAGGTTAGGAGGTATAGAAAATTTATAGAGAGAAATGGATAGGTTAAATATAGATTTAGTAGGAATCGGTAAGGTTTGGTGGGAAGAGGAAAATGACTTTTGGTCACGTGATTTTAGAATTAACTCGACGTCAAATAAAGGACAGGCAGGAGTAGGTTTCGTACTGAACAAGAAGTTAGAGAAGAGAGTAGAGTATTTCATAAAGCTTAGTAATAGAATCATTGTAATAAGGATAAAATCAAAACCTAAGCCAACGACTGTTAAATGCCTACAAGTGCCCATGATGATGATGAGGTAGTGTGTATACCAAGAAATTGACAAAGCAATTAAACAAATAAAAGGAGATGAAAATTTAATCACAGTTGGAGATCGAAATGCAAGCATTGGAAAAGGCAAGGAAAGAAATACTATGTGAATATGGGCTGAGCAAAAGGAATGAACGAGGGGATTGACTTATTCAGTTTTGCACAAAGTATAATTTAGTAATTGCTAACATCCAGTTTATAAATCATAATAGAGAAATATACACATGGAAAAAGCTGGGCGATAATGCAAGGTATCAGATAAATTATATCATGGTTAAACGAAGATTTAGAAATGAACTTGTCAACTGTAAAGCTTATCCTGGAGCAGACACTGATAGTGACCATAATTTAGTGATAATGAAATGTAGATTGGGGTTTAAAAACCTGAAGAAAAGGTGTCAGATGAATCTGTGTGGAATTTAGAGAAATTTGAGGAAGAGGGGGTAAAGAAGATTTTTGAGGAGGACATCGCAAGAGGTCTGAGTAAAAAAGGTAAGGTAGAAAATATAGAAGAAGAATGGAAGAATGTTAAAAAGGAAATTCTTAAATCAGCAGAAGCGAACAAAGGGAACTGGTAGAAACCTTGGATATCAAAGGATAATTGCAGCCGATGGATGAATGTAGAAAGTATAAGAATGCTAGTGATGAAGAAAGTAAAAGGAACTATAGACAATTAAGAAATACTATAAACAGGTAGTGGAAAAAGCGAAAGAAGAGTGGATTAATGAAAAGTGTTTAGAAATGGAAAGAAAAATGAACATTAGTAAAATAGACGGAGCATTCAGGAAAGTTAAGGAAAATTTTGGGATACATAAATTAAAATCTAATAATGTGTTTACAAAGGTGGTACACTGATTTATAATACGAAAGAAAAGGTCAATAGGTGGGTGGAATATATTGAAGAGTTATACGGAGGAAATGAATTAGAAACTGGTGTTATAAAGGAAGAAGAAGAGTTATACGGAGGAAATGAATTAGAAACTGGTGTTATAAAGGAAGAAGAGGAGGTCGAAGAGGATGAATGGCAGAAATGCTCCTGGGATAGACGGTATATCTGCATTATTACTGTGCAGTGCAGATGAGAAAGTGATAGATTATACAAATTTATGATAAAGGGGAAGTTCTGTCAGACTTCAAAAAGTGTTACTGTTATGATAACAAAGAAAGCAGGAGCTGATAAATGTGAAGAATACAGAACAATTGAGAGGAGAGTGGAAGAAGTGTTAGGAGAAGATCAATTTGGTTTCAGGAAAAGCAAAGGAGCAAGAGAAGCAATTTTAGTACACAGATTAATAGTAGAAAGAAGATTAAAGAAAAGTAAACCAACATACATAGCATTTATAGACTTAGTAAAGGCATTTGATAACGTAGACTGGAATAAAATGTTCAGCATTTAAAAACATTTAGGGTTCAAGTATAGAGATAGAAGAACAATTGCTAACATTTACAGGAACCAAACTGTAACAGTAATAATTGAAGAACATTAGAAGAACAATTGCTAACATTTACAGGAACCAAACTGTAACAGTAATAATTGAAGAACATAAGAAAGAAGCCATAATAAAGAATGGAGTCTGACAAGATGTTCCCTATCCCCACTATTTTTAATCTTTACATAGAACTAGTTAATGATAAGGAACAAATTAGATCAGAAGTAACAGTGCAAGATAAAACATAAAGATGATAAAAGTTGTTGATGATATAGTAATTTTATCTGAGTAAAAAAGATTAAGAAGAAACAATGAATAGCATGGATGAAGTCCTATGCAAAAACTACCGCATGAAAATAAACAAGAACAAATCGAATGTAATGAAATGTAGTAGAAATAATGTAGATGGACCACTGAATATAAAAATATGAATATAAGAGATTATAGAGGTAGAAGAATTTTATTACTTAGGAAGTATAATTATTAAAAATGGACGAAGCAGGAGTGATATAAAATGCCAAATAGCACAACCAAAATGAGTTTTCAGTCTC
The DNA here is from genome assembly GCF_047948215.1 of Lycorma delicatula. Classification (NCBI taxonomy): domain Eukaryota; kingdom Metazoa; phylum Arthropoda; class Insecta; order Hemiptera; family Fulgoridae; genus Lycorma; species Lycorma delicatula. The sequence continues at coordinate 93,855,155 of NC_134462.1, forward strand.
AGAAACATAATTTGCTGCTTACATCAAAAATTAATTTAAACGTCAGGAAAACATTTTTGAAAATATGTTTGGAGCGTAGCTTTATATGGAAGTAAAACTTGGACGATCGGAGCACGATCAGAGAAGAAAATATTAGAAGCTTTTGAAATGTGGTGCTATAGGAGAATGTTAGAAATCAGTTGGGTGGACAGTGACAAATGAAGAGATGTTGCGGCAAATTTATGAAGAAAGAAGCATTTGTCAAAATATAGTTAAAAGAAGAGACAGAATTAAGGCTGGAATGGTCGTTTTGATATTGGAGGGATAGATTATACAGGAAAGATTGCGCAGGCAGGCAACATCTGGAATACATAAAACAAACTGTTAGGGTTGTAGGATGTAGGGGGTATACCAAATTGAAACAACTGGCACAAGATAGGAAATCTTGGAGATCAGCATCAAACCAGTCAAATGACTGAAAACAAATAAAAAAACAAAAAGAAATTGTAATATTTCTGTGTAACACAATAATTGGGAAACCTATTTTTTAAATGGGTTATAATTTTTTTAATTGTCTAGTATAAATAACAACTTTAAATTTTTAATTGTCACTTAATTTCATTCTAAAGCAACACAAAATTATGTACAAGTATATTATTATAATAAATAATTCATTCTCTAAATCAATATGTTCTCATAAATTATTAGATCAATTTCTATATGGTATTCTTACAAACATGCCTCAAAATTTATAGTCGGTAACCAGTAGTTCTGAAAATGTTATCATGGATAATACATACTGGCCTTGTAGGAGAAGACACCCTCCAGGTAACAGTTAAAGAAAATGGTTCCTTTTCACTCAAAGGAACCATTGTCTCTTTTAACAAAGTATGGCTTAAAAGAAAAACTACTCCAACACAGGTTCAGTTATTAGTGAGAAAAAGTAAACTTGATCCAAAATTATCTGCTGTGGACTTAAATTGAGAATTACCAGCCAGTGAATCAGATTTACATGTGACAACTGTTTCTGTTGCCAACTTTTTGTAGCTGGACTGAAAGTTCATTGGCCAGCTAAGACAGTTTTTAACAGCAGCAGTATGAAAAAAAAAACTTTTGTGGGCCAAAGCTCAAGCTAACTGGATTAAAAAAGTATGGAAAAATGTTATGTTTTCTGATGAGTCGCATTTTTATGTTCAAGAGCAAAAGGTTTCATATGTTAGAAAAGCATCATATGAAAATAAATCATCAGCTCATATCTAATAATCAGTTAAACATTCCCAGAAAAAAATGTTTTGGGGTTGTTTCGCTTGTGAAGGTCCTTGCTCAATAGTTCCAGTTGTAAAAAGTTGATATGTTGAAAAGTGATGGATATATAAAAATTCTGAAGGAAATGGTTGTTACACAACCACAAAACAAATTCCCACACAGGAATGGTGTGTCCAACAAGATTTGGCATCATGTCATACTGCCAAAAAAGTGGAAAAATTGATTGAAAACATAACATTAAAATGTTCTGTGGCCAGATAACTCCCCATAATTAAACCCAATTGAAAATCTTTGGACAATGATAATCAAAAAAAGAAAATTACTCTCAAAAATGAATTGTACCACAATAACTGACCTCATTAAAGCAATAATATTGGTTTATATGGTTTCATCATGAAGAAATAAAAAAAAATGTGTAGTACACTTGTTGAATCAATGCCAAACATGAAAGTGAAGTGATTAAGAATAAAGGAGGGCATATTAATTACTAGATATTTACAAATTGTACAGATAAGAATTTTTTTCTAAATAAAGTTAGTTTTCATTAAATAACATCTGTGTTCAGATTAATTGCAAGCTACTGTACTACGTAAACAAAATGATATAATAGAAAAGGCAAATTAACTAAGTATTCAGTGTTTTTACACAATTAAGAAAAATCCTGTATGGTTTACTTTGGTTTCTTTTCTGTACAGTTTTCTTATTTTTCCACAGATCTCATTTTCATAACATATTTTTGCATCACATGACAATTTCTCCAATTAGTTTAGCTAGTACTGGTCTAAATATAAATTCTATTATAAAAATAAAGCTATAGTAAAACGATTTTAAACAAAAATTGAATACAAACAAAAAATTAAATAAATGGTTGAAATCACATTTGTAGCAGAAATAATTAATTAATGACCATAGACAAAAAACATATACCGAAAAAAAGTACTTCAATTATAACAGAATTTTTTTAAAAATATTACTAATTAATAATTATTACATTAAGATATTGGAATGCCATAATAACAAGAAAAATGAAACTAATACTGCACTGTGATGTAAATAAAAAGTTTAATATGAATAAATGCAAACAAAAGCCAATGAGCTAGAACCAGTTACAAAGAAAACATGAAACAAATATTAAAAGGCTGAAACAAAATAATTTATTTAAAACAACATTTTTTTTTTAATATAAATTATCATTTGATTAATGTTTTGAGTGAAATATTATATCTCGCTACTAATTTCCTGGGCTTCACTATATCTAAAACTACAAGCTCTCTGTCACATACAATGAACCAAATAAAATATTTCAAAATTATCTACTTATTGTTTTTGTAACCAACAAAACCAATCCAGTCACCACAAAAGAAAAATTCATCTTTGAAGTTACATATGAACAATTTGATAAAAAAGGAAATTTGATTTATTTTTTCTGAACAGACCTGGAGGGGCAAGCAAATATCATTTCAATTCTCTATGTTCTGATTTTTTCCTTTTTCTCCTTCAGAATTCTCTCACACTTTAACTATGTTGTGTTTTTCATTCTTCTATTCAGCACATGCGCTCTCTTTTCTTTATTATACGAGGGTTATTTTTTTTAAGGTCCGATCGGTCATGAAATTAAAACCACAGTGAAAATAAAAAAATTTTTATTTGTAACAGTATTTACATAGTTACGCTATTTCTCTAAATAGTCGCCACTCCGATTTAGACATTTGTCGTAGCATGGTACCAACTTTCCAATACCCTCGTCATAGAACGGAGCCGCCTGTGTTTTCAGCCATTTCTATGCTGGTCTGCAGCTCGATGTTGCAGGTTTGCTTGAACTTCTTTGGTTTACTGGGATATGCTATTGTTGTAGACATGTTTACGTGCTAGCTGCGTGTTCAGAACTAAATGAAGTGACGTGGCGTGATTGAAGGCCATACTAGAGATGCTGCACAACACATATGCACAAAGGTTTATCCAATTTTTGTGCAGGTTTTTATTTCGCGACCGATCGTACCTTGAAAAAAAATAATAACCCTCGTATTTACAAGAACCTCTATTCTGCAGATTTTTTCTCTAAATTTATTTTCATTTTGACAATCTTTTATTTCTATATTTGCTTTATTTAGGTCTTCCTTTACTTGTTTTATGTATGGGGTCGGAGTTTTATATTTCCAAAATGTATCATAAAGTTTTTTGTTAAATCTATCCTTTCGAATCATATGTCCCACAAAATTTGTCTTCTTTTATTTTACAATAAAAGTTTATTTTGTTCTGTATTTTATTTTAACTATTATATATTATTATTATTATTATTACATTGCAAACAGGAATAATTCATTTGAAGAAAAACATTTAACAATCGTAGAAAATTATACACAAAAAGTACCTTATTGTCATACTAAGCAATTTTAAACATTTGAGACCTTATTAAAAGACTAAATAAAAAAAAAATTAAGTTCATTTAAAAGCAGTCTTATCTGTTGATTAAATTTTTTTCTAATACTACTTAGGCTTGCAGTAAGATAAGTATTTTGTACTGAACTGTTTCATCATTACTAATGTACATACATAGCTTGATAAATTTAATTCTCTTAACTCTGAAAAAACTGAAGAAAGTTTATGAAGGAAACTTTTGAGTATGAATCTCAGCTTTCAGTTACGAAATAGTACATTCGTTTCTGGGTGCTTCAATGTAAGGCAAATAAATTAATGGATAAATGAAAGGATCTGGACTATACTCCATAGACTTATGTGAAGCAGCAGCTGTGTTTATCTTTAACAGACATAACAGAGGAAAAGAATATGATACAGTTATAAAAAATCAGTTTTTTCAGCTTCTACAAAATATAAAAATAAACTCTTCTCTTTTTATGTACATTAGGGTTAGTCCATGAAAACACATTGTAGGATCATAAAACTGGGTCCAACTGATTTTTTTACCTACCATCTGTAGAAAAATAGAATCCATACATTTTTCAAAAACTGATTTTCTTTTTAATTTTGAATTATAATAAGTAATTTTCTTTATTTATTATACTTTCACAAGAATTATACAACAAAAACAATTTGTGAGCCATATTGGTAAAAATTTAAAATCAATTGCAGTAGTGTTAAAATCCAGTGTTTGACTTAACAGAATTTCATAAAATAATATAAAAAGTTGCCTAAACAAAATGTATAACACATAACACAATACTTTAATTTAAATAAACGCTGATAAATAAATTTTAACTACCTGCTGTACAAAGAAGCATTAAGGAACTGTAGGGTTAGTTTGATTTTATCCTTATTACAATGATTCTATCGCTATGCGTTTTAAAATACTCTACTCTCTTCCCTATCTTCTTGTTCATTATGAAACCTACTCCTGCCTGCCCATTATTTGAAGCTGAGTTAATTATTCTAAATTCACCTGACCAAAAGCCGCCTTCCTCTTCCCACCGAACCTCACTAATTCCTACTACATCCACATTTATCCTATCCATTTCCCTTTTTAAATTTTCTAGCCTGCCAACCTTTTTTAAACTTCTAACATTCCACGCTCCGACTCGTAGAATGTTATTTTTTAATTTTCTGGTGACCCCTTCCTTAGTAGTCCCCACCCGGAGATCCGAACTAGTTTACCTCCGGAATATTTTACCACGGAAGGCGCCTACATCTATGCTATATGAAAATGCATAGAGCCACATTTTCTTGGAAAAAAAAAGCAGCTGTAGTTTTCCATTGCTTTCAGCTGCGCAGTACTCAGAGGACTGAGTGATGTTGATATGGCCGTTTAAGTTATTTTGACTCACGCCCCTAACAACTACTGAAAGAGCTGCTGCCCTCTTTTAGGAATCATTTCTTAGTCGGGCTCTCAACAGATACCTCTCCGATATGGTTGCACCTTCCGTCTAGCTACTCTGTATCCCTGAGCACTCAAGCCCCCTCACAGACGGCAAGGTCTCATGATTCATAGAGGAGGTTTTAACGTCTATATGCCTGCAAGCGCCCATGATGATGATGAGGTAGAGTGTGTATACGAAGAGATTGATGAAGCAATTAAACAAATAAAAGGAGATGAAAATTTAATAATAGTTGGAGATTGGAATGCAAGCATTGGAAAAGGCAAGGAAGGAAATATAGTGGGTGAATACGGGCTGGGCAAAAGGAATGAAAGAGGGGACCGACTTATAGAGTTTTGCACGAAGTATAATTTAGTAATTGCCAACACCCAATTTAAAAATCATAATAGAAGAATATACACTTGGAAAAAGCCAGGCGATACTGCAAGGTATCAGATAGATAATATCATGGTTAAGCAAAGATTTAGAAATCAACTCGTTGACTGCAAAACTTACCCTGGAGCAGACATTGATAGCGACCATAATTTGTTTAACCTCTGTTTTGTTTAACCTCCGAGTCCGAGTCCACAGTTAAGTATTACTTCAGAGGATGAGATGAATGATTAATAAATTTAAACCCGAATTTATAAAATGATGTATTTTGTGTATTGTATTAAAAAAATTAATAAATAAGTACATTTCAAATCGCATAGTGATAGAATCGTTGTAATAAGGATAAAATCAAAACCTAAACCGACGATTGTTAACGTCTATATGCCTACAAGCGCCCATGATGATGATGAGGTAGAGTGTGTATACGAAGAGATTGATGAAGCAATTAAACACGTAAAAGAAGATGAAAATTTAATAATAGTTGGAGATTGGAATGCAAGCATTGGAAAAGGCAAGGAAGGAAATATAGTGGGTGAATACGGGCTGGGCAAAAGGAATGAAAGAGGGGACCGACTTATAGAGTTTTGCATGAAGTATAATTTAGTAATTGCCAACACCCAATTTAAAAATCATAATAGAAGAATATACACTTGGAAGAAGCCAGGCGATACTGCAAGGTATCAGATAGATTATATCATGGTTAAGCAAAGATTTAGAAATCAACTCGTTGACTGCAAAACTTACCCTGGAGCAGACATTGATAGCGACCATAATTTGGTGATAATGAAATGTAGATTGGGGTTTAAAAACCTGAAGAAAAGGTGTCAGACGAATCGGTGGAATTTAGAGAAGCTTGAGGAAGAGGAGGTAAAGAAGATTTTTGAGGAGGACATCGCAAGAGGTCTGAGTAAAAAAGATAAGGTAGAAGAATGGGAGAATGTTAAAAAGGAAATTCTTAAATCAGCAGTAGCAAACTTAGGCGGAATAAAGAGAACTAGTAGAAAACCTTGGGTTTCAGACGATATATTCCAGCTGATGGATGAACGTAGAAAATATGAGAATGCTAGTGATGAAGAAAGTAAAAGGAACTATCGGCAATTAAGAAATGCTATAAACAGGAAGTGCAAACTGGCGAAAGAAGAGTGGATTAAAGAAAAGTGTTCAGAAGTGGAAAGAGAAATGACCATTGGTAAAATAGACGGAGCATACAGGAAAGTTAAGGAAAATTTTGGGGTACATAAATTAAAATCTAATAATGTGTTAAACGAAGATGGTACACCAATATATAATACGAAAGGTAAAGTCGATAGATGGGTGGAATATATTGAAGAGTTATACGGAGGAAATGAATTAGAAAATGGTGTTATAGAGGAAGAAGAGGAAGTTGAGGAGGATGAAATGGGAGAAACAATACTGAGATCTGAATTTAAGAGAGCATTAAAAGATTTAAATGGCAGAAAGGCTCCTGGAATAGACGGAATACCTGTAGAATTACTGCGCAGTGCAGGTGAGGAAGCGATTGATAGATTATACAAACTGGTGTGTAATATTTATGAAAAAGGGGAATTTCCATCAGACTTCAAAAAAAGTGTTATAGTCATGATACCAAAGAAAGCAGGGTCAGATAAATGGGAAGAATACAGAACAATTAGTTTAACTAGTCATGCATCAAAAATCTTAACTAGAATTCTATACAGAAGAATTGAGAGGAGAGTGGAAGAAGTGTTAGGAGAAGATCAATTTGGTTTCAGGAAAAATTTAGGGACAAGGGAAGCAATTTTACGCCTCAGATTAATAGTAGAAGGAAGATTAAAGAAAAACAAACCAACATACTTGGTGTTTATAGACCTAGAAAAGGCATTCGATAACGTAGACTGGAATAAAAAGTTCAGCATTTAAAAAAAATTAGGGTTCAAATACAGGGATAGAAGAACAATTGCTAACATGTACAGGAACCAAACAGCAACAGTAATAATTGAAGACCATAAGAAAGAAGCCGTAATAAGAAAGGGAGTCCGACAAGGATGTTCCCTATCTCCGTTACTTTTTTATCTTTACATGGAACTAGCAGTAAATAATGTTAAAGAACAATTTAGATATGGAGTAACAGTACAACGTGAAAAGATAAAGATGCTACAATTTGCTGATGTAGTAATTCTAGCCGAGAGTAAAAAGGATTTAGAAGAAACAATGAATGGCATAGATGAAGTCCTACGCAAGAACTATCGCATGAAAATAAACAAGAACAAAACAAAAGTAATGAACTGTAGTAGAAATAACAAAGATGGACCACTGAATGTGAAAATAGGAGGAGAAAAGATTATGGAGATAGAACAATTTTGTTATTTGGGAAGTAGAATTACTAAAGATTAACGAAGCAGGAGCGATATAAAATGCCAAATAGCACAGGCGAAACGAGCTTTCAGTCAGAAACTTAATTTTTTTACATCAAAAATGAATTTAAATGTCAGGAAAAGATTTTTGAAAGTATATGTTTGGAGTGTCGCTTTATATGGAAGTGAAACTTGGACAATCGGAGTATCTGAGAAGGAAAGATTAGAAGATTTTGAAATGTGGTGCTATAGGAGAATGTTAAAAATCAGATGGGTGAATAAAGTGACAAATGAAGAGGTATTGCGGCAAATAGATGAAGAAAGAAGCATTTGGAAAAATATAGTTAAAAGAAGAGACAGACTTATAGGCCACATACTAAGGCATCCTGGAATAGTCGCTTTAATATTGGAAGGACAGGTAGAAGGAAAAATTGTGTAGGCAGGCCACGTTTGGAATATGTAAAACAAATTGTTAGGGATGTAGGATGTAGAGGGTATACTGAAATGAAAAGACTAGTACTAGATAGGGAATCTTGGAGAGCTGCATCAAACCAGTCAAATGACTGAAGACAAAAAAAAAAAGGGTTAGTTTGTATCTGGTTGCATCTACAGTTTTGTTGATCTTTCCACATCAACAATTTGAATAAGACTGATATGTATTATATTTTAATATTATCAGCTTGATTATCTTCTTGCCAACAAGGTGGAATGCTTTTTATTGACCTGTCATTAGCCAGTGATAAATAATAATAACATGCAGTGAAACTGCAAATAATTGGTGTGTTGTACTTGGGTCTATGGTCAATGTAAATTCCAAACTTAAAATTTCTCCAATATTACAGAACAAGAGGATTAGCATCCATGCAGAAGAAGAAATATGCATTTCAGTTTTGAAGCCTGCATTACCAGAAATGAAACATAGGCAGTAATGAAAACAACAAACGATAAACTGAGAAATACGATAATTAAATAGAGACTTTCACGTGAACGATGAAAAAATACTATTAGCAACCGATGGAAATACTGAAGGTAAAAAAGAATGGGATAGACGAGAGAAAGAAAATTGTGTTTTGTGGTTATATTTCACAGAAACAAGACTGTGTATGTATAATGATGAAGGAAGTTAAGCTATCAAGAAGAAAGGAAAGGCCGACAATCAGTGAATTCAAGCTAGATGACATCTAATGCTAACTGACAAACACCATTACAATGGGCAGAAGAAGATGAAGGCTAACTGACATCAAAAATCCTTCATGAATAAAATGAAAACAATCTGGGAGTACTGACACCCACATATTTAGTTACACAGAATTTAATGTAAAAATATGGCAACACTGCAGCAAGCAGCACGAAAAACTGAGATTTTTACAAACAGAATTTTTTTTTAACGTAAATAATGTTGATAAATGAATTTCACATATGAAAATTTTTTTAACATATGAAAAATTTCAATCCTGATTAGAATGAAAAAATCCTGAAAATTTTAGATGAAAGGTGAAATGCTATATTTTAACAAGAGATCAGTAGAGTAATTTTCCAAATTGAAATTAAATAATTAATTGTTTACAATAACTGATTAATATAAACATGTGAATGAATACCTCATTTTTCACGAGATGACAGTTTAATGGCTTAACAGGAATACTGTAAGTTTTTCTTGAATCAGCTACTTCATTATTTTCAGGCACTATTTCTGCTTCTGATTTCTGAACTTCTAGTAAACGCTTTAAGAGGTTGCTATCTTGTAAATTATCACTAATAGCACTCTCTTGAAGGGAAGAAGTATCAACATTACTTACTTTTTCAGAAGTTTCGATTTTGTTTCCTTTCATATTATTTTGTACCAACTCTTTGATTTTAACGTCATTACTAGAACTTTTTTTAACAGGATAAACAGTTATATCATTTTTCTTTCCACTAGTTTCCTTTTTTGATTCAATACCACTGACTATGCTGGTATTATCAGAAACTGTGTGATCAGTAACACCACCATTACTAACTACCTTTTTACTTTTATGTTTTTTCTCGCCATCAATTTTCTTTTCTGGTTCCACATCTTTACTAATGCCTTTGTTACCTGTTATTCTTTCAACAGCAGAAACAGCATCTGCAACAGCAGCAGCAGCAGCAGCAATAGGAACAGCGCCACCACTAAATGCCTTTTTCTTTTTTTTCCCAGTTGAATCACTACTCTGTTCAGATGTACCAGATGCTTCCCCATCAGTATTTTCACTTGATTTCACATTTTTTGATCTTCTTTTGTGATGAACACTATGTTTTTCATCTTTATGGTCATCAGTGGCACCTGGACTAGTAAGAACAGGATCATTATTAATATTACTCGCATCAATACTTTTCTTTTTATGACGAATTTTATCACTTTTACGGCCAACACCTGCTGTGTTGCCTGTATCAGCACGAAAAGGATTTTCATCATTTACATTAGTTGCACCATCAGTTTTATGATCTTCTGATTTTTTCATTGAGGATGGGATGAAATCTGGAAATAAAATAAAGGAATTTAGGATTTAAGGATAAGGATTATGGTATGAAAAGTAATAAATGTTATAAACTAAATCATACATTCCCAAATCAGACAAACAAGTCATGAGTTTTATAATATATATATATATGTTCACAATTTTCAGCTTTATATCAGTACAAAAAAATACGGTTTTCTTACTATGACTGGATTCTAAAACTTATAAACAAATAAGGGTGGCAAATAAAATGATTGGCAGTATAAATCAGATTTCAAACATGCATTAACCTCAACTAGTTCATAAGATAATTTTATAAAGGTGGCTGTGACAATAAAATGATGTCTATGCTTGTGAAATCTGGGCAGAATTTCAATCTCTCAATGTAAAATATCTTAACGTATTAAAAGATTCTCTGAAATTTAATTAAAATCTACATTAATGATAATGCAGGTACATAAATTTCATTTAATTTTTATTCATGTAAAGAAAAGGGGAACAAATGGCAACATGAGTTTTGAAGCCACCTCAAGTATTCATAAAGGAGCGAAGTGGAAGCTCCACCCAGTTTTCATATTGATGAAATTATTAAATAAGCAAAAATAGTTTTTTCACATAAAGAAAAATTGTTTTTAACTTTCTCAGAAATGATTTAAAATACAACTAATAAAAAAATACACTTAACTGAGAATAAATTATTGCATAATTGAACATATTTATTACCTGTTGTATTATTTAATAAAATAGTTACCGTGAGCTCAGCCCTAAACATAATAAACAAATTTATTGTTATTTCCATTTATAATTATTATAGAAATTTTTGTTTACTCTGAATGGACACTCTTTTTTAAATTAAATACAATTAAAAACTGTAGAAATAAATATCAAGAGTTGTATCATATCTTATAATTTAAGTAAAAAAAGAACTGTTGCTAATACAATCTACTAGTACATAATAAAAATTATGTTTTATATTACATTTCAATTTGTTTTAAAACATGAATTAAATATTTTAAAATGATTTTGAAATAAACATATTATTTCTACAAACACGTTTCAAGTTTCACTTGTTAATGTGAAACATAAGACTTGTGAATGCTCCTGGTTCCTAAGAATGTTCTTTTAAGAACCAAACTGTCATTTCTAAGTAACATTTTTAAAATTTTGCTCTCTACATATTATTTTATAGAAACCTACTTATTAGAATCAAGGTTTTTTTTTGAGACATAAAGTAGTTTATTAAAGACATGTACATAAGAGTATATATTTGTACTCTTTCACATGATGCACATGTATATATACATACGAGAGACAAAAACTAGTGTGACAATTGTATGATAAATGACAAAACGTGATCAGCCCATTTTTCTTTGATGATCAAATTGTGACCGATGAACATCAACCTGATATGTCAGACCTAGATATGATATGACCTGATATTGTGACCTAGATATGTCAGAAAATATCTGCATGCTGTCATCTACAACATTTACAATCTAACACCATCTTCCAACAAGATGGCACCCTGGGCAAGATGGCACATCGGGCTAAATACATTTGTGAATTTCTCAATAAAAAATGTCCTAATTGATGAATCAATCACGGAAGTTCAACAGCCTGGCCACTGAGGTCACCAGCCTTAACGCCTTGCAATTTCTTTATATGGGATTTTCTCAATGATCATGTCTGTAACTCTCAGGTTGCTGACACAGAAGAATTACAGTGAAGGATCATCATTGCGTTTGTTAACACTGATGTTGATAAGTAGCATTATCGCCAATCTTGTTGACAGGAGTTGCTATATTGCCCAGACACTGTACACATTACAAATGGAAATGTAGCAAATGAAATGATGAATGCTAAGATTTCATACAAAGAAAAAAATGTTTAAATGTAATTTAATTTATTGTACTGAGATAATCATAACTGTAGGTGGTATAATAATTTTTATAATTAAGTTTTAAATGACTTTTATAGAGACTTTGAGTAACAAAATACAATAAAATAACAAAAAGGAATAATATTCAATATATACATATAAGAGATTATTTTATATTCATCTGTGAAAACTATTTACGCTGATCGAAAAAAACATTTTTTTAATGTTTCTCTAATTGTGTGATACCATTTCTTGAATTGCTTTTTTGCATACATTACAGATCTATAAATACAATTTTTCTATCATCCTTAATTTTAAATACAATATGCTTCAAAAAAAATTAAGGGAAAATATAGTCAAAATCTGTAAAATTTATAATTTTACATGGCCATACCTGTGTTAGAATGACTTTGCTGATGCTTTTCTTTTATAAATAGCCTCAGGCACATTCCAAATTAATGTCCAACAGTAATTGGCTAGCATGTTAGAATTTCATTTCCCTTTATTCCAGCTTTCCATCACCAAAATACCTTGGTGGAAACGTTCACAGTATTCATCATTTACGTCTCCAAGGTTTTCCGGGAAAAAAATTCAGATGTGAGAGAAGGAAATGTATTTTCAAAGACATTACACATCCCATAGCTCTGTATGAAGTAAGAAGTTGTGGTAATTGTCGGATTTTTGTTTGCCGAGAAAGGTTCTGCAAACATCTTTAAATGAAGCCCAAGCTGCACTTTCTACATTATTTAACACTGAGTTAAATACTTCATCTTTGATCAACTCTCTTATTTGAGGACCAAAAAAAAATAATCCTTTTAATTTTTCTTCACTTACATTCAGAAATTTCTGCTTGTGTACAAAAATCAAGGACTACCCTTCTTCATTGCTTTTACAAAATTTTTCATTAGTCCCAGCTTGATAGGAGAGGGGGATAGAAATACTTTTTGGGATCAACTAAAGGTTCATGAATAATATTTTTTCCATTTGGAGTTAAGTTGTCTCGTTTCTTCCACTCTTTGGTAATATAATGTTTATCCCATGCTCGACTGTCCCATTTGCAAAGAAAACACATGTACTTAGTATAGTCTAACTGCATGCCTAACAAAATAGCTATAACTTTCAAATCACCACATATGTTCCAGCTATGTTTTTTATAATTTATTTTTTCAAGAACGTCTTTCATCACATCATATGTCGCTTTCAAATTAAACCATTGGTATCAAAGTGTATTTGTTACCATTGTGTAGTAGAACCACTTTTAAATTACGCTTGGACGAATCTATGAAAAGGCACCAGTCATCAGGTTTATGGAGTTGTCCTAACTGCAACATAAGCTCATCAATATTTGTGCTATAAACTAAATTACTTTCATCAATAAAGTACTGAGAGCCCACATCTTATCCTGATCACCAATTTTACACTGAAAGTACAAATGATATGCTTTTTTGATTAAAGGTGTAATGTTTTTCTATTTGATTTTATGGTAAACTCACCACATACATAAAAAAAGGCACCCACATCATTTACACAATTTCAAGGCATTATGACACTGCATTGTTAAGAAACTTAAGAGCAGTATGACTGAACAAAATTAATTCATTCCTAAATCCAGTGCTTAATACAAACAACACAGCTGTGTTTTCACCTACATGTTTTGATCTGCACAGACATGATTAATCTTGTCCATGAGGGCTCACTCTTCAGTTTTAGATATGATGTCATAATATGTGACTACGATATGATTAATCTTTTCCATGAAGGCTCACTCTTCAGTATCAGATATGATATCATAATATGTGACTATGATATGATTAATCTTGTCCATGAAGGCTCGTTCTTCAGTATTAGATATGATGCCATAATATGTGACTATGATATGATTTAAGTGTTTGTCTAGTATTGTTTACTTATAACTTACGAATTATGTTAACAAAGTTAATATAAAATGAGCTAACAAAATACAATATAAGAGCTTAAAATACTAACTATACATTAAAAATAAAGAAAAATCTTTTAATTAAATTTTAAATATTTTTCAAAAATGGTGGGTGATAGAAAGATTCTGAGTTCATATTCATTTTCAGCTTCAAAAAACAGATTAAAAACATGTATCGCATGTTAGGAAACAAAAATTATGTTTATCAGTGTTATCAATAGATAAACCAATGATCATGTGTAACTATAAAACTAAATAACTGAAACTAACATAAATTAAAGATTACGTAAAAAGAACTTTCAAATAAAAAACAAACTAAATGACTGACCCGACTGTGTATAAGTATCCCACAGTTCTTTTTTGAATCTTTATCTTTTGTTTCAGTATCTTTTTTACCCTTTTTCTCTTTTTTATTTTCACCACAACTAACAAAATAAATAAACAGAATTATAATTAATATAGAAATAAAAACGCACCGTTTCATAGTGAACTTTAAAAGTTAATATTATGTCATTACTAATACTCAATGAAAGTATAATATTTACAACTATACACCCGACTTATAAGCACTATAACTGCTGACCATGCAAACTACACATTAAAATATAGCAAGATATTTTGTTATCTTGGGATTTATTATGAGATAACACTGGATACAGCCTACTCTCCACTAAATAAATAAGACATTAAAATAATAATCATCCGAGATAAAAAAATAAAATAATGGTTAATTAAATGAATTAACAGTTTATTAGATAAAAAACTTTAAATTTCAATACAAAAATAAATAAAAAACCGAACAGATTTAGTAAAATATCTCAACTTTTGGTTTTCAGAAACCAAAGGAAAAAATAAAATATTACACCATTTAAATTCAAATTTTTAATTAATGACATATAAAAAACATTAATTTTTAAGAAATGTTGCATGCAATGTATGTAACTGGAGCACAACAAACTCTCTTGGGAGAACAATTTTTATTTTATAAATTGCATTAATACTTTTACCTAGTTTGAATGCATATCCAATATCAAAAAATGAAAAATGTGACAAATTTTAATCATTTTTAAACAACTAAAGTAAGAAAAAATTATGAAAATATTGTTTCAAAGGAATCAGCGTCCCTAGCATAATCTTATTTGCTTCACTGCAGGCTGAAATATATAGACATCATGAAATGAGGAAATTCTGAGCCATGACAAACAAACTTTGCATATAAAATATACATCACATAATAGATAAAAAAAAAAAATATCCATTAAAACATCATCCACCAGAACTATTCGTACTAAAAAATGTTTCTTTAAAACTTAAAAACTTTTAGTAAATACTAAGATTATTGTCAAAAAAAATTATGCAACCCATAATTCTCTTTAAGAAAGAAGGGAGGAAAAGTAAGAGAAAGGAATGTAAGAAACACCTAAAAAACAAAGGACTGCCTCTGATCTTAGTCATATCAAAAGCCTTTCTAAAAATGTTATAAAATTGTTAAATGAATGCTATTAATATCTGGTAAATAAATATTTTTATGACCATCTGTCAAACACTTTCTACAAAAACGTTCTTTATAAATCAGTATTTGACATTAACCCATTAAGTATCCTTTTTACATTTATAGGTGTCAAGTAACTTTGCGTAACTTTTTTTATACCAACTACTTAAAAAGAAATTGATAAATTTTGATTTAGTTTCCAATAAAGTTCATACTATTACAGAAGGTCAGATTACTAGGCAACTAAGAAAGTATTAGCAAAAAATCACAACCTAGAACATTAGATGCAACTCAGATTACTCAGAAAAAATATACTATGACATCATAATATTGAATCTATTCATGACTGCACAAGTGCAACAAAAATATAAGATTTATAACTTAAAAATCGTTCAATTATATAATCATTATAATTTATTTACAATATGATAAAGAGTAAAAAAATCAATAAAAACAGCACATAAATAATGATAATTAAAAATAAAACAGAAAAATGAGAATAACTTTATTATAGCAATTAAAAATAAAAGACCACATTAATAATATTTATATGTAATATGGTGTAATAAACAAAAAGAATGGGGACTGAGATAAATCATTAATTAGGATGAGTGAAATATTTCTTTTTTGAAAATAATTATAACAGTTATATTGAAACTTTATTTAATGCAAATCACCTAAAGCAATAAAACTTTCCAATGATCTCAATGCCAGATAAAAACCATATACTTTCCTGTTTGGCCAATATCCAAAAATTATTACAATATTTATGTAATGTATATGTATTTACTACGAAAAGAAACAATGTAAAAAAAAAACCACCTCACTTAAAATGAAAAACAACGCTTTTCAAATTTACTAATTCAATATTTTCTAGAATCTGTATCAAATTTTGATGTCAATTTTAACAAGTAAGAAATTTATAAAAAAATGTAACTCGAATTTTATGAAACCGATTTTACAGTTTTTTTATATCAAGTTTATTTTGGTTTTACTTTCATTTAAAAAATTAATAGACCTTAAGTCTTTTATAAGCAAATATATACACACTTTCAAGAAATAAAAAGGTGATAAACCTATATCTTGATAAAAATAAGTAAAGGAATGCAAAATTTTATAATACTGATTATTTATTAAAAATATTGTGTATTCTTTTTTCTTTCTTTTACATGCTATTTTCCAATTAATTTTCTCTGATATGTATATGAAATACACAGAATATCAGAATGACATTAAGCTATAAATCATTATATTACAACAGTAAAAAAGTGAGCAATAACTGATGACTAAGAAAAGTGTAAAATACTTTCAAATTGTGAATACAGACTAGAACCTCATTCCTTGAATTTAATTAAAAAGAACCAGCTATTATACTTCAGTGGAACTTGAGCAATTAAGAATCTTTATTTTAGTCACCTAAACTTCCTAGTATACTGATTTATATTAGACATTCTTATGCCTGCATGTTGAATGCTGTTTATATAATTCTGATTAAAAAAATGAGCAAGCTTTAATCACTTACTATTACATTAATTGAAAAACTACACCAAGTGGTGTAATTTTACTTGTGGTATAACTGCCAAAGATTTTGTGCTCCAATGAAGGAAGATATTAGAAATGTTTCATTTCATTTCAATATTCTTGAGCATATCTAATTAGAACTATATTTTAGTAATCACTACTACATTTCAGATATACTCACATTTCTAGACATTTGCTTATATCAATTTGTTTGTATAAAAAGATTAAGTAAAATATAAGTTATGTCTTTCCATTTCCACTGATTTCTTTAGTTGCCTTATTTAAGTTGTTTACTTAGAACATATATAAAATTTTACTTTTAAGTTTGTTTTGATTTTAAAAATTGTTTTGTATTCATCATTTAAAATATGCAAGTGCAGTACAAAACCAATTTTTTTTAGTTAAGTTTACAGGTACTAAAAATGTAACTGAGATAGTAAGAGCTACATCTAACAGGGAATTATTGTAAATCCAGGTGAAGAATTCGGCAAATGTAATTTAAAATTAGGTATCAATTTACATCATATTGGGGCTTCGTTAAAAATGTTCAGTTTTTTTTAATATTACATAATGAAAATAATAACATTATAATATTTAATTAGAAAGAAGATTAAAAATCTGCAGATACAATGAATTTCTACATTAAAGATTTTATTGAAAAAAAAAAAATAATTCTTGTTACCGTTATATACAGTTATAAACTAATGTTTCCAGTGTATTCAAGACTGAAATATTTATACACTTTTATCAATCCAGTGTTTTTCAAAAATGAGTGAGTCTGTTCTTATCTAATTCTACATATTAATATATATATCTAATTCAGGTCAACAAACTTTAAACGAGCAGATCTTGAATGAGGCACTTTTTAAAATACCTCAATCTTTATAACAATTATGCATAAGTTTTTGCATTAATGTTATACTCAAATTCTGCTTCATTACTGTTTATGAAATTTACTACTTTTAACTTGAATAATTATATTTTGTCTAACAAATTTAAAAATATTACACATAAGTATAAAAAAAAATTATTAAATACGTGAAATAAAAAAATTGAATAAAGTAAAAAAGTAATAAAATGTACAGTAAAAATTTAATTAAGTACTATCTGTTTATAAAAGTGAAGCTAACAGAGACAGTCTTGCTGGCATAGTGAATGGGCAAACTTTGGTTATACTGGTGTGCCCTTGCACACCGGTGTTGTCTGTGGTTGTACTGGCTGTGTCCTTGGGTTGTTCATGAGTACTGCCTTCCTAGCAAGTTCTACAATGTGATAAAATTCAATTTAACAATTTCCTCTCTTTTTCTAGTCTTAATGTTTATATCATTCTGAGATGACTTTTAGTAATTGTTTGTTTTTCCAAGAGGAAAAATTCTATAATTAAAAAAATTTCAAGATCGTAAAAGTAAATAACATTACTTTTAATAGAATTGTAGTAAATATCCTTAAAAAAACCAAAACAACACTATTCACAGTAATTAAAACTTGATAATGAAATGCAAAATATCTACTGATAAATCACAAATTCTCTAAAGTTAGAAAAATATTTAAAAAGAATATAAGTGGACAAACATCGAGGTATATTATTATTGCCAAAACAAAATTCCAAACTAGGGTAAACTATAATAAACATAATTTTCTATTTGAAAAAAAAAGTTGGGGACAGTGAAAGACAAAACAGATTTTTCAGGTACAGATATCTTTAAATTGTTATTAATAGAGTAGACAGTTCAGTTTTTTAATAAGCAAACTTCATAGTTACTTTTAATTGGATTTCAATTTTTACGTTACCAGTCTCTTTTGATAGTTGTGTTCAATAAACAGAAAAAAAAATAAAAAAATACTTTTAATTATAAAGCATATTTAATATTATGCAACAACAAATGCCAGTTGCAAAGAAATTATTATGAACTTTAATAATAATAACAATTTTATAACTTTTTATAATCACTTGTTAACACAATACAGTAATTCTCAATAATAAAATAATTTATAGCCCACAAGTTTAATTATTATCTTTTCTTACAAACAAATAGCATAATATTTTTAATAGTATAGCATTATGAATATATTATTATCTTTGCACATTAAGAAAAAACAACATTACTTTCAAACTGATAAAAACGAGTAAATCCACCCATTTTAAACTTATCTAAAAATATTATGTAAAATAAAATGACAAATAGCCCCCCCCCCCAACACTCACTCTCTCTTTCTATATATATAAATATATATGTACATATGTGTGTGTGTGTTTCAATATCAGTAAAATAAATTATCAAATAAGTTCCATGAAAAATCAAGTGAAATTTGACCATTATTCATATCACTTGTCTTGAAAAATGGCATAGCTATTCTAGAATAAGAGGAATCATTCCAGGCTTACTTGGTAAAGTAAGCAATGAAGTAGTCTCATACTGCTTTCTCCAGAGAACTAGGCACTGTTCATATCAGCATGTTAAGCCAGCCAAAATACAGGTGATATTTAGTCTTACAAGCGATACGATGGCTCATATTAATGTAGGGAATGAACACACCATTACTCTAAGGAAAACCAACTTTTCACTGGTGTCTCTTGAACCTCAACACTTTACACGCCTCCCATTCATAAAAAAAGATTAGGGCTGATTATTTAAAGTAACATATAAACATACTCCTTTCTATTGTAAAACAATGCATAATCTATGTACAGTATATTAATATTCTTCTCTAACACTGCGTACTTACAAAAACCTAATGATAACAATTCTAGCACAGCTACTCATTGGAAAGCTTTATGTAGTAAATGTAGGATAAAGGATAACCGATGATCACAAAAGCCGATATATTTATTGTAATCTTATTATAAAACCTACTGGGCCAACAAAAAAGTTAATAAAACATTTACTATTGCATATTGTATCTAATAAAATTAACAATTTCCTCACCATACTGAGAAGTTGATCACCACTTATCAACCCCTTTAACAATTTGTCCTATAATTCAATGTTTTTCATTATTGTAGTATCAATATAGATTAGACTTGAGCCACTGAGATCTTGTATTTAGCTATATCAAATACATTTTGTCTAACCGATCGGAAACATTCATTTATTGATGTATTTTGTAAAGTTATATCACATGCCATATCTTTTTTATGCATCACATTTATTACAATGTATTTAGATATGACAGTATATCTGTAATAAACAATATACCAGGTATCAATACATGTAATTAATTATATTCAATTGAAACATATTATTGTGTTAAATAGTAAAAGTATTTAAAGAAACTGGGAAATGATGAGACTACTGCCTGGAAAAATTCTTTTATTATGGGATTTACAATATTGACAGTGAAAATGTTATTAATATAATTAATAAATGACTGGACTTTTTATCAATGTCGCGATACAAGAAGAAATGTTGATAATTTACAAAATGGCAGATAAAGTTGAATAACTTATTATGTAAATTGCAGAGAGAGATAATTTCTGTAAATATAATTTATTCCTTATCCCAGAATAACTTGTCAGGAAATGGCCATAATAATTCTATAAAACATTTAAATCACTTATCGCAACAAAAAAAGGGTAGTTTTTCAATTTATTAAACAAGATATTTATTCTGTAAATTAAATTTTATTTTTTAATATCTATATTCATATAGTATTAACTAAGTAAAATATAGTAGCTAACTAAGTAAAATTAGTAAAAAAAAAAAACAACAAAAAAACATTAATTCTATCATTAAAACAATGAGCCAGGGTAACATTGATTTAGATAAACCTGTTTCATAATACAGAGTACAGGGTTTTAGTGAATAATAATCCATTTGTTTCTTTATAATATAAAAATTAATTATCTTATAACTTTGAATGCTAATAGTTTCATTAATGCAAAAATACTGTAGCACTTTGTTGTAGATATAAAGACAAGATTAAGTGAATTAGTCATGACTAATTTAATTAAACACCTACCTCACAATCTATACTTCTCTTGGTTTTGAATAAATAATTGTCAGTGTACGTAAAAATATAAAGTGTATAATAAAATCTCTATGAACTCAATTATATGAGGTTTATTTTTGAATGAATGCTATGAATTTTATAAAAAATGAATGCAAAAGAATATGACAATGTGAAAAGAAATCCTTGAAAAAGGATGATCCAAAAAAATTCAGAAACACTAAGAAGAAAATTTGACAATAACAGCAGAAACTTATTATTTTTAAATATAGCTTCATATCCCCTACTCTTGTTTCCTGACCGACATGAATTTGCTTCTTTGAGCTATACATCACATATTTTTCTTATGGTTTAAAAACTGCTTCTCGGAGATTAGTAATGTTCACTGAACAGCCAGTCCCAATAGTCAAGTGTTAATATTGAATGAATATACCTTTATTTCTCGCATATAAAATAAGACATAAAAATAAGAATTACAATATATAATTAGGAAAACAATAACTACAAAGGATAACCTGTGTGCAGGCATGACATCGTATGACTAATATTGTACGAGTCAATATAACCTGAATTTTTTGGGTTTGGTATTCTTAAATAAAACTGTATATTTGGCTAATGAAGGTATTTGGGAAATCACTTCCCTCCTCATTTTCCTACAAAACTGCTTAATTATTTTAGAAAACTATCGTTAAGTTCCAAGTCAGGTGGTCTACAACCCTGTAGTTACGGTAGCTAACAAACAAATTTAAATATATTTCTGTGTAACAGACTGTTATTCAATATACTGGAAGACTGGTGTTGTACTAGTACTAATCAGTATGTATCTAATGTAATGTAATGTATGTAATCAGTATCAGTATCTAATCAGTAATGTACTGATCAGTAACAAAACAAAAAACTGAAAAAGTTCTTAAACACCTGATACTTATCAACAAATAACATTCATACTTAAATATTAAAAAATATTTGAGATTAATAAAAATTTATTTGAACAAGCCAGTCAATTTCTATTAAAGATATAAAAATGTACTTATTTTCTTTTAGAAATAAATTTTTCTTATTTCTTTTAAAAGGGGTAGAAACCTCATAATAATTTTAGCTTCTCAAATAATGTATACAAAAACCAATTTAACAGTAAAAAGTGTTTATGGAGAAAATAATTAAAAAACAACACACCACATTGTTTATTTTTATTTAAATTATTCACAAGAAGTCATCTGCCGAGTATTTTTAATATCAGATAATTAATTACATTATCAGATTAATTTTATAATGTGATGCAATATGTTATTATTAAATAAGCTGAATTTCCTAATAAGCTTATTGAAAGCTGATCACCCGATGGAGTCCTCAGATTTACAGTAACAGATGTTACATAACTATAAACGTGTACAATCTGTACTTGAACTGGACTGAAGGTCATCTTAGCTTTTTTTTCTTTAAAAATAATAAAATGGTCATTCTATATTAGAATTCCAATAAGTTTGTATCAAAATTATGTGCTGTAATTTTAAGATAAACTAAAAACTATTTTTTGACAATTATTACAATTTTTATATTATTTAAGTTTATTTTATATTTCTTAATTTTATTTTTATTTAAAATTAGGTTAAATTTTTTAAAAAAATATGTTAACATTATTAAAAAAAACCCTCAAAATGCAGAAAATCCTGCACACTGATAAAAAAAATAAGAAAAGCATTATGCAGTTTAAGATATTTTTCTCCACGATACAAACAACAAAAACTATTGCAAGACTGAAGGCTGTCTGGGATTAAATAATAAGTAGTCTTTTCCCAATACCTTAAGCTTTTCCAATAATTTTCTTGAATTCGTCTAAAGAACAGTTTAAACATGACAATAACTTCAGGTTGTATTACATAATTCTACAATATAACAAAAACAATGATTATCAAAATCAATTTAGCTGATACAAAATATGACTTAAACGTGCATAATAAGTTTATAAGTCAAACTGAGAACTTCCTTTTTTTAAAGCTGTTAAAAAACTGCTGAAGAGCAATCTTATAAATTTACTGGGTTGATCTTTAAAAAAAAATCTGTTGATATCGGGCATGCAAAATCAATAAGCAAAACAAGTGAATGGACTTTCTTTATTTTGTTACTCATTGAAAGATATAATTCTATTGATTTTAGTTTCATTGGTTTTATAGATTTTTGGATAAATCACATATTTCATTTATTTAAATATCTCCTTTGCAACAAAAAAAATATATAGTAGAATAAAATGTCTGCTTAATGGTTATTAAACCATTTAAGTAGTAATTATCAGCAATCAATATTTCAATAAAAAATTATTTTATGAGTAAAATCTACCTTATTAACATTAATGTCATTAATGAGACCAACGAGAAAAAAAATTTCATGAATCAATAAACAAATATTTAATTATTACGTCTTATTTATAATTATGAGAAAAAAAATTTCATGAATCAATAAACAAATATTTAATTATTACGTCTTATTTATAATTATAAGAAAAAAAATGAGAAGCTGGATTTTATTCAAGCTTCAATATTTTGAAATATATATATATATATATATTTAATTCCAAACATGAGATTAAAAAAAAATCTGACCCACACACCTATACTTTTATAAATGAAGAAATAGATATTGATGTTATAAAAAAATATATAAGTATATATTTTGTACCATGTACATAAATATAACAATAAGTAAATAATAACAAATTGTATAACAGATAGAGGGCAGTGCCTTCATAACAGCAGCAACATTAGTACCTCATACTTGTTTAATGGAATGATAACATGAGAAGAGATAAACAAACAACTTTACGATGACTTTTATCAAATATATTACTCCTATTACCAAGGCTTTATTTAAACAGAGACCACCCGCCTGATCTTCTCAATTTAATTAAATGAAATAATTTTACCATTTAAAAATTAACACACTGAAGATGTAAATTAAAACATTTTTGTAAATAATCCTTAAATTTTGAAGTAATATGTAACTCTAAAACCAGTAATTACCAAATGAACGATCATGAAAAATTACATGCCAAATTAATTTTAATTTAATAATATTATTGAATTAAAAAATTATCACAAAGATTTCTTTAGAAATCATATGTAATATCAACATTCCTTGTCGATACAAAGTCTTGAAAGCACTAAAGCAGTATAACATTACTCTATATCAGTAGTTGTCCATTCCATTCTCACTCAGCAATGTACATTACAATAAACCAAATGATTGAAACACTACATGCAAATCCAGTTAACAACTTTTCATCTGCCAGTTCTATTCATTAATCGAAAATGTTAAATATCAATTGAACAACTTTTTTCAGTTTAAAAAACTGGCACAAAACAAATTTATGGCCAAATTCAGGTGAAGAGTTAGGTTGTACTTTTTTTGGTTTATTCTTTTATACATACAAGTATAAATTGTGCAGCAATGTGTTGATACGCTGTTTTTTCCTTAACTTTATTCATTAATACGTTTTCCTTTGTTTTTCTTTTGAATTTATATTTACTTTTGATTAATTCCTTTACATATAAACTGATGATAATCATTTAGCAATCAAAATTCACATCTTGTTATGGATTTTCCTTTCTTTTTGTTTTAAACAATTCTTGAAATTTTCTCTTTTCAATCTTGTTTCAATAATTCTTCTAAATATCTCTTTATTTAAATTAATATGAACTTCATCATTTTTATTTTTTGTTATTTTTCCATTTGATGCTGCTTTAAACAAGGTTTTCTTTTAATTAGTTTTTCTTAATAGTCCTTTTTTGTTATCTATATAGTAACACATAAATCCATTCCCTAAATTTTATCTACTGATATGAATAAAATACTTATTACACAAAAGCCTAGCATTATCTAATTCAACTCAATCTAGTATAGAAACAATTTCTAATTATACAAAGACTGTGACAAACAGTTTATATTACTGCTCAGTTTCATAATTTATATTATAGAATAATAATATTGACATGTATAACAAATTTATAATTTACAGTTGAAAAAGAAAATATTACTATTAGTTCAATTATAAAATATATATTTTTAATACTAGTATATGATACATTACATTGATGATTAACACATGGAAAAATATTCTAATATCAAAATGACCTTTTGACTGGAAAGTTAAACTTGAAATTTGAATCCTGTTCACGTGAATTTTTCCACATGTGAAAAAATGTACTTTTATCATCATAAACAGTAACTGTAATCAGGCACAGCCAGTAATAACAAGAGAATAATTAAACAAAGAAACCATTAAAAAGAAGATTGAAATGGATAGCTTTAAACACTTTTCTAACTTTCTATAGGAAACTTTTTACTAAATATGAAACCCATATGAACAGATGATCCAACTCAAATAAGCCTCAAAAATAAAAACTTAAACATTTATAAAATTGTTGTTTTATCAAAACAGGAAAAAATAATGCAGACTAAACAAAAAAACCATTAGAAACCAGTACCCATACAGCTTCATCTATAGAACTTCCTATCTTATATATTAAAAAATTGGCCTGAAAACCTATCGGTCTGGACAGATCGGTCTGATTTTTTTTTTATTCTGCTCAGAATGATACACAGATATGCCATCAAGCGTTATGACTCAAAAATTGTCTGCTCTGAGAAATCCTCACTCATCCTCAATCGTGGAACTTTCCTAAGTTACTAAAAACAGGAAAACCACTTTGAAGGTCAATCAATATTTGATGACATATCTGCAAACCATTCTGAACAGAATAAAAAAAAATCAGCCTGATGGTTGGAAATAAATTTTGAGTATGCATTTTACCTGTGGTAGCAAAGAGAGGAAAACCGAGAGGACTGAAGGTAAGACATGTAAACAGAATAGATTTTAGACAATTTTTTTAAATATATAACATTACTTTGTAATATCGCTATGGAGCAGCACAGGTCCACTAGGTTTTTAGCAGATTCTTTTAAAATATATAACATTACTTTGTAACAATGACGCAGAGCAGCAAGGGGCAACTAGTGATGTTAAAGACGCTCAGGTTCTTCAGATCCCCACACCTTCATGGTAAATCTAGCAACCAACTCTATAACTGCAGAATGATAATAGAGAAGATGTCAGGAATAAGTATAAGAGATGGGTGACAAAAATGCAATCTACCAAGGAAAATCAAGGTAGTTAAAATTCTTATCCAAAACTGCTTAACACAGCCCAAAAAAATTAAATAATTGCAGAAGTAAACCACCAATAAGTTAATAAAGCTAAATATCAACATACAGTCATCCAAAAAGTCCCTACGGTCTACAAACTGATAACTTTATGGCAAATTCACATTAAAAAAAAATCTATATATATATATAAATAATTTTATTTTTAAGTGAACGGAAAGTATTCACGGTAATTTGAAACATATTCACAGTTACCTGTAGAGGAATATATAAATTTAACCAACTTTATAATCCGTAAATTTACTAGGAGGGTCAGGCAACTAAGCGATGACGATTATCAAGAGGTTTGATTGCTAGTTCTAACGATGACGTCGATAAGTATATATAGGTGTAAAAATACCGCATCCTAGTTACGAAGGTTACACCCGGCTAACCTGGCATTGAAGTATACACGCTACTGTACTACATTAACATGAAGTCATAATATAATCGCTATTATAATTAAAAATGGCTGACTTTATTTTACTGAGGAATAATTGAATATTTTCTAAACCTTAAAAAAGTAATTTAACTTACCTAAACGCAATTCTTATTTTGCGAAAATACAAACATTTTCAACAAATTTGATCAATTTTAATTTCTTTGTTAGTGTAACTTTATTCAGTGAAAATAGAAATAAATCATCTACTGCATTTTAGATTAAAAGTAATAAAACTAGATAATTTGCAAACCTCGGTAGATTTCAGAAATTCATGCACGAATTACCTTAGCGACATTAATCGGTTAAAATGTAACGGTTATAATATAAACAAAACCAGATTTTATTCAGATTTTACTGGATAAAATGGGAATCTTACCATTGTAAAAATTCCGTGAACGAGTAGTTTCCTTTTGTACTCGTTAAAACAAACTTGTAAAGAATGGAAAAAAAGAAACATCAAAAAAATTAGTGTATGCAAACATTCAGAATATAAAACTGTCAAATCTTCGATCTCATGAAAGGTCAATTTTAATAATTCAATAAAATCTACTAGTCACGAAACTATAAAACAATTTTAGAAAAATAATAAAAATGTAAGTATTGTTTTACAAAGATTCTTTACGATCAATGTATTTATTTGAAGAATTAACTTTTCATTACGTTATTAATGTCGGTAGGCTCATTTATTACACTTTTTATAATACATATATTTTTTCTTTTATGTGAGTTATTAAAATCCTGTTAATTTAGAAAACAATATTTTTTTTAATCTATTATTATTCTAGTGGTCCCTCTTTATTTGTATTGATTACAGTACACTGTTAAGGAAGATGAAATGTGGGAGTCGACAAAAAAGAAACTCGTAACGTAGCCGATTTGAATGGCGCCCGAGATGTGGAGCAATGATCTATGTCGTCTGTTGTCCTACTCTACCTTTGCATATTATTTTCGATATCATTCAGATTTTATTAAATCGCAGTAAAACTTGATAAAAATAAAATTTAATTGTTATTTATTAAAACCTAGAAATCCTAATAAGCAAAAAAAAAATTATTTACACAGTAGAAACGTTTATGCACTTAGGAAGCTTACTTACTAAAAGTGTTCCTAAAATGCAATTTTCACAATGTATAAAATAATTATCATTTCATATGATCAGTACTCGGTTCAAATTCCTACATAATCCAAATCTGTACACTAGGATTAAAAATTATATACCACGCGTAGGGATGATGGTGAACAAGAGGGGGCGAGCTGGTGACTGACAAGGGGGAAGGGAACTAGCGGTTATGGAGACATTACTTCCAGGAGACGCTCAATAATCCTGTGGAAGAAGAGAAAGAGAGAGAGCACAGAAGAATGATATATGAGAGAACCCAATCTCTGATGGAAGAACCGATGAGAAAAGATGCACTAGAAAGGATTCAAAACAAGCCACCAGGAACTGATAGCATAAGGACAGGTGATTAAAATATGGCGGTGAGACGTGTAGATGTTGAATATAGGATGACTATCAAGTATAGAAGGAGGAGAAGGTATCCCAGGAGTGGGAAGAATCCATATGCCCAATGTACAAGAAAGGAAGTCGAATGCAGGAATTCCAGAGGAATATCACTCCTATGCAGTACATATAAGGTCTTCTCTAAACTGTTGTTGCAAAAACTCCTCCCTTACATTAAGGAACACGTACGACAAGTTTAGGTGGGTTTTCGCGCAAACAGGTCTGCAGTGGATCAGATATTCGTGCTCACACAGATGGTTGTGAAGATCTGGAAATACAATAAAAAGGATGGATGCATACGACAGGGTAGACAGGAGAAAGCTTTTTGAAATTATGGAGGAAGTAGGAATATCGGATAAGTTAACTTGTCAGATTTTGCATTAAGAATTCAGTGTAAAATGAAGGTGGATGGGAAGGAAACTGGCTGTTTTGATATGGAAACTAGAGTCAAGAGTCAAGGAGATTGTACTTCCCCACCCTTTTTCACTGGAAAAGGCTGCAGCAACGGGTAGAAGTGTGTATACTGTCGCGACAGTGAAAATTCTGGCGTTTGCGGATGATGTGGTGACGGTGGAAGAGGATGAGCAGATTGAGGAGTTGGTTGAGATCCTTTTTGGGAAGGCACGGAAGGTTAGACTGCGGGTTAATCCGAAGAAGATGGAGTATATGGTGATAGCAAGGGAAGAGGGAGGTACTGATAAGCTCTTTAAGGATTGGAATCACATTAAAGAAGGTAGAAAGCTTTCACATATTTGGGAAGCATAGTGAATTGGAATAACATGGAGGAAGAGATATGGACGCGTATTAAGAGTGCCGACGGATGTTTTTACACTATGGGTAAAGCTTTGAGCTCTAGATTGCTATTGAGAACTAATAAACCTAGGGTCTACAAAACAACTGTTCGATCAGTTTTGGTGTACGGGGCAGAGACGTGGATTCAGCAAGAAAATGGCGAGGAAACTGATATAGTTTTCGTAAATAAGGTCCTAAGGAATATATTTGGGGAAGTGCAGGAAGGTGGTAAGTTCAGGTGAGCGAATAATTCAAAGATAAGGAAACTACACTGTGAAGCGGTCATAAAGAGCAGGATACAATGGCTTGGACATGTACTACGACGTAGAGGAAACATCATTAGGGAAATTTATGAATGGAAACTCCACGGTACACGCCCTTTGGGAAGACACAAACTTACACGGGGAGATGGAGTTGGAATGTTGAGTGCAGATATTGGTATGGCTGATCACAGGCAGGAATGGAGGAGGCTCTAGAGCGGGGCAATGAACAGACTTCGATTCGAAAGTTCCAGCTAGGTAAGGTAAGCGTTAAAAAGGCTTGAAAAATTGTCCTACAATTGAAACAGATTTAAAAAGTTTTGGTTTGGATATTAATATCTAAGATTGATATCATATAATATTAAAAATTGCTTTTGTCCTTTTAATCCGTGTTGATCAAGTTAGAAATAAAGGCACGATATCAAGAAAAATAATATTACATAGACCAAATATATTGTTCCGCAATATTACATTAATCAATCA
The DNA here is from genome assembly GCF_047948215.1 of Lycorma delicatula. NCBI lineage: Eukaryota > Metazoa > Arthropoda > Insecta > Hemiptera > Fulgoridae > Lycorma > Lycorma delicatula. The sequence continues at coordinate 93,884,865 of NC_134462.1, forward strand.
TCATTACTATTTATAAGAACTGACACTAACTAGGCTTTAATTAAAATTAAAATTTTTATTTACTGAGAAAATGTTATTTTTTCCTTATTTAATTCAATTTGTTCGCACTGTTTTTCCTTTAATCAATGATTTTACTTGTACTTGATCAATTAAATTTTACCATAGATAATCTTACATAAACGAAAAACAGCATTCAATTATGCGACTTCCTTCACGCATGGTAGATGTAAATTTATCATGCACGTATATAATTAAAATAGAAAAATTATTATAAAATAATAAGAACCGATACATAGAATAAAAATAGTAAATATATACAATCAATGTTAGAATTTCCTACCCTCATCATCCCTGCCTATTTTTGAATTCATATATTGCGCAGGTTGAAACACTGTTGGCGGTGCGTGCGTCGTATAATATACTGATGAAATAAGTAAGATTTAACAAACCGTGACTCGCTATTCTAGAATAAGTTACAACAATTTCTCTTAATATTACTACCGGTTTTATTTCCCATAATGCCAGTTCATTTTTCTTCGATTACATACGAATTTTAATATTTGTCAACGAATTAGAAGTAAGAAAAATTACCCGTAGTTCAATGTAACAGAATGCAGATCATTTGAGTGGAAATGAAAATATACAGTTAATATAAATTTTGTAATCCTCTCCCAGCACAAACTGGATTGTCTACTAAAGTTGTTCACCTTCTACAGTTTGATATTATGTAATACATTTAAACAATTTCATACTGCATTCGCGCGCGAAAAAAACAATCATACACACACCCACCGAATTACCTGCTAGTAAATTTCACCGAATTATACAAATAACAAGAACTTTCCAGAAGCATATCAAAATATTTATTTTAATCAGTTACACAACAAACAGCACGAAATAAAACATAAGATTGCTGCCTCGTATCCGTATTAACCCGGTATCAACAATATCATTCATGATTACATACAGTAACATGCAAATTAATCCGAACACAGGGAATTCTTTTTTAATTTCTATGTTACGGCTTCGTTGCTTAACCACACCAGTTCTTTAAGTTGTCTGTATAACGTGAGGTTATTGTTCTTTGGTTATTTTTAACAAGTTATAAGTAGTGTTTTGTGAAAATGTATTTCATTTTTTATTACAAAACATATTTTCGTATTCTTTGTTGTGTGTGTTTTGAACATATTACAGATAACTCCAAGGAAGCGTTCGAAAATTGTTTCTCTTTCTAAGCATTTTGATATGACAAAACGACAAATAGCTTCTAAATGTAGTGTTGGAACTAGAAACAGAGAATGCTATTTTAAAACAATTTAAAGAAACCGGTTCCATTTTACTTCAAAAGAAAGGCAAATGCGGCCATAAAAGAAAGACTACACAACAAAGGATCGGTTATTAGTAAGAAAAAAAATCAAAATTATCTGCCGCGGACTTTAAATAGAAAATAACAGCCAGCGGAACAGATTAACACGTGACAGCTGTTAGACGTCGACTTCTTGTAGCTGGACGGAAAGTCGGCCAGCTAAAACGCAGGTTTTAACACCGGCAATGTGCAAAAAAAAGGTTCTTGTGAGCCGTAGCACATTCTAACTGGACCAAAGAAAACTGAAAAAGTATTTTTTCTGACATCACGACTGCATTGGCTCATATCCAACTCGGTTAAACATCTCCAGACAATTTTTTTGGGGTTGTTTCAAATTTGAAGACCCTTGTTCATTACTTCTAGTAGATTGTAAGTTGAAAAGTGAACGCTGTATCACGATTCTGAAGGAAAGAGTTGTGACACAATTTCAAAACAAATTCTCGCAAGGCAAGGAAGTGTTCCAGTAAGACTTGGCGCCATGCCGTACTGCCGAAAGAATGGAAACATTTTTCGAAGGACGTAACATTAAAGTGCTCCTGTGGCCAGACAACTCCCCAAACTTAAACCCAATTGAAAACTTTTCGGCAATAGTCAAAAAAAGATTCAAAAATGAGTGTACCTAAAAAATTGACCTCATTAAAGCAATTATCGGTATGGTTTCATGATGAATAAAAAAAATGTATAGTACACTTGCTGAATCGATGCCAAATCGTGTACGTGTACGTACCAAATCGAGAAGTAATTAACAATAAAGGAGGGCGTATTAATCATTAGATATTCACAAATTATGTAGGTATGATTTTTTTCTCGAGTTACTTTTTATTAAATGACATCTTTGTTATCTGCACGCTACTGTACTTTTTAATAGGTTTTATAATCAATAAAAACAATTTAATTCGTTATTAGTTAGTCATTAGTGTAACTTTATTTTTACGGTACTTATATACTTTTCTAATCTATTCAGAGTAACCTTGATGATAAACAATTAACGACCCTCAACAAAAAAAAAAAGACATTTAAAGGTAAAATATATTCCTTAACAATTTGTTATACTATTACTTTTTTTAATAAGTAATGAATTCTAGTGGTTTTTTACTGAAAAAAAGAACTCGTACATGCATACAAATACTACCCTAAAATTAAACAACCATTATTTAATACTCTACTGTAACGTGAACGACTGCATGGAAAAAGCTGAGTTTTGCACCGCATTTAATGGTTTCAATTTATTTAAAGAAACCTTAGAAATTAGAGCAAATTATGCACAAAAGGTGATCCGTTTTTCTTCTGCGTTCGTATAATGCTCTTTCGTTGTTTCACAACTTCGTAAATAAGATTAAAAAAATGTACGATTTAGGTAGGTATATTTTAATACGAAGAGGTTTATTTACGGTTAAGATATTTTCTTCCATTCTTTATCCATTTTATCCGTAAGTATAAAAGTTGGCGACCTAGCAAGTAATGTTTTCGACTTTTGTCTACAATGCACCTTGTAGGATAAGTTGGCCCAACAATGCGTTTAATTTCTTTGGGGTATCTTTTAAGATAATTTTTTCCCTGCAATGAGCTATTTTAAATATATTACGGAGTAAATACAGTTTCATAATTCAATAAAAATGCCATGAATAAAGTTCGTGAATATAAAAATCTAACCAGTTTATATTAAAACTAGTCTTTATCTCTGTTATCTGTAAAAGAATACAGCCACCGATTGACTTCACCAGAGCTGAACAATTGTACAGATAAAAGATCTATAAAATATTCTACGCTTACGTAAAGCGAATTCTCTAAATTAAAAGTCTTAAGAATATTTATATTATTTTGTAGCTATTTTTATATTTAATACCTTAACATTATTTGATGTATCTGTACTTTAATTAATTTAGAATTTAATCACACCTTTTTTTTTTATCTTATGCTGCTCAGATCAAGGACTTACCACGGTTTCCCTTGATCCGTCCAGGCAAATGCCGGGGCATTTCCTTTTTTAACTACGAAGTAGCAGCTCATCTACTCATTCCTGATGTTATCTTTATAACGTATTATTTGCGTAAAGATCAGAGTAAATGATTATTTTAACTGAAAGTCGCTTTCTTTCAAACCTTTTTAACAACCCTTAACATTATTTGATGTATCTGTACTTTAATTAATTTAGAATTTAATCACACCTTTTTTTTTTATCTTATGCTGCTCAGATCAAGGACTTACCACGGTTTCCCTTGATCCGTCCAGGCAAATGCCGGGGCATTTCCTTTTTTAACTACGAAGTAGCAGCTCATCTACTCATTCCTGATGTTATCTTTATAACGTATTATTTGCGTAAAGATCAGAGTAAATGATTATTTTAACTGAAAGTCGCTTTCTTTCAAACCTTTTTAACAACCCATTGTTAATTGAATTTAATTTTTACGAAACTTAGTAAATAATTTCTTAAAACATGATAGCTCAGTGCAAAAAAACATCCTACCTTCGATGTCCCATAACGTTTTTAAATGCAAGATTGTTTTAAATTGAAAGTAACCGTCAGAAAAACTTGAAAAAATTCTGTTTTTAAACATATTCAAACAATTTTTTTTTAAATTAATGAAATTATGTAAAGCTGAAATTGTGGCGGCGGAAAAACAAGAGAAAAACAGTGTTCGATTCATGAATAATATCCTCTAATTTCTAAAGGCTGTATTTAAATAATTTGCAAATTCCAAGAATAACTCTCTAAAAAACAAGGTTTGTTACAAAACAGAAAAATTAAATTTTTCCTTCGAGTGATGCTAAGAAGAGATAATTGTTTAAATACAACTGAAATGAATGAACTTACTAACATAACTGATTTACAATGTTAATAAAATCAGTTGATTTTCTTTTTGCCTCCGGGACTACCATTAGATATTGCTTCAGAGGATGAAACGATATGAAAATTTTTGTAGCGGAGGTCCCAGATTGAAATCCCAGTGAGGCATGGCATTTTCACACGCTACAAAACTTTCATTTCATCTCATCCTCTGAAGCAATACCTAACGTGCTAGAGGCAAAAAAAATTGATTATATTAACATTTTTACTTTTATCAAAACTTTTTAATACTTCTTTCTTTTAAAAAACTTCATTTTCACAAACGTATCTGAACTACATATTTTAAATTAATAAAAACAACGCCACAGCAGTAATATTTTCTACATGAACAAATGGGTTTAATTTTTAATTTTCTATAGTAAACAATTTTAACGCTGATGATTTTTGCTCAACATTTCATGAAATATGTCTGTTCATCTAGAACAAATTGGTAGTACACTTTGTTCTTTTCTATTACCATTAGCTAATTTTTTATCATTAATTAAGCATTAAAAGACTTTCTCCCTTTATATTATCAATACAAAAAAAAATGTAATAATGTTAATTGCCCTGCCCAACCAAACGAAAATTTCGCTTAGTATTTAATTACAATACCAGCAACTGGTTTATTAAACAGTAATATTTTTTTTGTTCCATACATTATTCTCTTATTGTTTATCTTTTTACTTCTAAGATATTACCACCAGAGGCAATTCTGTGTTGCAAAACCACAATGTGGTTAAAAATATAACAGAAAACTAACATAAATTCTTGATTTTTGTTATCACTTTGTTTTATTACTATTATGAAATAAATGAAACATTCTTTTTTCCAATTAAGGCTAGCAATTATATGTAATTTTTATAAATTTACAGCCCGCTGTTTTCATAAATGAGCATGTATGTTTATTAAACGTATCGCTTGCATGCATCATTATTGTACATTCTATTCGTAGAATTATTTTACAGCACATAGTTTAAAAACAACATTTACAAATTAAACGATGAATGCAACAGACAGAATATTTCTACATTCATACCTCATATCTCAAAACTAAAATTTATAGGATTTTAATCTGTTGCATATTTGTAAACTGACAAAGCAACGTTTCATTTACATTATACCTGAAAATGATAATCTTGGTGCGGTATAGTCGCTTTTACTGCATGTATACGATTAGATTATGTCTTATCAGTATTATACACAACATACTACCAAAACTGTAGAATAAATATAATTTTTATATCATGAAAAATCAATTTATTCTGTAAAGTTATTTTTTAAATTCAAAACAGATGATTATTAATAAATTGTAAAACAATATTAATTTTAAAAGAAAATGTTATATAGAAAACAATTTTACAATAAAATTGTAGAAAAATACTCGCGGAAAAAAGAATTTATGTATTCTATTAACTTATACTTCAGTAAAAAATAAATTAAAAATTATGTAATAGTATTGGAAGATATCATACAAAAAATTTTGTAATGGGCTATTTATTGCAAAAATATAAATTATTACTGCCATCAGAATTACATAAATTTAGTTTCCTGTATCTCAGGTTTGGTACTTGACTTTGTCAATTAGAAATAATATGTTATGTTCAGTCTAATATTTATTACGATATTATGCAATAACATTTTTCTTTAAATTATTTCAAGTTCGATTTTCATACATTAAAAAATCTGATGTGGACATCACATGACTAATATTCTGAGGTTCTGATTCGAACCGATGTGCCTCCCCTTGTAAGGTCAAAATGTTTCATTAATTAAAATTTTATTTGGCTACAACCCTGGAACCAGTGAAAATAAGTACCACTTATATTGTTGTAAAGCCCTCAATAAGAGCTTATTACTGCAGTTAAGAAAAAGTCCAAAATCCAAATGTTTTGGATTTTGGGCTTTTTGTTCACTTTTAGTCCGGTCGATTGCAATCAAAAGGGGAGGTGCACAACTAGATGTTACAACAGTCCTAAATCCAAAATTTCAATATACTACGGCTTATCATTTTTGAGTTATGCGAGAAACATAATACGTACGTACTATACATACGTATAGTAGATCGGTACATTCCGGTGCTAAATTAAGGGGGACGGACACACAGACAAATGCCCTTTAGTAGGGTAGGATGACAATATGATAAATAAAAATTAACAGAAAGTTTAATATAAGTGAATAACAATTCTCACACGGATCCATCAAAAGATTTACAGGTAAAGAATCAAAAAATTAAGCATTACTGCTTCAAACACAAATTGAAGAAGGTAACAAAATTGCAAGATAGAGCAAGACCTAAAAGGGTCTAGCGAATTTCTATTATGTTTTGAATGTATTTCTTCTATGGATGAAAACAAACACCAAGAAAAGGAGTAAAAAGAATAACTGAAAAAACTGAGTGCAAAAAGGAAGATATAATGAGGAGAATAAAAGGGCATAGAGATCTCATCATAAAAATTCTGCAGAATTGGAACATTAACTGCCTGACACATATACCATGAGAGGGGAAAGATTAATTAAAACATGTAAGAGACAAAACAAGGTAATGAAGAGGACAGAAGTAAAAAAAACTTATAGCCAACCTAAAAGGAAATTGTTTAACTATCAAGAACTCAAAAGTTTAACCTAAGTTGAACAGATTAGAGAAGTCATGTTAATGAGAGATCTGCCTCAAAACAGATAACCATCATATTTTTTTATTATGATAAAGAAAATATGAACAAAAAAAAGAAGAAATCTGTGTATAATTATATGAAAATATTACATGTAAATTACCTTACACAGGTAAGAATTCAATACAATAATTACTAATTTTATATAATTTCTAGTAAAATCATGCAATTATTTATAACCATACTTTATTGTATTTTGCTACTATGTCATTCAAGCCAATATGAACTTTAGGAAAAACTTTCATGTGAAAAAGATGTTCAACAATTCTCAACAGTACCCAGTAAAATTATCTAATGAAGATATTTTAATTCTAATGTCACATGTTAAGGAGTTAACTAAGATTCACAAGAATATATGAAATTCCATGGGTAGAATAGACCTGTCTTAAGAGACACGTAAACAGAATTTTGTCTCATTGATGAAGCATTCAGATTTATAAAAAAAGGCGCTACTTGAAAGTGAAACTCTAAAACTGAAATAATTAATTATTACATAATGAATTAATTAGAGCTCTGGCACATTAAGCATCAAGTGGGATGAACTCACTTCCCCCTCTTTATATTGTATATATTAATTTTAAAAAAATTGTTTTTGAAATTTTTAAGCAATTTTATACTTTCTAATATCTCTAGAAGATTATTATCCCTGTAAATGTAGATTTGTGGTTTCAACACTATAAAGATTCTTCCACAAAACATCTAAGAATTGTTACTTGTAGCAAGTTATGGTTTTCATCCTAGCGAACACATTTCCAACCCAATCCTAGTGCCAACAGGCTTTAAGTGACAAATTACCAATCAACTAACTTAATTTTGTATTATTACACTCTTTCCCAGTTATTTCTGATTAATTTTTTTACTAATATCAACAAAAGTAAATGGCCAAAATGGTATATTTAGCTTTAGTAGTAGTACTTTTAAAATATTCAAATGAAAAATTTGTTTACCTTAAAAACTATAACAAACCATTGGCAACAATTATTTATTATACTTAATACACAAAAAATTGATAATTTTGTTAAACATTTTTAATTTTTTTTAAATTAATAAAATTAACCATGCAAAAAATTGAGTATCATAATTAAATGTTTTATTTATTTCTGCATTCAGGATCAAATACAAAGTGGAATTTAAATTCACTACTGGATTAAACTTATTTTTAATTGAATTTTTTTTTGTACAAGTAAATATATATTTAATTATCTGTAAATAAATGACTTCAAACAGCAATCGAAAACAAAAAGGGCAGTAAAAAAAAAAAATTACTGCAGACTTTAATCTATTTACACATAGGTAACGAATTCTAGTTTAAACATACGTAATTTCCAAATGACTTTTTAAAACAGCAGAAAATAATCGACTAACATCAGTGATCAGTGTATGGTTTTCGTTTTCTTGTCTGATCAATATATGATATGTTTCAAGTTTAACTTAAAAAAAACATTGCAAATAGTGCTAATTAATATTACACAAATTTTAACGACCTGCACAATAAAAATTGCGTCACTATGATGATATGCTAATATTTTACTACTACTATCCGCAAGGTGAAAAACTGAATTTGCTTCTGTGTGCACATAACATTAACAACTGTATGAAAAATAAAAACGGCATAATCTTGGCAAAACTGAAATTAAAGTTAACAACAGATTACAGTTCTTTAAGGGCCAATATACCGCAAAAAAGGCATCTTCGATTCGCTATTTACATACAAGCACGTGAATAATATACAAAGAATAAACTGTAAAGAAAATTAAAAGAAAAATCACAAACTATAAAATATCTACTTACACTATCAGCAACGTGGTGTGCCATTTTCTATGAAATAGCTTCTATAGAAGTAAGACAGTAAAAACCGGGCGGGTATTTATAACTGTGTAGCAGGATAATACTGCAAATGCACAATCGAACAGTAACCAACCGCGTAATTCAGGACCTAGCCTCGTGAGTATGCGACCTTGGTTAGGTTCCTAGAAAGCTTAGTCACAATTGAATTATAATTTCTTTGTACAAATTTTATAAAGAAAAGTTATGTAAAAAGCAAATGAAAAGTAATGTAGAAATTTACCTTGAAAAAATAAATCATCAAAATAAATGGTTTTATTTACTTGTTTTTTGGAAAATTCTTTCAACAAATAAATCATATGTGTACATATCCTTAAAAAACTATATTTTATATATATAAACTTACATAAAATAAATCCAAAGTGTAGATAAACGTGTATAATAATTTTTTAGACGTTAAAAGTAGCTAAAAGGTTATAAATGGAATAGCATCAATTACTCTTGCTCGAATAGATTAAGCAACCATTGTTTAGCGCGTAATCCAATTGTAGGAACAGTTCAAAATCGTATTTTAAACTGATCAGAAGTGTACTTACTTTCATAACAGAATTAAATATCAAACAAAACAGTAATAGTCGAGAAAAAGATGGCGCGTAGTTTACAACAATGTTCGATCTGTAAGTACCTAAACCATTACAACCTCAATAAAAATATTTTCACAAGCTAAAAATTAATTTATTGAATCATCTGCAGTAAAATCTAACCTGACTAATTTTTTTTTTAAACTCGTCCACAAGATGATTTAACAACCTCTTTTCAACTTTTTTAAGCCGTTTTTGTAAATCTGATGTCAGTTTCCCTTCTACAAAAATATCCACCTAACAACTTAAGCAGAGACCAATCCAAAACAACAGGTTCTACAATTTTAATGTACCACCTAAGTAAATATAATCCCAAAGTATTGAAATAATGGATTAGTTAAAAGTTTCTTAATAATCTTGTCATGCAGGCCCTTTCACTTAATATAGTTTTGAATATTTAAAGCCTTTAATTCTGCAAATAAATAAAATTGATATGATGTTATGTATGTACACACCATAACCTAATATACCCTGTAAACATAACGTAATACATCAGTTACTCTGAAAGTGACATACCATTTTCAAGAACAATGAAAACCCAATACCAAATTTGTTACGGAAAGTTTGGAAAAGTGCCTGTTGGTTTCTTCACTGACACCTGGCTACTATAATCATGGATTTATCACTGGATAAAGCCATGGTAAAGGGATTCCTTTACCATGAGTAGTTGAGTCAATTCATTTTTCTATTATGTAGGCTAAATTTATATTTATTTTTTTATTTATATATTTTAATCTATCAACCAGAATGAACTTAGTTAAATTTTGTAAAAACAAAATTATTCACTTAACACAGCCATTTTCAGGTAGTTGTATTATTTATGATGCCTGTGAATATTTTTAGTACATGATCAAGTAGTAAATTTTATGTGTATAGAGTTTCTTTAATACATGTTTTTTCTAATTATTTTGTTTGCAAATCTTATACTAATCAAGAATGTTTTGGAGTTTTTATGTTCTACATGTAAAATTTGCATTTTTTCCACATTTAGTAATTATTGGAAGTTTTTTCAACATTTGCAAATAATTTCATAGAATAGGACACATAAAATCTTACACTTTTACTTACTAAATCTTCACTGACTGATAAACCAAGTTCTCTCAAAAATTTTACACGTTAATATATTATTGAGTAAAAAAAAAATATTTATGTAAGTCCAAATTGACTGAATTTAATTTCTATGACTTCTGAGTACAAAATTTCCTTGAAATTGAAAGTTCAGCTTTAAAATCTTATGTGGTAATATATGTTATTGTACAAAGAAATTAAAAAAGGCAAACTGATACAACTATATAAAAAAAATGAGACGAAATGACATTGCACACAACATGAAAAACTATCTTATGTTTATTGTGTATAATAATGTTTTGTTAAATTTTGACATACTTTCTACTTTTGTTACTGCTGCAATGACACATCAGTGAGTACTCTAGGATAAATATTTTAACAAATATATGAACATATTCTTAAATACAATTTTCAAGGTGCAACATTGTACATATTTTCAGTAAAAAAGGTGCCAGTTTTATAAAACAATGGTTTAATCAGGTTTTGTAATTAAATAAATTTTATACATTTAAAATAAAATATTTGAAAGTGTTTTTACATGTAAGTAAAATTAATAACCACTTCAATTATTAGCATTTATTATTATTTTTGTTACCAGTTATTCATTCAGGGTTTTATCTTACTGTACGATTCATTACTCTATGTTTATTTGAATTCAATTAAATAATTGTGAAGAAAAATGTTTTGTGAAAAATTTAAGTAAATTCATTTACATATTAAATATTCCTGTTTAATTGTTATAATTTGTTTAATTATTCATAAGCAAGCGATTTGAAATACAAAATATTTATGTATGTTCATGTTTTTGAATGTGAAAATGAAGTCAAAATATTAAAGTTGTTTAAGGAATTGAAGAGCATATTAGACATTTAGAGAAGTTATGCATTTATACTTCCAACTTAAAAACAAACATTTAATTTAATAAAAATATTAATATTGTAAAAAAAGGAAATTAATAAAATAGTATTTATGTGTTTTTAAAAATGAAATAGCAACATTATGTGTTATTATTTGATAAAAAATTCAATAATTAATAACTTTACAAGTTATAACATTTAATGTATTGCACAACAGTTGCTGTTTGCTTGAAACCATTGTCAAATATTTTTAGGTGTGATTTAGTCAAAGATGATTGTATATGAAACAGAAGACCATATAACACCTTATATACCACATATATCACCTTCAGGTTACTGTAGCATTGTCAGACTTCTCATCACAAAAATTTATTTTATATTATGCCTTTAGGTTTGGTTCAGCAGGTTTATAAACTTTAACACCCACACTATTACGCCACTGATCAATCATTGTATTTTTACATGTATTGTGATTAACATATAATGAATACTTATACCATTTAAATAAGAAGAGAGTTTAATTCAAACAGCAACCAAAGCAGCTTTTTCTGTATCAACTACCTGCAGTTACAATAACAAAATATAATAAAAGTAAATGATCGGAGGACTATAATTAACTTTCATTCATGAGAATTAATTTTACTTAAGGCTCACCATTATTATTGACAGCTAATTTGATTAACTAAAGATGTGAACAGCTAAATCCTTTGGGATTTAGCAGCCAATAGCTTTTGACAATGGAGAAAGATTCAAATGTTCAATTCCTGTACTAAATTACATTTTTAGTTTAAATCTGTAACTGATTGTTGCCTTGCTTTTTATGATTGCAGCATAAATCAAGTTTTTTAATGCCTTAATTTTCTTCATAAGAGTAAAGTTATAAATCAAGGATGAATTCCTTAACGTTTTCAGGAAGTAAAACACTTCCTGAAAACTGATGCACATTGGAATCAATCAAACAATGTCAAAACTGATGCACATTGGAATCAATCAAACAATGTTGCACATTGCATAATGTAAATCGCACATTAGTAATATAATAAATTTATTGAACAACATGTTAGAGCTTGATAACTTTAAAATTATTAATAATCATTTTCAAATTAAATAAAAACTATATTTTCAAATGATCTTTTCAGTGGTAACTATGCACTCTTTCTAAATTAAGATCTTTGTCACTGTTGTTATAGTTAATTTTCTTTTTTATCTGTAGTTAAAATATTTGATCTATATATTTTGTTTTTTCATTTAATGTATTGTTTTTGTCAAATTTATACCAAAACTTAATGAGAAAACATAGTATAAATATATTATCTACCTAACAACTAATAGGATTTTTAAAATGTATACCATTAACAGTGTCACTTGTATACCAATGACACTGTTATCAGTGTTACCAGTAATTGTTGTATACCAATGACTGGCACTTGCGGTGTCATTGAAAGAGGAACTGCTAATTATTTCCAGAAGTTCCGATGTTAAAACAGTTGCCAATTAATTTGAATTTGAGTCATTTTAACATAAATATTTTTAATAATGTGTGCATTACAAGATTTCGCTGGCTTGAATCTTAACAATATACATTCAGCAATAATTAATTGCATAAAGCCTAGGAAATACTATACTATGGAGTACTATAGAGTATATACTATTGACTAAGCCAAACTCTTATCTTATTGTTAGCTAGTTCCTTTCCTTCTTAAGAAGCATACACTACTGGATAATGATATATACATTAGATGTACTAATGCATACAGAAAAAAAGTAGTACACTTTCTTTACGTAATGTGTAACAATTACATTGGTTCAAGCTGTAGCCCATTCTAAGGAAAGAGTAATAATAATAATAATAATTCTAAATTATACAACATAACTTAAAATTCTTCTTCTACATTAAAACTAACAGTAAGTTTTTATAACTAGCATGTAATGTATTGCAAACTTGTTTTGTAACTACCAGTCCTATTTTTAATTGACTATCCTCTACTGAGCACCAGAGATGAACACCCAAATGCACTGATTTTAGTGTAAATGTCTGAAAATTATTTTTTTTACTTCTGTATAATAAATTGAAATAAATTACTATGACAAAAACCAAAATTATACGTAAATATTATGGCTTCAGAAAGCATTCAAACCAAATTAAAGGAAAAAGAGAAAGTAGAATGCTTAAGAGAAATATTTATTTATTGAAAAAAATCAATGAATATATGTATATTATATATATAAATATCCTTAGCATAGATTACTTTAAATTTATCTGCCAAGTTTATTTTTCAGTATTTTATTTAAAAATTTAAGTTATGTTTTTAATAGTGATAATTTTATTTCATCCAAGATGATAAAAGGTAATAAATTTTAAAATAAACAATACTTGTAGTATAAAAGTAAAAAAAAAATTAAAAATAAATAAGTGAATTATCTGCCTTGTTTTATTTTCTTAAACTATTATGATTATTTTTCTGTTTTCTCCCTAGGTCTTTTTGAATTATTATCAATGAAAAAAATAGTTGAAAAATAATTGGTGAAAAAATGGTAGAAAAAAGCTTTACTTGTAGTGTTACGACCTGATATGTAGTCAACATGTAATATGTACAGAAGTGGCAATAACATTTACTGTAAACACTTCGGTCAGCATCAGCACTAAAGTGAATAGAAAAACTATTTTGAATAGCTTCTCTAAAGCAATATAGAAAAGTTATTTGTATAATTTTTCATTTGTTTACTATAATAGTTTTCAATCAGCTACCTCTGCATATGTATCCTCATGATCATCTTCTATTTTATGATATTTAGTCTTCATTGTATTTTTAAGTGAAATTACACAAATAAATTTAAAAAAATGAAAATAGTTCAATATTTATTGAACTGCATGGTGAAATGAAGACTTTAAAATTATTAAAACCATAAGCAACTGGTGAGAGATGAAAAGGTATATTTTTTTTTTTAAGATTGGTGCCATTAACAAGAATGATGTTAGTAACTCTACTGAAGCAGCAGCTATATAATTCTGAAGGGTTTTCTGGAAGAACAGTTTCACATTAAAAGAGTTTAATGTGAACACTGATTTATGGAATAACATTCCTCAAACTATATCAATCTTTACAAATATGTAATGGACCATGTACACTGTATTCCAGTGTATTTTCTACAATTACTGTTTTATTTAGTTTTGAACAGAACATTATTAATTCTCATGAGTAGTTATAGAAAGGAATAATAGTGTGGAGGAGCAATCTTATATACGTCTTCATGTGCAACAAGCATACACTCAGCAGATTATAAAACATTCAATTATAGATAAGAAACAAAAGTTAATAATTCAATTACTTTATACAAAATAATTATTTATCTTGATTTCAGCTATAGTGGAATGAAATTTGCAGAAATTACTAATACAAAATATAAAAGATCCACAACCATAGTAGTAAAAACAAACCATTCATACAACAATTTTTTACATATTGTTCATTGAAATAAAACTGATAACTATTGTAACTAATAATAATATTAGTATATTATTATACTAATTTATATTACTTTATAACTGTTATAATAATTCATAAATTTATCTTTTTAGAATCAATTAAAACTGTATTCTATAAATACTGTTTTTATTTTTTACATTTCAATATATTAAAGAGTGTAAGCCTACTGAATCTAAAATATTATAGAACCTTATCTAAGAAAAAAAACAGCCAATTGGAAATTTAAATTTATTTATGGTTTTGCTCTAAAATATCTTAAAAGAAAAATGTATTTTATAACTAATATGTAAAAAATTGATAACCTATTCTACACCACTCAATTCAGCTAATAAAACCAAAAATTGAAGTTCAGTGGATTTTTTGTCTAAACTACAAGAACAAAATAATAAAAAAAACATAAGAAATTTAATTGACTTATTTATTAATCTTTGGTAATAATACTTTACAATTTATCATGGTAATATTATATTAATGTATATATATATATATAGACTTGTGGAACAATATTATTATTAAATTATATATATACACACATTTAATATATTTCAATTTTTAAGGTTTTAACTAGAATATAACTAATACATAAAGTATGATAAATAAAAATAATTATGGTATATCAAATATTAATAGATATAATGCTACAAACAGAATTAAAAAATAAATGGGGTACATTGTAAATACAAATTCTCTACAAAAACTAACAAAACATATTATTAATTTTCCATACATTCACAGAAAGACTAATAATTATTAAATCTGTCTTATACTAAATAGACAAAACGATCCCTAAGTTTTTTTTTGCCTGCAACAAATTGAAACAAAACAAAAACAAAAGTGAAATAGGCACTTCTCTTACTAAAGTGGAAAACTCAGATTTTCAAAATGTCCAAATGTGTGTGTTAACCATGGTATTTAATTATTGACTAATTCTTCTGAGGATTTAGATACGAACACAGAAAATTACATAAAGTGATCAAAATCATTATTTCTTTGAAATATTAATCCATTGAAGTATTTATTTTAAAATAAATAGTTGACATTTTCTTTCTGACCTAAGAATAAGTATTTATTCTTATAATAAGTATTTATTTGTTTATCAGCATAAAGATATGTAATTTAACTTTTTTTATCCGTTTAATAAACAAATGAAAAAAAATGATAAAATAAAAAAATAAATGTTTACATGAAATGTAAAAAAATTCTATAAATGATGTTTATATATTGCAAAAATATTACTTTTAAGTATTATAAATAAATTATTTAACTGATTAAAAAAGGTTGTGGTAGGAAACTTTAATAAGAAATTACATAAAGCTTTACAACAGGCAGAATTTAGATTAATATTTTCATGGAATAACACTTCACAAATATTCATTAAGTTTAAATCCCTTGGCACAGAGTTGGAATAAGAATAAGTAATAAAAAAATAATTGAAGTAAATACCACTTAAATTGTTTTTAATTTTACAAGCTGTATTTTTTCCACAGTTTTGTCTGTTTAGTACAGAAATATTTTTATATGCATGGAATATCAACTGGGAAACACACCCATACTTATATAGATAAGATATCAGCTTGGGAACACACATTTCTCCATCTTATAGTAAATGAAAAAAATTACATATATAAAAATGAATAAATTCAAATTACTAAACAAGATAAATTCAGATATTATATGTAGAATCATTACTGTTACAAAGGAATGAAAAGTAAATTTAACTTAAAATAGAACATAGAAACCACTTATGTAGGAAGAGTAATTAACTAGTGTTTTTCTTAAGTAAAAATTATTATATAAGAATATTTTATAACAATAATACAAAATATAATGTTATATGAATCTTTGAAATTAAAATTAGCATAAGTTATTTTAAAAGTAAACAAGACTTTTGAAAAAAATATTCAATGTTTACACATTATCCATGCACTTACATGAAATAGAAATATAGTTTATGTACAGAAGAGATTCAGAAATACTACTTTTTAGTAGTGAAAAAATAAATTTCATCCTAAAAGTCATAAATTATGAACAGACAAATTATACAAGGCACATTCAGAAAATAAGTACTGTTAGGTTATTATAAAATAATTATAATTTAATTTTAAACAATTCTATTATTACAAGAAAGGTCATAACTAAAATGTTTTAATATTAATGAAAAGAAGTTTATCAGTATGGAATCAATTTCTGAATTCCTTTTTTATAAAATTATTTTGCATACATATTTTGAAGATTGTCAATGTTGCACATCTCTTTTGATGCCATCATTGCTGTTCAGTTGCTGACTAGCAATGAATCACTTCAGATGAAGAAATATAATATAATAAAGTGACATAATTTTCTCATTAGTTTATCACTCATTACATTTTCATTACAAATTTCACTGATCTATTGATGAATTTCAGCAGATTTTTTATTTCTTGAATTGAAACTAATACAGACAATATTTGGTAGTTGACCAGCCTAAAACATACAAATCAAATTGTAAAAAAAAGTTGTTGCTTCCGTATGGTGTCTGTACAGAACTGATCAAAGCAGTATTGTGACCACATTTAACAGTACTTGCTTTATAAACATGCCTTCTACATAAGTTCTTTTGTTAGCAATAAGAGTATAAGGAAAATTAAAAATATGTACAGAATTTACGATTCATTAAAGACAAAGATAAAAAACAGTCTTTAATTGAATCAACAGTTTGCAATAATAGAATATTTTATTTACAAGAAGAATGAATTTCATTGTTTTTTAATTAAGTAAAATCTCTTAATTTTCTTCTTTTTTTAAAATATTTTATAAAATATACAAATGTGTCACTTATCTATATAGAAATCAGGAAGCTACAATATGAATAAACGATAATGAACAACAAGCCCCAATTCTGAAAGAAGAGAGATATAGTGTATTCTTGTGGCTTTTAACTTTTCATAGAATAAGCAGTAAATTAAATGGATTAAAAGAAAAGTTTGAGGGTGATGTAAACATTTATGGAGGCAAAATAAAGATTTAACATATACTGATGAAGAATACTAATTCTTTTAGAGATGATTTTGTTTTGGTAAAACTAAAAAAGAATGAATGAGAATAAAAATTAAATGGCATTGATTCAATGTTAAAAGAGAAATTCTGTATGAAAGTAAATGACAAAAACGAAAAAATACAAAATATAACAGCAAACTTAAAGTAGGAAGGGTCTTTAAGAATACATAAATTATAAACATATTGGTTGTTAAAATGAGAAAATGACTAATTAATGTTTAAAAAAAGATTAATTTCTCTTTTTTTAAATTGAACTAAAACTTAACCTATTGAGTGCAAACTTGATATACCAGCCAAATGAATTGTATGCTCATGTAGTTCATAGATTTATGAACTGTCAGAAGTGGGCTAGGTTACATGGCCCAGTAGCAAAGTAAGCAGTTTAAGGTTGTTCTTTTAAGGAGTAATACTTGGAACTGAATTTCCACATTCAGACGCTGATATTACTCATACAGACAAAAATGTTTTGAGAGAAATCAGTAGTAATGTACAATAGTCTTATATAATAAATAAATTTTGTGGAATACATCAGTTATCTATCTTTTCTTGTTCTACCCCTACACTGAATCACATAGAAAAAAATTACTGGTACAGAAAATGTTGATTTATCAGTAAAATGTAATTTAACATCCATAAAAATCATTGTTATAAATGTATTAATTTTTATAAAAATGAATTTTGCATAGTTTTCAACAAACATTAAATTAAAGACTGAATGATGCAATATCATACATTATGTAAGACATTAACTGCAGTTTACACTCTTAAATTAATGTGGAACATCATGTTAACTAGGTTTTACTGTAATGGCAGTTATGATTTTTTCCTAAATTTTGTTAATATTTTTGAATCTAACAATACAATTTTTATGAATTTTAGAAAATGCCAAATTGCACAATGATACATATTTTTACATAAGATTTCAATGGTATTGTAAAGTATGTGTTCGAGTTACGGGAATATTTTAGGAAGGGTGGATTAAAATATTCAGTTTTTTTAAGATGTTTCTTTAATATCTCTGTGTTTCACGTTCTGGAAGTGTTGGCTTTAAAAATTATTATATCTGTACTGCCAAAAAGATTTTATTAAGGTTAAGAGATATGAATCAAATACTGAAAAAAATTATTTAAAAAAAGTCTCAAAATAATTGTAATATTCATCCTCTTAAATTAACAAGTCATTTGCCTTTATTAATAACAGCTTATAGCTAACAAAAAACAAATTATCTGCAAATACAATTATACCTAACACTGAAGTTTGTGTGATTATTAAATAATCATTAAAACATTAATAAATTTTTTATACAATAATATAGGGAAATGTCCATTTGTAATTTAACTATAGGTGTGTATGTATATTTCAATTATGTAGTCTCCCAATTCATGTAGATCTTTACTATGAAATGCTGATTAAATATAAAAGGGCCCATTATAAAATTAGGCTGAGCTAAAAGTTATATTTATTAATACAATTCTAGTTAGCCACTAATATTATCATTATTTAAACATATAAAAATCTGTTAGTACGAATAGGAATAGTGTAAAATAAATGTTGATTTAATATAAATAAGGTCAACTTATACAGACTAAATGATAAATCTGAAATACTTAAATTTTAAATTTCACAATTCTGTAATAATACAATTTTATTTTATTTGTATAGATACATTTTATAAGGATAAAACTGCAAGCATTACATTAAAAACATATAACATTCATTTGACCGATTTTTATTGTCGATACATTTTGTGGTTATGAACATAAGTTTCCATCCAAGTGATTAACTAAATTGTATTCACTATTACATTTCTTTCCAAGCATCATAACTCAATTACACACTTCTGGTTTAACTTAATATTAAACCTACATATATAACGTAATACATGAGTTACACAGGGCAGTTAGGCAGTTGGTTCTGAACATTTTCTTTTTTTTATTGAATTTTTCAGTTTTTATTAATCTATTCATCAGTTTTCTACAGGTAATTTTTTGTATTTTCATTAATTATTTAAAAATGCTTAAAAGTAAAGCAATTAGTCTGTAGAAATTACATAATAAAATTCATTATTTCACAGTAATTATTAAATATTTAGACTAACTTAATATTTTATTAATACAATACTTTTTTTTCATAAACAATATATATTCTACTTATCCACATATTTTTTAGTATTGTCCAGGCTTTTAGAGGAAAATCAACATATTAATTTTAAATTTTTTTAGTTATTCAAGGTGTATGTTTTTTTGTGGTAATATTATCAGAATTAATGAAGGTTTCCTTTATTTTTAATTTTTCCACCAAGAACTGTTAATAGAACTGAATAAAAGGGACTTAAAGAAAATTAGGAAACATTTCTCCTACAGAAACTAAAGATAACTTGGAAGTAGTATAAAGTATTTGAAAGTTCAAACATGAAGAGTAAGTTATAATCATGATTGAACTGTAAAAGAGATATTTTACCACAACAGATAGAATAATTCATATCTTACAACCTGCTTTTTTTTAATAATATAAACAAATTTTTCATTCTCTTTGTTAAGTACAATACTTTATATTATTTAGGTTACTGGTGTGGTAGGTTAGGTCATATTCAATCATTCAGTTGGCACCTAACATACAGATATAGGTTAAATAATATCAATAATTCTTTTACTTCCTAGGTAAATGGTTATGTATTCTTTTTAACCACCTTCTATTTTTTACTACATGAATTTTTTAACCTTCAATTATACACTCAGTAGTGTTCAATTCTGCTTTCAGGATATTTTTTTGTTATTTTTCCATATTACAGAAAAATATTATTTCAATTAAGTATATTATTTTAAAGTAGTTTCACTTATTTACTCTTTTTAAAATAAATATAATGAACTAAATTAGTATTATTACTACAAAAAAAAAAATTATTAATGTTTATTGTAATTATATATGAACTTTATACGCAAGTAATTTGCTTTTTAATTAGCTATTTAGCCATCTAAACTAATAGGTTTGTTTTCAAAGCAAATATACAATATTTTAAACATTATTTTAGAGAACATTGTTATTTCTACTTTTTCTTTAAGAAATATATTATTCCAATGCTTACTAAAACAATGAAAACATTTAAACAGCACAAAAAACAATACAAATTTATAGGGTAACTATGGAAATCATTCCATAAGTATAAAGCATATACACAAGCCTGCAATTATAATAATCATTTAACATAATCTTTCAATAATACACTAAAATAATGTAATTGAGTAGAACAAAAAAAACGTCTGTATGTTGGACTGATTATTGTTATTAATAGCAATGAGTGAACTAGAATGTCCTGGAACTGGCACTAAGATTTTCAATGCTCTTTCCACTAGCAAGAAAGGTCAATGCAATCAACTCTTTGGCTATTGCTTGTTAATGTTCCGAGACTTTCCCTACACAATTAAAATTATAAAAATAAAATGTAGAATGAATCTGTGGGATAAACAAACTAATTTTCACTGTATGGGGAACTATTTACTGGAATCAAAGCATCAAAAGTATTTAATACTTTAATACTTAAGACAAAAAAAATGTTGTCTATAAATGAAGTAATTTTTTTAAATGATTTTAAATTATGTTATTAAATAACTATATTAATTTAAGATTCCCAATTTAACAGGATTAAAAATGTAAACTGAAATTCTACAATAAAATGTTTTTAATAAGTAATAACTTATTAAAGTAAAAATATATCCTAATTTATTAAAAACAAACACACATCTATTCAATTTTATAACAATGTTATCACATTAATTAGCATTTATATACTACTTATACATAAAACATTTGATACCACCCAAACGACAATTTGCTTTATTAGAAAAACCTACACAACAATCATGATATACAGTTTATACTTAAAAATATATTTATTTAGAAAACAAAAAAAAAATACAAGATGAAATTATGACTACACTGTCAAAATTAAAAAAACCTTATAAAATTCCACAGCATGAAACTGATACATACAGCAAAATGTTTTGAATGTCTAGAAAAGAATTAATAATTTTGATAAATAAAGAAAACCACACCAAAATTTCTTAATTACCATTTCTTACATTAATATATTTAAAATATAAAGTGATTTTTTTTCTACCTTTTAAGTTCTTGAAAGATTTCAGAAAATTTGTTTTACTAAAGATGACATACAGATTATATCAATTCATTAAACTTTTTTTATAATAAAAATAAATTTATTATTAATTTCCACAATACACTCAAAGAATTACATGTACTGTGACATTAATATCTTATATATAATTCAGATAATAGTTTCATTGGCTCTTTCATTTCAGAACAAATATGAAACATTACTTACATGCCATATGACAATAAACATCTAATCAAGTACTAAAAGATTTCAGCCATCATAAAACTAAAAGATTAGTTTATTTGACAATATTTGTGCATCTTCTGTTTGTCTGATTGACTAGAAATTATTATTATTATTCAAAATAACACCATCACTTAATATAAAATTTTTGGTAGAAAGTTTAATAGAGTAATTAAACTAATTAAATGAAGAATAATTAAATGAAACCAATTAAAACAATTAATAAACGAATACTCATTTGAAAATTACATTATTATTATTTCAATATGTGATTGGTAAGTACTACAGTGATAATTTTACTAAGATAGTTTTCACTAAGAAATCAAAAATGTTATTTTATTACATTTTGAATGTTTAATTCACCAACTTGGATGTGTGCACACATACACACACACACACACACACACACACACACACACACACACACACACACACACACATACACACACACACACACACACACACACATACACATACACATACACATACACACACACACACACACACACATACACACACACACACACACATACACACACACACACACACCAACACACAAATACTAACAGCTTTTTCTTTTAAGTACCATTCTGTTTTACTAACATTACTAGCAATATTTTTCAGTAGACATCATAATTATTGATGAAATAAATTATCAAAACAGAGGTATGTATGCTGAATCTAACTAATTAATTGACAACACTTTTGGTTATTCTCCATT
Organism: Lycorma delicatula; assembly: GCF_047948215.1. Classification (NCBI taxonomy): domain Eukaryota; kingdom Metazoa; phylum Arthropoda; class Insecta; order Hemiptera; family Fulgoridae; genus Lycorma; species Lycorma delicatula. Next base: position 93,907,680 of record NC_134462.1, read on the forward strand.
ACATTTTAAGGTGCTGCAATAACCCAATTCAGCAGTCTAGGTGTTAATACATATTTAAATTAAATATTTAAATATTCAAATACATACTAGGTAAAGAACTGGCTTTGATTATTGATTTATCTTTTTTTTTGGTAATCTGTTTAATGATAAACAAAGAAATATAATAAACAGGCAATAATTAAACTCATTCACTCTATTGTATTCTATTATCACAGGCGAGTTACTTCAGGAGCTTGTTGAAAATTAACAATTCTTCGACTTTCAGTTTGACTTGCTTTATCATGTTGATAAAAATATTCACCATTAACAATTGTAAAAAAACGTCCATTTTTTTCACTTACTAATGTTGGCGATGCTGCATCTAAACATTCACAACTTAAACTAGAATCAGATAATGTTGGATACTGAGGTAAAAGTAATAATGATTCTGTTGATTTTGTAGGTTGTACATATCTTTGTTGTTGTTGTTGTTGTTGTTGTTGCTGTTGTTGCTGATGCTGTTGTGATTGTTTTCTATGTGTGCTACCGGATGAACCACTTTTAGTCGAACCTGTTGTATGGCTTTTTGTTTCACCACGATCAAAATAACCGTAACCAAAACCATAACCACCGAATGCTTTCGTTGTAAGATTATCCCATGATTTTGGTTTAACAGGACCACGTTGCGATGAAGTACTTTTAACTGAATGTTGACGTGTCGTTTGTCCATCACTCGGTGGTTCCCAGTATAAAGTATCTGTACTTAATGAAGTTGTATATGATGCAGCACTACTTTCTCCACCTCCACCACCACCACCCCCGCTAGTGGCAACACCTCCACTCGCAGCATTTCCATTAGCTGTGGTATTACCTGCACCATTTCCTCCGCCACTATTGAATTCACTTGAAGTACACGAATGTAAACTACATTGACTGACGAGGCTTAAATATCGTCCTCCACCACGACATGTTGACTGCTGTCCACCTGGAGATGTACATACCCCTCCTCCTCCACCACCACCACTGCTGTTACTACCACCATAACCTGAAGAGGATGAATTTACTTGGACAGCTCTACTACAGCATTTTTCTTTCCATTCACCTCCTAAAAAAAAAAAAATAAATAGGTAGAATGAAATACAAAGGATAGGTTTATAATTAGCCGATTTTGTATCATTGAATATACATAACATTAAACACAGATACATTTTTACAATTCGTGCAGGATTCTAAAAAAAATAAATAATATTTATTATAGCAAAACAGAATTTCTTTGTTTAATTACAACTGGATATAGAATTTTGAAGATGTTTTCTTGTTTCTGGTTATTCATATAATTCATACTATTTATTAAAAATAATTACTGTTACTATACTAAAATTTTGTTGATTCATTTTTATTTTTCTGTCTTCTGAACATAATCAAATGTTTGTCATTTAGATATAATATTCTCTCTTTTACTGTTTAGCCTCCGGAACCACCGTACAGTATCCTTTAGAGGATGAATGTACAGTCTCAGGTTGACCATTCCTGTGATTAATTGAAACCCAGCCACTAAAGGACACCAGTATCCACAATTTAGTATTAAAATCCATATAAAAGTAATTGCCTTTACTAGGATTTGAACCTTAGAACTCTCAACTTTGAAATCAGCTGATTTGTGAAAACAAGTTCACCACTAGACCAACCCAATTAACAATGGGGTAATATTAGAATTTTTAAACTGTAACTGTATTGTATTTTTTTTCAAAATGCATTACAGTAGAGGTAAATGTTAGTTTCTGCAACATTTGGTCTTGGGTTCAGTTCCTGGGAAGAATCTGGCATTTATTTATCCATCTCAAGTTTTTCATTAAAAGAAATGTAGCAGGATAAAAAAAAAAGATTAAAATTAATTTGTTAATTAAAATTTGAACTAACAATGAAAAATTTCATTTTCTGTTACTTCTTCACTGTTGGATTACCAAATAGGTCATTCAAATGATGACTAAAAAAACACAAAGTTTCAAGAAAACATTAAGGCTAAACAATAATTTACATAACTAATTATATGCAATATGAAAAAATCATTGATTTTTACAAATAATATTTCTGGCTGATTAGTAATTGTTAGCCAATATATGGTGGTGGTGGCTGTCAGCCAATAAGTAGCAATTTTCTGTTTCTTGAACTCATCTTCCTGTTCAAATGTCACATTTTTGCTATTAAATATTTAGTAAAATTAGAAACTGATATTAGTAAATATTTGAAACTGATGATGAACATAAGTAAAATAGTAATGAAAATACTAGTATAATCAGGTAAGGTTGTTAATGATATATGTGTTGTTATATTCATTAACTAAATTCTGCCAATAACTAATATGGGAAGAGTTAAGAAAAATTAATGTGTGCACACATTTCTATAAGCAATTACAACTTATTGGTTTCAATTAACCACACGTCTCAGGAACGGTCAACCTGAGACTGTACAAGACTACAGTTCATGTATATTCAAACATATATCATCCTCATTCATCCTCTGAAGTAATACCTTACAGTGGTTCTAGAGACTAAACAGAAAAAGAAAGAAAGTTAAAACATATTGAACAATTTCATTAGTAAAGAATACACAGTTACACAAAGGTACAACAAAATCACGATAGGAGGTTCCTGAAATTTATTTTTCATTGTTGCAATACAGCACATAATCTAATCAATTATTAAAGGGACTGGTTTGGCAGTAAATGCTCAACATAGTGTTCTGTCTGAGTTAATTCTCTGAATGTTTTTGATAAGTTTTTAAGCTAATACAAACAAAAAATCTTTAGAAAAATGTACAAGGATATGATATGGAGTGGTAATAAACTGACATTTATTTAGAATAGCTGTTCAAAAACTGAATTTTGCAATTTATGTAAAGAATAATTGCAATTATTATTATTCAGAGTAAAAAGAATAATTTATTCTGAATGTTATAAGAAATTAATATCAGATAGTATATCACAGTTATAATGCGTAATGAAATATTCTATACAAGTGAAGATAATTTTTTTTATCCAGATTCATCAGCACATGCTAATAGGTTATTTCATATCCACATATATCTCACATTCACATGAAATCTACAATACTTCCAGGTGGTAGAAAAAACTGGTGTATGAATAATTTGTTGAAGAAAGTTATATGCCCTTTTTTTGTGAATTCTATTTAGATTGATACCATTCAAATTTTTTTTATTATTCATTTTTTAGTCTAATGAAACCAAAATTTGGAATATCTACTTTCATCAGTCAAGCAATGTGTGTTAATGTGCACATAACTTGTACTCAAACTGCATTTCTGTAACAGATTTTTTATGTATGGCTCATTCCAAACAATCTTTGATAATCATGTTATTTTACTTTTCAGTAATTTATTTTTATTATTGTAATTAAAGACCATGTATAGACAACTAAGAGCTTAAGTAACAATATCTACTTATATAACTTCTACTATAAAATAGCTATTAATTTTAGTTTTTAAAAAAAAAAATATTAGAAGAACAGCATTAAACCTGGATTCAAACAGCTTTTATTAATGTGATTGAGTGTTAAAGTGAATAGTATTGTTTTAATGTGTAATTATTATTTTTACTATACTTGGTTTTTGCTCAGTTATAAGTAATAATTTAATAAACACTTTAATCGTACAAACTGTTTTATTTGCCATTCTGACTAGTTTCATCCTTCCTCCTAGTCCAAAAAGAATATTGAAATTAACAACAGCATATAGAACAATTCATGCGAAGACATTAAATTAGTACTTGTTCTAATACTAGTCAAGCTGGGGCATTTTCACATTTATTAATTTCTTATCAATAAAAGAAAGGAGTTAGGGGTGACTAACTCCTAATTGAGTATAGAACTGTAGTTGTCAAAGGAAGAATAAATAAATAAACATAAAAAGTATAAAATATTGAATTTCACATGTGTATATTTACCTTAATGTATATTTACTTTTACATACACACATTGGTGTTAATTGTTTATGTTCAATCATTTTGTATAATACTGATAATGGATAATCAAAGAAAGAACTAAACTAAAAAGTCTCAATTTATTGTTTTTTTTTTGTTTTTTTTTATGCTCCTTGAATCCAAAGTATACATCATAATGTATGATGTATAAAACATGCACAATAAAACTGTTATATTAAACAAATTCTGTAAATATTAAACCTATATACATAAAATAAGTTGTAAATGCATTATTGACAGAATTAAGTATAATTAACATAATAATAATAATAATAATCAAATAATGTATGTGTAAATTTAATTTCAGAAACTAATGTTATTTACTTATCAAATATTTTTAATTTATGTGCAAATATTATGAATAATACTTTTTATTTTTACATGCAAAAAAGATTAATACATTACATGCAATTGAAAATTATAAAGTGTGAAAAATAAAACATGAAAATGAGCCACATTAAACAATTCTCATATTAAATCATTTCAGTTACATCAAATAAATATAGGATAAAGTAATAATAATTTAAAAATGAAGATTAAAAAATATAAAATTCTGACCTAAAAAATAAGCTTTACTTTTAGTGGGGAACAAAAATTATAACTCTTTCTGAATAAATCAAATGAAAGCAAAACAATAATGAAATAATTAAAAAGAAAACTCATGAAAAATTATAAATATACCAATGAAAACATAAGTGAAAGCAATAAATAACATTGAATCGCTTTTTCCGAATGAATCGAACAAACCTCTACCGGAGTTGTTTGAAGAATCATTGGCAGCTGAATTGCTGTGTTTTGATTTGTGGTGGTGGCGCATACGTGATCGCCTTCGTGTCGATGGGACACAATGCGAATGACAGCATGGTGAGGCTAAATCATAAGCCTCTAAACTTGTGTTATCCTGTGGGCTTGCTTGTACACAAGGATTACAATGGTGCCCACCACCACTCTTGCTTCCTATAAATTTAATTCATCAACAATAAAATCAACTACCACACAATTAAATAACAAAATTTAAAAAAAAAACGACATTTATAATTACCATGCAGAATGAACCAAATCCATGATGAGTTTTATTTATAATACTTTTAATAAACAGTAAAAATACACACAACAAAATAAGATTAATAGAGTAGATAAGAAATAAGACATGAAATACCTGTGTTAGTAAAATAATTAAGTATTAGTTATAGATTAAAATAAATAAAAGCCAAATAAACATATTTCTCATAATTAGATGTAATTGAAAGTAAAATGAGAAGAGGAAAATGTTGCGTAACAAATAAACAGTTTGAAAAAATTTGGACCAACTGTTTCATATTACATATAAACTAAAATCTATAAACAATTTACAGAAAAACAAAATACAAACATTTATCTACGAAGAATTCTTTAAAAAAAAAGCAAATGCAATAGAGATGTCAAAAATTACCACAAAAAGCTTAAATAAATATTGGGCAGTTCTTTATGCTGCTTAATTAAAATTAAGCTGAATTGAAAAAATATAATACTTGATCAATTAAAATTAAAAAGCACTAAATCATAATAAAAGAAAAATGAATAGTTAAAAGTATGTAATAGTTAAAAGTCAAAGTTAAAAAATGCATATAGTGACTTCGAGTTTTTAGTCAACTACATTATATGTAGAAAAATCTTTATTATGAAAATTATCTTTTCCCAGAAATACCTTACAATAACTTAAAAATTTGCTAAAGAAAGTATCCCACTATATCCAAAATAAATAAAATGGATAACATAACCAAAATAAATAAATATTTTATTTTGATAGTATGGTGCGAGCTGGAATGATTACTAGGCTATGGAATACGGTTAATTACAGCTAGCACGAAGGTTATGTGACAAAAGCAGTAACTATCGTCTACTTTTAAAAAACATCAGTCTTTTCGTTCATACACATTATCCCTACCATTCAGGCTCTATCATTCTCTCTCTATCATACACTTTCTTTCTGTATCAGACTACCTCATTCTACCATTTTATGCATGCGTGTGAATTCATACACACGCACGTGCGTGCGCACCAAAAAACAAATATTGTTAATTACTGTATTATTTACTTTTTTATATTTAAAAAAAAATATCTTTTAATAAATTAAATTTTTTATAAATTATTTTTTATTAATCTATATTTTTATGTATTACATAATTTTATTTACTTAATAAAAACATAAGTTTGTCAGGGAAAGGAATGAGAAAGGTACCAATATTATTTATTTTAGAATTTCTGCATGTGGGTCGCTGTATCGTTTCATCACTGACGTTGCTATCGACATCATCCTCATCATCACAAACGATAGTGTTTTCAGTGCTGAAATTATTCGCCGATATGACAAAATTTTCAATGATGTAGACATCATTTCTCCAATAATCTTCTTCAATGTGTTCCACATGTTTGCAATTTTTACTCATCTTCTTCACAGGATTAATGGCTTCTGGTGTCTTACAAGTCTGTCAAAGACAAATCTATGGACGCATTTTTTTTTCTCAGTAATCTTTTTACTTTTGTCCAAGTGAGTTCAATGGTGTTTAACTCGCACATGTACGGTGGAAGTCTCATTACAGAATGACCATTCAATTTTAATATTTTATCGATCTTGTACTTCTTTTCACTCTGATGTTTTTTCAATTAATGAGTGTAGCCCAGATCTTCGAATGTCTTCTCTGAATGATTGATCAAAACTTCTGGATTGCTAAACAGTCAAAATTATCACAGGAAATTTCAAATTTTCACCCACAGGGAAGTCACCCAACAAATGATTCTTGGACAACTTCCCTGGTGTTGACAGTTTAGATTCTTCAGTTTCATTTTTTTCCTTCCTTATTGAGGTGATTGTACACACAGTTATTCTGGTATAGGTCCATGCACACATGTTCCTTTTTTTCAACATATTATGTTCAAGTTTTCCTAGACAAGGCTCTTTATTATAGTTATTGATTATTTTTCTATTTCCCTGGCTTCACCATGAGTCTGCCCCCTTTTTGTTTTGATTTCATTCTGTAAATTACAGCAATTAAATGATAAATTTAAATATAAAAGACCGTAATAACTATATAATAAATTTTTCCCCTAAGGACAAAGAATATAATTAGATAAAATTATAATTATAATCGGTTTTCCAACAGAAAGAAAACACAGATGCAAGCTATTCTACCGATCTGAACCACCACAATTCTCAAGCTGTGAAAGCTATTCTACCACAAGTGTCAAGCAAGTGCGAGAAGTGAATGAAATGAAAACGACCATGTATGTTCATTGTTTGATTGGTATAGAGTTATTCTTGGAATTGTTTGCTTACAAATGGCCTGCTATGATCTCCCCACCACACTAGAAACTAGCAATCATTCCAGCTCATATCAATGTATAATAATACTACATTATGTACATTAAATCAGGGTTGGAAAGTTGTCCAATAATAAAAATATCTCATATAGTCAGTGGTTTTTTCAATATTCAAAAATTTCTATAAGTCATCTTTCAGAATAGCATTCAGCTAAATTGTAACTTTCATAATGTTCTCCAAGCTCTCAAATTACAGTCCTCTAAGTTTTAATTTAAGTTTTGTGTACAACCAGAAATCATACGATATCATATTTAAGGCAAAAAAAGCTGTTTTGAAAATCTACATGTTTTTTTAAAAAGTTCTGGAGTAGGAATGAGAAATGAGTGAGGTTGTTGTCACTTACATGATTTGTTCATAGGTTTATTGCAGCAAATAGGAATAAAATAAATAACAGAGAACCTTTTAATAATAATTAACTGTTTGATCTTGTAGAGTATCTTTTCATGATTAAATTTTAAATAATTTCAATAACATCAACATTCATCACATTACACCAATTTTCAGCCATTTTTGAAATGATTATACCATTTTTTTATGTAAGTAACTTCTATAGCATAATTTCTCAATGTTTAATGAAACTTTCATATTACTTAGTTTCAATGTTAGTATCGCTGAGCTTTCAGCCAAACTTGATGCAATATATTATTCAACATCTTATGTCATTATACACAAAATAATAATACAGAACAGTATTTAATATGACAAATACAAGGTGATAGGGAGAGTGACTGACTGTAACAACAGTTACTAGATAAAAGGCGTTGTGTACACATCAATTTTAATTACAACACTGAGGTAAGTTCCACCTCTCTTGACTCCAGCTGCTTCCTAAGAAAAAAAAATGGAAACTATAAATGGTCCTTGTATAGGGGATTGTTTTAATAATTATTTGGAGCTTAATCAAAAGTTGAGCTGTTTCCAAAAAAAAAATAGAATTTTGAAAATTTTTTACATTTTAGGGACAATAGATTTTTAGACTAGGACCAAAAAATATTGAGGAATTGTCTGTCCAACTAATGAATACTAGATGTAAATGAAATTTATTGAGGAGTGTAGTAGCCTTGGGGAGAAACTGCAAAATAAATCTACCGATACAATAGGCAGTCACTATCTACTACTATTCTGAGTTCATTAATAAAATCTCAGTTTTCAATATTTTTATTATAATAAAATACTTACATATACGGAACTAAGAAACATAAGAAACTATAACAGAATTATTTCTAGATTAGTTGCAAATAGCTACAAAGTATAGAGTCATTTTATTATATATATTTTTTCCAAATGCCATTAGCTTTATCTTTGAAAAGTTTTTAAAAATTAACTATTTTAAAGACAAGTATTTAAAAAAACTAATTTTTTCTATGTAAAACTTCTCTGAAGAAGCTTTTAAAACTTCTACCTTTAAAAAAGTGTACTGAAATCGCTTTTTAAAAACTTTTCAATTTTCAAAATATGAAAAATATATAACAATTTTATTTATTATAAATTCAAATTCAAATTTTATTTGAATTTTTATTATATAAAAATTCAAACTATTAGTATTAATACATGGAACTGTTTATCAAACCACCAAATAATACTACACACAATATTGAACTAAAAGATAATTGTTAATACTACACACAATATTGAACTAAAAAGATAATTGTTAATGTTAATAAGAATGATTTACATAAAACAATTCAAAATGTATTCATCAGTATTAAATACATTATGATACAAGTAAATGACATAGTACATAAGATTACATTTAAAAAAAGAAACACAAATACAAATAATTTATATACCACTGTGAGGGATTCATATCAAAATTCATACAAAATTGTTTTTAAAAAGAAATATGAACAACACTAAAAGTATACTGTACACTGTCTGTATACTGTACATGTTTACTATCATGTAACTGTAAAATAATACGTCATTTATAAATTCTCATTATTTGACCAAATGAAAGTAAAATATATTGAGTATTCAGTAAAGAAACAACTCATGCTAATAAAATATTCCTAAATATATATACATATTTGTTGTTGGTTTAGTTCATGAGGATTGATAAACACCAGTACCATTAATATGTTGTTAAAAGTATTTGAAAACATTAAACAGTATCACATTCATCCAATAAGAACATAACATAACGTTTTAGTATCATGATTATATGTTTAAAAACAGCATTATTGTGCGTATACTTACATACATATTGTATAGTATCTTACTGGTATGGATGCCAGAAAAACATGATAAAATCTTTTTAACATATTGATAAGAGTTATATTAAAGTATTTTTAATATAAAAAGGTTTTAAATTAAGTATAGATCAGTAACTCAATTATTACATAATTTCTTTAATAATATATAAAAACCAATATCTTTTATAATTTAATTTGTATAATTTAAATGATCCACTTCAATATCAAAATAATGTGCTTGTTTTTTCTTTACTGTAATGAAGATAAGGTAATATTGCTCAAATGAAAATTCTGTTGCATAAACAGATTAAAGATGAGTCTAGTTAAAAATAAAGAATTTTTCTGAATATTTTATAAAATTCATTTATAATTTCTCTACCAAATGAACATGATTACTCATTTTATAACATAAATTAGGTCATATTACCAATATATTAGGTTACAATTCCAGCTGATTTGAGCTAAATTAATTCTGCAACCTTTAAACAAGAAATTTCATCTTATCTGGTTTAACTCAATTCATTACTCCAAATACTTCTGTTCCAAATACCACTGTTTAACAATCCAAATCTACAATTATATTCTTTACTTCCTTTCTTTAATTTCCTTACTTCATAGTACACATGCAATATTCAAAACATTCTCAGCAATGATGAGCCAGTTCTTCAAATCTACCATTTATTTCAAATTTAAAAAAAAAATTTAATCTGTAAATTTTAAAAATATTTTTTTTTATTGCATAACATCACTACTTTTTCTCCAATGATTTAAAATTCATGAGATTTAGAATTAGCTGTTAAGAAATCCCTTCTGAAGAACTACAGCGGTCCTGACTCATTATAAATAAAATACACCCTGCTCCATACACATAAGCAGGTATCACAAAGTTAAGGCATTAATATGTTTAAAAAAAAATTGAAGCTTCAGGTAGAAATTGAGGCTATTTTAAAGATGTTTAATAACGGAAAAAAGTAGGAGTTTCTTTGGTATCTGTAATTTTTTTTAATAATAATCTCTGAGCACTTAGCTAATCTTCTTAAATCAATAAAACTTCATAGATGAGTGTAATGAAATGTAATTTAAAAGATTAATAACAAATATATGTTTCTGTATAATATTTTATTATATACAAAAAATATTCACTTTCTTAATTTAATGAAATGTACTTCCTAAAGATCTTTTCAGTTACTAATCAGTTCCTTTATCTGTAGTGTTGTAGGTAAAGCTGCTGTTAGGTTACATATTCATCTTATTTTTGTGCATACAGAAGAAATCATGTTAAAAAAGAGGTAGTTTTTTGAAGTGGTTGGGAAATACTGTTATTGAATGTTTGAATAGGATAATTGATCTAAATGACATTTTTCTCAAAATAGTATGTATAATCTAATGAACATTTGAATTCATTGTTTTTAATCAATATATAGAATTTATATTCAGGGATAAATATTTTTGTAGGTGTGAAAAAATCCAAAAAGATTTTTAGGAAATATATTTCTACATATTTAGAAAGTAAATGATATTTTAATACTAAAAAAACTATCAACTTATTTTCAGATTAAGTTGAAATTGTACTTCCTTGAGATAGTTTCAGAGCTAATTACAATAAGAGCTCTTTCTTCAATAAGTTAGCTATAAAAAGATCTCCTGGAAAAACAATTTCCACATAATTTGAAAATAAATTGTATGCAATTTTTAATAATTTTTATTAATTAGATTACCAATAAAACTGAACTGAAATAAAGGAAAAGAGGCTTTACACACAACCAGTACAAAAATCAGATAGCGATAGTAAATGGTCGGTCACCACTTCATTTTAATTTATATACAGATGAAACAATTCAGGAATTGAAATACAGATTTCTGAGTGAAATATTTGTCCAAAGAAAAAAAAATACAAATTATATAAGATATTAATATAAAAATCAAAGGCAGATTATCATAAGAAGGAGCAAAAATAGAACTCTGCTAGTATCAAATATAAATCTAAGATTTTCACAATATTTTATATTTCCGCTAGGATTATGATGATTGATTTGGGTCTTATTTCTGTCATTCGTAGTAATGTCACTCTAAAATTTGTACGTTAATGGTGTTTTGGAGTACCTCCATTCTCCAAACTACTTTTAGCACTGAATCTTCTTAAGTTGGGATCGTCAAATAAATTGTGATGTTAAGCTATTAACAGAGGGAGTAGAAGGAGATTAACATCGCTATTTATTTGACAATTCGAACTTAGGAAGAGTTAGTGCTAAAAGTACTTTTGAGAATCGAGATACTCCAAAACACATCAACTAAGAATGTTAGAGTAACAATTCTAGGAATGGCAGAAAACAATACTCAAATCAATAAATCTAAGAAATATTTAAAAATATTTGTTTGGAGTATAACGGTTTATGTAGTGAAACATGGATAACTGAAAAAAAAAACAGAAATGAAAAGAATGGAAACTTTTGAAATGTGGTGTTACAGGAGAATGTTGAAAATCAGAAAGATCAATAGAATTTGAAATATTGAAATGAGGAGGTCTTAAGACGATTAAGAGAGGAGAGATATTTGAGATGAAATCTTAAAAAGAGACAAAGTAGGTGTGCCATGAACAAAAACGTTCTATAAATCTGGTGATAGAGGGACATGAAGATAAAAACTGTGTAGAAATACAAAAATTGGAATGTATAAAATAAAACATAAAAACAATGTTAATATGCAGAGATTAAAAGATTAGCTCGGAATAGAAGAATAGCATCAGACCAGTCAAATGACTGATGAATTTAAAAAAATCACATTTCATCATGCCAATCAAAGAATACATGATTTTCCATTGATTAAAAGTTTTACTCCACAATATTATTATTTTTCTCTTTACATTAAAAAGTAGTTGATACTTCTGAAAAATTATGCAGTTTAACTTGGAAATAAAGCATTAGAATGTACTCCACATACTCGTAAATCTGAAAGCTAAACCATTTTTTCCAGGTATCTATCTCTATATTGAGTTATGTATAATGTAAAAGATTAAAGTTGAAAATCCATTATATACTGACATAACAGACAACTAACATGATTTATCAACACCACTCTCTACCACAACCTATGAAAATAAAAATAGATAAAACACATAAATTATTATAAGTTTAATTTAAATAATTTTAAAATTATGATTCAAATCTACATACAAATAGTAGTAATAAATGTACAGTATTAAGTTAATAATATAAACAAACATATTACATCACCAAAATGAAAGTGATCAACAAACAATGTAACATAAATGGCATAAGTCATGCAACAATATACTTCAACATTAACAGATTTGATGATGATTTTGGACAGATAAGAGTTAATTTAATAAATTTTATGAATTATTGGAGAATTTTTTTAATATTATAAAATATGTTAAACAAGACAGTTATGCTATAGTAATTATCTAAATTATGATTATTTATGCTTTGTTAAATTAAGCCTTTGGAAAAGAATGCAATAAACTGAATTTGGCCTAAGGAATAAACAGACATTTTAGATGGCTTATTTTAAAAAAAAAAAAAAGATGTTAGTAATAAATGTTATTAAACAGAATATGACAGAAGAATAACATTCAAAATTTAAATGTGTGATGTTTTAAGTAAAACACCATAAACTAAAACACTATCAAAATAAACTAAACCTAATTACATAATTCACAAAGTGATTGCTTAATATTCTAATTATTTTAACATTTAAATTTTAATGTAAGAAGTAATCACTAATTAGACAGAATTACTAGCAAGAACCACCAACCTGCTGTAATACAAATTTAGAGATCTTATGTGGTGTTACATATTTAGTAATAGGTACATATACATTCAGGCAACATTTTTTTTATGTAAACAAGTTTAACAAAACTTGTATGCGTTAGGAATAATTATCAGGCATTCTCATACTTTTCCTGAAATTATCATATTTCCCCTACAGCAAACAATAGAACTTTACTTTTATTAGCATTCATGAATATATTGATTCTAACATTTTCAAAATTTATTTGTTACTATTTCACTGTTTAAATCTTCCGATTATTAGACAATTTACTGAAATCAGCCCCTAGATAAAAAAGAATGAACTGAGACTACAGCTGCAATGTCAAGCACAGCATACAATTCTAAACAGCAAAACTTTAAAATTTGTATTAAATCTGTTTTTATAAATAGTCATTAAATATGCTATCAGAATAACATAATAAGTTTTTAACAACAGAGAAGAAACAAAGAATACAATAAACTAGGTTAAAAGGATACTGAAAGAAAATATGACTAAGAGTATACACACAAGAGCAAAGATTAAATATGAATAACTAAATGTGAATTTCTATTTTTAAATGATTGTCAGTAATTATAAAGGAATTAGAAAAACCAAAATAAAATACTGCAATGAAGTAATAAAAAAAATGTTTATAAAATATAAAACTGAAACAGAAAACAAATGTCCAATCTAGCTATGAATAGTCCAAGTAGGAAACAAATGTGTTGGTAATATAACTTAAAATATGCAAAACTTGCCAACTGAGTTATGATAAATCACAAAATAAAATTAACTTTTATTAAACAGATTAATATAAGAAAAAATAGGTGGCTATTTGGTACACTGGTTAACATGCGGCTCTGGCTCACTGATCTTGGTTCAATTTCTGGCAAATTTCAGACATTTGTTTCACTGATCATTTTATTCTTGTTGAAATAGGATCCTATTGTCTCAGCTACCAGGTAAAATACATGTGTGTCACTGAAGATTATAAATAAAATGATAGAAATAGAAATTAACACAAAAATTCATTATTATAAAAAATTTGGCACTAATGTCAAGTTTGACCACTTCTTGGTGGCTAAAGACTAGCTAAACATGCCCAATCCAACAGAAGTATTACATGTTCAGCCCTGATAGTGAATCTGATGTAGGCTGATTAAAGATAACCTTTTCTTTCTTTTTGTACAGCTGAGAGCTAGGTTGATGTATTTTTTGAGCTTTCAGTTTTTTATTTTATGATCATTTTTATAGAATTTTTTTTAACGAAGGACATTTTAATAACAGAAATGCACCTTTAGTTTTCTAATTTTTACTTTGTAATGATTTTTCATTCTTATTTATTTTAATGTGATAAATTGTTCAACAATTACATCTCATCCTAATGTGTTACAAGTAGGAGGTCATATTGCCAAAACTGGCAATGCCAATGTATGCTTCAAATGCTAATGTATGCATAAAACAAGGGTATTTGGGTTGATCTATATCAGAAATCAGTGTTTCAATGCTTTTTACTTTATAAATGTACTTTTTTTTTTGTCTTCAGTCATTTGACTGGTTTGATGCAGCTCTCCAAAATTCCCTATCTAGTACTAGTCTTTTCATTTCAGTATACCCTCTACATCCTACATCCCTAACAATTTGTTTTACATATTCCAAATGTGGCCTGCCTACACAATTTTTCCTTCTACCTGTCCTTCCAATATTAAAGCAACTATTCCAGGATGCCTTAGTATGTGGCCTATAAGTCTGTCTCTTCTTTTAACTATATTTTTCCAAATGCTTCTTTCTTCATCTATTTGTCGCAATACCTCTTCATTTGTCACTTTATCCACCCATCTGATTTTTAACATTCTCCTATAGCACCACATTTCAAAAGCTTCTAATCTTTTCTTCTCAGATACTCCGATTGTCCAAGTTTCACTTCCATAAAAAGCGACACTCCAAACATATACTTTCAAAAATCTTTTCCTGACATTTAAATTCATTTTTGGTGTAAACAAATTATATTTCTTACTGAAGGCTCGTTTTGCTTGTGTTATTCGGCATTTTATATCGCTCCTGCTTCGTCCATCTTTAGTAATTCTACTTCCCAAATAACAAAATTCTTCTACCTCCATAATCTTTTCTCCTCCTATTTTCACATTCAGTGGTTCATCTTTGTTATTCTACTACATTTCATTACTTTTGTTTTGTTCTTGTTTATTTTCATGCGATAGTTCTTGCGTAGGACTTCATCTATGCCGTTCATTGTTTCTTCTAAATCCTTTTTACTCTCGGCTAGAATTACTACATCAGCAAATTGTAGCATCTTTATCTTTTCACGTTGTACTGTTACTCCATATCTAAATTGTTCTTTAACATTATTTACTGCTAGTTCCATGTAGAGATTAAAAAGTAACGGAGATAGGGAACATCCTTGTCGGACTCCCTTTCTTATTACGGCTTCTTTCTTATGTTCTTCAATTATTACTGTTGCTATTTGGTTCCTGTACATGTTAGCAATTGTTCTTCTATCTCTGTATTTGAACCCTAATTTTTTTTAAATGCTGAACATTTTATTCCAGTCTACGTTATCGAATGCCTTTTCTAGGTCTATAAACACCAAGTATGTTGGTTTGTTTTTCTTTAATCTTCCTTCTACTATTAATCTGAGGCGTAAAATTGCTTCCCTTGTCCCTAAATTTTTCCTGAAACCAAATTGATCTTCTCCTAACACTTCTTCCACTCTCCTCTCAGTTCTTCTGTATAGAATTCTAGTTAAGATTTTTGATGCATGACTAGTTAAACTAATTGTTCTGTATTCTTCCCATTTATCTGACCCTGCTTTCTTTGGTATCATGACTATAACACTTTTTTTGAAGTCTGTTGGAAATTCCCCTTTTTCATAAATATTACACACCAGTTTGTATAATCTATCAATCGCTTCCTCACCTGCACTGCGCAGTAATTCTACAGGTATTCCGTCTATTCCAGGAGCCTTTCTGCCATTTAAATCTTTTAATGCTCTCTTAAATTCAGATCTCAGTATTGTTTCTCCCATTTCATCCTCCTCAACTTCCTCTTCTTCCTCTATAACACCATTTTCTAATTCATTTCCTCCGTATAACTCTTCAATATATTCCACCCATCTATCGACTTTACCTTTCGTATTATATATTGGTGTACCATCTTCGTTTAACACATTATTAGATTTTAATTTATGTACCCCAAAATTTTCCTTAACTTTCCTGTATGCTCCGTCTATTTTACCAATGTTCATTTCTCTTTCCTCTTCTGAACACTTTTCTTTAATCCACTCTTCTTTTGCCAGTTTGCACTTCCTGTTTATAGCATTTGTTAATTGCTGATAGTTCCTTTTACTTTCTTCATCACTAGCATTCTTATATTTTCTACGTTCATCCATCAGCTGCAATATATCGTCTGAAACCCAAGGTTTTCTACCAGTTCTCTTTATTCCGCCTAAGTTTGCTTCTGCTGATTTAAGAATTTCCTTTTTAACATTCTCCCATTCTTCTACATTTTCTACCTTATCTTTTTTACTCAGACCTCTTGCGATGTCCTCCTCAAAAATCTTCTTTACCTCCTCTTCCTCAAGCTTCTCTAAATTCCACCGATTCGTCTGACACCTTTTCTTCAGGTTTTTAAACCCCAATCTACATTTCATTATCGCCAAATTATGGTCGCTATCAATGTCTGCTCCAGGGTAAGTTTTGCAGTCAACGAGTTGATTTCTAAATCTTTGCTTAATCATGATATAATCTATCTGATACCTTGCAGTATCGCCTGGCGTTTTCCAAGTGTATATTCTTCTATTATGATTTTTAAATTGGGTGTTGGCAATTACTAAATTATACTTCATGCAAAACTCTATAAGTCGGTCCCCTCTTTCATTCCTTTTGCCCAGCCAGTATTCACCAACTATATTTACTTCCTTGCCTTTTCCAATGCTTGCATTCCAATCTCCAACTATTATTAAATTTTCATCTCCTTTTACGTGTTTAATTGCTTCATCAATCTCTTTGTATACACACTCTACTTCATCATCATCATGGGCGCTTGTAGGCATATAGACGTTAACAATCGTCGGTTTAGGTTTTGATTTTATCCTTATTACAACGATTCTATCACTATGCGTTTTGAAATGTACTTATTTATTAATTTTTTTAATACAATACACAAAATACATCATTTTATAAATTCGGGTTTAAATTTATTAATCATTCATCTCATCCTCTGAAGTAATACTTAACTGTGGACTCGGACGTTAAACAAAAAAAAAAGTAGGCAATAAGACCTAAAGTTTTTTTTTATAGTTTAAGTTTAGTTATTTTATTTCTAAATGAAAAATCAAATATGATCAAAAAATTGTTCTTCTTCCTAAATGTTAAGCAAAAAAAAAAAAATATTTATAATGTTCCCTCCTCACTTTACCTCCTCTACACATTTTTTACAATTGAACTATTTCTGACCACCATGGTAGAGTGACAGTGTCTCTGACTTTTATTTAATACCTTTTATTTAAAAGATTCTGGGGGTTGAATCGTAATCAGGCTTGGCATTTTTCACTCTTGTATTACAAAATTTCACCTAAAATTAGGTAACTGTAATTGGGCATGTACGAACAACCTTTTAATTACAAATGGATTTCTTTAATATAATTAAAACAGTTTATTTAAAGGAAGAGTCTAATAATGAAATCTTTGAAAACTTGATTTTTCTTAAATCATTTATTCTTTCGACTGAAAATATTATTACTTAACTATTGAATAATAATTTTCTTGAGCCTGCATCGTTATTTAATTATGATCAAACTTCCATAGGATTAGAATACTATTATGCAAAAAGTTTTGCTAAATTCCATGACTTTTTCAACCATTATAACTACTAGCAATTTGTTTCACAAAATGATGCAGCAGATATACCGGTAAATGTGAATTTAGCATGTACAAGTAATACCTCAGTAGTTTAGGCTGAATCATTCTGTCATTCCCACGTGCAAATGCAATTATTGCTTTATGCATATAATACTGTACCTTAAGCTATCAATTGCCTGGCACCATGACATGCCAATAAGCAATTAAACATTTAGTTGAGTCTTTGTTTAATGTTTATAATGATAATATCATTTGTAATGCTTCACACAATTATTCAGTTCACTGAAAGAGAGTATTTCAATTTATGTCATCGTATTACTCTGTATGGTAAGATATTTTTATATTTCATTTTTATAACAGTTTTATTCAGTGTTACTTTCATTAGTTTTATTTACCTTGTGTTTTTGTGCCAATTGGGTTTTAACAATGATCACTTCAATATAAAAAGTGTCTTGAAACATAAACCAGGAAAACCCTTATCTAGCTCCAAAAAAAAGCTGACAACTGTGGATTATTTTTGATGTACAGCTTACATAAACAACTTAATTTGAAATATCATTTTATTTAAATATAACATCTTTTTGTTTATTTAATTCAATAATTCTAACTAAAGCGTGCATGCTTAATATATTTAATTCGTGCAGGTGTGGTGGTACCAGCAGCAACGGTTGGCACAAAATAAACTAACGTAATTTCACTTGTGTGCTCAACAGACTGGTGTAGCCACGAGGTTTAGCACACCAGGTACTGAGTCGACCAGGCGATCGAGTCCAAGACCCAGCCAGACTGAGTTACTTTGTTACATTTTAAATATTATTCATTTGTTTAATTCTACTGCTCACTTCTTATGTCACAACATAGCAGTAGTTTAGAGCATTTTTTGAGGTGGAGTGCAATTTTGCAAATATTGTTATTTTTTAATTGTTAACAAATGTGCATAAGAAAAATATGACCTTAATCAGGCAAAATCTCAAGATACTGAAGATGATCTTGCTCTACAGCCTTACCCCCTTGACCTTTTAAGTTGAAAATTTAATGGCATCAATGCTCCACAAATAAAAGTAGTAATCTGACCAAGTTTAGTCAAAATTGATCCTGTAATTCTTGAGGTATAAGGTGATTTAGAGTGTTACATGAAAACACACACACACACACACACACACACACATGCCATCTGAAAAATTTCCATCTGGTTTTTTGGGTTCCTTAGGTATCATAATGTAAAGATCTGGTGAAAACCACATATGTCCAAATTGGACTAATTACAATACTTTCCCTTCTAAAGCTGTAGCTCTGCTATAGCACTAGCTAGATGGGAAAGTTAAAAGCAATGTATATGTAATCTTAAAACAAGATAACCCTGAAAGGCAGAGACATTGCTTGGAAATCAAGTAGTGTAACAGTCATTAGCAAAACGAACAATTTTTAATATAATAAAAAAAAACACTAACTTGATGGTAAATATGTTAGTCCAAAACTTACTCAAAAACATGTGAAAATAACTGAAAAGTCGGGATTACTAAAACCGCAATCAGAAAAAAGTTCATTTATATTATTTCAATAACAAGCTTCCTAACATGAACAAAATATTAAATGCTGTGAATACAGATTCTGAACTGCCAATTTTTCTAGAAGTACATTATGTTTTAAATTCAATGAATTTTTGTTTCATGTCCAGAAAAAATGATTCTTTATTGACTGAACATGAATATACTATTTCATGGTGTAGGGAATATTTAAGAGAAATTAAGCAGTTTTGTAAAGAGGGTAAGACAATTCATTACCTAGATGAAACTTGGGTTAATGTGTACAGGAAAAGGTACGGGTGGATAAATTAGTAAAGAGTGCAAAAGATGCTTTTGTGAAAGCATTAAGGTGAAAATCCCAGCTGGAAAAGGTAAGTTTAATATTAATGCACATAAGAAGTGAAAATGGGTCTTTGAACAATGGTTTATGAGTATTCTAGATATTCCCAAGAGTATCACAATGAAATGAATGGTAACAATTTTATGCAGTGGTTAAAAAAATTGTTGATGAAGGATTCATCATAGTAATGGATAATACGCTTTACCATTGCCAAAAAACTGAAAAAAATCCAAACGCTTTGACCTGAAAATCAGAAATTACGAAATGATAACTGCATACACCAAAGAGATGTCAGTTAAACAAAAATATATTCATTATTAAGTAGATGAAATCACAAATTAAAAAATTTTGTTGTGTTGTGTTGCGGCTTGCTCTATACTATTGCAATTTTAACCAGACAGAATTGATATGGACACAAGTCAAAGGCTACATTGGGAGTAATAACCCACATTAAGTAATACAATATTAAGTTATGTGATGTAAAAAATTTATTGATAGTAGATGCAAATACTTAGAAAAATTTCATTCTACATGTTATTAGAGAAGAAAAAATCAGGGGAAGTGAGCAGAAAGTTTGTGTGAAAATAATATTGAAGATATAATGATAAATTTGGGAAACGATGACAATAGTCCCACAGACAGTAAGCTTATCGGAAATTGTAGAAATACATTGAGGTAACAAATATTTTTTTCGGTTTTACTTGAAATTTTAATATGGTGGTAATGTACTTTATTTCTAAAATTTTTATTTTTAAGGTAAATTTATTTTATCTCAATTTTCTAATTTTTTTATTACATTTTATTTTTTCTTCATTTTTACATAGAGACACTACTTCTTAAGTAAAGAGAAGTGTCTTTTTCTCTCAGACGGATTGTGCTAAATTAAAATCATCATAATGTCATATTTTGGTTTGCTATACGCGCTCATGAAATAAATTGTAACTTTAAATCCTAAAGATATGAGTAAAAACAATTTTTTGTCCCTTAAACTAGATGAAGTAGATTTAGTAATGGTAAAAAACATATAAAGCATTTTAAAAAATCAACACTAAAATATTTTTAAGATTAAAATATTTTTTTCTCTTAAAGGGAGAAAGGAAAATTCATATAATGTTAATCATCATGCATTACTAAATAATATTCAACTGAAAGTCTGTGTAAATATATTTTGGAAGGAAATTAGACAATGAAAATGTGTTATTATATTTGATATTCAAAAGAGAAGATTACCTTTAAATTTTGATTACAATGAATGAAATATAAAGAATCAAAATGATAAAACAGGCTAGCATAATAGAGAACTTAAATAAAATGAAGACACAAAAACTCACACATTTAGTTACAGCTATGATGGCAACCATATTAAAAATTTCAGTTATATTTCCAGAAAGTTATAAAGTTGAAAAAGAATGTCAACAGAAGTAAAAATTTGATTATTATTTCCTGCTTTTGTTTTTAACAATAGAGATTGACAAACTAGAATTTCCCAAAGAATGTAATAATAAGTTACAACAAATTTAAAGTGATGTTGACAATCAACTCTAAAGGTATATAATTGATAATTAATTAAGTGAATAGAAACAGTTTAAGCAGAAACATTATTTTGTAATGAATATAAACTTGAAAAATTTAAATAAGAGGAAATTATGTACAGAAAAAACATATCCCATATAACTGACTCAGACCGAGGAGAAAAAAAATTCTCAATCAACATATCAATGGCTTTACCTTAAATTTTACAGATGTCAACTACAAAATTTGAAATTTATTATAGTTAATCTAAAGTTAACCTTTTTTTAACTTGTTTCCAATAGGTTAATGTATACAACTTTATTAAATGTTTTTGAATTAATATTTCTGCAATGTTGTTTTCTATCAAAAATTATTTTATTTTGTTGTTTCTTCACAAAATTCTTTAAATAACTAACACATTACATTGACAATACTACACAAGTAATTTCACTACATAAAAATTATTTAACAGTAGGAATAAAAAATTTAAGTATCTGAAATCGTGTCAGAGTTAGGCTCAGATTTTATTAATTACAACTACTTATCCTTTGTTTTAGTAAAAGAGATTTAATTTAATTCATTTTGTAGTTTCCGAAATGGTGTTTTACTTAAGCACCACAGCTGTATGTACAAATGTACAGAAACAATGAATAACATGAAATTGTACATAGATTGTTGTTAGAAAAATTTAATAATAATGTTAAATTTGTTTTTTAATAAAAAATAATTAATATTTATTAATTTTATTCTGACCTACATGACTTATGGCAGTTGTATATTGCTGTTGATAATCATTAATTAAATTTGTGTTTCAGCCTCCGTAAATGTTTGTTGTTTCCAGTAAGTATCACTAGAATGCAGCAGTGACGTTGATTTATTGCTGTTCCACCCACCTTTACTTTTGTGGGATGATGATGAAGAAACGCCATTAGCTTGATGGTAACCACGACTCATCTCTGTCGGTAAACCACTGCTACTTGTTCTTCTGCTTTCTACATATTGTTGCTGTCCTTGTCTTTGGCGTGATGAACCTTCTCTACTGGCTGCTCTCACCCTTTCGCTACCAGATGAATAATTACTGTAAAACAACAATATTTAACTGCATTTTATAATAAAGAAATGATAAAAAAATTAGGCATGTAGAATAGTACTTACAAACTAAAACTGCAGTCTTATCTCATAGCTTAACTATTAATATGAGAAGGCAGTGAATAATGTATGAATATGAACAGTATAATAATATGAACATGAATAATATATTATTAACAAATTATAATAAACACTCAAATTCACCTCCATCAGTTGTGAAGACTAGATTTTCTTCAATACTTCAGATATCATTAATTAATAAAAAATTCATATTTTTCAGTACGTGACTGTGGTTTTATTGGAATGGTTTTATATAAAATAAAATCAATGATACCAGATGTATTTATTATGTCAATGTATTTTATTAATAAAGTAAATTAAGATAGGTAATCAAAATCTAACACAATTAAAGATAAACATAACATAATAATTCAAATTAACATAATTCTTGAACATGTTATATATAAAAAAAAAAACCACCAACAATAACATCAGCTGATAATAAGATGAGATCAGCTCTATCAATCATTAAAAATGATTGTAAAAGTGACTGAAAACACTATGAAATGAGTTTTGAAAATGTTATATTTATTAAATGTAGAGCAGTTCTTAATTAAAAAATTTAATAGTTTTAAATAATTCTAAAAATTAACTCTTTTACTACAATGTATGTTTTTGTACAGTCCTGAATGTTACTGTTTGAAGCCTAAGTTTGAATTAATTTGTATTAATCAAATACAAGTATAATTATTGTTACTATCAATATAATTTGTAACTATCAATATAACTTTTATATTTCTGAAATGAAGTCATTTTTCAATAGAAAATAAATTGATTGCATTCATAAAATAAGCACTGCAGTTATAAAGAACAATGAATTCATAGTAGAGTATAATTGTTGCCATATAACAAATACAGTATTTTCAAATCAAATTATACTCTATTTCTAGGAACAACTCAATTTTTTAATGAAGTGTCCCTTATAAATCAATATCTGAATAATGTATCACCTGAGACAACTATTCTTCCTTTTCCTTATTACCCACATACTGTGTTACCTACAAATTTTTATTAATCCAGTAAAACTGAAAACATGTGCTACAAACCTTTTGATAACAAAAATTAATACATATAAATCTTAATATTTATAATTTCCATTGTTATTGCATGAAGTATTTTCCTACTTTAATTTAATTCTAGAGAATAAAAGTATGGAATAAATATTTAAATAAATACTACTATTAGAAGGTTAAGTTTTGTTGTTTTTTCTTTCTTTTTTCTTGTATAATTTTTTATTTTAATAACTACTCCAACTGTCATTCAGACAGGGTAATACCTTTGTTTTTTCCACATAAAATAATTTCACTAAAATTATGTTTCATCTGAATTATATGTTATTATTTCCTGCTTTTGTTTTTAAGTTTTCATAAATTTTCTTTCCTAAATAAAGAAAAAAGGAAGCATTTTCAATTAATTTTATCACTATATAAATCATATTATGCTGTTCATGTAGAAATTTATTTATAGTAATATTTTATACACTAAAATTTATTTATTTTATGTTATTAAAAAGGGATTTCTTTATATTTATTAGTTTTTGTATGTTTGATGGCATTGTTATGATTTTTTCTAATTGATGAAATAAATATAATTATTATTTAATTATTGTAAAATCAGAAAAAACATGTTTCAATAAAAATAACTGTTGTCGAATAAGCTGCTTAAACAATCATAGTTGTAGTGTTCAAAATAAATCAAACTTCCAACACGTTACATAATGACTGAACAGATTATTTTTGTTAAGATCAGAAATAAATAAACTGTAATCCAGTGCCTTACTACACCTAGAGAGCTTTTCTATATATATATATATATTTCTATATATCTATATATATATATACATACACTACAGTGGTACAGAATGAGAAACACCAACCTATAGATTTAAAGACCTCAAAAACAGTAGAAAATCATGACCATGTAAGTTGTACTGGCAAAAACAAAATATATAAAAACATTAATTTAACACAAGGTAATGTAAAATTAGATTATGAAAGAGGCAAACCAAAACTGAATTTAACAGAAATACAAACATTTACAACAATGAAGCTCTAACAAATTTTATTGTTAGTTGATATAAGATTTTATTTTATTGTTGTCAGAGATATCTGCATTGAATATGTTAAACACTAACATATTAATACTTATAGATGTACACCTTTTTAAATAATTTTAAGAAGAACCAAAAACCAAAAATTTACATTGTAGATTACAGATTATATATAATACTTTTTCAACCACAAGAGCTATCCTTTACAACAATAAAAAAAACTGCGGTAGTTAAATAAAATATTCTATACATGTTATGGTATTGGTTTGTTTTTATAGCTGGCATTTTTATCTTATTTCATATAAATTCATCAATATTATTAGATTCTTGGGAGCAATTATTGTTAAAGAATAACTGTAATAAACATATACAAACAGTAAAACTTACCTCTGCCAACTAACAAGATATTCTCCTGAGCTATTTGGAGTTCCTGCTGACTGTAATAGGTAAGATCTACTATGGGGATCGATATATTGATATGGTGGATATAATAAAAACTGTGGTGGTGCTCTAGCAACATCTTCTGTTGATACAGTAGGCCTACAATAAGCAATATCACCTGCAATGATAATAAATTGAACAATGTGCATAAGAATAAAACAACTTCATTATAAAATGAATTTGTCAAAGAATATATTAGTCAAAATTCACTGCTAATGACATAGTTGATAGGAAAAAAATTGTGTACAGTGAAACATCGTTTATCCAGATTGATCTTGCAGTGCCAAATCCAGATAAATGGAAAAATAAACAAGGTTCACTGTAAGTACTAGACATTATTGTTGAATGGGTTACATAACAAAAAGACAAAAATATAAAAACATATATGTATCTCAGTAAAAAATTAAAAAAGATATTCAGAACATACATTTTTTTGTTTGTTTTCAGTCATTTGACTGGTTTGATGCAGCTCTCCAAAATTCCCTATCTAGTGCCAATCGTTTCGTTTCAGTATACCCCCTTACATACTACATCCCTAACAATTTGTTTTACATATTCCAAACGTTGCCTACCTGCACAATTTTTCCCAACTACATGCAACTCCAACATTAAAGCGACTGTTCCAAGATGCCTTAATATGTGGCTTATAAGTCTGTCTCTTCTTTTAACTATATTTTTCCAAATGTTTCCCTCTTTATCAATTTGCCACAACACCTCTTCATTTATCACTTTAACCACGCATCTGATTTTTAACATTGTCCTATAGCACCACATTTCAAAATCTTCTAAACATATAAGCATATAGATATTAACAATCGTTGTTAGCTTAGTTTTGATTTTATCCTTATTACAATGAGTCTATCGCTATGCATTTTGAAAAATTCTACTCTCTTTCCTATCTTGTTCATTACCTACTCCTGCCTGCCCTTTATTTGAAGCTGAGTTAATTATTCTAAAATCACCTGACCAAAAGTCGTTTAATTCTTCCCACTGAACCTCCCTAATTCCTACTACATCTACATTTAACCTATCCATTTCTCTATTTAAATTTTCTAACCTACCAACCTTTTTTAGACTTCTAACATTCCATGCTCCAACTCGTAGAATGTTATATTTTAATTTTCTGGTGACCTCTTCCTCAGTAGTTCCCACCCAGAGATCCGAACAGGGGACAAATTTACCTCCAGAATATTTTATAAAGAAAGGCGCCTCCATCTTTTTTAGATGAAAATGCAGGGAGCTACACTTTCTTGGAAAAAACAGCTGTAGTTTTCTACTGCTTTCAGTTGCACAGTACTCAGAAGATTGAGTGATGTTGGTATGGGCGTTTAAGTCCTCTTGACCTATGCCCTTAACAATTACTGAAAGAGCAGCTGCCCTCTTTCAGGAATCATTTCTCAGTCTGGCTCTCAACGGATAACTCTCCAATATGGTTGCACCTTCAATCCAGCTACTCTGTATCAATAAGTACCCAAGCCCCCTCACCATCGGCAAGGTCTCATGATTCGTAGAGAGAGCAGAACATAAATACAATGTGATAAAAACAGAGAGAGTAATGCTTTGCAAAAAATCCAATGAGTAGAAATTTGCTTGTAAAAGAATCAGAATTTACAAAAATTGTCTGAAAGAAATGAACTATCCTACTGTTTTATAAAAAATGTAATTTAAACAACTTATTAAAAAAAATCTTATAAAAAAAAATATTGAAGAGAAATTGAGTAATTAATTATTGTGTGTAATAAAAATATAATTTCTTAAACATTACAAAAATAAAAATTGAAAAATTTACAAAATATTTAATAGAACAAAACTTAGTGATAGTCAATGATCAAAACATACCTTTAAAAACACTATTTTTCTTAAAAAAAAATATTGTATCAGTATTTGCTTTAATGTTGTTCTTTGTTTATGACTGCAAAGATCACGCAACAGTTCAAACAAAGAATCTGTACAGAATTGCATCCTTTTTGCTGCTCCAACTACTTATAATGATATAGTAAACAAACATTCACGAGCTTTTTTGTGTGATGGCCCTGAATAAAAGTCATTATATCATAGTTCAAGCTTGATCAATTAATATGTTTCCATCATGCTTTTCAGAAGTTAATTTTATAATTAGTTTAACACAGGCCTATACAAATGTTTTACACTATACGAATTGGAAAAAAGTCAATTAAAAAACCCAGTAAAAATAAAGATCGATAAAATATATTTACTGTTGATACAAAACATTATTTGAATAGTATTTTAGATTTTTTAAATAGTGTATTTAAATTGTCTAGTCCAGCTAATTGGACTTCCAGAAAACAGATCTACATGTACATCTGTACATGTACACGTAAAAGTTTCTCTCATTGGTACTGATGGTTAATACTCCAGATGATTATAACTAAATATTATTTTAAATTAACTTTTAAAAAAAAATACTACAACTATAAAATAAAGTTAAATCAATGCTAGCTTGGACAATAGTAATAATAATTATATTAATAAATAATAATATGAATAAAAGTAAATTACTAATCGACAACGTGAGGTGCATATTCGGAGAGTTTACCAACTACTGCTGTGTACAGTCAGTTCCAGTGGTACTAGTCAGGTAATTGCAACTTCTGCCATAAGATAAGATTACTGTTTTAAACATTACTGTCTGTGTATATGGACACAGATGCATATCATGATAGTGTTATATAATATTATATTATTTATTAGGCTTTATTTATATTAATTTCATATTAATGAATTAATTGATGTCATTTTAATTTCATTGTTTAATGATAAAACATCAGTTTTTCTTCTGTTTAATTAACTTACAGCTATTTTTGGGTCTTTCTGATTCTCCCCCACAATGGTATTTTACATTACATACTATGTATATATTAATTAGTGGGTATTTGGAGGTGTACGCAAAGAAATTATAAATGTAATCTAACCAAACTTAACCTACACTCATCAACCATCGCTCGCTAGTCAAGTTTAGCAAGCGAAGTGAGTGTGGGTAAGTTTGGTTAGATTATATTTATAATCTCTCTGCAAATACCTCCAGATACCCACAGATTTGGAAGAAAAAATATATCTAATATGTAATGTAAAAAAACCCATTTTGGAGGAAAACAGAAAAGACCCCTATTTTTATACAAATAATGAATTTTATCTTTTGCCCTGTTATTTTGTAATAAGAACAATTGTTTTCTTTGTTAGTCAATGTGCTTTAAAACACAAGCAGGATGAAATATATGATACTAAAAAAGTATACACAAGTAACTAATGTATAAATTTCTTACATCAACTATTTTGATTTAAGTAAAGATATTATGAACAAATACATTATGAATAATATTATGAATAATATTATTAAGTAATGATATTATGATGAACAGAGACGTCTGAGTCATAAAATTATGGGTTAAAAATTTAAAATAGGCATGTAGTATAAGCATTACGTAATTTGTAGAGGTATTATATACCATTTTAGTGAAAACGTTTACTTAATTAAATTATTGTAATAAATTGCAGATAAAATTTATTTCATTTATGAATACAATAACAATAATGTAAATTAATATTTCTAATTGTGTTATTATCATAATCAGAAAGAAATTACAGATTCCAAAAAATACAGTAACCTATTTTAAATGGACAGCATTTCTTGTTTAGAACAGATTAAGAAACATGTTAGTTTGTTCAGTAGGACTAAGCCCAGACTGTATTGTTGTATTATATTTCCATCTCTGTTTATAGCCAAACAAAACAACAGTGCTGTGGTTCACCATGAATATGAACTTTGCTTTGTCAACTTGTAAATAAATAAATAAATAAAATAAATGAATAAACTAAATTACCATTTTCAGGATGTGTAGGTGTACTAACATCAGAAGTTTTGTTAGAAGAGGATGCTTTTTTACGAGCTGGTAAACTATGTGTTTTCCACTTCCCTTGTAATAATTCTCTTTCACGTAAACATAATCTTTCTAATTCAACCATTTTTTTTTGTAATATCCTTTGTAATTGTATATACCTCATATGTAATTCTACCTGCATCAATCAATGACAGTAGACAATAATTAAAAATTTCATTTAAAAAAATACATAATTTCTAAAGCAAGTCAAAAAATTGTACTAAGTAAAAGACACTATACAAATTTTTTTGATTGTAAACATTACTTAACCTATCAACCTTGAAAGTTGGATAAGCTTGTCAGAATTGAGAAGAAAATTAAAACATTCAGTAATGAAACCATTCAAATCTAAATTGCTTCATGCAAAATAATAAATCATTCCAGATGGGTGTCAAAATTGTAAAGTTAATAATTTAAATTCCAAAAGGGTAGAACATACAATCTGTAGTGATTTTAAAGGCAGATGAAGCTACATTTTTGTTAATTAAGATGTTAAGTAAAGAGAATTTTGCTTATTCAAGGCATATGAAAAAACATAATTTGGATAAATTAAAGAATTAAATAGAACTTAGTTTTCATAAGATCTTATAGAATGTTTGTCATTTCTGAGCTGTTATAAATTATAAACGAAGGAAAAGAATTTAAGTGCACTGAAAAAACAAATGCAGTCAATTTCATAAATAAAGATTGTTTAATAACTGTAAAAGTGATGTCATAAAGCAAATACTTTTCTATCCCTTTTGTTTGAAGTGTAGCCCTGACTGCACAACTGAATTTTCTAAAAACATTGATTTAGAATACCAACAATGAAATACTTAGATTATAGAAGCATAGTCTAGCCAAGATACTTCCTTTTACTACCGAGGTTGACTGATCCAGTGAATTGCCTCATGAAATATGGACTTTTTCAAGGTCTTCAAGGCCATTGAGCCCCTTTACATGTTGTCAAATATTCTTAACTATAAATTATATTATAATGCATTTCACATTAAATAAGATAACTAGATTTTGTAAAACTGATTTATGCTGCACTCTGTATTAAGAATGGGATATCATAATATAACTCAAGATGTAGTCATTTTTAGCAAGTAGTAAAATTGTAAAGGATGTACAAAGCAAAGAAGATATCAGACACAAACTAGCACAAGCAAGGAAAGATTTCATACAGAAAAGGTAAGATTTTATACCAGAATAGACCTAGTTTTTAGGTTTCATATCTAAAAACTATAATTTAGAAATATAGAGTACGTTTTTGAAAATAAAGACAGCCACCCATTTACAGTGAATAGCTTACCACATAGTGATAAAGACTTTTTTGTGGCTAGAATTGATTGATATAGATCTGAATGACACGTAGTTACAAGTTAGTATAATATACTAATGAAACTATGACTTTACTGTGAATAAAGTTTAGAGCAGAATTCTTTCATTCGTGAAACAGTAATATCAACTGGCCTCTGAGATTGTGCAATTTAACAGATACTAGTATTATTTAGTATTTTATTATGCTGTATTATTTTTTATCACAAATAAAGTTGTACTAATAATCTACAAACTAAATGTAAACTCAAAGAAAAATTTTTATGTATAATTTGTTACTGAATCACAATATATATTATATCCAGATGTTATTGAAGAGTTTAAAAAAAAGCCACAGTGGTTGATATTATTTTTCAAATTTAAACGTAATTAATTATACTATTACTTGAACTAAATATATGTTTAAATTTTTCTAAATTTATGCATGTTTTATTACTTTAAAAAAAAAAAAAGAAGCTTTTATATAAACATGAAACTGTCAATCTTGATTACATTAACAACCAGCTGATATGGGGACCTAGAATCCCCATTGACTTTGCTCCCAGAATGCTACAGAAGTGTTTTCCTTCTTAAATTTTTACTATTACATCTTAAGGCATTCTGGATTTGTTAATCTGACACCAGAAGAAAGGTAAAAGTGTAAAGAAGGGGGAAAACCTGTAAGGATAGACAAAAGATTATAATATGTAAAGCAATTGCTTAAAAATATAGGTAGCAAATAATTTAAAATTAGAAGGAAGGTGAACTAGATCATACGAATAAAAATTATGATGCAAAAGATTAAACATTATTCTTTCGTATGGTTAATAAACAAATTAAGGTAAATCTAACATATGAGCAAATAACATTATGCAACATGAAAAATATAGTTAATCTATAATATGTGATTTTTTTTTGTCACAAAACACAAGGTTAATTATAAAACTATTGCTTGATAATAAATGTTAACATGAAAATTATATTCTGCAGTATGGTTTATTGTGTTTTAATGTACACACTGTGTAATTATGAATATATATGTTAATATAAAAATTATTTTAAAGGAATAAATATCTCAACTTTATAATTTTAATACTTCAACTTGTATAATATTGGCCGATGGCTATAGCAGTTAAGGTTATTATAAGAATTAATTAAAGAAAATTTCATAAGTCGATCTAGTCAAGGTTTCAGTTTATTTTATTTGAACCTGTCAGATAAAAATAAGTATATTACAATTTAATTCTCAGGCATTCCAAAATTTCTTATCTTTGATTCAAATGTTATGATATTAAATTTTAATGTTTGATATTAATCAAAACTGATTAAGTAAGTTATAGCTGATATAAATTTCTGTACATTGAGGTGTAATGTTAGTACATAGAATTTTATAAAATCAACACTATAGAGTAGAACAAATTCAAGAATATATTTTACAGTAAATTCAGAGTATAGAGTATTTTAGAGTACAATCATTTTCGAGTATATTTTTTAATATATTCAGGCATAAACATTTTAGAGTATAAAATTGAAATTCAAATAGCATTACTGTAGTTTACAATTAAAATCATGGGTTTTGTTATTTGGATACATCCAAAAGTCAGTAATGTGAATTTATGTTATCTGAAGTTTCCTTTATTAGCAGGGGTGCACTGATGATGGAAAGTCATTCTGGAACTGCTTTTTGGAAGAAATAAATTTTCCTTTCACAATAAATTTGTTTTAAGTAAAGTCTGAACTATATTTTATTTTAACAGTACGTATCCACTGTTACCATATTTTTAATGAAAGATATTATCACTTCCTTAAAATGGTGTGTGACAAATTTATGTAACGAATGTTCATGTGTTAAATATTTTGTTAATATTAAAATTGTATGATTTGATTCCTAACCCTCACATTACCTTTTTTTACTGGTATGTTATTAAGAAATTATGAGCTAATATAAAATATAACTTAAATGATAAAAATCAGACCATATGAAAATGGTCCTTGCTTGTAGTTATCCATAGGGAAATGAGGAAAAATAAGTAACTAAAAATCTAATTCATGAAAATAGTTAAACATTTGACATGAAAAGGTAAGTTTTGCTTCTTGTTAGTGTAAACAGCAAAATGAATGTGCATTTTTCATAATACTGTCATGAGTCAAGATACTTGTGATTGTGGATCATATTCTTGCAGTCTGCTATAATTCAATCAAATGTTTTGGTACTGGAAAATTCAGTGCATCTTCATTTATTAGAATAATTATTTGTCCTTGTCATTTTGTTTTCTTACACATGTATAAATTCTTTATTCAGTTTTATTAATTTATAAAAATTAAGATTTAAAAATTAAAAAATATATATATTACCTGTAATAAAACTTAAGACCTACTACAAACAATAATATGCAATTAAAATAAATCTTAAAAGATAGGTAATAATTTAAAATCTTATCTTTAAAACATAGCTAATATTATTAAATGGAACCTTCTAATTTCCAATATAATCTGTTAATTTTTTTTCAGTAGAATCTTCTAATAACTAATACTGTCGCTAGTAAAAAAAAGAAAACATTATATATAAATTCTTCATTTGTATTATAAAATACAAATCTAATAAAATAAAATTCAAAATGCCATAAATAAACATTTCTGGGGAACTCATAAAGTAACACAAATGTACTTGTTAGATGCTAACCATATGATTTTAAAAATATGGAAATATATTAAAAATTAAAGCATTACAAACAATTTTAAGAAAGTAAGTAATGTTTAACAAAAACATAAACATAAACCTGAAACTGAAATGACTGAAGATTTTTCTATTTCTTAATTAGTATGGATAATGTAGTAATCATTACTAGAGGTTATGTCTTTTTGTAATTATTATTTTAGAAGTAATCAAACAAGCCATTTCTGGTGAGGAAGAATTGGATAGTAGTGAAAGAGAAGAGGACAATGGTAAGACAGCAAAAATTCACAATCCAATACAAAATTTAATGAAAATTGAAAATGTATAATTAATTATATTTTGAAAGTCTGAATATATTACCTAAAAAAATATCTAATTACATTAGAAAATATGTATAAAAAAATCACATAATCATGAAGCACATGAAAATAATATAATAAATTTCCTTGATTAATTTACTCATTTGATAATATTTAATTTTCTTGATATCTAGAGCAGATTTCTTGATTCAGGGCTCATAGGCTGCAACACCATTTACTTTCTTAGTGATTGTACCTATAGATTGTTACATCTTTGGATCACCAGCCTAAGGTGTACTGTTAATACAAACTGAAAATAAAATGGTAGTGAGAAAACATTATTGAAATATGCCATTAGCAATAAAATATAATTTGATCAGGCTGGCCTCAAGCTATCAACTTCCCTACGGCAGGAAAACAAGTTCTAACAAACTACATTGCTTAACCTACTTTTCCTCAGTAATAAGTAAAATATAAAATATTGTATGCTAATTGTTTTTTAATGTAGTAAGTTTAACTGAAATCCATTTCAATGCGAAAAATAATTTGATTTTTTTTTACTTGGTATGACTACATAAGCTTGAAGCTTGAGCGTGGGATATGAAAATGGAATTTTGTAGTGTATGAAAATACCATGCTTGATTGGGATTCAAACCTGGGACCTCCAGATGAAAAACCCCTCCTCTTGATTTTAATAAAATCCAGTTGCTAATAACATTCAGCTGAGAAGCATAATATTTAAGCATATTTATTTCATAAATGTGCTTAAATAGTTTAAATATGGAAAATTGCCACTTTTCAGTACACACATAGTAAGTAAATAAAAAAGCAAGTTTTATAAAAAAAATTCCAAGAAAAACACTCCTTTCTTTCTTCTTCTTCCTATTTTTATAATATTTAAATGAAAAGATATGAAACTATTTAAAGAAGCTGTAAAAATGGTGAATAATATAAAATGTTTTAAGCATGGAACGAAGCAATCAGATGTTTTCATGGGCAATATGATTGACTGAGGTTCAAATTTTATGCTGAATAGATAGATATCTTTTATCTTTGGTATCTGGGATTCAATTTATTTGTTTTTGGTATGCTACACATTATGATCCATTATTAATACATCAATTCAAATATTAACAAACAAAATAGATACTATAAGAAAAGGAAAAATTTAACAAGGGCAGTTATGCTAATCATTTTCTTGTCACCAAACATTATATCAGAGGTATAGCTTACTCAAACTTTCACCTAACTAAAATAATAGAATAGAGTTACCTCAGGGCTGTTTGGCCAAGAGTGGACAAGAATAAAATTAGTAAAGTGTGTGCTATGATACAGTAATAGCTTACCTCCAAACAAAATAGAAAGAGGTAAACTAAAGGATTCTTTAGTTACACATGAGATTGAATATGTTAATAGTTTACTTTAGTTAGACCACAACTGATTAATCTCATAAATCCAGAACAATGTTAATAGTTAATAAGTCTTAAGTAAAGTAATCATGAGATGCCAAACTGTAATAACAATAATCAATGCTATACCTTTAGAGTTATCAGTTATTTTATGTGATATGACAAATTAAAATATTAAAATTTATTACAAGAAATGAAAGGATATTCTAAAAAATTCTTATAAGTTATCAAAATTTTACAAAACTTTAAAATATATGGAAAAAAGTCTTACTTTACGAACACAGTCTTCAAATAGAACAACCATTCGCATTCTTGAATCACAGTTCTTAATAAAATTGACTAGAGTTTTATGGTCCGTTTTTTCCATATCATGCCCATTAATAGATAATATTACATCTCCTAAAAAAATAACAGATCAATATATCAAATATAATATTTATTTAAATATAAAAACAGTTAAAATAAAATAGTTGTAGTTATCATCCTCATTCATCCTCTGAAGAATTATCTCAACGGTAGTTACCGGAGGCTAAACAGGAAAAGAAAGTTGTAGTTAATTAGATACTACTGGTTTTTCAGTTTTAAATGAAGTACATATAACAGTTTTTATATCAGAAAGTTTTTCCTACTGAATACAGACAGTGTTTAAAGTGTATCATTTCTTAGCAGAAGGGGCACATTAATTTGTTACTTTATTCTTTATCCAGTGATGAACGTACTAAATTAAATTGTTTCCTCTGAGAGTAGTTATTCACTACATAGTCAGTTCCTGTAGTGAAGGTTATCACTTTATGGCTCATTATCTTCTGCAATTCACAGGGTTCAATATGGTGATGTGCAGCTGAACTCAAGGTAGGTTAAAGTGGGTGAGTTCACATAAAGTAGTGAAGACAAAACCATCTTGTCCTCATATTCCCTTGTATGGTATAGAGCTGCTTGTTATTTTTTGAGATGGCTATGACATTTTTATTTTGACAAGCGTCACATTAGGTTACTTACATTAGGTTGCTTACAACTTCTGGTTATAGCATATAACACATTTTAGTTTGCTTTTTTATAATAGTTCTACTGTTAACTAGTAAGTTTATTCCATTATTACACAGAATACTGATATCAGACAAGATGGCAAACAATAAGTAATGTACATAAAACATAAAGTGGGATTTTGAATCTATCAGATATAGTTTCACTACTACTAATGGCTACAATTTCTGTTTAGTAAAGATAAATTTAAATTCAGTACAAATAGATCTATATTATGGTGGAAATTATGTATTTATTCAAAATTATAAAAGTAGAGAAAGCAAAGGTGTTATGATGATGAGTAAGGACATGATGCAACAACAATATATTCCTAAAACTTCTTATAAAAGGTAAAATAATAAAATGCAGCATATATAAATATAAAAAGCGAATAAAAGAAGAAATACAAAGGCTACAAGTATATAAAAATATTCAAGAGTCCAGAAAACTGCGATACATATAAGCTGATGTCTAAAGAATATATAACAATTCTTTTAAACTTTCAAATCTAATATCTAAAATAAACATCTAAAAAATGTATGTAATATGAAAATAGGAGTTTATTACTATTTTATTTTTACATGAAAAATGTTTGGTTAATCAGATTACAAAACAAAAAAACAATTTTCACTACTTTAGAACTATCTTTATTTTTATAAAATCCTCATCTACAAATTGAGGTTACCTTATAAATAAAACTTCAATAACCTCTCATCGAACAAAGTGTACATAAGTTGTAACTAGTAAATATTATATGATCATTAACAAAAAAACAGCTACAGAAAATATTTTACATTGTATTGTAATTTATATTTATTCTATCTTATATTATATACTAATGTCATTACAATTACAGAAGAGTAAATAAAATATTAATTATGAAGGAAAAAAAGAAATTTTTTGTAGTCAAGTACTTTTGTCTTTAAAAAAAGACAACATTATCAATTTTTAGTAGAATTAAACATCCTACAAAACTTCTAACAACACAAGAATAATATTATTTATTAGTTGCCATGATTATTTCAGTCATAAATTGAAGCAAGAATAAGTAATTAATCATAAACAGATTGTAAAACACGCTATCTGCCTTCCCTGATTGCATTATCGGGTAAAGTAAAACTGTAATATAATGGACAATTTAATTAAAATGAAAATATATGATATAAAAATTATGAATGACAATATATATTTTTCTTTACAATTTTAATTACCAATCCTGCTAAACTGAAAACTTTTATAAGCTTGTTTAAACAGAAAAAAAAAAATGAAAATGTTGAAATGACATTATTATTTGTTACAATAAATAAGAATTAATCAAATATATTTTTAAAAGTTCATTTTTTATTAGATATTTGTAATCTATATATCTATCCGATATACAAGAAAATAAATGCTGAATCCTGTATCATTCATTATATAACTACGATTACCCTAAGCTCATGAATGTCACAAGAAGAAATTTCATCAGAGTAAACACAGTTTATACATGACAATGTTTTCAAGAGAAGGAGGTACTTTGTTGTTAAGAAGGGAAATTTGTTTCTATTCCTTGCATTCATCATGATTGTAAAACAGATAGTCAGAATGTAGCGTTTTTGTTAGCACTGCTACTAAACAAGTGAGGTACTGTTGTCAAATGTGCTTACAAAACTTCTTATGTGGCCCTTGGGGGATATTAAAAGAGCAGAAAGGGAAGTTTTAAGAGCCAAAGTACAGTCACATTTTGAATAGAGATCATGACAGAAATTAAACATTTGTAGTGACTTAAGTTACTGAAACCCATAAGTCTTTTTTTTAGTCAAATTGTAGTTGTAAACGATCATATTAGATCAAAACTGATGAATAAATAGTTATTATTTTTAATCTATTTAAAAAAGAGAAACTACAATTTTGTGATAATCTATACTATATAATGCTTGATATTAGCTTCTAGAGGTTGTTTTTTTTAGAAATTTATAATTCGTACAAGTAAAAACTGAAAAATATGAAGTTTTTCACTTTAGAGACAACTAAAATTAGATGATAAAATATGATTGTTTTGTAATATAACTGCACAACAATTATATTACATATTAAATCAATTATTAATCACACATTTGACATTAAACATTTCAAACCTGTCAAGTAGTGGTGATAAAAGTAATCATTTCTGTCTTAAAATAGAATATATATATGTTTTAATGAATTATTCATTTACCTTCTCTCATGCCAGCTCTATAAGCAGGCCCATCATAATCTACATAATCAACATACGTTATCATTTCTATCTCTTGTTCCTTCTTGTAATGGATGCCATAACTCTGAAAAGTAGAATAATCATCTTTAATAATAAAAAACAAGAGTCATTTGTAAAAATAATTAATTGACTATAATTATAATAACAATTTTTCATTTAATAATTTATTTACAATATTTTAAAAAAATTTAAATTAATGTTAACAAAAAGCCTATTGATGAGGTAGAATACTTCGCTAGACTACAACCATGATATTATTCCTACTAAATCACTTAATATTTTAAAATCAATGTCTTAAGATAGTTTTTTAACTTATTTTTTTTTCTTTATAAACCAAACAAACATGGCGTTATAACCATTCTTAAGAATTTTAACCAACCAAATACCAGAATTAGTAGGAAGATAATGAATAAACTAGTTTCTTAATCTTACTGTCATTAAGCTAATATAATACTATACAAAAGCATGCCAAGCCCATCAAAATGCAAAAGATATTTAACCCTAAAAGTGAGATCTTCACTATATTCACTACAGGGACTAGTAGTATAACATCACTATTCTCAGAGATATCAACTCTAACAATAAATTCACTTTTACGTTGGCTATATACTGTAAGTAAATATCACATTCACAAGAGACTGGGCAGATAATGTAAAGCAAGAAATTACTATAACTCTCAATTCTTTGAGAAACAGATGTTACAGTTTGGCAATGAGGTTAAACACTATTAATAGTTAATAGTACACTGTTAATAGTACATTTGTCATAATACTAGAACTGTCTAGTAAGTTAACAGTAAAATTATCTCATATATATAATGAGACATATAATGAAACATTTTAAAAATGGAATTTTAAAAATGATAGTTTACATACAAAGGTTTCAAAAGAATCAGAAAAAGACC
This sequence comes from Lycorma delicatula, assembly GCF_047948215.1. NCBI lineage: Eukaryota > Metazoa > Arthropoda > Insecta > Hemiptera > Fulgoridae > Lycorma > Lycorma delicatula. The sequence continues at coordinate 93,946,620 of NC_134462.1, forward strand.
TATAAAATTACCATCAATATCAATTTTAGATTAGGGCACTGAATTTTACAGTATTCAAAATTAAATTCTTCCATAAATATATGGTAACTTTCAAATTTATTATAATCTAACAAAAATTGAAACTACACCATTTTTATCTGCAGTTCTAAAAAATACTTCAGAAACCTTTAAATTACCTAGCTCAAAAACTGCTTCTGTCTTGGTCAGCCACTGTTCTAAAAAACATGCAAAATCTGTTGGTAACTTAATGAAAAAAATATTTCAATTTCTTTGGTTTTATCTCATAGGTATTGAATATTTTCTTATATAAGGGAAATCTTAATATTAATGTGATTAATACTTTACAGGGAGAAGGAATCAGAGAGTGATATTTTAAGAAGGTTAAAAACAGTTTAACAGTTAATGACATGCTTGATAATATTATTAGAATTTAACATATTTTTAGGATCAGTTATTTATGTTAATTATTAAACTAGACATAGTCGGAATACTGTCATAGGCTTCATTCAGTTCTGCTTTGCTATCTAAATTTGAATGCATCTATGACACATGTACATATAATGAATGAGAACCATTTGAATCATAAAGGAGTAATGAAACATCACACTAATAAGTCTCCTCATCTAACTGTTCACTTTCCTTCAGTTTGCTTCAAACATGGTAGCGTTGAATCAGCAAAGGATGGCCCTTGTATGTCATCTTCTGATTTTTATCATAATGCTAGTGCATTATGATAAAACCTACCTACTATTAATTACCTGTTGGTGCCATTCGTACCACTAATGATAACAATGTGGTCTCTCAAAACAAAATTTTTTAAATAGAGTCTCTGCCTCATTGTGAAATTAAAAAGATACCTCCCAAACAATGCTGCATAAGGCTGGTAAAGTCTCTTGCATGGCTATCCCAAGCAAAAGGACTTTACTGGGCTTAATAATCCTTTGCCACCTTTGTTTCCTTAACTTGACAATAGTGAAACCATCACTTTCAAGTGTTTCTTCTCCCATGTTTATCATTTAAAAATACATCTTTATTTAACTACAATAAAATAAACTGATAAAATATTAGCAACAAGAAAAAAATGTTTAAAAATTCACTATAATTTACAGATTTTAGTTTTGCCAATTTAATTTGATTGATATTTCATAATATACCTTAATATATACTTCACGTAATGTGTAAATTAAGTGTTCAAGATACTTCATCAGTGCTTTCATATAAAGCTTGTTATTTGGAGAAACTGACAGATATGAGGAGTGTCTACATCTTTAATTACCAGGAAATTTACTTAGATGAATTAAGAGAAGGTGGAATTGGGATTTATGCCAAGTTAATAGTAATTAAATTCATTTCTAAATACTGTACGTATGTTTGTAGCTGATACTTCCCATACAAATTATTTTTACATCATGACAATATACATGTTACTCATCCTATTCAATGCTTTTGCCTTATTTTTTTTTACTTAAAGTGACACTGACATTGACTGCTATAGTCATTCTGTAATAAATTTGCCTTACATACAATGAAAGTGCAACCAGAATTCCATGTTTAGGAACAAGAAAAAAGTTATTTAAAAAAAATAATTATTTATTCTTAATTTTTATTTGTTTATTATTGTTTTCAATTCTTTAAAGTATAGAACAACTGATTAAAACTGATATAGAATTAATTTTTGATTTAAACCAATACATTAGCTTAAGTATTGTTGAGGAAAATCAATGGTTCAACAAAATTAAACAACTTCACAAAATTAATAACTTTATTTATATTTTTTTGAGGGGAAGAGGAATTCCAAAGTTTGTTTTTACATTTCTGAATTAGTAAGAGTCAGGTGTAAATAAAGTAAGGTATACATAAGGTATTACTAAGGTATAAATTCTGCCTAAATTTATTTTCATACTCCCACTTTACTTACAAATAACACGTTTTGAAATGGAAGTTATCCTGAAACTCAAGAATCCAATCCATAAAGGATTTAAAGCAAAGTTGATCGAACTCCTTCAATTTACAGACAACAAATAAATCCGTCATTTCTAAACAGATAAATAAAATACTGCACCTGACTGTAGAATAAATGTTGATAAAACAAATCAAAAAAACATCAGATGAATTGAAAACAACTGTAGTAAAATAGTAAAACATACTTTTCTAACAAATGATAAAATAGTAAACTGCAATTTTACAAACCTGATGCTTTCATAACATGAACATCTAGAGAATAGCAATCTGATAATTCAAGGTGAAGTAGAAATTTGGTTAAGTATAAAATGTGAATATATTTAATAAATAGAACCTAAGCAGACACTCCTGTATTGTTCTCGCCAAGACTTGTTTATTGGAATACTCATAGGCTTTACGTCAAATTCAGATAAATTCCAGATATCAAATTTTCTTTTCAATCAAACTGTCCACCCACAATCTTTTTGATCAGAAACTATCCTGTTTTTCTAATTTAACCATTTCTTTTTTATCTTTCCTTTTAAAATTTACCAATACAGTTGACTAACTGAAAGTGTGCAATTAATCATCCTACAATTATTCTTCTTATTCTTTTTAGTGAAAGAGATATATAAGCGATTTTTCATTCTTCTATGATTCTCAAACAAAACATTAAATAAATAAAAATGCTAGTAAATAAAAGTTTATTATCCTAAAAGCTGGTTATTTTTATTATTTATTTACAATTATATCCTTCCTTTTGATGATCAACATAATATTTTTGAAAACTGGCATACAGTAAGTTAATATTAGTTTAAAAAGTTAAACTATAGAATAATAAAAATGGCTTCTTCATTAACTATTTTCATAAAATACACACACATATATATATATAAAATAGGTCTATCATATATACTAGACTATAATATGTCTATTATTAACGAACTTCACTAAACAGGGGAAAATTTCAATTTAAACTATATGTTTTATTATATATATTCAAGCCATACATATGACAAAATGAACCAATTTCAATGAAAAAAATTTTACAGAGAAAATTCTTCTAGTGATAAGACTAAGCTTTCTCATGTAAATTAAGAGGAAGATTAATAAATGAAATATTACAATCTACATAAACAATTTCAAATAGTTTTCTGTATCATTACATAGTTCTGGATTTTTATAATTCAGTGATTTGTGCCTTTAAGTCATTCTAACATTTAGAATATTTTCAAGAAAACCTATTAAACTAAGGAAAAAATAACATAATTATAGTCCCATACTAAAGAGCCTTAGCACAATGTTGGTATATTAATGTTTCTTTGCATTTCTTTTTTATATTTATAAAGATGCAGATTTCATGCCTTTCTGTTTCTTGCAAACTATTTTTTTTTTTTGTGGTAAATAACCAGACAAATTTTATATTAAAAAGAAAATAAATAAATAAAATAATAATACAAGGAATGAATTTTAAACTACAAGTAAAATATTAGTAAAATATTAGAATTTATTTTTTCTGAAATAAATTTCAGAAAAACTGGAAAATAAAATAAATGTGTGTAAAATTGAAGGAAAAAAATAACAGAAATAGACAAAATGTTATATAAAAAGTGTCATATATTTAAAAGAAAACCAAGAAAAACCATCATGTATTGGATCTCTTTCATGCGGGCTACGTTTTGTTGGACTACTAAAATTATAAACAGCAGTAAACTAAAAAAATTAAAGTAAAGTAAAATACCTTAATAAAACAAAATTGAGATAAAAAAACATAATAAAAGATACTTTTAAAATTTTTAAGTCTGAACAAAGTTACAAATAATTAAGTTTTGGCAGGTGTTTTTAATTTGGCATAGATTTTAAAACTTAAAAAAGAATTGAAAAATAATCATTTTTACACATTATTTTCTTCTTTTAAATCTATTTTTTTTACAGAAAAGATTATTTCTATATATTTATTAATGTAAATATTTTTTTAATGATAAAATGGACAAAATTTATAAATGAAATAAAACAACAAAGAAGTTTTGTAAGTCTAATTTATACCACCGATCTGTGCATCCAAATTAACTAAAACATAAAAGAGTAAAATGTACCAATAGCGGTAAAAATGATGCCTATACCCAGTGCAATACTTGAATACTTCCAGTTCTTTTGCATAAAAATAATAATATAATAAACATCATAAATATACAATGAAGTATATTATACTGCGTAGAATTCAAGCAAAGGAAGTGAATCAAGAATACATACACTGAATACTCAATACATAATTTCGTTCTGTAACAACATAACAATGATTAGTAATAAAATATGCAGAATTATAAGAACATTGACCAGTCTGAATGTACTGTTATTTCAGAAAGAAAGAAAAAAACATACAATACAGGCACATTAGAAATATGCAAATTTATATATACTATAAAAGTAACTAAAACAACTATTGTATTATTTAATAAATATTAACAACTATTGTTATTTATTTATGTGCATATGTTAATAGCATGTATAAAACTGTAAAACACATCATCTTGAAACAAAGTTAAAATTATAACACTTAAGATTGGATAATAAAATCACCATTGAATTTCCTAGAAAAAATAAAATATTAGAATTCTTTCCTAGAGGAAGTTATTGAATAATTCAAAGAAAAGATATTATAACTTATGTTTTAAACCGATTTTATGTGAGATTTTATGTGAGTGAGAATACAATACAGGGAGAACAAGAGCAGAAACTAAAGCTATCAAAAAAATTGGATCTGTAAAAAAATTATCAGAAATGCGTATATTTTAGCTGAGATTTAAATAATTATAAATTCATACCCTTTCAAACAAACAAAACAGCCTAACATAATATCATTCTTAAATCAGCTAAAAAGGTAAAGCAATGTTCTGTGTTTTCATTTCAAAATCAAAAAGAAGTTACCATCATTAAATGAATCTCTCTCCCAAACAATGTATCCTTCAAGTAGTAAATAATACATAATTAATTATAAATATGAATTAGATTATTACGTAAAGTAATTCAGTTTCTAACAAAGTGCTGCACAATAATGCTACTACTTATTTTTTTATAGCTGTTATAGCTTCTTGATTCTGTTACTGAACGACCTTCTGTTGAGTTGTAATTAACAACATTTCCTGGTATTTCCAGATTTAACAACCAAGTACATATAATTACATTAACAAAAAATATATCTAAATATGAGTTAGTAATCAAGAAACATTTAGTAGATGTTTGGATACTTTAAGAATATAACACGGACAGATCATTCAGTATGTTACAGTATGATATTTAAAGCGAGATAGATAATGAAAGAGAGCTTTAAAATCAAACTATGAATACATTTACAAATAAAAATAATTTTGTTAATAATTCCTCGTCTAATTAAATTAAACAAAGTGATTCTTCTTATTGACAGACATCTTCAAGAGAATTGTAATGAATGTACTTGTGACAGAAATGTCAAGGGACTACAGTAAACACACCTGATAATGTTGGTATAAAGTCAAAAGCAACCTGTCAATAAATGAAATTATAATAAATGTTCAAAAGCCCGCTAAAAATATTTTTCAATTCTAAAAGAAATGCAATAACTTTAAATAATTTTTCCACTATGTGCAGCTAATTGAAATTAAAAATTCCTGAATATTTTATTTGTTGGTAAATAAAAAAAATCATCTTTAATTTTCAACAAATACTCTAAGAATCATTCAAGTATTTTTTATAATTTTCAGGATTTGTTTATTTACAGAAATTAATGGTAAACAATTACAGATATAAATAATACTTCATTGTACAACAGATCCTTAATTTTTTTTTGTCTTCAAATTCATTCTTTTAGTTTGGCCTATACATCCAAATTTCTATTCTTTTGATTAAATTTAGTTTTATCTGTAGCATTTCCAAGGACAGAGACCAGTTTTTTTAGGAATAGGCAAGGTTTCATTAAAATATGATTTTTTAAAACATCACTGTTGTATAGGGAAAATATTTAAGTTTTCCCACACTATCCGATCCTTCTTCTTTATTATTATGAGTAAGTTAGTTTGTTTTTATGTAGTTGCTAAATTTTTTCATCAATTCTTTTCTACATAAAATCAATGGTTTCTCTATTAAAACCATTTCATGTTTAGTACAATGAATTGCTCCACAATAAGGTTCCCCTTTTTTCCTGTTTATCCTCCAGGAATCACCATCATGTATTCAGAGGATATATATGAGTGTGAGAATGAGAATGATATGAATGAGTGTAAGTGAAGTGTAGTCTTGTACAGTCTCAGGTCGACCATTTCTGAGATGTGTGGTTATTTGAAACCCAACCACAAAAAACACCGGTGTCCACAAACTAGTATTCAAATCCATAAAAAAGCCTTTACTAGGATTTGAACGTTGGAATTCTCGATTTCGAAATCAACTGATTTCACCACTAGACTAACCCTGTGGGTTAAGTAACCCTGTATGCTCAGTAAACCAATGATTGTATTAAAATCTGCAATCTATGTTGCAATGGATGAAAAAACTCATTACAGAATCACCATTTAGTATGAATATTGTTGTTTACTTTTAGTTTGCAAATTATTTCAAATAAAACATCTGGTTAGATCTGATTAGATCGCAGTTAACGCAGCAATATTGCGAAATTATTGTATGCAAGCGTTGTTTCAAGTTCTACCATAAAGATGGTGAAAGTGATGGAAAAATTAAAGATCATTTACGTCGCTGTATTGACAATGAACCGGCCCACTCTATCATGCAAAACCCTGACAAATTCAGCCACCCGCCTATTTTCAAAGTTCAAAAACTATCAGAACATTGACCTGGATCCGATTGTTGGGAATGCTGATTTCGAGAGTATACTAAACAATCGCGTAACACACACCTCAAAATCAAAGATCAAAAACTTATTAAAGAAGCCGTAATGCTGTTTCAAGAAAAGAACAAGTTGCCGATTGATGGCGAACTGAACAACGAGACCCGGCAATTAATGAAGACACCTCGTTGCGGCGAACAGGATTTTTAAACAATTACAAAACCTATTCTATAATATGGAGAAAGCTGACACTGTTTTGGCATTATACGTTGGTAAAACAAAATCATTTAGATACCGCCGCAGAGCGTTTGAGATGTGGTCCGTTCACTCAAGACTGTCGATTTACCACTACAGAAATAATCCTGATATCGAACAAACAAGACTGTCACGAGAATGAAAGGAGGAAACCATCACTATGCCCGGTGAAATTCGACGGTGAAAGTTTAATACTAGCTTATTTGTTTCACCCCGATCGAAGTAATTCCTAATCGAAATCCATATCGACTCTGAAGAACAGTGGGATTACAGTTTAAACGCCGAACGTGATAAAATCAGCCTATATTCGGTTCTTACTCACGAAATAGGATACGTATTAGGTCTCGAACATTCAAACGAAAAGAAATCAATCATGCACCCGAATTGCTGTACAAAGCTGGAATTGAATAACGATGACATTGTAGCTACGCATAGCTTATGTGGAACATATCATAGCGATACGTATCCACCGTAAAACGTACCGATCCGATCTTTTGCTAAATACACCCACAACATAACAGCAATCATACGCCCGTCACAGTTTGGTTACCACCTACCATAAAGCGCTTCTTTTCGATCTTCCGCTTTTATCGCATTGCAACAACGTGACAAAAGTTCCTCCAGTAGCCGACGGTAAATTTTTACGCAATCGCATCGGCTGGAATTCAAGCTGATGAAAGGTACCGTATATTCGTTGCAATTTACCACCCCCATAAAGCGGGTCGTTTCGATCTTTTACTTTTGTTACCTTACCAGTGACGTATTAGTGGGGCGACGTAGCGAACGACATACAGGTGACGTCATGGGCTAGGTTATATTAGTTGTGACGTGACATGATCTTCGGTAAATGAAACCGTGGTTATTAATTTTTGGCTGGATCACAGGTCAAGATTGTGTCAGAAGGAAAATATCTTAACTACTAATGCAGTATAGTGCATTCTTGATCAGCTGTTGCTATTTTATTTCCAACTTTGAAAAAATAATTTTTGAAATAATTCATTGTTATAAATAAAAAAAATATTATCTGAGAAATTATTATTTATTTATTTTTATTTTACAATTGTTGTGATTTTCAGTTTTTTTTTTTTAATTTTATCAGTAATTTTTAACAGTAAATTTTGTTATTACAAATTTTTCATGTCACCAAAAAATAAGTTTTTGTTTAAAGTACTTTTGTAACATATGTAGTAATGTATTGTTTCTAAAAAAAATTTGAATCTTTCTAACTTTTCTTTGTTTTATTCAACTTATCTTACATCATTCTGTTCAGAATTAAACTTTCTACAAGTTTTGTTAAAACGTTTTGTGTGTTTATTATCAATTTAACAAAGTTATTATACGTCATATGTAAAACAAACAAGGGGTTTTGGCCCTATTTACTAGTTCCACCTAAGATTTCTCAAATACTACTGCCGATACGGTTCTGAGACCTCTTTTATTAAAATTTTCAGGTCAAACCCCATAAAAAAATCACTAATTCTTCCCCTTAATTAATGTCCTAAAAATTTCAGTTCGACCTCGTTTTACCGGGATAGCTGAAATCCGAGAGAAATCTTTCAATTCGCAAACGAAGCATTTTAGAACATACGTTTATATGAATTTTTCCATTATTTTCACGAGAATAGGTTATGAAAGTCCCGGGAGAAATTCGTGATACAGTCTGTATATGGAATTCAATTTAATGTAAATCAATAAAGTTTATATATTAATTCTTTAAAATAAAATCAATTAAACAGATTAATTAAGCAATTAATTTAAGAAAATTAATTAAATAAAATAGGTTTAACAAAAGAAAAATGCGTTCCATGCATTTATTAACTAGAGTAATAATCAGTGACGGTCTAATGACTAATTTATTAACATAAAGATTATGTTTATACATTGTAGTAGACAATTTCACATATTTTACATCAATAATGAACTAAACTAAAGCAAGTGTAACCTTCAAGAATTAATTTAATAATTATACCTCTTTTTTTTAATTCTTTAGAGAAAGTAGGTATACCAACATATTAAAAAATATACATATACAAATGAACAATAATCGATAATCAAATATATAATGAAGTCATAATATTAAACAAATATATTATGGGTAAAAAAGTTGAAATCGATAACTACAATTAATAATAATAAACTTTCCCAATTATATATTATAACAACTGCAGAGTAAAATTAAAATAATCATGAGCATATTTCTATATTTTTATAATAACACTGGTCAACATAAAATTTGGAGCTGAAAAGGGAGTAGGTGTTCTGTATAGTATTTTATATGCTGCATCAGAATATGTATTCCGAAACAACCCACCACATAACATTCTTAAGTTACAACCCCTTAAATTCACCCACTGAGTTGGTCTAGTGGTGAATGCGTCTTCCCAAATCAGCTGATTTGGAAGACGAGAGTTCCAGCGTTCAAGTCCTAGTAAAGGCAGTTACTTTTATACAGATTTGAATACTAGATTGTGGATACCTGTATTCTTTGGTGGTTGGGTTTCAATTAACCGCACATCTCAGGAATAATCAAACTGAGACTATACAAGACTACACTTCATTTGCACTCATACATATCCTCATTCATCCTCTGAACTAATATCTGAACGTGATTCCCGGAGGCAAAACAGGAAAAGAACTCCTTAAATTCATTTGTTCCATCATTCGTGGAACAAACAGTACAAATAAGTTAATCTGGAATGTTTACTTATTCACATTTGATTTATATTGTGACTTGCTGTAGACTTATATTTGATACATAGCAATCGAATGATGTCATTTCATGTCAAGCCAGTCATGTATAGACATGTCAATGGGCCAAGTAATGAATAATTTAACGCAATAAAATTTACTTCAGTATGAGTTCAGCTCTTGGGATGACTTGCTGTATTCTTTACTGAGGTAGAAATTTTATCATACACATAAAAAATTGATAAGTGATGCCATAAGTTTAGTGAAAACTTTCTTGTTACAATTGAAACAATGTTTACTAATGTAGACTTTCTTGTGGACATGATAACTGCCGTAATTTTGCGTCAATCACTTTCAAATTGATACATAAAAATATAACGACCCAAAATCTCGTTCGAGTTCGTTAATGGGCAAAATCGGACTATGCGGGTGGAAATGGGGGGCTATTTCGAAAAAACAAAATATCGCTATAGCTTTCTTATTATTAAGTAAAATATTGAATTCGTTTAAGTTCCTACTATTCTTTGGATAAGGGCCTAAAACGTATCTAAGTAAAGTTTTTTAATATCACCAACCATTGGCCCAGGGGGTGGAAAAAAATGGCCTTTCGAAGACAAAAAAAATCATACCTGCCTTAATAGGCAGAGTATCAAATCGGTTTAAAGTGGTCGTTAGTCCTCTAAACATTACCTAAAGCCTTTGCCTGAAACAATTTTTGATATGGCCAACCCTTACGGCAACGGATGACCAAATTGTTGCTGGAATTGTAAGAAGATGGGGCTTGTCGTATGCTAATCATGTGAAACTTTTTTCACATGCAACCATTGTCGTATTGAGTAAATTTGAAGTTTTTCTTAACTTTAAAGTGGAAATTTTTTTTATCCCTTACTAAGCACCGGTGAAATCTAGCTCCGCCTTCCGGCGTGCCGAAAGGGATTTTTTTATTAAGATTTACTTTCCCATCTAGAGTTAGAGCAAAACTACAGCTATAGAAGGGAAAGTATTGTAGTCAAGTCCAGTTTGGGCATATGTGATTTTATTGGATCTTGGCGTTTTGACATCTAAGGAACCCAAAAAACCGGATGGAAATTTTCCACATGTTCGTTTGTGTGTGTGTGTGTGCTCGTTCGGTGTCTCACACCTTATAACACCATAACTACTGGACCGATTTTACCGAACTTGGTCAGATTACTTCTGTACATGGGGCATTGATGCCATTAAATTTTCAACTTAAAAGATAAAAGGGTGAGGCTGTAGAGCAAGGACACCCTCAGTATCAAGAGATTTCGCCTAATTAAGGTCTTATTTTTCTCATGTACATTTGTTTACGATTAAAAAACATTTGCAAAAAAATTTTCTTAAAATCCCATCCCACCCTAAAAAATACTCTAAACTAGCGGCTAAGTGGGTACTGTGATAATACTACCCCCTGTCACCACAAGGAGCACTGACGTACAGCTGTACAAAAAATATTATATTTAAATAAAATTATAAATATTTTTAATTAAACTGTGTGTGTAAGGCGTGCATCTGAAAAAAGCCAGGAAGACAAGAAAGTTCTACAACTGTGTTATCAGATTTTTTTTGGTTGTTTTAATTATAAAGGTTGAACAATTTTTTGTTCTTTGCATGTTTTCTTCATTTACAAAAATAAAATATTATTTTATTTCATACTTTTTACTTCAGGAGAAAAATACAACATATTTCTTAGATATAACCTACTTATATTGACTACACATGAGGCAACATATAACCATAATTTCTGATACTTATTTTTTTTCATATAAATTTACAGAAATTTATTTATTCTTTTTACGTAATAAAGTAAAAATATTTCAATATATTACGAGCGTTATAAGTTCGATCAATGCAATGTTATATCAATTTAAAATTCAAATTGAAGGCGATGTAAAAAAAATGTTAAATTATTTTTTTAACATAATAAAGTAAGGGAGGTTATGATAAAAATATTCTTAAATTGGGACCAAATTGCAAGTAAATAAAACGACTACTTGATTTAGCAGTATGAGGGATATTACTGTTGTAAACTGAATAACCGATTGCTTATTTTTCTCACCATTGATGGTTGATTTCTTTGAGAAATATACTACTAGTGGAAACAAGGGACTAAATTACCGGTCGCAATGAGAACCAAAAGCTTGTGGTCTCCCTCATTTCTTATTTTTCCACTTAAATAAAAATGTTTGTGGTTGGTCAAGGGAAACAAAATTTCAAATAATCACTGCAAGGTATTGCTTGGCGTATAACAAAATTTGTTAAGATCGAAGTGAATTATTTTATCATAATGCGACATAATTATTTGTGAAAAGTTTAATAACAGCTTTCTCATATGAAATGAAATAATGAACGTACCAAAAAGATCGGTTCTTTTAATATAAAAATAAATAGATCAGAAACTAGTACAGTGAACAAGAAGGAATAAACAACCTAATAAATATTTGAGAAAAAAAATTAATATCTAAAAAAAATATTTCGGCCATTTAAAAATGGAGAAGACAGGAAAATACACAGAGGCAATGAATTTAACACCCTGATAGTTAGAAAAAGCCTGATATAAAATATAAAATAAATGCATTAACAGTTAGTTGCAGATGTAGAAAATGAATGAAAAGAACAAATACAAAACATTATTTGAAAACTATTTAAATTTTTTTAAGGAGAGAAAAAAAGGCAAATAGATCAAACCACACAAAAGAGTTATATTGGGGTAAAGATATTTGACAAATATTTGTGTACTTTAAACAAAATAAACAATTCAATTGACCCCGATCGAATAAGATTTATTGACCGCCGTTTTGAAACAAATAGGTTTTACAAAAATTCAAATAGTTTAAATGATAAATAGGCACTATTAGAAAATCGTTAAATAAAGCGTAAAAATAAGGTGTACTTTGGTTGTAGCGGAAAACTAATGATACTGTCACAAGAATAACAATCCGAGGCTGAACAAAACCAATTTTAGTACTGTAAATGGAATTATTACAGAACAATGAAATTTGGAGTCATTAGTCTTGATTTATTGGAATTTATTTTACCACCTCCTATTGAGGTCGCTTAATGTAAAAGATCTAACGTCTATTCATGGGAATACTACTATTCTCATAATAAGCGATCAAATAATAGTAAAAAACAAAAATTAAAATGTGCTATAAACTAAAAATATTAAACGATGTTTTGGCCGATCACTTCACAGTCAAATCTTCGTACTTCTATCAAAACCTAAAATTTGAACAACAAAATAAATTCTCCTAATTGTTTGGCTAATCAAATAAACTTCAACTTCTTACCGGGAAATTTAAATTTAATAAATATCATTTGCTATTCAGGAAGGAAGTTTTACAATAAAATGTCTTTTCTTTTTCTTTTTTAGCCTCCGGTAATTGCCTTTCAGATAATACTTCAGAGGATGAATGAAGATGATATGTATGAGTATAAATGAAGTGCAGTCTTGTACAGTCTCAGTTCGACCATTCCTGAGATGTGTGGTTAATTGAAACCCAACCACCAAAGAACACGATCTAGTATTCACGATCCAGTATTCAAATCCATGTAAAAATAACTGACTTCACTAGGACTTGAACGCTGTAACTCTCGACTTCCAAATCGGCTGATTTGGGAAGACTGCTATAAAATGTCTATGACTTTCTTTTTCCTGTTTAGCCTCCGGTAACTACCGTTTAGATAATTCTTCAGAGGATGAATGAGGATGATATGTATGAGTGTAAATGAAGTGTACTCTTGTACATTCTCAGTTCGACCATTCCTGAGATGTGTGGTTAATTGAAACCCAACCACCAAAGAACACCGGTATCCACGATCTAGTATTCAAATCCATGTAAAAATATCTGGCTTTACTAGGACTTGAACGCTGTAACTCTCGACTTTCCAAATCAGCTGATTTGGGAAGACGCGTTAACCACTAGACCAACCCGGTGGGTTAAAATGTCTATGACTAAACACTTCACGCGTAACGGCGTAACGTAAATTTTTACTCCGCGTTTGTATGGAACGTTCCTTGTTCATTCCCTTTTCTAGTTTAGTAGATGGAAGGAATATGAAAGCGGTTAGTTGTTTTTTCAGTAGCGACCAGAAGATGGCGGAAAGTAAGGGCCCTTTGGTTGCCAAAACTGTCCAAAAACACACTGGCAGGAAGAAAGAGAAGGTAATTAGTAAAAACTAATTACGTATTTGTTTCTGTGTACATAGAAATTTAAATTAAGCACCGTTGGAATATAGTGTTTTTAAGCGGACATTTTATTATGTTATTATCTAATAGTACTAAAAAATATTATCTGTATTGACATTTTATTATTTATTCGGTTAAACCGAATACGGTTTTTAAATATGATGTGCTTAAAAACCGTGTACCATATTCTTGAATGCGATAAAGTGTAGAATTAGACTATTATCCTGCTTCGAACTATTCTATTTGATTCTTTTTTTTCGGTTCTCTTATTTTACAGAAAACTTTAACCATGGCCTTTAAAAAGGCTCAGAAAAAATTCTCTGGAGCAGCACCCCTACTAATTTTAGCTACGAGCTATCAAGGATACTTATAACCAAGGATCCTGCTCCGTTTACAGCCTTTATAATACGTCAATAGTATTCTACAGAAATACATATGACGCGGTGGCAAGATCTTAAGACCTCTGAATTATGGGAAGGATTCATGTCGTCTACTTTTACCCAATATTATAAGTAGTGCATGCTTTTGAGCAATATAAACAACGCAGTAGGTTCCACCCCAGCATATCACCCCATACTTTAACCTTGACTCTACAAAGTATAATACAGCCATTTCAGAACTCTGACGGCAACATTTTTTTTTAAATAACAAAATTTAAAACGAATCTCTGTATACATATTATTTAATAGATATTACGAACCTCTCCCCTATCCCTATCTAAGTTGATAACAATTATTTCAGATGATATTAAAATTGTTTAGATTTCTCTGACACTAAATATTAGAAAATTCCGGATACTGAAGTTTTTAAACTCTATTTCAAAAGTTACACGTTTCTCTTAACAATATTAGAAAGTTTTTACCCGCATAAAACTGTTACATCATGTACGATACCTGCGTTATTTATTTTAATTTCAGCTATATCGGAAAACACAAATAGTTTATTAAAAGTGTATTTTTTATTACAACCACCAAAAAAACAATTTCATTAAAAAAGTATTAATGAATCTCCACATGAAATAAAAAAATAAATAAATAATAGTGAATAATACAAACCCCCGAAAAACAGTTATATTGTGAAGGTATCCCAAAAAAAAAAAAATCATTAACTATCCCGAATCCGAAAAATAAGATATTTTTAAAATTACAAAGGTACGGGACTGTTTCAATTAAAAAATAATTTAAATAATGTTAAACTAAATAGATATTGCTCTTAACGATTAAGTAGTTTGTCTGCTTTCTTCGTATTTTTTCTAAACGAACTATTTGTTATATTTTGAAACAGTCCCGTTTTTCAAGATGTTTATGAAAAAACCTTTTATAAAAAGCTAAACTGTTACTGTAAATGAATAAACACCCGTTTTTCATGTTTCTTGTGGTTTTGGCGGATGTTACCTCAACGAGAGTCTTGATGAAAATTGAAATCTTTTTTAAAGAAAGACTAAAAGTTCTCATATGGCTGAACATCTGTAAAAGAAAATTATCAATTCCTAAATAGAATACGAATATTTTTCATTTATGATGATTTTAAATTAACAAAACTGGATAAATGTTTCATATACAGGTCATCGAAAAAGGTTGCAACAATTAAAAAAAATCGTATCTCAGAAACTACTAGATATAATCAAACCAGTGTTTATTTTTAAATTCACCAACTCATAAACCTTTTTTTTTACATACCTTAAACCTACGGATCGTCCTAAACGTGTTGAATTCGCAAGTAAACTGCTTAATAACATTAACGATGACAAAACATTTTTAAAACGTGTTATGTTTACGGATGAAACGACTTTCCATGTCAGTGGTTGTGTCAACCGGCATAATTATAGGCTATGGGGATCCAAGCAACCCGATGAAATTATTAAGTATGTCTGGGAATTCCAAAAAATTAACTAGTGGTGAGGTTTGATGTCCTATCGTTTGATGGCCCATTATTTTTTCATGAGCCTACTATCACAGGGAATATTTTATATTTACATATGCTACAACTGTACGTTTTCCCGCAACTTGACCAAATCGAACAGGAAAGTAACGTTGCTGTAGTGTTTCAATAAGATGGAGACAATAAGATCTCCACACTTTAGCCTAAGCGTCGACGCGCTCTCAATGAAAAATTCTCTAATCGTTGGGTCGGTAGGGCGGGTCCTATGCTTTGGCCTCCGAGAAGCACAGATTTGATACCTTTACACTTTTTTCTATGGGGATGCATTAAAAACATTGCCTACAATGAAAAAATCAGAGAAGTACAACATTTAAGACAACGGATCACCGCTGCTATTGCCAGAGTTACGCCTGCTATGATCCACCGGACCTGGGCAGAAGTCGATTATCGTCTGGATGTTTGCAGAACGATCAAAGGAGCCCATACTGAATCATTCTAAGGTATGTAAAAATATTTTGAGCTGATGAATTTAAAAAAAAAATGCTCTTGAATATCTCTCTAGCAGTTTCTGAGATACGATTTTTTTAAATTGCTGCAATCTTTATCGATAACTCTGTATAATGTATTTAATTACAAACATAAATTTAACCTAATTTAACAGCCACACATTAATTGAAAATTATTAATAATTTAGGTTAGTAAAAAGTAGCTTAGCAGTATTTTACGAATCATAATAAAATTTCATATGTATTGTTACTTATCTACTTAACCGATTACAAGCAACTGCAATTAGTTTTTTAATTATTATAGTTTTAATTTATTATTATTGTTCAGTGATGTAGCTCTTGACGTTTAATTAATTTGTTTTTTTTTTTTTTTGCTTTTCATTAATTAATTTATTATTATTATTATTATTGTATATATATATATATATATATATATATATATATATATATGTATATTCGATTTTTGTTTTTCATTTTAAATACCTCCGAGGAGATAGATATTATTTCATCATTTGGTATTTATTAAATAACTAAACTGCATAAGTTTTTCTTTCTTTATCATTAATTTACTTAATTATGAATTGAATACATCTAGTTCATTTGCCAAATGACTAATGACTGCTAATCAGAAAGTAGGTAACTACCTGAACTATCACTCGAACCGCTTGATAGCTTTGCCAATAAGTCACTGTACACTACTATTGTTATATATTTTGTCGTGACCGGGTTTATATTAGCACAGAGCAGAAGAATTCTCCAATTTAACGATTTAACGATAACGACTGAACATCGCAATCTCATCGGAGAACTTGTATGCAGTCAGACAATTCGAACTTAATGCACCATAATACCTCTCCGTTAATGAGGTCAGTTTCTCTCCCCTCACGGCCTTGAAGTTCCAGGGTAATAAAATCTCTACGATGTAAGGTAACTGGCCTTACTTTATAATACACCTGTATAAGTTAGTCGGTAGCATTTACGATAAGGCCAGCTTAACCTATTTTTATAGCCGGTCGGCAAGTAACTTCATACCGGTGTATTGGGGTGCACTGATAAATTATTCCTGAATCTGGAATATCCATATCGTAAAAATAATTGTATTGTAGTCAAGCATGTAGTAAATTAAATTGTAGCGCTCAAGGAAAAAGTAATATAAAATAAAATAAAACTTAATTTATTTATTTATTTTTTTAAAAAATAAACACTAAATAAATTCGGCTTTAGATATATTATTTTTTTCTGGGGGTGAAAAATACTTTGGTGTTATCATCGCCCGGGTACGATAATACGATAATTGTTCTAAAAAACTAGACAGTTAAAAATTAATTAAAAAACTAAAAACTAAAATTAATATATAATATTATAGGCCTATATATACATCCACTATTTCACAACTGTCTGAGTGGTATTAATTAAAATTATCACATAGTGGAGATAAAAACTAAATTATTTAATATGAACAAAGACTAATACTAATATTTTCCATTATAACTTGGCTGTTTGAATTTGTATTTGAAAAAAAGACGTTATTTTGTTTACTACGAATTACTTAAAATTTTAGCTGATAAAACACATACTCCTAATATTTAATTATCTTGAACTATTGTATAAGGAAAAATTAAGACTTAACATTTTGAAATTTATTAACATTTTAAAATTTATATGTTAACTATTATTTCGTAGAGATTATTTATTTAAATATATATGCCAACCTTTTATTAAAACAGATAAATCCATTCTGTAGATATAAATATCTAAGTAATAATGATTATACAAAATTAAAAAAAAACTATAGAGATGTTTCCCAACCTTTGTTTTGTTTTTTTTTTGTACTAATATTAGAAAGACAACCAAAATATTGGACTTTTTTATATCCCCCGCGGGCGCGCGTGTAATAAAAAATATGATTAAAATAAAAATAATATTTTCAGTAAAGCTTTAATCTAATTACAGTGAACGATCGAATTGATTATTATACTTATTAATAATTAGTTTTTATGAAATTAAACTTTATTGATTCTTTTTTAATTTCCTTATTTCCTATTCGTATATAATTCATATTTATTACAAACTTTAATTTTTGAAATTCATAATTTATATAACATAATATTAACTAATTAAAACAAAACAAATTCTTTGGTACGATTTAACAAAAGTTTGTAAAAATAACAAAAGTAATAAAAATAAGTATAGTAATGGTTAATAAAAAAACATTTAACAGAAACATAATATTTTAACAGCAAAATAACACTTAGATGGACTTACAATTTAAAGAAGCACCTAGTGATAGGTTGTACGAAAAAGAAAAATTAAAAATCAACAGGTTTGGAAAATGTAGGCATCGTGGAAATTTGAGAAGATTACACGGATAGATAAGGTGAAAAATGAAAAAAATAACGAGGAAAGTGAACGAAAATAGAAAGTTTAATCACAAAGATTAAAAAATAAAAAATAAATAAATAACAGGTTGGTTCATATATCATCATTAAAACAGCGTTGAAGGATCAGTAAAAGATGCAAAATGGTAAGACCAAAAAACAGTAAAAACTATGTAAAAGGAAATGGGAGGTATTAATATCTCAAAAAATTAGCTGAAAATAAAGGAGAATGGAGGACACACGTGTTGCAAGGGATTACATCAGCGCAGATAACTATATTAAAATGACATTTGTAAGTTGATACAATATGTTTGCAATACTCAAACACAAATAAGTACCGATATATAATTTAGCCGCGACTTGGCATACGATATGTTCAAATGTAGGACTCAGGTGTCAGTAAATACTGACCCTGCGGCACAGCCAGTTGTGAACATAATATTTTTACTTTCAAGGCTAATATAACTAGAACAGCTATATTAAAGAAGAATAATGTTGAAAAGGAGGTATCAGGTTTTAACCAAATCTTTACGTTTTAGGGTCCAGCTAGTTCATCTACACCAGAAAACATAAGTGTGTATGTATGTATGCACGAGTATGCCCGTACATATGTGTCGTACGGCTTTTGGCCAAAACCGCTTCAAATTTGGCTCAAATGTTTCTACGAGTATATAAGGCTTTTCTTGAAAATCCGTTTAGGGATTGGGGGAACATCGCGTAGAAAACCTATATAAATATTTTTCGAGGGATTTACAGAAAACTTTATTAAATTTGTTACCTTCAAAGCATATAAAAATAATTTTAAAAAAGTTTTTTTTCAAAAAACCAATCCCCACTCTTTAAAATTAAAATATACGTTGTTTTTTTTTTATTTTGCTCTATCTCTATTCGATAAAATATTTTTCAAACATTTTTTTAAAGTTTATACTTTATATAAAGTATAGTGTATAAAGTATATATCTTGATAACAGAGCAATCAAGAAATATCTACATTTTTTTTAAATTATAGAACCCGGATTTAAAATAAAGAAATTTTTTTTGAAATGTACGTTTTTTTATTTTAGCCTCTATTGGTTGGGATATTAAATTTAATGAAAACTTTACATAAGCTGATTTTTTAAGCTTAACTTGTATACGAATATTTTTATTTTTTTATTAAGATTTATTCCTTACCTTTAAAAAATATAGCTTATTTTGGCTCTAACTCTTTTAATTTTTTATTATATATATATATATATATATATATATATATATATATATATATATATATATATTTGTATTTTTCTTCATCGCTTAAAGAGTTATTAAAATTAAAGTAGCTTTGGCACCTGCCTTCAAAAACCGAACGGCCGCAATCAGTTGACGGTCACCCAACCGGTCTCTCTTTTTTTCAGAAGTAGTCTAACAAAATACGATGGGTCAACTGAACAATCCCTTCAATTTGGAGGTAAAAAATATTCTTATTTAAAACATTTACTCACTCCTTTCCATGAAATTTGGAAAATCATGGATCTCAAAATAGTAGTTTGCCAATAGAGAATTTAATAAAACACTTTGAATTTTTTAATAAATTTTTTATTCATTTTTTTTACAACGGTAAAATAACTTAATAACACTTAAAGAATAAGGGTTAATTTAAATTAAATTATCATAAAAAACAAGGCAAGATTCACGTAAGCACAGACGTGCATGGATTAACAGCATGACTAACCAAGAAGATTATTTTTCTGTATAATAACAGGTGTGTTTATAAACGTTTATTTAATTATAGAACTGTGTTTTATTTTCAGAATTAAAAGTTTTTTGAACTTGTTTTAAAATATTTAAATGTTTATTTAAAAGTATAGAATAATTTATATAAATTGTTTTTTTAATGTTGGTAGGCTTGATTAATGATTAATATCCCGTTCGTTTGATATAATAAGTTACAGCAGGTTTATTAAAGAGTTATACTTTTTGGAAATTTGTCAAATACTTAAGAATAAGTTTATTTTTATTTATTTTAATATTCCGTAGTAAAGAAAAAAATAAAATATTTTGAAAATAAAAAAAGCTCACATTTTAATACATAATTTCACCAAAATTTGTCGATATAGAAATGGTTACGAAAAATTGGACACTACCAGAGAGTTAAACGTAAAGAAATTAAGGAAACATTGTCCTATATTTATTTATTCAACAACAAGTAATAGTAGTAGTTACAAATTCTATTATTTTTCTTTTAAGAGAGTATGATGGTAAGAAGATTAAAATAATTAGAACATACCAAACACTAGCCAGGAATTGAACACAGGACAAAAGTGTCATTGTACTTTTCAATTACACATTTTTAACAGGTTACAAAATACAAATAAAGTTCTACATTCGAATTTTTTTTTTCTAGTTTTAAATTCTTCGAAATTTTTAGTATTTTCTAAAATTATTGTTTATTTCATTTAAAGAAACATTTTTCTAGTAATTCCA
The DNA here is from genome assembly GCF_047948215.1 of Lycorma delicatula. Taxonomy (NCBI): domain Eukaryota; kingdom Metazoa; phylum Arthropoda; class Insecta; order Hemiptera; family Fulgoridae; genus Lycorma; species Lycorma delicatula. The sequence continues at coordinate 93,967,755 of NC_134462.1, forward strand.
AAGTAACGTTGTTTAAAATAATAATACGAGTACATTCTTGACAAGGCAATATAGACAATATTTGTATGTAATATATTCATCATATACTCATATATGAGTATATAGGATAATTAATTCCTCATTATAAAAATAAAAGGAAGCAATGACAGTTTACTGATGAGAAATAAGGATAGGAGGCAAAAGTTATCTCAGCCAAAAACAGACTACTGAATATGAATTTTTTTCATACCGTCCTTGGACAACCGTGACAAAGGGTTACTACTATCTTACTAAGCTCCAGTACAGAACCGGCTGCTCTATTGATTACCAGAAGGTGCCATATGACAATCTTCAGATGTTTCAATGCTTTTCTACACGGGCGGAATCTGGATATTCTGAGAAAATAGACAGATCCAATCTATTTATTTCAATTTTTCAGGCCAGATTCGCCTAGATCAGCCCATCAGGCTGCTCTAGTAGTTAAGTCACCGTCACAAATCAGTTGATTTTTGAAATCGAAGGTTCTGAGGTTCGAATCCATGAGAAGTTTGCTTATTGTCCACTAGTTGAAAAGAGTGCAAAGTACACATTAGGGAAAAAATTACCCCTAAATTTGTGTCCCAGGAGTTACAATCTGGCTTGATTTTACTGAAGGCGCAGAAATCCGAACGAAATATTTCGCCATCCGACACTCGGTAACAAAGCGTTTCCGAATTATGTTTATATGAATATTCTTCATTATTTTCACCAGTAGAACATGTCCTGAAGGTTGTTACATTCTTCGGGAATCATTCTGTATATTAAGTTCATGTTAAATAATAATAGTTTTTTTTCTTTACGTTTTCTCTGCATTTTCTTCTTATTTATTATTAAGAAATAAATTCCTTTAGTCGTGCGATTTTTAAAGGTAGTTTTCTCATATATGTAGTATCATTTTTTTAGGTCTTCATATATTTTAGGTAAAAATAAAACTGAACATTTAAAATAAATAAATCAAATCATTTTTTTAATTCCCCAATTAATAGTCAATAACCTGTTATTTATTTTTAATTTGGCGTTGATTAAAAAAAAGGAATTTAAAAAAAAAAATTTATTTTTACGATATTTTTATTAAAAAAAAACAACCTATATTTATCAAGAGAGTTTTTTATTATTATACTGTATAATGATTGTAAATTATAAGAAAAAAAAGAAAAGGGAAAATTGCTTATAAAAAAAAATTATTAAAAATAAATCTTTACAACTATAATATTTACATGTAAAGACAAATTTACATATTTTTTTCTTTTTGAATAATAAAGCATATAATTCAATTAAAAACGTTAAGTAAAGAGAACAATATAACTGAATTTAATTAAAATGCGGTAGTATTTGTTTTGTTTTTTTTTTTTATTAAAATAAACTTACCTTTTCAATTCACTGCAAACAATTAGTTTTTTTTAAATAATAATCAGTTTAATTTTTTACACAAGAATAATTTTCGAGTTTTTAAAAATATCTTATATGTATAGTCAAATTATTAACGGTTAAAAATACAAAACTTCTCTTTTTATATTTGTTCAGAGAATTTTTGAATTTTACCTTATAACCGGCAGCAAATATAATACTTTTTTTTATATTTAGTCCATACACTTTTAGTAGCACAATATTGATGTTTTTATTTTTTTAGAGGAATTTTTTTAATGTTCCCGTTTCTTCCAGATAACTCACAGAATACAAAATATTTTTTGTAAGGAAAAAGGTTTACATTGTCTAGATAGTTAATTTGAAAATATTCTTTTGTATGTATGTCGTTTTTAATGTTTTAAAACACAATCTTATTTTCTAATGGAATTCTGATATTCAAATTTAAAAAAAAAAAAAAAAAATTAGTTATAAAATTTCCGTTAACTTAAAAATTAGATTTAATAACGATTTCAAATTTATCTGAAAACAACGGATAACTCCTCTTATATATTTTCAAATGAATGTACTAGTAGTAGTACAAAAGTTAACTAAAAATAATACATATTACCATACTCCAGAAACCTTAGTTTACATTTAATAGTGGTCACAGCTTAATTGTTTTTACAAACGATTTTTTCATATGGACACTATTTTTCTGTAGCTTCATTCGTAATTTAAATAAAGTTAAAAAAATTTAGATTAAATAGTTTTAAAAAAATGATAAATCAACTTGGAATGTTTAAAAATGTAAACAATAATACGTTTTTGTTTCTTTTATTTATTTGTTTTTTTTTTTGACAAAGAGAAATTAAGGGTTACTAAAACAAACATACGAATAAGCCAATTTTCTTTTCAATTAAATGTATAATTACTTGTCTTACGTAAAATAACAGAATTCTACTTTCTTAATTATAAATTTATTATCAGAGTAAGAATAACTTTTTTCCTGGACGCACAACGAAGTGTCATCTGCGCCTGGACACGATATTTAAATAGTAGAATAAATAAATATAAATATTAACTTAAAAACTACAACCCAGTAGTATAAAAACACAGCATAAATGGATAACGCCTATGACGTTTCCTAAAGCGAAATAAAACCACAATGAAATATTACATTAATAATCCAAATTAAAACAATAAAATTATCATCTACCATACGCCAAATGGCATAAATAGCTAACACATAGTATAGTAAATATAAAATATTTGAATACAAACGGAGGCCTTAAGAAATCGTAGAATGTTTGATAACATCGTCTTATTGTCTTCTAAATATTTCAGAAGTTAGCTCCTTTAAACTTGGATGCAATGCCGCATAACAGACATAATCCACAAAGATGTGGTGTACAATTGGTAGTCGTAGCGAATACAAATGGGTGCATCGGTCTGAGTCATGAGATATCAGTGATTGAGCCTAGTGTGTCCCATTCGCAAACAAGAAACATCTCTTCTCGAGGGTTATTCCTGCATGAGGAGCTTCAAGGTGATACAACATTCTTAACCGGACGAAGTTTATTGTTGAAAGTAGTATTCCGCAATCACTTTCCCACTCATCACGGACCACCCTCTTCAGAAAACAGATAGATCAGAAACAACCACGATTAGTGAAAATACAATGGAAACGACCCTCTTTTGCCGCAATATCGGCGCGCTCATTGCCTGAAATTTCAATAAGGCTGGGGATCCAACAGAGGTTCATAATTGTGTTACATTGGGTCACATTTGAGAAATAACACATTGAATCTTACAGACAACAGGATGTCTGGAATAGATGTCACTAATAGTCTGTAAGGCACTCATGGAATCCAAATAGACAAGTACGTGTCGAAATGTTGGGCTAATTATATTTAATATAATTAGCACCCAACTCCGCAAGAATAACTTTTTATTTAATTTAGACTTTTACCTTTTTATTTTAAATGTAAAAATAGCTAATCTATTAGTTGGAATTTGGGGATAATTTCTCTTTCTAAGGTTCGGTAAATGGAAGGAATAGCTCTCTTTTTAAGTGATTAATTAATGTTTTTTTTGTTTTTTTTTTAACCTCACGGTTATTTTAGTTTATTTTTTATGTTATGTCGGTAATTTACTTTTGAATTCACCCAGATGTAAAAACTTTGTTAAAATAAAAAATTATTTAAAAATTTTTAATGCGTTTTTTAGTCTATTTTACAACTTAAAAATAGTTTTTATTTACGACTTAAATCTTTTATGATAACATATTCGGAGATAAGAGTTATAACTTGTAAATAATTATTATAAAAAAGATATAAGATATTTTTAATGATTTTATAAAGTCTAAGCTAATTAATTTATTAAAATTACATAGATATCTTATCAGATTATTATTAACGATAAGTAGTACGTAAGATAATCAAATATAATAAAAAAAAATATGACAGGATTAATATATATGAACTGCAAGAGGATACAAAAAGAAATAATTAGTCAGCGGACGATCAGACACAATTAAGCTAATAAATAACAAATTACTTTAAATAATTTAACTAATTCAAATTCATATTAAAAAGTCGACTTACAAAATTTTTTTATATTAATTTAAAAAATTTTTTTAATTCCCAAAAAATTCTCTAAATAAACTAGTGGCTAAGTGGGTATACTGCATCATTAGTACCCCCTCTCTCTACAAGGAGCGCTAGTGTAGCACTGACGTACGACTGCTGTAGTCGTCTCTCTCTTTTCTGTTTAGCCTACGGAAATACCATAAGGTATTACTATGATAGTGTATGAATTTAAATGAAGTGTACAGTCTCAGGTTAACCATTCCCGAGATGTGTGGCTAATTGGAATACAACCACCAAAGAACACCGGTATCCACGATTTAGTATTCAAATCTCGTATAAAAGTAACTGGTTGAAGTCTTCTTTTTCTTTTTTTTTTTAGCCTACGGGACCACCTTAGATACTGCTTCAGAGGATGAGATGAATGATTTGTAGCGTGTGAAAATGCCATGCTGACTTGAATTCGAATCCGGGACCTCCGGATGAAAGGTCGAGACGCTACCATTCGCGCCACAGAGACCGGCTGGCTGAAGTCGTCTGCTGTGTTTTAACATTACAAGTGATTGGTAGAATTAAATAAATGAATAATATTTAAAGTGTAAAAAAGTATTTAAAGTGGCCGCTAGAACCGCCACGGCCGGACGAATTAAATACGGTATGCACGCGCGCTTTAGTTAGATTCATTGAAATAAATGAACAAAAATTATCTATATAAATAAAAATGTAAATGTTCGTTTGTTCAAAGTCTTAAATCTCCGAAAGTTCTTCACCGATTGCTTTGAAATTTTCACACAACGTTGCATTCGAATACGCGCGTGTTTTTATATACCTATTATTTATTTACCTAAGATTTCACACCTGTGACAGGTAAAAACATGCTTTTCTGAAAAACAGCGCAATCTTTTGGACGTAAAAGCAACACACGCTATACTAAATATTTTACGATTCTATTTCAATGTTTTCGATATGTATGACCGCTATAAATTAAAAAACTATTGGACCGATTTACGCGCGGGGAAAAAGGGAAAAATCGAGAAAGCTAAAAGGGAAGAAGGGGAAAATTGAAAAAATAAAGAGGGAAAAGGAAATGGAAAGGGAAAAAGAGGAAGGGGAATGGGAAAAGAGGAGGGAGAAGGGAAATAAAATAAAAAGAAGTGGGTGAAGGAATTTGGTTAATGTTTCATCAAATTTTCAATGGTATTCATTTAATCTATTTATAAATATATATATATTTAAATTTAGCAATATCGAAGCATTGCCGGGTCTGCTAGTATTTAAATAAAAGGATAAATACTTTAAATTAAGTTGTGCATGTAAGCCGTGAATCAGAAAAAACCGCGTGAAGGTTGCAGAAACATTGCCAGATGTTTTTTAAATCATTAAATTTTACGAAAAATATTATTGTAAATTATTCAGAAACTCAATTAAAAATTTCTGATCTTAGAACTCGGCATCAAATTGTACACAACAAATATTTGACGAATTTCTAATTTTTTCGTTGACTTCAAAATTGATGATGACAGCCGATTAAGTGCCTAATTTTATATCCATGTGTTCAGGTGCTTCACATAAAATGCTATACCAACTTTCATGACATGTTCAATTGGTGAAAATATAGAACGCGTTCATAAAAATACAGATTCGTAATTTCGTTAAGAAGTGTCGGCTGGCAATAACTCCAATTTCTACGTCTTCGGGAAAATTAAATAATTCTTGGGACCAAAATTAAGAGGTTAATTTTAAAAGCTTTATATGAAATCTGACCTGAAAAATTGAAAAAAAAAAAAATAGAACTATATTTTACTATTTTCAAGAAATTTGGCGTAAAAGACAAAAAAATGGGGGTCGAAAAACACATTATTTTATATTTGTCGTAAAATAACTTTGTTAAATTGGTAATAAATACATTAAAAAAAAAACTTGTAGATAATTTGATTCTGAGTAAAACGGTATAAATAAAGTCCACAGAAAATGACGTTGTTCTGTTCACAGAAGAAACGTAAGAATTTAAAAGTTTATTAAAAACAAAATATATAAAATTTTAAAAATTTCAACTAGATATTAAAAGAAACAAAAAAAGTTTTTCCAGAATTTTATTTTCATTAAATTTACCCCTTAATCTGGGTCCCAAAAATGACAGTTCAGCTTAATCTTACCGAAGGTGCAGAAATCAGGGCGGAAGTTTTTTTCAGCAGACCACTCGCTAAAGAAGCGTTTCCGAATCTAATTTATATGAACTTCCCTCTTTATTTTTACCAGTAGAACATGTCCTGAAAGTTTGTTACACTTTTCTTGTATCACTCTATATATTTGTTATTACTTTTCTATCTATTTTAATTACAATGTATGAAATTAATAAACAATATATTTAATATTTACAAAATAGTATTAAACAGGCAGTGATTTGGTCAGCGAGGATCTACTTCCAATCTCATGCTCAACACTAGCTCAGGCTCAACAGCTCAAACTAATAGTTGTGCATTACGATGCTTTTATATTGGGTTTACCACTGAATTTTACAAAATATTTTAGGCTAAAATGACAAGTTCTTCTTACTTGCTACCTACATCCTTTCAAATAAATCGATTTTAATAAAAGAAAGGATCAGTAATTAAAATTATTAATTAATAACCTCAGCAAAAAATATTTTATTAACAAGTAAATCATCTTGTTTAATAATATAATATTTCATGCAACAAACGTGGTAATACGACCCCAAAGAAATTATATACATAACTTTATAATGTTTTTACAGTTATATCATATTAATTCACATAGTACGACTTACATCAGTTTATTATATAATAATTCAGTTATGTGAGATATAACGTATGAGATAATCTGTTGCAAAGTTACAAGATAGTCTTACATATTATTAAAACAAAAAAAAAGTAATATTATATGTAACGCAATGTAATTATCTAATTACGTGACTTTTATTTATATGCAAATTACAAGGGAAAAAATTATTATTCTCATTTTTATTTATATTATTACATTCCACATTATAATAATTATTTCTCATATTTAAAATAATAACGATTAATAAAGTACAAGTAATAAACTTATTTTTTAATTAAAAATTTTCTTAATTATAGATTTGAATTACGACAAACAATTCGTTTTAAATGAATAATTGAAGTAATTCTTCAATTATTCAATGAAGTGTCTGAATTACAGCGGTTTGATTTGAAGAAAGGTCTCATACAAGTTTTCTACGAATTTCTCACTTTTTCCCAAATAACTACTTGTTTCAAACACTACTAAAGTTTAATCAATCGCACCTATATACTATTGTTATTTATAAATATATATTTATTTATTTAATTTATGTTATACCGGGTTACCGAGTAACAGCACAGTGACGTGATGTCAATTGTACTCTGCAGAGATGCCAAGGCATCTGTTCGCAGTCTGGCGTGTTAGTGTAAATGTACCGATAAATGCGTAGTCTTGAACAGATTCGGGCCGACCACTCCTGAAAAGTGTGGTTAATTGAAACCCGACCACCAAAGGAAACCGGTATCTACAGTCTAGCATTCAGATCCATATAAAAGCAAATGCCTTTACAAGGACTCGAACCTTAGAACTCTTGACTTCAAAAATCAGCTGATTTTGTGATGAGTTTAACCGCTAGAGTAACCCAACGAGTTAATACAAGATATCTACAGGTGTCTCTTAAAGAAAAGAAGAGAATTTCACATGTTCTACAATTGAATATACAAGTGACAAAAAAAAACGAGAATTTTTGGACTCTCTATCTCTGCAACTTCCAAACTATCGCTGGTTTTGTAAAACATTTTTACAACGAAAGCACACAGTTGACCGACCATTCCAATGCTCCGTGATGACTGAGTGGCGAAGCTACCTTTGCATACAGCAATACTGCCAACTTACATTGTTGCCACTACGCATTTTAAAAGTTCCCGTTTTTTTTTTTTTTTTTTTTTTTTTTTTTGACACTTTGGTATAAATATAGGTACGAAACGCTTCGTTTTCGTTATATCTTGCTAATATTTTTCATCTTCAACGGTAAAATAAAACTGTACTGAACTTTTTTGAACTTAAATAAGGTGTAACTTTGATGGTTTCATATAGTTTTTAATCAGAAAAATTGAAACAAGTCCCAGAACTGTACCTCAATTTTTGAGAAAATTATTTTAAAACACTAAAAACTGGTATCGCAAAACATGGATTTTTCTTAGGTTTCAGGTATAATGATTCGATTACGGTAAACGAATAGAATTTTGCAACAAAATTTTTAGAAGCTTTAATTCTGAAAAAATCTACTTAAGTGATGTTAAATGAATACGAAAACAGGTTTAAGAAACTTGACATCTATTAAAAGTAAATCACAACGAAAAGTTGCAAAAAAATAACTTAATTATAATTTTAAAACAAAGCGAGAATCATTTCATTATTGGAAAAAAATAACAGTGTAGCATGATCGATCATTAACATAAAAGAAAATCTTCTACAGTAATTTTCGTAAATTTTATCAATAATCTTGTAGAGAACTGAAATCTATGCAACAACATGGCTATCTCTTAGTTTTAAGATAATAATATGGTGTGGGTGGACGCGTGATAACCGCTAATATAGTACCAAATTCTGAACGACAGAAAAACACCTTAATGTGACTTATATATAAGAAAGAAAGGAGAAATAATTTGTTAAAGACACTTTGGTTAACATTATGAAAATAATCCAACAGTTTCACCACCTTAATTTTTTGCTGTTTTATTTTATACCGAAAATTCGGAAGTTCATTACAAATCGTTTTCGATTATTTAAAAAAAATAGTTTAAAACTCATAATGACAAGAAGTAAACTTATTTCCATCACTTATAACTCTAAGTAAAAACTCTGTAAAACCATATCTTCCTTTTAAGGAACAAAAAATATCACACAAACAATAAAAATTCCAGAATTTGATTATTTTTACAAAATTAATTTTATTTATAAAAACTAACGTTTTAATGATTGATTTTCTTTTGAATAATTACCATAATTGTTTTTATAACCATTATTAAAAAAAATTAATAAATCTTTAATAATTCTTTTTTTTTCATAAAATATCCAAATGAATTTATTTTTAATTATGAAAAATAAAAATATGTAATCCTGCTGTCTTGTTTAAGGTCACAAACAACATTTCGGTTGTGGCATTTAGCATAAGTATTCTAAATTAAAACATTTGTTTTTAAACAAGAAATGAAAAATATTATGTAAATTCCAAATGCATTTTACGTAATCACCAAAAACAGATTTCCTTCAGCTAATAAAAGCATAAAACTATTCCAGTATTTAATTTAACAATATTGAAAAAATTGATGTGGACATCACATGACTTCCTTGTATGCCTATTAAATTACACGTACACATTTTTTAAAATGAAAAGTACATAAAATTTTATTTCATTAATAACTTCTGATATTTTTTCATAATTTTTTTATATATTATTCACTTAATCCTTAAAATAATATAAAAAAAGCAAATGTTTAGTAGAAAATAGAGCTCGATTTTTAAAAAATCCTCATGGAAAGATTTTGATTCTAATAAAGAAGATAACAAGTTCACAAGACCGCGTAAAATCAATTTAATTTTGATAAAATTTAAATTCCAGTTTAATTTCAATGCTAAAACAATATTGGATTATTATTTATAGTAAAACTGTTTTACAATCGGAGGTTAATAATTATTAATATAACATATAATTAAATTTAAAAAAAAGTTAAAAAAAAAGGAGATGAAGTTTGGATTCGAACCGATGTGCCTTCCCCTAAGATCCAAATATTTCATTAATTAAAATTTGATTTGGCTATAACTCTGGAAACAATGAAAATAAGTACCACTTATGATATATCGTTGAAAAGCTCTCATGAGGTAATAAGCCCTCAGTCCAAAATTCAAATTTGTTTGGATTTTGGGATTTTTTTCGATATAATTGGTTCAGTCGATTGCAATCAAAAGGGGAGGTGCACAACTAGACGTTACAAGAGTCCTAAATCCAAAATTTCAACATCCTACGACTAATTGTTTTTGAGTTATGCGAGATACATACGCACATACGTACGTACAGACGTTACGGCAAAACCAGTTAAAATGGATTCAGGGATGGTCAAAATGGATATTTCCGTTGAAATGTAAAACCGAATTTTTTCACGATCACAATACTTCCTTTACTTCATACAAAAGTAAAAAGTAGTGAGACTGACTAACAAATTGAATCGGTAACTAAATTTTTAAAATTAATCAAATTATTTAAAAATAATTAATTAAATCATTTTAATTTCCTGGTATCATAGCTGTAGAGCTATGATGCAAGAAGGAAAGTATGGTCAAAAACGGGTAAAATGGAAAGTAATAGCCAAAAAATAGGATATGGGTTTTTTGCAGTTCTCAACGTTTCACTGCCCAGGGTCCCGAAAACAAAAAAAAACGTTGTGGAGGGGTAATTTTTGTACGTATGTGACTGTTTGAAGCTTAAGTTTTGACTGAATAAACCGATTTTGAATAAATTTTTTACAAGACTCGTGTATATGAGGCAATTTGTTGGTAAAATTTTGTGGTCAATATCTCCAGGGGGTAGACAGTTTTTGGGATCAATTTTCTCAAAATTTATCAAGCATAATCCCACTTTATATTAAGCTCAGTACATGCATGCATGCTTAAGTTACCATTAAAAAAAAATTATCCCTTCCCTAAAAATTGAAAAAGCTGCATTTTTATTTACTGCATATTTTTTAACCGATTTTTTTTCTTTATGTCTTCCTAGGTATAGTAGTAATGCAAGTGACCGCAAAAAAATACTTCGGGAAAATTTTGGGGGTGGAGAACCGATCAAAATTTAAAAATATACATTTTTTGAAACTTTTTCGGCTTAGTTTCATGTATCATTATTTTTTCACTATATAACAATAAATAACCAATGTCAGGAAGTATTACAAGTTTGTTGTTCGATTTTTTTAAAATCCAATTATATACTCATATTATAAGAGATCCAACGAATTTTGAGGTCAAATATCTCAACAACAAAAAAAAATGCGATAAAGTATATAATAAAGATTTACTATTCTTAGTATTATACTTGTTGATTACCTACATAATATTTCAGACAGTTTCTTTGAGAAGACTTTTTTGTAAATCCGAAAAAGACTGATTTTAGAGCCATAATACATTTTTTTTAAATTGAAATATTGAAACATTATTCGTAAAAGTATTTTGAATGAATGTATAGAATTAGAAACAACTGAAGTTTGAAATGTTTTATGTTTTTAATTTTATAAATTAAATATTAAAATTAAGATAAGATGAAGATGAGTAAAGGTGATCGACATTACCAAATTTCTTTCTGATACAAAAGGAAATAAGTTGAACAGGTATGAAAGCAGGCTGTCAACATGTATATATATTATTAGAAAAAAACCGACATATTTTAATATCCAAAGAGAACATTATTATCTCCACACTTTCAACGAATGAGCAGAGAATTGTTTTTAATGAGGATCTAAAATAATGACTTACTATACTTAAATTACTATACATTAATTTTTTATATTTTATCGATTATTGTATGAAAATTGTCTTTTAAATTCATATTTCTTTGCATTCGAATAATTACAGTGGAAAAAGTTTTGCAATCACTGATAGGAAACAAGGACATTACGCTAGGTAGACAGTAATGAAGGAAAATAAAAAATGTTGCAACAAACCGATTACGGTTTACACGGCCAGCAAAGTATGTTTTATGGCATACAAGTATGTCATTAAAAAGAGTAAAAGTAGCATCATGTAATATGAATAATAGAATAAAAAATAAATATATTTAGTTTCTCGAAAATAAAAATATGGAAGTGAAATATACATGAAAGTAGTAAAAATAAATGAACTAAAGATTAGTATAAAAAATTATTTTATTTTCAAAATTTTATAGTATTCTTCCTCAGGTACGGAAAAATAATAGATAATTTTAATATAATAGAAGTCTTTTTGCAATTCAAAATTAATAACGAGTGGTTTTGTTTTATACATATTATTTACTTTCAAAAAGTAAAACGAATAGTTTTAAGAAATATAATAATTATAACTCATAAAAAATAATTATATGTATAAAATTTAAAGTGTAGAAAGCGTAGAAAATAATAAAATACTATCAAAATTTAACGACAATTAGTCCAAGATACTTACGTGGATCTTTAGGCTTAGCTAACAAATATATAGCTTACAGTAAATTTGATTAATCCGGTGATTATGCATAATTAGCGGTGAATTTGATTAATTGCCTTCAATGTTGGAGAATTTAATAAGTGTGTAGTAATTTATTAAATATACCGGTCAGTGATATTCTCCATATTAACATATTTTACCTATTAAAATAACAACTCGACTTGACATTACTGTTAATTAATCGAGGTTAGCGAGCGAAGCGACTGTATATTATAATTATTTGGTTAGAGTTGGTTACTGAGGTTATGTTCGGTTACTGAGCCAACAATGCAGGCTCAATCTATGAGTTATAGCTGGATATCGTACCATAGGTTCCGAAACAGCGTCGGTAATTGCAGGAGTTCCCCGATAGATCTGCAGGCTAGGATGAGATCTGCCATCGCCTCGGGCATTGACAGGACGGTGACTATCGATGAAATGTTTCAACTTCGGAACGACAGATGGCGTACAGCCGAGACGGGTCGGTGGACCTACAGGGTCATTCAAGATGTCAGGAGTTGGGAGAAAAGAAAACATGGTGACACAGGCTATGAACTTACCCAGTTTCTTTCTGGACACGGCTGTTTCGCGAATTTCCTGTAGGATAGGCAGGAGCAACACTAGGAGCTGCAACGACTGTGAAGAATTGGACACGGCTGAACATGTTATATTTTCGTGTGTCAGATGGAAGGGTCTGTAGGCTCAGTTGATGGAACAAAACGGGGTACGAGTGGACAGCATCATTGGAACGATGTTGCAAGACAGAGAAACGTGGGTTAGGATCACAAATGCTGTGATAACCATGATCTTGACGAAGGCAGTGGAGGAGAGGGCCAGGGAGGATAGGAGTCTGCTGACTACCTAAGACGTAACGGCCGCCGGGCTGTCACAGATATGCTGATAGTGGATGGTGGTGGGCGGCCAGCCTCTAGGGGTGAGTGGCGGGGCTCCTCGGAGTCGTCATTCATCAATGGCCTCCTGAGGACGTCGTCGCCGCTGTTCTACATCGCCGTTAGGTGTGCCCAGGCTGTTGCATGAGGGCTCCGAGCACGATTATTAACTTTAGCATGGCGATTTGTCGAATTGGAGTGCACACTTGTTATGGGGTGATGGGTGATGTTGGTTGCGATCGATCTGGGTGTTATTCCGAGCGGCCCTCTAAACTGGAGCTGTAGTGGGAGATTAGAGGTTATACTCAGCTCCCGACGGACCAGACTTGAAGACCTCTGGGACTAGGTTTATTGTACTGGCGGCTGTGCTCCAATCGCTTAAATTTATTACGATCCGTTGCGGTGACTGAAGTTGTAGATTGATATGCTGTCGTAGATGCTTGATGCATCTATGCACTAGGGGTATAGTATAGTTTAAGGCTGATTGTGGTAGGCGCGGGGTCTTCTTTCTTCCGCGAGTAGGCTTTTGCTTAGTTCCTGAGGGCAACGTGGTAGCGTTAGGTGTCAGCTGCCTTCTTCGGAAAGCAGAACTCATTACTATCTCTCGTGGCGGATTACTGATGTAGATGTCCCTAGGGGCATCTGCATCGGTGGCATCTCACTGTGGCCGGGCTGAACACTGTGGAATGTGATCAGTTTGAGGGCAAGATGTCCTCCGTTAAAGCCACTACTGGCAAGGAACGGAGGGGGTGGTGTAGCGACCTGACACGCTACGAGGCAGGATCTTCTCCCCTCGGCGAGGAATTGAGATGTTGCATGAGGGCTGTGTACATGCCTCACGGATTAGGTCCGGCCCTTGTGCGACTTGAGGGGGAGGTTTTCAACGGGTGTGAGCCTCGCACTAGCCGTCAGAGGGAGCCTGGCGGAGGCTGGTAGAACTTTTTCCTCCCCCTCCGGAAAACAAAAAAAAATTAATAAATAAAAAAATAATCTAACCAAACATAATCTACGCTCGCTTGGCTCGCTAACCTCATCTAATTAGCTTTAAAAATACAAATTACATATGTTATTCTTCAACATTGGAGGCGATTAATAAAATTCTCCGGTAATTATGCATTATCACCGGATTAATCAAATCTGCCGTAACTATATATATATATACGAAATTTGAAAATACCACAAGATTATAATGTATTCTTGTAACTAACAATGTTTTGTGTGAAATCAAAAATTAGAATGATAATTATATATTATACATATCGATAAACATAGAATAAGACAAATATTTAAAATTATTTCTCAGCTTTTACGAAATTAATCAACTGGGAAAATCACCATACTCAATAAACTTATCTATGAAAACGTTTGTGATTTAACAAAGGAAATAATATTACTAGATATTTAAGTTACTTAGCTTGTTTGACTTAAGCAAAAACAAATAACTTTAAAATTTATTTATTTTATTTATTCAAACCTTACGCAGTAGTAGTTAGTAGCCTCAATGTAAGTATACTTGCACGTTTATATTTATTTGTTCATATAGTAAAAATTCTGATGTGGACACCACATGACTTCCTTATACGTCTATTAAATTACATATACTAATTTTTTTTAAATAAAAAGTACATAAAATTCTATTTCGATAAAATCCGATGGTTTTTCATATATTTTATTTTTTTATTGTTATTATTGAATTATTAATTATTGTAAAAATTGTTTTACAATCAGAGGTTAATAATTAATTATTAATAAATCAATAAATTTAAATTTAAAAAAAAGTTTAAAAAAAGAAAGGAGATGAAGTCGGATTGGAACCGATCTGCCTTCCCCTTGTAAGATCCAAATATTTCATTAATTAAACTTTTATTTGGCTGTTACTCTGGAACCAGTGAAAATAAGGACCAAATATGACAATGGTTCCCAAACTTTTCCAAGTCCCGGCGCCCTTTTTCAACTGAAATGTTTCCATGACGCCCTACCCTAAATAAAAGTATGACTACGCGTAAATAACAGATAAAAATAAATATAACTCGTGTATCTTCATTATTTTTTTCACTTTATTAACATTAAATTAATAATTATAAATTTCTTGGTCCAATTAATTATAAAGCTTTTACAATATTTCGCAGCACCCCTGTAAAGAGGCCGCGGCTCCCCGAACGTCGCGACGCACAATTTGGGAATCACTGACTTATGATATCGTTGAGAAGCTCTCAATGAGAGCTCATTACTGCAGTTAAGAAAAAGTCCAAAATCCAAATATTTTGGATTTTGGACTTTTTTTGACATTTTTGGTCAAGTCGATTACTATCAAAAGAGGAGGTGCACAACTAGATGTTACAACGTCCTAAATCCAAAATTCAACATTTTACAGCTAACCGTTTTTAAGTTATGTTAGATACAAACATGCATACGTACAGACGTCACGCCGAAACTAGTCAGAATGGATTCAGGGTTGGTAAAAGTGGATATTTCCGTTGAAATCTGAAAACCGAAATTTTTCGCGATAACAGTACTTCCTTGTACTTCGGAAGTAAAAACAGGCTGATAGTTGCCTTTTTTATGATAGAATAATAAATGAATATAAATTACATATAAAAAAATAAACATTCCCTGACTCCAAGAAAATAGCCTAAAAATGAGTTAAGTTCAGGTTTTAAAACTGAATAATTTTAAAACATAATTGTAAAAATAAATACATTAATAAACACAGAATAATTATTCAATTTCTTTTCTTTTTTTTAAACCACCATAAGAAAAAACAATAACTTTCTATTGTTCTTTAATAAAAATAAAAGATAAATAAATAGATATTTGTGTACACAAATTACTAATTCTTTTACATTCAATAAATTTTTTAAGTTGAAATAACAAAAAAAAAATATATATATATATAGTAATAAAGAGAGCTTTTAAACAGTTATTGAAATAATTTAAAAATAATACAATTTTTAAAAACCTTTTATAAAAAAAGAGATAGCCGTTTTAATTGTGAAATAAAATTATCATCAGTAGACACTGAAAAAATGGTAGATAAAAAAGTAAATAAAAATGTAACTTTTTTAAGGAAGCCCGCTGAAACTTCCTGCAAAACCTCTGACCACGCTTTGGGGTAGCCGAGGTTGCAGAGACGTACACCGGAAGTGAGGTGTACTTGCTGTGGAGCAAGAGCAAGACCGTAGTCACGGTAGGGGATCCCTTCGTGGGTTCCCCATTAGAGGCAAGGCGGGGGTAATGTAAGACCACAGTTCCGGTGGGGGATCCCTCTGGGGGTTCCTCACTAGAGGCGAGGCGTGAAGACCAGAGTCCCGGTGGGGGATCCCTTCGGGGTGCCCTCATTTGAGGCATGGCGACTAATCGAAAGACCGGGTCCCGACTACCTGGGTGAGATCTTGTGTTCTGCCGAGGTAGTTTGAGGCGCCTCCCGGAGCTGTATTTATGCTTAATTGCGGGTTCGGCTCTGGGGGGACCGGGTAAAAAAGAAAGAAGAAAAACTATATGTTTATTAAACATTTTTTATTAGTTAATATTTTCTCAGCATCTACTGATAATGAGTTTTTAGTAATCGAAACAATCTAGTTTAAATTTTAAGAAATTTTTTTCCAATTTAAAAAAAAAACCCATATTAATTAGAATCCAATATAGAAACTTAAAATTAATTTTAAAACTTGTCAAATTTTGGGGAAAAAATCGTTTTTAATCCCAGGTTCCACCCCATTGAAACAAAAACATAAAATAGAAATATTTGTTTTTTGTTTCGTTCATTTAGCTGAAATATATAACCCATAAATCGCAGTACCAAACTGGAAGAAACAAAATTAAAATTAATATTTAAATATACTTATTTATGCACTTAAAAGTTTGGAATTTTGGCCAATGAGGTAATTTTCGAACATTTATTGTAAATTATTACAGTATAAACCACAGTGATGTAATTTTAAAAGTAAATTGACCTTTTTTTTTGTTATACTGTTTTATTTACAATCAGTTTTCCAAACAGACTACAAGTAAATCGAATAAAGCAATAATGACGAGAAAGAAAATAATACCTCCCAAGACAATACAATAAAATATGTACAGAGCATAATACAATTAAACGCAACGTAAATAAACATAACTAAAAATGCACACAAAGTACACATAAATCAACAAATTAATGAACTGAGCAAAAAATAAATAAATAAAAATAAATGGTCAACACAACAGTTAAATAGACAGTTCATTAACTACTGGCATTATTATTAGGTACTTTTGTTCCTCGAAGACCTTCGTCAGGTATTGCTTCAGAGGATGAGATGGATTGACAATTTTGTAGCGTCTGCCATGCCTGACCGGGATTCGAGCCCGGGTCCTCCCGACGAAAGGCCGGACGCTACCATTTGCACCAAGGAGGCCGGCATTATTAAGTACTAAAGATGAATGCAATCGGAATAAATTCTTTGGCAGTTTATTAAAACATTTTATTATTCCTAATGAAAATATAAAAGAGGAGACTGTTTTCATCGATAATTTTCCCCGGAAAAAATAATAAAACAACATAATTATAGATCAATTTGATTTTTTGATTTTTCTTAAAGGTCTTTCCTATCACTTACGTTTTATGCATGATTTGTTATTTGTAAATCGATTTATAACGTAATAATTTTACAATGATTTGTTACTTAAATGAATGTATATATATATATTAATTTATAATTTGATATACAAGAGAACAATTGAATCTTTGTTTTGAAATACAAAATATAATACAAATTTTCATAATATTTAGAAAATATTTATAAAACATAAATAAACACGAAAGCAATAATAATAATTTTATTTCCCTATCGGAATGTAAATTAACAATTCGATTGTAAATCATTAACAGTAATTGGAAAAGATGGTAAAACTTTCACTAACAAATTTTATAAAATCTTTAAATATACACACTACATTCTATCCAAACACCCGCGCGCGCGCGCGCGTAAACCAAAACCAACCAATTTTTAATTAAAATTAGATATTTTATAAAACTTTCACAAAAAGATAACAAAAAAATTCAATCATCCGTAGTAAAAAATAAAATTGAGTAATAAAAATAAAGATACAGATTAAAAAATGAATTAGGTAAGATTAATTTTAAGCAATATTATGAAAAATAACATTCAGCATTACATTTTGAATTAACATTTTACAGTATATTTCAACAAAATAAATAATATTAAACTATGAAGGACGTGTTAAATAAGCATACAAAGCTGAAATAAGTGAAATTTTTTTAAGTGATTTTTAAACCACGGGCAGTTTTATTTTTTTATAACAAATTTTAACGTTTACTTCACGGTACTTTTAACTTAAGCTTGAAGGTTGAAATTTTCCAAGTCAATAAATTACTTATGGAAACGATTAAAATATAACGTAAGGAAAACAAAAATCAAAAGAAATTGAAATTATTCAGTAATTTACATAAACTAATTAATTATTTTCGGATAATTAAAAATCTGAAATATTAGTTATTCTACCTTTAACTTCGTACAATTCGATTTAGCAATACGTATCAATTAAAAAAAATTAAGTGTTTTTATTTTTGTAGCAGTACATTTTCCCACTGATTAGATTGTTGCTTATATGCAAATTATCGAGGAACAAGTGGCACTAGCAAGAACTGCTTTCACTGAAAGTAATGATGTTCATAGCACAACCAATCTCTTTGGTGAACCGAGTATTTGTGAAACCATTACACTTCTCACTTTCTTCAATAAATCTGGCATCGGATTATTGTTATATTGCAAGAGTAGTTAAGCTAGTTTCATGTGCAACTTTTATCTCATGTCAGGTCGCTTACTATCTATTTTATTAAAGCAACTAACATACGTAATAGTATTAAGTTAGATTTTATTCTTCAAATACTTTCCTCAAAACTTTCATAACACTATTTGATTATTTCCCAGGTAATTTCTTTTTAACTTTCATATTTCATTTTGACATATTTTGAAAGATTTTTGCTACCCTATCTACCCGTTAAGTAAAACTTTGCCTTTACAAAATTTATTCATCCAAAAGTGTTTATAGATGAAAAAACAGAAACAGACCAAAATATTAAATTTTTTAATTAAAGTTTTCCAAACAACAAAATTCATTCTAATCCAACCATCTATCTCAGGAATTCTAAATCACACATTTTATTTTTCCAAGATAATTCTTTCACATATAATCTTCACATTTTGAAAAAAGAATAAATAAAAATAAAAAGAATTAATAAGTCAAAAAAAAATTTGTTAAATTTTGAAAAAAAAATAGAGCTCATATACTTTACCGTTTTTACTCGAATAATCCGCAAAAAAACCTTTTTTCCAAACTGATCCTCATAAAAAAATAGATATATAATTAAGAATGCTATATTTCATTTTATTCATATTAGTAAATCAGGTTTAGGAAACGTAAAAACTTTGTATTACACCGACGGTAAATCAAAAACAAATTTCAGAAAAAAAAAATTTAAAGGGTAAATTTTATTCAAATGTAAGGAAAAAATAGTAAGAGAAGGTTGGGTAGATTAAAAATTGGTTTGTTATTATGTAAAATTTCTTCTGTTTAGCCTCCTTTACATGTCATGTATGGTAAAACTTCTTCTGTTTAGCCGCCTTTACATTCATACATCTCATGTATGAGATGTATGAATGTAAATGAAGTGTAGTACTACAGTACTACACTTCAGTCTCAGGTCGACCATTCCTGAGATGTGTGATTAATTAAAACCCAATCACCAAAGAACACCGGTATCCACGATCTAGTATTCAAATCCGTATAAAAGTAGCCTTTACTAGGATTTGAACATTAGGAACTCTTCGACTTCGAAATCAGCGATGACGAGTTAACTACTAGACTACTAGACGGTGGGCTACGCAAAATATGTCTGGAATACTGCTGCGTAAATAAGTGATTTTTCGAGTTCATCTGACTAAAAGAATGGCTAATGAAAAATATGAACAAGTTTTCATTCCCTCAGAAATGACATGACGTTACGTTCAACCACTTGATACATGTATAAAAGGGAAATATTTTTTTTTTAAATTGAAAAACTGGGTGGAAGAAAGTACCCACAAAACAATATTTATTTAAAATCAAGAAACCATCATGTTTTTAAAAAAGCTGACCACAAATTCTTTCCTGGCACTGGTCATTTATTCTTACACGGTAAAAAAATTCTGATACATGAAAATAAACCAAAAAGTTTAAAAAATTTCAAAAAAATGATATTTTTAAACTTTGATCAGTTTATCCATCCAGTATTTTTTTGGTCACTTGCACGACTATTATGACTAAGAAGACATAAAAATCAGATCAAAACTATGCAGTAAATAAATAATATAGCTTTTTAAATTTTTGGGGAAGGAGTAATTTTCGGGTAAATTAAAAAAAAAAATAGTAGATAAGCATGCAATCATGTACACAGCTTAATATAAAGTGGGGTTATATTTGCAAAATTTTGAGAAAATTGATCCCAAAAAATTATATACCCCCTATCCAGGGGTATAACCACAAAATTTTACCAACAAATTTCTCGATATATACAAGTCTCTGTCCAAAATTTTATCAGAATCGATTAATCCAGTGAAAAGTTATTAAGCTAAGCTTCAAACACGCCAAAACACGTATATACGTACGTACGTACAAATATTACCTCCCACTTTTTTTTTGTTTTTTGAGATCTCTGAGTTATTGAAGTCTAGAAATGCAAAAAAAAAGCTCGTACCCCATTTTCTGACCGATACCGTACTTTCCTTCTGACAGAATAGTTGTAGAGTTATGATGCCAGGAAAGTAAAATGTAGTCGATTGTAAAAGTATATGATTAAATTTCAGAAGAATTGATTTTAAAAAGTAATGTATTAAAAGTGATTTAAATGTAATAAGGATATCTTTTGTAAAACAAAAGTGTTAACATTATATTTACTCCCATTATATTTTTGCCGATGAGTTTAATGTTTAATGAACTGTTTACATATATAAAAAAGTGCCCCGATCTATTGACACATAAACCCACAGCTCAAATTGCTCAATCTAGACAGGTGAATTTTGAGGGTATATTATTCTTTATAACATAGGCACTAGGCACCTACTACGGAAGGATTTCGGAAAACTACGTCTATAAAGAAATGAAAAAGGGGGAACAAATTTTTTAATGTAAATTCTACATCTCAGAAACCGGTGTTACAATTATGAAAATTAGTATTTCGACTCTTCTTTAAAAACAAATTAAACCGTGTTTCACTTTCAAAAATACAATTTCGGGAGCATGGAGGCGGACAAAAATGAGGCCAAAGAAGATTCTGTGAATACTTATTATACCAACAGAATATCTTTTTGAGTTTAAATAAATTTCAGTTTCCCTTACTAAGTGTGTATCGCCGTGACTATCAAGTGCCAGGAGCAGGAAGTTGGCAGGAATTGACCTAAAGGAAATTGCTTCTCTCATGGACATGGACTATTCCAGAGTGAACTGACTTAATTCACTGCTCATTCTCGCAACTGAAGGGAAAACCGCTAATATACTTTACAAAGAAGTGCTCAAACACATTTTTTGTAGTGTTTTATACTCGCGTAAAAGTTCATAGTTTACGAATGATAAACATCGCTGGTCAACAAAGTCTGTACTTTAAAACATTCCCAAAAGCCAACCACTAGAAACAAATTGACAAGGCCAAACTCCTCGATAAAGTAAATAAACAAAATTGACAATATGCCCATTAAACATCAACCTTTCAAATCATAAAATAATTTTAACAAAAATCTAATCTTTCGTTTGAAAACTTACTCTAGGCAAAAATTCGAAAATTCGGGTGAAGCCGCGGCAAAGGTTAATAACTATATAAATTGAAGAAAATCACCATCTTATTCATTGGGATTTATTTTTTTAATTATCTGCACTTTATTGACGTAATATACGAGTGTGAACTTTAATTTCTAGTTTCGTTTCTTCTTTTTTAAAATTATTAATCTTGTAAAAAGACTGTCGATTAATTTTATATTTAATGTTATTATATAACTCGATATCGTTTGAATACACTGTTTTGATTCTGTATTTAATTAAAATTTTTAATTCCTTGTACAAAGTAAAGAAAGTATTGTGATCGCGAAAAATTTCGGTTTTCAGATTTCAACGGAAATATCCATTTTGACTAGTTACGGTGTGAATTCTGTACATACGTATGTATCTCGCATAACTCAAAAACGATTAGTCGTAGGATGTTGAAATTTTGGATTTAGAACTGGTGTAACATCTATTTGTGCACCTCCTTTTTTGACTGCAATCGACTGGACCAAAAGTGTCCAAAAAATTTGGATTTTCGACTTTTTCTTATCTGCAGTAATAAACTCTCATTAAGAACTTTACAACGATATATAAGTGGTACTTATTTTCATTAGTTCAAGAGTTATATAACCAAATAAATTTTTTAAATTAATTTTAATAATCGTAGGTAAAATAATTTGATTGTAAAATAATTTTTACAATAAATAATTCAATAATAAAATAATAAAAGAAATATGAAAAAATATCAGAACTTATTAATGAAATAAAATTTTCTGTCTTTTTTATTTAAAAAAAAAAAAAATGTGTAAATGTAATTTAATAGGCGTAAAAGGAAGTTATGTGGTGTCTACAGCAGATTTTTATGTATAGTATTATACAGGGTCCGGCATATAAATCTGACGATTTTGTAGTAATTGTTATGTTGGCACCACTGTCAATCAGAAGGCGGGAGTGTTGTACATCGACAGGTCTATTCATGCTATTTCAGTAGCCAGTATTTCGTGGCCTGGTGAACAACGAGCGTTTGTGATTGAAGCCTATTTTAAAAATAATGACTCGGTTATTGTAACACAGCATTTATTTCGCAGACATTTCAATTTAAATCGACACGCGTCTGTTCCTAGTAGGAATACGATATTGTTGTGGATAAAGAATTTTAGGAACACATCGTCTGCATTAAAAATGAAACCAACAGGACGAAAACGGACTGTGAGAACGCCTGAAACATTAACGGTGTAAGGTTAGCTGTTACGCGGTCTCCACGACGTTAAGCAGCGAGACGTGCTGCTGCGCTAGCGATTTCTGATCGAAGTATATTACGAATTCTTCATACCGAGCTGAAATTCCATCCGTATAAGATGATGTTAGCGCAGTAACTTAATGCAAATGATTGGGCGTCTCGCAAAGCAGCTTGCGAGGTCATCCTCGAAAATGTCAACCAGGATGCCATTATTCTTTTACGTGACGAGGCGCATTTTCATCTGTCAGGATTTGTGAATAAACAACATTACCGTAATTGGACTTCGCATAATCCACGGCAAATTAAAAAAAAAAACCACTTCACACTCAATATGTTACAGTGTGGTGTGCGGTTTCAAAGTTCGCCATAATTGGCCCGTATTTTTTTGAAGAGTTAAGTCGCAGAGTAACAGTAACATCTCATCGATACGTAAACATGTCGAATGAATTTCTGCGACCGAAACCGAATGACTTTCAAGGACATGAAATTTGGTTTCAACGGGATGGATCCACCGCCCATACAGCGAGAATCGCAATGGATGTTCTGCGAGAAACCTTTCCTGGACGTTTGATTTCCCGATTTGGCGACATTCCTTGGCCAGCGCATTAACCTGATCTGGCTGTTTGTAATTTTTTCCTGTAGGGGTATCTCAAACATAAAGTCTTCAGTAGTCGACCACAGTCAATTGCAGAACTCAAGGAGGCCATTCAACGAGAAATTGAAGCGGTTCCACAAGTGATGATTGAGCGAGCAACGTCAAATTTTAGAATGAGGTTAAATGAGCCTGTGAGGAGTAATGGAAAACATATGGACGACATAATATTAAAAAAAATAAAAAATCTATGTAAGTAATTCACTATAAATTGCAAAAATTGATCTTAATTTTATATATTAAATGTTTTAATAGTACGAAACACAGTTTAATTACTATCCCTCAAAAATGGTCAGGTTTATATGCCGGACTCTGTATGTAGTGTATATATATTTTCGTAAGAAAATATTAATTTTTATATTCCATTGCTCTGATTTGTAGTTACCACAATTTTTATATAAAATAAATAAGACACAATTTAAGAAAAATGCTTTTTCAGTTACATGTTTTATATAAAAAATTCCAACTTTTGTAATGAAGTTGTTGATCTAACATATTTCTAGTCCTAGAAACAACAGGATGCAGCCAATACTAAAGTAAATAATCGTAAATAGAAAAAGACGAAGAAAGAACTATTATGTAAACAAAAGATTTTAACTTGTGAATCAAGATTTTTAGAAGAAAAGAATATATCATTAAGTAAATAAAATTATGATAAGATTTTAAATAAATAAATAAACCCCACAATACTACACTAATTTAAACAAAATAAGTGATGATACGTTTGATGATAATGTAACTCAGATTGATATCTGTATACATATAAAAAAAAACATCAAAGAGAAAGAGTTACGTAAATATAGGAAAACATAATAACATGAATATAAACAAAAGAAAACAAATAATAAAGACAAAGAAAAAGATATAATTTTGTAGCAGATAAACAGATATTATGCAACTAAGAAATCAATATATCAACTATGTTTGTACATTCACTTATCATTTACGTATGCGTCGAGAGAAATCATGTCAAAATAATACTAAATACTAAAAACAAATGCATGTAATCGTTAAATTTCATTTCCGGTATCATACATACACTAATAAACGTATGCTCAAGATATTTAAATGACTGTAAATCATCATCCGTAGACCATAATAACATGGCTCATTCCATTGTAAACACAGAAAACAAACTGAAATGAAAAGCTAAAGATACCATTATTTTTTTCCAATTATCCCGCAAATAAATAATTTTTTGTCTTTACGGCTACTTCATCTACTCTTGTGTTTGGGCGGAATTTTTCCCACCAGATTCCGTTCTTTAATTTTTAACTAGGTGAAAAATAGAATAGAAAGTTTCATTTTTAACTTGTTCAAAAAACCGACCGGTTTGGTCTAATGGTGAACTCGTAATCGCAAATCAGCTGAATTCGAAGTCGAGAGTTGTAGATTCAAATCCTAGTAAAAGTAGTTACTTTTACACAGATTGGAACACTTGATCGTAACCCACCGGGTTGATCTAGTGGTTAACGCGTCTTCCCAAATCAGCTGATTTGGAAGTCGAGAGTTACAGCGTTCAAGTCCTAGTAAAGCCAGCTATTTTTACACGGACTTGAATACTAGATCGTAGATACCGGTGTTCTTTGGTGGTTGGGTTTTCAATTAACCACACATCTCAGGTATGGTCGAACTGAGAACGTACAAGACTACACTTCATTCACACTCATACATATCATCCTCATTCATCCTCTGAAGTATTATCTAAACGGTAGTTACCGGAGGCTAAACAGGAAAAAGAAAGGAATACTTGATCGTGGATACCGGTGATCATTGATGGTTGGGTTTCAATTAACCCAATTATCACAGTTCTTTTGTGGCTGGGTTTCAATTATCCACACATCTCCGGACTGGTCGACCTTTTATTTTTTTCTTCTTCCTGTTTAGCCTTCGGGAATTACCGTTAGGTATTACTTCAGAGGATGATATATATGAGTGTAAGTGAATTGGTGAAGTGTAATCTTGTACAGTCTCAGGTCGACCATTTCTAAGATGTGTTGTTAATTGAAACCCAACCAGCAAAGAACACTGGTATCCGCGATCTAGTATTCAAATCCGTATAAAAGTACCTTTACTAGGATTTGAACGTTTGAACTCTCAAATTCGAAATCAGCTGATTTGAGAAGACGCGTTCACCACTAGCCCAAACGAGTGGACTGGTCGACCTCAGACTGTAAAAGGCTACTTCATTTACATTCATACCTATAATTCTCATACATCCTCTGAAGTAATACCTTACGGTAGTTTAAGAGGCTAAAACAGAAAAAGAACTCGTTCAAAAAAAAAGCCAACAAGAGATTGAATAACGGAATAAAAAAAACAAATACCACTGAATCTCAATCATGCTTTACTTCCCGCAACAATAGATCATTATCATTATTTTTTTATGATGATTGTTATTAAAACATTGAACGATGAATGAAATGATTAGTAAAACAAAATTTACCAGAGCATAATAAAAAGTAAATTTAACACCGGTTGATTCGAAAGTCAACATGTTTTAATATAAGAATATATAAAAGCAAGGTTATTTGAAAAGTGTTATAAAAATATTTTAAATAAAACATATTTTAGAGTGCTTTGAAATGTTAAGCTACAAGAAATTGTTAAAAATTAGGTGGTCTTAAGACCAATAGTAATTTGAGAGAAATTTGAGGAAGAATCTTGTAAAAGCACGAATTAAGACATATAAATTAAGTTAATTTGATAATATATCACACAGATTTTAATATATAAAACATAACTGATGATATAGAATGTCGTGTATATGTTGAGATTTAAAAAAAATTAATAATGAACAGCAAGGATTACAGAACAGCATCTAATCTCTAAATGAGTCCAAAAGAAAATAAATACAGTATATATAATCACAACTACCATAAAACCAATGTCATTGTATAAGTGTTACTTAATCTCCTTATGACAAGAACATTATGAAATCAAAAAAATGGTGAATAATACAAACCCCCGAAAAACAGATACTGTGTGAAGGTATCCCTCAAAAAACTATAGTTGTCTCAAATCCGAATAAAAAATGTTATTTTTAAAATTACAAAGGTTCACTCTTCACAAGGCTGTTTCAATTATAAAACAATAAATAACAAAATAATGTTACTCTAAATAAATAGATGTTGCTCATAACGATTAAGTAGCTTGCTTGTCTTTTGTTTGTGATTTTTCAAACCAATTGTTTGTAATATTTTGAAACGGCCCCGTAGAGAGTGAACCTTTGTAATTTTAAAAATATCTTTTTTTTCGGATTTCGGACCAACAATTGTTTTTTTTTTTTAATACCGTAAATGTTTTTCGGGGGTTTATATTATTCACCATTTTTTTTGATTTCATAATGCTTTTTGTCACAAGGTGATTCGCTAACACTTATACAATGAAACATTGTTTTTTCACATGCATGCCCAAAAATCGGTATTTAAGGTATATGAATGTTTGTTCCTCCGTAGCTGTTCAACGGCTGAACCGATTTAAATTTCGCGTTGGAATACTTACGTTACCAAGAGCGTCACAGGATGTATAAAAATTTACAAAAATTATACTTTATACAAATACTATACACAAAATCGCCACCCGCACGTTCTTTTTTTTTTGTCTTCAGTCATTTGACTGGTTTGATGCAGTTCTCCAAGATTCCCTATCTAGTGCTAGTCGTTTCATTTCAGTATACCCTCTACATCCTACATCCCCAACAATTTGTTTTACATACTCCAAACGTGGCCTGCCTACACAATTTTTCCCTTCTACCTGTCCTTCCAATATTAAAGCGACTATTCCAGGATGCCTTAGTATGTGGCCTATAAGTCTGTCTCTTCTTTTAACTATATTTTTTCAAATGCTACTTTCTTCATCTATTTGCCGCAATACCTCTTCATTTGTCACTTCATCCACCCATCTGATTTTTACCATTCTCCTATAGCACCACATTTCAAAAGCTTCTAATCTTTTCTTCTCAGATACTCCGATTGTCCAAGTTCTTTAATTATCCTATATTAAAGAGCAATTGTGTTTTTTAATTTTCAAGGTTAATTTCTTGTCGGTGGTTGTGATATGAGTCATTATGGTTATAATCTCTTTTATCACTTTCTTTCTCTTTATGATATTCGTCTTTTATCACTTTAGAGATTGTACTTTTATTTTGTGACATAAAAATAAAATAAAAAATGGATAATTTTACCTTTTGACTGTAGTTGTCGATTTTCCCTTGCAAAACCACTTATTTCATATAATATGCATATTTATTAAGTTTTATTATTTATTATTTACTAATAATAAATGTCATACACGTGTATTTTCCTATTTAAATGGTAATTACGTCATCCGAGATCAGCCGATCCTAATTCAGCTGTAATTTTACTGTTTACCCTTCCATCATAATAATACACAGAAAATATAATGACCTTTATTATTATTATTTTTGTTAATAATTCATAATTATTCGTTAATAATAATTTAATAATATTTAATTTATATATATACTAGCACCCGGCAATGCTATTGCTATATTTGAGCATATATATATATATAGAATTTCGCAAAATTTAACCTTTTCCCTTCCTCTTTACCCTTTTCTTTTTTCTCCTTTTGTCTTTCCATTTCCATTTCCTGTTCCCGTTTTTTCTTTTTCCGTTTTCCCCTTCTTCCCTTTTTACCTTCTCCCCTTTTACCTTTTTCGATTTTTCCCTTTCTCCCCGCGTGTAAATCGGTCCAGTAGTTTTTTTAGTCAATCAAACATTTACACTCATACATATCATCCTCATTCATCCTCTGAAGTAATACCTGAACGGTAATTCCCGGAGGCTAAACAGGAAAAAGAAAGAAGACGAAGTTGGGAAGATAATATCAGGTTTAATCTACGGAAAGTCGGGTGCAGAGACCGCGATTGTGACCCGAGTAGCTCATCTTAGGAAAAGGTTTTAGATTTTTATTAAAACGACTATTAATTTTCGGATTCTTGAGGCCATGGAGTAAGTAAATAAGTTAAAAATAAAAATGAATAAATAAGAGAAATTACCATCTGGTTTTCCTCTCAAAAGTTTTAATTGCGGATATAACTGCTTTTTTAAATTAATAAATTGCCATCCCCTTAAAATAAAGACATTTGTAAAATAAATGCTACAATAATTAGTGCAAGAATGATGAATACCTCCTAATAGCCATGTTATACGAAGAATATATCTTTTTATTTTCCAGAACTTTTTAAATTATAAAAAAAGAGGATCAATAAAAAACAGCTTTCAAAATAAACTAATATTCGTTTTCTATTTCATAATTGGACTTATTCCTTACTTTCCGAGCCAAAAAAAAACAAAAAAACATCGACAACCATAAGTAATTTTTACATATCCAATACTTTATAACCATTTACAATATCATTTAAGAAATCAACAATTATTATACAGTGCACACATAACACTCTCTTTTCCTGTTTAGCCTCCGGGAATTACCGTTCAGGTATTAACTTTAGAGGGTGATATGCATCAGTGTAAGTGAAGTGTAGTCTTATATAGTCTCAGGTCGACCATTTCTGAGATGTGTGGTTAATTGAAACCCAACCACCAAAGACAATTGGTATCCACGATTTAGTATTCAAATTCATATAAAAATATAAACTGCCTTTAATAGGATTTGAACATTGGAACTCTCCACTTCGAAATTAGCTGATTTACAAATTTGGTGCAAAATATCTTTAGATTACTACATGCTGTTAGCATTTCATGAAAAATAACCACAACATTAAACGTCATTTAGAATTATCAAAGACAGGAAAACAGTAACAATTAATAAATAGAATAATAATAAATTTGGAACATGGAAACTATAGAAAGAGGTGACTCAATTAAATTTTTAATGTTCATATTAATCTCAGTGCTTGAAAATTCAAAATCATTTTCATTTAAACAATATTTATTGTGTAATTATTTTTTTTTACGTTATGTTTTTTTTTTAAATAAACCATTTATTTAAATTTAAATTATTCCACGAAGATAATAAAATAAAATTTATCATTTTTAAAATATGCAGATAAAATAATTCTTTCTTTTATACAACTCACATAATAAAATAAATAAATATATTTTATTAAACATAGTTAGAATGAGAGAACAGACATACAGACGGATAATAAATTAAAGCTATTGAATGTCGAGTCAGTTTATAATAAATAAAAAAAAAGCTATTCTTATTAGATGAGCAGGTGCGCACGTTTGCACGATGTCCCCTTCCCAGACTCCAGTAAACAGTAGACTTTACTGAACTCACCACCCTTTACCGGCTAGCTAACATCTGTTAAAAACGCGTGCTGTGCATACGTCTGTCTCTGTTGTTACTTCACCTACCCTACCACTCAATACAGCTTACGTGTTAAATATTGTAAAGAACTTTATAGTCATTCTCCTCTGTATATACGAGTAAATAAAACGCGTGCATAAGCACAATAACGTTTTTTTTTTTTTTTACTTATTATCTCATTTTGCACATCTTTAACGTAGTAAAATAATTTAAAATTATATGAAAACTTAATCGGGAAAATATTTTGTTTAATAAAAAAGACAAAACAGCAAAGCGTTATAAATTCTACATACTGTATTATAAATAAGTGCAATATGATCATAATATTCTGCTACACTGAATTGCTAAGTAGCCTCTATTCTATACAGTATATATACGTAATTTTACATTACAGTGAGTGAATTTACTGTCAGTGACATTGTACGTTCACGGTATCTTAGTCATGCATTTAATATTATTTCTTGTTGTATCATGTAAACTTAACATAATACATTATTAAAAGGAATAAATTACATACGCGCGCGCACGCAACTGTATAATTTCTGTGATTTTTTAAATAAAAATTTCATTACAAAAATATCATTCTTGATTAAAAGTAATGAAATTAAATTATTTAGTTCTAATTCTATGTTCAAATAATATATATATTTATATATATATACATATAATTACTTACATATACATACGTATATAAAAGAATTGTGAATTATCATAATCAAGACTCAGCAAACACTATTGATGAAAATTTGTATACTTCTTACGGTGTAAATGCATATTATTAAAGGATTTTTGAAATTCCGAATTTAAAGGGTTAAAAATGGAGTAACAATGATTTTTTTTTTTAATCTCCCTAACAGATGTAGAAACAATTTGATTTTTAGTATGTGTAATCTTCATTTGAATATCTAAAAACCAATTTATAGATTTATTGAAATTAAAACTTGAAAGAGGAGAAAAAAGGTAAAAATATTTCGAACAATAGTTGCAAATTTTCCTCATTTCCAACTACACTAAACGAAATATTTGTTCGATTTGGGCTTGAAAAATACTCTTCATATAAATACGAGTATCTAAAAACCATTTTCGGGGTTTCTGAATTTTATTATTTTAAGGGAGTAAAGAGAACGTAAATTGTTTTTACATATTTGTCGTTTCATGTTACCGTTATTGAATCAATCTTTATGAGATTTGTTAACAATGTGATGGTAATTTACTTTTGTAATTCTGATTACGTATTTCGCGGCTTCGCTCGCGTATTTAAGCGAGCTTTATAAATTGTTTTATAAAGCTCGCGTATGTGGATAGTATAAATTGTTTTTATAAATTGAACAGGCTTCAATTTTTATTTATCAGTATTATTCTCACAAACATGAATTTAATGAAAACAGAATGGTCCAGGGGGCAAAGCCCTGACCTGCTAAACATCCCTTCACCGCTATGGGGATGCTAGGTATGTATTATATCTATATACAATATTCATTATTTTTCAATTAATAATAATAAAAAACAGTCTGTGCGATTCCTTTCCTACAGTGGAATGAAGAATACAATTTAGTGGTTTTTGTGTGATTTATGTTTTTTAGTTTGTTTGTTGTTTATTGTGTTTATTTATTCTTTATTGTTCCTGTTTCTTTATTGTTTATTCTTGTTATTTATGATCATGTAGTGTTATTTTAGTCGCTAATGACTGCAATTGTTGATGCGACTGTAAATAAAAGCATTAAAAAAATAAAACCAGTAGATAAAAATTCTAATCAGCTTAGAATTGTTTAGTTTTAATAAATCTTTTAGCGAGAACGGTAACATAAATCTTAAGCGAACGCGCTGAAAGATAATCTTTAGATTAATAATTTTATGTCAAACAGAATTAAAATTAAAATTATTAGTTTATATAGGTTGTAACCAACACACCAATACTTAGAATTGTACCTATTAAATATTTCTAGTTATATTATGTTTAAATAATGATACATATTATTTATAATTATTTTTTAGTAACAATTAGTTTACTATTACTTTTGTTGAAAAATAGTTGCATAAAATAGATTTAAAAAATAATAATAAACAGCAATAGGCATTACATTTAAAGAAAATAATAAAAAAATAAAAATGACAGGAAAGGAGAAAACTAATAAACATTAATGTACAAAAATAGAAAATGGAGCGTCAAAAGTAGAATGTTACTTATTTAGGTAAAGATTATAAAACTTAGACGGAAATAGGATGATAAAAATAAGAAGAAAGATCTTCATGTAAAAATAATATTGCTAATATCAAATACATGAAGAAATTAAACAAAGAAATGTTTTTTTTATACAGTAAAATTACAATGAACTGGAAAATATACTTAGTCGGAGAATGTGGTGAAAAGATGAAAAGATTGGTTAATTATACTGTGTTCAAAACATTTACGATTAGTGAATCGGTAATTTGTTTTATTTTATTAATTCATATACGGAGGTTTTCAAATATCCCTTGTTCGTATGAGTGTATGTATATTTTCTTACATCTACGGATTACCACACTAACATACATGTTGTTAATTAGAATCTAACAACAGAATGGTGATTAAGGAAAGTATCAAAGAGTTGTTATCGTTGAAATATAACTGGTTCAACCGAATCGTTCTCCAGTACGAAGGAC
The DNA here is from genome assembly GCF_047948215.1 of Lycorma delicatula. Classification (NCBI taxonomy): domain Eukaryota; kingdom Metazoa; phylum Arthropoda; class Insecta; order Hemiptera; family Fulgoridae; genus Lycorma; species Lycorma delicatula. The sequence goes on from NC_134462.1 coordinate 94,000,431, forward strand.
TTAATGCTTGCATCTGCACCACTCCGATATACAAATTTAGGTAACAAAGTAGTATAAAATCTAAGCGGAAAACAAAGATTTAACATCTTTCTTATAAAAATATTATAAGATCTAAGCGGAAAACAAGGGACGCAGCTATCTAGTGCTCCCAGATTAAGAAAGCTGCACTAGATCTCTCTCTCTCTCTCTCTCTCTTTCTGTTTAGCCTCCGGAACTACCGTAAGGTATTACTTCAGAGGATGATATGTATGAATGTAAATTAAGTGTAGTCTTGTACAGTCTAAGGTCGACCATTCCTGGAGACGTGTGGTTTTTTGAAACCCAACTACCAAAAACACGATATAGTATCTGGAAACCACCGAATTACATAAAACGATTAGCCAAGCAAAATAGCACCAAATCAATCTAAAAATTAATGACTAAAATAAACAAAGAGGGTAAAATCCATAAACGCTAAACGAAAGTAAAATATGAGGCAAATCCAAAAAAAGATGAAGAATGGTAAAAATCATGTGTTAAGAAGTTGGCTGCAAGACTTACTGTATTTTACTTGTATCAAATCGAATATTCATCAATTTCCTTATACACTGGAGATGTTACTGTTCCTCATAGAAAAAGTTACATAAATTTGTTGTTCTATATGTTCCGGTCTTTCTTATGGTAAGACTACTATAATCCATCTAAGATTTAAGAACGTTGCTTTCTGTGTTTATTAAGCTTCAACAATCAGAATAAAGTTCTCCCTTTTAGAATGGGATAAGAAAGGGATGCTAATAAACAACAATATATCTAGCTCAATGAAAAAGGCAACGGAAAACCATTTCACTCCTTTCTTTAATATGCTCTGTATGTTTCAAATTGGGAATAACTGATAAATATTTTAGGGAACAATGAATGATCAAGTCAGGTCGACAGACGTTTGCGTATGGCAACTAATAACAAATTTATCAATTTAACATATGTTACTGTACGATATTAATTGTGCTACACTTAATTAGCAACCATTATCCGATAGTACACCTTTGATGTAGAAAGGAACCGGCTTAGTCCCTTAATTCTTGGCCTTTCACACTTAAAACACTAACCTCCCTGAAAATAATTTTGGTAGGATTTGAACTATCCTCAGACAGAAAACTTATACATTATTAAGGGGTGGATGTGGTTCATTTCCCTAAATAAATAATAAGAATACTAAATTAATTGAACAAATTAAAATAAATACATTATACCAACAAGCAAACCAATTTAATTTCTAATCATTGACGATGGTAGTTATTCTCTCAACCCATATTTGTACGGTAAATATCTATATATATATATATATATATATATATATATATATATATATATATATATATATAAATATATATATATATATATATATTTTTTTTTTTTAAATAAACATGTATATATATATATATATATATTTATATACATACTTTTACGGGAGCTTCATTGTTATTCAAATCATGAGGGTGTTTTACTCGTACAAACCCGCATAAGTTAAAATTAAGTACTGACTTTTCATATTAACAGGATTAAAACCTGCGGGCTGTACACGGTTTGTAATACCATTAATGAATTTACTTCAGCACAGTTTTTTGTTTTAACTAGACGTATACGCATAACCACAAAATATAAATAATACAAAACAAATTGAAAGTTTCAAAATTAAATCTAATCGTAATTAAGTTATAAACCTTTGTCAGAAAATTAATTTTCTCAATATATAAAGCAATAATAAAACAATATTAAATTATACAATAAGAAAGAATCATAAATACCTGTAGTGTGAAACCATACGATCCGTTCTTCTTTTCAACAATTATGGTCCGCCTTCTGCGGTCCTCTTCCGGTTTTGTCACCGCCACTCTGTCCGATTTAACTCGCTCCAGGATCTGAGACTGAAAAAATAAATGTATAAAAAATTATTTAAAATAATATTTTAAGAAAAGTAAATACTATTTAAAACATGATAAATTGATTTTAAAATAGTTTAATTAATAAATTGTGAATTTCATCGCGGTCAAATGTTTTTATTATTTTAAACTTTTTAGTCAAGTAACCGGAGGCAGGTGCAGCCAGTCGGGTTGCACATACAGTAACAGTGGCAGTGGCTGTGTAGGTTCAGCCACCGCGCAGCGCTGTACACCGCCGAACTCCTTAAAAAATCGAAATTCCAAAAAACCCGAAAATTGTTTTTAGATATTTATCTGAAAGCCCAAATCTAGTGAATATCTCGTTAGTATAGTCGAAAATGGGGAAAATATTCAATCTCTGTTCAAATTTGTTTTACCTTTCTCACCTCATTCAAGGTCGAATTAAAAAAATCTAGAGACTGGTTTTAAAATTTATCCTCAAAACCGTGAAGAAAACCAAGATATAACAGTATGATGATTTTAATTTAATTTAGCGCAATCCATCCAAGAAAAAACACTCATCTTTACTTGTAACATAAAATTGAAGTAAACGTACCTGCAATACAAAAACTAGATAATTGTGATAAAATGATATACAATATTTTACATAAAAATAAAAAAAATTAACAAAGTACGTTACCGCTACATTAAAATTTCATTAGGTAATAGAGAAAAAAAATTTATCACAATTTTTTTTTGGATTTACATCCTACATCCCTAACGATTTGTTTTACATATTCCAAACGTTGTCTGCCTGCACAATTTTTTCTTTCTACCTGTCCCTCCGATACTAAAGCGATTATTCCAGCATGCCTTAATATGTGGCCTATAAGTGTGTTTCTTCTTTTAATTATATTTTTCGAAATGCTCCTTTCTTCATCGATTTGCCGCAACATCTATTCATTTGTCACTATATCCACCATCTGATTTTTAACATTCTCCCATAGCACCACATTTCAAAATCTTCTAATCTTTTCTTCTCAGATACTCCGATCGTCCATGTTTCACTTCCATATAAAGCTACGCTCCAAACACATACTTTCATAAATGTTTTCCTGACTGAAAATTAATTTTGAATCTAAACAAATTATATTTCTGACTGAAGGCTCGTTTCTCCTGTGCAATTCGGCATTTTATATCGCTCCTGCTTCGTCCATCTTTAGTAATTCTACTTCCCAAATAGGAAAATTCTTCTATCTCCATAATCTTTTCTCTTCCTACTTTTATATTCAGTGGTCCATAGTGTATTTCTACTACATTTCATTACTTTCGTTTTGTTCTTGTTTATTTTCATTCGGTAGTTCTTGCGTAAGACTTCATCCATGCCGTTCATTGTTTCTTCTAAATCCTTTTTACTCTCAGCTAGAATTACTATATCATCAGCAAATCGTAGCATCTTTATCTTTTCACCTTGTACTGTTACTCCGGATCTAAATTGTTCTGTAACATCATTAACAACATTAGTTCTACGTAAACATTAAAAAGTAACGGGGATAGGGATCATCCTTGTCGGATTCCCTTTCTTATTACGGCTTCTTTCTTATGTTCTTCAATTATTACTGTTGTTTGATTTCTTTAAATATTAGCAATAGCTCTTCTATTTGAACTCTAATTTTTTTTAAAATGCTGAACATATTATTCCAGTGTACGTTATCGAATGCCTTTTCTAGGTCTATAAATGCCAAGTATATCACAATATCTCTTGTCAAGTACCACAATATCAACCAAGTTTATCACAATATCTTCAATAATATTTTCACACTAACTGTAAGCTTCCCATGCTTTTTTATTCTTTAATTATGTGTTGAATAGAATTTTTGCAAGCCTCGCATCTATTCTATTAACACCTTCTATCAGTAGATTTTTTACATCACTTAACTTAAATGTTGTGCTATAACTCCCAAGACAATTGTGTTCTGTCTCATGTAGACAAAACACGAGACAAGTTTTCTCATTTTGCTATTTTATCTAATTTATAATGAATATATTTTTGTTTAACTGATTTTACTAATCTTATAAGTTCTATTTTTAACATGTCTTTGATGTACTCGATTTTCTTCAATTTTAACCATTCGGCAATTTCCCATTTTCGGGTAGAAGCGTTTGGAATTTTTTTCAGTTTTCAGGCAATGGTACGACTCAATTACTATGACGGATCCTTCAGCAATAATTTCGACAATTTTTTTTAAACCACATTAAAACTGTCACCATTCATTTCATCGTGATACTCTTGCAAAGATCCGAATTCAAATAACCATAAAGCATCGTTCAAAAAACAATTCTCACTTCCTACGTGCGTTACTATTAATTGTTTACCTTTTCCAGCCAGGGTTTTCACCCCAGTTGACAAACCTTTCACAATAGCATCTTTTGCGCTCTTTACTTTTTTTTCCCCCTATATCTTTTCCTATACATGAACCGCATTGACAAAAGTTTCATCTATATAATAAATTGTCTTACCCTCTTCACGAAATCGCTTAATTTCTCTTAATATTCCCTGCGCCATGAAATAATAACTTCGCGTTCAGTCAAATAAAGAATTACTATTTTTTGACATGAAACAAAAATTCAATGTTTTTAAAGCACAATGTAAAGTACTTCTAAAAAAATTCGGGCAGTCCAGAATCGGTAATCATGGCATTTTTCTGATAGCGGATTTAATAAAAATCGTCCAAATTTTCAATCGTTTTCACACACTTTCGACGGTTTTTTTTAGGGTTAACATGTTTATAATCAATTTGTATTTTTTTCTTAGATTAAAAATTGTTCTTTCGCTAACGCTTGCTACACTACTTGCTCTATTTCTGACTGCAGTTTCAGGCTTATCTTGTTATAAAATTATATATACGTTGCTTTTTTTCGGAGCTACTTAAGGGTTTTCCCGGTTTATTCTTCACGACAAAATCGCTCATTGTTATAACTCAATTGGCATAAAAACAAAGGGCAAATTAAAATTAATGAAAATAAAACTGAATAAAACTGTTAAAAAAATGAAATATAAAACTGTATCATACCGTACAGAGTAACACAATAACACAGATTCACTGAACTGAATAATTTTGTGAAGCATTACAAATGATGTTATCGTTATTAAACATAAATAACAGACTCAACAAAATTTCAGTTCCTTATCTCGGCATGCCACAGAGCCGGACAAGTGATAGCTTACAATACACTATTTTACGCATAAAACAATAATTGTACTTGCGTGAGAGTGACAGAATGACTCAACCTAAACTACTAAGATATTATTAATACATATTGAATTAATATTTATATCTGCTACACGGTTTCGTGAGACAAGGATTAGTTATTCACATGATTATACACACACCAGAAATCAAGTTGATATCTTTATTTGTTATCGACAAATTTAGAAAATAGTATATTTCATTGTTATCCCATTTTAACCCTTTAAACTCAGAATTTCAAAATATTCTTTCTTATTGCCCTGAGAATATTCTTTCTTAGTACTCCTGAAGAAAAACGTGTATAAAAATTTTCATCAATTTATCTTCAGTAGTTTTTACTTAAGTATTGATTATGCATAACTCACGATATATATATGAACGTAAGTAAATTTCTAATCATGTAAAAAAACAAAGAGGATTTAATAGTCAGGACAAGCAAAGAAAGAATTACTAGATCGTGGATACCGGTGTTCTTTGGTGGTTGGGTTTCAATAAACCACACATCTCAGGAATGGTCGAACTGAGACTGTACAAGACTACACTTCATTTACACTCATACATATCATCCTCAATCATCTTCTGAAATATTATCTGAACGATAATTGCCGAAGGCTAAACATAAAAAAGAAAGAAAGAAAGTAAAGGAAGAACAGAGAAGAAGTAAAGGAAGCAAAGGAAGAAAAGTAAAAACTCTTTCACACTTCACAAGAAGACCGAATTTTTTATTTTATTTTATATAATTATTTTGGGCAAGAAATATACAAAACATAAATTAAATGAGAAAACTAAGAGTTATAATTTTTTTAAATTTAATATAAAATATATTCTCTGTTTATAAGAAAATTATATTATTATAACCGTAATTTGATGAAATAATAAAAAATAACGAGAAGACCCTACACACAAGCATCAACTTTAAACCCACTTACTACTGTGACTCACTCCATGAGCGCGTAAAACTAAGTCAATATAACCTCAAATTGAGAATATATTGTCTGTTGTCATTATTAAATTGAGCGTAACTGAAGAACAACTCGACCAATCTTCATAACACTTTCACATGCACAACTTCAGATACAGTACTACAGCGTATATATTTAAATGAAATTGAGCAAGTGGTTTTGGAGATTTCCGAAAGAGAAATTTTATTTTTAGATCTATATATAAGGAAATTTCTTACTCCTAACCCTTTAAATTAAGTTATCCTATTTAAGTTATCCCTTTAAATTAAGAAATTAAATAAATATACTCCTCATTCCTAAAAACGTAAAGAAAATTTAATTTCATCCCCCCCCCCCCCAATCAACACCGAAAATAGTACCGTACTTTTCTTGAAAAAGTCGATAAAAAAATTAAAAATATTTGGGGGACTATGGTGAAAGAAATTTGGAAGAGCCCCCAAGAAGGACAAGCAAAAAATTTTAAACAAATCCAAACTCGTGTTTCTAAAGCGACCGGTGTATTGGTTTCATCCCTTTACCAAAGCAACAAGAACACGAAACCAGTGGAAGTGAATTCAATACTCTTCGTAAAAAAAAGGATAAGGAAGAAGTTAAAAACGGACTATTTCCACAGAGGTTTTATTCGGAGGACGGTGAATGTGTTTCACTTACGGTAGAGAGAACGCCGCTCTCTGAGGAAACTTTTGTCATTGGTAAGAGTAACGTTTGAAGGGAGCATGGAAAAAGTCATAAAAAATTAGTCATTTAACCAAGTTATTGTATTTCAAACCTAATAAAACGTGTTTTTCGTCAATGAATTTTTCTGTTTTATGAAGGATATCATGAAAAATACGGGAAATACAGTTCTTGGACCTGCTTTATTTAATTTTTCAGGTCAAAAAAATAAGAAACTATGTACTCATGAAAAATCTAGGCTTCCGGTGGAAAAAAAGTACAAAACAACAGATAAACTTTGATCGAGAATGATGTAAGAAATAAAAGGTTGGATTATCTGCGCTCCATAACTCGGTACAGAGAAGAAAATCATCCAATTATTAAATTTATATATATATATATGTGTGTGTGTGTGTATAAATCCAGCTCCTAATTCGAATTAAAAAAGAAACAAGACATGATCGACTACCTCATTAAAAACAACATACCATTTTCACATGAAATATTTAAACCTGAATTGTATAAAGTGATAAAACTACATAAACCGCGATTTAAAAAGTACAGAATAGATTTTTTATTTGCTAAAAAAGACATACTGTTGTCGGATTACCACTTTATCATTCCGACTTAAATGTTATCGAGAATGTCTGGGTTTGTGTTAAAAATTACATTCCCCAAAAGAATGTAATATTCAATTTAGAAGACACAATAGAACTGGCAAAAGAAAAACATAAAGAGAAATAAATATAAACTTCTGAAAGGCAGTTTGCAAAACTATGGAAAATTCTGAGAAAAATTATTTAAAACCTGAGCCGATCTCAGACGAAATTTCTGAGCGTTTTATTGTAAAATTACATTAAACTGATTTCAGTTACGACAATGTTAACGAAGAGGAGGACATACTGAGCGGAGTTGAAGAAATGGTGTAAATTGGAAAGAAAGTTAGGTAATGTGTTGTTTTAGTGAATCTAGTAAAAATTATTTATGAAACCAATTTGGAATTTATAATCTGATTAATTTTGGAATTATGGTTCGTCTTGGTTTTTTAATAAGCTAATATTTTACATTACTATTAGCATCATGATCATAATATTTCGTAATGATTTTTTTTTTTATTATTTCGGTGAGAGATTAGATTCTATTGACATCAATTGAGTTAAAATTTATGAGAAAATTTATAGCGTATGTTTTGTTTAATACGTTTGATTTAGGTATAGTGTTGTTAATTGTGTACGTTGGGCATGTGGTAATGATTCTTAGGAATTAAAATAATCATAAATTAATATCACTATCCACAACCATATAGCTAAATATAGAACTAAAACTATACATAATTAAGACAAGATCAAAGACAAGCTTTGTTTTACTGAAGTAGATTTATGATTAGCTACTGAAGTGTAATACATTAGGGTATAATACATAAGAAACTTTGGCGAAGGCGCATTATGGAGCCGAGTGTTCTTAACTATGATTGTAAATGAAGGTTTGCTCACTGTATTCCTGTCGGCAGATCAGAACTCTTTTACTGGATGGAGACAACTAAGAGTACGCGCGGCTTATACGCCATCTCACCCGCCAAACAAACATGTACGAACCTTTTTCCTTACTTCTAGCTCTAGAATGAGTTCCCAAATTATTTCTATTTTCTCCTGAATCACACTGTATTGACTAACATATTTTACTGTCCATAAAGCAGAATATTTTATGCAGCTGGTGCTAGATGATTATTTTTTATAAGATATGTATGCATTAATGCTTTAAAAAATCAATACGATCACAAATATTGTTAAAAAATTATTTTCATAACTCTTCTTCCATTATTCGATCAAATTCATAAATTATTAACTTGTATTAACTATAAACGTTTAAAATGTTAAGTACGTAGTACTTAAATTCATATATAACTATATTAATATAATTTTTTTAAACTTTAAATTTTAGAGTGTAATTAAAAAACAATGTTATTCAATGACATTCCCTTCAAAATAACTGATTGAATATTTTACTTAAAAGTAGGTTAATAATCATAACAAAAATTATTTCATCACAGTAGATTCTATGTCGACCTTGGGTCAATTCCCCACCCCAATTTATAGAATTACTTCACTAAGATTAAAGCTAAAATAAATATTGAAATTTCTTTAATATTTGAACAGCAGATTTTAATTCTTTAACGTATAATCGACAGCTGTTTGATAACAATATATTATGGCTATATATATATATATATATATATATATATATTTTATAAAAAGATTATATAAATGGCAACTATATATATATATTGAGGGATATACAAAAAAGAATTCGATCCATCTAACACAGAAAATTCAATTCCGGTTGAATACTTTTCAAACATTATACAGTTCCCTGTGAACGATATAATGCCTAGAGGTCTATAAATGCTACTAACAATATTAACTACCAGGTGCTCACAAAAATGTTTCAAAAACCCTTAGCCTATATTTTCTATCTTCCGTTTTTCTAATGTTTGTGAATAAAAAAGAACAATAGATTAATCCGCCGATCTTCCCCTTCTTCCTGTTTTATCCCTACTTAAAATTATTGTTATATATAAAATATAATGAACAGAACATCTGTGCAATTACAGTTATTACAATATACTACACGCAGTCTTTTTTTTAAATACGTAATAGGAAAAACAGCCTTTTTCTAATTTTTTTTTTCTATAAATATGATAATCTCAAAAAATAAACAAGTTAAATAAAATAATATATAATCATTAAAAGGAAAATCAAGTTAACTTTCTATTTCAAAGAGTGCTGATTTTATTCTAAATTATACAAGTTATGTGATATATTTATAAATTTTCAAACTTAATCAGCATTATCGATAGGGGAACTTAAATTGGGCTGGTGTGTAATATTATTCATAAATGTTACCTCGCGTAGAATTCGTAGCAAAATTAAATTTATACTCAACTTGCTTTATATATTCTCCTTTTCTATTACATATCGTTTTTAATTCAAAGAGGTAACATAAATAAATTAATACAGAAATACAATTAATCAAATTTATTATTTTACACATTAATTTCTAGTTGTAAAAGAATATTTAAAATAAAAAATAAAATTAAAGCTACAGAATAATAACAAAATGAGATAAATACGTCTCCAAAAATAAATTTAAAAAATAGATCTACTTTAGTTTTTAATATCAGAATAAAAAATAAAGGATCGATTTAGAGAAAAATTAACAAAGATATAACGTAACCGAAAAAATATCAAAGTAAATTTCCATTAATTGTGAGGTACTCTAATGTTAAAAGCTAATGTTTTATTCATTATTATACACTTAACGGCAATATATGCTTTATGCATATGTATATATAAATGTATATAAATTGTAAAAAAAGAAAGTCAGTTAATGAAGTACAACTGTCAAGAGCGTATATGATTACGTATAATTAACTATAAAAAATCACAATTTGCAATTTTAAAACAAATCTACTGTCTTCCTTTTCAAATATAAGAATAGTTCTTTAGAATATTCATTACTTCTTTTTCTTTCATTAACGTATACACAAAAAAAAAGCAATACAGGTGTACTATTAAATAAGGAATTTAATGGTAGTATATACGTAAAAACTTTTGGTTCAATTCTTTGATTTGATAGAAGTTTATGAAAGGTAAAAAAAAAGTTATCTATAATATAACAGGTCTGTTCAGAAAATAACCGAACTTCATTTTTTTTTAATCTTTATTATAAATTGTACAGAGTATTGGTCTTTGAACCCTTCAAAGTACTCCCCTCCCCTATTTCCCAGCGGTGTTTCCACTTCGCAAAGCAGTCCTGGATAGTTTCGTTTGAAATGTCCTTTAAGGTCCGTGACAAATTTCCTTTAATGTCAATAGTCTCAAAACGGCGTCCTTTCATCACCGATTTTAATTTCCGAAACAAGAAAAAATCACAAGTCTTGCGAGTAGGAAGGCTGAGGGAGGGCAATCAGCTGATTTTTGGCACAAAATTGATGAATTGACAAAGCTGAGTGTGCGGACGCGTTGTCGTCCGTTGTCGAGAAGGAAGGTACTGATGTACTTTCTAGGGGCGTACAGATCCTTTGCCGTTCCATTGAGGACTGAACTTTTGCCTCGATGTCGTAGCCGTAAACCCGGCTTTCGTCTTCTGTTACGATCCTTTGCATGATCGTTTCATCGTCATCGGCTTGTTCAAGAAGTTGCCGACAAAAGTCCATTCGTTCGGTCATCAAACAAGCAACAAATTTTGCTGCAACTTGATGCAAGTTCAGTTTTTCAGTCAAAATGTCATGGCATGATCCAATTTAGATGCTAAACTCTTCTGCAAGTTCTCTGACAGTCAATCGGAGATTTGCACGCGCCAGATTGTCGATTTTCTGAACCTGGGTGTCATCAGTAGAAGTCGAAGGCCTACCTGATCAAGGGTCATTTTTAATCGACTGACGACCACTTTTAAATCGTTAAAACCATTTGTAACATTGCGTACGACCCACAGCATCATCTCCATAAGCTTGTTTCAAAAGTTGAAACATTTATATGAAAGTTTTCCCAGTTTCACGCAAAATTTTACGTTCTATCGTTGCTCCTGAAAAGCCCACATTACAAAAATCGGAACTAACACCGAAAAACGCTGCACTCAAATAACAGTAACACGAAAACTAAACGAGATAATAACAACCCAAGAACATGTAGTTACAGAGAAGGTTATGCTGAACGCAATGCTGCCAACCGTACGTCACTAAATATCTACATTGGCGCATAATTAAAAATGTTCGGTTATTTTATGAACAGATCTCGTATAGATTGGGGAACGGTAGAAACTCAATTTGATTTCAAAAATGGAAACTAAATCTAAAAGTTTTAAAAGATGGAATTCCAGGTAAAGTAGCAGTAAAAAGCAACTGATTATCCCAGCCCGGCGAAGATGAAAGATTAAAATGTTAACAAAAATACCGCGTATTTCTATTAGTATCTACTGCTCACCACAAACCATATTACTTGTTTTACCAAAATATACTATTCCTATTTATTTAGCCATAATGATACGAACAACGGTTGCAACATGAAGACAATACGGACACGTGGTACAAGTGCGCATCCGTTTGATACAAATGTCAGTAGTACGTAAAAAAAAAGAAGAGATTGAAGATTAATAATCGTAAAATAGCAACGTATCACTGCCAATAAATTTGACGTTAAATAATTTCCAAAATAAAAAATTAGGAATATAATTTTATTTCATTAATTTTATCCTCAAAAATTTTGAAAAAAAAATAATAGTGCACTTATTTGACTACTTTTTCATTCAACACGACGTTACATCCCCCCAAAATATAAAATTACACACTAATAACTGCCTAGTAAGTAATTTGATTCTCGATTGTTATCCTAACTGAAATCTCATTTGATCCGCCCTATTTTTCAATATACTCGTATTTCGAATTATTAAACTTTATATTTGGAATTGGTTTGTACGCTCATTTTCTTGTAACTGATTATTTAATATGTTATCAGAATTCCAATTTTTGTAACTGAATGAGGCAGATTAATCTTTGCTAGTCTTTGCTAGTTGTATCTCGTGTGCTAGTTGTATTTAAGGATGGCATTTTTTGTTCATAACTATTCTACAATAAAATTATGATATAAATAAACATATTATTTGAGAATGAAACGGTGATACCCGTAAAGTTTGGTGAAAGAGAGATGAATATGCGATAAAATTCGGCAAAAACACGTTTTGTTAACTGGAATTGTACTTACTGAATTAGTCATGTCAAACAAAAAAGCAAATGAGAAAGAGATTTGACACAGAGATCGATGAACCCTGTTTATTAAACCCTGTGTAATAAAACTGGGAGAATTTAACCTTAGTAATGAATAGTTGAAGGGATCTAAGAAACCTAATAAGAAAATTTCCTGCTCTTTAATCCAACAATGAAAGTTGTCAATATTTTACAACAAATTTGACTTTAGCAGCCAAGGCAAAATGACTTATTAATAAAGCTCATAACATTAAGTTCTGCTTTATCGTAAAAAAATGTTTTTTATTTTTTGGAGTGATCATATATGTGGTTTTTAATTATCCAAAAATATTAAATTTTTTCGATATTTTAAAATTTTTTTTGTATGTTTAGTACCTTACCTTTTTTAGCTTCATTCTTTTGTTATATGTAGACGTGTTTCGGAATCACTCCATCGTCAAAACTTATTGTACTAGTACTTGAAATTTCTGTTATATTTAAATAGCATTTAGTCAAGGCCCCTCCCTTTACTTCACATCATGCCTTAGCTGGTCTTCTTTTTTATTTGTTATTAATGGTTTTACTTAGGTTTAATTTTCTTTATCTATTTCCTGCTTTCAATAAATTGAAGTTCTTGAAAAGGACATCCGCTTGATTACTGTTCTATTCATTAATGATCGTTTTATTGATCCTTTTTAATTTAAAGATTTCTAAATTTTCTAACATGTTCATTCTTTTCCTTTATCACATCTGTGCATTTATTTCGTTGATTTTTCCATTTTCATTGGGGTATGTCCTTTTATTATATGGGTTGTATAATTTTTTTACTTTTTGAAAGATCACATATGTTCGAAAAAGCAGAAACGAAAAAAACATTTTTTTTTTATTATAAAATCTGCGACATCACCTCTCAGTCCACTGCATCGATTTAATCAATAATCATCTAATCCACAACACCTACGAAAAATGACAGTTTTTATATTTTTAATCTATAAATTCGGTACAACTAGATTTAACTTTTGGCGTTATCATCATCCCAACTACATAATCTTATTAAGATGGTTAAAAGACGTTGAACCTCAAAGAATTATATATGTCCCTCAGATTACTATTAAGGCACCTCTTTTTCTAATCTATATTTCTAAAATTATACATATTATAAACATGTTATATCTCTATAACTAAAATTTATATTTATGCAGAAAATACAGGCCCTTTTCTATCTATCGAAAGAGTAACTTAATAATCTAGTAGAATTAGTGCAATAATATCCACTTTATAAAAGATTACATTAAAATTATTTTCATCCATTTTATAACAAAGCGACGAAATATTGCTAAAAGGGTCTCTCCGTAAGATATATGTGATATTGAGCATAACAAGATTTTTAGATGTTATTAATCGATTAACAACAATCGTAAGAAGTTTGCCATGTTTTAAATAAATCACCTACCGACATCTTTACTTTAAATCTGATTATATGAATATTCGTTGTAGATTTTCCAATGGTTTAGAAAAAGTGACTTATAAAAAGTTTTTTTTTAATATAAAAAAAAAAATTGTATGTAGATTGTAATATTTGTAAATAGATTTGTAACAATAGATTGTAAACTTTGTAGGTATAAATGAAAAATAATACCTTCTGAAACGAAAAATGCTTAATTATCGATATTTTAAAACAATTTGATAAAAAATCCTTTTCGTACATTTTCGAGAAATTTTATCGAAATATTGGTATTATAAATGTTTGTTGGTGTGTTTGTGCGCGTGTGCGCGCGCGCGTATTTGTAAGTAAGCTCCCTTGCGTTTTCACCTAAGTTGTACAAAAAAAGAGAAGACGCAATTTATTACATTTTCCCCTTTTCCATTACCGTTTTAAGCCATTAACCGTAGAGAGAGAATTAAAGTACCACATTTATTTTAATACTGGTTAAAATTAGTACCGTAATTAGCTGTGGTTCAACGATGTGCATGTGTGTGTGTATGTTTACGTACGAATGAATATATATATATATATGCTTTTTAGAACAGTTGTAGAGTATTTTTAAAAGTGTCATGTGTCATTAAGACTAAAATTGACAAGGAAACCTCTTCTCTAACTCTACTCAGTTATTTAAATGACCCTTAGTAACATGAAACTGTTTTCCTGTTACTTCATTACAAAAGGGGAAGATACTGTTAGGGCATTCAAACTAATCACAGAGGACTTTTACTACCTTTCGTACAAATAAATTCCAATACTATACTATGTTGATAACTGACACTAATGACAAATTAGTGTTTACTTACTCAATAAATTTTTACAATAAATTTATTTATGAAAAATACGATCTTATTTTGTTTAAAATTTACGTTAACCTATAATCTTCAGAGGAGTGAAATTTATTAATATATAGAATGAAGAAAATTAATTGTTTTATAATATTAAACATAAGAATTTTAAACGAAATTTATATAAAAAAGTGTTGATACAATTAACGTTTGATTATTTATTAGCTCCTTTAAAGCCGAAGATCCTATTTTTACAAACAGAAAAAAATGTAATACAATGAATATTATTCGAAGGAATTTCATTTTAGATTTAAATCACTGCTGAACCGTGCAAAACTTGAACTTTAAATGCTAACAAACAATATCAAATTAGTAATGTAATAACAAACTTCACCACATTAAATTAATATTCAATACAAAATCAAAATAAATCGATGTAAAACCCAAAATTTATAAAATCAATATATAAAAATATTTATTTGACATAAATATAAATTAACTTTAAATTTAAATAAATTTAAAGAACTATTTTAACCAATGATTTTACAATCTTTTTATTGAAATCTTATATTGCTTCGATGCATCACTGAAAAAATGTTTCTAACGATACGTAAGAACAATTACATCTTTTATCACCAGTAGAAGTGTGACTGAACGGTTTAAAATTCAGCTGAACATTTCCACATTCAAAAAATTTCAGGACAGGACGTGTCTGTTTTTTTTTAAGGAAACAAATACCTACCTTTTCAAACGGCTTTCTGATTTCCTGAGGAAAACGTTCGTTCTTTTACGGCATAAATTTAAGCTGATTAACGAAAAATCATTGATGAATCATTGATATGCTTCTATCCTGGGTATAAAAAGTCAAATCTTTCTAGAGATTGTTAGTAGGATGAGCTTCTGCTGATTCAAGGAAGCCTTGAACAATTTTTTAATTGAAATTTTCAATCCTGTGCTGAATTTCCTTCACAGTTAGATCATAAATTTTTATAGTCCATTGTCTTTCCAACATTTAATCTTCTCTTTCCTATTTTTGGTTTTGTGAATGTAGATCTGATCATGCTGTGGATTGAATTTTGCTGTGAATTGGTAGAGAGGAGGCTACCTATGAATCGATCCGCGGATCCCGTGTTTTGTCAGAGATTTCGCAATAAGACTAGTAGCTAAAATACTCATGGGATAATTCCAGGCTTCATAATCCCTTCTTAAGTACAATACAAATAACTTAAGTAATATTGAACAAAGTAGGGAGGTAAGGAGAGTAAAAGTATTAAAGCTTATTTTAATCCTCATCTACTGCTGCAAATGTATCACCCGTAAATGTATATTCTTCTTCTTGCAATCTTCTAATGAAACGGACGTTACTATTATCATTAAAGAGTATCATTCTTATTTCTTTAAGTGATGGGAAACGAATAGCACAATAAGGGATGCGTTTATTATTCATCAACTTATTATTAAATTTTGTTTTAATTATAAAATAATTTACGTCGCGTAATTATCGAAATACTACCTTATCCAACTGAGGTCTTATAATTCACTCGGACATTTCCGTACACCAAACAATTTCGGGAATAGTTGGCGGGGTTTTTCATTTAGGTACCCTCAAAATATTCAATTTATTTCCATAATTTCAGGTCGTCTCACAAATTTCTAGTTAATGAAATTATACTATACATGTTTCGTTAAAATATACGAGTGTTCGTGGTAGTATTCACAACAAACTCACGACAAAAATAAAGCAAAATGATAAATATTAGGGAGAGTAAAATGGCATCTTATAAATTCATTTGTTCACAAATATATATTTTTTCATCATTCGTTTGTCGATATTTTCAATATGAATTTTACATCTGTAGCTAAGATAAAAATGTTTAAAATTTATTTTTTATAACGCTATGTCATCAATTAACTAATTTATTCCTACAGTAATTGTTTTAGATCCTAGGTTCACCATACCAGAATCAAACCGAACAAAATACGTTGTTCAGAAACAAAATCGAATTATATGATAGTATTTCAAGTTGAAAAACCCTTAAATTTAATATTTAAAATTGTATTATTTAAATTTTTTTGTTTTACTGTTTATTTTCTATTTATTTCATTCCATAAGAGATGATACCGTGCTAAGAACGGCAACGGAATTATATCGATTCATATGTAATGATCATATGTAATGAGCTCACAGTTTTGTGCTCGATGAGTTTTTTTAAAATAAAATTAAAAAACCGATAAAATAATATTTGAAATATTTATCATAATAAGTTACATCTAAAAGAATTACATTAAAATGTGAACTTAACATCATGAGGTTAAGGCCAGTTGAAAATCAATTAGTTGTTGATATTTACTGCTTCAAGTAAACAGCAATAACTGAATTAAGAGGAGTTCGTTCCCGATAAAAATATATCAATTTTAATTTCATATAAACAATTTATGTTATATCGATAATTATAAACAAGTACATAATTTGCGTTTTGTACAATAATTAATATGTTTAACAACTTATTTAGCATTAAACTTTGCATGCAAAATATTCCTGTGATAATAATCCGATCGTAAAAAAGCACAAACTGTACTGTTTCCTTCTTTCATCAAGAAAGAGCTTAAGGGAAGTGAAGGTATTCATTCACATGACCTGCCGGAACTAAACGCTTTGAATACACTAAGCACGAACTGTTAAAATAATAATTCTATGAATCTTTTTTTCAATAAAACAAACGTCTCACCGTAAATTACAATATTGTAATTAAATATTTTTTTCTAATTAATTTAAAAAAGAAAAATAAATAATAATATTTACACCAGCGATTCATATTATATTAAAAATGTTCCTATAAAATTATTTCTAATATTATAACTCTTACGGTATAAAGAAGCACTCCAAAATACCATTCACCGATCCAGAATACCCGCCGTTAAACTGACACCAAGAAGATATATTGTTACATAATTGTGTTTGAATCAATTATCTATAAATTGATAAACGGATTTTTTTTCCATATCTTGTCATTTCATAAAAAAATATGACGCAAAAATATGTTTGCTGTTTGGTTTTGTGACATCACAACAGCAAACAGCTGTTTGTTGTTGTGATATCAGCAACAGCCCCGGTTTTTTCTGATATCATATAATGCCCGATTTAAAAATTGGTATCCGGAGTAATTTAAATTGGTATCCGCCAAGTAATTCAAGCGATTATAAAATAAACGATACTATATAATATAAGGAGATATTCCACTCTATATATATATATATATATATATATATGTATTATATGGAGAGGGTTACTTTATGATAGACCAAGCTTTCATAATGTCCCAGAAGCTGTGGTGCGAGGGTATTTTTGTACCATTAATTACATTATTAATAATACTTCTAATTTAAAAAAGCTGACAAGCTGTAATACTTTTTAAGCATTGATTATTTATTCTTATATAATGGAAAGATAATGATGTATAAAAATAATCCAAAAAAATTTTAAAAATTAAAAAAAAAAACGACATTTTTAAACTCTGATCGGCTTCCCGACCCAAATTAAATAAAATTTTATTCAAACTGGATATTGACCTCAAAGAATTATTATTTTCTTTGGGTCACTTGCACTACTAATATGGTTAGGAAAACATTTTTAAAAAATCAATTAAAAAATATGCAATAAATAAAAAGATAACTTTTTCAATTTTTGTGGAAGGGGAAATTTTGGGAAAAATTTAAAAAAAAAAGGTAAGATAAGCAATGGTACTGAGCTTAATATAAAACAAGGTTATGTTTGCAAAATTTTTTAAAAATTGATCCTAAAAAATACTATTCCACCCTCTGGAGATGTTGCTCCAAAACTTTATCTATTAATTGCCCTATGTACAAGAGTCTGGAAAAACATTCATCAAATCGGTTTATCCAGTCAAAAGTTTAAATTTCAAACACGCCAATACACTTACATACATACGAACAAACATTAACCTCCCACACTTTTTTTTTGTTTTTCGTGGTTCCTGGGTCATAAAACATCGATAAATGCAAAAAAACCCATACCTCATTTTTTTGACTGATTACCATACTTCATTCTTACGCGAAAGTAAAATAAAACAACTTTTTTGGAGAAATGACAGATTTTTTGTAGTTAGAAGAAGATACGGACCCTTCTTCCAGCATAGCATTAAAGCTATGGTCCCTTGTGTTTAATTAATACATTTATTCTAATACATAGTGACAATTTTTTTTATGATTTTTTATGTAAGCTCGAAAGTTGTGCCGTTGGATTATGAAATTGAAATTTTGTAGCGCATGAAAATGCTAAACGGGTTTTGAACCCGGGATCTTCGGATGAATGGCAAGACGAAGTGTAAATATAATATTAATAATTGAAAATAAACGATAAAAAAATGCATTTGTCCTAGAATGATATTTATAAAAATGATATAAAATTGGGCGTTCATGTACTACGCCCTCGCTTAATTTCTTTTTATCACCTGCTGAGTACACCTCTAGAAAACAACACGAATAATTTATTAAGCCTATTACTGGGCTGTGGTGGATTTATTAATCCGTTACTACTGGAAAATATTTATTTATTTAAATATTATTATTATTTTTATAATGGAAATCTCCGGTGGCCGGAAATCCCACTCCTCTCTTGTCCATCAATAATTGTAATTTCAATCATATTTTTCGTCAATCTGTTATACTGTTCTGTAACCGAATTATTGCGAGTCGTTTAATTCACCATTTAACGGATGGTTTTACAAAGCCCACCTGTATTTAAATAATTTTGAAAATATTCTTTTAGTATTTCAAACAGATAGTTTTGTCAAACCGAAAAGTGTAAACGAACTTAGTAGAATTAAAAATCCTTTAACAAGATATCGAAATGACTTTTTAAAAAATAATATAAGTAAATATTATGAAATGGGAAATATTATGAAATGACAGTATGTGAAATGTTTAGGGTATTTTAATAAAGTATGATTTTACAGGTACGACTTAAGTTTGAATCTTGTAAATAAATTTATATTAACTATAATTTAATATTAAATAATATTAATATTAATTAATCTTCGTTATTATTCGAAGAATTAATTATAAATTAATCGTTTATAATTTAATATTAAACAAAATTTGCGTTCATTATTTTATCAATTTTTTTTTTGTTATTACAGTATTACATACATTAGTAATTATTTATTTATTTTACCCAGGTAAACTGAGAAAAGACTTTTCGTCTGTTATAAAATATTTTATCTAGGGTGAAGTTTGCGTAATTGACCTTTATATCAAAGTACTTGGTGCGCAATTCGGGACCATCGTAAAAATGATTTCTTTATCGATTCTTTATGAATGTTGTTTTGCTAATGTTTTTAGTTAGGACATTGTAGTTAATGTTACTCAAAACACAAATACCTAATTTTATTTTTTTTTTGTTTTTATACTATTTTCAAATATTGAAATGATTCTTGTTTCAGTTTAAAATTACAATAAAGATTTTTTTCCACGTTTAGATATATATAGATATATATATATATATAGATTTTTTTTTGTTTAATCTCAAATTAACGTTTGTTATTATACGTCAAATCTAAAAAAAAAAAAAAAATACTTAAAAAAAAAGTTTTGCTTCAAAACTTTTTAATGTTTTTACATTAAGTTTCTCAAAATTTATTATAGACATATGTAGTTGTGGGTCCTATTTTATTTAATTTTTTGAATCAAAAAGCATACGATATATGAAACTAACAATTTTTTTTTGTGCTGTGTAAAAGCGAGAAAACGTCTGAAAGCTCCATCCATGTTGAATTCACGTTAACTATTCATTATAAAATTCACAGACAGTGATATGAATAAGTTTAACGAATTTATACGTTTCGTTTAAAATTATATTAGTGTTATAGAAAACGTTTATTGTATCTCAGTAAATATATAAATAGCCAAACCAGTAAAATTTGGAGTGCTAGGAAGACTCTTTTATTTTACAAGTAATTACTTCATTATACGATAACTGGAGTTAATAGTTCGTAGTGAAAGGAGAACAATTATCGGTGTTATTTTTCTCTACGAGAGAGCATCAGCGGAGTGTTATCTACATACTGGATAAAACACCCCAATAAATGCGAAGGAACAGTTTGTACAATTCAACACAAAAGTGTTGTACCACATTTTTTTTTAGGATTATCGACTGACTTTCGAGGGTTATGGCCTTAGCTCCTTGATCTTCAGACCTTCTTCCTCTGATTTTTCAACCACGCATTTAAATAGAGAAGATTAATTAGAAAATTTGTTTTAAAATTATGAATAAGACTTCCTAAATTTATTTTTAAATATTATCCATCTCTAACGATATTTTTGCGTGATTTTTCGATCATTCTGATTTATATGTGTTCGTCTAAGGGTATGCTAAGAATTTGTAGAAAGAAAGACAGAAGAGAGAGAAAAAGAGAAGTTCACATACGAAAATTATGAAATAACGATTATTAATTCACGATAATAAATATAATCATCATAATTATTAATAGTACAGACTTCCCACATCAAACAATTTAAAAATAATTAAGTAATAGACCTACATGACAGCCACACGCACGCAATGTTTCACTTGCATGTCTTAACTGATTAGAATTTCATATATCCAATCTTTACATTTTAAGAACAGAAGTTACTATTGGGAAATTAATACACAAAGTTGTATCTCATTAAAAAAACTCGACAAATGGTATAGTGCTGTTTTAGTCATCTTCAACTATGATAAGAATGATATGATTATATCGTGAATATATATATATATATATATATATATATATATATATATATATTCACTCACATTCATAATAATATGATTATTAAATGTTTTTTTTCGACCAAATTATTACCACACCAAACTACTAAACGAGCGTGTGTGACTGACACACACACACACAGTATGACCCACAAAGAAATATAAGCTTTTGATTTAGTATCACTCACCAATTCTCCCACCGACTATATTGAAACTTTACATATATTTTAACGAAGGTTCTAAAAATGTTCTATGAAAATTTCAACCTTCTAAGATTTTTTTTTTTTTTTTTTGTCTTCAGTCATTTGACTGGTTTGATGCAGCTCTCCAAGATTCCCTATCTAGTGCTAGTCGTTTCATTTCAGTATATCCTCTACATCCTACATCCCTAACAATTTGTTTTACATATTCCAAACGTGGCCTGCCTACACAATTTTTCCCTTCTACCTGTCCTTCCAAAATTAAAGCGACTATTCCAGGATGCCTTAGTATGTGGCCTATAAGTCTGTCTCTTCTTTTAACTATATTTTTCCAAATGCTTCTTTCTTCATCTATTTGCCGCAATACCTCCTCATTTGTCACTTTATCCACCCATCTGATTTTTAACATTCTCCTATAGCACCACATTTCGAAAGCTTCTAACCTTTTCTTCTCAGATACTCCAATTGTCCAAGTTTCACTTCCATATAAAGCGACACTCCAAACATACACTTTCAAAAATCTTTTCCTGACATTTAAATTAATTTTTGATGTAAACAACTTATATTTCTTACTGAAGGCTCGTTTAGCTTGTGCTATTCGGCATTTTATACCGCTCCTGCTTCGTCCATCTTTAGTAATTCTACTTCCCAAATAACAAAATTCTTCTACCTCCATAATCTTTTCTCCTCCTATTTTCACATTCAGTGGTCCATCTTTGTTATTTCTACTACATTTCATTACTTTTGTTTTGTTCTTGTTTATTTTCATGCGATAGTTCTTGCGTAGGACTTCATCTATGCCGTTCATTGTTTCTTCTAAATCCTTTTTATTCTCGGCTAGAATTACTATATCATCAGCAAATCGTAGCATCTTTATCTTTTCACCTTGTACTGTTACACCGAATCTAAATTGTTCTTTAACATCATTAACTGCTAGTTCCATGTAAAGATTAAAAAGTAACGGAGATAGAGAACATCCTTGTCGGACTCCCTTTCTTATTATGGCTTCTTTCTTATGTTCTTCAATTGCTACTGTTGCTGTTTGGTTCCTGTACATGTTAGCAATTGTTCTTCTATCTCTGTATTTGAACCCTAATTTTTTTAAAATGCTGAACATTTTATTCCAGTCTACGTTATCGAATGCCTTTTCTAGGTCTATAAACGCCAAGTATGTTGGTTTGTTTTTCTTTAATCTTCCTTCTACTATTAATCTGAGGCCTAAAATTGCTTCCCTTGTCCCTATACTTTTCCTGAAACCAAATTGGTCTTCTCCTAACACTTCCTCCACTCTCCTCTCAATTCTTCTGTATAGAATTCTAGTTAAGATTTTTGATGCATGACTAGTTAAACTAATTGTTCTGTATTCTTCACATTTATCTGCCCCTGATTTCTTTGGTATCATTACCATAACACTTTTTTTGAAGTCTGACGGAAATTCCCCTTTTTCATAAATATTACACACCAGTTTGTATAATCTATCAATCGCCTCCTCCCCTGCACTGCGCAGTAATTCTACAGGTATTCCATCTATTCCAGGAGCCTTTCTGCCATTTAAATCTTTTAATGCTCTCTTAAATTCAGATCTCAGTATTGTTTCTCCCATTTCATCCTCCTCAACTTCCTCTTCTTCCTCTATAAAACCATTTTCTAATTCATTTCCTCCGTATAACTCTTCAATATATTCCACCCATCTATCGACTTTACCTTTCGTATTATATATAGGTGTACCATCTTTGTTTAACACATTATTAGATTTTAATTTATGTACCCCAAAATTTTCCTTAACTTTCCTGTATGCTCCGTCTATTTTACCAATGTTCATTTCTCTTTCCACTTCTGAACACTTTTCTTTAATCCACTCTTCTTTCGCCAGTTTGCACTTCCTGTTTATAGCATTTCTTAATTGCCGATAGTTCCTTTTACTTTCTTCATCACTAGCATTCTTATATTTTCTACGTTCATCCATCAGCTGCAATATATCGTCTGAAACCCAAGGTTTTCTACCAGTTCTCTTTATTCCGCCTAAGTTTGCTTCTGCTGATTTAAGAATTTCCTTTTTAACATTCTCCCATTCTTCTTCTACATTTTCTATCTTATCTTTTTTACTCAGACCTCTTGCGATGTCCTCCTCAAAAATCTTCTTTACCTCCTCTTCCTCAAGCTTCTCTAAATTCCACCGATTCATCTGACACCTTTTCTTCAGGTTTTTAAACCCCAATCTACATTTCATTATCACCAAATTATGGTCGCTATCAATGTCTGCTCCAGGGTAAGTTTTGCAGTCCACGAGTTGATTTCTAAATCTTTGCTTAACCATGATATAATCTATCTGATACCTTGCAGTATCGCCTGGCTTTTTCCAAGTGTATATCCTTCTATTATGATTTTTAAATTGGGTGTTGGCAATTACTAAATTATACTTCGTGCAAAACTCTATAAGTCGGTCCCCTCTTTCATTCCTTTTGCCCAGCCCGTATTCACCCACTATATTTCCTTCCTTGCCTTTTCCAATGCTTGCATTCCAATCTCCAACTATTATTAAATTTTCATCTCCTTTTACGTGTTTAATTGCTTCATCAATCTCTTCGTATACACATTCTACCTCATCATCATCATGGGCGCTTGTAGGCATATAGACGTTAACAATCGTTGTCGGTTTAGGTTTTGATTTTATCCTTATTACAATGACTCTATCGCTATGCATCTTGAAATACTCCACTCTCCTCCCTATTTTCTTGTTCATCACGAAACCTACTCCTGCCTGCCCATTATTTGACGCTGAGTTAATTACTCTAAAGTCACCCGACCAAAAGTCGCCTTCCTCTTCCCACCGAACCTCACTAATTCCTACTATATCCACGTTTACCCTATCCATTTCCCTTTTTAAATTCTCTAGCCTACCAACCTTTTTTAAGCTTCTAACATTCCACGCTCCGACTCGTAGAATGTTATTTTTTACTTTTCTGGTGACCCCTTCCTTAGTAGTCCCCACCCGGAGATCCGAACGGGGGACTATTTTACCTCCGGAATATTTTACCAAGGAAGGCGCCTCCATTATTGCTTTTGAAAATGCAGAGCCACATTTTCTTGGAAAAAAAAAACAGCTGTAGTTTTCCATTGCTTTCAGCTGCGCAGTACTCAGAGGACTGAGTGATGTTGATACGGCCGTTTAAGTCATTGTGACTTACGCCCCTAACAACTACTGAAAGAGCTGCTGCCCTCTTTCAGGAATCATTCCTTAGTCTGGCTCTCAACAGATACCTCTCCGATATGGTTGCACCTTCGGTCCAGCTACTCTGTATCCCTGAGCACTCAAGCCCCCTCACCAACGGCAAGGTCTCATGATTCATTAGCGAAGGTTCTAAAAATGTTCTGTGAAATTTTCAGATTTATAGAAACAAATTGGCGGCTTTAAATTAAAAACATCAATTTCAGCTACACCACATTTTTTAATCATTACAAAATAGTTGGTAAAAATGATTTAAAAAATGATGTACTGTTAAACCGCTGTTAAAATTGAATAAAACAAGTTAATAACATGAATAATTTTCTAAGTGTTTTTTAATTATTCTAATTATCATGTTTTTTTTTTAATAATTTTTACTAGCTATTTTGTAATGAAAAAAGTGGTTTATCTGAAATTAATGTTTTTATTTGAAACCCGCCATTTTATTTCTATATATCTGAAAATTTCACAGAACATTTTTAGAACCTTCGCTAAAAGGTCTGCTACGGCTCAATAGAACCGGATGATGAGGGGGGTGTAATGGGCGAGTGATACTAAATCAAAGGCGTATACTTCTTCGTGAGACACACGGTAATATATATATATATATATATATGCACACAAAAAACGGGAGTAAAAATATATGTAGCTTACTATAAAACACTCAAAAAGGCTGCAACCAGATTATATAGAATAGCAATTATAATTAATATCAACAAGCGGTTTGACCATAAAAAACAAATGTTGTACAGAACGAAGCATAATTAAAATAATAATTAAAGAACATACATTCACGAAAATAAAGAAAATTGTTTGAATATATATTGCATTCAATTCAATGGACAATAATTTTAATATACTCTACGACCGGTAAATGGGTCAACTTTCTCAATAATATAATAATATCTGAATATTAATAAGGATAATTATAATTACGGAATAATAACAATTAATAAATTGCTTATAACTATTTATAGCCTTAGCATAATTTCATTCAAAGAACGCGACTTTATAAGCGGAACCAAAACCATGAAAGTTAATTACCGTACTATCAATAAGAAAAATATTTATCTTAATTTATAAATTATACTTATTAATCTGTAAACAAATTATTTTGATTAATAATTACTTGATTAATTATATATTAATATAATAATTATATTAAATATTTTAATTATTCGAATATGAGTGTATAAATTACTGTAACTATGCATTCGGAGGAAGAAGCCTTAGATAAATTTGATGATGATACTGAAGTACAGAAAGCGAGATTAGGACAACTAAATTCAAGTTATTTAAGAGGACTTGTTTAATAAATAAGAATCGATGTGATTTGGCACAACTACATCGGTTATTGAATGGAGCACGCTCGTCTACTAGACAAGACTACCCATGTACAGTCTTGTACCAATCAAACTAGTCTACCACTTTAAAACAGAAACTAATCTTTTTTTCTCCATATTTTATTAAAAGTTTAAACTGATAATTCTTTCTTTTACTGTTAAGCCACCTGTTACAAGC
Source organism: Lycorma delicatula (assembly GCF_047948215.1). NCBI lineage: Eukaryota > Metazoa > Arthropoda > Insecta > Hemiptera > Fulgoridae > Lycorma > Lycorma delicatula. Next base: position 94,026,884 of record NC_134462.1, read on the forward strand.
ATAAGATATCTAAACAAAACTGAGTTTACTTCATTGCGTTGTTTATAAAAATGATATGTTACAAATTTTAGAGCTACGTTATTCCAAATGTAAAACTTTATGTATGAATAATAAGTATAATTTGTCACTATGTAATTTGTAAACATTAATTACTTGTATGTCCTGTAACATGAACACTAAGAAAAAAGAAAAGTTACACACATTTAAAATGTGTCCGTGGTAAAGACTAATAAAGATTAAATGGATAAAAAATAAAATAACTGAACGAAAATAGAAGCTTAGTTAGAATTTAGAGTACGAAAGCTAGAGTGTATCACTGAAGAAGAATGATTTTTAAATTACAACTAAAAATATTAAAAGCGGTTTGAAAATAGGATCTATCAGGAGGTAAAATGTTCACCAGGTAATAAAGGAAGATTGGTGCAAGGGCCTGCTTCAGAGCAGGCCCTTGCACCAATCCATGTCCGTCCCATATCCTTTCAAAAATGAAACATTACTAAAAATTGTTATCGACCACTGAATATGTTAAATGATTTTAAAAATAACAGGTTGTATAATAAAACTCAGTGTTGATAAAAATTTAATAAATAAATCATCAGAAAGTAACTCCCAAATTTCAAATAAAAATTGTTATATTAAGTATACTCATACTTGGCTGTTTAACCTTCGGAAATCACCATCAGATATTATTTCAGAGGATGATATGTATGAGTATAAGTGAAGTTATTCTTGTTCAGTCTCAGGTCGATCATTTCTGAGATGTGTGGTTAATTGAAACCCAGCTACCAAAGAACACCGGTATCCACGATCTAGTATTCAAATCTGTATAAAAGTAACTGTCTTTACTGGAATTTGAACGTTGGGACTCTCGACTTCGAAATCAGCTGATTTGCAAAGACGCGTTCACCACTAGACCAACCTGGTGGAAGTATACTGTTATATTATTTCCGCTCAGGAATTCACTCAAACGAATGCTAATTGTTATTATAAAAAAAAGTTATTCAATTTTTAAAAAAAAGCTGACAACAGTTATTTCTGATGCACGGTTTACACGTACAACTTAATTAAAAATATTTATCACTTTATTTAAGTATATATTTTTTCGTTTCTTTAATTCAATGATTCTAACTACAGCGGACACATACACTGAATTTAATTCGCGCGGGTGTGGCAGTACTAACGGCGACGAAGGCACTATTATTCATTTATTTAATTCTACCATTCACCTGTGACGTCACACATAGCAAACGACTACAAGAGATGTACGTCAGTGCTACCAATCTTTGAAATATTAACTAAATTAAATAAAATAAATAATTCATATCTAAAGTGTTAAAGTTAATTTGGTTGACCATATGGGATTTCAAATTTCCCAGTCCAAGAGAACGAAGAAAAAGGGAATTTTCCACATGGAAAAAGGGAGATTCCAAGATGGTGGACTGCGACCTACCGCACCTTGTGGCGAGAGGAGGTACTATTGACGCAGTATGCCCGCTTAGCCAAAAGTTTACAGCATTTTTTGGGGTGGGAGTATGATTTTGCAAAAATATTTTTTTCAAATATTGTTAATTTTTAATTGTTAACAAATGTACCTAAGAAAAATAAGAAATTAGGTGAAATCTCGAAATACTGAAGGTACCTTGCTCTACAACCTCACCTCCTGAACCTTTTAAGTCGAAAATTTAATGGCATCAGTGCCCCATTAATAGAAGTAATCTGATCAAGTTTGGTTAAAATCGGTTCGGTAGTTAGAATAATATACGAATAATATCCGGTTTTTTGGGTTCCTTAGGTATCAAAATGTCAAGATCCGTTAAAAACCGCGTATGCCCAAATTGGATCAATTATAATATTTTTCCTTCTTGAGTTATAGCGGGGAAGTAGACGGGAAAGCAAAATTAAAAAAAACATGGTAATGACGTGTGTAATGAATAATGTTTTATAGTTCATTTTTAATAATATAATGGATATACTGACTACTGTTGGTAGGGAGGGGCATGAGGACATTATAACAAATCCGCATGCTCACACCGGTCCTCTTAGCAATTCAGCCGACTTATACTCTGTACATATCAGTTAAAACAGTGTGCGGAGTAAGAACACTTACGTTTTCGTGCGTTTAATATGACGTTAATGTTTTCAGAGCCGTATTTTATGAGTGAAAAAATGTTATAATAATCTATGAAAACTAAATTATTCGTTAACATACAGTCCATTATACAGAATAAGTCTGTCTAAACGCGTAACGTTCAGACTTTGACAGTTTTTAAATTTAGATTTACCGTCTTTCCTAAATGGTATTATTAGCTGATATAACTTATAAATAGCTCTTAATTCTACAGCACACGATATCAAATCCTGAAGTAAAATCCTTCAAAAATACATAATCTGAAGCGATACACGCGCGCGCACCCAAAAAAAAAAAAATTATTAATGCAATTTATTTTACTGATTTTCTCCACAATATATAAATACATTACTGATTTTTTTCCAAGAACTTTGCACAACTTAAATCGAATTTTTTTCTTCATTTACTTCAAATTATAAAATAGCTACGAGGGAAGAGTAGCTATTTCCAACCTAAGTAAATTTTATATATTTGTTTAAAACTGCATCTTAAAAAAATTCTGAGCATAGTTAGTTATTCTTTAGCAAAATATTCTTCTTGTTCTTATTATTATTATTAATAAATCAAATATTATATTTAATAAATTATTAAATAATTAATCTTAAAAATATTATTATTATAATTCTTTTACTAAAATATATCATAAAACATCTTTAACTAGAAAAAATTTTAAAATTCATGTACTAAAAGTTTATTCTTCTTTTGATGAAAAAGGTTACTTTATTACAATTATATTTTCCCGTTATAATTCTTTAAAGCACTCCTAAGAAAGACTAAATTATGCATTAATATTTGGCACTTTTCCAATCTTAGACTGACCGACTATTCCTGAGAAAAAGTATTCAACAACCGACATATACAATAAAAAGTCCATTACAACTCTTTTAAAAATAGATTTAAATTAGATTTGAACTAAGATAAAAAAATAACACGTAACCGAAATTATGTAAAACAATTTTCACGTTTTAATAAAAATAATTAGTATGTAAAAAATGTTTCTGAAAGACTTTCAACATCAAAAGTATTTTTGTAGAAAGTTTTCGAAATGATTAATTACTGGTTCTACATTTCTCTTAAAAAGACAAAAAAACACTCTACCACGAAGGTCGGTGAAGTAATAGTGAGTGTTTCTCTGATTTTACCTGGAAGATTCTAGATTAAAATATCTGTGAGACTTGTATTTTTCAAATATTATTCATTAAAAAAATTTATTCTGATAGCTGTATGTGTAAAACTTTATCGTAGAATTGATCTGAAAATAAAACTAACTTTAATAAAAGTGTTTTTTTTTTTTTTTAAGGATTATTCATATATATACTTTCACTTTTGCGTCGATAATCGAGAATTAAATCGGGAACCTTTCCGAACATAAATCGTTTGATTTATTTTCTAAGCAATCGAAGCGACTTAACAACAGCGAAGGGAAAAAATTCAGCGAATGCCATGTAGATTATATGAACAATACTAATATGATTTAAGTTTTATTTTTTATCAGTTTTACCAACGTACCAAATTAATTTTTCAACTTCAGTTTATATAAATAGATATTATTTAAAATTAAAAATTTCTCTACTGTCAACAATATCATAAAGTACTACAATCTAATACAAATTAAACACTAAAACGAATTTATAAAATGTTTTAATTACAACAACCTAACAAGAAAGCGTAAAAATAATGAATATTAGTAACGTATTTAATTTTTTCTTTCATAGTTAATTTACTTCTATACTGCAACTAATTTTGAATGATTATAGTACTTAGGCTGATAATTTCTTATTTTATTGCCATTACTTTTACAAATGGTCGATCATTCATAACCATGTTACAAATAATTTCATTTTCAGAGCTTACTTGCAATTTCATGTAACTACGCATAAATATTAAATTCATTTTATACAATGAATTTATTATTATTTTGATTAATGATAAGCACAATCGATTAGAATAAATCACATGAAACGATTAAACGAAAAAGAAATAGTTATAATAAATCAACAAAGTTAACGTAAATCAAGTACTATCTATATATTTACTTTCCCGGCGAATACAGCTAGAAGAGCTATATTAACGGGGAAAGTACAGTGATGATGTCAAAAACGGAAATCGAGTTTTTCGCAAATTTGTATATCTTAGAACCCAACTAGTTAATTTAGACAAAAAAAAAACAAAAACATATTTACAGCTTGTTTGTTCAGTGGTGGCGGATAGAAATTGGATGCGTCGTAGCAATAGTTTGTGGTGGGGGTAAACAACTTTTTTTCTTTTTCCTGTTTAGCCTCCGGGAATTTCCGTTCAGGTATTACTTCGGAGGATGATATGTATGAGTGCAAATGAAGTGTAGTTTTGTACAGTCTCAGTTCGACCATTCCTGAGATGTGTGGTTAATTGAAACCCAAACACCAAAGAACACCGGTATCCACGATCTTGTATTCAAAATCCGTATAAAAATAACTGACTTTACTAGGACTTGAACGCTAGAACTCTCGACTTCCAAATCAGCTGATTTGGGAAGACGCGCGTTCACCACTAGACCAACCCGGTGGGTTTGAAGGGGTAAACAACTTTGTCAGTTGAGATCAGAGCGTCAGCAGATGCGACTCCCTCCGGAAAGGGGAAACGGGCATTGCATTCTCAAAACACTAGTGCCCCAGCAAGGGCACACTCCTGCTAGACCGGAAGGGTCTAGCACCTAAACGACTTCAGGGGACACACTGAAGTGGAATCACGCCGGAAGAACGAAGCTCATACGCGGCTAGTCTCCCAAAGGACAGCCCCCGTCAACAATTTCTTCTAAAGGATCGGAAAGCAGCTAATAATTTCGTCCATACATAATACAAAATAATTAAAACCCCCACTAAATAAATAATTAATCGCCCGATAAATGAAAGACACAGCAGCAAGGGATATTTGCCCAGGTTCTGCGATTGGTAGGGAGATACAAATTCTCCCGTTATACTTGTGGTCTGTTCCGAGATCAGAAAGCGATAAAATATCTTGTTTATGTACTTATTTGAAAACATTGTATACGTCTTTTATAACCATTAACTGGATTTAATACTTACATAATCGACCTTTGTTCGCTGCTCTTATTTGTTAATAATTTAATAGTGCTAGTTAGTTAATGAGTTAAAGAAACATTATTTTTTTAGTTAACTATTTGAATTGTTCGTAACTTTAATTGATGAAGTGTAAACGTAAACCCATAAGGTCGGCAAACCGGGAAAATGGGAGAAATAGTATTATTATCAAATGTCAGACTCGATCAGTGATTCTCAATATTTATAATTTTATGAAGAAAGAAGACGAAGGACAAGCTTAAAATCTAAAACAAATTCAATTTTGTGTTTCTAAAACGACAGATGTATCGTTAGATCCCTTCAGCGCATTTTAAACCAACAAGAACAACACCAAACTAGTAGAAATGAATTCAGTACTCGTAAAAAACGGCCAAGGAAGAAGTTGAAAACTGATCTGGACAATTTCAACAAAGATGTTATTCGGAGGACGAGGAATGAGTCTCACTTGCGGCATTGGAGAACGCACCTCTCCGAGGAAATGTTTGCCATTAATAAAAGAGCAAATAACATTTGAAGGGGACGTTTAGGCTTTTCGTGTAGTCATCAAAAATTTAGGTTTCCGGTGAAAGAAAATTGAAAACAACAGAAAGACTCTCATCGAGAATGATGATGTACGAAATAAAAGGTTGTATTATCTGCGCTCTATAACACGGTACAGAGAAGAGAATCGTCCAATTATATATGTAGATGAAACCTATATACATTCTTTGCACATGCAGGGGGTCAAGCATCGACCCGTGTTTCTTCAGATGGGCTGAAAGCTCTCGTTTCTAAAGGGAGTCGAATAATAATAGTTAACGCAGGGGGAGAAACCGGTTTTATCGAAAATGCTTTCCTAATTTTTAAGTCGGGTGAAAAAACGGGCGAATACCACGACTATATGAATTTTAATAATTTTTAAAACGGGTTGTGTGGCACTTGCTACCAAATCTGTCACCAAGATCTGTAATAGTCATGGACAACGGACAGATGAAGGTTTGCTCTCTGTATTCCTGTCTGCAGACTTTGTTACTGGATCGAGAGAACTAAGAGTTAGCATTGCTCATAAGCCAGCACTTACAAAACTGTATATATGTTTATGTGTCGCACTTCTTTCGTTCTTATTTCACAGGATTGACCAAATCGATTTTCTTAAAATTTGTCTTAAATATTTATATATATATAGGGCATTGATCATATTAATATTTTTCAAAATTCGTTAATGGATGGGAGGATATCGCGAAATAACCAATTTCGATTTTCTTAGTCATTTTCGATTTTTTAGTAATTTTAAAGAGAATTTGTTTCTCTATAATAGTTTAATAAATAACATTTATTAAATAACAATGTAATTAATTAATAACATTTACTAATTGCATTTATTAAAGCAAATTTGTTTCCTACAATGGATAGATATGGTCAAAATCCGTTATATGCCCACAACGCTTCCGTTAGTCAGTTAATTCTTAGATGGCGCCACTGAAACTCTATATTGAAATAAGAAAATAAATAAATATAATCTAACCAAAGTTAAACTACGATCGCTTCGCTCGCTAATCTTGACTAGCGAGCGTAGGTTAAGTTTGGTTAGATTATATTTAAAATTTTATTTATTTATTTTCTTATTTCAATATAACGTTTCAGTGGCGCCATCTAAGAACTAACTACAGAACCGTTGAGGACATATAACGGATTTTGACCGATAGATATAAATCTAAACAAATTTTTTTCAAGAAATCAACATTTAAAGTTTAAATTAAAAAAATTTTCCGGTGAACCGGAAAGATTATGTATTGTATAACTTGGTCGGTAGCCGGGAAAGGCATGGAATACTTTGCCAGTTCTTTTTTCAATTCAGTGAAACAAGTTCAATATTGTGAACTAATTTGTTTAGTAAAACATAAAAACAATTAACCAATAAATAAGTATATAAATAAATAGTGTAAATAAATAAAAAAAAAACATTTTGCAGATTTCTCCCATCAAAATCCGTGATATGCACACAACGCTTCCGTTAGTCAGTTAGTTCTTAGATGGCGCCACTGAAACGTTATATTGAAATAAGAAAATAAATAAATATAATCTAACCAAAGTTAAACTACGCTCGCTTCGCTCGCTAATCTTGACTAGCGAGCGAAAAGTACACCTAAATGACCCCCTTTCCGGAGGGAGTCGCATCTGCTGACGCTCTGATCTCAACTAATAAACTGCATTTAATACAGTTCAAATGTTTCCTTTAATTCTCCTAACGATAAAATCGAAAAGATACCGGTGCAAAAATAAATAAACAACATTAATTTGCAGTTAGCTAAAATAGAATTGTAATTAATAAATTCGAAAAGAGAAAAAATGAACATTAACAGCAGGCGTTAAAGCAGTGATTAAGTATCATATTATAAAAACATATTAATCAATAATGATACTATTTTCCATATTAGTAGATACCATCTAAATATAAAACATTCACATAAGGACATTAAATTCAAATGGATATATCCAATTACATTTTCCAACATATTGCTACGGAAGATTTTAAAATACAAGACTACGTTTATTATAGCTTCAATTAAGTTGTAACTATAATGTATTCAGTGCCTTTAACTTGCAATGTACTGATTTTTTAACTTATTTTAAAAACGTATTTCTTTTTATTTTTCATCTCAGTATTTCGATTATTGCAATTTATTTTACCATAAGTTGTAAGAATTTTATTTTTCTTGTACTAATTACTATTTAAATTTTGTTAAATCTATTTTGTAGATTCTATAATACAGAAAGGCAATAAAGTTTTATTCTATTAAATAAATTAATAATTAAATGTCGTTATATGTACCAACAGTGTAAATGAAATAATATAAATTAACTGTAATAAATTGCAGACAAACTTCCACACAATTCGAGGCAGATGTTAAAAAACTTAAAAATCTCCACTGAAATGAAGCAATATCATGTTTCACTCATTCATTAAACTATGTTTCTAATATGAAAATTTGTACACAGTAAAAAATCTGATGTAGACACCGCATGTCATCCTTGTACGCCTATTAAATTAAGCACACATTTTTTTAAAAATGAAAAGTACATTTCATTTAACTAATAACTTCTGATTTTTTTCATATTTTTATTTATTTATTGTTATTGCTGAATTATTATTATTTATTGTAAAAGTTTTTACAAACAGAGTTGTTAATAATTATTAATAAATCAATATATTTAAATTGAAAAAAAAAGTAAAAAAAAAGATGATGTAGTTTGATTCGAACCGATGTGCCTTCCCTTTGTAAGATCCAAATATTTCATTAATTAAAATTTTATTTGGCTATAACTCTGGAACCAATGAAAATAAGTACTATTTATGATATATCGTTGAAAAGCTCTCAATGAGGGCTTATTACTGAAGTTAAGAAAAAGTCCAAAATCCAATCTATTTGGATTTTCAGCTTTTTTGGACATTTTTGGTCAAGTCAATTGCAATCACAAGGGAAGGTGCACAACTAGATGTTACAACAGTCCTAAATTCAAAATTTTATCATTATACGGCTAATTGTTTTTGAGTGGTGCTAGATACGTAAGTACAGAGATCACATCGAAACTAGTCAAAATGGATTCAGGGATGGTCAAAATGGATATTTCCGTTGAAATCTGAAAACCGAATTTTTTCGCGATTACAATACTTCCTTGAATTTCGTGCAAGGAAGTAAAAATTAAACATTTTGAAACTTAATTTTCGTTTGTTATAATAACATTCATAGGCCAATCTAAATTATTCTTACTGTATTAAATTCGTAGAAGAAGAATAATATGGTCAGCAATATTTCATAAACTGATAATTCTGCATACTTCCTGCTTAAATATTACATAAATATGAGGAATATTTATTATTAATCGATTAATTATTCAAATAATTATATAAATAAACAGTATAATATCGTTTATTTATTTGTAACGCCCAGTTACATTTTAATTGATATTTAATAAATTTTATACCGTATGAAATTATATAAAAAAAGCGTATTATGCAAATAAAAAAATCCTGCCAAATATCTTTAAATTAAAAAAAAATATCCATTGGAATTAAAATAAATATTCTACTGTATTTGCCTGCTAAGGAACGCAGTACTGAGTAGGGCCACCAAATTATTACGATGTGGGATATTATCACAACTCAATTGTTACAACACAAAATAATAAAGGACTCCGTTATGAATGCTTTTTAATAACAAAAAAAAGCTGACAACACAGTTGTAGGAATTTCCTGTCACGCGGTTTTTTTCTGATGGACGGCTTACACACACAACTTAATTCAAAATTTTTATCATTTTATTTAAACATATTTTTTTGTTTATTTAACTCAATGGTTCTAACTAAAGCGCGCGCGCATACCGTCATTCGCGTGAGTGTGTCGGTACTAGCGGTCACTTTAAATACTTTACAGTTTAAATATTATTCATTGATTTAATTCTACCCCCCACCTGTGGCTTCACAACACAGCAGATTACTACACTACAACAGCTGCACGCCAGTGCACTGCTTGTGGTGAGACGGGGTACTATTGACACAGTATAATCATTTAGTCACTAGTTTATTTAGAGAATTTTTTGGGGTTGGGATGTGATTTTGTAATATTTTTTTTTGAAATATTATTTTTTAATTGTTAAAAAATGTGCCTAAGAAAAATAAGACTTTACTTAGGCGAAATCTCGAGATATTGAGAGTGACCTTGCTCTATAGCCTCACCCCGTTGACCTTTTAAGTTGAAAATTTAATGGCATCAATGCCCCATATACAGAAGTAATATGACCAAGTTTGATCAAAATCGGTCCAGAAGTTCTGAAGGTATAAGGGGATTTAGAGGCCAATGCCGAATACGCATACGAACATCCGGAGATTTCCATCCGGTTTTTTGGGTTCCTTAGGTGTCAAAACGTCAAGTTCCGGTGAAAACCGCATATACCCAAATTGGACCGAATACAATACCTTCTTCCCTTCTAAAGCTATAGCTCTGCTATAGCGCTAGACGGGAAAGTAAAAAGGTTAGTTAAAAGAGATATGAATTGTAAGCAATTAAATATGCACCGCAGGATACGACACAAATTTCAAATTTACTTGATGAACACTGAACTATATGCATTGTAAAATTATTTTTGAAGTGGTTACTGACCGTACTACAGAATTAAAACTAGTAAGAATTTACATAAATTGTAAGCAACAATTGATATAATTGGATAACAGGAACTGCGACAACCGGCTGCTAGTAATCCAAGTACATAATTTCTTTTTAAATTTGTTTCGCTGATCTACAAAACGAAATGAGTGAACATGCAACACATTACAGTTAAGTACAATTTCGTAATATGTTAAAGTATATGCATTTATGGTCTTCTTATTTTAAAGAATTATCAAATTAACTTTTTAAAAACACTAAATCTTGTTTGGCCATTAGAAGTAAATAATTGTAGTTAATGTAGCATATAAATTTCATTTTAACAACTGAGTAAAAATAAAGAAAGTTAATTCTTTATTTTGTTAATTATTATTATTATTATTATTATTATTTTGTAAGGAGTAGCTCTACTAATGCTTTATATCTTTATTCATCAATTAGATGAATAGTAACTGATGGAAAATGTCAAACCAAAACCGGAAATTTAACTTTGTATACCAGCAAGTTATTCCATCGACTGAATTACCGAGGTGACATTTAAAACGCGATTATTTAAATAGAAAAGAAAAATAATTTTTTACTCATACTAACAATTTATTTGTAAACGCCAACTGTATTATAAACATTAACTATAACATCCTTCCTGTAAAAAAAAAACAAACTAACTTACATTATAATAACCAGAAATGTCAGATGAGAGCAGAAACGACTGGATTAGATAACAGTAATTTACCAGAGCTTTGTGAGAAATTTTTAACATTAAATACGCTACTGCGTTTACTCAGTTAGTCTATTAACACTTATATAAACATATATATTTTTTTTTTAATGTAATCATCTGGTACTCACTCAGACACTACAGAATAACATACGAAAATATATATATAGGAACACGCGCGATTAACTAATGAATACAAAAGAAATGAATTTGCTAAAACAGGAAATGTTAGGTATAGTAACACGACACTATTTTTCCGTTTTCATGCGAAAATTTTATGAAGTACGAAAATATAATATTAACCTGTAAACTATTTATCATTAAATTATTATATTACTATAAAGATTATGCTTCTTTGAACTCTATTTAACTCCTCCGTCTTACCACACCTAATCAATAAGAAATCGTCCAATCAAATTATTTATTTTTTTTTTTTAGAAAAATAAATTGTAAAAATAAAATGATAATTATTATACCTTGGCAGCAGCTTTACTACCTAAAATCTAAAATTTATTCAAAACTGTGATAAGCATTTATATGTATATATATCACGTAAATTGTACATAGGATAAAAATACTTCTTCAGGTTAAATTACAACAGTAAAATCTACATAAATAAAAATGTAAATGTTCGTTCAAAATCTTAATTTCCGAAAGTTATTCACCGACTGCTTTGATATTTTGACACAACGTTACATTCCATTACGCGCGTTTTTATATACCTACTATTTATATATCTAAGATGTCACACCTGTGACAAGTAAAAATATGCTTTTTTTGAAAAACAGCGCTATCTGGTGGGCGTAAAAGCAACACACGCTATACTAAATATTTTACGATTCCATTTCAATGTTTCCGATATGTGTGTCCGCTATTTTTAAAAAACTACAGAGCCGATTTACGCTTGGGGAAAAAGGGAAGAAGGGGAAAATGGGAAAAATAAAAAAGGGGACAAGGAAATTGAAAGGGGAAAAGGGAAAATAAGGTAAAGAGAAATGGGAGAAGGAAAGGGAAAAGGAGAGGAAAATGGAAGAAAGGGAATAAGGTAAAAATTAAAAAGGAAAATGGGGAAAAGTAAAAAAGGGAAAAGGGAGAAAGGGTAAAAGGGAAAGGTTAAATTTATTGTAGTTCCGTAATGTTCATTATGTTAATGTTTTATCAACCATTCAATTGTTTTCATTTAATCTATATATATAGATAAATAAGATAAATATACTCAAATCTAGCAATAGCGAAGCGTTTCCGGGTCTATTACTTTCAAGTAAAAATACAAACTTAACTTATAAAATTTTAAAAATAATAAAAAAAAACAGTAATATATCGACTTAAAATACACATTAAATAACAAAACTACAATGCTTTCAATTCTTTAAAGTCTGACAATTTGATGCCAAATTAAAAACAACATCTAATAACAATTAAATAACTGTTAATAAGGTTTGAAATTGCGAAAATTGAAATTTTAAGATGAATTTAAAAAAAGATTTTTCTTTTAATTTTAGTTAGGTTTTTAAATAGGTATTTTTCATAACAAAACGTTTTTTTTATTTTAAATATGGAAATAGGAAAGCTAAAGATGAGAAATCTGTATATTAATCAAAATAATGCAGAGAACGGTGTAAAGAAACCATTAACAACCCAGTATTTTTTTTTATTACTAATATGTACGTTGGAAACCGTTCAACTTGTGAACAATAAGAAACCTCATGGCTCAACGAGACGAGATGATATGAATGACATACAGCATTGAAAATATGACGCAATCTTATGGAAGAATATTTCCTTATTTTGTTGCTGGTTTGACTGAAGCAATATGGGTTATAAAATTTAACACAGAATACTATTGTCACCCAATAAATTATATGTGCCACGTATGCCAAGATCCAAAATGCCTTCGCAGAAACGTATGGTGTGGATGCACCAAACAAGTCCTGCATCAAGCGGAAGTTCTAAGAGAGAGGGAATGTGGCAGATGCAGCCAAAAGTGGTCGACTGAAAGTGCCAACACTAGAAAAGTTGATCGACGTGCAAACTGTGTATTCTGTTAGTTCCAAAAAGTCTTACGACGCCTATCTAGCCAGTCTAGTCTCTCCGTCGGTAGTACCCACACGTTATCGCGCAAGTGTTTAAAGGTGCATCCGTACAGAATCGTATTGTTCACGAGTTGTTACCTGCAAACACTGGAAAACGTGCAGCTTTTGGCAGTGGTTCATGTCATTTGTAACGCCAGATGGGGAGGGCTAGACGATTGGTTTCTGTCTGACGAGGCACGGTTCCACATTGATGGATACATGAATACATGTGTACGGAAAATCCATATCAGCTGCACTAGTCTCCTGTACACGGGAAAAAGTGGGTCTTCGGTGTGCAATTTCAAGTAGGCGAATTTTTGAGATTTTTAATGGCACAGTGAACAGTGGGCGCGCTACATACAGACGGTGCAACAATTTGTAAATACTGTACCTGAAGACCGGCTAGACGTGGTTTCTGCAGGACAATGCTACGGCTCATACAGCCAACAATACTATGCCTTTCTGGGATCAGTGTTTTCAAAGACAAGAGATTTCGAAGGGGTTGCGGCCCCCACGGTCTTCTTATTTATCCCCTCCTGACTTTTTTTTGTGAGGATACTTAAAGGATGCTGCTTACAAAACTCATCCTCACACCGTTCCGGAATTGCAGAGCGAAATTGAACGATGTGTCGCTGCAATTCCTCAACGAACGATACATATGTTTAAGGGCATGCAACGTCGTATTCAATTATGTTAATCGTATAATGGAGGCTATCTTCTACAACTATTGTAATTTAATCATTTTCCCATAAGGTTACGTTACTCTTTGAACATTCTGTATAAATAAGTGCAGTCTTGTAATGATACGGGTGATTATTGAATCCCTGCAATTGTCTAGTATTCAGATCCGTAAAAACGTAACTTATCTTTACTAAGATTTGAACCTCCGAACCTTTCGACTTCGAAAATCAGCTGTTAAACAGCTCCGACGACGGTTTTACCACAAGATCAACCCGGTGGTACCTTGTAGTAAGAAAAAATAATGACAAATAAATAAAAATTATTTCAAAATCGTGTACGTAGATTCAAGTAATTTTTTTATTTAAAGATGTGTTAGGAGAAAAATCGTAAGGCTACATAAATGTATTGGCCGACCTATTAGAATAGAAGTTAGCACGCTGGAGTCTATATTAGTTGGCCTTGAGTTCGATACACGGCAAAAGGTTTTCATCTATCCATTTCATTTTCCTCGTTAAAATAGATCTGAAGTTATAATATTTGAAACGAAAAGCAAAATACATACCGAACGATTTTTTTTTTATGTATGAGGAAAAAACAGAAATGAAATGTATTATTTATTATTATTTTTTTTTAACTAAATAAATATGTAAAATCTATTCTTTTTCGTTGGATAATGTCGAAATGAATTCGTACAGATGGAATTCTTTTAAGTTAAGTTGTACTTAATATGTGAGTATGTGACAAAAATATTGTTCAATTTATTGAAGAATTTTACGTTAAGTTTTCCATTTGCTACTTTACTTTTTTATTTAATTCTAAACTTACAGTTAATTCTATCTTGTCATTATTATTCACCAAAGGAAATATTATTTCTAAAAGGAAAGTTAAAAATATTTACAGGCACAAAGTTCTATTTCTATATTAAGTAGTATTTTCTGTAGCAAGGTTGCTTTTTATTGAATATTTTATAATAGAAATCAAAAGTAAAAATAATAACAATAAATAAAATAACAAAACACGTTATTAAATTAACAGAAATCACGAAGAATTATATTAATGTTTAATAAATAATTTTAAACTAACCGATTAATAAAATACATTATATAGTAATTAAATACTAAATTAAATTTATTTTTTAACGTCTTAGTGTGTATGTGCCATGTCGTGTAAAAATAACGGTATTAAAATAATTACAACCTTCCACATTCACTCATAAAAATCAATAACTGGATGTTTAAAAGGGTCTGAATGAACGAGTGAGTGAATGAATGTGTGTGCGCGTGCGTGTAGGGGGAAAGTATCACTATTAACCTTAAATTCTTTAATTATTTATCTTTTTAATCTAACGTCGAATATTAACAAATAAACAGAACGGATACACATACAAATGCGCGCGCTACATAACGTGTAGCGGATAAACTGGGCAGTTAACATAAATAGTAGAATGTGAAAATCCATTAATTTAATTAATTGTATTAAGAAAAAACAGTCATTCACGAAATTTTTATGTTACGGGAATGGAAATTTCTTAAAAATATATAAATATATATTTTTTAATGTCTTGTTAAAGTTTCCTAAGTAAAGTTTTTTATTAAATCAATCATTCATTACCACTCCGTTGATCTCCGTGGTGAAGTAGTAACGTCTCGGCTTTTAATCCGAAGGTCTCGGGTTCGAATCCCAGTAAGGCATGGCATTTTTCAAACACTACAAAGTTGCGTCGTTTCAATAAACCGGGCGCAAGCTTCAAGCTTATGAGGCGATATCAAGCAAAAATAATCAACAAATTTTTACAACATATTCTAATTGTTTACGAAACGATTTACCCCTCCACTGGAGAAAACACATCCAACCGTACACGAGTTTGTAAGGATAAAAAATTGTTTGAGGCAGAAGACCTTAGAACAACGAGAAATAGAAAGAAAATGAAGACATGATTTTTCAACTCTGTTACAAGGTAGGAAGAATATTTCTAGTTAGGTTTGTGTAACTTTTTAGCTTTAACATACATGCTAACGTTTTAAGCGACATTTTAAAAGAAAAATACTGACCAGTATTATAGATACAGGAATGTAACAAGAGTGCAATATCAATTCAGATCAACCAATTTATAACTACACTACTACTACTAATTTATGTTCCAGAGAGAAGGGACATTATTTCAACCGGTGACTAGAGTTAAAAATAAGAAAAAATATCGTATAAACGTTCATCCGGAAATGATTTTTGTTCTAAGAGGAAAATGAACATTCTTGGTTGTTCAGTAGGCACACTGAAATTCTTCGGACCCTAATTTAGTAATTTTATGTTTTTTACCTTAAAAAATCGAATAAACCAGGTCCCAGAACTGTTATCTTCAAAAGTCTCCGAAATAATTATTGTAAAACCCAAAATAAATTTCAATTTATTTATTGGTAATTCAACAAATTTAATTAGCCAAAAACTCTAAAAGTGTTTTTTATTGAAATTTCTAGGGGCCAATTACATGTATGTACTAATTAGGAGGTTGGTCTTACCCAATAATGTACTCCTCCACAAGCTTAAGTTGGACTTTTGTAAAGAAATTAGTTAGAAACGAGAAAAGCGGAAAATCCATCGGAAAGACACTCTTAGAAAGCATCTAAAATACCGAGAATATTGTACGGTATTTACATTTTTAGTAGCTATCCACTATAATTGAAACCACCAGAGAAAAAGGATTTAAGATAAGGATAACGAGTGGCATGCGATAAAGAGATGCCATAAAAATATATCAGACAAACTCAGTCAAATGAGTGTTTCGAGGCACTATGCAGGCAGTGCCAACAATTTCGCCGAAAATTTTCGGAAAATCTTTGTACGTTCACTGGAATGGAGAAGAAAATAAATGATCAAAATCTTAAATTCAACAGCTCAAATACATACTGCAAAAAACTAACCGTTTATACTTCAAAATTTCAAAGAACCGCCTACGATGAGGCTCACGTTTCTTTGAAAAAGATCCTAATTCAAACTCAGAATTGTGCGGTACATAAACGAGTCTTATCTAACCAAACTATTCAGCTAAACTCATCGTTGGAAGAAAAACATATTATATAACAACACTGGGAATTTAGAGACTTAAGGACGATTCTTTAACAACCGAAAACGTTTTATCTAAAAATGGAGAAAGTGGACATACAACAAAAGATATGTAAATAAAAACTGAAAAAAGTGTGTTTCAATTGTTTTATTCCTTTTTTCCATATTAGCGAAAAATCGGGTTACGTTAAAAAGTAGTAAAAAATGTTATTTGTTTTTTCTTTTGGTTTTTTTCTCTTTCACAAATTGGTCAGTTATAACAGGTTCAGGATGTTTATTTAAATTAGATAAATATATATATATTTTTTTTTTCTTTTTGACTGATGAATTAATTCACCACAGATGCTTACGTGGGATATGTGTTTTACGTGGGAATATGAAAATGGAAGTTTGTAGCGTATGAAAAATACCAACACTGACCAGGATTCGAACCCGGAACTTCTGAATGAAAGGCCGAGAAGCTACCATTCCGCGACGGTGATCGGCATTTTATTAAAAAAATTACATATTTTTTATAAAAATAATGAAAAAGAATAAACAGTCGATAATTTAGGATTTAAGCTCGCCCCGTCATGATCACAATAAGAAACACTAAGTTTCTTTAAAAACATAACAAATATTTATAACTAGCAGACCCGGCAATGCTTCGTTATTGCTAGATTTAAGTATGTATGTAGATTAAATGAACACAATTGAAGTTTGATAAAACATTAACAAAATTAACATTACGGAACTTCACAAAATTTAACCTTTCCCTTTTCCTTTCCCCCATTTTAATTTGTGCCATATTATTTTTCCCCACTTCCCCCTTTCCGTTTCCTTTTCCCTTTACCTTTACCTTATTTCCCTTTCCCCTTCTCCTTTTACCTTTTTCGATTTTTCCCTTTCTCCCTTTTTGCCCGTGCGTAAATCGGTCCAGTAGTTATTTAGTCTATAGCGGACACACATATCCGAAACATTGAAATGGAATCGTAAAATATTTAGTATAGCGTGTGTTGCTTTTACGTCCAACAGACAGCGCTGATTTTCAAAAACGGCATGTTTTTACCTGTCGCAGGTGACATCTTAAGTATATAAATAGTAAGTATAAACAAACACGCGCGTATTCGAATGCAACGTGCCAAAATTTCAAAGTAATCGGTGAAGAACTTTCGGAGATTTAAGATTTTGAACAAATGAACATTTACATTTTTATTTATATAGATTTCAATAAATTTTTTTTCTATTATAATAAAATATTTCGCCTACAGTAGTGTGAAATGGAACGCATAACTAAAACTGCTGAATAATTGATGAATAAAGAATAATTTAAGAATGTATACAATGTGTTGAAAAACAATTAAATTACAACAAATAAAATAAGTGTTGAGCACTTCGTACAGCGACAATCAAAACAAAATAACACGAAACAATAATAGACAGTAATAAGAATAATTATATAAAGTATAAGTGTATAACAAGTTAAATGATGGAAGGAAAGGGCGCGGTGACTTTTATTGTCACGTTGTACTTAACAAACAATGAAAATAATAAAAAAGGCTGTTAAGTTTTCCGTTAATATTTTTATTATTATACTAGCAACTATAGACAGCATTTATAATGTAATGTTCTTTGCAACGATAGCGCAGCTCTTAGTAACTTGGGAAAACCCGATTTTCATTAATCTCTGATGTACAAGAAACGTTTTCAATGGGCTTCATGTTTAAAATATCAATAAAAAAATGCGATTTTCAAATAAAGTCATGAATACATTAAAAAAAAAGTTTAAGAAAGTAAAATTTCTTGAAGTTTACACTTTACGAAAAAAATTGAGCGAAATATTTTAATTGTATGACTTTTTTAATAGAAAATAAAGATGTTTTTAACGTTAAATTCAACATCCTTTGATAGATATGTATCTAAATACAAAAGTTATTCTAAATTGCTTGTGTTGATGGAGATAGAATTATAAAAATTACCTTTCTGGGTAACAATAACATCTAAGACTAAGGTTTAGCCAAACGGTATAAAAAATTATTATTTAAGGAAATAAAAAAATCCAAATTTAGTTAGAATTATGTAACTAACATATCAAATTTTAAAGTGTGCAAAGAAATTTTCGATTAAGTATCAACAAATTATTATGATTAACCCACCGGGTTGGTCTAGTGGTGAACGCGTCTTCGCAAATCAGCTGATTTCGAATTCGAGAGTTCCAACGTTCAAATCTTAGCAAAGGCAGTTATTTCTATACGGATTTGAATACTAGATCGTGAATACCGGTGTTCTCTGGTGGTTTGGTTTCGATTAACCACACATCTCAGGAACGGTCGAACTGAGACTGTACAAGATTACACTTCATTTACACTAATACATACCATCCTCATTCATCAGCTGAAGTAATATCTGAACGGTAATTCCCGGAGGCTAAACAGAAAAAATGAAAACGTCACCGATAATTGTTTCGGTTATGGGACACATCAAACATACATAAATATTATGATTGATAAATACGCTCTAAAATTTACATTAAAATAATTATTTCTGCGAGTAAAAAGGACTCCGTTTTTAACCGAAACTTTTCCGGTGAATATAGGAAGAATAACTAAATTAAAGGGGAAAAGCATGGTGTCAAAAATTGGGTTTCGGTTTTTTCCAAATCTTTACGTTTTAGTGCACAATTAGTTCATCTAAACCAAAAAAAACAAACAAAAAACATATGTATCACACTACTTTTGACCTTATATCTCGTACTGACCAAACCGATTTTTTTCAAATTGGTTCAAATATTTTTATGTATGGGACATTGATCGTCTTCATTTTTTTTCTCAAAATTCCTTAAGGGAGTGGGAGAATATCGAGAAAGATAATTTCGATTTTCTTCAAAAATATTTAAAAAAAATCTTATTAAAGAATTTTTAAAGATTTGAAAGATTTTTAAA
The DNA here is from genome assembly GCF_047948215.1 of Lycorma delicatula. Classification (NCBI taxonomy): domain Eukaryota; kingdom Metazoa; phylum Arthropoda; class Insecta; order Hemiptera; family Fulgoridae; genus Lycorma; species Lycorma delicatula. The sequence continues at coordinate 94,046,687 of NC_134462.1, forward strand.
GATTTTTTTGCTACAAGCATGCATAAATAATTCAATTTTTTTTTAATTAACCTCCACTTTTGAAAAAAATTAAATGTTCTTGCTCTATCTCCCATAGTTTAAATATTTTTTTTAAATCTTTGAAAATTTATACTTCGTATGTAGAGATAAGGAAACGTCTACAATTTTCAAAAATGATAGATCCGGACCAAAAAGCAGAAAAGGTTTTTTGTATATCTTTCTTATTTTAGCCTTTATGGAACGGTGTGTTAGGTTTAAGGAAAACTAATTAAGTATATTTATTAAGTTTAAAATATACTTGATAAATTTTAAGAAATATTTTTATATAAAAAAAATATTTCTTAAAATTTATTCATTACATTATTAAAAATGTTTTATCTTTATTTTTTTGGCTCTATCGCTTTTAATTTTTACTTCCTTGTACGAAGGAATGAAAGTATTGTGATCGCGAAAAATTTGATTTTCAGATTTCAACGGAAATATCCATTTTGACCATCCCTGAATCCATTTTGACTAGTTTCGGCGTGACGTCTGTACGTACGTATGCAAGTCGCATAACTCAAAAACGATTAGCCGTAGGAAATTGAAATTTTGGATATAGGACTTTGGTAACATCTAGTTGTGCATCTCCCCTTTTGATTGCAATCGATTGAACCAAAAGTGTCCAAAAAAGCCCAAAATCCAAAATAAAATTGGATTTTTTACTTTTTCTTAACTGCAGTAATAAGAGCTTTTCAGCTGCACTGAGCGCTTTTCAACGATATATCATAGTAGTACTTAATTTCATTGGTTCCAGAGTTATAGGCAAAAAAAAATTTAATTAATGAAATATTTGGACTTACAAGAAGGCACATCGGTTCGAATCAGACTTCATCTCCTTTATTTTTTTAACTTTTTTTTTAATTTAAATATATTGATTTATTAATAATTACTCACCTTTGATTGTAAAGAAAATTTACTATAAATAATAATTCAACAATTAACACAAAAAATGGAAAAAATATTAAAAGTTATTAATGAAATAAAATGTTATGTACTTTTCATTTAATAAAAATGTGTATATGTGTATATATAATTTAATAAGCGTACAAGGGAAGCATGCGGTGTCCACATCAGATTTTTATCATTAATAACCGAGAAAGTCATACAATACTTTGCCAGCTTTTTTTTCAAATAGGACTATTTGATATTATGTGGGTATGTAATCTCGAACATGAGGAATCGCTGTTTGAATGACATATTCTCGAATCCATTAATTAGATGCTTTACTTTAACTTATAATGGTTCAACCGTGTTCTCAAATCTTGCAACCTTAATTAAACATATTTACCGACGTCATACAATGGGGAAATTTTACACAGTGACGTAAGTCGGATGACAATATAATTCCGTTGTTAATTTCATATATCTATATATTTCATTTACAGAACATTTATATATAAGTTGTCACAGATACGGAGAGAACACCTTGAGGAAGGGAGCTGAATTGATAATAACTATCGATTCGATTGATTGTGAGTTTATCGGCATAAATAGATCAGGTGGCTGTTGAAGCAGTTTTGAAATAATTAGTGTAAATTTACCCTCTAAAATTTATGTACGCTAATCATCTGATTTTATCCATCGTTTATTTATAGTCGTATCAACGATAATAGTAATTAGCGACTTAAATATAACTTGACTATAAATAATTAAACAATAAATATCAAACACAACTAGAACAAGAATAATAAATGGGTAATAAATTATTCGATTTAGTTATAAACATTGGTATCATTTATAACAATAAAAATTAATTCTCATATACATATATTAGTCAGATATACAAATAAGACTAATGTAAAATATAACAATTTCATTTAATTATGACTAAAAAGTAGAAAAAAATATATAACATGCTTTATAAAAAAAATTTAAAATTTTTATTTATTTATGCGTGACTAAAAATACGCTCTCATATACGACTTAATAATTAGAGGCGTCCCGCGCTTTTCTTTTTAATGATGCATAAACAGAAAATTCTTTTAAAAGTAATTTTCTTGCAATTTTTTTTTTGTCTTCAGTCATTTGACTGGTTTGATGCAGCTCTTCAAGATTCCCTATCTAGTGCTAGTCGTTTTATTTCAGTATACCCTCTACATCCTACATCCCTAACAATTTGTTTTACATATTCCAAACGTGGCCTGCCTACACAATTTTTTCCTTCTACCTGTCCTTCCAATATTAAAGCGACTATTCCAGGATGCCTTAGTGTGTGGCCTATAAGTCTGTCTCTTCTTTTAACTATATTTTGACAAATGCTTCTTTCTTCATCTATTTGCCGCAATACCTCTTCATTTGTCACTTTATCCACCCATCTGATTTTTAACATTCTCCTATAGCACCACATTTCAAAAGCTTCTAATCTTTTCTTCTCAGATACTCCGATCGTCCAAGTTTCACTTCCATATAAAGCGACACTTCAAACATACACTTTCAAAAATCTTTTCCTGACATTTAAATTAATTTTTGATGTAAACAAATTATATTTCTTACTGAAGGCTCGTTTCGCTTGTGCTATTCGGAATTTTATATCGCTCCTGCTTCGTCCATCTTTAGTAATTCTACTTCCCAAATAACAAAATTCTTCTATCTCCTTAATCTTTTCTCCTCCTATTTTCACATTCAGTGGTCCATCTTTGTTATTTCTACTACATTTCATTACTTTTGTTTTGTTCTTGTTTATTTTCATCCGATAGTTCTTGCGTAGGACTTCATCTATGCCGTTCATTGTTTCTTCTAAATCCTTTTTACTCTCGGCTAGAATTACTATATCAGCAAATTGTAGCATCTTTATCTTTTCACCTTGTACTGTTACTCCGAATCTAAATTGTTCTTTAACATCATTAACTGCTAGTTCCATGTAAAGATTAAAAAGTAACGGAGATAGGGAACATCCTTGTCGGACTCCCTTTCTTATGTTCTTTATTTATTACTGTTGCTGTTTGGTTACTGTACATGTTATCAATTATTCTTCTATCTCTGTATTTGAACCCTAACTTTTTTTAAATGCTGAAAATTTTATTCCAGTCTACGTTATCGAATGCCTTTTCTAGGTCTATAAACGCCAAGTATGTTGGTTTGTTTTTCTTTAATCTTCCTTCTACTATTAATCTGAGGCCTAATATTGCTTCCCTTGTCCCTATACTTTTCCTGAAACCAAATTGGTCTTCTCCTAACACTTCTTCCACTCTCCTCTCAATTCTTCTGTATAGAATTCTAGTTAAGATTTTTGATGCATGATTAGTCTCTTGCAAAAAAAAAAATATTTTTTTATTTAAAAAAATGTTTTTTTAAATAATTTAGAAAAAGCTTTAGCCTCATGATACTAGGAATTAATTTGTACCATTCGTTAAAATAATAATAATTATTATTATTATTATTACTTCATTCTCAATACTAGTAGGAAAACAGATCAGTTTCTGGCACATCTTTAATAACTACGATTATTTAGTATAAATTTGAATAGATGGATTCAAATTAAAAGCCAAAAGCCAGGCTTCATTTTTCGTTGATTGCAGGATAGTAAAGTAATTCATTTTTTAATACGTAAACAGCATATCATCAACAAATTCCATAAGTAATATTTATAAGCAGAATTTTTTTTATTTACAGCATAACACATAATGTGTAAAATTTTAATTTATTATCTAAAACAGCATATTTTTACGATACTTAATTTCATCAGGTAATAAAAAAAATATTTAGTCTCTTTCAAACGATTTATAAAACATCAAGGAAATAATTAAGAAGTATTAATAAATTAATTTTAAATTATATATATATATATATGTTACAATGCATTAAACATATTATTTATTATAACTACCCGTTTTTGAAAGAAGGAGTTGAAGAGAAAAATATGAAGTGAAAGTGGCTATTTTACTGTTTAGGATACACGTTGTTAATTGCATGATATTTTATTATAAATAGATATATTAGTTGAATTGAAAGTTACATTAGTCAGTCAATAAGGACATAATACGTATATATAATGTGCAATCCAAAAATAAAAACTAAAACTAGAATAACAAGACTAAGAAAATGTTACTTAGAATTTTAAGTACATAATTTAAAAAATTTATGTACCTTTTATATACGTACATAAGTACTCGTACTACACTATCATATAAAGTATTAATTATGTTTGCTATCAGTAGCTTCAGTAATGCGGGGAAAAAAAAACTACAATTAAAATAATAAAACTGCCACCTGTTAAATTATAATTAATCTCTCAAAACTATTCTCACGCGCGCGCGCGAGTAGAACTGGGAAAATCTTTACCGAATTAATTTCAGTTATTTTATTATTTGCTGAATAAATTTAAAAAAATATAAATTTACATACCAAATCGTAAGGTGGATTTTTTTTTAAATTGAGAAAACATTACATTTGTGATTGTTGAATTAGGGGTTAAATATTAATAAGTGATTAAAAACGAACGGAAGAGCAAGAGACTTGAAAGTTGGCATGGGTGTTCCCTTAGATGGTAAGCTACAACAAAAATGGGATTTTTTCTGCGTTCATCCCTTATAGAATATAATGATTTCTCAAAACTAGAATAATATACGAAGAATGTAAGAAAATTTCAAGATATGTTCTACTGGTGAAAATAAAGAAGAAAGTTCACATAAACATAGGTGCAGAAACGCTTCAGAACGTTTAATTTTTTAATTAATTTCAAAAAATTCCAATAATTTTTTTTTATTGATGTGTTTATTTTTTCAAAATATTTATTTTTTTTTTGTTTTGTAATATTGAAAATTTTGTTTCGTTTAACATTTAGGTGAAATCTGCACGTTTTATTTTTAATAAACTTCAAAATCCTTTCCTTATGTAGACATTGTGGATTTTATTCATACCATTTCACTCAGAATTACATTTTCTACAAGTTTTATTCAAAACGTTTACATGTTTATTACAAATTTAACAAAGATACTTTATGCCAAACATAAAATAGTGTGTTTTTCGATCCCAATTTTTTGGTTTTACCTCCAGATTTTTCGAAAACTACTAAACATACAGTTCTGCGTTCTACTTTTTTCTAGGTCAGATTTCATACAAAACCACTAAATTTACCACTTAAATTTGGGTCCAAAAATTATAGTGTCTCGCTTAATTTTACCGAAATCGCAAAAATCAGAGCAAAATCTTTGCCAGCCGATACTTGCTGTGATTTCGTTTTCGAACCCATGTTCATATAAACTTTCTTTTTTATTTTCATCAATAGAACATTTCTTGAAAGTCAGTTACGACCTTCGTGAATCACTCTGTATATAATATATATAAATCCAATTATTGATATGTAACGCTGAAACCTGTCAGGAATATTTACACAAATAATGTTCAAGTTAATATTTAATCTAACTTCAGATATGTTGTTAACATGTGACTTTCGATGGAACCGAAATGCCCTATAATTACAATTCAATATATTTGGGAATCATTCTAGATCGGTCCTTGATATTCAAACAACAGTGCATCAGGTTATCTAAGAAACTTGGCTCAAGAGTGAATCTACTCGCAAGATAGCAGGAAGCAGTTGGGGTGCAGACGCCAATACTCTACGCTGTACGGCACTACATACAGCAAACGGGCGGGGGGGAGGCGGCGACCGGAACCGTCACAAGGCGGTCTTCCCCTACGGGATTTATTCGACTGGAGAATATTGCGCCCTTGTTCACTGGTACTGTTAGTTCTACTCCCATTCAGTGGTTGCCTGTCCTGGCTAATATTGCTCTGCAAGATCTGAGGAGGAAAGCAGCTAAGCTCGCTAGGAACAGGACTTGCTAAGGAGGATCATTTCTCATAAGAACTCTCCCTAGTACGATACCCTAAAAGATCTACCAACAACTCGGCTGAAGTCACGCAAATCGTCCTGGGCTGATTTAGAAAGTATCAATTTTGCTGACGTGGCTTTCAAGTGGGGATAACGGCGGAATGAACGCCCACCCAACATGAATGCTCACCTGGTTCAAGATCCACCAAAGAAGGTTGAGGGATTCCAACTACTGCGCCAAACCTGGTTGAGGCTGAACCGCGTTAGGACGGGTCAAGGGAGGTGTGGTTACACCTTGAAGAGGTGGGGTTTCCGCCCACCTCCCGACTGCGACTGTGTAACGGAAGGGCAAACAATAGAACATATTGTAACGGAGTGCCCACTTCGAGCGTTTGACGGTGATCTCGGAACTCTACATCAAGTGATTCCGAATTCTCTGGACTGGTTGTCAAATTTGGACATTTCCAACTGATTGTGAATACTTTGTATACTTGTAAAATCATACGATATGTATAAAACAAGATTAAAGTTTTATTCCAAAATTTCTGCTGAAAATTTAGAAAGGAAAAATATTAAGACTTACCAATAAGTAAAACTATTTCCTACTGAGAAAGGTGTCAATTAAAAAAAAAAATTCTGAGTATATGCATAAATAGAAGCTAAAAGTTAAACACTGATGATAATCAAACATTCTTCAAATTTTCCTTTAAAATAACTTAAAATTATGATGCTGAATTAAGGGTAAATTTTACGACCCAATTTTGTAATAGTATTCCGCTCCCAAATGTAACTCCAACAATATCTGAAAAATAAATCGTAAATCTTTCATTTTAACAAAAAATTCTAGAAGTTTGTAATAGGAAAAGTACTGATTTCGAAATTTCGACAAATAAAAAATGAAAATTCAGCGTGGATTTAAAGTAAAATATACGAAATTCATTTCGAGATTATCTTTTAAACCATCCTTAAGAGGGTAAAACTGGATTTTGGAATTTCGTATTTCCATTTTTATTTCTAAAGCTACGGAAACGTATAAAAAAAAAGTATCAACTGAAGAACAACATTTTAATATTAAATTTTTATTAGTAAATTCCAGTTACAAATCTAATTTCATGTTTGTTTGACTCAAAACTTAAAGCATAAAATATTTTCCTGATTTGGAAAAAGGAAAAGATATAATAAAAAAAAAGAGAGAGAGAGAAAGCTTAAAAGCTCTATAACCTGTACAAAGAACGGGTTCTTGAAGTATAAAATACAATTTTACTGTATTCTACAGAAGTGGGATGTGCAGTGTTCGGGTAAAAGTAATGACAGAAGTATGTATAATATTAGAAAGTAGAATTAAATGAAGAATAAATATCATTTTAATAAAATTTTACAACAGGAATGCCTCAATCACTAATTCCAATCCTGAAATAGAGACAAGCAAATTATAATTAAATTATTTACGATAGATAAGTTGTTTCTAGAATTCATAACTAAACCTACCGGTCTGGTTAGTGGTGAACTCGTCACCGCAAATTAGCCGATTTCGAAGTCAAGAGTTCTAAGGTTCAAATCCTAGTAAAGACAGTTACTTTTATACGGATTTGAATACCAGATAGTGGATACCGGTGGTAAAGTTTTAATTAACCATACACTTAAGAAATGGTCAACCTGAGACTGTACAAGACTACATTTACATTTATTCATGTCATCCTCTGAAGTAATATCTTTCGGTGGTTCCAGAGGCTAAACAGAAAAAAAAAAAGAATTCATAACTACTAAAAATATTCTTACTTTAGATACCCGAATTAAAAATAAATAATTTAAAAAAAAAAATAAGAAAACGACAGGATTGATGGGATGAATAAAAAATACTAGATTTTAAAAAGTCTTCCTTACTGAAAAAATATATAAAAAATAGATTAAAAGCGTAGATTTTATTTAGAAAGAATTTTATCCAGTAAGGAAAATATTAGATTCTGAGTGATTCAGGAAGATGGAATTTTTTTAAATCAAATATTCTTATGAAAAAAATATTATATTAAATAAATCTATTTATAAAATTTAAATAGAAAAAGACATGCCATTTACGAATTCATAAACAAAATTTATTTTTTGAAGATCACATCTCGCAGGGAGATCAGTCTTTGCGTGGATATTCCTATTTTCTCTTAGTGAAAATCAGTAAGGTTTCAATGCAACACAATAGAGATTTCAACAATTGCTGTTCGAATCTTGGCTTTTAGTTCTTCTGTTGACTATTACACATTTTTCTTTTAAGGTGAGTCCACAAGAAGAAATCGCAGTGACAAATCGAGAGACCTGGGAGGCCTCCAGGTCAAAATGCTACTAAATCTTCCACGTTTAAAATGTCACCATTTTACGGAATTATACGGTTGTCAAACAATTGGCGTACAACAGCCATCGGATATTCGCTTTGTATATGATGTTGGTCCATCTTGTTGAAACTAAGCGTCGTCAAAATCGTTATGGAAATGTCTATAGTTTTTGCGCAACTAAGTTTTTCAACATGACGGAATATCAAGCTGATGTGATTGTAGTCCATTCTCGTGATGGACGTCTCTTGCCCATTCTCGTTTAAAAAAACAATAAGCGTCAAGTTTAAGTAAATCAAGATTAAATCAAGCATATTAAGAAAGTTTCTGTACAGTTACTTATGCGAAATTCTTATGGCGAGAAAATTGTAAACGGATGATCGCAAAGAGTTGTTTGTAATTAATCATTACAATTTGCACATATTTTTTACATTTAAAAAGCTTTTTTACCATTTTTTTGCACATTTATTTATTTGTACTTTTTACTTTCCCGTCTAGCGCTATAGAAGGGAAAGTATTGTAATCGGTCTAATTTGGGGATATGGGGTTTTCACCGGATTTACTTTTTGACACTCAAGGAACCCAAAAACCGGATGGAAATTTTTCGGATGTTGTATGATGTATGAGTTGATTTTAAGGTTCCTGTCACACTCTAAATCCTGGAGAAATAAGTTGATTTCTCAAATAATAAGTTGAATCGGTCGAGTAGTCAAATGACTTCTATTTATAAGGCAATGATGCCATTCATTTTTCAATTTAAATGGTCAAGGGGGTAGGGCTGTAGAGTAAGGTCACCCTCAGTATCACCAGATTTCGCCTAATTAAGGTCTTATTTTTCTTAGGTACAATTGTTAACAATTAAAAAAAATTGTTTTGCAAAATCGCACCCCAATCACAAAGAATGATCTAAATAAACTAATGGCTAAGTGAGTATAGTGCGTCATTAGTACCCCCTCTTGCCACAAGGAGCGCTAATGTAGCACTGACGTACAACTGTTGTAGTCGTCGGTTATGTTGTGAAGTCACAGGTGAACATAGGGCTTTTCATCTGGAGGTCCCGGGTTCGAATCCCGGTCAGGTGTAGTATTTTCACAAACGCTATAAATCATTTTATCTCATCCTCTGAAACAATACCTAACGGTAGACCCGGAGGTTAAACAAAAAAAAAAAGAAAAAAGTAAACGTAAAATTAAATAAATTAATAATATTTAAAGTGTAAAAAAGTATTTTAAGTGGCCGCTAATACCGCCGCATTCGCTCTTTAGTTAGAATTATGGAATTAAATGAACGAAAAAATATTATATTTAAATAAAATGATAAATATTTTAAATTAAGCTGTGTGTGTAAGCCGTGCATCAGAAAAAACCGCGTGACGGGAAAGTCCTACAACTGTGTTAGCTGTTTTTATTAAATTAAAAAAATTTAAAGTAACACTGAAAGAATTTTTAAATATTTTTCTCGAAATGCTACAGTAATTTTCTACCAGAAATACTGACAAAATAAATGGGTGAAGAGTAACGGAGGACAACCCTACCGCTTGGTTAATTAAAATAATTATCGTTAATTGGTTTTCTTCTTTTTATATAAAGGACGTGTGTTGAATTACGTGTTTAAAAAAATTCGAAAAGTGAATTTTATGCAAACATAAAACTTTTTGTATAAAAAGGCAGAAGCTGTAAAAATTTCATTGGGTTAAAGGAGAATAATCTAACTTTAAAAAATAATGAAACTATTTTAAAAAAATAAGCCAAGAAAAGTAGATACGTAAAAAAAACACATTACTTTGTAAATTTGTATGTAAACCATTCTCAAAATTTATACCTCAGACTACGACATTTGATGACTTTAGACATGAATTGTATAATGAGTCATCAACATTAATTTTGAAGTCAATTAGTTTAAATAAAATCAAGAAATATTTATATGAATAAAAAAATATTTTTTCGCAAATATATAAAGCAAAATTCTTTACTCATTCAATTCAAGCTATACGTAAATAATTATTATACACTATACATAAATAATTCGATCACAATTTAAAATAGTAATAAAATATAGAGACTAATAATTAGAGAAAAAGAACGCTCATGTAATCTATATAAGTAAATGTATTGCGTCATGTGCATTGTCAATAGAGCTAGTACAAGCGGCGTGGGTAAAAAAGAATACAGAAAAAGTGTGACTCAACGATTGAATAACATTAAGCACGCAATACGTAAGAAAAAACTAAATACAGAGAAATACAACACGCGACATGCAGGGGCATTGATCCTAAAAATACCGCTGACACACAACATTATATTGACTGAAATGTAACAAATATTTGATAAATACCATCAAGTATACTAATTAAGATTAACATTAAAAATATATAAAGAAATTGAATTATTTTATAAATTAAAAAAAGTTCGTTAAAATCGTTTATTAAATTGTTTTAAACCTATTTCTAATCAGTGCTTTCAATTAATCACTGAAAGTTATTTTTCATTTTATGAACGTTAAACTTTTAATAAAGATTTAAACTACCACTAGAACTAGAAACAAACCCCAATATAACGTAGCTGATTTTGAAGTCGAGAGTTCTAAGGTTCAAATCCTAGTAAAGGCAGTTATTTTTATACGGATTTAAATACTAGATTTCAATTGTGTGGTTTCAATTAACCACACATCTAAGGAATAACTGGCCTGAGATTGTACAAGCCTACACTTCATTTCCATTCATACATATCATCCTCATTCATTCTCTAAAGTAATATCTTACGGTAGTTCCGGTGGCTAAACAGAAAAAGAAAAGAAAAGAAAATATAACCGAATAATACGTAAAGTATTCTGTACTGAATAATAATAAACGGTTCTCAACATATACATTCTGAAGTGAGCGGGTAAAAATTAAGAGGACATTGGAGATTTAAATGGTTATAGCTTCTGAACAAGGCATTGTAGAGAGATGAACTATACGTTAAATGAAAGAGAAAAACACCAAGTTTATATGTGAGAGCTAGAGTATGCCCATTATGTTTCCGTACACTCAAGCAGCACATGCGCGTTAGTCATCATGGAAGTGGTCCAGGAAGATTCAAGGTGTGATTAGCTTGTTACACTTGAATCAGTTACACGTGTTAGGCGTGAGTAACGTCGTGAATACAATGAAAATTTCCTATATGAAAACAATATTCAGCAATGAAACAAAAACTCAAAGAAAAACGTAGCTCTGAAACAAACACGTCCCGGAAAAACATCAGTGTAGGAACGATTGAAGCAGTCCGAACTAGTGTTATTACGGTAACAATGGAATCTGAATAGAAAGCCGATAAAAATTAGACCAATGTAAGAGACATTCCCCCTTCCGTATCTCAGATTAAGTTATCATTTAACGCCCTCGCAAGTTACTACGGTAACAATATAATCAGAACAGAAATACAGATAAAAATTAGACCAATGAACAAGACATGTCCTCTTCCGTATCTCAGATTAAGTGCGAACTAGTTTCTTGCGTACACCGTAGGAATCAGTGCGAGTGTTTTGCAGTAGGGCATTCCTAAAACAACTGTTTACAATTTGTTAAAAAGACGGTTACGTTTCACTGCGTACAAAATTCAGGTGTTACAACTTTATCCATAGGACACAAAGTGAAACGATCTGATGTTGCTGTAAACATTCTGGATAGATTAGAGCAGAATGATGATTGTTGTAAACAAGTTCATTTTCTGTGATGAAGCAACGGTTCTTGTTTCTGGATGAGTACATCGACATAATGTTTGTATATGGAGTACTAAAGCCCCGCATGCCGTTCTTGAACATCAGCGTGACAGTGAAAAAGTGAATGTGTGGTACTCTATTGGACGAAACAGAGTTATTGGTTTTTTTCTCATAAAATAATGACGGGAACATTTTCCTGGATATGTTTGAAGGGTATGCAGTACCCCAAATACCGGAGAATCTCGTTTTCTAGTCAGACGGAACTCCTCCACATTTTGCGGCAATCGTCCAGGATTTTATTAACGAAACATTTCCTCAGCGATGGGTCGGAGAGAAGATTGCCTGGCCACCACGGTCTCCAGACCTTACTCTCATATTTTCTATTTTTGGGTAAGTAAAAAAAAAAGCCCAAGAATATTATGTTCAAGTTCGAAATCTGGACCATTTAAAAGAAACAATCACTGAAGCTGTTTCTTCTACCACGCTGACTGTTCTCTGCCATTTATTGCAAGAGAATGAATATCGTCTTGACGTTTAGTTGCAGGGCAACTACGGGAGCACACATCGAAAGATACTTAACAGGTAAGAAAGAGTGTTTCTCTTCATTTAAAGTATAGTTCATCTCTCTACAATGCTTTCTTTCGAAGCTATAACCATTTACAACCCCGCTATTATTTTACGGACATAAAAGTAGATTTAAAAGTAGTTTTACATAATAGATACAATAAAGGTTGACGGTGATGGACAACTTCATCGTACTTCTTTTTCCTGTTTAGCCTCCGGGAATTACCGTTCAGGTATTACTTCATAGGATGATGTGTAAGAGTGTAAATGAAGTGTAGTCTTGTACAATCTCAGTACGACCATTCCTGAGGTATGTTCAACCACCAAAGAACACCGGTATTCACGAACTAGTATTCAAATCCACATAAAAGTAACTGCCTTTACTAGAACGCTGGAACTCTCGACTTCCAAATCAGCTGATTTGAGAAGACGCGTTCACCACTAGACCAACCCGGTGGGTCAACTCCATCGTTCTATAATATATAAAATGGTTACTAAACATCAGTACATTATACAACAATACTATGGGCACTGTTGCCAAAGTTAACTTGGGATATTGTGCAACAAAGTAACCCACCTAATTTACGAAATATATCGGCTTCTGCCGTTGAGTGTAATTAAGCACACATGCACCCATTAATGGGGAATATGGGTTGGCACAAAGAGAGATCAATAAAATTTTATCGGTTTTATATTAAAACAATATTTTAATAAAATATCGAATCGATACGATTTAAGGAAAACATTACTGTATATTATGAAAGAAATATAAAATAATGCGTTTCAGCCAATCCCAAACAAATACAGTGAAAAAGTGAACGCTATTTATTTGAAAAGGGTTTTTGAAATTTTAAGTAAAAAAGATTAATGAAACCACAAAATTTGATTTTCTAATCTCTCCAAAAACCGTTACACATCTTTCCACAATAACCCAATTTGAAAAAAGTAAAATTTATTCAGTAAAATCTTAGAAAATAATAGGTTATGATAAAATTCAGCCAGATGGTAAGATTTTAAGAATACATTGTTCATATTTTGAAGTATGATAAGAACACAAATTGCAGCCAGTTGACGGTCACGATCAAAAGACAAAATGTTTGTATAGTCTGTATCTTCTAATGATAATTTTTAGTACATTAAATTTGTTTAGAATATCAATTTAGCAAAAGGACATACAATCCATTTCAATTAATTTTTGTTTTATTTATTTTAAATAAAAAGATGCTGACAACACAGTTGTAGGGCATTCCCGAAACGCGGCCGGGTTGTTTCTGATGTACGGCTTACACACACAACTTAATTTAAAGTATTTATAATTTTATTTAAATATAATATTTTACCCTTTATTTAATTCAATTATTCTAACTAAAGCGCGCGCGCATACCGTATTTAATTCGCGCGGTTGTGGCAGTACTAGCGGTGACGATCGGCACTAACTAAATTAATATCATTTCACAACTAACATAGAACAAATTTCGCTTGTACGGTCGACAGACTTATGTAGCCACGAGGCTTACGCACCAGATACCGAGTTAACCTGGTGATCGAGTTCGACATCCAGCCAGACCGAGTTACTTTATTACACTTTAAATATTATTATATTTAATATATATGAAGCTAACGCGATAAATAGCATTGCATTTAAATTACCCAACTTAGTTTTTATTCCAAAATAAAACATAAATGAGAATATACTTTAGGTAAGGGATATGATAAAACGTACTAATTTAAAAACATTTTTCTGATTATTTTTTTTATAATTGGAGTTGCTTTTAATGAGATCTGTTTCAGAACAAAATTTTACATTATTGAACAAAAGGGAGAAAGATTAAGACGTAATAACCGCGTAGCATGAATGAAGAAATTGTGACCCTGAAAGTTCTAGAGAAAGAGCGTACCATGAATGAGAGTCTTAACATATGATAATCCGGAAAGTATACAAGATAAGTATATACATATAAAACACAGGTTTATTTAGCCGTGACCCTAAGCACCTCCGTACCTTAATTGAAAAATGATAATATATATATATATAGATGCAGAATGTATGTAATATCCTAGTGTTTTCAAAGCAGGATGCGTTGTTATAATCCAATAACACATTTTAAACAAATAACGGAATATTTAAAAAATAAATACATTAAGATGATTTCTGTGGAGGAGTGGTAGATTTTAGCCTTTAATCCAGAAGTTCCCCGTTCGAATCCCAACCTAAGTCAGGCATGATATTTTTCATACTCTACAACATTTCACGCACAAGCTTCCAGCTTATATAATGAATTAATCATAAAAAAAATTAAAATGAATATTTTAAATTTTTTAAGAAATATAATCGTAAATACGTATAAATTTTAACAATTTTTATAACAATATATGAATAAAAAATAAATTATAAAAGTGAGTTAAATGAATATAATTTAATAAAATATGTAACAAACAATTAAAAATGTAATTCATATAATACAAAAAATATAAATAAATTGAATTACTTAATGCAAATTTAAAAACATAAATAAAATTAATTAAAAGTTAACTCATCAACGCAAACTAATTGTTAAACACTGATTTTCGAAGTCGAAAATTCTGAGGTTCAAAACCTAGTAAATGTTAGTTTCTTTTATACGAATTTGAATACTTGAACGGGGACTTGAAAAAAGGACAAGATTCTAGAAGTCGATCAGTATTTTGATGAGCCAGTTTTTTCTTTTTTTTCCAACCGTTTCCTTCCTAAATTATTATAGAATAATTATATGTAACCTAATGATCTTCTGAAAACAAAGAATTTCCCTGTGGATAACAAGGTAAAATATAATAACTATTTATGTTCTTTAAAGAGCCTTTTTTTCTCTTTTTTCCCCTGCCTCCCGGAACCAGACCCCCCCATCAAGCCGCCAGATGAGAGAAACGCCAGCCCCGGCTATGCCGTTCCCGGCCGCCATCACCCAGCAACCGGGACTCGGTCCTTTGTGATTCGCCTCTAACGGGGAAACCCCCGGAGGACGGCCCCGCCAGGACTCAGTCTTTTAGCTCAGGGGCTCGAGAGTCCTCGCACTTCATCACCACCGTCCACCCGTGCAAGCACGGGCAAACGGCAGCTCCGTATGGAGCTGTCCCTCACCCCCTCGCTTCCCGATATTTCATTTGCAGTATTCCCGATACAAAACTCGTCACAGTGCCGAAGTCCACCGAACTGCGTTATATCGTTCTAACGATGGTCCCCACCTCGAAATGCCCAGTTACGGCAGTATAGTTGCAGCGTTCCTTGTTCCACCCCGGGTTCAAAGAGCCTTAGGCTAACGTAACGGTCCTCTTTATATGAATTATTTGGATCCCGTTTCATACTTAACGGTGACGATAATGATGAAGTATTCTTTCGCTTATTTGAAATAAAAATAAACTTTAAAAAAAATTTGGGACGGAATTAAAAAAAAAAATTAAAAAACAAAGAATTCTATAAAGTTTTACTATATGAAGAGAGTTCCAAATTAATGATTAGTAAGATTTCATAACTGTTTTTACACTTCAGAAAATCTAAAGGTTAAAAAAAAAAACATATTTTTTTAAAAACTTTTTATAGTTTTTTTAAAAAAAAACTTCATTTTTACATCTATATATATTTAAATTTATATTTAAATATAGGTTAAGGGTTTTTTTCCATTTTATCGATTCATATAAGTTAAATGTAATCGAAAGACGGAAAAAGTATGCAAAACAAAATACTAATTTTTATGTGAATATTAAAAAAATCATTTCCGATGACCAGTTGCAATACGGCGGCTGTTTAAAAAAATGAACAAGATTCTCTATAAAAGTATAAAATCGTCTGTACGAAAGAAACTTTTATTTTGCTTTGTTAATCATTATATTAATTTTATATTTTACCTCACAGTATCATAAATATTTATAAGGCCAAAAAAATTCCACGTAAAACTTTCTACATTCAATAGATCCGGAGATTGTAAATTAACCCATTTTAAAGTCGATTTTTTATCTCTTGGGATCACTACTTATTATATTATAATTTATGCAATTAATATTTAGCACTACAAAATGCTCCCAATTATAATTAATATTAAAGCTCTCAATTTTTATCATTTAATATAATAATAGAAATAATATGTTAGTCAATTAAGTATTCTGGTATATATCTTGAACTACCAATATTTGGGTAGATTTATAACTGGATAACTCATAAAAAAAACTGGTCGAAGAAGATTTACGTTTTAATAAACGAGTTAATTGCAATAGTTAAAAAAAAAAAAACAAAGTATTATAACTTAGCAACAGCGAAGTCAAGTTCGAGGCTATTAATTGTTTTAATAGTCAAGGTTAATAGAATATAAATTCACCTACGAAACAGAAGTTTTCATGACAGAGAAGATTATTGCTTTTGTCCTTGTTATCAGATTACAATTTATATTATAAATTTATACTATATTAAGAAAAAAAGATATCGCAAGTAATAAATAAAATACAAAATAATAATAAAAGAATAGGAATAATTATGTATAAATTACGTATGCATTTTTATACACAACCTCAAATAAAATTATTGCGTCGTGAACAAAATAATCTAGAAAACATTTTTGCACACCATTTCAAAGGTAAAAGAGATTACAAAGTTTTATGGAATATTAATTAAAAAATTATTATTATGATATGGCGTCACAATCATTTGGATAAGAGTCGCTATCTATTTAATATAACAATAGATAAATTAAAAAAATCCGACAACAAAGTTGTAATACTTTCCTGGCATTAGTTAAATAAATGGAAAATTAATTTACACAAAAAAAATTTTTAAATTCAAAAAATCCGTATTTTTTAGTTTTTTCTGCTCCCTACCTCCAAAATCACCTTCCACAATTTTTTTTTTTATTTTCTACGTTAACTATGTTACGTGGAAGATGTACTAAAATAATTTTCCACTAAAAAATACAACCAATAAAGAGTTACCTAAGATTTATTTTTTGGGAGTGGGGGCGAATTATGATGAAATTTTATTGTAATACTGTAACTAAAAGTAATAAATAAACTAAGAAAGGTTTTGAAAAATTTTTTTAAATCGATATTTTTATACTTTTGATTGGGGCTCCCCATTCCCAATATTTCAACGTACTTTTTTTCGCTTTCACTAATAATATGCCCAGAAAGACGTAAAATAAACATCGGTTCAAATAAATTCAATAAATAAAAAGATGGTTTATTTTCAATTTTTGGGGAAGGAGGTATTTCGGGGAATTTGTTTTTTTTTTAAATGGTAAGATAAGCGTGTACGCATATACTGAACTTAATATAAGATAGAGCTGTTTGTAAAATTTTGAGAAAATTGATCTCCAAAACTTCCCAGCCCCTAGAGATATTGATACCAAGTTTCACCAAAAGATTGCCCCATATGCACGAGTTTCGGTACAGAATTTTACGAAAATCGATTAATCCAGTCAAACGTTATTAAACTTAAAAACAGGAGAACAACGGTAATCCACTGGGTTGGTCTAGTGATTAACGCGTCTTCCCAAATCAGCTGATTTGGAAGTCGAGAGTTACAGCGTTCAAGTTCTAGTAAAGCCAGTTATTTTTACATGGATTTGAATACTAGATCGTGGATACCGGTGTTCTTTGGTGGTTGGGTTTCATTCAATTAACCACAAATCTCAGGAACGGTCGAACTGAGAATGTACAAGACTACACTTCATTTACACTCATACATATCATCCTCTGAAGAATTATCTAAACGGTAGTTACCGGAGACTAAACAGGAAAGAAAGAAAGAAGAAAGGCCAACAACGGTAGCTACGTGCGAATATTTACCCCTCACTGGTTTTTTGGGGTCCTTGGGTCATGAAACATCGAGAAATGCAAAAACCCGTACCCCAGTTTTTGACTGATTACCGTACTTTCCTTCTTGCCGCACAAGCTCTACAGTTATAATGCCAGGAAAGTAAAAATTATTATTCGGGTGTGGCGACACAATGATTTATATAAGAGTCGCTCTTAGAGTAGGAACATTAGATTCAAAACATGAAAATAGGGGCAAAATTTTCTTGTCGATCAGACCAGATGGAAAAGACCCCTAAGTATGCCTCAATTAACAAATTAAAAGTCGAGATCCTCACTACCATTCCGACATAAAATAAAATTCAGTAGAATTCAGTGCTTAATCAGAAATAAATAAATACAAATTAACTAACACCAATATTAGTTTTTAAAGAATTGTTCATTATGATATTACACACAATATCTTTTGCTTAAAGAAGTTTAAAAACGATAATTTTAATTTTATGGTGAAATACAACTGTCAACGAAAGGAGAAATAAGTTTATACCAGAATTGCTATACGTACAGCAATAATAAATCAATTATAAAATGTTTAAAAAATCATACGATTTACTAGAAATATTTTACAAATAAATCAATAATAATGATTATTTTGAGGCATAGTTCTGCTACAAACAAGATATTCAACATAGTGTATTACACAGAGCGATTCACCAAAAATGTAAATTTTCAGAATGTTCTACTGGTAAAACTAAAAAAATTCATATAATTACACTTTCAGAAATGCTTTGTTAGCGAAAGATGGGAAATTTAAGAAGTTTTCAGGGAATTTCAGTAGTTTTAGATAAAATTTGACTTGAAAAATTGAAAAAAAAGGTTGCAGCACTGTATTTGTTGCTTTCATAAAATCTGAGGTAAACGACAAAACGCTGGGTCGAAACCACATTATTTCATATGTGGAGTAAAATAAGTTTCTTACACGAATAATAAACTGACAAAAATTTTAAGCAATATTTGTAGAGAATTTGATTTTGAATAAAATGGTGTTGAAATTTAATTATTGAAAATTTTGATTCGTTAAATACTTAATTGAAATCTGCATGTTTTATTTTTAATAACCTTCGAAATTCTTACCATTTTTATTTACTTTCTGTGATCTTTATTCATACCATTTTACTCAGAATCAATTTCTCTACAAGTTTTGTTAGAAAACTTTATGTATTTATTACCCATTTAACATAAGCATTTTAGCCAAAACATAAAATAATGTGTTTTTCGACCCCAATATTTTGTTTTTTATCGCAGATAAAAAACGTTTCACATCCTCCATATCCCTAAACCAAAGTCAGTTCATAAGTTTATGTATGTATATATATATATATATATATATATATATATATATATATGTTTCACTTTCTTGTGGATTCGATAACTGCCGTAATTTTGCGCCAATCACTTTCAAATTGATACATAAAATATAACGACCCAAAATCTCGGTCGAGTTCGTTAACAACCAAAATCGGACGGTGGGGGGGGGGGGAAATGGGGGGCTTTTTCGAAAAAAAGAACGAAATATCGCTATAACTTTCTTATTAAGTAAAACATCGAATTCGTTTAAAGTTCCTTCTATTTTTTGGATAAGGGCCTACTGAAAAAATTGGGTTTTGAAGGCAAAAAACATCAAACCTCCCTTAATAGGCACACTATCGAATCGATTTAGAGTGGTTGTTAGTTCTCTAAACTACCTAAAACCTTTGTCTGAAACAGTTTTTGATATGACCAACCCTTACGGCAAGGGATGACCAAAATGTTGCTGGAATTGTAAGATGGGGCTTGTCGTATGCTAAACATCTGAAACTTTTTTTCACATCCAACCACTCTCTTATTGAGTAAATTTAGTTTTTCTTAACTTTAAGGTGGAAATCTTTTTTATCCCCTACTTATCATCGGTGAAATCTACCTTCGCCATCTGGGATGCCGAAAGGGATTTTTTTCAATTTTTCAGGTCAGATTTAATATAAACCAATAAATTTACTTCTTATTTACGTCCTAAGAATTACATTTTAATTCTTCCAATCGGCTTTACTTTTATCTGAAGCTGGCTTACTTTTATCGAAGGCGCAAAAATTACTTTCGCCAGCCGACATTCGCTAACGAAGGGTTTCCGAACCTATGTTTATATGAAATTTCTTCTTTATTTTCACCAGCAGAAAATGCCTTGAAAGTTCGTTGTTACAATTTTTGTGAATTAATATGTATATTGTTTAAATATATCTGTCTTAAAAACTGAATTAATATTAATAATAACTACATTACAGTTTCGATTCCCTGCTTTAAAATTACATTTTTTCGAACATCGTTCAGTCTGGTTAATCTTAGGAGATACAGGAACCTAAGAGATGAGTCACAATATAAAAATAAATTTTCATCAATTATTATTTTTACTAGAAGGTAAAGTTTTTCCTTAATCAAGAAATCATGTTTTGCGTCTCATTAACTATTTTCTTTGAAACAGTTTACCATATTAAATATATTTATTATGTAAATAAGCAAAATACCATAATTACTACTGTATTATTAAAATAAGAATAACGTAATAAATTTCAAGGTCACAAATTTATTAAAAATAATTATATTTTATTTTATTTATTACAAGATAAATAGTCATTTTATAGCAAATAAATAAACTTGACATTTAAGTTTTAAAAATTAAAATTTATATTGGATGTGATAAAATTATAGGTATATTGCAGGTCAGTTTCCAGAATTTATTAACTGACTGAGAAGATACAACACGACAGGAACAAAATTACATTATACTATGCATATACAATCAGAAAGAAATTACAGAGGTAACAAAACTCGGTGAGTTATTCCATCTTATTCAGTACTCACCGTAAATATCAGGGCAAATTTCATTTTAGCCGGACTGTAATTCCTAATACCACATCTGCAACTTTTGTAGTAAATATTTTAAACGAGTAATAACGTCAAGACTTCTGCTTATTTAGTAAGCGAGTTGTCGCACTATTTGCATAATACTATTTGTTTTATTATGTAACTAAATTTAAATAAAACGACGTAACAACATAAATTCAAGTAAAATATATATTCATTAAATAACTACAAAGCATTGAATAAATTAGTATAAATAATTATAATTAGATATTTCAAACTGATAAAATGAATTACTATTCTATTTTATTTAATAGTTCGTCCAGTCGGTAACCATGTAAATACACTTGCATTAATACCAAAACCCATGCTCATTAAATAAATTATACTGTTGAGAATTATTCAAGGACATTTATTCATTACACGTATAAAAATTCTATATAATTAAATTAATTCACCTTAATATAAATTGGAAAATCTGGTGTTATATTGTTCGTTTATACATATCGTCAATTTTTCATACATACAATCCATAATTTGGATTAATATATTGACCGTTTTAAACACCGATAAGGATCAGATTCACAATGGAAAACGAGAAGTATTATTACCCAATTACACATAAAATAAGTAACTATGGATAAAAATTTCACTGTCAAAATAATTTTATTTGAAACGAATCACATAAATCGCCACTGTATAATTAAAATTTTACTTTCCAGGCGAATGTAGATAGGATAGCTACATTCACTACTTTCCACATAAAGTGGAAAGTACGGTGATAATATGAAAAACGAAGTATCGGGTTTTTTGCAAATCATTATGTTTTACGGTCAAATTAATTCACAACACCAAAAAAGACTAGACATACATGTATGTATATGTATCACACAGTTTTTGGTTTGATACCTCAAGATTGACCAAACCAATTTTCTTAAAATTTGGCCCAAATATTTATATATAATGAGGCATTGATCATACTAATTTTTTTTAAAAATTCGTTCGGGTGGGGAAATATTTCGAAAAAACCAATCTCGATTTTCTTCAGAGGCATTATTGAGAAACCTTTATTAAAGAAAGTTATTAAAGCTACATACGTATATAAATAATTTTAAAAAATCCCCCCCTTCTTAAAACTAAAATGTATGTTTTTGTCCTTTTGTTCTACCTCTCTTCGGTTTAAATATCTTTCAAAAATCTTTCGATAGTTTATACTTCATATATAGAGCTATCAGGAAATATCTACAATTTTTTTAAAAAATTAAAATGAATTGAAAGGAATTAAAATCTAGGAAAGATTTTTGAAAGCTTTATTTTTCTTACTTAAAGACTTTATTGAAGGAGGTGTTAGATTTAGAGAAACCTTTACTTAAGAAAATTTGTTATGCATAACCTATGTATATTTTTAGAAAATTTTTGTTAAAATTTATTCCCCAGTTCTAAAAAAAATAAATATATTGTTTTTTTGTTTTTTTTTTATATTTATTATTAATAGCCAGGAAAGTCAAGTAATACTTAACCAAGTTTATATACATTGCCGGCCTTCGTGGCGCGAGTGGTAGTGTCTCTGTCTTTCATCCGGAGGTTCCGGGTTCGAATCCCGGTCAGACATGGCATTTTCACACACGCTACAAATCATTCATCTTCATACTCTGAAGAATTCCTAATGGTGGAT
Source organism: Lycorma delicatula (assembly GCF_047948215.1). NCBI lineage: Eukaryota > Metazoa > Arthropoda > Insecta > Hemiptera > Fulgoridae > Lycorma > Lycorma delicatula. The sequence continues at coordinate 94,069,437 of NC_134462.1, forward strand.
CGATCCGGAAGTTAAAAGAAAAAAATTTGATATATAAGTTACCTTTGTCAATAATTAAAAACAACAATAATAGTTTCGAAAATATTTTAATTATCGATGAATCAATAAAGAAATGAATACAAGAAAAAAAAAAAATTTAATTACACTGATTCCACTGGGCTGGTCTAGTGGTTAACTCGTCATTGCAAATCAATTGTTTAACAGCAGATTTTCGAATTCCAAGATTCTGAGGTTCAAATCCTAGTAAACGTTAGTTGCTATTATACGGATTTGAATAATAGACAGTGAATACCGGTGTACTTTGCTGGCTGGGGTTAAATTAATTACACGTCTCGGGAATGGTCGGCCTTAGTTTTACAAGACTACATATAATTTATATGTCATACCTATCGTCCTAATTTCACTGAGCCGTGGAGAGGTTGCTTATTGTTCAATAATTGAACAGATTGAAACGTACACGTTAGGAAAAAAATTGTTTTAAATAGAGCAAACCTATTAAAAACGCTACCATTATGAAATCAAGTCATCGCAAGAAACGAAACGGCAACAAAAAACCGATAAGAATAAAACGGAAATAAAAAGAAACCAAGGAAAGAGTCTAATACCGAATCTGAATTAAGGCTCTCTTAAATACATTCATTGAATTTTCACGCGAAAATACTTTATCAGAATAACATAATAAGATTGAACATCACTGTATGTTAAATGATATAACTGTAATGCTACTCCTGACATAAATCACAAAACAGTCCCAAAAATAATATAAACACCCTGAACAACCATAGCCAAGAAAGCAAGAATCTCATGCTTGGATTTCAAGGAGAGTGAGGAGTGAAGTGGTTTCCTGTTATATTTATAACTGAGCCAAGTATGTGGTTTCATATCAGCAGGGGCAAAGCCCATCGAAATACAAGCAATATTCAGATCTACAAGTGAAACACTATTCTGCTCACTTTAGGAATACGCTGTAGAATACATCATAAGAAAGACTTGGACAAATATTTAAAAAAACATATTAATGTATCTCAGTAGGTTTTATATACACTGTTTCAACTCAACCTTTCAAAAATCCAATACTATACCGTATTCAGTTAGCTTTAAGTGAAGAATAAACAACGTTGCATTTGTGTGAATGAGTTTGTCATGATCCTGTTGAGTCACATCTCGTGTATCAGTGCCGATTCACAATGTGGCCATATCTATACACAATACTAGTGATTCCGGGTTTGTCATGGTGGTCTGTGGATTTTTTAATCTAAATCGACAGGAGACTATCATAACGAGATAACGAGCATGTTTTTTGAGAAATGGTTTAGTGATGTGTTACCTCTTCTAAAAGATAATTCGGTTAATATTGTCTTCAACAACACCACTTATCATTCATGTAAAAAAGGAAAAAATTCCAGCCGTGTCTTGTAAAAAGAATAATATAAAAATGGGTCTTAATTGAAAAGAAGTTATTTTTGAAGAGGATGAACTTAAGGTTCAATTACTGCAAGGGGTTTCGCATATTAAAAGTGTATAATTTTAATTTAAAAGTGTAAAATCGTGTAATTTTAATGTGTAAAAAATTGACGAGTTAGCAAGATCTAGTGGTAAAACCGGACTTCGACTACCTCTCTACCATTGTGAAATCAACCCAACCGAGTTAATTTGAAGACAAATCAAAAGTTACGTAGCGTCAGAAAATACTACTTTTAAAATATCTGGTGTTAAAAATTCATGCTTAAAAGCCATCGACAAAACGGGCCAGCGGAAATGGAAAAACTATAAAACAAGTAACGGTTACTGTTGAACCAAACTATTTTGAATTGTATAATATAATAGAAAACAAAATTGAGCCTTCAAATCCATAGTACTGTCAGTATCTCTTGATACTGACAGTACTATAGATTTCTTGCAACAGATGACGAAAACTGAATTGAATTTATCATTTGTTTATTATCGCACAATTTAATCTAAAATATTTGTTAGTGAACTTTTACTGTTAGAGGACAATTGACAATTTCATAACTCTTAAAAAACTCAAGGACACTACGTCACAATAAACAATTTTAATGTATAAAATAGTCGTGGATTATCAGATGTGCCGAACAAAGTAAGAAATATTTATCGACCATTTAACGTGTCTTAATTTATTTAAATTTAAAATATACGTATAATTAACGCGTGCTTACTGAATATTAACTTCGCGTAGTTTCTTTTATACGCATCAGAATTTGCAGGAAATGCTTGTGAATCGGCCGGCTGAACACTTGAACGCGCAGTCTGTTTACTTGAACTCTATAAGCTAACTGGATTATGTATAAGTAGTGAATACGACATACAAATAGAAACTATCTTTAAACGTTTTACATAGGTATGTAATATTTCGTTTGAAAAAGTCTTTTAACAACGTAAATGTAAGATTTAAAAAATCTTATAATAGACCACAGAAAAAATTGTAATAAAAAAAAATTATAATAATCATTAAAATCAGTTATTTTAATTAAAAATAAGGTTTAAATATATATAAAAAAAGAAGGAAAAATCAATGAATAGAATTTAATATGCCTCCTCGTTTTTTTTGTCGATTAAAATACAAATGGAGCACTTAAAAAATTGTAATTTGATTTGATTTGAATACAAGCTAAAAAAAATAAAATAATAAATAATCAAATATTTCTCAAAAGTAGATTAAAACTAGATTTTCAAATAGATTAAAATAGAATAGAATAAGATTAAAATAGATTCTCAAAAGTTAGATCTTTTTAAGTCAAAATGTGATTTATAGCCAAATCTCGGTACCAGCAATTTCAAAATACGCCCATTCATTTAGTTGTTACAATGTAAATAAAAGTATATATTTAGAAAAATCAATAGATTTTTGCAATCGAGATAGATAAAGAACGTAGAACAGTTGTCAATGATATCAGCAAACCCCTAGGATTACAAATACCGGTTAAAAAATCTGTTGTCAGAAAAAAAACCAAATATAAACTAGATGTAATACCAAATATATTAAAGTCAGAACTGTTTAAGTAATATATATTTTTTCTACCAGCTGCCATATAGATGTCAAACTGATAGTGTAGAACGACTGCCATATATATGTTATAACTGTAGCAAATAAAAGTGGGGAAAAAGTAAGTGACCTCTTCTATGCAGGATAACTTTATATAAAATCAAGTAGTGAGCCAACAGATCGAGGACATTTCCGGTCTCAAGTCTTATTACCATAGTTCTACTCTCTTTACATTTAATCGCTTATTTAATACTAAATTAACTTAGTTTTATTATCCTTTTTTTTCATCTACCCTACATTTAAAGTAAGATTTATATATATATATATATATATATATATATATATATATATATATAAAGAATAATCTAAACTTGATGAAACCAGATAAATGTACAAGTCGTTAATCAATAAATTATAACTTATTATAGTAATAGATATAATTTTATAACCTACAAAATTAGAAATAAATAAGGATTTTTATTTTTTTTCTATTTTGTTTACTTTACTTTATTTTAAAATGACTAACCCAATATTTAAATATTATGTATATTTTCGTAACATGGTCAATAACTGACTAAAGTAGATAATATATTTACCAAAGTTATACGGATAACACTTAAGATTTCAAATAATTATCACCATAGTTAAATGTAGCAAACGATTTATTTAAGCCAAGTAGAAGCTTACCTGTAACAAAAAACGAAAAGAAAAAGATTAAAACCACTAAAAAAAAAATTATATATATATTTTTTTTAAATATAATATTAATATTAATATTATATATTATAGAAATATTATATTAATTACTACTACTACATCCACACTGTATAAGCTTTGTCAGGGGATAAGGGGTACACTCTTACGTAAAAGTTCATCCGTCATTTCTACACTAAACACATTCGTCACTGCTTTGCATCACAACAGTTTTATAATTTATAGTGAATCGAAGTGTACATTAAATGTTTTCAGTATAGCACGTAGTTCTCTGCTGCTGCAACTCACTTTCCTCTTCTACTAAAAGAGCAGAGATGACATTTTACGCATATATAATTTTTTTTTGTAACTGATATCCTTAATGATTCGTTCTCTTCGAAAGAATAGATCAACCTAAAAAGTTTTTGATTTGAAATACAAATTTAACTACTTATTTCCGTTTTAAACATTTTATTCGTAATATTTTCGTAAAACATAAACCAAAATGGAAGCTGTGAAAATTGTTTTTGTTTTTGTTACACGGGTATTGAATTGAACAAAATTGTTCAATCAAACATTAAGAAATACACGGCATGTATTTAAGTTATTTATATATGTTACCGTGAAAGTACGATATCTGGCAAATGTCGATTATTCTCCGGTGAATATAGACACGTACCAAATACGTCGGTGAAAGACCGAAATATTTACTTATTCAGACCTCCGCCAGTATAGGGCGACAAACGCAGATAAGCTCTGGTTGGAGTCGAAACGATAACTAGAAATTTAAAAAAAAAAAATCACCCAATACCAATCTCAAACGTAAAAAGTTTACGAGAAACCCTCGTAAAAAAAGGAAGTTTAAATTTAAGTCAAACAGAACCTACTCTCGCTTCGCTCGCTAACCTCGTCTTATTAACGTTAAATATACACTAAAATTAAAAAAAAAAAAAAACAGAGCATTAGTAATTGCAATTATCACTATTGTAATTATTATAAGCTGTTTTTGCAATCACAAGTAAATCGTTAAGTAAACTGTATTCTATTTGTTTTGTATACTCTACGCTAAATAACATCGTGTTTTAATTTATGGATTTTACCTCATGATTATTACTAGTATTAGCTTATTCTATTAAAGTCATCTTAGGTACATTTCATAAGAAAGCTACCTATTGTAATGTAGTGGGTACCATGATTCAACTTCCGAAAAATTTCGATATATCTTCGCGTTTCACACCCCCCAGATCCCAAAAGTTTATAAATGCATTTATATATATGTATCACTTTTTTTTGGGCGCGATAACTGTCGTAATTTTGCGTCATCACTTTCAAATTAATCCCTAAAAAAAACTCTACCCAAAATCTCGGCCGAGTTTGTTAACGGCAAAAATTGGACCATGGGGGTGGAAATAGGGTGGCTTTTTTGAAAAAACAAAATGTTGCTATAACATTTTTATTAAGTAAAATATCGAATTCCTACGATCGAAGTTCCTACGATTCTTTGGATAAGAGCCTAAAACTTATGTAAGTAAAGTTTTTTGATATAACCAACCACTGGCTCAGGGGGTGGAAAAATGGATTTAAAAGGCAAAAAAAAATCATATCTCCCTTAAAAGGCAAAGTATCGCATCGGTTTAAAGTGTATATTAATCCTCTAAACATTACCTAAAATTTTGTCTGAAACAATTTTTGATATGAGTAACCCTTACGGCAAGGGATGACCAAAACCAAAAAAACATGTAAAAGCAGAATAAAAAAATATTTCTATAACTTTCTTATTAAGTAAAATATCGAATTTGTTTAAAGTGCCTACTATTCTTTGGATAAGGGCCTAAAATTTATCTAAGTAAAGGTTTTTGATATCACCAACCACTGGCCCAGGGGGTGGTAAAAATGGGGTTTTGAAAACAAAAAGTTTAATTTCAGGAAGGTACTGTGCCTTCCTTAATAGGCTCAGTACCGAATAGGTTTAAGGTGGTCGTTAGTCCTCTAAACATTACCTAAAACATTTGTCTGAAACAATTTTTGATATGACCAACCCTTACGGCAAGGGATGACCAAAGTTTTGATGAAATTGTAAGAAGATGGGCTTGTCGTATGCTAAACAGGTGAAAGTTTTTTCACATGCAATCATTGTGGTATTAAGTAAATTTGAAGTTGTTCTTAATTTTAAAGTGGAAATCTTTTTTACCTCCTACTTAGCACCGGTGCAATCTACCTCCGCCTTCCGGTGTGCCGAAAGGGATTTTTATTTTTAATCCCAGAATTTTAATTATACTGAAAAGCTTATTTATGATTAAAACAATGTCTATATACATAGTAATTCATGAAGAGTAATAAATTTTCAGGACATGTTATACTAGTGAAAATGAGGGAGAAAGTTCATATAAGCATACGTTCGTAATCGATTTGTTAGCGAGTATCAGCTGACGAAAGATTTCGCCCTGATTTCTACGCCTTCGGTAAAATCAGGTAATTCTTAGGACCAAAATTAAGGGGTGAATTTAGTGATCTTAAATGAAATCTGATCTGAATTGGAAAAGAAATAGGTTCCAGAACTACATTTTTAGTAGTTTTCAATAAATCCGGGGTAAAAGACAAAATATTGGGCTCGAAAAACACACTGTTTTATGATTGGCGTAAATTAACTTTACTAAAAGAGTAATATCCACAAAAATTCTTCAAATAAAACTCATTGAAAATTTTGATTCCGAGTAAAATGGTAAGTCCGCAGAAACTAAATTCAAATGTAAGAACTTAAAAGTTTATTAAAAAAACAAACTTATGAAAACGTGGCAAATTTTAATTAGGTATTAAAGAAACAAAATTTTCAAGAAAGTTTATATTCTTTTTTATTTTCGTCAGTAGAACAGGTCCTGAAACTTCCTTGCAGTTTTTTATTTTTTTCACAAACAACGTATACAAAAAATTTTATTTAAAATTTTTTCACGATTTCCAACCACCCTCTGACCACTAACCGCCCACCGCTCACCACCCTCCATCCAATGTTCACTAATCGCCCATCATTCACCTCCCTACTCCCAACTATTCAAAAACCATCCCCCATCTACTATCCGCCCACCCAAATAAAAAAAATTGCAAAACAAGTTTTTTCAACAAGTAATAACCTTAGGTCCTTAGATCGTTACGTATTAGATTACCATAAAATGATATTTAGGTGGATTTAAATTCTACCACTGGAAAAAAAAATTCAGTAACAAAAAACATCATAATTGATTAATATACACAAAACATTAACTAATACGCTACACGTTAGAGAAGGAAACAACTACTATACCATTCATATCGGGATACGCCAAGAATTGATCTAAATCAGTTTACTGAAAATGAAAACTAAATATCAGTACTGAATATTAGTCATCAATGCGATACAAAAATTTCTCAGCTATCCCATGAATAGGTAAAAAATGACTAAGCTATAAATAAATTATAAGCTATAAATTATTATAATTTGTAGGGTATAGGCTATTATTTAATTATGTTTATAATAATAAAAATCATCAACAATACTAATATCCATTTCAAGACATACATATAAATTTAACTGAAATGAAATATTATAATAACCTTTATTTGTATAACGTGGTCATTTATTTTATGACTCCTTTGATGGAGGAAGTATAATAATAATCTATTAATACAAACAATTAGTTGTTGTACTGTGTACTACAAGACATTTTTATAAGTGCGCTAAACATTTTTAAAGAGATTATCTGAAATTGAACAAAATTATAATTAATTATAATCGTGGAAAGAATTTTTGCTGTTTAAGAAAACAGTTAAACAGTACTGTATTGCAGAATACTCGGATTCTGAACGAGCCTAATGTTACGAGAAAAAAGTCATATAATGACCCTGCAGAGCGACTATCTTCCTTGTGGAAGCGAGCTTTTATTTTCATCGTACGCATTGCGATAACCCGTTTATGTACTGAAGTATATATAGTGACTAAATGAACATTAAATTATAAATAATGAATGCGTTATTGGGCAGGTTACGCGGACTTGTTTAACAAGATATTTATAATAATAAAATTCACAGAAAGATGAGTTTCACTTTTAATGAACAACACAAACGCAGAATAAATACCGAGTTTTTTCCACTAATTCATCTAACTGTAATAAGCAGAGGACAAATTAAACAAATATAAAAATAATTTTAAAAAAACATTCACTTTCGAAGCGTCTCTAAATTAGTGGTCTGTTTGCTTTTTTTAATCTGTTTACTTGGTATTCACACCCGGTTAAATAAGAGCAAGCAACAAACAGGAAAATGTACATAATTAATATTTAACTACGATTTTTTTGCCACCAGTGTTATTTGGCTTATCTTGTTCATTTTATTTGTTAAATAAAAATCAGCGTTACTACCAAACATGATGACTCCTGAACAAAATTGCATTCTGTTTTGCAATTTACTACAGGTGAATTTGTAGTAACAGTTCAACTTACGTTCCGCAGAAAGTTTGTGTTCCTTCAATAATATTGATCGACGGCGTAACCGGTTTGAACAGACCCGATATCTGTTTAAACGGACGAGTACGAGACAACAAAGTGTGTCTGAAGAAAAGATTGAACATGTCAGGGGATCTTTCCTGCGCAATCTTAAAAATCTGTAATTTCTCAACCGCAATATGGACGGGACATTTTTTTTTTGGCAACAAGATCGGTGCACCTATTCACCGGCATAATTCGTACGGATCGGTTGAATGACGTTTACCTCTACTGCTGGATCGGTCGGCATGGAACCGATAAGAGAACTCCTTTTCGGTGGCCTCCATGGTCACCCTATCTGATCCCATGAGATTTTTTTCCTTTAGGTTTTTTTAAAAGATCTTGTGTATGTGCCTCCGCTACTTACTGATTATCCGATTTGAGACACAGGATGTCGCTTCCATTATACCAAACATGCTAGTTAGAGTATAAGATAAACTTTCCTATCGATTGGATATGTGCCGTGTAACGAAAGGTGCTCACATTAAAAACTTGTAGGGTAGAGTTAAGAGGAATACTGTGAGAAATATAAAAAATAAAGCAAAAGGAAAAAATCAAATATAAAAATGAAAATAATACAAACAATTAAATTAAAAGACTCAAAATATAAAATTAAACAAAAAAAGGGTTTTTAAAAATGCTTCTGTCAATTTACTTGTGATTCCTTACTGTAAATCTAAGTGAAGAAATATTTAATGTTTTTAAAATCCCGATTTCTTTTTTACTTCCTTATACGAAGTAAAGAAAGTATTATGATCGCAAAAAATTTCAATTTTCAGATTTCAACGGAAATATCTACTTTAAACCATCCTCGATCCATTTTGACCACTTTCGGCGTGACGTCTGTAGGTACGTATGTCGCATAACTAAAAAAAAAATTAGCCTTAGGATGTTGAAATTTTGGATTTAGGAATGTTGTAACATTTAGTTGTGCATCTCCCTTTTTGATTGCAATCGACTGAACCAAAAGTGTTCAAAAAAAGCCTAAACTCCACAAAAATTAGGATTTTGGACTTTTTCTTAACTTCGTTAATAAGATCTCATTGAGAGAATTTCAACGATGATTTCAATTTGAGAAATCAAATAAGTGGTACTTAATTTCATTGGTTCCAGAGTAAAAGACAAATTAAATTTTAATTAATGAAATATTTGGATCGTACAAGGGGAAGGCACATCCGTTCGAATCCGACTTCATCACTTTTTTAAACTTTTTTTTATTTTTATTTAAATATATTGATTTATTAATAATAATTATTAACTTCTGACTAAAAAACGTTTTTACAATAAATAATAATTCAATAATAAATACAAAAAATATCAGAAGTTATTAATGAAATAAAATTTTATGTACCGATTAATTAATTAATTTTTGATTGTTTATAAATGTAATATTTTTTTCATTATTATTTTTATTTAATTGTCTATCAGTATAAGAACAAATAAATATATGGTTTTAAAATGTTCTTTGTGGACGAATTGTACCAGAGTATAAATATGATTAACTAATATTTTCAAACATGAAACTACAGTGCGCACCATTAAAAACGGCGTTTGTGTTTGATGTACACGGTACTGTATTTTTCTAAAATAGAATCGTATAATGAAAACTTAAAAAATTATTGCGAAAATATGCAATTATTTTTGGGTAAAACATATCATTTTTTTTTCTAATATATAAATGCGAAAGTTTGTGGCGCTTCTGTCCGTTTGTAACAGCATCACGCAAGAATCAACCGACAGAATGCTTTCAAATTTTCAGGATACTAGGTCAAATTATAAGCCATAGATCGAGGCCCTAGTCCCCTTGGGTAAAAATTAACAAGTTGTCAATTTTTCCTCTCAGACGACGATCTAATTCTCGGTTTTCGACGTCCAAATTATGCATTTTACAACATATCCGATTTTCAGTCCTTAACCATTTTTCGAGATTTAAGGTAATGAAAAGGGGAACCAAAAGGGATATGTTCGTCTACAGCAGGAGCGCATAATAGCTTCCATGTGAAGAACGAGGGAAACGTTGGAGAAAAGAAAACTTTTCAGGCTTTAATTATTATTTATCAGTACTATTCTCAAAACATGAAGACAACGAATACCGTATGGATCCTGTCCAGACAGGGAGGGCGAGCGAAGCGAGCACTAATTTATTTATAATCCTCGACGCAAGATACTAATAACTTGCTAATAAAATCTGCGCATTTTTTATTACTTTTTTTAAAGATTTTCAACTTTGAGAAGAACATCAACATCTTGACATCTAGCAAATAACCATTAAAAATACCATTTTTTTCAGTTTATTCAATTTTTTACGCGTTAAAAGCGACTTACAACAAATTTTAGTTTACAATATGGTTTTTAAATATCGTAAAATTTATATTTGAAGTATTTTATCAAAAAAGAAGGAAGCATTTTTACGAGTAAACATCGTATAAAATTAAATGGTAGGTAGGAACAAAAACAAAAAAAAAACTACTTCAATGTAATATTCATAAATGATAAATTACTTAAATGATTCAGTAAGTTACTTTATGCATATCAATTTAAAAATACGTAGTAATTCATAATAAATATTATTTCAATTTTTATTAACTGTTGCACATTTGTTTTGAATACTGATTATCGGTTGTTCTTCGTTATCCTCTCCCATTTATTTTATGCGTTTTTCTTTCAGGAAAAATATTTTAATAATTCTTAAATTTAACTTTACATTTAAAAAAAAAAAAATAAAAAATTTAAAAATACATAAATGCGCAAAAGTGTCCAAATATTTTCTTTTTAAATATGAAAAAAAATTGACAACAGTAAAACACAGTTGGAATAACTACGATGTACTGAGGTAATTTTAAAAATAAATATCAAACAATCCAAATAACAGTACTCCCAGCACGATGATGTAATCAAACAAGTATGAATATTATTGCTAAGTTAACGTAATAAAAATAAATGCACCCACCTCTTGGTGGGGACTATCCTAAATTTAACTTACATTAACTTCGTTGGGTGATGACGTGGGGTGGATAACGGGAAACGACCGAAAAAAGTATATACTTATTATAAATTTTATTATTAAAAAAAAATAAATAAAAAAATTAAAGAAGTATAATTAATATAATTCATAACAACGACAAAAATTTTATACTTACAAATATGTGTATCGTTTTCAATTTTACTCTTGTAAATCAATATTTTTATTTTTAATAAGTTGTAACAGTTCAAAAAGAAAACGTCTGTAATAAATAAATACAATACTAACATAAACGACGGAAAAAATAATAATAACACTATAACTCAACGCAATAATAGCAGTTAATATTATTTTTATCTATTAGTAAATGTTACTGATAAGGTGGTTGTAATTACAGACATAAAAAAAGTAAATAGATAATATTTGAAATATATGTTTTCAATCTCTTATCATTAATTCTCTTATACAGCAGAAAAATGAATACAGTTTTCAATTTAAAATTACTATAACGAATCAAATATTGCAGAAATTACTGGGAATAAAACTTTTCAATACTATTTTACATTTTGAGAAGGATTATGTAAGAGACTACAACAATTTACCAATATATTTTTTTTATAAAGAATCGAACCAAGTGACTTTTTAGATGTGATTTCTATTTCATTCACAACTCCTATAACAAGCGTTTACCAGTTTAATTTTTTTTTCTTTTTATATATATATATATAAAGCATATAAAAGCTGTATATATATTGCATATATATATATATATATATATATATATATATATATATATATATATATATATATATATATATATTTTACAATCAGAGGTTAATAATGATTAACAAATAAATATATTTAAATAAAATAAAATGTAAAAAGAAAGGAGATGAAGTCTGATTCGAATCGATGTGCCTTCCCCTTGGAAGATCAAAATATTTCATTGATTAAAATTTTATTTGGCTATAACTCTCGAGCCAATGAAAATAAGTACCACTTATGATATATCGTTGAAAAACTCTCAATAAGGGCTTGTTAATGCAGTTAAGTCAAAAATCCAAATTTTTGTAGATTTTGGACTTTTTTGGACACTTTTGGTCCAGTCGATTGCAATCATAAGGGGAGGTGCCCAACTATATATTTCAACATATAGTTTACATATAATTTCAACATCCTACGGCTAATCGTTTTTGAGTTATGCGAGATACATACGAACATAAGGATGTCACGCCGAAGCTAGTCAAAATGGATATTTCCGTTAAAATCTGAAAATCGATATGTTTCGCGATCAAGTAAACCAAAGTAACCAAAGTAAACCGAGTACCACGACTGGAGATCCGGGTCAAATAAAGCCTCAACATTACATTCAGTGATTTTTAACATATAACTGAATCGAAGTCGTAGCTTTAAAATTGCGGTGTATTTAAAAGATAGATAACTATAAAGAAGGAGAAAGAAAATGAGTAAAAAGAAGGAAAAAACTAAAAGAAGATTGGAAACTACGAGGTGACGAAAGAGAAGACTTTGGACAGATATGGATGAAGACAGCAATGACGTAAAGGACCTGCCGCTTTGACAGAAAACCAGATAGCGACGACTAAATAACTGCAAAGTTGAATCTTTAGTTTAATTTTTTTACACCTGTGCATTTAGTTGAAATATAGCGAATTAAAGTTGATTAATAAATTTGTGATTAAAATCATTACGTCAACATCCAAGCAAGAATGTTGTCAGATTCCAAATCTGATTCATAGGGAAAAGGAATAACCAATCAAGATACATTAGAATTTATGAAATTCTATTCGTCCATATTACTTTTATCTTTACCAATACTTTTTGATGTTTCATAATATAAACAATGTTCGAACAGTACGTAAAAAAACTACATATTTGTGTTTAAATATTCATTAAGTGATTTAAAAACATATTAGACAAAATATTATACCCACCGGGTTGGTCTAGTGGTGAACGCGTTTTCCCAAATCAGCTGATTTGAAAGTCGAGAGTTCCACCGTTCGTCATAGTAAAGAAAGTTATTTTTATATGGATTTAAATACAAGATCTTGGATACCGGTGTTCTTTGGTGGTTGGGTTTCAATTAACCACACATCTCAGGAATGGTTGAACTGGGACTGTACAAGACTACACTTCATTTACAATCATACATATCATCCTCTGAAGTAATACCTGAACGGTAACTCCCGGAGGCTAAACAGGAAAAAGAAAGAATATTTTGTCTTTCTTTCTTTTTCCTGTTTAATCTCCGGGAATTACCGTTCAGATATTACTTCAGAGGATGAATGAGGATGATATGTATAAGTGTAAATAAAATATTAAAATGTAAATAATTTACTAGATTTCTCTTTTTTTTGTCTTCAGTCATTTGACTGGTTTGATGCAGGTCTCCAACATTCTCTATCTAGTGCTACTCGTTTCATGTCGGTATACCCTCTACATCCCTAACAATTTTTTTTTACATATTCGAAACGTTGCCTGCCTGCACAATGTTTTCCTTCTTCCTGTCCCTACAATATTATAGTGACTATTCTAGATGCCGTAATACGTGACCTATAAGTCTGTCTCTTCTTTTAACTACATTTTTCAAAATGCTTTTTTCGTTATCAATTTGTCGTAACACCTGTTCATTTGTCACTTTATCCACCCGTCTGATTTTTAACATTCTCCTGTAGCATCACATTTAAAAAGCTTCTAATCTTTTCTTCTCAGGTACTCCGATCGTCCAAGTTTCACTTCCGTATAAAGCTACGCTCCAAACATATACTTTCAAAAATGTTTTCCTGACGTTTAAATTATTTTTTGATGTAAACAAATTATATTTTTGACTGAAGGCTCGTGTCGCCTGTGGTATTCGGCATTTTATATCGCTCCTGCTTCGTCCATCTTCTCTTGTTAAGTTAAATATGTATAAACGTTATATTAAGCTACGTTTTATTATATATTACTATTAGTTAATAGAAGTAGCTAATTTTTATCATTATATGAAATAAATTATAATGAAAAAGAATCATTAAGTAAATAATTACGACTGCTTCTAGTACTGCAAGTAATTCGTTAGTATCCAAATATTTTAATAGTAACGTAAAACAAATAAAATCCAGGCAGGACAAATATTATTTAAATTTAACTAATTTTAAAACTAATTTCCCAACCAATAAAATTAATAGATACTATTACAGTAGTAGTGTCTATATCAAAAATTAATTAAAAAAGGGAAATAAAGCTTTCATTTCCGCCAACGTCTAAAAAAAAAAAAAAAAAAAAAACAGAAAGAAAAAGGAAAAAATATTTTATTAATAACTAGAGACACATTTGCTGTACAACTTTCACCGGATAAACAATAATATGTATTAATTAATTGAATGCCATATTATTTTAATTAACATTACATAATTTGTTAAATATTTCAACAGGTTTTTAGATTAGATTATCAAAAGCGTAAAAGTAACTAATAGAATAAATTTACAACACAAAACTTATTAAGGTTACAATAGTATTACAAATCCGCGTTGTTTTTAACACGCAACTAATCCAACCAAGTAAACAAATACACGTATCAAACATGCAAATAAAATTACCAAAATTAAATAGAATGAAATTACATGTGGGTTTACCGTCATTAATATAATATCAAATCAGATAAAAAAGTGTAATTTCTTCATAAACATTTAATTAAAGTTATATAGTCATAAATAAAATTATTTTTTTGTTTTACAATTTCAATTACCGATAGCCTAATAAAATGAATTCAATCCCTTTCTTTTAATCCAATAAATTATTTTAATTCATTCTTGGATAAAATTAAAAACAAATCTTAATAACCTTATTAATAATCATACAGTATTATTTTATTGTTTCATTAGACAAATAATTTTTTATTTATTATTCATTAAATGTAATCTCTGATATTCATCTTAGCAGATCTGTTTAGAATATGAAAGAGCTCTAATGGCAAACAAATTTGCACAGAAATTGATTATTTCCGATAGTGTACAAATAGAATAAATAATTATATAAAAAAAATTATATTTAAATTTTAAACGTTTATACAGCGTGGTATTTAAACTTTTAAATACCACGCTATTGGTGGTATTTTAAAGGAATGGTTTTCGTTGAGGTAGTAGCGACACCATTTTTTTATTTAATATTACGATTATTATTTTGGGTAGTATGTGCTAAATATGATAAAAATGAATAAAATAAATGCTAAACGGTAATGTTTGTGCAGAAGAAAATCTAACTTTTTTTATAAATTATACGGACTGATAACAACTTAGTAAAAAGTTGGATAAGAATCCTCTTCGTGTTTCTTCCCAGATTCATGATGGTAATGTCAAACAAATATGGAAAAGTACACATGATTCAGCCACTTAACGTAACAGTTGAAGCGCGTATAACGCCTAAAAGGTAGCCTAGCCTACTATTTAAAAACTCTTCCACTAAGTATTGATTTTACTATACAGCCCTACTGTGAACAGAATGAAGATGTTCATTGTAGAACCCTTTTATGTTGATGGGCACGGCATGTTGATGTACAACAGTATTTTCGGCTGAGTGTGGTTTTGTTACGGGAAACCACTTCATTCCTCATTTTTCTACATTTATTATTTATTTAGTAAATTTGGTATCGGGTAGGGCTGACTTATTTTGAGATTACAGGAGTGGCTTGTATTACATATCAGGTCACCTGAAACTTTTTTGATTTATATTTTTAATATTAATAATATTATGTAATTTCTAAATAGTTTTTCTGTATCAAAATTAAATAATTAATAAACTTAGAAAATTATTTTGTAGTGTTTTAAAATTTAAAAAAATATGTCATTTGAAACCGGGTCTGATAAGATTTATATATTTACTAAAAAAATACACAATTAAGGCATTCTAGAAACCAACCATTGAAATCAGTTATTCAATAAATAATAGAAAAACTGAAATAGGTTTATTATCTGATTTATTTTTTAAACGCTTAGCTTTTCAAATATTTTTATGGAAAGAAGACCGATCGAGATCCAATCGTGATATTTAAAAATTCTGACAAATCTTTATTTCTATTCTCGAAAAATTATCTTTTTTAAAATTCTAATTTACAAGAAATCCTTGCTCGAGACGTAAAACACTTCATCACATTGTAATTTAAGAAACAAGAAAAACAGTAAGATAAGTGTCCCACTAAATTAAGCTGCACTAAAGCTATTAAAAACCTGAGAATTGTTAAATGATTCATAAAACGTATTATATAAAATTTTTTTAAATGAATTATGAGTGAGTAAATATACAAAATCTTGTTATTAATTGGGGAAATCAAATATATTTTAAGATAAAAAAATAATTTAAAGATGTAACAAAAATTTCAAACATGATTATGATACTAGAAACATATTTAAAAATCAGGTCCATAGTTCTTGCGTAATGCGAGGAAAGAAATATCAAAATTGGCTAATGTTATTCAAACTTGAATAAAACTAACAAAATATAAAAGGGGGAATCTTATCTGTAATATACCCGAAAATATTTCACTCTTATATGTATATATATATATATAAATAAATAAATAAATAAAAAGGAATGGTACATTCAAAATAGAGATATGATAAGACGATCAACCGTAGTTAAAAAAAGAAGACTGGAATTTTGAGTTTAAAGTGGAAATATCATTACGAAGACAACGTAATTAATTTAATAATACACTGTTTATTAAAGTATTATATTAAATGGAAATGAGGTGTGGAAAATGAACAGAAAGAATGAAGATAAACTACAGCTAGAGGGGGATTGGAAGAAAGATCAATATTAAAATATTAAAAAGTAAGATACTTAAATATGGTGAATAATGGTGATAGAGGAGAAGCTCAATAAAGTTAAAGCAAAACTTAACAGTAAGATATATAATAAGAAAAAAATTCGGGCACATCCCCAATTCGGGGATGGTTATCCCAAAATTGTCAAATCTAGTTCTTGAATGAGAAATCACCTGATAAAAGCAAGAAAAAAACAGCTCAGTAAGCTTTGAAAGCTTTTTACTTCCTTGTACGTAGTAAGGTACTATGATCGCGAAAAAATTTCGGTTTTCAGATTTAAACGGAAATATCTATTTTGACCATCCCTGAATCCATTTTGACTAGTTTCGGCGTGACGTCCTTATGTACATATATATCTCGCATAACTCAAAAACGATTAGCCGTAGGATGTCGAAATTTTAGATTTATTTCATCCAGTTGTGCACCTTCCCTTTTGATTACAATCGATTGGATCAAAAGTGTCCAAAAAGCCCAAAATCCAAAACAATCTGGATTTTGGAACTTTTCTTAACTGCAGTAATAAGCTATCATTGAGAAATTTTCAAAGATATATCATAAGTGGTACTTATTTTCATAGGTTCCAGAGTTATAGCCAAATAAAATTTTAATTAATAAAACATTTGTAATTTACAAGGTGAAGGCACATCGGTTCGAATCAGACTTCATCTCCTTTCTTTTAACTTTTTTTTAATTTAAATATGTTGGTTTATTAATAATTATTAACCTCTGATTGTAAAAAAAAATTACAATAAATAATAATTCAATAATAACAATAAAAAAAAATAAATAAATAAAAAGAAAAAAAAACATCAGAATTTATTAATAAATAAAATTTTATGTACTTTTCATTTTAAAAAAATGTGTAAATGTAATTTAAGAGACCTACAAAGAAGTCATATGGTGTCCAACATAATTTTTTTTAAATAGATAATTTCATTACAGTTATAATTTCGAAACAGGCAATTTAAAAATTTATAATTTTTACAGATAATTTCGAAACAGTTGTACGTCTGTTTTGTGCATCAGTGGTATGAAACATGGTTGGAAATATCTTCAGAACTGAGGAAAACCTTAATTAAAAAGAAAAATTAGAATAACAAGTAGTCAAATTATATTTCTAATCGTTTAATTACAGCAACCGAAAGAAGATATTTTTATAAATTACCTAAAGTAATTAAATAAGAAACGGGAATAAAAACTTATTTTTTTATTTATAAAAATAATTACAGGCATAATTAATATATACAAATACAATATTTTTTTTTAACCAACTAACGTGTACATTAAAAATTGTTATATTCACACACAAATAATTTAAAATAGGTTGTATACATGTTAAAAACACCACTACAGTTTTTACGTCGTCATTAAACCGTCAAAATCGAGAATGATTGATATAAATATGTAGGAACAAATAATAAACAATAATTGTGAGGGCATGAGAAATATAAAAGAAAGAAGATTTAGCCGAAAGGAGGGAGGGCTGAATGAATAAACGACAAAGACAGAAAATCAAGAAAGCTATTTACTGGTTTCTAACAACTTGAAGTCGTTGAAGAAATGCAACATAGTAATAATTAGTATTGTATACATGCACGTAAGAAATCAAGATAACATAAAATAATATTAATAATAAAGTATAAAAATTCCTTATGCAGGTCAAGTGAAATAAAATTTGATTTATTATAAATAAATAATAAATTAATACATAAGGTATATTTAACTAACAATAATTACAAATGTATATAATAATAATAATAATAATAAAATTAATTTAGCTGACTGGATAAATTTTTCCCGTCGTTCCCATTTTGCTTTATTGTGATGTTGCAGGATATAAGTTGAAATCCAAATAAATGTTAACAGTAATATTACTTACTTTTATTTAAAACAGATTTTCGCACGGGTATTAAATTAGTCGTATTGACCCAGAAATAATCGGGCTAAGAATGCATTATTTAAATCGATATATAATTATAAATTATATACATCAAATCAGAAATGAGTAAACAAAAGGAACAAAACGAGTTCGGTTTCAAAAGAACAACGATTCTAGTTCACAGACTAATTTTATAAGGCAGGCTTAAAAAGAATAAAGAAAACAATATACCCCTGTAATTCAGGAAAAAACATTTTATAATGTAGAATGTAATAATAACAAAATTCGGCTTAAATATACGAAAAGAAGTGATATAATTATTTGCGCCTGTTTGGACGGATAGGCTAAAATATAAAAGTTATCTGAACATACGTATTATTAAGGGCTCAACGCCTAATGTTGTTAACGGTAACGGATGGTTACCGTATTATTTCACGGGAGGCTGTCTTAGTGATTGTGGGTGTGAAACCGATAGACTTGATTGTGTCTGAAAAGTAGCAGTGGTATGTTGCTAAGATGTCCGGTGAGTTGACTTCGGATAAAGTTCGAAAAACTGAACAACATGGCAGTGCCTTGTGGCAGGCCAGATAGGATGAGGCAGAGGGTGGGCGTTACACGCATGATCTCTTCCCAAATGTTATTGGTTTGCAATTTCTTTCCGGCCATGTTGTTTTTAGGGACAGACTGCAGAAATTTGGCCTGATAGAATTTGGTCTGGGATGTGTCCTCAGTGTGGACAATTGGATGATATCTACCTTGGTTTCTGTAAGTGCTCGAAGTACGAGTTAATGCGCACGGATACAATCTGTCAGGTCGATCTTATCGGTTCGGCGTTGGATCTCCGTGTAAACTGGAGTTGCCAGGCCGAATGCGCGATAATGGAGGGTTTTATAGTGTATTTAGCAAAGGAAAGGATTGCTGAGGGGACCTAGTGCCCTGCTTGAATTTTTTTTTGTATTCTGTTTTTGTTGATATTTAATTTTATAAATTATATTTTGTTGTTGTTTTGTCCTTTGTTTTGTTTCAATTTTACTGCGTTGTTATTGTTACGTGCAAAATTTCGTGTTGTGTGTTGAACTCACTTTTACCTTTACGGGTAGGTAGTTTAGTTCTTTTTAGTTAGGTCCTTTCAGTCTTACTTAAGACTCGGTGAGATGTGTTTTGTTTTGAGTTCATTAAATAGTATTACACCGATGGGAATATCACTAGTGGCATTCGCATCGGTGCAGCTTGGCCGAGGAGGACTGGAATATGTCAAAAGCCGAGGTTTCGAAGATGATCTCCGGTAAAGCCCATAAGGACTAGGAACGGAGGGGGTGACGGAGGGTGTCTTCCCCTACGGGGTCATGATATAACTATTTAAGATGTAAAAGAATCAGGAAGCAATTATAAAAATTGAAGATTAAAAAAGGCGAGCTCTGATTCAAACAGAAGTGAAACAATGATGTGTTCGTAGTCTATCCCGTTGTTTTTTAACTAGTACAAACAGGGGTGCAACAGTAGTTGAACGCCGTTCGGTACTTCTTTTGGGAGAAATAAAAAATTGCCTTTTCACAAAAGAAATTGTTTTAATTTAAAAAATATTGTTTACTATTAATTTTAACATAAAAAATATAACCCAAGTTAGAAAAATCAGACTCCAGGTAAATGGTCCTTGATTTTGGATATTCAAAATCTTTTTTTTAGTAGTAAAATATAATTTAAAATTTCAAAATACATGTTTTATTTTAAAAAATTAACTCATCCCAAGTAGGTAATCGGTAACAAAATAAGTTGTTAAAAATTTAATTCACAAAAAAAATTAAACATTTGACATGAAAAAGATAATTTCGCTTCTTATCAAAGTAAACATTGAAATGAATGTGCATTTCATTTCATTTTTCATAACACTGTCGTGTAACCAGCCTATGGCTGTGGACCATACTCTTGCAGTTTCTACACTACAACATTACATGATTCCCGATCAGAAAATTTACGAGTGCGTCCCTGAGTAAAAAGAAAACAACTTCTAATTGAACAGGATTTGTATAGGAATTGAAGGAAAAATTTGACAGCGGGATAAAAACTCGGGGAGAAAAAATTAAAAGATTCGTTAATGATACTCTTCTTAGACTAAGAGAAAAAAAAACTGAACGAGAAAGATTTATTATCAAAAAAAAAGAACTTCAATTTCAAAATAAAGTCGAATAAAATAAATATAATGAAATGCAATAGAAAGGAGGACAATTAGAAGATTAAGGAAGCATAATACACCAGAATTTACAAAATTTTGTTATTTAAGTAGTATAATTTACAATAGATGAATCAAATGAAGACTTTCAAAACAGATCGGCATAAAATAGGAAAGCCTTCATGCAGAAAAAAGTCTGTAATATCAAATTTAGATCTAAGAATCTAGAATTGACAATAATAAAAACGGTTACACAAAAAAAACATGTTTGAAATATCGTGTTTGTTGTTGAAAGGAAGATGTTGAAATTTGATGGGTTGATAGAATGTGAAATAAAGAGATCTTACGACTAATAGGAGAGAGGTTTTTAGCAAAATATAAGTTAGTAGGCCAATAAGACATTCAGGTTTATTTTTTTAATTAATTGATGGAAGGAAGTGTAGAAGGTAAAAAAACACAGATAATTGAAGATTTCAGATCTAGGAATTATATTAAAGTTGCATAGAACAGTAAGGAATAAAAAATAGCATAAAACCAGTAAACTGAATCTAAAGAAAATCTAAACTTGGAAAGACGTAAATGAAAATAATAATAAGTTCATACTATTTTGTGATCGCATAATTTATTTTCCATTAGAACTAAAAGTATTTAAATCTTAAAAACATATTTTTTTATTTCTTATTTTCATATCTTAAAACGGTAAATAAAAGAAAGACTACCATTTATTTTATATTAAGCAGCTACAATAAAATTATATAATTTATTTATACCAGATCATTTAATTTCTTCTTTTGTAAATAAACTAAATAATTATTGCTTACCAAGGATTCAACAAATATTTAATTAACTGTAACTTTTATTGTTGTAGTTCAGAGAACGCAATAATTTAGAATTTTATGTAACTTCCTTTAAAAATATAACTAGCAATTGTAAGAATATATATATATGATTACCATACCATGCCTAATTTTTAAAAATATAGGAAAAAACAAAGATAAATTTAATTATTTTTATTAATGGATTTTATTAATGATGCAATGATAAATCAATTAGTATTTTGTTACATTTTCCTATAAAAAAAGAGAAAAGAGACACATTATACCATATAAGTAAATATTGTGATAACTTGAAATGTAATTAATTTACAATTTTTTTTTTCTTTTTTTCACTTAAAAAAATCTTAAATTAAAAAAAAACAATATACTTTTTAATCATGAAACTGGATTTTAATATTTCCGCGTTTAATTTTTTTTTTTTTTTTTAAAGAACATAAGTTTGATATGCAAACAAAGAAAAAAAATTGTCACCTAACAACATAAACTAAATTTTTTTGTTCTACAAAATTAAAAAGTTATTTATTAATTAATTATATAAACAATGTTTATAAAAATGATCAATCTTGTTTTTTTTAAACTGAAATTCCCATACAAAAAAAATAAGTTGAAAATTTAAATCTAAAATAAAGAGAAAAAATTGATTTTTAAAAATGCAAAAAAAACAGTTATAAATCTTCACTTTAATTTGAACGTGGTTTTTAATGTAAATAGAGATGAAAGTTAATAAAGAAAAATAGAGTATTTACCTGTGTAGCTAATTGTCTATAAGAAAATTTTATTCGCAAAGTATTTAATATATCATTCGAAATATATATTTTAGTATTCAAAGTTATAAACAAGATTTTTTTTTATTAAGCATACAAAAAGTTTAATTTCATAGAACTTTTTATAAGGAATCATTCTGCTTTACGCACAAGTATACCTCACTTGGCTCACATAACCGTCTAAAAACTGCTTCGGGAAGTACTACCACATCTCCTTTATATCTTGATTTAATGCTATCGGATGTTTGGTCCACTCAAGGAGGTGCTACATGGTAAGAAGTTTAATGGCAATCATGCCCATCAAAGAAAATTTGCTAAATTGTCTCAAACATCAAGATAAAAATTATTTTGCAGTAGGCATAAATAAGTTGATCCAGAGATTGAACAATCGTATTATATGACTTTTTTCCACTTTTCATCAGAAAAGTGGAAAAAATGATTAAATATTAGGACACAGAATACTAGAATGTCCTAGAATACTAGGACAAAGGGCGGGACAATGGCCCGCCGCGAAAATGTTATATGATTTATCTTTCATTACACATGATATTGTTAATTTATTTTTGCCAATTGTAACTAAATAATGTTGATGAATTTAGCGTACTAACTACAACAAAAACTTTTACAACGAAAACCTTCAAAATTCTGAACATTTTGAGCTGTTTCTTGAGTTGTGATTTTTTTAACACAGCTTTAGCCACAATGTTTTTCTTTTTTATCCCCAACACACAAATATAATTTTCAGATAAATCGTTCGTATCCAGAAGTATAAATCGTTCGAACGAATGAATAATTAGTGCGCTGCGCGCAGCCACCCGGTGTACCATCATTGGTCCGCTCTGCGTCAATAACAGCTAAAATAAAGATATGAGCACAAAAAACAAACAAACAAATCCACGCACCACCCTTTTTTATAGGAAAGAAACACCGTTTTAGTTCTAAAACAATTTGTGGTTTTAATTATTAAATGACCAGTATTTTTGTGATTAATGAAAGTCTAAGTAAACAACATGTTCCTATATTTGGTATCCGACAGGTATATCGCTTATCCGGTAAAGTCGTATCTTCTAATCCTTCATAACTCATTGCCGTTACGTGTTTTTTTTTTATTTTTAATTTTTATCTGTGAAACCTGATTGTTTTCTCAATTAATAATAAGAAAGATCGATTTCATTTCATAAATTATAAAAAGACATCAACAAATTCATGCTTAAAAATTGTTAGAAGGTTACAGCATTAAAAAGTTGTTAAAGGTTAAATTTTAGAATAATAATTATATAAAAAACCTTATACTTTTCAAAATGAAATAAAAAAAAACGACATTGGAAAAAAGAATAATAATAGAAAAAACGAAAATTCTTACGAAATTCAAAAATTTTAACAAATAGAAGTAAAGAATTATTATTAAGTACATTAATAACATCACGGTTGGTTAGAATTCGTCTGTAAGAGGCGACGAAGTCAACGAATTACTTTTACAGTAAGATTAGATTTGTAATAAAGAATACTTTCAAAAAATACCTCGAATTTTGTTATAAAACGTTTTTTCCCCCATTTGATTAACTGCGGGACTCGAATATGCCATTTTATTATTTTTTTTTTAATGTACTTTTACGAATCGCGCCGCTAGATAGTACTAGGTAGCGTACAAAAACTTGATAAATGTACTTGAAATAAATCAACATTTAAAAGAAAATATACTACAGCTTGTTTTAATAGTAAATGCTCTTATGTAAATGAAAATACTGAAGATGAAACAATTTTTTTAATTCGTATTCGAAACCGGTCTACTCATTTACAACGTTTTTTACAAATTCAGCGCCATCTAGTATTTCAATTTCAAATTATACGGCATAACTTAAAGACGTTAATTGTAGAGGAGAATGTCCTCTACATTTTTTGTTTGAAAAACTTTTCTCTAAAATGCATAGATTCAGAAAAAAACGCATTCAAAAACTTTTTAGTTTTTTCAAAAATCTAGGGAGGGGATGTTAAAAATCTTGAGTTAAGCTTCCCTCACCACTCCTAACGCATGGACAAAGGATCAATCGGTAGGTAAGGATTTTCAAATACAGCCTATTTTGATGACAAATTGCCTGTACTAACAATAAACAATGTTTAAGTGTTCCATATAATAAGCAAAAAAATAAAAATTTGTTACAGAATTCTTACCGGCCCGATTTCATTTATATGTAATACATATCACAATTACAGAAATAATACAATTTTTATGATTATTCGTTGTTTAATAAATGAAATCGAGCCGGTAAGAGTTCTGTAACAATTTTCTTTTCTTAATATATGGAACGCTTAAACATTGTTTATTATCTATTACTGTATATCTAATAATGTTTATTACATATATTTTTTTTTAAAGAAAATTCTAAATTAATAACAGATTTTGATGATAGAAATGTAGTGTCTTACCTTTTTTGATATCACTATCGTTTTTTTAAAAACAATTTTATTTATATTACAGAAATTTTTGTTTTTGTTTTTTGAGCGGAAGAAATGATATCTGCGAGACTTTTACTGTACGGTTTACAGTTCCATTGTAATTTTTTATTTATTTATTATTCATTTAATAAATTATTAATTAAAATTTTTAAATTGCGATTTCCGTGGAGGAGTGACAGCGTCTCAGTCTTTTATCCGAAGGTCCTGGGTTCGAATTCCAGTCAGGCACAGCATGTTTTATACGCTACAAAAATCTATTTCTATATTCCCACGTACAAACTTTTGCGTTGAAATAATTAATTCATCAAGGAAAGGGAAGAAAAAACAGAATTAAAAAAAAAGGTTGGGAAAAAATGATAATAGAATATAACTATACCATGAAAATATATAGTACAATAAAACCAATAATATTACACGGATTTTTTTTCATTTTTATTATAATTAATGTATAAAAAATAAACATCATGATTATATATCATGCAACGTTGTAGTAAAAATAAATAGACAGTATCGAATGTTAAATTACCCTTTAGAATATAACATTAAAATACACACACAGGTTACAATCGAACAGGATACAATGTTAACAACATTCAAAGAAAATTGTACTTAAATTTGTATGTATGTACAATATTTATAGGTAATGTAACTTAGATAATATAGAAAATAATAGAGAATCTTCCGTAACATGATGCTTATCATTGGAATAATAAAATCGTGTAACAACTTGATTGAAATATAAATTTAATGTTATATTTACATCAGAATATTAAATTTATAGCATAAAATAATAATGAGCGATATAATTTTAAAAAAATTAATATTATATTATTATAACTTAATATATTATAATAAATAACATATTTTAATTTACCGTCATTTCTTTAGAAATCTATTGTAATTTCTACACAACAGTTTTTATTATTTAACAAATAGAAATATATTTTATAATAAAGGTCGGATCATCATCAAGATTTGTAAATATGAATTCAAATTATTACTTTAATAATAATAATAAAAATAATAATATAATAAATGTACACATGTACCGAATTTTTTTTTTAATTCTCTGTAATAAACTTTCACTTTTAGTAACAAAGAATCAAATTTAAAAACACATATGACGGTTTATTAAAAAATTAACTGACCCCAAAAGAAAAAATAACTGACATTGATATCATTGAACTTTCACAATATTTTAATATAATTTATTTATTTTCATACGTAAAGAAAAAAAAAAGACATATATTCTAAAATAATCTGTTAATAAAGCTGTAGAACGATAACATATATAAATTAAAAAATTTAACCTTACAAAACTACCTTGACCTATATTATATATTACCCGGCCCGTCTAGCTGAACCTAGACCCTCAGGGCCCAAGACAGCCCAGGCGAATCTGGGAGCCAACTACGGGGCTCCTCGGGGCCTCCCGAAGTCAAGGGGCCTACCCCGTTGCCGCAGAACTCGCTTCGATCGCCAATCCCAATTTGCCAGGGGGACCGGCGCCCTGGACAGCACAGACGGGTGCTTGCTTCGCTCGCCATTCCCATCAAACCAGACGGCCCATCCCCTGAACCCCCGCACGCACTTTATGTTATCCTCCTAGTTATGAGAATAATACTGATATATAATAATTATAGTATTCCGGCTTTGTAGAAACCAGAAAAAGAAACTTAATTACATAAGATAAAATAATAATAATTAAGGTAACTAAATTACACACACCGTCGACGAGAAAAAATTCATAACTTATTTCTTTGCCACGGTGGCAGAAATATAATATTGAAATATAAGGATTAATCTATTTTTTCCTTAAAAAATATCTTTAATTCACAACTTCATCCTCCTTGGGAGCCAAGAAATGATGAATATTTTTAATATCTTAACTTAGAAGGGAGCTACGATTTCGGACGATTGCTTAAAACCTTCCCTGGGATAACAAAAATGTATCCCGGAAATTTGAAAGTAATCGGTCGGTTGGTTTTCGCGTGATGCGACAACAAACAGACAAGCTTTATATATATATATATATATATATATATAAATTTCTGAATAACCGTGGTATGTTAGATTGAGGGTGTACCTGATGCATGCAAAAGTTAGCCTTCAACCAACTAACAAATACCCCATTTGAATTTTGAAATTCCGACGTTTGCAGAGATATTATAAGAGCACCGCCTTGCACCTCCTAAAACAGTGCCCCAGGAGCACCCCGTTGGCTGTCAGTTGATGATAAAAATTGATTTAGCCTCCCACGAGATGCTCGTGTACCTCACCACTCTAGCCCCAGATACAGTTCTCACGGGAAGCCCATTATTGATAAATAGAATTTTTTTAATATTATTTTATTTAATTTAAATTTAATACTATTATTTTTGTAACATTATTCATTCTAATTACTCAGTTCATACAGTGATGGAGGTTTACAGTTAATTAAAGTTTGTGCTTCAACCGGCAAATCTTCACTATTACATATATATACATTTTTTCAAGAATTTTCGAGATTAAATTAATCTAAAAACCTCCTCAGTTATTGCAAGAAACATGGGTAAAAATTTGGTTGCGATTGATCGAGTAGTTTTTTGTTTCTTCCGAACAAACAAAAACCCTCTTCCCCTTTATACGAGAGTTATTTTTTTTTCAAGGTCCAATCAGTTGCGAAATAAAAACCCGCGCAAAAATCGGATGAACCTTTGTGCATATGTGTTGCGCAGCGTCTCTAGTTTGGCCTTCAATCACGCCGCGTCACTTCGTTTAGTTGTGAACACGCAGCTATCACGTAAACATGTCTACAACAATAGCATCTCCCGCCAAGTGTGAAGTGCGTGCGGTAATTCGATTTCATCAGGCTGAGGGGTGTAATGCGGCTGAAATTCATCGACGAATAAGTAATGTGTACGGTGAAACTTCAATTAGTGACAGCAAAGTGCGACAATGGTGCAGGAACTTTAAAGCAGGACGTACAGATGTTCATTATGCAGGCGGTCAGGGAAGGAATCAAATGCCAACCGATGATCTCGTTGAGCTAGTGGATGAGGCAATTCGAGAAAATCGTCGGTTCACAATTTCTGTAAATTGTGAATTGCAAATAAATTGTTAGATTCGATTATATATATATATATATATATATATATATATATATAGAATAAATGAACGCAAATGAAAGTTTGATAAAATATTAACAAAATTAACATTACGGAACTTCACAAAATTTAACCTTCCTTTTTCCTCTTTTCTTTTCCTACTTTTCCCTTTTAAAATTTCCATTTGTATCATATTCCCTTTCCCAATTCCCCTTTCTTTCCCCTCTTCTCTTTCCCTTATTTCCCTTTCGCCGTTCCTCTTTATCTTTTTCTCCTTTTCCCTTTACATTTTCTATTTCCCTTTTTCCCCTTTTTTATTTTTTCCATTTTCTGCTTTTTCCCATTTAACTTTTTCGATTTTTCCCCTTTTCCCGCGCGTAAATCGGTCCAGTTTCTTTTTTTATAACGAACACACATATCGGAAACATTGAAATGGATGGTAAAATATTTAGTATAGCGTGTGTTACTTTTATGTTCAACAGATAGCACTGTTTTTAAAAAAACAGCATGTTTTTACCTGTCACAGGTATGACATTTTAGGTATATAAATAGTAGGTATATAAAAACGCGCGTATTCGAATGCAACGTTTTGTCAAAATTTTAAAGCAATCGGTGACAGAACTTTCGGAGATTTAAGATCTTGACCAAACGAACATTCATTTTTATTTATAAGCTAGATTATAATGAAACGCAGTAGCTACAAAGGGCTTAATTTTTCGCAATCTGAAAAAATCCAGCTATACCCTTATCATAATGATAAGAAGGCTATAATTTTTTAAAACAATCCAGAATGGTAAAGGCTAATTTCGTACTAAAAAAACAAAATAAAAAAGTTCCAAAATGATAAGTTGAAACTTACTCCAAATTAATACAAGATATATACAATGTATTGTTTCTCAGCAGGTTAATATGTTATTTTAGCTTTAAAATATGTAAATGACCTGCAACATAAGAGACACAATTCAGAGTTTTTTCTCTAAGAATTAGTGATATTTATTAAAACTATACATCTAATCACTGAACTGGACCGAGTGAATAACACGTACATTTTGATAGACATGATAAGTCACAACGTATTCTATTCAAAAAATATAAATAATGAAAAATTATAGATAATTTTCTTTAAAACGTCTGGCTTGGGATTCCTTAGTAACGTTGTTATTCTTGAAAATGTTGGTTATTCTATTTTGAGATTGTTCTGTTTTGGTTACCATCAAAACAGTTTCACCACTACGGTTATGAACTCAAAAAGTAAAAAAAAAAAAAAAAAATTCAAGTATAAAAAAGTTAAATTATAGACTACAATGATACTTCATATAAGATTCGTTTTAATACGAAACGCAAATATAATACGCAAAAAAGATGTCTGATCAATGTAAAAGAAATCAAGCAATACACAAAATAGTTCACGAAGAATTAACAGAAGATCAGGATGTTCTAATGGTAAAAATAAAGGATAAAGTTCACATAAACATACGTTCGGAAATGCTTTGTTAGCAAGTGTCGACTGGGGAAAGATTTCGCCCTGATTTCTGCGCCTTCGGTAAATTTATACCAAACTGTAATTTTTGGGAGTGAAATTAAGGAGAAAATTTAGTGGTGTTATATGAAATCTGATCTGATATTTATTTTTAAAAAAAAATACTACTATACTCCAGAACTGTATTTTTAGTAGTTTTCGAAAAAATCTGGTATAACTGACAAAAGATTTTGGTCGAAAAACATATTATTTTATCTTTGTTATAAAATAAATTTGTTAAATAAGTAATTAACACATAAAAGTCTTAAAACGAAACTTGTAGAGAATTTGATTTTGAAGAAAATGGTATTAAACTATACAATCATACAAACGTAATAATTTCGAAGTTTATTAAAAACTAAACATATCAAAATGTGGCAGATTTTAACTAAAGTTTTATGAAACAAAATTTTCAATATTACAAAAGAAAACAATTAAATGTTTTAGAAAAATAAGAAATTTAAACATAAAAAACCGACTTATAAACAATTAAATAAACAGCTAAAAATGTCTACCGCCACAATGGATATAGCAATCTGCCCAACGAACAATCTTTTTTTTTTTGGCTTCCGTATTTCAATAAGGTTGTTTTGTATTAGTTGTAGTGAACTGATAATTCTAATAATTTGTACTAGTACGGTACAACTAATACGAAACAACAGTTCTCTTATTTGACGATGTCAGGCGACCTTGAAAGCCAATTAATAAATTCGCCACGTCCAATCAACTTGTTTAAAAAAGTCGCACTTAAGTGTAGTCTAATTGTTACGAGAAAAGTGTGCAGTTGCTTCATCGTGCTGGAAAATCATCTGCCTTCTTGTTATCGAAGTACATCTTCCAATAGATCTGGAAAATTATTTTGCAAAACGTTTAAGTATGAAGGACCGAATTTATTATCATTTAAAATAAAAGGTCCCAACAATTTTTTTTCAGAAACGACTGCAATAATAGCTGGAATAAAAATCAAGGGTTTAAAAGTAATTAAAGAACGATTTTAACCGTTTTGGAAATGGTTAATGAAAATGAAATATTTGAAAAAAAGAGATACGCAAATAAAGCGATCATAAATATTATCCAATTCCCGGATGAAAAACAGGGGGAAAAAATAGTGAAATTGGATATGATGTTTCATTGAACACGGCTCATCCTGATATTAAAAAATGACGTCAAATTGTTGATAAAATAAAACTTCATTTAAGTGATCAATATTTTAGACCAAGTGTTGCTACTGTAATTATGTAGGCGGAAATGTTGCAGTAATATTTTCGTTCGGGCCGGCTGGTAGTTGATTATTACGTGGTCAGAAGATTGCATGTGCCGGTGTGCTGATCACCTACCTCTACAGGACCACATGGAAGCAAATGGTCCGGCCACATCTATTTCTGTCCCTTCCAGAACAAATACCACTCACCCCTGTACTTATCAAAGTCACTCCCTCTGATATCCTTCCAGCAAGCTGCATTAATCAAATAATAAAAATATAATTACACCTCTCTCTACATGTCCTTTGGTTTATTGATTTTTTTTAAATTTTAAGCACATAAATTAATTTGTTTTTTATTTTCACATTATTACTTTAATTTCAATTTTTACGCAAAGAGTAAATGGACATATTTATGAGAAGATATTTAATTTCATAACTGTAATTCAATTACACTCACAATTATCAGATATGGATGTACAAAATTACAAAGATCGAATACCAAGAAAAAAGATCATATGTGAACACCACATGAATTCCTTGTACGCCTATTAAATTACATATACATATTATTAAAAATTAATTATTTATTATTAATTATTAAAAATTTTATTTCATTAATAACTTCTGATTTTTTCATATTTTTTTTATTGGTATTATTGAATTATTATTTATCGTAATTTTTTTACATTCAGAGGTTAATAATTATTAATAAATCAATATATTTAAATGAAAAAAAAAAAGGGAGATGAGTCGGCTTCGAACCGATGTGCCTTCCCCTTGTAAGATCCAAACATTTTATTAATTAAAATTTTATTTGGCTACAACTCTGGAACCAATGAAAATAAGTACCACTTATTTTATATACCATTGAAAAGCTCTCGATGAGAGCTTATTTTGGTCTTTTTTTTAACTTTTGTTCCAGTCGATTGCGATCAAAAAGGGAGGTGCACAACTAGAGATATTACCACAGTCCTAAATCCAAAATTTCAACATCCTACGGCTAATCGTTTTTGAGTTATACAGGATACGTACGTGCGTACAGATGTCACGCCGAAACTAGTCAAAATGGATATTTCCGTTCAAATCTGAAAACCGAAATTTTTGCGATCACAATACCAAAATAAAATATATCACAATAAAAAAGAGCCGGTTTACTATGCTAGTGAGTTTAAGGATTAATGAAGAAGCATAAAACAAATAAAAACGCCTCAGGTCCTATGCCAAGATAAACAAAAAAAACACCATCGAAATTAAATATGGAAATGTGGGTGTGTCAAAAACAAATGATATGGTTTACATAATACGCGATGGAATTCATACTGTCACGGGGTAATCCAGATTGGGGTGTGGATACCAAAAACATAACAGGTATATTTAATGTTCGGAAGAATCTCTAATTGCCATCAAAAGAAAGATGCATCTTGTAGTAATTGGTAAGCTTTTACTATATCCGCACGGATCAATTATTAATTACGAGTATAATTAAAGTCGCTATTAAATATCCGAGTAAACTGTAAATTTTACACTGATTAGTTTAAATTTTTATATTTTTTTCTATAAGGTTATTTAAAGCTACATAAATCTATTACTTATTGCTGTATTAATGATTTAGATCTTTATAGACCGTATTATGAAAACTAATGTATTATAATGGACGTACATTAAACAATATATATTGTCACTGTGACAATAAAATATTATTAGTATTATTATTAGTGTTATTAGTTTTTTTCTTATTGTTTAGAAAATATCTGTTTTTAATGATGCAATAAAATCATTAAAAATTATATAACATTATCTTCATCATAAACATTACAAAAAAGATAAAACAACATATCTCATAATTAAATTCTATTATTACATTGCGGGATACTGAACGCCATGTCCCCAAGTAATTGTAACTGTCTCGTCTTTATGGTAAATCCACAGTTATTTCTTTATCTGAACTTCCTGTTACGATCGATAATACAAGTACAACGATACTGCCTGCATTAATACGGTTAAATAATCAGTGTGATACAGGGTATCAGGGTGATACGGTCCATATCTTTAAGACGTATCTTGAAGTATAGATACGCAATACGAGTACAAGTGATGATATTACTTTAAAGCTACGATATGCATCCGCATCATTTATGATTATAACCTTTATCAAAACACATATTAACGATTTATTTAACCGTAATCATAAAAATGGATGATATTGTATCATTGTTTGCAATAGGAAGATGATACAAATGCACTATATAGTTTAAATATGGATACCCACCGGGTTGGTCTAGTGGTGAATGCGTCTTCCCAAATCAGCTGATTTGGAAGTCCAAGTCCTAGTAAAGACAGTTACTTGTATACGGATTTGAATACTAGATCGTGGATACCGGTGTTCTTTGGTGGCTGGATTTCAATTAACCACACATCTCAGAAACGGTCGACCTGAGAATGTACAAGACTACACTTCATTTATACTCATGCATATCATCCTCATTCATCCTCTGAAATAATACCTGAACGGTAATTCCCGGAGGCTAAACAGGAAAAAGAAAAGAAGAAAACTTTAAATCTGGATGCACCTTGTGATACGAGTGAATTATACTGGTCGTATAATATCACTTATTTTGGTTTTCAACAGTCTATGTTGACATATATAACACTATTATATGAACGAATGGGTTGAAGTGTTTATTTATCAATTCATTTAAATTCTCTAGAGCTTAAGTGTTACTTCAGTTCTCTCTTTTATTATTAATCTTTTCTTTTTTTTTTTAAATAAGTTATTTTTCTTTTTCAGTAGGTGAAGTAGATTACACAAATGATAACCTTAGTAGTAATAGTAGTAAGATATTTTTATGACAAGTAACAGCTGCTATCGTTCGCGGAAAATGCACAGTTGTATATGTTAAATGGACAGCAGGGGATTTACGGTGATTATATTAGAAAATTTATCGGAAAAAATAAGTAATAATATTTAATTAAGTTTAAAAGAAAATCCTTAAATTATTACCCATCAATATGATAATTAATATTTATTTTTTTATCGCCTTTTCTATTATCACTCTATTACCATAGTGATTCTCACAAGCTCAGATGACAGATTTAAACAAGTAACAGTGAAGAAAGCTAGGGATAAACTACAGAAAAGCAGCTAAAAAGCCAACTGAAAAAATCGGAAAATATAATATATATATATATATATATATATATATATATATACAAAGAAGAATGTGGGACCCATTTGTCTTTGATACAGATCTAGTTTTATTCGGATAAAATTTTGCACACTAATAGTTCCAAACAATAGGAAAATTATTATCTACATTTCATTTTGAAAAAACTACCCCCACCCAATTTTTCGCTCGGTCAGCGTACCTAGCCTAATCTAAATCTCAAATTTTGTGATAAAGTTTACAAAAATATAGTATGAACATAAAATCGTTACTATGGAAATCAATGATTGTTAAAAACAAAAATTATTTTCGAATGGTAGGGCAATTAGAAGTTGAAAAATAATAATACTGGGAAAATAATTTGGAGTTGGAAAAAAGCGTTGAAAAATTAATGATTTTGGAAGTTTTGACTCCGTATCCTTCAAAACTATCGAAATGCTACCGAAGAAAAAAGTATTGGTCAGATAATTCATGCAGCTAAAGAAAAAAACCATCCGTGAGAAGAAATACCTAACAATGAAAGCTTCGTTTACAGCAGGAACTTGTAAAATCCATATTTTTTCGCTTGGCCAATTATATCTAGCTGGCTTAAGAGTTAGTACGACAAATAATTTATTTGTCTGTATTCCGGACGGACAAACAAAAAACGTAATGTACCGTCAGGACTTACAGTAAAAACTTTGAGATAAATATAACTGTGGTCGGTATACCATCTACTAACTCCTCCTTCGCCACTTACACGCGCGCGCGAAATAAAAATATTTAAATGAAGTCTCCATACTGTAATCTGCGCAAAGCCCGGGCAATGCCGAGTAAAAGAGTTTGTTGAATATAAAAATGTATTTACTAACAACAGTCTGACACCAATTATAGTTTATTGAAGTTAAATTAATTTTGTAGCTATAAAAAATATCAAGCTTGACCAGGGTCTGTAACCCCAGCGATGCTAAAAAAAAAATATTCCATTTGGACATTATTTTTATCTTAACCTAAAAATCAATATTTAATAATAATAATAACAATCATACACATATAAATACGAGTGAAAATGTTTAACGAATTACAAAGTAGAAAACGTCGATTAAAAAAGTAATTTTTATATTTGAGGAACATTTTAAAAGATAAGCATCTGAATCTTTTCGAAAAGTTTAAAACTTATAAGAGTAAAATTTTCATTAAGTAAAAACCGATCAGAGAGATGATCCCGGACGTGTTCTATATTTAATCACTTATTTAGTGTCCTTAACTCAAAACTTTAATACCACCAATGCCCTGTATATAGAAATCACAAGGTTCTTTGAAAATCTATGGTCATCTCAATCCCGGCAACCTGAACAGACGCCAACATATATCCATAGACGATCTGAATTTGCTCCCTTCCAATTCTTTTATTGTTGCATTTTTCGACATTTCACAACTCCCTCCAGCCTAAAATTAAAAAAAAGGGAAAAGAGGTTTTTGCTATGATTATTATACTTTCCTGTTGTTTATAGTTTTCTTTATACGTAAATGACGGAAAATAAATGTACACATACAAATACCAACATATACAGAGGCATACACGCATATGTATCCACAGAAGCCGTCTCTCGTATCATTGACGAATTTGGAAACTATTTACTTTGACCGAAACTTCTAAAACTTAAAACAATCAGTAGTTTCCTATTAATGCTAATTCTAATTTTGGTTTATGATAAGAAAAAAACATGTGTGACTGAATTACTAAATTTACATCTTGCTATATAACTTATTAAAATAAAACAATTAAACAAATTTTTGACAATAAAAATCTTAATCTATATAAATAAAAATGTAAATCTCCGAAAGTTCTTCACCGACTGCTTTGAAATTTTGACAAAACGTTGCATTCGAATACGCGCGTGTTTTTATATACCTAAGATGTCACACCTGTGACAGGTAAAAACATGCTTATTTTGAAAAACAGCGCTATCTGTTGGATGTAAAAGCAACATACGATATACAAAATATTTTACGATTCCATTTCAATGTTTCCGATATGTGTGTTCGTTGTAAAAAAAAGAAACTGGACCGATTTACGCGCGGGGAAAAACGGAAAAATGAAAAAAGGTAAGAACAGGAAAATGGGAAAGAAAAAAAGGGGGAACGGGGAAAAGGAAATGGGAAGAGGAAAGGAGAGAAAAGAAAAAAGAAAAGGAGGAAGGGGAAATCGGAGGAGAAGAGGGAAATAAGGGAAAGACAAACTAGGAAGGAAAGGGGAAATGAAATGTGGAAAGGGTAAAAGGGAAAGGTTAAATTTTGTGAAGTTCCGTAATGTTCATTTTGTTAATGTTTTATCAAACTTTCAATTGCGTACGTTTAATCCATACATATACTCAAATCTAGCAATAGCGAAGCATTGCCGGGTCTGCTAGTAATACATAAAAATAAAATTTGTTGCTACAGAAACTTTATTAATAAATTCTTATGAGTTTACAGATTTCACATATATAATTAACTATTCTTGTGTTTGGAATGAATTTTAAGTTGATTTTACAAAAGTTACCTCCTGTCCAATCGTATTATTACACCAGAAATTTAACACAAACGAGTTACGTTCATTTTTACGGGATGCACATATAAGTACACCTAGAACAGATATAAAAACTATTTCTTGTACGTAGATTGACTCTTTTGCAAGT
The DNA here is from genome assembly GCF_047948215.1 of Lycorma delicatula. Taxonomy (NCBI): domain Eukaryota; kingdom Metazoa; phylum Arthropoda; class Insecta; order Hemiptera; family Fulgoridae; genus Lycorma; species Lycorma delicatula. The sequence goes on from NC_134462.1 coordinate 94,106,171, forward strand.
GAAATTTTAATAGCAAACGTTTTCATAAATCACCTATAGAATCACGCGTAGTTGCGTTAATTTTGAACTGCAGTTTCTACGTAGATCGTTTTAAATGCGCACTTCGATAGGAAAGGGAAGGGAAAAATAAGGTACAGAGACATTTCACATCGTAAAGATATGCAGCGTTAAAAATACTCTAAAGTACCATACGCTGGCATAGATGGGGGAGCATCATCACACACAGTTTACACTTAAATGAGGGAGGGAAGATATATAACATAAGTAGGAACTCACCGATAGGCATTCAACTGTCAATTGAATATAGATAAGTGTGTTTTAGCAAAGTAGTGAATACATCCCTCGCACAATTATATTTTCGTAAAAAAAAAAACAACAAGAAAATCCAGTAAGCACAAAAATATTTAGAGTAATTGAATAAAACACTAATTATTTTTATTACATTAAGTTTTAAATAAAATGCTTCTGATTAAGAAATGTTCAATATATATATATATATAAAGTCAATGTGTAATAAAAGTGACACTCGCGAATGTAATAACAAACTGAAAAAAATTAATAATTGCATCTGCCTCTTAAATCTATTAATTTATCTTCTACTGGTAAAAAATATCAAGAGTTCTAAGGTTCAAGTCCTTGTAAAAGACAGTTGCTTTTATATATGGATTTGAATGCTAGAATGTGGATACAGGTGTTCTCTTGGTGGTTGGTTTTCAATTAACCATACGTGTCAGGAGTGGTCGACCTGAGTCAGTTTATGACTACATGTTTACCAGTACATTTACACTTATATCCACTTCTTTCTTTTTTCTTGTTTAGCCCCCCGTAACTACCGTTTTAGATAATTCTTCGGAGGATGAATGAGGATGATATGTATGAGTGTAAATGAAGTGTAGTCTTGTACATTCTTAGTTCGACCATTCCTGAGATCTGTGGTTAATTGAAACCCAACCACCAAAGAAAACCGGTATCCACGATCTAGTATTCAAATCCGTGTAAAGATAACTGGCTTTACTAAGACTTGAACGCTGTAACTCTCGACTTCCAAATCAGCTGATTTGGAAAGACGCGTTAACCACTAGACCAACCAGGTGGGATACACTCATATGCACTACATCGGCAACTACGTCACGCCTGCCAAGCCGGTAACGGTGACTGCAGTTGCTATTTCATACACACACTCACCCAAACCCGGCAGTAGCTGGAAAACTTGTTTGAGAAAACAAACTAAAGATAACTCAATACATGGTTGATCGAGTACAATATTATTGAAAATTGTAGTATAATGTACATATACCACAACTTCGTAAAGCTAAGCGTTTATATTCCTCCAGCGCATTATTCTACGAACTGCCAAATCAAAATTTTATATTTTATACCGTATTACATGTATTCGATGATGAGAAAAAACATTTCCAGTGGATGTTACTGACATTGAAATAGCTTTTTTAAGATAAAAAAAATTTTTTTTTTAAATACAGGCAGGTGATTGTTTTCACTTTCTCAAGTCATATAGATAATAATAGTATTAATAGATTATAAAAAAGTCTACCTAATCTAATGATTGACCTTATACACCTGCGCACGCGCATGAAACAACATTAAAAAAAATTTAAAAAGCTATAAAACCTACCAATATAATTATTTATCTTTTACAACAATCATTCGTTTCAATGATGAACTTTTCAACCGGAAACAATTATATTAATGATAATAATGCATTGTACTTAAAAACAAAAAAAAACACATAGAGGTATCATCATCTAAAAAAATCGATATTAGACATAAAATATTTTAAACTCTGTTTTTCATTTTTTTCACTACAATTAAACCTATAAATCGTTATAAAAGAAAATAATTCAAAATTGAATATTCTTGTACTTGTTTCTACTATTTTTTTTTAAATTCTATTTTATTTATTAATTTTTTATTTCTACACAAACAATGGGATTTATTTATTTTAGAAAAAGAAACACTATTTACTTTCACTTTAAACATACCTTAACAGCATACTGAAGATTAAATTCAGAAATAATTACTTTCTAACAATAACAGCAGATTGTTTACTTAAAATAAAAACCATTTTTGATTTACAAATACCAAAATACAGCCTAGTATTAACCGCAGAAAATAAACATATTGAGGTTAGACAAGTCATGCACGGGTACCGCCAAAGATTAGTTATTAAAAAAAAAAAAAAAACTAAAACTGATATAACACAAATTTATACTATATAATTATCATAAATGTCGAAATCCACATCTTGCATTACACAACGTAAAAATAGGTTTAATATTTTAAAATCTAGCATGAATACAGTTTCCACACTGAATTGTCAGATCAGAATTTTATTTATTTATTTATCTATTCCTAATGAGGTATGCTTCAATCTGTTCAACTAGAGAACAATAACCAATAATCCCCTTATGGCATAATGAGATCAGGATGATATGATATATATATATATATAAAGTGTAAAAGAGCTGAACTCTTCCACAGATTCAGACCGACCATTCCTGAGATATGAAGTAACTGATCCACAACCAAATAATACTGGCATCCACTGATTAGTACTCGAATCCACATAAAAGTAAATTATCTTTATTAGGGCTAGAACCTCAAAACTTTCCACTTAAAATATGTACCTTTATTTAAAAAAAATATATATATATATATTCTTAAGGGGCGGCAATTTGTATTTTTGTCCGGCGCGACGTAACCGTTAGAGCGGGCGCTGACACTAAGTGAGCTGAAGGTTTCGTTGTACTACCTAACTAGATGACATCACTCTATTATTAATAACATGACGGGTTGGCATACAAAATGCTAACACAACAGACTAGTACAACGCAGTGACTAGTACACTAGGCACACCACTAAATCAATTTATTTTTACCACTAAATCAATCCGGTGGTATATTAAAATTAGCTTTATTTGGGAGGCTTCCGGGACCACCGTTAGGTGTTGCTTCAAAGGATGATATGAAATAGGAATTTTGTAGCATGTGAAAATGCCAAGCCTTACCGGGATTCGAACCCGGAACCTTTAGATGAAAGGCCGATACGCTACCACTCGCGCCACGGAGGCCGAGTGACGCGAATTTTCACGTTTTAAAAATCAAATAAATAAATATCTCACTGCCCAAAATTCGTAATCGGCGGCAACATCGATTGTCTTATTTATTATAAAACTTAATAATTCCAGTGTGAAATACCACTGAAATTAGTGGAAAGTGGTAGACTATAGCAAATACTAGTAAAGTCAGTTATTTTTACACGGATTTGAATACTAGATCGTGGATAACGGTGTTCTTTGGTGGTTGGGTTTCAATTAACCACATATCTCAGGAATGGTCGAACTGAGACTGTACAAGATTACACTTCATTTACATTCATACATATCATCCTCTGAAGTATTATCTGAACGGTAATTACCTGAGGCTAAACAGGAAAAAAAAGACTAGCAAACAATGTTGCAAAACCGACTAGTCTTGAATCATGTACTATGCCAAAAACTACACAAGTAAAATTGTTGAATGGTAATTATGTTCTAGTTTTTTTTTCTGTAGTGTACTTTTTTATATGTATAATATATACATAAAATGAATAAGGTAGAAAAACTAAAAAAATTATTTCCACGTGAGAATCTTATCAATTATTTTGGCTTATAAAACAGACATTATACACCGGACGGTACAAAAATGCTCCCGGAAATTTCTGTACCAATTGAAATACCTACATTCATAAAAGCTGTTAAGTTTTAAAGATACAGTGCTGAAAAAAATCATTAACTCTATGAAGCGTTTGTTATTTTTTGATGTATCATTCTAACCTCTACAAGCTTTAATACAAGAAAACATCGTGCAACAGAAAGATTACTATTTTACTGTAGGAATAAGACATAAGTAAAATACGTGAGCTAAAAGTTTGTTCCTCGCCAACAGGTGTGTCTAGTGTACTAGTCACTGCATTGTACTAGTCTGTTGTGTTAGCATTTTATATACCAACCTGTCAAGTTATTAATAATTGGATGATGTCATCTGGTTAGATAGTACAACAAACCCCTCTCGCCCGTCCTGCCCAAACCAGCCGACAGTTCGGTTGACAAAGACGGACAAACCTTCAGCTCACTTAGTGTCAGCGCCCGCTCTAACGGTTACTCGCGCCGGACAAAAAGGCAAATTGCCGCCCCTTAAGAATATATATATATTTTTTTTTCAAATAAAGGTACATATTTTTCAATAAAACTCAAATCATTTTATTTAAATTTTAATTAGAGCATATATTTAGAAACATAAATATAACATAACATAATATTGATAATCAAGCCGTATAAAACAGTAGAAATTAATTAGGAAATATCTGTTCCTAACATATAATATGTTAAATTTTTAAATACTGTTAAAAATGCGTATTATTGCACAAACAAAAAATTATTGCTAAAATCACAAAAAAACTTTTTTTTTTCTCGCTTTCAGTTTTGAAAACTTTTTTATTACATCTTTTAAATTTACTTGATCAGCAATTTCACGCTCAATTGCCAAAATGATCAAACCTTTAAGACGATTTTGTGTAGTAGTTAAACGTAAAAAGTTCTTAATTAATTTTAACTCCTTTTGCCACTTGCTACAGTTCTTCGTTAGCAATATTCTTAAACCTTCAATAAGGTTTGGGGAAAACTTTAACTTCGCGAACGAAAAAATCGAATGTGAAATTTTCTATTAATTGGATATTTAACACATCAATATTTTTCTCACACTTATAGCCAAAATACTGTCTCCAAATTTTGACGCCCCGGACAAATGTCCGGGTTACCCGCCTTTAGAGCGGGCGCTGTTAGTGTAAAATGAAAAACTACCTAATACCACGTTTCCAGTACAATTACAGTTCAAACAGTTGGTCTAATCAAATCTGAGATAATGTCGTTAGTTCAATTCGCTACGTCAAACTACACTGTAGTAATATAGGTTAACGGATCTAATTTTATTGGTTAAGAACCAGTATCTTGCAGTGTCACACGACTGTTAATGCAGCCCAAGTAAGCAATTAATAATACCGATCAACGACTATGCTAAGTACTTCCCTACCGGCTACTATAATTTTTTTATTGATATGATTCCAAGAATTTTATTAAGGAAACTTAACTCCTTTTACTGTGACTTTATAATTTCTTTTTTAATAAATAGGCCTTTCACGGTTCAATGCATACGGCTACAAATATTACATTTTCCTATTGTAATAGAAATATTCTCGAACTTCTTAGTTTCTTCACGGTTGAAATAATATTGTACTATATATTCAATTAGCTGAGACTGCAGTAGTAAATAGATTCATTCGGTTTTTACGTTATACTATTCTTGTATTTAAACTAATGTATATTTCTACATTAAAAAAAAAATATATATATATATATATATCAAAAGTAAGGAAAAAAGTATTTTTATATAATTTTTTTTTTTGTGGAAATATAAACTTTAAAAATACAGAGTGATTCAGGAGGATATGCCCTATCCTCCTGTAAAGTATTGCCCATACTTTGACAACTCATTCTAGAGGCTAAAACTAAGAAAAAAGTTCATATAAACATATGTCCGAAAACGCTTCGTTAGCGAGTTATACAGGATGAAAGATTTCGCCGGAGTTTCAGTTCCTCCGGGTAAATTAAGGCTTTCTAAAATTCTGAGAAAGTCAATTAAGGAGCAAATTCAATTGTTTCTTATGGTTTTTGAGCTGGGAAATCGAAAAAAAAGCTGCCAGAACTGTATATCTCTTAGTTTCTTAGATATCCCGTGTAAAACGCCAAAAATAGGGTCAAAAAACACATTTTTTTTTACGTTTGACATACAATAACGTTATTAAATCGGTAATAAATCATACATTTTTTAAACATAAATTGTAGAGAATTTAATTATAAGAAGATTGATGTAAATAATGTCAACAGAAAACAAATAAAATTTTAAACATGTCGATTTTTATTAACAACAAAACCGACGAAAACTTAGAAGAAAATGTTACAAAAAAAGAAAACACATGTGTCTAGAAGGTACAATAGTTTTAGACCTACGGAAAACAAGTCGGCAACACCGATTTTTTTTTCATCACAATTTGTTTAAATACTACTCATTGTTGTCAGTTAATTGTGGTAATGTGTTAAATAACCTTTCGCTTATCAATCGTGTTTGCAGTATTACGTCGAATTCTTATCGTAAAAATTTCAGAAAACTGTTAAGAAGTGTAATTTTGTATTAATTTTAAGGCGCTTAAAAATCAAGTCTATTAAAAAAAGTGAAATTCTGTTTGGTTTTGTTTTGAAAAATGCCGCGTATCTTCACTAATGGCGAATATGCCGACATGATTTTCATCTATGGATTTTGCAATGGAAGTGCTGCAGCAGCGGTTACGGAATATCGACATAGGTATGTTGATCGAGTTGTACCAAATCGTAAAGTATTTATTAGAATTTTTAATAATCTTCGTGAGAACGGTACACTTCCCGGCGCTCATATTTCATCTGAACGACAAGCAAATCATGCTGATGAAGGTGAAAACATTCTGCAGATTGTTTCAACGTAGTCCGCCAACAAGCACACGATTAATTGCAACACTAATCAATATTTCACAAAGTAGAGTATGGAGGTCATTAAATAATAATGGATAGTATCCTTTTCCCATATTCAGAAAGTGCAACATCTCCAGCCTGATGACTACGCCAGCCGGCTGCAGTTTTGTCAACGGGTTAATAGGAATCGACATTTAATTCCATTTTCACTATTTTCGGATGAAGCTACATTTACTCGTAACGGAATAAACAACACACGGAATGCGCATCGGTGGTCTGAAGAAAATCCACATGCTACAGTGGAAAAAAATTTCCAGCAACGATTTTCAGTGAATGTTTGGTGCGGTATCATAGATGACCAATTATGATCCTTTGGTCCTTTCATACTACAACATCGTGTCACAGGGAGAAATTATCTGGAATTTTTACGTAATCAATTTATTATATTGCTGGAAAATATCACCTTAGAAAAACGAATTGTAATGTATTACAACTTGATGGAGCTCCTACACATTTCACATTTCTTTTTTTGTAACATTTTTTTTCTAAGTTTTCGTCGGTTATGTTGTTAATGAAAGTCGACATGTTTAACATTTTATTTTTTTTTGACATTATTTACATCAATCTTCTTATAATTAAATTCTCTACAATTTATGTTTAAAAAATGTATGATTTATTGCCGATTTAATAACGTTATTGTACGTTAAACGTAAAAAAAATGTGTTTTTTGACCCTATTTTTGGCGTTTTACACGGGTTATCTTAGAAACTGAGAGAGATACAGTTCTGGAACCTATTTTTTCGATTTCTTAGCTCAAAAACCACGAGAAACAATTGAATTTGCTCCTTAATTGACCTTCTCAGAATTTTAGAAAGCCTTAATTTACCCGGAAGAACTGAAACTCGGGCGAAATCTTTCACTCTGTATAACTCGCTAACGATGCGTTTTCGGACTTATGTTTATATGAACCTTTTTCTTATTTTTAGCCTCTAACAGAGTTGTTAAAGTATTGCCCTATCCTCCCGAATCACTCTGTATATCTACAATAAACAAAAAACGGATTGAAATAAAAATTATAAATTTCACGTACTTTTTTATTAAAGTTATTTTTATATAATTTAAAATAGGATTTCGATTAAAGTCACCTTTATTTTAATTCATCCTGTGCAGTTTTTTGTTGTTTGAAATATACATATATCAGACGTTATAATAAATATTTCACGACGTTTGAATTCTTAAAATAAAAATTAATAACAGAATTTTAAAAATAGATTTAAATTCACGTAGCTTTTAATGTAATACTCAAAGAAATAAAATGGAGATCGGATCGGTGTTGGAGAATAATCTCTATTGCGTTGTATCAGTTTCAAATATGGTTTCTACTCATAATATTGTGTATGACCCTTCTCAAAATGTTTTATACCTTCTATGAAAATCTTCCCGATTTCTTTAACATTTGATAATAACAAATGATGACAATATTTTAGTTTTTTATCACGATTTTCATTTTTTTTCATCATGCAATAGTACAATTACAAACAGTCATTTTTAATACGATCGGCTATACTTAACAGTGTAAGTGAGAGTGTTCAGTATGCTACAGTATCTTGTTTTATACAGAATAAAACGTAAGAGAAATGTATTGTAATTCATCAAACCAGAACTGGAAAAGAAGTACTGCTAGGTAAACTGTTTCATGCTTATTACTTGAACAATTTAAGTTTTCTATTTCATGACAATGAACAATCATGATACTCTTAAGAAAAAAAAACATAAATATTTTTTAATGGAAAATATTTTCAATTGAAAACTTTCGATGTAAGATTGAAATATTTAAGAATCATCTTAGTTATGAATATATGTTGTTTTGTAGATATATTTATAGTTTTATCGATGTTTTTATAAATAAGAAAAAGCAAATGGTAATTTTATTTCCTTTTATCAATTTTTTTACGGAAAATAAATTTTGAAATAGAAGAAAAATCAACAGAATTAATTAAAAAGAAAACGAAAATCAAACAATATAAATTACTTAATAAAATAAACTTCATAAAACTGCCAAAAAAAGAAGAAATTAAAACAAAATAATTACTCACATTATCAGATGTCGTAGAGGTAGTTAAAAAGGAACGAATTGAATGATGTAAACGATAAACTGGTGATAAAGAGAAAAAAGAAACAATATAAGTACGAAAACTAACTGCTAAATTAAAAATTAATGTTAGTAAAGAACGCTTCATTAATAACAAACAATAAACATATTTGCACAGACTATTAAAAAATAAAAATTAAAAAAAATATATATGTATATATAACTACAAAAGAAACGGGTACTAAAGTAATGTTTTAAACGCCGAATACTGAACTGAAATTAAATTATAGAAATAAAATACGTTGTCAAGTTCAATAAAAAAATATACATATGGCAGCCTACACTTGTTATAATAAATAACACCTGTAAATGTGAAGTATATGTATAATAATTATGCTAACATTATAAGTATATGTAGCCACATACAAAATACAACGTCATTAGTTATGAATCATCAAGTTCAAGTTCTTTTAGCCAACGTAAAAAATTAAAATTTCTCTTTTATAAATTTCGATTTCTTTTTAAAGTTATTATAGTAAAAACCGTGATATTTTTTTCAATTTCAAATCTCATAGTGAAAATTTTATAAATTACTATTAAAAATCTCATAATATTTAAGAAATATTTAGGTACAAATTTTGATAAAATACTAATAAACTTTGATAAAACAGTGATCGTGTGGATTTATTAAGTGAGAACTACAATTCTAAATTTATAACGGAGCTAAAAAAAAAAATGTTTTATTTTTATATATAGGAGGTGTATTCGTAAAGTGAACGTCAAGTTTAATTCGAAAAATTGTCAAAAAGTTAATATAAATTTAAAAACAAATATTTTAAAATTTTGGAGAATAAAATTCCACGAAAAGTTTTGTTTTGTAATTGACAAACTGGGCAGTGGAAGAACCGCTCAATTTTAAGCTGTATAGATTAATTCCAGTCGGGATAAAGTAAGAATGATTAAAGTCGTACATAGATTGCACTGAGCGGTACACGTCGTGCGAAGGGGGAACGAAAGAGTAACTGCTACGATTTTAAATGGGAGACCATTGGAAGAGATCTTTGGGTAACCAGTTGGGAAACCCATCTGGTTAGTCTAGTGGTGAACGCGTCTTCGCAAATCAGCTTTGATTTCGAAATCGAGAGTTCTGAGGTTCAAATCCTAGTAAAGGAAATTACTTTTTTGTGGATTTGAATACTAGCTCGTGGATATCGGTGTTCTTTGGTGGTTGGGTTTCAATTAACCACAGATCTCAGGAATGGTCGAAATCAAGACTGTACAACATTACACTTCATTTACGCTCATACATATTATCCTCTGAAGTAATACCTGAACGGTAATTCCCAGAGGCTTAACAGGAAAAAGAAAGAGGACCACGTCGGGAAGATAATATTAGGTTTAATCTACGGAAAGTCAGGTGAAGAGACTGCGATTGTGACCCGAGTAGCTCATCTTAGGAGAACGTTTTGGATTTTTATTAAATCGATGAATTTTCGTGTTCCTGAGGCCATGGAGTAATAAATAAATATATTACAATTAAAAAGTTAAAAATAAAAATAATAAGAGAAATTACCAACTGGTTTTCCTCTCAATAAGATTGCACTGAGGATATAACTGCTTTTTTAAATTAATGAATAGACATCTCTTTAAAATAAACACAACTGTAAAATAAATAGTGCAAGAGTGATGCCTCCTAATAACCATGTAATACGAAGAATATATTTTTATTTTCCGGAACTTTTTAAATCATAAAAAAAGAGGATCGATAAAAAACAGCTTTCAAAATAACCTAATCTTCGTTTTCTATTTCAAAATTCGCACTTATTCCTAATTTTCCGAGCAAAAAAAAAAAATCATCGACAACCATAAGTAACTTTTACCTATCTAATACTTTATAGCCATTTACAATATCATTTAACAAATCAACAATTATTACAGCGCGCACACACAAAACAGACTGAGATGAACTATACGAACAATAAGACAATTTCTAAAATGAAAATGAAATATAGGAGTATTAAGTTTTCATTCTGTACGGGAACCCTTAAATAACCTTACAACCGTTAAACAGAAAAATTAAATTTACCAAATGCATCTACCTCAAAACGATATATTTTTGGTATGGAGAACACACAAGCCTAAAAACCTCAGGATATAGAAATTTTTTTTTTCTAAAAAAATTTTAATGAAAAGAAACAAATCCCTTTTAAATGATGACTAAAATAAAAAATTTCCAAGTTTAAAAAACATCAGGCTAATATAAACCGAACCAAAGTGACGACCTGTAATATTTTAAACAGCTAGTTTCAAAAGTGACTTACAGATACTCCATGTAGTGGCTTCTCACCGAAAAATATAGAGTTTTTAAGGACGTTTGGTAAATTTTATTTACTTATGGTTGAAATCTTATTCTAAGGGTTACCATACGTTACGAACATTCTGTATAATTTAATAAATATTACTTAAAAAGGAAAAGTATACGTTAATATAATTAATAAACACTATTTTTTTATTATGTGTAATTTAGTATAGTTTAATAATAGAAAATAAAATATGCGTCATAAAATAAAAATATTCTATACATAAAATAAAATGATAATTAGGGTCGTCCCTATGCGTGCAACATGCAATTACTACAGGACAGATTTTAAAAAAAGTTTGCAACTTTATACTTTAGAGGCTTGCTCTTTAGAATTATTCCCGTTAGAGTTATGTCGATATTCTTAATGGGGGTTAAGATATTAAAAATATCAATTAAAGAAAGAAATTAATTCTTTTACTTCGTAATATTTCTGTTACAATGGTAACAATAAAAGATCTCTTAATTCAGATGTATATACAAATCATTCGAAATCTGTAAAATATTTAATATTTTTGTAATTTGCTGAAGTTTTGCGAGGTTAGCCAGTTTTTACGGGTTTTGATTGTTTAGTTTGGCGGTCGATATTGGATTATCAAAAGTTAAAAAAGTTTTCAAGAAAGAGAAGTAACCTTTCTTACTATTCAAAGTATTCTTAAAGAATGAAAGTATCCCGGTTCTCAAAAAACAGCTGAAGTGGCGTGGTTATCGGTTAGCTATCTCTCTTTTTCTGTTTGTTTCTGCAACCACAGTAAGGTATTAGAGGATGAATCAGAATCTTGTACAGTATCAGGTTGACCACTCCTGAGAAGTGTGGTTAATTGAAACCCAACCACCAAAGAACAACGGTATCCACGATCTAGTATTCAAATCCGTATAAAAGTAAGTACCTTTACTAGGATTTGAACCTTAGAACTCTCGAATTCGAAATCAGCTGAGGCAATTTGCAACTCGTCATTTGCGATGACGAGTTAATCACTAGACCAGCCGGTATTTGGTTCTCGGATAGCTGCTGACCGATATCGCTACACCCAGACTCGAGTTGTACCTTCGACAACTGCAGGAACTCTACTTGATGTAGAGTTGCTTCTACATCAAGAACGAGAGAAACGTTGGAAGGAAAGAGAGCTTTTCAGGCTTCCAATTGTTATTTATCAGTATTATTCTCACAACTATGAGGATAATGAACGTAGCGGGGATTCAGGGGGCGGAGTCCCCTGGCTAGACGGGAAGAGCAAGTGAACTGAACCTTGACCGGCAAGTTATAAACATATATCAATCGGTACATATAATAGACGTCATTAATTTCACCACTGCCGTGATGTAAAACTTAAAATAAACCATTTTTTGATGATTCTTTTTATTTATAGGTGAATAACAAATCCCCTCCCTCTGAAATTCCACCTGAACGTTAGATGAGCCACTGATTATTCAAAGAAAATAATAAAAACTTCTTAAGATTTTTGGTTATTTAAAAAGACAATAAAAATAACGAGGATTATATATTTTCTATGAAAGAAATGTTTGTAACATTCCCAGCAGTGCCCGAGTTCCTTTCTACAGCATCATCTCATACTTACACAATAAATAGTTTTCCTCATACTTGCAGTATCGAAAAATAATACTACAATCTCATAAATATATTACTGCATATAATATACAAATTACTTAAAAAATGGTAACTGGTAAAATTCAACCCGATTCTTTTTTTTTCAGCTGCACAAATCTCTATTAATAGAAAAAGGTCCTTTATGTTGTTCAGAGAGAATTTTTTTTAACATTTGGGAATAGCGTCGATCCATGTGATTTGAGGTCTTAGAAATCTCATTCTGAGCAACAGTAACTAAAATACACGAGTATCTGAAATAAAGGAAGGTCCGTTTTCAAATAAAACTGAAAAATATAATAACATATAACAAAATTTATTACTTAAGCATAAAAACTATATTTATTTACTACTTTTCTACATAGCTCCCTTCAATTTCAATAAATTTTCATAGTATTTCATAAGCTTCTTTATTTCCTCATCAAGAAATACCGCCGCCAAGCAGTAATGCCATTTTTCAGTTCATCATCGTCATGAAACCTTTGTGATGCAACCCGATGTTTAAGGTGAAAAAAAAGAAAATAATAGCTGGGAGCTATGTCACGCCTATAGGATGGACGATTGACGAAGATTCTCTAACGAATTTTTTTCAAACGCCTCACTGAGTGATTCACCGCAAGTGGCCGGGTCTTTTCATTCAAAAATAATATGCCGTAAGGTAACAGAACTAAATTTTTTTTTGTAGTTTCTGTAAGATTTTTTAATGTTTCGAAATAAATATCAGCATTCATAGTAGTTCACGATCACTAAAATCGACAGGCATCTTTTTAGTCCCAAAAAAAAGTAACCATAAGCTTCTTTACCGAATGTTTTTCGTTTTCGGTCCTAAACTACTTTATATAGTAGATTTTTAAACATACAATTCTACAAGATGGATTCAAAATGGCGGATTTTTTTTAATCAAACATTGGTTTGCTTGGCATTTCTCCCGTCATCACCCCATTCTACTAAACTACTTTATATAGTAGAGTTTTAAAGCATACCATTTTACAAGATGGCGGATAAAAATTTCAAACACACCGTAAAGTAATCATTTTGTAACTATCTAGTTTCGCATTTGTTTCTATCTCCTAGTAACCCTCAGTTTTGAAATATGTAGCCGTTTCCATACTTCAATGTCACTCTGTATACCTTTAATTTTATTTACCGATATAATTTGATTTTTACGATTCAATTAATGGAATTGTCTCAGTATTGATTAATTAAAACAGACAAAACTAACAGCTAAAACGTAACTGGGATTACAGCCTGTAGTAAGGTATTATAATTTCGAAAAAAGAAATTTCTAAACGCATTAAGGTTAATAATAATAAATACAGTTTCTTACTGTAATTTTATTTTAAAATGTATTCACTAGGAAGGGAATCGTAATTTTCAAAGATCTATTTAAAAATAACGAGTATTTTTAATTCAATTTTTAATTGAGAAATATAATAGCTTTTCATTATGTGAACTACATTCTACATTCATTTTAAAAAACTACTCATTAGTATTATGTAATTGGAGCGAAAACATATATAATACACTAATTTAAAAAAAAGCAAAATCATTAAATCATACAGTAGTTTGCTACTTAAAAAGTAATCTATGTAAAAATCTCTTTAACCATTGACCTACATACAGCATACAGTATATACATGTAGGCATACATACATACACGCGCACCACACCACATGTAAAATTAGTTATAATTAACGTCCAACCAAGGAAGTCAATATCTAATTAATATCTTATTTAAAGAAAATCTAATAATACAATCTGTTTTGTTTTTTTTAAATAAAAAGTATTTATTTAGTAAAAAAAAAGGAATTATGATGACCAAAATGATAATTAAAACGAAAAAGGAAATGTTTAATAGTTATGACTAATAGATCTTTATTTACGAAGGAACAGTTATAAAAATTCTGGTAATGATAACAAAATTCTTGATGAGTATAATTAATTGCGAGACAGAATTGAATTACAAATATGGGAAAGCCCGAGTTTAAATTTTGTTGTTTTGGATTTACGAAAAGGATAAAGATAGCAAGAAAAGTACTGACGCAAAAAGTAAATCGTAAGAAGAAAGGCCTAAGAGATCTTTGGATCGATAAACAGTAAAATATTTCAGAAAAAAAAATAATAAACGTTATTGAGAATTTAAAAAAGTCTTTTGGACGGTGATTCACTGCCCAATACATGAAAAATAACGTTGAAGCAAACTAGAAGAAGAAGAAACATTTAAAAAAATAGTAATGGATGAAATCATAAAATATTTCCAAGTTTTCATAAGTCATAATTCAAGCAATGTGCTCAGAAATAAAAGTAATATAATCCGCTCCCACCGGATTGGTCTACAGGTGAACTCATCATCGCAAATCAACTGCTTTCGAAGTCGAGAGTTCTAAGGTTCAAATCCTAGTAAAGACAGTTACTTTTATTTGAATAATAGATCGTACATACCGGTGTTCTATGGTGGTTGGGTTTCAATTAACCACACATCTCAGGAATGGTCGACTTGTGACTGTACAAGACTGCACTTCATTTACATTCATACATATCATCCTCTAATACCTTACGGTGGTTCCGAAGACTAAATAGAAAAAGAGACAACATAATTCGCTCCACTTATACTTAGAAATGACGTAAACAAACCATTCAACATAAGGTTGGGTAGGTAAAATAATTCTTACTGTGTCCCTATGAATTCTGTGTGTATCAACCATACACTAAAATAAACAAACATCAGCACTATATCTGCATCTTAATAAATAGTGATAAGAAAAGTAAAGATATTTTAAATAAAATTAAAAATAAAATTCTTATAAAAATATCAGTATAAATTTATTGTAATATTGTGTACCAATTTTAAATTATTAAGGTGTGCCGCGATAAGAATTTTTTGTGAGCTTAGAGATATACCCCACCAGTAAGCGGAGTTTGTTTATATCAATCTCAACATGTGGAACGGAATGCAGGTTTGTCAGTATGCTTTTCGATTAACGTAAATAAAGATTCATTTCTGAAGATCCCAGAAACTAAATCATTATTAAAACCCTAGTAAATTATGGATCGGATAAAACTAGCCTTACATCATCCTCCACCATTGACCGATCATTAGGGTCGAATCTCTAAAAATACTTAATTCTGGTTTCTTAACCAGAGTTTTATTAGTTTTGGGAATTTTTATAGTAAGCTTGAAATAAAATAGTTTTTTTTAATTTTAGTTTTTTTTTAATCTATGATGTGTCGATAGTTTAATTATGATTCTGTGTGAGGCTAATTTTACCTCACTAACTGTATATATTAATAAATTAGATAAATAAAAGTAAATTCAAACCACTAACAAAAATAATAATCTGTCATCTTTTTTGACAGATTAGTGCTGAGGACAATTCTTTTTTTTAATTTTTAATGTAGTAAAAAATTAAATTAAATTTGGGTTGTGCGTTTGTGGTAGGCAACAGAACATACATATCTGGCCTCCCCAGTATCGCCATTATTTTCATCGCCTAGCTGTTTACTACTAATAAGGTCTTAAATATAATTAGCCCAATATTTTGACATGTACTTGTTTGCTTTGATTCCATGAGTTTCTTACAGGCAATTAGTGACGTGTACTCCAGATACCCTGTGGTCTGAGAGATTCAGCGTGTTATTTCGCAAACAAACCACCGTAATGCAACTGTGAATTTCTGCTTTATCCCCAGCCATATTGGGATTTCAGGCTATGACCGCGCTGGTAGTGAGGCAAAGGAGGATTGTTTCCAGCCTCTTTTCACCATTCGCGTCGCTTCGAACGACTTGTCTGTTTCCTGAAGAAGGTGGCTCATGATGAGTGGAAAAGTGAATATGCTGCCTTACCTTTTTCCTGTTTAGCCTCAGGTAATCACCGTCAGGTAATACTTCAGAGGATGAATGAGGATGATATGTATGAGTGTAAGCGAAATGTAGTTTTGTACAGTCTTAGGTCGACCATTTCTGAGATGTGTGTTTAACTGAAACCCAACCACCACCAAAGAACACCGGTATCCACGATCTAGTATTCAAACCCGCATAAAAATAACTGCCTTTACTAGAACTTGAACGCTGGAACTCTCGACTTCCAAATCAGCTGATTTGCGAAGACGCGTTCACCACTAAACCAAGTCGGTGAGTTGAATGGAATGCTACCACGAACAATAAACTTCACCCAATTAAGAACACTGTGTCACTGAGGAGCTCTTTATGCAGAAATAACCGTCGAGAGGAGGTTATTACCTGCCGTTTACGATTAAGGCACACTATGCTCACTCATGGATATCTGATTAGTCAAACAGATGCAACAGTTTGTGCTCGCTGCGACTGCCAACTAACAGTGCACCGCATCCTTGTAGATTGTATCTGTTATGCGGCATTGCGTCGCAAGTTTAAACTAAGGGCTAACATGTTAACTATTCTAGCGGATAATGAAATCTTTTTATCTTATGTTTTACAATTTCTTAGGGCCATCCGTTTATATTCATATATATAAATTACTGTAGTGTGTTCAACTATTTATGCCGTATTACTATTTTCTTTGAAAATGTAATTTTGCGTTTCTGGATTTTAATTTTTAATTGTCCATTTTTTTTTAACATATATTTTTTACAAGTATATCGGGTTCGGGCAATGGTAATACGAAAGTGTTTTTCGTCCAGAAAAACAAAAAAAAGTAAAAAATTAATGGAAACTGTATATTTACATATGACCTATTAACTCGAACACTGGCATGAATTATTATATCCAATTATTGTAATTTGCGAAAAGAAGTGCAGTAAACTAAAACAAACTGTCTATTCCATTTTACTTACATATCTTACCTTAAATCAACTGAAGACTGATTGTAACTGCTTGACGTGTAAATTTACATAATGATTATAGTGAACGACTGACTCGTAGCAAATCGGGCAGTATATTTTGTTAACTATAATCTGCATCTTAGTAAATAGTAATAAACTTAAATGTTACGTTTTTAATAACTTACAATACGGTACTTACAGGTAGAAAAATATTAACTTATGCCAAATTGAAACATACCTGAAACAAAACGAGAAAATCTTTTTCAATACGATTTTAAAATGTATAACCACATAAATTCAAAAGCATATACTGTATATTTGTTTATAAAATGGTGGACTGACTATAATTTTTCAGATTCTACTTGTAAAACTAAACAAAAAATATCCTTAGGAAAAACTGCAATTTCTCCTTCGTTCTCCCCCGTCCACCATTTTGTTATTTTTATATAAAAATTTATATCTCAAGTTCGGATAGATGAATCACATTAATATTTGATAAGTGTCTCGGTAATAAATTGTTAAAATTTTTTAAAAAACCGGACTTAAAGCATTCCAAATTACAAAATGGCGGCCATGTTTATTTTTCAATCCGTTATATCTCCGTAAATATTTGTTTTATCAAAATTTACGTTGTTTGTTAAAATATTAAGTCTTTTATTTTGAAAAAAATGAATTTCATTGTTTAAAATTGGTTCAAAAATAGCCGAGTTACGGCTGAAAAGTGTTGTTGCAATTTTGTGTCTGTTTTCATGTCCTCCACTTTACGTTCAATTCGATTAAATATTAATTGTTTTTTATTTATTGTTAATTCTAGTATTGTAAATTAATATTACATTTAGTAATAATTTTCTCAAAATAATAGACCTAATAATTATGTCACAAAATTACATCAGTTTTCTCCCATAACTCGACTATTTGTTAATCGATTTTAAAAAGTAAAATGTCACTTTGTTCAAAATAAAAGGCTTAATATTTAATCAAATAACATATATTTTGATAAAACTAATATTTACGGTGATATAACGGATTGAAAAATAAACATGGCCGCCATTTTGTCATTTGCGAAGGTATTTAAGTCCTGATTTTTTGCTAATTTTAAAACTTTATTACCAAGACGCTTACTAAATATTAATGTGATTCATCTAACCCACTGAAATATAGAAATACTGGAATGGGCACTGCCTATGTCCAACGTGAGCGGAAAACGAACGTGAGACAGACAGATTTACAGGTATAATTTTCATCGTCGCACAGTGCAGCGCATGCGCATTGTACCTAACGTACCGTCCCTTCAGAAAGTGATTCCATAAAACTTAATTGTAGTTAATATTAAGTGATAAAATCTCATAATTCTATTTAATTAATAGAAAAATTTCAATGCTTATGAATATTAAATAACTGTTGAGTTAATCATTGTATGATATAAATGTTTTTATAAAAACTTTCTACAATAACTTGAATTATGAAAGATAACTTGTGATTTGTGATGAGAAAGATCGTCACAAACTTTTGAACGGACTGTAGACAAAGAGAGGTATACCTCTAAATCAGCTATCTTTGTTGGCACTGATTCATAACGCTAGTGCCCATTCCAGTATTTCAATATTTCAGTGATCTAACCTAACTTGAGTTATAAATTTTGATATAAAAATAACAAAATGGCGGACAGGAGGAGAACGAAGGAGAAATTGCTATTTTTCCTAAAGATATATTTTGTTTAGTTTTAGAAGCAGAATCCGAAAAACTATAGCCAGCCCACCATTTTAAAAATATCCTGTTTATAATTACTGTTGAGTAAAATTTACTTTTAAAATGCCAATTGTACGAGTAAAATATTAGTTACCAAGTCCTACCTTTATGAAAAAAAAAGGAAGAAAATTAGTCATGATAGTAAGGTTTAGAAAACAGAATGAACTATATATTAAGGACATACACCATTCGGAATTAGACAACTGGCTTGGAAAAATAATACAGTTGTTCTTCACAATTTCATATTTGTAGTATATAAATATAAATTAATTAATACATAGATATATTTTTTTTTAACTTAAAAATAAAGGTATATCCATGGTGGTTGAGGTATACGCATTCTTAAAAATGCCTGAACTAAAATTATTAATTCGTGTAATAATATCATAAAGTGACATTTTTAGAAAGTTTTAATAATTTTAAGAGAATTTTTTAACGTAAGTTGCTACAGCATTGCAGTGATAATAGAAAGTAAAACTCATAATCATACATTTAACACCAACATGCAATTTAAAGATCGAGCTGAATTAAAAATATAATAAAACTGTGCCTAGTTCGGAGTAGAAGAGGAAAAATAATAACAGCGTAATTTCAAAAACTGAATCAGTTCCATTAATTATCAACAGAAACGTAGCATAAAATGGTAACAAATGACCCTACTATTAAAGAAAAGAATACCATGGTTTATGTGGTACGCTTTACCCCCAAAAAAGTACGTCTATTTTTTTTTTCTGTTTAGCCTCCGGAACCACCGTTAAGGTATTACTTCAGAGGATAAATGTAAATGTAGTCGACCATTCCTGAGATGTGTGGTTAACTGAAACCCAACCACCAAAGAACATCGGTATCCGCGATCTAGTATTAAAATCCGTATAAAAACAGTAACACTCTCTACTAGGATTTGAACCTTAAAACTCTCGAATTCGAAATCAGCTGATTTTGCAATGACGAGAACGTCACTAGACCAACCCGGTAGGTTACCCTCAAAAAAGCATATCTAGCGTATAAGAACTATTATACAAAAAGAAAATATCATACTTAAGTTTTTTTTAATTACATCCAAGATTATACTATCCGAATTTAATAATTTTAAAAAAGAACATGGAAAATTTATTAATCGTTCATTCAAAAAAATAAATAAAAATAATAATAAACTTAATATACAGTGTGATTATAAAACATGAAAACAGCATCATATTTCAGAACAGAAAGGTAGTAGAAGTAGAAAAATTTCGGATCTACATTGTTATAAAATTACCATTTTATGGTGTAACTGAAATTTTGGTCCGTCATCTTTGATGTACCATTTTGAATCAAACTTATAGGAAGGTGGTCATGTGATACAAGATTGTAATGAAAAATTTTACAGAAAAACGACGGCGAGAACAATCTCTCAATGAATGCCTTCGTTTTCGAATTATAAGTAATAAAAGTTATAAAAATATGCACAAGTAACAATAAAAAAAAAATACGCAGTAACAATAGAAGTAGAGAAATACGCAGTAACAATAAAACGAGGCAAAACATTCCGTAGTAACGTTTTTATTTCGTATTACTTTCAAAAATACATCCAATAAAAAACTTTAAACAATTAATGTTGGAATTAATGGGCCGAAGCTTAATAAAAGCTGCCTTCACAATAATTAATAACAGTAATAATAAAACACTAACTAATAATTTGCAATACTACTACAAATTTAATGGCTAGGTTAACTGAAATTATTTAATCTAATTATCGCAATATTTAATTTAAAAATTTAATCAAATACAGCAGACAGATAATTTTGTAACTATGCAGATCCGCTCTTTTTTTTACTTCCTAGTATCCCTCAGTTTTGAAACGTGAAACCGTTTCCCTACTTTAATATCATCCTGTATGAATGAAAAGTTGATATAACAGTTTCTAGTCGACCTATTGAACAGTTTATTACATTAATATTTCAATCGGATAATACTGCACACCACATAATTCCAGAACAGGGGAGGGTTTTCCTTGAAAAAATCTAATTTGTTCTTCAAGTATGTTCAGTATATCTAAAGAAAACGCGATTAGCTCCACCATGTAGATGGTCTGATCAATGCTAAATCATTGATTCGTAATGCGTTGCAACCATTAAGAATAATAAGATTAAGGATTAAGGATAATATTAAGATTAAGGATAATATGATCATTCTTGACTGAGCACTTGAAGTACTTCTTAGATTAGGATTGTTGTTGTTGTTTGTGTCCTTTTCCAGTCACTTAACGGGTAGATTATTTCTCTTCATTATTAAACTAATTTTATTTTCTGTGATGGTATTCGATTATTTTTTTCTACTGAGTTAATGTTAAGGATGTGAGTTTACCTTGGTACTTATATGACCTAATGGAAATGTTTTTCAGCCTGTTATGAATAAAAGATCAGGATTTTTCCACTTATAATAAATGAATCCACTAAAGGAAAAATAAATCTCTCTTTTTAGCTTTATATTTGTTGTTCGAAGAATATTTGGGGAGGCACAAACAAATTCCAGTTTCAAGTCGTAATGAATAACAAAATGCCAGTTGTGCACAAGTTAACAGAGGGCGACTACCCACAACGTGCAGCTTTTGCTGAAGCGATGCTCCAAATTTTGAAGATGAGCCCAATTCGATTTTGATAATGAGCGACGAGGCTCATTTTCATCCCAATGGTGTAACTCAATGGTGAAACTCAAAGTGGTAACTCAATGGTGAAACGTCAAAACTTCCGATACTGGGCCTGTGAAAATCCACACACTTTACATGAATTACCATTACACAGCCCCAAAGTTACGGTCTGGTGCGGCGTCAGGAAATTTGGTATCGTGGGGCCCTACTTTTTTGAGGAAAACGGGAACACTGTAAGCGTAACAGCTAATCGTTACGTAAATATGGTGAAAACATTCTTGAAAACTGAGCTGAGACGACGACGAATCAATCTGCCAGATGTTTATTTTCAACAGGATGGAGCTACGGCCCATACTGCCCGAGTGTCGATGGCTGCTGTTAGACAAATGTTTCCTAATCGCGTTATCTCCAGATTCGATGATCTGCATTGGCCCCCTCGCTCACCAGACCTTTCGATGTGTGATTTTTTCTTGTGGGAGTATTTAAAGTCTTTGGTGTATGAAACCAAACCTCGTACATTGGCTGAACTGCGACAAGCGATAAAGCAGAACATCACTCAGATCGATCGTCAACTATTGGAGAGAGTGGAGGCTAACTTCAGAGAGCGTCTCCACATTTGTCAGCGTGAAAATGGACACCATCTTAACGATATTATTTTTCGTACATAGGTAAGTCAAACTGCATATTCTCAGAAACTTATTTCTGCCAATAAATTATTTTTTAACCTTAAAATAGTGGAGTGTCGTTAATTTGTAAAACGTCCGTTTCCTGTGGCGGACCCTTACAAAAAGAAATCTTTGTAAATTACAACTGATGTAAAATAATTTCAATACTATATATATATATATAAAAAATGAATGTTTGTTTTTTTGTCCCGTATGCGTTCCTGCAGCATTCATCCGATTGCGATGAAACTTTCGTGAGTTGTGCGCACGCCCGTGAAGGTTTCTGAATTATTTTTGACTCCGCTAGGTGGCACGAAGGTGAAGATATTTCAAAAAATTGTATATATGGTCCAATTTGTTTTCTATTCAGAATATCTATTAGTAACGTGAAAATAAATATTTTCACAAAAAATGGATTCGCTAGGTGGCGCTAGGGTAGAGATATTTCGGAAAATTTTATTTATGGTCCGATTTGGCTCATAATCTGAATACATATTAGTTACGCGAAAATAAATATTTTTGCGAAAAAGGGAAAGATGGGAAGAGGGAAAAAAGGGAAGGTTAAATTTTGTTGTGTTCGTAATGTTCAGTTTTTTAATGTTTTATCAAACTTTCATTTGTGTTCATTTAAAATATATATATATATATATATACTAAAATCTAGAAATAGCGAAGCATTGCCGGGTTAGCTAGTTTATTATAACAAATTGACTTAAGGATATTTTAATTTGTAACAAATTTTTTTTGATTCATAAAAAAATTGAACATAAAGTGGAAGTATTTGTTTTGTAAAAACATCGTGTTGTGTTTTGTTTACGAAAATTATCGTAGTCATTAAAATTTTTTCAATTTTATATTTTCTGTTGTAAACGGATTCTTTTTCTTTAAACTACAATACGTTTAACGCTAGGATAGTATTATAATTCCACTTTATTATCACGGAAGGTGAAATTAGTGGGATATACAAGAAGAAAATTGAGGAAGGCGTAAACTTACTCATAGCCAGAGAAGAAAATTCAACCTATCGGGTTGATATAGTGGTGAACGCGTCTTCCCAAATCAGCTGATTTTGAAGTCGAGAGTTCCAACGTTCAAATCTTAGTAAAGGCAGTTACTTTCATACGGATTTAAATACTAGATCGTAGATACCGGTGTTCTTTGGTGGTTGGGTTTCAGTTAACCACACATCTCAGGAATGGTCGACCTGAGACTGTACAAAGCTAGACTTCACTTACTCTCATATATATAATCCTCTGAAGTAATACCTGACGGAGGTTCCCGGAGGCTAAGCAGGAAAAATAAAATGCGATATAAAAAGACTGTTTGAAATACCCTGTTCAACAATAAAACACCCATGTAACTAAATTGCTTCGTGATTTTTTTTATTAACACTTATAATGCATTGAGTAATTTATGATCACTGTATATTTTGATAAGGATACTACAAAAAAAATCTTTAGTATAATAAAAAAACATATATATATATAAATATAAAATATGACTCATCTTAGTGTCACAAAAATAGATAAATTTATGAATATTAATGACACACATTATAGATAAAACATGCAATTTCATATCCACGTTAGATTATAGGGTTACACGTTATTTTTGTTATGAATTACGTAAGTTTTACAACACAAAAATAATCCTTTACTAAAATTATCACAATAATAACTATATAATGATAAGATACGAAGATAATAATAAAAAATAACGATAAAAAAATTAATTATGCAATTAATTTATAGCTTACTGATAATTATCATAATTGGTTACATCAAATAACATAAAAAGAAAAAAACTTTATCCTTATTCATTATTATTAATGAGGTACATATAATAAAAGAAGGGTTGATTTTCTATTGATAACAACTTACTCATATTTAAATTCAAAAAGTAAGCGCCGCATAAACACATATGAGAGTGTATGTAGTTTTATTGATTTAGACTTACATAGACTTACCACTACACATAAGACCGAATGACTCAAACTAATCTATATAAGTAACACGTGTTTGCTAGCATTACATTGTGGGTTGTTTGAAAATGGAATTCCCTACTTGTTTAGCAAAACAGGAAGATTAAAACATGTTTTACTGTAGATAACTTTTTATAAAAGGTAAAATAAAAATATGAGTGAAATCTCCTATTAATTTTTCTTTTAAATATACTCATCTATAGAATGAGTAAAAAGTATGAATAATAGTTGCATATATATATATATTTTATGAAGGGAGATTTGAAGAGACTGAGAATAAAATAAAATAAAACACACACACACACACATTCAGAGATGTAGGATGCATACAAATGGTATAAATTGCGGTAAAAATAAAAGCATACAGATAATATCTTTTCATGTACCGTGTACTTTTGCTTTTTTCACTTTACCCTGCCTCTTGATAAAATAATTAATGTACTATTTTTTCCTTTTTTTTTAAAAAAAAAAGAAGAAAATCAATACATATCATAACCAAACAAAGCTGAATGTAAAAGGAGTACTTTTGCATTCCAGACACGATGAATATTTTTTACGATTTTAATAAGGCTTTGTGGGCGTATGTATGCATGTATATATATATATATAATTATATATATATATATCTGTGTCCCACGAAGAGGTATACGCTTTTGTTTTAGTATCACTCACTTTTTAGTTTTAGTATCACTTTACAGATCTTTTAACAAATGTTCTGTGAAACTTTTAACCTTTTAGCATTTATAGAAACAAAATGGCAGCTTTCAAATAAAAACATCAATTTCAGATAAACTAAATTTTTTTTGTCTTCAGCATTTGACTGGTTTGATGCAGCTCTCCAAGCTTTTCTATCTAGTGCTAGTCGTTTCATTTCGGTATACCCCCTACATCCTACATCCCTAACAATTTGTTTTACATATTCCAAACGTTGCCCGCCTGCACAATTTTTTCCTTCTACCTGTTTCTCCAATATTGAAGCCATATATATATATATAAGCCATATTATATTCCAGAATGCCTTAATATGTGGCCTATTAGTCTATCTCTTGTGTGTGTGTGTGTGTCTATCTCTTCTTTTAACTTTATTTTTCCAAATGCTTCTTTCTTCATCGATTTGCCGCAATAACTCTTCATTTGTCACTTTATCCATCCATCTGATTTTTAACACTCTTCTACAGCACCACATTTCAAAAGCTTCTAATCTTTTCCTCTCAGGTACTTCCGATCGTCTGAGTGAGTGAGTGAGTGAGTGAGTGAGTGAGTGAGTGAGTGAGTGAGTGAGTGAGTGAGTGAGTGAGTGAGTGAGTGAGTGAGTGAGTGAGTGAGTGAGTGAGTGAGTGAGTGAGTGAGTGAGTGAGTGAGTGAGTGAGTGAGTGAGTGAGTGAGTGAGTGAGTGAGTGAGTGAGTGAGTGAGTGAGTGAGTGAGTGAGTGAGTGAGTGAGTGAGTGAGTGAGTGAGTGAGTGAGTGAGTGAGTGAGTGAGTGAGTGAGTGAGTGAGTGAGTGAGTGAGTGAGTGAGTGAGTGAGTGAGTGAGTGAGTGAGTGAGTGAGTGAGTGAGTGAGTGAGTGAGTGAGTGAGTGAGTGAGTGAGTGAGTGAGTGAGTGAGTGAGTGAGTGAGTGAGTGAGTGAGTGAGTGAGTGAGTGAGTGAGTGAGTGAGTGAGTGAGTGAGTGAGTGAGTGAGTGAGTGAGTGAGTGAGTGAGTGAGTGAGTGAGTGAGTGAGTGAGTGAGTGAGTGAGTGAGTGAGTGAGTGAGTGAGTGAGTGAGTGAGTGAGTGAGTGAGTGAGTGAGTGAGTGAGTGAGTGAGTGAGTGAGTGAGTGAGTGAGTGAGTGAGTGAGTGAGTGAGTGAGTGAGTGAGTGAGTGAGTGAGTGAGTGAGTGAGTGAGTGAGTGAGTGAGTGAGTGAGTGAGTGAGTGAGTGAGTGAGTGAGTGAGTGAGTGAGTGAGTGAGTGAGTGAGTGAGTGAGTGAGTGAGTGAGTGAGTGAGTGAGTGAGTGAGTGAGTGAGTGAGTGAGTGAGTGAGTGAGTGAGTGAGTGAGTGAGTGAGTGAGTGAGTGAGTGAGTGAGTGAGTGAGTGAGTGAGTGAGTGAGTGAGTGAGTGAGTGAGTGAGTGAGTGAGTGAGTGAGTGAGTGAGTGAGTGAGTGAGTGAGTGAGTGAGTGAGTGAGTGAGTGAGTGAGTGAGTGAGTGAGTGAGTGAGTGAGTGAGTGAGTGAGTGAGTGAGTGAGTGAGTGAGTGAGTGAGTGAGTGAGTGAGTGAGTGAGTGAGTGAGTGAGTGAGTGAGTGAGTGAGTGAGTGAGTGAGTGAGTGAGTGAGTGAGTGAGTGAGTGAGTGAGTGAGTGAGTGAGTGAGTGAGTGAGTGAGTGAGTGAGTGAGTGAGTGAGTGAGTGAGTGAGTGAGTGAGTGAGTGAGTGAGTGAGTGAGTGAGTGAGTGAGTGAGTGAGTGAGTGAGTGAGTGAGTGAGTGAGTGAGTGAGTGAGTGAGTGAGTGAGTGAGTGAGTGAGTGAGTGAGTGAGTGAGTGAGTGAGTGAGTGAGTGAGTGAGTGAGTGAGTGAGTGAGTGAGTGAGTGAGTGAGTGAGTGAGTGAGTGAGTGAGTGAGTGAGTGAGTGAGTGAGTGAGTGAGTGAGTGAGTGAGTGAGTGAGTGAGTGAGTGAGTGAGTGAGTGAGTGAGTGAGTGAGTGAGTGAGTGAGTGAGTGAGTGAGTGAGTGAGTGAGTGAGTGAGTGAGTGAGTGAGTGAGTGAGTGAGTGAGTGAGTGAGTGAGTGAGTGAGTGAGTGAGTGAGTGAGTGAGTGAGTGAGTGAGTGAGTGAGTGAGTGAGTGAGTGAGTGAGTGAGTGAGTGAGTGAGTGAGTGAGTGAGTGAGTGAGTGAGTGAGTGAGTGAGTGAGTGAGTGAGTGAGTGAGTGAGTGAGTGAGTGAGTGAGTGAGTGAGTGAGTGAGTGAGTGAGTGAGTGAGTGAGTGAGTGAGTGAGTGAGTGAGTGAGTGAGTGAGTGAGTGAGTGAGTGAGTGAGTGAGTGAGTGAGTGAGTGAGTGAGTGAGTGAGTGAGTGAGTGAGTGAGTGAGTGAGTGAGTGAGTGAGTGAGTGAGTGAGTGAGTGAGTGAGTGAGTGAGTGAGTGAGTGAGTGAGTGAGTGAGTGAGTGAGTGAGTGAGTGAGTGAGTGAGTGAGTGAGTGAGTGAGTGAGTGAGTGAGTGAGTGAGTGAGTGAGTGAGTGAGTGAGTGAGTGAGTGAGTGAGTGAGTGAGTGAGTGAGTGAGTGAGTGAGTGAGTGAGTGAGTGAGTGAGTGAGTGAGTGAGTGAGTGAGTGAGTGAGTGAGTGAGTGAGTGAGTGAGTGAGTGAGTGAGTGAGTGAGTGAGTGAGTGAGTGAGTGAGTGAGTGAGTGAGTGAGTGAGTGAGTGAGTGAGTGAGTGAGTGAGTGAGTGAGTGAGTGAGTGAGTGAGTGAGTGAGTGAGTGAGTGAGTGAGTGAGTGAGTGAGTGAGTGAGTGAGTGAGTGAGTGAGTGAGTGAGTGAGTGAGTGAGTGAGTGAGTGAGTGAGTGAGTGAGTGAGTGAGTGAGTGAGTGAGTGAGTGAGTGAGTGAGTGAGTGAGTGAGTGAGTGAGTGAGTGAGTGAGTGAGTGAGTGAGTGAGTGAGTGAGTGAGTGAGTGAGTGAGTGAGTGAGTGAGTGAGTGAGTGAGTGAGTGAGGGAGGGAGGGAGCGAGTGAGCGAGGGAGCGAGTGAGTGAGTGAGTGAGTGAGTGAGTGAGTGAGTGAGTGAGTGAGTGAGTGAGTGAGTGAGTGAGTGAGTGAGTGAGTGAGGGAGGGAGTGAGCGAGTGAGCGAGTGAGTGTGTACGGTGTACATGAGGTACACCGTCTGTGGTATAAACGATATTAATCATAGTTTCTGTCTGATAATTCACTTAGCAAGTTCATGAGATAAAAAAAATATTCATAAAGTTAAAGCTTTTTTTTAAATTTTTTATTATCGGTTGCAATTTTATTGACATACGTTGGTAGTACTGAATGTTGGTCTAGTTTTTACTACAACAATCTATTACAAAATAAATAAAATAAAAATCGATCTACAATAATTATTTTACGAGTTACACCTATTTACGCACAACAAATTAAGACTATAAAATATCCCAAGTATATTCTCAATCAATCATAAATATTTAGTTTCTAATTGGACATTTTTACGTATATAATAATCGTAAAAATTTAACTATAACAAAAATTCTATGCAAGATAATTTTAAAATAAAATGCTTTCATACAACATACATACAATGAAACATAAAAAAGTAATACAATTTTTATTTCTTTATTTTATTTTTTTTTTGGCCTGGGAAACTAAAAACCATTCACTCATGTAAAGTCATATACTGAAACACATTCTCCAATGCCACCTGAATAATAATATTACTTAATTACTATTATTATAATCAAACTGGTACATGTTTAAAGAAAACAATGCACTTTGATGTTGTTATTATTATTATTACTGTTGTTATAACAATATATTATTATAATTATTCATTTTATGCTTTTATGTGAACTAGATTATGAAATTACATTACGTTACTACAACTACTACTGTAGAGACTGTCTACTGTGAGGAGTACACATTGTGTAGATCATAAAAAAATACACGCACTATCATCATTCATAATAGTATGTTCCATATCCATATATAACAAAATGTTTAACAATAATTAAATTATGTTATGCATATTAACAAAACATATGTATTTAATGTTATTAACTTCGCTTTAAAATTAATTTCACCACCTCCGGAATTATAAATCTATATAAATAAAAATGTAAGTGTTCTGTTAGTTAAACATCTTAAATCTCCGAAAGTTATTCACAGATTGCTTTGAAATTCTAACACATTGCATTCGAGTACGCGCGTGTTTTTATATACCTACTATTTATATACCTAAAATGTCACACTTGTGACAAGTAAAAACATGTTTTTTTTTTAAAAACAGCGCTATCTGCTGGATGTAAAAGTAACACACGCTATACTAAATATTTTACGATTCAATTTCAGTGTTTCCAATATATGTGTCCGCTATAGACTAAAAAACTACTGGACCGATTTATACGCGTGAGAAAAGGGAAAAATCGAAAAAGTTAAAAGGGAGAAGGAAAAAATGGAAAAAAAAGGGAAAACGGGAAAAAGGTAAAGGAAAGGGAAAATAAAAAAATAAAAGTGGAAAGAGTACGGGGAAGGGAGAATAACGGAAAGAGAAAGAGGGAGTAAAGGGAAGGGGAAGGGAGAGGCGAAATTGGGGAAAGGGAAAAGGGTAAAAGGGAAAGGTTAATTTTTGTGAAGTTCCGTAATGTTCATTTTGTTACTGTTTTCGTGTTACACTTTCAATTGCGTTCATTTAAGTGTGTTAATTAAGAAAAAAAAGGATCGGTTTGCACTCGTATTAATTGCAGAAAAAATATTTTTAGGAATATACAGAATGCGGCCTCCGTGGCGCGAGTGGTAGCGTCTCGGCCTTTCATCCGGAGGTCCCGGGTTCGAATCCCGGTCAGGCATGGTATTTTCACACGCTACAAAAAAAATTGTCATTCATCTCATCCTCTGAAGTAATACCTAACGGGAGTCCCGGAAGTTAAAAAAAAAAAAAGAAAAAAGAAAGGAATACATAGAGTGATTCCAAATTACACGGTAATCTCTCGGGAGATGATTCTATAGCGAAAAGTAAGAAAATAAAAGTTCATATAACCATAGGTCAGAAAACACTTCGTTAGCGAGTTTCGGCGCGCGAAACATTTACACCTTCTTTCTGCTTCCTCTAAGAGATTAAACAGCATTCAAACTCTTGGGGTACAAATTGAAGGGTAAATATAGTGCTTCCTTATAATTTTTTATTTAATAAATTGAATAAAAGTGGTCCCAGACAACTTAATCTTTCAAGAAAAACGGGGTAAACACGAAAAGGATTTTTCAGAAAATACACTTTTTTAGGTTTGCAATAAAATCAGTTAGTTAATTTACCAATAAACAAACAAAAATTTTAAGTTACCTTTGTAACTGTGGAGCCAAGCCCTGGCTGTATGGTGGGTATATAAGAATAAGTGGAGAGGAATGATGTCATCAGGTATTGTCTTTCTCCATGACAATGCTCGGCCGCACACTTCAGCTGTAACAAAGAAGCCCCTGCAGCGTTTTCGTTTGGAAGTGTTTGATCACCAATCATACAGCCCGGGCGTTGCTCCATCCGATTTTCACCTCTTTCCTCACATGAAACGCTGGCTAGGAGGACAACATTTTGGCACAGACATCGAGCTGCAGACAAGCGTAGGAACATGGCTGAAAACACAGGCGGCTCCGTTCTATGACGAGGGTATTGGAAAGTTGGTACCATGCTACGACAAATGTCTAAATCGAAGTGGCGACTATGTAGAGAAGTAGCGTAACTATGTAAGTACTTGTTACAAATAAAATATTTTTTTATTCTCACTGTGGTTTTAATTTTGTGACCGATTGGACCTTGAAAAAAAATAACCCTAGTGTTAACATCTGACTTTGATAAACGGATGAAATTCTGTTGATGGTTCATTAAAAAATATGTATATCATTCCGGCTTCCTAAGTAATATTATAATTACTGATAAATCCTGTTTTACTGGTACTAGAAATGGCATTGTAATTCACATTTGGGAACAAGAATATCCCCACGAGACTGCCATTTCCAACGCACTTTTTCGTTTAATGTGTGGTGTGGTCTTCTTGTTGATTATCTCATAGGCCCATTTACTTACCGCCAAGGCTGAATTTTTTTTTATGGAATCTGAAGAACACTTGGTTTACATTAAAAAATGTAGCTTTACTATTTTTTAATAAAAAAAAAATCTGATGTGGACACCACATAACTTCCTTGTACGCCTATTAAATTACATACACACATATTTTTTTAAATGAAAAGTAAAAAAAAAATTTATTTCATTAATACCTTCTGATATTTTTTCATATTTTATTTTATTTGTTATGTTGAATTATTACTTTTTTGCAATTGTAATTTTTTTTTACAATCAGAGGTTAATAATAAATCAATGAATTTACATTTAAAAAATAGTTAATAATAAAGAAAAAGGAGATGAAGTCGGATTCGAACCGTTGTGCCTTTCCCTACGATCCAAATATTTCATTTATTAAAATTTAATTTGCCTATAACGCTGAAATCAATGAAAATAAGTACCACTTATGATATATTGTTGAAAAGCTCTCAATGAGGGCTTATTACTACAGATAAGAAAAAATCCAAAATCCAAATTTTTGGGATTTTGAGCTTTTTTGGACAATTCTGGTCCTGTCGATTGCAATCATAAGATGAGGTGCACAACTATATATTACAACAGTCCTAAATCCAAAATTTCAACATCCTGTGACTAATCCGTTTGGGAGTTATGCGAGATACATACGTACGTACGTACAGACGTCACGCCGAAACAAGTCAAAATGGATTCAGGGATGGTCAAAATGGATATTTCCGTTGAAATCTGAAAACTGAAATTTGTAAAATATAAAAATAGTAAATAAGAGAGAGGCCTCATAATTCTTGCAGGTTGATCGATAATTTCTTTCTAGTAAATGTAATTATTAAAACTATAAAATATTATTTTCCTGTCAGTAATAATACTCGTAAAGTTGAACTTTAACCCTTTTTCTTAGTTTTATCCTCATGTAAACAAACTGGACTCGTGTGGAGGGGTACAGCTTAGTCATATTGAAAATTATTTATTCCCACTAACAGACAATGGAAGTGTGTACTACATGTACGTTGTTTATGCTACAATCTATTATGCATCGAGTTTGATGACGCTAGTTCTAGTTCCAGAACGTGCGTGTAGTGTACGCATGCTCTTTTATTCGCAGTTAAATGGCCAATTAGAAAACGTTTCATGTCGTCACTGTACTGATATTAGGTTAGAACAAATAATGAATAAGGTGGTTAAGTTACAAGAGTTGTGCGATTGGTTTCATATTCTCATGGTCATCTCTTTGATCTCACTTCAAATAATATATTTATTATCTATTATGTTTATTCCCTTCTTAAAGCTATCTATGTATTTGAAACGTTTTACCGGTCCTCTTTTTTGATTCATCTACTTATCTGTTAATATAACTTTCATCTTTTCCCAAATCCACATTTCTAAAATCTGGATTTTCTCTTAGAAAAGTAGTCTAGTTCTTTTAGAAAAGTTTTGATTTCAAGACAACATACTATATTTCGAAATACACTTTCATTTTCAGTTTTTTTTTTCAACTTCAAGTTTAATTTGCCACTTATTATACAGCTTATATTTTAGTTTAATGTTAGCTTTACTACAGAAACTTTAACCTTACATTGTGTGGAACAAATGAAGAGTCTTTTCTGTTTCTCCCTCACAATGTTTTTTTTTTTTAAAGAATAACTATTTACACTTATTAAGAAAATAATAACTGTTATTTTTTAATGACTTACCTACATATTGACTCTAAAAATTAGGTCTAATAAGTTTAACAAAGTAATTGTTCTAAACTATTTTATTTCATTTCGTATTGACATTTTAAAATTAGATTTACATGTAAGAAATTTATAACAATACTGTTGTTACACACTATATCAGTGCGCATTTGGAGGGACGTATTTCTAGAGAAATTATAAATATAATTCGCTCATCAGGCAAGATTAGCGAGCGTACGTTAAGTTTGGTTAGATTATATTTTGTTACCACATATATGCCTAATTTAATATCGGCGAGCGTAAACGGTGGCAAATAAGATGCGATCTGGCGCACAGTATACGGACGCGCTGATACAAGCATCACTGCCGCCGCACAGATGATCGCGCAGTTCTCCCAACATAGCGGCCTCACCACTCTCAGGCTCCAATAAAAGAGCGTGCACGAGAGTGAATTTTCAATTCATCGTCGACCACCACCTGGAGAAGACCAAATAGAACAAGAAGAAGATGGAAGAAGCCAGAACAAGAACCCCGGCCGCCTCAACGTGGGACCTTCCGGTGGATGCCAACATCCCCGCCGGAGCAGCAGACCTGGCTGACCCGCCGAGGGAGTCGCTGGACGCGGACGCTACCTTACCGCTCCAGTTCCAGCTCGCTGGGCTTCAATCGCCCTGGCCGGCGGACTCAGCAGCAGGAACCGGCCTAGCGTGAGATCACTCGGGTAGAACCGTCTCGGCCGCACCGGCGAAGTACGACCGACACCGACCAGACACTGCGGGGCTCTGGGGGCCACCACTGCCACGCTGTAGCGGGGACCCAACTGCCGCTGAGGGAAAACCGGTCTGACTTTAATGGACGAGCCGCAACTCCCCGACTTTGCCGGAGACCAGCTTCCGGGCCCAACAGCTCTTCTCAAGGCCCTTTTCAGGGCCATCACAAGGTTACGTTTATAATTTCCCTCCAAGTAACTTCAAATACCCACTGATTTGGAAGAAAAAATCCCATTGTGGGGGAAAAATAGGAAAGGCCCCGAATGGAAATCTTAAATAGCAATAAATAAATACCGTATTAAAATAAGTATAAAAATATTTTATAAATAAATTTTTTTTGTTAAAAAATAAAATAAATATTAAATATTTATATAATTATTTTAATAATATTTATATTAAAAATAAATATTATATTAAATGATATATTTAAATAAGAATAAATAAATATTAAAATTTTTTTAATTTGTTTATTTTTTAATATTCGTTACTGATAATAAATTTCCTACGTAATTTTACATTTTATTTATTTTAACTTTTGCTGTTACAGAAGAATGTTTAAATAAGATGAATCCAATTTTATATTTCTTTGATGTTAACTGAATTAGTTGTAACGAAAACAATAAAATGAAGGAAGACAAAGAAAGGCACATAAACGCGCGCGCGCAGAAGGCATTGTTTTCAAAAAATTGGATGAATTGAATTCAGATATAATTTAAGATATAATTTATTTAAAAGACAAAATTAAAAATGTTTTATAGAAAATTAATTGTAGAATCTAAGTTTCACAAATATTTTTGAATATTTTATAAATAATCTAAATTTTAGATCTAAATACTATTATTTATAGTATTTTATTCGAATCACTTGCCGGTAAAATTTTAATTTTATCAATATATTTTTACCATTGGTATTTATATAACGGTATTATATACAAAAGACTAATCTAAGTATGTTATTTAAATACATAAATCAAGTAAACGTAGAATAAAATAAAATTTCAAATTTATTGTAAAAGAAAAATTTTAACTAAAATCCATAACTAAATTAAAAAAAGTGACAACTTAGGTTTATTTCTGATGCACGGATTACACACACATACGCATATAATTTCATTTAAATAATTATATATTTTAACTAAAGCGCGCGCGCATATCATATTTAATTCCCGCGGATGTGGCGGTACTAGCGGCGACGATCGGCACTAACTAAACTAATATAATTTCACATCTTGCATACAACAAATTTCGGTTGTACGGTCGGCAGACTGGTATAACCGCGAGGCTAAACGCATCAGATACCGAGTCGACCGGGCGATCGAGTTCGAGATCCAGTCAGACCGAGTTACTTTTTTTTACACTTTAAATATTATTCATTAATTTAATTCTACCGCTCACCTGTAACTTCACAACATAGTAGATTTTTGTGGTGGGGATGCGATTTAGCAAAACGTTTTTCTTGCAAATATGTTAAATGATAAAAATTTTATTTTTTAATTGTCAACAAATGTGCTTAAGAAAAATTTGACATTAATTAGGCGAAATCTAGAGATACTGAGGATGTTCTTGCTCTACAGCTTCGTCCCCTCGTTCTTTTAAATTGTCCTTTTAATGGCATCAATGCCCCGTATATAGAATTAACTGACCAAGTTTGGTCAAAATTGGTCCAGTAGTTCTGGAGATATAATGTGATTTAGAGGCCAACACCCAACACACGCACGTACATACGAATATTAATATCCAGAAAATTTCCATACGGTTTTTTAGGTTCCTTAGGTGTGGAAACGTCAAGATCCGTTGAAAACCGCATATGCCCAAATTGGACCGATTATAATACTTCCCTTCTAGAGCTATAGCGCAACTAAATGTGAAAGTAAAAACGACAAAATTAAAACGGATATTCAATTATTTTGTAGTCTATCATTAAGAAAGTTCATTATTGTTAAACCGTATCGATCAATATTTACAAAGCATTATTGTAACTTTTCATCCTGAATTAATTTAAATTATTAAAATAGAACGTGAAAATTATATTTTTCTGAACAATTAAGACTTTAATTATTTTATAATACCGAAATAATATTTATTTTATATTATTTAACACACAGCAAACAAATAAAATAAATAAACAAAAAATATTTAACTTTTTTCACGAGAAAAAGAATATAATACATATACAAATAATCCTTAAATAAATATTAAGTAAATGTTAAACCCTTTTTACATTAGTATTTCTTCATTCGAATTACGCAACATAATAACGGAAAGTTATAACGTTAAAACTGATACTGTACTATATAAACTGTCATATAATGTTAAATAAATGAAATTAATACCTTCTTATCATAGCACATTTAATGTTAAAAAAATCAACAAGCTGATCTTGAAATAAAGATTATAAAGGATTATTTAATTAAATTTAGATTACTATCTTATCATAATTTTTTATTTCTATTAAACCGGATAATAATTAAAATAGTAATATGATAATTACAGATTGGTTAGATGGTTGGATTTCGTTGAAAAGTCACGTAATGTGACAAAAATAAAATTCAGTCGTATTTTTCTTTAGAAAATTAGGATGATAATATTTTAAACAATCCTTTATTAGATAGACTGTCTGGCTAAACGGTTTTTAGATCAGTTGGACGTCACACTATTTGAAAATCTTTTAGGAATCCTATAATTATGTTGTAGCTCTTTTAATACTGAAGGAAAATAAATCTTTTAATGCGGGCAGTTTTTTTAAATTGATCGATGAAAAATTATGTAATAGTAACGAACACATGTCGTATAACTTCCGGTTATTCTCTTTTTTTTCTTTTTCCTGTTTAGCCTCCGGTAACTAGCGTTTAGATAATTCTTCAGAGGATGAATGAGGATGATATGTATGAGTGTAAATGAAGTGTGTAGTCTTTGTACATTCTCAGTTCGACTATTCCTGAGATGTGTGGTTAATTGAAAAACCCAACCACCAAAGAACACCGGTATCCACGATCTAGTATTCAAATCCGTGTAAAAATAACTGGCTTTACTAGGACTTGAACGCTGTAACTCTCGACTTCCAAATCAGCTGATCTGGGAAAACGCGTTAACCACTAGACCAACCCGGTGGGTTCCGGTTATTCTCTGGATGAGCTTTATTTTTTATCTTTTTATAAAGACCTCTCACACACGGTCATATTCTTTAAGCTTTAGGCCTTTCGACTTAGTAAAAGACTGTAATCTTAGTAATTCTTTCCATCTTCTCTTAGGTTTCCCGATATTTCTATGTCCCATCGGCTTAAACTGCATTAATATCTTGGGAAGACTACTATTTAAACCAACCAGTAAGTCAAAACCAGCTTTGATTAAAATTATTACTTATATCGAATAAGTAATAGTAAAATGTGACATAAAATATACTTTTCCATATTTTTGTAAGATACGATACACCCTACCTCCTTTTTTTGATCCCTTTTAAGGAATAAAAAAAAAATTATGTAATCAATAATATATATATATATATATATATATATATATATATATATATATATATAATATCAATACTTTCTCTTCATTAAGTTGTATAATAATTGGGTAAGTAAAATGAGGGGAAATAATTTTTTTAAAAATTAATAATCTTACATATTAAAAAAATTGGGCTGAAAACCTATTTTCGTTTGGCGTTCTATTTGACGGATCGGGCTAATTTTTATTTTATTCTGGTCGGAATGACCTCCAGATATGTGATCAAGCGTCAACGAACCCAAAGACTTGATTTTCCCTTGAGAATGCCGCAAAAATTCCTCATTATTACTTAATTGAGAAATTTTCCGAGATTATTTGCTATAGGAAAATCACTTTAAAGTGATTTTCTTTGATGATATATCTGCGGGCCAGTCCGAGGAGAATAAAAAAAAATCAACCCTATCCGTCCAGTACAACGTCTGGACGGACTGGAAATTGGTTTTGACCACACCTTTCTCCTGTGTAGGCAAAGAAAGAGGGAAATAAGGGTGTTGAGGGGTGAAACGTATTGTAAATGGAATAGGTTTTTATCAGAATTTTTTAAATATATACATTAGTTTAGGCTGCTTAGAGGCTTAGTTATACTTATTATTATGACCTCAAATATGCTATTGCACCTATTTTAACGAGAAAGATTAATTAATTTTTTTTAACTATTTCATTTACTACACGAGAATCGAACCCGAGGTCATCTATTTATTTTATATTATCAAAAATAATCGAATTAACATTTAATAGTCAGCGGTAATAAACTAAGCAATAATAAATACATTTAATAAAAAAATAGTACAAGCAAAATTGATTTAACACAACATAAATTTGTATACCTGTTCCTCTTCAATTTGTTGTAGAAATAAACCTGATGTTACATTAGATTTAGTTGTTAAACCTTGACCCATTTATATTTACACGTTAAAAAAGATAAATAAAAATATGAACAAAAAATATTAGAAATATAGTAAGACAACCGAACCGGTAAAACAAGAGTGAAGAATCGCGCACAAACACATTTATATGACTCTCTCTTCAAATCTACTACTGGCGTAATATAATGAAAGATGAGTTACAGTAGGACAGCAGGCTCGTGCGCGTATTGGGTGAAGATCATAACTGATAAGAGATTAAATAAATTATCATTTAGAAGTGGGGATAAATCTGCTTTCCAAATGTTTGACGTTACGGTATTAAAACAATGTTTTATAAAGATACAGCATACATTGTAGAATAAGGAGGGGAAAGTTTCGAAACTGGGCAATTGTTTTACCAAGCATGCTTTTTCTCCGACTTTTTCTAGTTCTCATGTGTCCATATTACTACTGTAAAACATTTATTTTAAGATCTACTGACAATTTGCTTGTGTAACACAAGTAGCAAAAAAAAAAAAAAACAGCATGTTTTTTTGTTACTATTTATACTATATAGTAATGTAAACAAACGAAATTATTATCTAACAATATTGTTGAAATGATGCCCTACTTAAAAATTATGTAATTTATTACAACGTTTGGTATAATATAATTATTATTATGCACGAAAATATGCAACTACAAATGCTATCATTAAAAATAATAATTACCAGTCTAATATGAACCACAAATATATTCATAAAATAAGTTAAAGATGGAAAAAATGAGGAAATTTTAAATATTCAACCCCGTAAAAATAACGAGCTAAGTTAAATACTATGAAATAAATAGAAAACAATAAAACATTTACAAATAGTTAACAAAATAAAAAATATTTAAAATCTAAAATTAAAGCTAATTTGGTTAACAGTCATCAGTGGAAAGTAAGGAGACAGTAGTGTGTGTGTGTGTGTTGTGTGTGTGTGTGTGTGTGTGTGTGTGTGTGTGTGTGTGTGTGTGTGTGTGTGTGTGTGTAAAACTGTCACAATTACAGTGGTCTGGTTTTAAGGAAAGTCACCCACAGGCTTATTACGAATATTTATTACTTTTTCCAAGTAAAGTGCTTTTATACTTCTAAAATTCAATCCAAAATGCCTATATCCTATAAATATATGTTATACATATAAAATAGATATTATTTAGATACAAAATATAATAAAGGATAAAATCATCATTAGACAGAATGTCAAACAAACAACAATCGAGAGAATTTCACTTGTTAAAAAAGTGATAGTTAATAAAAAAAGTTCATACAAACATGAGTCCAGAAATAATTCTCAATTATAACGGCTAAAATTTTCAACCAAATTTTTGCTCCAAGGATAAAATAAACCCTTACCGAATTTCTCGGAACTTAAATTAAGGGATAAATTTGTAGGTAACATATGGTTTTTGTTACGAGAATTTGGATAAGATAGTAATATTTTAGAAAATTATTGTTAAACAAAAAAAATGGTGTCAAAAATGCAATTTTTTAGATATGCTATACAATAACTTCGTTAGATTGCCATATATGTAGAGAAATTTAATACTGAGAAAAATCTATGTATGTAGCGACAAATTATGGGCAAGAGCAGTTTTTAAAAATTTTAACTTTTATTAAAAAGAAATCAGACCGAAACGTGGCAAAAAAAATTATATTTTAATTTTAAATCGCAATAAGATATTGGAAAACACCTAGAAACAATATGAATCATCTTATATATTAAAAAAAATTGGGCTTAAAACCTATTTCCGTGTGGATGTTCTACTGGACAGATCGAAATGATTTGTTTTTTATTCTGTTCGGAATGAACCACAGACAGGTCATCAAGCGTCATCGGACCCTAAACTTGAATCTCCTCTGAGAATTCCTCAAAAACCCCATATTTATTACTTAATTGAGGAAATTTTAGAACTTAGTACTCACAGGAAAATCACTTTGAAGGTCTGTCGATGCTTGATGACACACCTGCAGGCCACCAAAAGCAGAATAAAAAAAAACATCAGCCCGATGCGTCCAATAGAACGTCTGGACAGACTAGAAATAGGTTTTGAGCACGCATTTTACCTGTGGTAGGAAAAGAAGGATAAACAAGGGCGTTAGGAGTGAGACGTGTTGCAAATGGAATAGGTTTTTAGCCGATATTTTTAAATAATATATTACATTTCTTTGTAAAACGCTGCGGAGCAGCAAGGAGGTACAAGGTAAAATCTAAAACAAAATAAGACGATAGTTAAATATCATTATTTAAATTTCATTGTATTAAGTTAAAAATATTTAAAAAGACAATTACTTATGGAGAAATAGTTTTGAAAATATAAAACAAAAATTTGGGCGAAATTTTTCGCTAGCTATAAGCTCGAAAACGAAGCGTTTTCACTCCACCTCTGTTTATTCGAACGTTTCTCTTCATTTTCGCTTGTAGGACATGTTCTGAAATTCTTTCCTTTTTTTCGTGAGACATTCATTCACGGTGTTCTGCCATTAGGACAGATTCTGTAACGGCTAGCCGACCGGGCTGGTCTAGATGTTAACTCGTCATCGTAATCGAGAATTCTAAGTTTCAAATCCTAGTAAAGGTCACTTTTATACGGATTTGAATACTAGATCGTGGATACCGGTGTTCTTTGGTGGATGAACTGAAAGTATGAGTTCACTAAGGGAACTAGGACTAAATTTCGTTGTTGTGATCAACATATTTAGTGGTATGTTTTTGTTTAATTTGCCTCGAATTTACGAGACATTTACTACAAAAATGGCTCAGTAAAAGTAGAACTAGGCGCGGGGTTCGTGATTCGGCGAACTCGGTTACCTAGTTCAGAGGGACGATGTAGGACATTCAAGATGTCCGGACGAGGCCTACAGCGAAGTCAAAACCTGAGTTTAAAAATCACCGATGTAAATTCTACCGAGGCCTGGCTTATTACTGTGAGATATAAAAAGCTAGAGGGCGAAAGACGACTCTTGTTAAAGTCATCAGGGCTACGAACGGGCTGGATCGGAAGCGTCACAAGGCTGGTGTCTTCCCCAGCGGGGTTGGGTTTCAATTAACTACACTTCTCAGGAGTGGTCAATCTGAGACTGTACAAGACTAAACTTCATTCACATTCATACATAACATCTTCATTCATCCTCTGAAGTAATACCGAAGGCTAAACAGAAAAAGAGAGAGGTCTGTCACTGCTGCTGCTCGCCACCTTTTCTACCATTTGGTAACGCCTTTGTTTTCGCATATTTTCCCTTTCTCGCAATACCATCCATCATTTGAAATCTCTTCCTTCCTCTTCCTTTACTTCCAGCCTTGTATCGCATCTACTAATAAACATTCTCATACAATGTTCCAATCGGTTCCTATTCCTATATTCAATCACATTTAACATTTTCCTGGTCTCGTCGATTCTCCTTAATACTTTTTCATTTGTAACACGGTCTTGTAGTCTGACATTTATTAATTTTTTCCATACACACATCTCAAAAGCTTTAACTCGTTTTCTGTCTGCCTTTCTCATCGTCAACGTTTCAGCTCCATACAGCATCACCCCTCCAAATAAAACATTTCATTAATCTCTTCCTTAACGCTAAGTTTAATTTTCCATACAGCAGTCTACCTTTCTTATTAAATGGCTGCTTATTCTTGTTTTAATTTCTACTGTGCAAGTCAAGTCATCATCAGTTATAAAGGTCTCTAAGCACTGCAATTTCTTCACCTGCTCTAAAACATCATTTCTTATCTTAATCTCAATCCTCTCCTCTTTTCCACTTGATACCATTTTGTCCTCTTTTTGTTTATCCTCATACTCTGACTCTCTCAATCTTCATTTAAGTATATAATAAAAGTCATTCAGTATGCATTAAAATAAATAAATAATTAAAAGAAAAAAAAACAATAATAAAAATATTAAATGAATAAAAAATACTTTTGATTGTTAATTACTTTTTGTTTTTCATTTACTTTATTTAAGTTCTTACATACACTATTTGTTAGTGACGATAGATAATGATTGTTTAACAACTGAAATGGTATCTCATTTTGGATTTTAAGTATTTTATGTTACACTTCTTATACGGTTTTTTAAAGCGAAAATAAAATTAAATACAGTGAAAAAACAGTGTATGAACAACACACTTGTTTTACACAAAAAAAAGGGTAAATTAATTTGTTGCTTTACACTCTTTGTCATACAATTTCTTGGGAGTGTGACATATCTTAAGTACAAATAAAATTAGTCAAAGAAAGAAAATGTCACTGGTAGGGTTGAATATTAACATCATTCGGTGATATGTGACCGTAAATTCGTTCAATGAAGGTATCGGGAAATCACTTAAGGTTTTTTCTATTAATTATCCCTTGTCATGGCATATCATTCTTGAATCATTTTTCTGAGAGAATGATTCTTCAAAGAAAGATTGGCAATCGTTCTTTGTAACAGCTAAAGCAATTTTTTTTTTTTTTTTTAGTAAATTTGTTTAGTGTCTTTCTGTAACTACTGCAGAGCATCATGCTTCTCTCAGAACAGATTAAGTACTTAATCTTACATTGAGTTTCCATAAACATGTATTTCTTTAATACGCTTTTCTTCGAGTACTTCATAACGAATCGAAAAATAATTTATTTTTTTTTAATAAAAAAAACACAAAAAACACTGGAATATATATATATTTTCTCTTTAAAGTCTATTTTATTTAACTTAATTTTATAATTTAAATTTTTTATGTTTTTTTAATTTTTTTATTTATTTATCATGTTATAAAAATCATGTATTTTTATATAATTAAATATTGTATTTTTAATTAGTTCTTTTATTAATCATCCTGTTATAATGATATGAACTCGCGGCTAGCACTGAAGATTTCTTTTTCTACCTGCCTCAAGGATAAATATGTTGAATAAAATTGTATACAGTTGTAATTCTCAATTGACAATAAAATAAAATAAATAAATATAGTAAAAGTACCTCCTTCATACTTATCAGTGATGTCCGATATCCGTGTTAATACATTATTGCTAACGTAGTCAGGTGATTCAAAAGGACTCTACACAACTTTAAAAACATAAAAATTTATCGAGGTAACTTACAGATTCCGTTGAGGTCTCATTTCATAGAAAAACACGTCAAGTTTTTTCGATATGGCTTTCCATATGACACCCAATTCACTTTGGTTTGATATGGCTTCCATTTGTAATGCGACATATATCCTACCTTAAGCCGATTTCATTCGACCGTAGCCAACAAATCGGGCGTTACCTCTGCGTCTACGGCGTTCATTCGAAAAGTCTTAGCTCAACAAGATCCGCAGGCTAAGGTGGTATATAAACCCGATTTTATAACGAAACCCCACAAGACAAGGTTTAGCGGGATCAAATCTAGGGAGCGACGTTGTCATGCAATTGGACCTCACGACCAATCCACCGACCTGGGAGTCGAGTATGAAGAAAATCTTGGGACTTCCAGGCGATAGTAAAGCGGTGCCCCTCTTGCTGATAGTAATGATATTCATCTTGGTCATCATCATCTAAATGAAGAAATAGAAAACTTTGAAGCATGTTTAGATAAACGATATCATTTACGGTTGCTTCCTGGAAGAAGAACGGGGCCGTACAGTCTTTGATTCAAGGCACATAAAAGTCATTGACCTTACTACTACCACGAATATGTTGCAAAGTTTCACGAAGGTTTACGCTATCCCACATTCGGCAGTTATGGGTGTTCACCTTGCCGCTGATGTGAAACGACGACTCATCACTAAAAATTACACCGTCTAAAAATGTATCATTGCCTGCAATTCTATCCATCATTTCCGCACAAAACTGCAACCGGGGTAACTTTGTCGTCATCTGTAATGTGTTGCACTACGGTTAGTTTGCACGGCTTCAAGTGCAATCGTTTACGTAATACGCGCAAAAAAGTCGTTTGTGGAATGCCAGTCTCACGTAACCGATTGATTTCTTCCAACTACGTGCAAAGCTTTCCCCGAGTTGTTCCATAGCAGCTTAAGGGACGCGTGGGCGTCCTGGTGATTTGGTAAATTTAACAGAATAACCTAACTCAACGAAGGTTTGTTGCCAAGAGTAAATTCTATGCCTATTAGGAGGCTTTACTATACTCTCTACGAAAATTACGATCAACTGCAATTGCTGACTGCAAATTATGAAACCAAAACACAAAGCGAACAAGTTCCGTACCAGTAAATTTATCTCTTTTTAACAACAATAGTGACAGCGCTGGTGGCCGTTTTCGGTACTAATGAATTATGTGAGTCAAAACTTAATGTGTTTTGGTATGAAATGAGACCTCAACTGAATCTTTAAGTTATCTAAATACATTTTTATATTCTTTTAAAGTTATCCTTTTTTGAAGAAGTCATTAAAGAAGTTGTTTTTAAATCACCCGTATTATTTCTGAAGTGGTTAAATCTTTCACGGTCAATTACGATGGACTATTTTGTTTTGTAT
Organism: Lycorma delicatula; assembly: GCF_047948215.1. Lineage (NCBI taxonomy): Eukaryota > Metazoa > Arthropoda > Insecta > Hemiptera > Fulgoridae > Lycorma > Lycorma delicatula. The sequence continues at coordinate 94,150,670 of NC_134462.1, forward strand.
TTTTTTTAAATTCTTACTTAATTAATTCGTCATGGGAGTCAATTTGTTAAATTCAGTACACAAATACGAGAAATCAACTATCATAAAACTATCAATATAGCAGTTATTATTTTAGATGACTTAAATGTTTAATTTTTTTTTAAATTGTAATAAAAAAAATTAAAAATTGTCAATAAAAATCATTCAAACCATAATATTTTAATCGCCAACTATTTCTTATTTGAAGGGTTTTAAACAAAAGACGATTACTTTATTCCATAATTTTGAGAAAACTCCTGTTACATGCTATGAGAAAAAATAAATATTCTATTTATTAATACAAAAATTAACATTTTATCCACTATCTGGAGAAATAAAGCTTCGAAATCTTTAAAAGATAACGGTACACTTAGCGTGTAACACTAATTATTTTTCTATTCGGCTTAAGAGGGATTTTAGTTCATAATTTGTAATTTAATTTAAATATGCATATAAATTCATTAAAATAATAATTATTTCATGCAATTTAAATGTAATTTTCTTAATTGTAGAGCGTACGTTTATTATAATCCATAGAATTTTTCCATGAATATTCGTGTAATATTGTATTAAATTTACTAATCACGTTTACTCACACTGTTGCGGTTATGAATACTAACGCTGGCCTACTCTCTTAAATAGTAAGATTACAATTACTAATGCTATAGAAAAACAAGAAATATTGATCACATCACTTTTTTTATGTTAAGACCAAATATTTGGGACGTGATTTTTTAACATTTTTTTCTTTCTCTTAATTTATGTGACCTGTAATTAAATTCATTTGGAATCACGGTAAATTAAAATGAAATATAAGGCTTTATTAATAATAATAACGTCTACAAAGGACAACTATGGCCATAATCTCCACGATACTGTAATATCTCAAGAAATAAGATGCGATCACCATGCCTGTTTTTTTATACAACATTTTTATTTAAATTCATTTGTTATATAGAAGAAAAGTTGTTCTTATGATACTGTTTAATGTATTAATGATGGTAAAATAATAAAGTTAGTTTTTACAAAAAGAGAAGAAAAATAAGATTACTAAAAAAATATAACTATCAATTTTTTTATATAACTGAATATGACACTTCTATAAGGAACGCAACTGGAATCCCTGGTTTTTTTTAATGGCAAAATCAACCGTTTTCGATATACTTTCAAAAAAAAAACTACTTTTCACTTATTTGGGGAATTATGTCGCTCTAATTGAATTACAGCATTAAATTTTAAATATTTTTTATCTTAAATATATTTTTTTTTTAAATTGCAAAATTTAAGCTTAAGTGCTCAGAAAACAGTAATGCAATTTTAACGTATTTATTATTCACTAGAATTATATTAGTATACATTGTATTAAGAAGCTGGTTTATCCAGCTTCTTTATAAAGAATATATAACGAATTATAGCGCAAAAACCAACGCTTTCATTATCCGGTATAGAATATAGAGAAGACTATATAAAGAAGAAATCTATTGTGTCAAATGGGGACTTCGCGTTGGCCAAGTGATAGAAGTTTCTGTGCCTATCCGGCACACTGATAACATTTCGTCGGGCGCAGCCCGTATAACCTCTGCATGATATGGAGGGGCTCCATCCTGTAGGAAAATTAGCCTTCCATATTTTTAATCTGCGAAAATAAAGTTCTCTAACATTTTTGAGTACATTATACCCGTAATATTCTGCTCATAAAAAAAGACCAAAAAATTAGATTATGCAATTCGATTATACCGCATCAGATATTCACTTTCGAACCAACCATAGTTGATATTCAGACCTACAAAAAACATCTTACTCTGTTCTCAAGAGGGACTGGGTATTATCACTACTCTCAAAGAAGGCGACTTACAATACGTACCGTTAAATAATAAACTAATGCATCCCTTTTAATTATATTATATCACTAGTTCAACAGATTTTTTATGCTTGGGCGGAAAAAATTAACTGTTACATGAAGGCAGATAAGGATCCGATTGATGATTAAAAAACTTAACTAGTAGGGCTGACTTCAGTTTCTTGACCTTCCAAATAGAAAAGCAAACATTTAACTTGCAGGAAACTTGATATCAAGCGTTATAATTAAAACAGTTTATGCAGAAATCAACCTACAAGATAAAGATAATAATTTTAATTATTAGTTAATGAAATTAGAAATAAATTATATACAGATTTTTTTAACAAATAAACGAACTATAATGTTTAATTTTAGGTTAAACATAAATTAAAAGCACCGATTATTTTCACGATAATAATTTTCAATTAAAACTACCTTCAGTATAAAATAAGAAATCGAAAAAAATCATTTCAAAATACATATTGCAGTAATTTTATTATTATATTGCAGGAATAATTTGTGTTATTACAATACGGTCAGTTGGCAACGTTTATAGACAGCAAAACATTTAGTGTGCATGAAATTAATTTTATTAGGGTTGTGTTGTCAACCCTGATTTACAAACGTAAAATTATATGCCATGTGATCTATAGTTTACCCCCACTATGTCTTCTCTCCTCGTCATTTTACTGTAGTGCTGCAGCAGCGAAATAAAAAAGTACATACACGACTATATATATATATATATATATATATATATATATATATACATATAGTCTAAAGAGTATATATATTATAGTCTATATATATAGTCTATCTTATATATATAGTCTAAAGAGTATATATATTATATATTATATATATATATATATATATATATATATATATATACTCGGTTGCTTTATATATAAATAACCAAATTAAAACGTTAAACCTTTCTTTATATTTTATTGCAATCTCTGTATGCCTTTTATTTAATACAGAGTTAATAAAATCCTGTAGGATTTTATTAACTCTGTACGAACGTGTACGAACACGTTCTATTTTATACGAACGTGTACGTTCGTATAAAATTTTACTATATTCAAATAAAAAAACGAAGAAAATGAATAGAGTCCTCCAAACTAATTTTAAACGCTTTACCAATATACAAGCATTTATTTAAAAACTAAAGTTTACTTATTTATTTTTTAAATTAACAAAGATAATAAAATTAATCTCCTAGTAATGGAATAAAATATTTCCAACCGAATAAGGGCAGTTATATAAGGTACTGTTCCGCAACGGAAAGAGTTGTATTAATTTGTAGGTTTACATATTTGCTTAGAGCTACTATGTGTAAACGTATACCTATGTGTTGCTCGCTCGTGTAGAGCGAGCAACTGAAAGATAGAAAAGTCAACAGTCAGTCAGTCTGTCGTGCGGAGGTGCCAACCTACATTTAAAAAAGTGGTCAGTCATTTGTAGGACTGAAATATCATTTCCATTTCAAAAGATTGATTGATATGCTAATATGTAAGAGTATATTACTTCCTTCATTTTACAACTATTAGTCAGGCAACCGTCTGCAGATATCACATGGAACTTCCTCCGCGGAGTGCACTGGACACTCCAAAAACTAGGGCCCTATCAGTCGTATTTTTACTAGACCGAAAGGTCTTCAGTGGACGGATTGAAAGGGAATCGCATCGGGGAAAAAGGACGCAAATATCTTGCTAATCTCCTAAGGAATAATTCACCCTAACCCCGTAGTGGAAGAACCCTCCATGTGACGGTTACGTTCGCCAAGCAAAACTCTTCCGTACCCTTTTACCCCGATAAATCCCTTATGGACTACAATCATAATTATTTATTGAAATTTTCTTCTGATTTTGATAACAAACAATTAGCCCATTATTTCTATCAATGTTTTCTCGCTGGTTTCTTTGTGTGGATATATGATCTCGAATAAAAAATAGTTAATTCATAAATGTCAGCAAAAGATAATTAATTAGTTGATTTACGTATCCCATTTATTTTACACAACGAATGACAGACTGAGGATGTAAAATTTCAACAACAAAATTTAAATCTATTATCATTAATTTCGTATAAGCCAGTGATAAAACACGTACAATAAGATTGAAACAAAAAAAAAAAACTGGAAAAGAATTTCATATCATTCATGCTCTGGCTATCAAGACTTCGCCCTCGAAAGACTACTACTTAGGTGGGAAATTAATTAGAACATTAAAGTATATAAGTACGCAATTAAAGGATTATGTAAAAAGAATTCTATTGTTTGAGTAAAATTATGAGACCTCATGGTAACCATACCTCTATACCTCTTGACGAATTATAACTAAAATTAATTATTATCAACGACCCACATTTATCTTACGAAATTTATAAAAATCGGTAAATCCAATCTGTTGATATTAAGCAAAGCGATAACTGATGAAAAAGGGGGGAAAAGAGCTCATTATTAAAGGTGAATGAGATTGTCCAAATACGTAATCAAAATGACATAGTAATGTAATGGAGTCGTGTAATTAGTACATCAATGTGATCGATTCCAGAAACGTCAAAAAAAAGTTTTTTATCCGCCGCCACTTTATGGCTGTCTGAATAACACCAAACACCATCAGAAAGATCTAAGCAACCTAAAGGACATTATATAATGAAAAACCGTTATCTTACTTTGAATAAAATGTACGGAATCCATAAGGCTTCCCATCTCCCTTACCCTTTGACCAATTTTCACTAATTAAATGGCATCAATGCACCGAAATCTTCGTTCTGTATCTCATCCAAATCTATCCATCCAGTCAAACGATATTAAGCAAAACATGAATCAACATACAAATATATACGTGCTTAAACACATTCTTCCAAAATTTTTCAATGTTTTTTTGGAAAGAGGGTCATGTTTTTTTGGAAAGAGGGACGTCAATACCTGCAAAAAAACCCGACATACAAAATCTGATCCTATTAACATACTTTCTGTTATAGGGATTGTTCCGGGACATATTCCCCCCACTTTAGGTACTGATTTAGGAAACCAAAATGAGAAAAAAATTTCATATCGACGTAAGTCCTATTTTGCTTTCTTTTCCTTCTGGACGCCACTTTTTGATTTTCAACAAAAGAATTATTTTTCATGAACGGGTAAACTCACTTTACTTAAATTTGTAAAGACTAAGCCTGATGTTCTACTCAACAAAATAAAAAAAAATTATGAAAACGTCACCTTCAAAATTTTCGAAATGGCGGCCATCATAATATTTTAATCTTCAATATCTTTGTAATTATTTGTTTGATCAAATTTTTACTTATAACAAAATTTATTAAGCATTTTATTATCAACAAAATGACACCTCATTTGTAAAAATCCGTTAAAAAACAATCGAGTGATTGCAGATAATTAACCCGCAGTACGCTTGTACACCATATTGCAAGCTCATAATTTTTTACCCGTTTTTATTTCCTCCATAAATGTAATAAAAATTAATAATAATAAATTAGAAAGAAATATCAGCTAATTAATTAATTATTAATAAATAATATCAGTTGTTATACCGTTTAATTTGTTGTTAATTATTAGTTATTATTTACTGTTATTAATATTATAGTATTGTTTAAAGTTCTTTATTGTATCCATTAGGAACATAAAATGCAATAAAACTGTTCATACAAGCCATTTTACCTCGTTTTATTGTTAATACGATTTTTCCGTCATTGCAACTTTGAATGCTTATATAACTCTATAACGAAGGCATTAACCATTATTTTTCTTGTAAAGCTTTAAATCAAAATCATGTGTCATATGTCCATCTTCCTATTTTAAAAAAATTAAGTTTGATTCAATATGGCAGAAAAAATTAAAAACCCACCGTAATTAAATTATTTTTTAACTATGTTGAACCCCATTTCTTTCTGCTTCCAAATACCTCTCAGATAAGAAGTATAAAGCTGTTTTCACACTTAAATATCACTCGGTATAACTAAATGGTAAAACCACACAACAAACCTTCTTTTACCGACTATATTTAGATTGCGTACTTTTTATTAACATTTCTATTGTTTGATGAAATAAAAACAGATATATATTCAACTAAAATAAAATTAGTAAGTTTTAATTCAAGTAGCGTTAAATTTAAAGGAAGCCATTGAAAATAAATTACATAAAATTAAAGTTACGTAGCCTAAATAGGTAACAGTTCCATCAGTGACCAAATAAAGAACAAATTTTTTAATATAATATTACAGTAACCACATCACATGATCAGATAATATCCAACGTGATATAATTTAATATTCAAGTTACAAGAGTCGCGTACTAAACTCAAACGTATTATACGCATCAACAAATACGGTTACAAGGAAATGCAAATACGAGTTACGGAATTTTAAACTAATACCTAATCAATACATTATTTAAAACTCACGTCTTATATTGCGGTTACGAATAATTAATTTATGCACGTATATATTAAAAGAAATGTAAATTAGTAAAAAAAAAAAAAACATACACGTATAATTACTTTTTGCACAAAACGAATCGAATCAAATCATTCGACAACGGAAGTTTATATTCAAGTCAAAAATTTTAAGGCTGAGCCTTCAATCAGAATAGCGTTTTTCAAATATCGTTTATATTTATCTGATTCGATAAAAGTTTTTCGTTCAAATAGAATTAAAAATGTTAAATTTTACCAGATGATGTACATATGAACTGTAATTGTTCATATATTAAATAAGAGATAAGTTTAAATTTTGAAAAAAGGTCTCTTACATAATATAAATTTTATTTTTATATTAATTCAACGCAATTTAGAGGAATTTTGGCTAAGCGGAAATTATGAGGAATTTTTTTTTTTTAATGGTAAGATAAGTATGCCGCATGTAATCAGCTCAATGTAAAGTGGAGTTATATTTGCAAAATTTTGAGAAAGTTGACCCTCAAAAATCTCCCATCCCATGGAGACTACAACATTTCACCAAGAAATTAACCCGGATAGGTGGGTCACAAAAATTTTAATCAAAATCTGTTGATCCAGTAAAAAGTTATTAAGCTTCAAACATGCCAATACATGAAACGTACGTAAGAACATTACCGTCTTTTTTACTTCCTTGTACGAAGTAAAGGAAGTATTGTGATCGCGAAAAATTTAGGTTTTCAGATTTCAACAGAAATATCCATTTTGACCATCACTGGATCCAATTTGACTAGTTTCGGTTTGACATCTGTACATACGTACGTATATTGCATAACTCAAAAACGATTAGCCGTAGATGTTGAAATTTTGTATTTAGGATTGTTGTAACATCTTTCTTTCTTTTTCCTGTTTAGCCTCCGGTAATTACCTTTCAGATAATACTTCAGAGGATAAATGAGGATGAGGATGAGTGTAAATGAAGTGTAGTCTTGTACAGTCTCAGTTTGACCACTCCTGAGATTTGTGAATAATTGAAACCCAACCACCAAAGAACAACGGTATTCACGATCTAGTATTCATATGCGTGTAAAAGTAACTGACTTTACTAGGACTTGAACGCTGGAACTCTTGTCTTCCAAATCAGCTGATTTGGGAAGACGCATTCACCACTAGACCATCCCGGTGGGTTTGTGATAACATCTGGTTGAGCACCTCCCTTTTTGATTGCAATAGACTGAACCAAATGTGTCAAAAAAAGTCCAAAATTCAATTTTTTTGGATTTTTTACTTTTTCTTAACTGCAGTAATAATCCCCCATTGAGAGCTTTTCAACGATATATCATAAGTGGTTCCAGAGTTATAGCCAAATCAAATTTTAATTAATGAAATATTTGGATCTTAGAAGAGGAAGACCCATCGGTTCAAATCAGACTTTAACTCCTTTTTTAAATTTAAATATATTGATTTATTAATAATTATTAACCTCTGACTGTAAAAAATGTTTTACGATAAATAATAATTCAATAATAATATAAAAAAAAACATATATGAAAAAATATCAGAAGTTATTAATGAAATAAAATTTTACGTACTTTTCATTTTAAAAAAAAATGTGTATATTTAATTTAACAGGCATACAAGGAAGTCATGTGATGCCCACATCAGATATTTTTAATTTTTGTGGTACCAGGGTCATGAAACGTTGATAAATGTAAAAAGAAACCCATATCCCATTTTTTGACTGATTACCATATTTTCCTTCTTGGACGTAGTTCTACAGCTATGATGCCAGAATAGTGAGAGAAGTCAATTGACCAAAGAAAATTCAAAATAAAGAAGACAAACAAAAGAAAAATCAATCTGAATAAAAATCAGTTATTTCCTGATTGAATTAATTTAGTGTATATTAAGGGAAATTTCCTCCCAAGAGCAGTTAAAGATCGATTACAGTGCATGATTTAATAGATTTGTTGGAAGGTATACAATAGAACTATGGATACCGGATAATTCCAGAATTGCTGTATTTGTAGATTGTATTTTTTTGTTTTTACGATTTATTTAGGTAGAAAAAAATACTTTTTCACGGATTTTAAACAGATTAAATTGCGTGTGGTTTTTTTTTCAATATCTGAATCCTAAAATATTACGCGAAATAGAATATATTACTTTGCTGGTAGTTACAGTAGACACTATAAACAAGAGGAAAATATGACAGTAACAAAAATCATCTTTCCATTTTTTGGGCTTTTGGACTCAGGAGATCATGAAACGTCGAGAAATAAAAAAGAGGATGAATAATAACTTATTTTCGTTTATACATGTATGTGTTTGTGTGTGTGTGAGTGTATATGTTGGCATCTAGTTTACGGATTCAGTACGGGATAGATACAAAAATCTTCAAATTCAGGGTGTTTTGTGCATGGAATTGACGATATTAAAGTTTAAAATCTCAAACCTGTGGTATAGATTTTAGAGCTCATAGCTTAGCTTTTGGAACTGGACTTACCGAAAATTTTAATTGCTTATTTTAAGCTTTTTTAAATAATATTTTTTCCCCTCAACATCTCCTAATTAAAAAATAACGGTTTTAATTGAAATTTTCAAATTCCACCAGACTTTCGTTCAAACTTGATACTTCCAATGACAACATATAACATATTGTTACTATTAAATTTTGGATTTTGGGGGATTTCAACTGGCATTTGTTAAGACCGATAAAAAAGATTTTCTGAATTTAAATTCTTCATCAAAATGTAAAAAGGTCATTAAGTAATAAAGAACGGAGCAGAAGTTAAACATTTATACAGAGTGATTTATACCAGTTACAATAGGTAGCTTTATTATGAAATCTACCTAGAACAGGGATCTACGAATATTCCTACAATTTTTTACTTCAGTTATCAGAAAAGTTGGATCTATTTATAAATAAATAAGTTTATTATAATAGAATAAAAAAGTTACCGGTAAAACTTAAACAAAAGATAAGTTCATGGATTAAAATAAAAGAAAGGTTAGGTAAGTTATTTTTTATGGAGTGGGGAGTAGAAGGACAGAAGACACAACATTTAAACTCAGCTCGAGTGACCCCAGTCGTAACAGCTGTGATTATTCTTACAAACCAGTCGGCTGAACCTGTATACAGTATACACATATAAATATGTGCAAAACCGTATAACATAACATTAATACTACTACTGCCACAATACTAAAGAAGTATTATAGCCTACAGACTTGCTTAGACTACTTGTTCTCACACAACACACAAATCACTTTCTATTTCATCTTGACCAAAGTAATACGTATTGATCTCGCTGCTTTCTTTTATAATGATATTATGCCTACAATATTTTAGCATATCATTTAAAAAATAAAGTTTATTATCATTATTATTTACATACTTTTTCTTTTTTTCTTCCTCTTTATTTTTACAAAATGTCACAAAATTGTATATAAATAAAAGAGAAAGACAGAGAAGTATTTGTTTACGCTATTTTAATGGCAGTGAAATTTGTTTTGAGGACATAAAACGAGTTTTAGTATGAAATATGTAAAAATATATTATTGTTTTTATTTACTGTTTAAGTGGAATACACGATAACAAAATATTATAATTTAAGAAGAAATTTCGTAAAACATAAACAACTTTTGAAAAAGAGGACATGTCAAGAATCAATTCATGTAATATCTATTTTATGTTTATTAACAAAAATTCGAGTATTTACTTTAAATAGATTATTTTATTGAAAGATTTATTTGAAATCAAATAGAAAATATGTTAAAAAAGGGCGTTACCTTAACGTTAATAGGTTCTGAACAAATATAAAAAAATTAAAATAATCTTAATAAATGTTTAAAAAAAACTTTTTTCCTTCTTTTTTTTTTATCGTTGTCTTTATAAATAATACTGCATTACTTTGCAGTTGATCATGATGCTTCTTCCTCGCATTAGTTTAAATATTATTAATGAATGAGTAAAAAAGTATAATTTTTTACTTACATTATAAGCATTTTAAACAACCTCTACAAGGTCAATGTCAAAAAAGACATCCAATTATGAAGGTCCAACCACAGTTCGGAAAAATCTAAGAACCAGAATATTGATAATATAAAGAAATTATAGTCTATTAGTTTTCCTTTTCTTCAGTAGGATTTTGTGTAACTGTTAATGTATCCTAGATAAACATGGTATATTTTAAACAAATTGTTAGTACAAGTAGGAAGCAAAAAAAAACCCATGCTTACCACATACAATGAAAGAAATCCGTTGGGACTGTTGAACAAGAGACCAATTTTTCGTTTTAAAAATACAAAAGGCTTCTCCCACTTCTGTCACCTATCTAGGTTTAAATGTATGCCTATTATAAGACTTCGTCTATTCCGTTATTAAAAGGGGAAGGGCAGCAGCAGCCGTCTCAAAATACTAGTCCTACCGAAAACATCCAATATAGGTCGAAACATTACTACCAGTACAATTACAGTAAAAAAAAAAAAACACAGTCTTCAGGTAAAAAATAAATACTTTTATCTGTGATGTAACAATTTCACTCTTGAAATTAGTTAGACACCTGATTATTCAATGGAAAAGATTTCTGGTGAGGCTATAATAGTTTTAATATTTATTAGCAGCCTCGTCTCATGAGTATTATTTCAGAATAAGATCACATATGCTTCCCAAAAGAGAGAAGAAAGAAATCGAAAGAAAAACTGAGCATGAAATTATATAAAAAAATCAAACAATCTCTTTTATTCTATTCCCTATGCATTAGTTAATTTTTAAATTATAATTATTTCAAGCTAACAGTATAATTTTTTTCGTATATTCTGAAAATCTATGGGTATCCAGTTTATTGAAATAGAGCCCGAAAACAGAAATTTGTTCGCGTACTAACAGCTTTTTATGTTAGTTAAAAATTAACAACATAATAGTTGGTTCGAAAACGGATATGAAAAACTTAAAATATGTATCTATCCTTAGTCAACCTTCGGCAGATTTTCATCTTCAGCTAACGAATTTGAATTGATACCCACAAGACCACATGAAACGATGATGATACAAGGTAAGCTTGCCGGTCTTGAAGTATAAAATTGGTCGGTGTATAAAGTCGGCCGCCCAAGCAGTCGAGTTATGTGCTGACGTTTTACTGCTTATTTTAACTACCTTAGCTGGAGCTTCGTCAGTCATCTCCATGTCCGTTGTACGACTTCATGACATTATTGGATATAATACTCCAGTAACTGATTGAACTGTGTATTTTGTTGACAGAACAGCGGCACCAGCGAGGCTATGCCAATTCCCAGTTTGATAGAAATCCCCAGCAAAATCGCCGATCGCCTGTCTATCAGCTGCACGTATATGATGATATTCTGTAACTGATGAAGGATCCACCGGGTTGATCTAATGGTGAACTCATCATCGCAAATTAGCTGATTTCGAAGTCGAGAGTTCTCAGGTTCAAATCCTAGTAAAAGCAGTTACTTTTATACGGACTGGAATACTAGATCGTGGATACCGGTGTTCTTTGGTGGTTGGATTTCAATTAACCATATACCTCAGGAATGATTAACCTGAGACTGTACAAGACTACGCTTCATTCACATTCATACATATCATCTTCATTCATCCTCTGAAGTAATACCTTACGGTGTTCCAAGAGGCTAAACAGAAGAACGAAGCTGATACGTTGGCGAGGTCGTGATCAAGCGCGATCTGATTAACGATGTCGACCGGGGGTCGTCCGGTCCAGGGCCGAGGTAGTTATGTCTAGGAAATTTCATACTGGCACGATACAGATTTCGCGCCATTTATATAGACAATATCTCCACCTTCACACCACAATCAGAATTGACGTGAAGCAAAACACCGGGAACTGGTAACTTGTTCGGATCTTCCGTAAGAGGGGAAAGATCCAGCGTCACACAGAGTAGAGGAGCTGGCACACACGGTATCGGAGGTTCTACAACACACGGGAAAAGATTTGTCAAAGGAGACAAGACAGGCGTAGACGCCTGTCTTGAAAAGCTAGAAAGCTGTATTAAACGCAAGTGTAGGCGGCTGCCGCAGGCGCACGCTATTCTTAAAATTATGAAAGTTTAAAATTTAAAGATTAGTTTTTAACCGGTTTTATAGTAAACCGTTGGCTTCGTAACTGTAGATAAAATTTTATATAAATAATAATAGCGTGTGGGAGGCTGTCATGTGGAGTGCGAGGTTGGATCTTTACCCTTTCGGGAAAGGGTAAAGATATCGTCAATCCATGATGTTAAGCATGGAAAGTCATACTCTGCGTCACAACATTTAGGACTGCGTTAAATCTAGATTTTATGTATGTTTCAGTTTTTGTTTTTGTTTCAGTTTTAAATAAAAATTTTCAAAAGGAAATACTTTCATCATAACTCGATTTATATATTTTTTTAAGTTTTCCCTAAAAATGTGGTTTTAATAAAAATCGAAATTCATGGGTTTATATTTAGTTTCTGTTGACTTTATATTCTAACCATTTTACTCAGAATAAATTCTCTACAAGTTTTGTTTAAAATATTTATGTGTTTATTTTCCATTTAATAATTATTTTACGTAAAACAAAAAATAGTGTATTTTCGACCCCAATCTTTTACCGGTTACCCCAGAAAAAATACAGTTTTGGGATCTACTTTTTTCAATTTTTCAGGTCAGATTTCATAAAAAAAAAACTAAATTTACACCTTAATTTGGATCACAGAAATTATAGTCTGACTTAATTTTACTGAAGGCGCAAAAATTAGCGCGAAATCTTTCACCAGCCGACTCATTAACGAAGTGTTTCCGAATCTATCTTTATGTGAGCTTTCTTCTCTATTTTCACCAGTTGAACATGTCCTGAAAGTTTCTTACATTTTTCGTGAATCAGTCTCTCTCTCTCTCTCTCTCTCTCTCTCTATATATATATATATATATATATATATATATATATATATATATGCGTAAGCATTTCCTATAAAATTAGTACAGTTCTATCCCCTCCAAATAAACTGAAAAGAATGAAAAAATATCACCCAAAAATAACAGAAGACTGCACTGTGGAAAGTTGGACCCAGCGTTAAGGAAGAAATTAATGAAACGTTTAATCTGTAGTGTAATGCTTTATGGAGCTGAAACGTGGACAATGAGAAAGACAGACAGAAATCGAATCGAAGCTTTTGAGATGCAAGTGTGGCGCAGAATGATAAATGTCAGATGGCAAGACCGTGTAAGAAATGAAGACGTATTAAGGAGAATCGATGAGAATAAGAAAATGTTAAATATGATCAGAGGAAACAATGAGGTTAAAAAAAGGTAGAACAAGGTAGAAACCAACAGCCGTGACCTGCCTTAACTATAGAACACTATGAATGAATTTCTTCCTAATTAAGTAGGGAAGGATTTGTCAGTATGTTTACGGCCTAAAGACCAGTGGACTAGATTCCGTAATAAAGTACGGAAATTGGAAACGTAAAAAAAAGAATTACATCCCTGACCGGGATTCAAACTTAGAACCTTTGTGATGATGATAATGCATCATGGACTCGATGATAAATATCATTCTGTTGAAATGAATTAAGATCTCTCGAATAAAACACCATTTCTTTTCGTTTTAATCATTATATGTTTTTGTACGGTCGAAAGAGTAAATACTTGAAAAAAAGAAAAAGATCTTATGATATCTTATTCATAATTTTTCAAGAATTACCGAATCATAATATCATAATATTTTCATCATCCTTGGAATTGAACGTTGAAAAAATTCATAATTATAAATAAAAAATTAATAAAATAAATACGAACGCAATACCAAAAATTTTAAATCAACTTAAGATTTAAATTTAATTTTAATTATAAAAAAAATTATAAGCCTAAAACAAGTTCTGTTTGTTACTTTCATGATACATCGCTATTTAATTTTAAAGGAAAGAAGTTCTCTGTCATTTTGGATTTTTATTTGTACAACCCAGTACTTTTAAATGAGCAGAGCTATACGTTACGGTATAGTAAAAGAATGAGACAGACGTTCTATTGTTAGTCTCTACTTTTCATATTTGTTTTGTTCGTTCCCTTCCGTCATTTCAATTCTTTCTGGTTACTGAGTGGTCTTCTGTCAGTCAATCCCTTACGCATGCAGACAGCAATCGTTTTAACCAGACTTTTCAAAATAAAGAATACGTTATAACCTGAACTTTTTTTCTCTTAATTTATTTATCATTATAAACAAATAATACCATTTTTTTGTTGATTTATTTATATAACTGTGAAAACAAAACATTACTGACTAATTATTTAAGGAGTTATTTATATAATGTCAAAGTTATTTTTAATATTTTAATTTAAAAACAAGTTTCATGTATTTTAAGCTATTTACGCTTATTTCATAATTTAAAAACCAAAACCGATACATTTATAGATAATTAACGGTTTAACCTTCAGATATGGTTTAATATAATAACTATACAATTTGAAATAATGGGAGTACTGTAAACTGAATGCGAATTCGTACACACTCCAGCAGACAGATTGAAAAATTAATTTTTAATGTAGATTTCAATTTACGAGTATATCAGTGCATTCAAAGATTTTTATGAATAGTATTTGAAGAATTTCTGCAGAGTCCTTTTCTTCAATCTTAATCTTAACATAAATGTCCGTGTATGTATATGTACGTGGTTATAAACGAACATTACTACATCTCCTCCTAAATCACAGAACCGATTTCAACCAAACTTGGGACAATTATTATTGACTAACTGAGCAAAAATACTGTGGTTGTTAGATATCTCTACCGCAACTACTTCGGGAACGGTGAGGGGGTGAAAGCCTTATTATAAAATTCTGGAACTTTTTCGAACACTATTACATTTTGGAAATCTGTAGAACTTCCTAAAAGTTTCTGTAACATAGCTGTGGAAACATAAATGTTTAATAAAAAAACAAACTAATAAATATGACCAAGATCCAACTGTAAACAGGCTAGATTTGGAAGGTTAAATTCAACATGAAGGAATGCAAATGAGGTTTATGTTTGAAGTGGAAAGTTAATGAAAGTTACTGTAAAAAAAGGAAATGGATGAAGCTGTGAAGAAAGTATAACCCTCGAACAACGTCGGGTATGTAAACTACTCTTTAATAAAATTTCAGAAAAAAAATAAATGGATTCAAAATTTGGAAAGCCTTGCAAACGTTTACGAAACCAACAACAAATTGGAGATGAATTTCATTCACTCTTATGAAACGCACCTTGTACCAAGCATAAAGTTGTTCCCTAAGTTGTATCAAAATCATTAAACATATGGGTGATTTTTTTTCTTTTTTTTTTTGGATGGCGAAAAAAGCTTTCGCGTTACCATCGCCCAGAATAAAATGATTTTATAAAGAAATAAAATAAATTAGAACTAGTCTAAAAAATTAAAAAAAAATTTTCAAGTAATATCACAGCTAAAATCTAAAATTTAACTAAAAATAAATAGAATTTAACAAAGTCCGAGAGGGATGTAAAAGGCCCCTTCTCGGATAACAGAAAGAACTGGAGTAACATAAAAACATAACTAACAGAAAAACTAAAATATTAAAAACGAAATAAAACTTAAAACTAATATCACAGTCCGAATATTAGAAAAACGATTTTTTTAAAAGAAACAAAAATTAAAAATAATAACAAAAACTATATAAAATTTACATAAACATAATTCAACATAAACATAAACAGGATTTAACAAAGTTTGAGAGGGGTGTAAAGGCTCCCTTCACGGATAACAGAATGAAAAGCTAACACAAAAATTTATTAAAAACTCTTCCAATACAAAACATATACGCAAGCACATAAAATTTTATGTATAAAACCAACACGACGCAAAAACAGAAACATCCGGTCTAAAACTTCATTATCATTGCCCAAGATTCGACGGATGTTTCTGGGCAATTTAAACTTACGACGCAAAGCCGCATAATATGTTCATTCCACATGCAGGTGAATTGTTGATTTTTCATGCCGAACAGAAAACTCGGACTTGACAACATTTTGGCGCCAAGAAAAATACTGCAGTTACTACTAAAATTTGGTAATGATTAATTACCGAATTTTTCCCAGAAATCACCACATAATTTCAAAACTATTTGTGGAAATATAGAATGGAAATTTTGTAACGTATGAAAAATGCCACGCTTAACCAGAATTCAAACCCGTAACCTTCCGGATGAAAAACTGAGAAGTTACCACACCGACTAGAAGGTCGGCGGAGTTGTAAAGATTTGGAATTCTTAATCTTATTTATTTTTAGTGTTCATTTTTCAGAGGAATAATGGAGAAGTACGATTCAAACGTAACATATCTTACTATAAAATAATTTTGTTTTCTTTTAAACGTTTCCTTAGCCTTTAGTACAGAGTGAACAATAACCCGAACCCGTAATGAAACCCGAGACTATTTATGAAGGATTCTCACACAACCAGCGCGACTAGTGAATGTATATGTTATTACTGATTGTTGCTGCCGTTTGTCAGGTGGTTAAGTATCAGTGAAGTATACGTTTTGTTGCAGTGCAGTATTGTGAGTGCAGTTGTGTTTGTGTACCGGTGGGCGGGGAGGCCACCTTAGAGTCAAAAGGACACGTCCCTGGGCTGAGTATACTTGAGTGGATGTCCGGCCCAGGGACGTAGGGAAAAAAAAAAAGTTGTGTTTGTGTAGACCCACCGGGTTGGTCTAGTGGTTAACGCGTCTTCCCAAATCAGCTGATTTGGAAGTCGAGCGTTCCAGCGTTCAAGTCCTAGTAAAGTCAGTTATTTTTACACGGATTTGAATACTAGATCGTGGATACCGGTGTTCTTTGGTGGT
Organism: Lycorma delicatula; assembly: GCF_047948215.1. Classification (NCBI taxonomy): domain Eukaryota; kingdom Metazoa; phylum Arthropoda; class Insecta; order Hemiptera; family Fulgoridae; genus Lycorma; species Lycorma delicatula. Next base: position 94,167,784 of record NC_134462.1, read on the forward strand.
TGGGTTTCAATTAACCACACATCTCAGGAATGGTCGAACTGAGAATGTACAAGACTACACTTCATTTACACTCATACATATCATCCTCTGAAGAATTATCTAAATGGTAGTTACCGGAGGCTAAACAGGAAAAAGAAAGAAAAGGTTGTGTTTGTGTGAAATGCCTTATTCAATCCAGGAGAGGATAGCTATAGTTGAGGCCTATATTCGTTCTAGATCGTTTAAAGAATTACGTCAAGTAATCGTAGAAAAATAAATGCCTGTATCCCAGCGAAGAGTAGTATACACGATTTAGTTTTTTTAAAAAACGGGCGTACAACAGGTTCGGTTTCAAATGCAAAACGAAATAGGCAACCTTCCGTTAGGAATCCACATGCCATTGTCGGTAATGAAAGGAGAATTACTACCGGTCTAAAAATATCACTACGCATGTTATCCCAACAATCTGCGTGTTAAACACACATCATGTAAAATTCTTCATGAATTAAAAATTGAAACCATACCGCGTTACAATTGTGCAACAACTGAAGGAGAGAGATAAACCGAAACAACTTAATTATTGCAACTAGCTTCCCGAAAACATTGCTGGTGGACAGACAGACGCGATGTCGTATTTCAGTCAGACGAAGCATGGTTCCATTTATCCGGCCATGTTAATTCGCAGAATATGAACTGAAGATGAACAATCAATGAAAAATCAAGGCAACTGACAATAAAGTTTTGCGTCAGACGACTCTCAATATCATCAGTCGAGCACAAAAGCGCATCGATGCCCAGGGTGGTCATTATGAATATCTTTTGTAACAATAAGGTAAGTAAATGCAACATTTAAATTACGTTTTATGTTTTTATTATTTAATTTATCCGCAACATTCATAAAATTTAACCTCTAAAACCAATATAACCTACCGATTCTGCAGCGATTACGTTATGGGTTCGGTTTATGTTGCTCACTCTGTATTGTAATTTTTATTTCATTTTCACTTACGTAATCTTCTGTTAACATTTTGCCTAAGCATCTGTACTGTTATGCTTGTGCAGTGCTTCCTTGTTTTGTGTTAATATTCAATGGCTTATTGTCTCCTGTCCTCATTATTTCAGTTTCATAACGTTTTTGTTCGTTCTGTATTCTGCCATAATGTCTTCTAATTTTGAAATAATCTAGAAACATATTAAGTTATCAATTATAAAATTTATTTGCTTTTCTCCTGTGCTGATCTCTTCATCCTTTTCTACAGAATTTTTCCAAATCTTCGATATACATATTAAATAAGGCTGAAAGAAATCAGAACCCTTATTCTTTACTTATTTTTAGGTAAAACCTAACCATTCGATTGGTTGAGATTTACCATAGTTTGTTGAAAATCTTAAATTTAAATAATATTGAAAACAGCCGTTTGAAAGATTTATAAATACATAGCCGTAATTTTTTCTAAGAAATGAAAGACGTATATTTTTACTATGTAGGTAAACAAAATTTACGGTTAATAATTCAGGTGGAAAGTTTCTACATAAGATGTTATATAAAATAATATGATACCGTGCGTGCACCACAGAAGTTGAACAGGTTGATAATAGTAAATTACAACGAGCACTTTTCATAAGTAATGTTATTCTATGAAACATTTAAAATATTAAGAGCGTAGTACAAAAATATTAGATGTATAAAGAATGAATAAAAAATTTCCCAATGTCATGTTAAATATTATAGGTTAACTAAAATTACATAATTTACCAAGCGGTATAGAATTATATATATATATTTAGATTTAACACTAAACAACTTTCCTATCCTTGACTGTAATGCGACTACTTAAATACAATAATGACAAAAAAAGTGATTTAAATTTCTCATCGTACTTTACAGTTTATAACCACATAATAATTATTATTTTTCTAAAAAATATCTACCACATTTACAAGAATATTTTCTTTTTTTTAATAAAAATTGTTGGAGAATATCCAAAAAGATAATCACAAATTCTTTCATACTTTCTCCAGTATAAAATATCCATCTTATTTAAACTAATATTTAAATAACAACGAAAGAAAGAATATGTTTTTAACTATGTAGCGAGAACAAAAACAGCTTTCAACACTTAAAAGTTCATACCTGTCATTTATTTGTTTTTAATTTTCACAACTTTTCTTTTTTTAAAACATATTATAAGTAATAACTACAAATAATATTAAAAAATAAATAAAGCAATAAAATTTCCGATCACTGTGACAAAGTAGTAGTATCTCGGCCTTTCATTCGGAAGTCCCTGTTTCACATTTTGAACAGAGATGGCATTTTTCATGTGCTACAAATTTTATTATTTATATTCCCAAGCACAAGCTTCTTTGTAAACTTCTGTGGTGAATTTATTTATAAGTAAAAAATTATTTAATTTGAAATAAATTGAAAAACTTTAATTTCATTTAAAAAATACTTATTTACTTAATTTATATTAAAAAATAAATGCATAATTAAATTGAAAATAAATGAACACCATCATGTGTTTGTTTTACCCTTTTGACATTTTAATAAAAAAAATTTATAATTTATCAAAAACATAACACGCGTAAATAATTAATAAAGAAAATTTTAAACAACAGAAATTAATTGGACAATTGTAAAATGTTCAAAACCATTCCCAAAAATAGGAATGGCTTGTACGCCTTTTAAATTACATATACACATTTTTTTTAAAAATGAAAAGTAAATAAAATTTTATTTCATTAATAAATTCTGATATTTTTTCTATTTTTTATTGTTATTATTGAATTATTTTTTATTGTAAAATTTCTTTTACAATCAGAGGTTAATAATTATTAATAAATCAATATATTTAAATTAAAAAAAGAAGATGAAGTCAGTTTTGAACCAATATGCCTTCCCCTTCTAAGATTAAAATATTTCATTAATTAAAATTTTATTTGGCTCTAACTCTGGAACTAATGAAAATAAGTACCACTTATGAAATGTCGTTGAAAAGCTCTCAATGAGGACTTACTGCAGTTCAGAAAAATTCTAAAATAAAAATGTTTTGGATTTTGGGCTTTTTTGGACCCTTTTGATGATAGATTTCAATCAAAAAGGGAGGTGCACAACTAGATGTTACAACAGTCCTAAATCCAAAATTTCAGCATCCTACCTAATCGTTTTTAAGTTATGAGAAATACATACATACGTATGTACAGACGTCACGCCAAAACTAGTAAAAATGTATTCAGGGATAATCAAAATGGATATTACCGTTGAAATCTGAAAAACCGAAAGTTTACGCGATCAGAATACTTCCTTTACTTCATACAAGGAAGTAGAAATTTGTTTGTGCAAATAATGTATACATATATATAATTTAAGTATACAGTGTATAAAAAAGAATGAACGATTTCAAAATCAAACAACTATGCAACCACGCATGGTCAGTAAATGAAATTTCCACAATTTTAAAAAGTCAGCGTCCTGGAATTTTAAATTCTGGCCGATAGACTGCAATACTAACGCTCAAACGTATTTTAGCCTTAACCGTAAACAACAAGGCGTCTACTCAACAGGAGACGTTTTGTGTTCTACAATTTAGTTTTGTATTCTACAATATCGTGCGTTTCTACAGCTTTTCAGGATTGATTTACCATCAGCTAAGAACATTCATCGCTGGTGAAAACAACTTGAAGAATCGGGGTATTTATGAAAGGAAAAAGTCCATCCAGGACGATCGTGAATTTCAGAGGAAAATGTGCAATGAATTCAAGACGCTTTCCCACAAATCCCGAACAACTCTTCGCGTAAGCCGATAACTTGCAATCTCTCATATCACTATCAGTCATGCGTTAAGACGACACTTGCATTTTAAGCCGTACCGATTACAACCGGTAAAGGCTCTTCGTGTAAGCGATAAAAAAAAAGTAAAGATTTCTGTGACGTGCCCTTAGTCGACAAAGAACATGACCGATTCTTACCGCGGTTAAATTTTAGTGATGAAGCAAAATTTCGTTTAAGCGATAAGGTTTCACGTCACAATATTGGCATACGGGGACTACAGAATCCGCATGAGACTGTACAGAACAGAGATCTGAGATTTACGAAAGGTTAAAGTGAGATCGAGATTCACGAAAAGTTAATGTTTTTTTTTTTGTGCGATTTCGTTTACAAAAACTTTTGGCCGTTCCTTTTGTGAAAGAAACACCGTAACAGGGAATTTTTATCTTGGAATGCTCCAGGACCGGCTTTTACCAAATATATGAAGACTAAAGAATTTATTTTTCAGCAAGATGGAGCCCCGCCATATCGGAACAACCTGATTCATCGGTTTTTAAATGAAACATTGTCTTAACGCTAGATAGAGCGTACAGAAACCCAAGGCTTGGCACTTAACTCTTGGCCTCAAAGATTCGGAAATATTATTTAAGGACTCAATCAAGTAGTGATCTGAATGCGTAATCTAATTGAAATTATGTACAGGAAGAGGTTTTGTGTTAAACCTTCGGTTTTAGAGGAAGGAATGGGGATCGCGCTTCCGCGAATCGGTTAATATTATAGTCAACAGTTGTAAGTTGTAGTAGGTGATCGTGATTGAAGAGGCCATACGAAGGCGATAGTAGGTTGTATAAATACACTGATGTAAATGTCTGCCGAGACATTGGCATCCTGTCAGAGGCCAAACTGATGACTATGTTGTGTTATCAAGTTTAAAGGGTCTAAAAGATGACCTCCGGTCAAGTCCACGAGAGCTAGGAACTGAGGAGGTAGTGTGGCTACCAGGATCGTCACGTGGCGTCTTCCCGTACGGGAATCAAGACTACACTCTTGGCCCTAAAGATTCGAAAATATTATATTTGATGACCTTTTCTTGTGTAGATATGAGAAACGAAATGTTTATGTATCATCATTACCTATTGATTTGGACGAGATAAAAACGAAAATCACAGCTGCAGTAACTTCTGTAATAGAAGGCTGTCTCCAACGCTTTGCATTAGAATTCAGCTATCGTCTTATTCGTGCCGCAGATGGCGAGCATATAGAACATTATTTATAACTTGGTGTAGCGGGTGGCTTATAGTTGTGCACATTCCTTTACGAAAACATCTCGCATAGCTCCGTATACCTACATAGTACGCAGTACATTGTCATAGTTATTCAGGATAGTTAATAGGATAGGTAAACCAGCCGTCAGCCTATGTGCACAGCAATACGCAGCCCACTCTAAGTGAAATTCTAAACATTTCTGAATAGTACGTAATTGGTCTTGTAATTGTAATATATTTATATTAATAAATATTATATATCTGTTTGAAATCGGGTTATTCTCTTTGTGAACAAACAGTAAATTAAATTTAAGAATTTAAAAAACTGATTAAACAGAAGTTAAGAAACAGTTTAAAAAGATTATTCTAACAGAAGAAGGTTAATATCAGTTTGAGATTTCAGTATTTCAGATGTATTTAAACTAAATTTAACTTCCGATTAGGATTCCATTAGGAAATAAACTGTTTATTTTTAACGCTTATACTAAAAACAATGAAAAAATAGTTGTTTTATAATTTTTAAGTATTATTTATTAATTAATTACTGAATATCATTTCTTTAATAATTATTTTTTTATGTTAATCATTTCCTTGATATAACTGATTATAATATTTAAAAATTACATCGGTTATTTAATTTAGATTTTTAAGGGAACCTATTTGTGAAAATTTTCTGAGTTTTATTTTCAAAAAATTATTTCAATAAACGTTTATCGTAGATAATATTTTATAGAAAAATAAGCTAAACGTTCAAATGATTTGATTCGAGATAAGATTATTTATGTAATGGCCAAAGAAATTTGTTGACGATAACTTTTCTATAGCAAGATAAATTTTTTCTTCTACAATCTACTTTTCTAACTTTCCAAGTTCGTTTAATTCATGAATTTTATTGTAAGAAGTATTTTTATACATACAAAATATTATAATTATGAGATTTAATTATGAGAAATTGAGGTTGACCAGGTGAAATGAGTTTTCTTAATAATTATATCTTACAACAGATTACAAGAAGCTTATTTAATAATACTATTATAGATGGGAAATGAACAGAAAAACGAAATCTATACAACTTCCTTGCAGTCCCTTTTCTCTAATCTTGTTAAGTGTAATAATACCTTTCCTACACTTGTCAATACATTTATTGTCATCAATTAACTTATGACACTTGGTAAGTTGTTATCATTTAAATCGATATTTTTGTTATTAATGCAGAATGACCTTTATTAAATCCTCCAGTTTGTTAAAAAATATTCAAATGTACATCAAAAAATAAATTTCACAAAATTAATCATCAAATATAAATGAATCAATTGAAAGAAAAAAAACTTTTTTTTATTATTACCGAAAGTTATTTTTTTATGTTATTTTGTATAACTGCATTTATTTTAGACAAGTACGCAAAATTTCAGCTTTCTGGGTTAAAAAAAACAAACACGTCTTCCCAAATAAGCTGATTTGGAAGTCGAGAGTGCCAGCGTTCAAGTCCTAATAAAGGCATTTATTTTTACACGGATTTGAATACCAGATCTGGATAGCGGTGTTCTTTGGTGGTTGGGTTTCAATTAACCACACATCTCAGGAACGGTCGAACTGAGACTGTACAAGACTACACTTCATCTACACTCATACATATCATCCTCATTCATCCTCTGAAGTATTATCTGAAAGGTAATTACCGGAGGCTAAACAGGAAAAAGAAAGGTTATAAAAGGTTGCTACGCTAGAGTTAAAAAATGTTGCTACGTAGTAAGAAGTGAGCAAAAATAAAAAGAAAAAGAACAGTTGCTTCAAATATTTGATGTTTCAGGAACGAAGATGAGAAAATAATTTGTGACAGAAACTTAATCAAATTAATTAGATTAATGGGCAATATATTAAGACAATCTGAATGGTTTAATTGATTTGGTAATGGAGGGTTGTGTACAGGATAAAAAATATGCACTAGAAGATAACAATTTGAAATTTATAAAAAAGGTAATTAAGCATGTAGAATGAAATAAATTTAAGGAATATTTTGAAAGTAAATAAAGTTTCATTATTAAAAAAAAAAAAGTTAATATAAAATATTCTAGTTAAATGTTTCTTTTCTCAAACATGTATCACTCAACGTTGTTTGTACCAACAGAGACGTTTTTCTTGGTACACCAAGAACTTTAAAACACCTTCATCTTACTCTACTACAACTTAATAGATTCTTTTAATTCATCATATATCGCTTACCGCCCAAAGATTTCTTCTACTTTTTAAACAGATAGAAGTCAGTTAATAGACAATTGAAAATTCCCGTCTGAATTTTCTCAGCCGATAATATGTCACCATTATCGGATTCTAGATGAGGTACCGGCCTCCGTGGCGCGAGTGATAGCGACTCGGCGTTTCATTCGGAGGTCCAGGGTTTGAATCCCGGTCAGGCATGGGTTTTTTTGCACACTTAAAAACTGTCATTTCATCTCATCTTCTGAATCAATACCTAACGGTGGTGTCGGAGGCTATAAGAAAAAATTATTAGTATTTAGATATGGTGGCACATTTTCTCGAGTTTCACGTTTGTGCAGTAAACTTTATTTTTTTTTTTGTAAAGAGTAATTTTATGACTATTAATTGGAACTTGAATTTTACTAAAAAGTTTCAAATAACTCGAATTAAAAATGAATAGAATGGGATTTGGTTATTTAAATTTACTGGTTTTCGATGGTGCACTATCGACCAGAAATAAATTTCTATAGATATTGAAAATAATAGTTTCCATATTTTAACTGGATAAGGATAAGTGGTAAGCATAATGTACCTAACGAAAGAAGACACCTGAATTAGAAATGTTTTATAATTAACTATATTTTTTGTAAATAAATTCATATTTTCCTACATCCTAGGTTGACGTACAAAAATAAATAAATAAAAGCTGACAAACTATTTCATGACGTTACCGATTACGCCGATCAACTCATTCAATAACTTATATAGCTTTTTCATTGCAATTCAATCACTAAAAGTCTAATTTTTATGTCATAATGAAAGTTTATACATAAGTAAAAAAAAAAATATGAGAATTTTTCCGAAATTTTTAAAAATTTTGGCGCGACTCTTTTATTCATTATGATTTCCAAAATAAGGTTTAAGCATCAAAATTTCAAATAATTTTTTTTTTGTGGGTTTCTTTACTCTATGGGGACAACTCGGTAAAGGTTTTTTGTAATAAAAAAAGTGATTCTACAATAAATTATGTATTTAAAAAGAAAACTGTTTATAAGTATTGAAAAAATGAAGTATAACTTTTATGGTAGTAATGAAAAACACTACTTTTAATTTTGGGTCCGGGACATATTATATAGATCAAAACTACTTAAATTTTAATTCCCCTTAAAGTGAAAGAAAACTTTTTTTTATAATAAAAATTAACAGAGTTATAGTTAAAGACAATAAATTATACTTTTTAAAGGTAAGCAATAAATTTTTAAAAAGAATTCCTAAAAATTTCATATATAAGTTAAGTTTAACAAATCCCCGCTTCAGTAGTTTTCTAAACTAAAAGAGAAGCTCTTTACCAATAAAGAAGGGCGTTAGATTTAATCTAACGCTCCTTCAGGTGTTTTTTTGGCAGAAAACGCCCCTCCATTGAAGGTTAAAACAAGCAAAAAAATATAAATTTTTAAAACTTTTAAAATCCGAGGTTTAATTTTGTAAAATTGTATACTTTTTTGATACCCCTATATATGATATATAGAATATCAAAAAAAGTTTCAAAAATACTAAAACCGAAGGGAGATGGGAAAATACAAAAAATATATATATATTTAACTTTTTAAAGGGGGGCTGACTTTTTATAAGTTTTTTTGGAGTATTTATAAATGGAATATAGGTAACAAATTCGCCAAGTTTTTTTCCAAAGTGCCCTGAAGAAAATCGAAATTCGCTTTTCACGATATCTCACCCACCGAACAAATTTTGAAAAAAAAATAATATGATAAATGTCCCACATATATATATACATTTGAGCGAAATCCAGGCGGATCCAGGAGGGCCATGCCCCCCCCCCAAAAAAAGCCAGAAGGCCTTGCATTTTGAAAACCCAGTTGAAAAGAACTGAAACAGTTCACCAATACTAAAATAAGCAGTTACAAGTTGCAATTCTGTAATTAACGTGAATATATATTTTTTCTTAATAGGTAATTAAGAGAGGCTGACGTCACTTGCTCTAATGCATATTCATAACGACATGTAGAGTGATATACGAGTATATCGCATTATCGATCGGTATGCTAAGATGCGTATTCATCGAGATGAATTTACTTTGTAAATATTATTGTGTTATTATTATTATTATTATTGTATGAAATAAAATGTGTAAAATTTTGGATTGTAATGGATTAATTATAAACATTGAAATAAATGAACAAATAAAAATCAACTTAATTTAAATCTTCATTTATTTTTTATCCCATCTTATATTATTATATAAATTTTAGTTTTTGCATGACAATTTTTATTAAGTTGTTAGGACTATGTAGTCCGAGCTTAAAGTTAATTTAGCATCTGGTGTCCCCGTGAGGGTCACTTCGAATAACTTACATCTTAATTTTTATAAATCGAAATAAAAATTAAGAAAGTTAAGTACTTTTTAGATTTTACCGTAAACGATCCTTTTCGCCTCCTTTATAACAATACTGATGATTGGTTAAACGATTTTCCGTGTTTAAAAATAGTTTAGAATATAGTATGTATGGAATAAAGTGTATGAAATATTATACATCCAACCCAATTAGAAGAAGTAGGAAAATGTAACCCCTTATCCACAATGCTCCTCTCTCAAATTCAGTTATTGGATCCGCCCGTTTATACCCTTATAATTCAATTTCATATCATTTCTGTAATTATTTTAGCAACATTTTTTTTTTTTTTTTTAAAGAAGATATCTTAACCTCCGCTTTTGAAACGAAATAATTTCTAAACAGTTTTATAATAACTTTCACAAAAAAGTGGTATTCTATAAAGTTTAAATTATACATTAAACCCAAGAGATCTTTCATAAGCCAAACTATAATATAATTTCACTGGTGAGGTGGGCGGTTAATCTTTTCAACCGTCAACCTACTCAACTAAGCTTGAAATGAACTACAATTGAGTTTATTTCTAAATGTTTTAAAGAAGGATGCAAATAATTTAAGTTTAATTAATTAGTTTTTTATTTATTTAAAAATTTATTAACAGAGTAATATGTATACAACTCTTAAACATAAAATAAATATAACAAAAGAACGTTTAAATTTAATTTTCTTATTTTAAATATTGGTGATATAACCTTTTAAATAAGTTGTTAATTTATTACAAATGGCGTAGTCCCTTTCTTGTGGGTCAAAATACTACACTGAGTGATACTACTGAGATACTACTAGTTAGAATTAGTAGTGAAAATATTTTTCACTAATTTTTTTTGCGAAAATATTTTTGATATCTGTTTTTCATACAGTTGAATACGTTTTTAAGGAATGAATCTTTCTTTTAAAACAATAGATGATAATAGCATATTGGTAAATACAAAAAATAAGAAACAATAAAGTTTTTAGAAAGTACGGATATTTTCGAGAAGTTATAAAATGAAGATTATGTTAACAATCCGATAAAAAAGTGGTTGATATTTACTTCTGGAAGTTAGAAGATTCAAAGCGATGAAAATCTTGAAGTTTTCTCACTTCCAGATTAAGATAAATTTAGCTAACAGCATAATTCTGAAGTAGAAGAATTAAAAGATTATGAGTAAATGACTATGTAAGCTCTACTAACCGATAGCGGTCCATGCTCGCTCCTCCATAGAATTTCAGCAGTTACTAAACATGAGAAAAATTATAATGCAGTAATGGATTTCTTGAAAATAATTATTATATTAGCAAAAATATAAACGATGAGAAAGTTTTTTTTTCCAAGTACTAAATGTCAAAATGCAATTATAGAAAATTGTTGTACGCTTTAGTAAACACAACAATAAAAAATAGTAATAGTAATGCAAATAAAAACAACGAAAATAAAAACAATAATAAAAATTTCACAATTTAAAAAAGGAAACAAAATTTGTACTTTATTATTAAAACTCAATCTTTATTATCCGTAATTTTATTTTTATTTATGTCTTTAAAATTTACACTAAGTGACATCAATAAAAATATAACTGTATTTAATTTATACCAATAAAATTAATAAAGTATCCAAGCAACATAATAAGAAGTAATAATTATTCGCGCGCGCGCGCGCGCGCACACACACACACACACACACACACACACACACACACACACACAAGTCGCATAAATAGTGAACTTAAAACTTGTTAAAACAAACTTTCACTAATGTATCATAGTCTAATGTAAGTAGATAAATTTATACTGTACTCCTATAAAACAATAAGTTATACGAAGTTACATGGAGCAATAAAACTTAAATTATTATTTTATATATATATATGTCGGAGAATAAAGTACAGTGGAGTATCTTCCGACAAAACGATGAGAATATTCTTTAGAATATCTGTATTTTTAGTAGTTTTAAGAAATGTACTATTACTTGTAATATTTTGTAAAATAAGGTTTAAATTGTTTTATTGCGGTAGGCTTAGGCCTAGGTAGGCACATGGTTGTCAACGTAGTCGGGATCCCAGGACGATAGGGGTATCATAAAATTAATAAGGAAAAGGAAATATGCAGTAGGCATATTATTTGAGAATATTGAGAAAAGGCAGTCTTGCTTTGGAACCCAGATCGAACAGACGTCCTGGTGATCGCGAATTCGTTATTTCCCTGGGCCTCGGTCTATCGCAAGTTGTTTTAATATTATTTGAATTCTAAATTAAATTAATCTTATATTATAATTCGTGTACTACTGAGTTATTGATAAGTGATAATTATCATTTGTAATTATTTCATTGTACGAGTTATCTACTCATTTTTATTAATTGAACTTTATTATAATCTTATATATTCTCCACTTGTAATAATAAAAATGAGTGAAACACAAAACGTTGAATCCCTGACAAATCTCCTCGCCTCTCCGACATATATATATATATATATATATATATATGTTACTGTCATTAAAAAAATATTATTCTTGTTTATATCCTGAAACTATAAAATTCTTGAATGATTGAATGATGTAACACAAAAAAACTTCTTATTATATTTTATACGTACAGTTTAGCTTTTATAAAAAGGAATTATAAGCTAAAATTTAGTTTAGCTAAATTATTAGAAACCGTATTTTTTTACTACTTCGGTAGTAATCAGAAAGAGAAATAATTTTTTTTTATATTTAAAAATTACTATTTGAGCCAAACGATTGCTCAGAAAATTTGCCAACTTGATTTTTCTGTATAGTTCAACAATAAAATTCGAATAAAAGCAGCGTAATAAGTTGTGATAAAATTTCTTAGAATCGTTAATATAGTGTGTGTGTGCGCGCGCGCGCGCTCGCATAATAAAGAGAAAAACGTTATACGACAATCGTATACGTTATGGCCACTACTGCCAAAGATAACCTACATTCTTTTTAAATTCCACAATAAATATATATTCTTCTCCTTGACTGGTTCGGCAACGCGTGCAGGAAAGGAACGCAAAAATGTCGGGGGATATTTTGTCCCTCTATTCATTTCAAAGCCTGGCCCCTTCCTTCTGGGTCTTTATATTTAACTGACAAATTTACGTTTATTTTTAGTTTGACGAACGTTGTTTAGGATTCCATTTCGATTCTGTATATCGTGTTTATAATGTATTTTATTCGACTTATTTTTTTGAGATTAGGAAGATATTTGCGTTCTACTCCTGATGCGATTCCTCTTCAGTACATTCACTGAAGGAAGGCTTTTCAGTGCTAATGCCTTTCGGTCTAACCGGAATGCGCCTGATGGGACCTCAGTTTTGTGGAGGGTCGAATGTATTCACTTCGCGGAGAGTGCAGCATATGGTATCTGTGGGCGGGTGCCTGACTAGTAATTGTAAGATGAAGGAAGGAAAGGGAATTTATGTTGTGGAGAGGTTCTTCTTCCGGCAGTTTGGATTGGGCTGAATTCAGTGTCATGAGACGGCCTTCATGCTTATTTCGTGTCCTTTCTTCTTTTTTTCTCACTCTCTCTGTTTGTTGATGGTAAATATTTACAACCGTAACCTGTGAACTCTGTGAAGGGTATCACAGTGTAGAGTACAGGCCTCCTCGTCGGAAGCTGCTGGATTTCTTTTTCATTTGTCTTCCGTGGTCTTTTCTTCTTCTCCGTTGGTATGATAAAGGAGTGCGGGGAGGGGGGAATTACAATCAATATTAGATCAATTTATTCGCGTATGTAAGGGTGGCAGCAGTCTCATGTTCTTGGACCCACCGGGTTGGTCTAGTGGCGAACGCGTCTTCCCCAATCAGCTGATTTGGAAGTCGAGAGTTCCAGCGTTCAAGTCCTAGTAAAGCCAGCTATTTTTACACGGACTTGAATACTAGATCGTGGATACCGGTGTTCTTTGGTGGTTGGCTTTCAATTAACCACACATCTCAGGTATGGTCGAACTGAGAATGTACAATAATACACTTCATTCACACTCATACATATCATCCTCTGAAGTATTATCTAAACAGTAGTTACCGGAGGCTAAACAGGAAAAAGAAAGAAAGAAAGTCTCATGTTCTTGAATTTCCACAGATGATAATAACAGGAAATATTTCATAATTCTTCTCCTTCGTATCTACGAAGGGGTTGGGGAAACCGCATGGCTAATTCGCGCAGTAAAGAACTAATACATTATATTTACGAAATATGTAGCCCTCCTGCCGTTGGGTATAATAATAATGGTGTGCACATGCGTATGTCGTAGCTGAAACAACAACCAAAACTGTAAAGTACGCAAACATATTATTTATCTTCACGTATTCGTATGTGAACATAACGACAAAACATCTGGAAACATTGTTTTCTATAAGACTGATAGTTTTTTCAAAGCTTTGCCAGCACTATAGAATTAGAAAGTGAGAAACTCCTTGATTTATAATTCTTTACTGTTTGTTGTGAGATATTTGTATCGCCAATGATATAGAACTGCAATAGTCAGTGATTACATATAGTATAATATTAGTGTTTACATCAGTGTATTATTAATTTTTTACGTCTCTACCAAACATAGAACCCTTATCTCCTTATCCCGGAAGTTACAAAAACACTAGCGGAATAGATATTGTCTTATAAATGACGCTGGCAATTCATAAATCATACCAAGCATTAAGTTCAACGGGTAGGAAAAATAATCTAGTATTTAACCCACGATAACGATCAATAAATAAAGCAATCCATGTTTTCTTTACAATTAATATTTTAAATCTAAGCTTCTAGAAATTACAATGAGAATTCAAAAGTGTTTCTACACCTAAAATATACTAAAGGGACCTAAAATAAAAAGTATTTTCTTCATTACTATCATAAAAATTATACTATACTAATTTTTACAATGTTTTTAAACAATTATTTTAAACTTATTTTTTGTTAAGGATCGTTTAATTATAATAAAAATGTTCGGTTAAACCTTCTTTAAAAATTATCCTTAGACTAACACAGTCAAATTTCCCTAAATCGAACCTCCTTAATTCGAATAACTCCCTAAGTCGAATATTTACTTTGTCCCCTTTAAAAAACCTCTCTAAATCGAATTAAATCACCTTCTTTATTCTAAAATTTCGAAGACATGATATACATATTATTTCTTTGATGAAAACGTTTTTTAAAATTTTCAATAAAGAATATACATACTGTACATGATTTACAAAGAGGCGTAGACAGCAGTAAATTCAGTTTAACAGTGTATAAAATAAAGATGAATTTGTAGACCCTTTCTCAGTTTCAGAAGAAGAATGGAATGTAGAAACCTTAACATAAGTATAAACTAAATTTCATTTGACTTGTTCGCACATTTAGATGATGATATTGCATTTAGTGCCGCTCCAACCGACGATGATATCATCGCGTCTGTGTCACATTCAACCGTCGATAAGGATTCCGATAAAGAAGACGAAACGGAATAAATAGAAATTACAATTACAGCAAAAGACGCAAAATCGGCAATAAATAACCTTTGAACATTCTTCGAAAGTTCAAGCGAAGTAGATGATGTATTTTGTGTATTAGTGAAGATTGAAAATGCCCTTGATTTTTTAATCTATCAGAAGAAAACTAAAAAAAAAAAATTACAGACTTTTTTCAAGAAATAATTAAAGGTATTATACTTCCATTTTTTATTTTATTTTTATATAATACTATACACATGTATTTTCTAACATAATTTAGTACTGTAGTACATTATTATAGATTAACATAAATTTTTATTAAATTATGAAATTTTTCTGTACAATTTTTTAGTTTCATATTTTACTTCTCTAATAAAAAACTTCCGAAATCGATAAAAAGATTGGTCCCTTGACATTCGAATTACTGAGGTTTGACTATTATTTAATCATAAACGCAGAAAAACATTAAACGGAATTCTTTATGCTAAAAATATAACCAGAAGAATGTTGAAGTTTAAAATTTGTGTATAATGTTACTACCTCAAGTGACGGCTGTAAAGAAATATCAATCAAAAATTATATTAAAATATTTTAATTAATATAAAAATTATATTTTCAAATTTATTTCAAAACCGTCATTCAAATTACATACCTGTTATTATTTATAAAAAAATGTGAAGGTTATTTGTTATAAGTTATGAATAGTTACTTTTAACGATAGCGTGAGTAATAACATTTAGCCTACGAAATTAAAATACGATATACTTTAAAAACAGTTCAAATTTTAGTACATAGATAAATATCAAATAAACATAACAGACAAAAAGTGTCAACGTAAGAACTATCAAATTAAATGAAATGCAACTAACAAATGTTGAATATAATAAACAGGTATTTTTTTATTATTATCTTGAAGAACTGGTCCGAAAATCTTCAATATGTATTTTAATAATCAAATGTCATAAAAATATTTCATGATATAACAGTGCAAACATTTTTTTGTAAGTACTTTTTTTTACATTAAAATTCTTTTAAAAAGAATTCATTTTTTAGTTAAACGTTTACGATAACTACATTTAAAATAATCAAGTTATATTTGATTACAGCAGCGATTCTCAACCTTTTTTGCTCTATGACCCCCAGAAGTAGAAAAAATATATATAATGAATATTTCGCGACCCCCAACCACAACCCAATGAAACCTAGTTAAAACTACTTAGCTGTGGCTGTTTGTTAAACTACGCGATCAAATTGGCGAAAGAAAAAATATATTCTTTTCCATACAGAAGTTAGAGGGTTATCGCGGAGGAAAGTGTTAACTCGGATATTAGAATTGCAATATGAGTTAATATATTTTCAGGATAAACAAATACGCCCACCAAGCTAAGCATGTAGTAGGGTCCTATTCCTCTAGTAGAGTTAACTCATCATCGCTAATCAGCTGATTTCGAAGTCGAGAGTTCCAACGTTCAAATTTTAGTAAAGGCAGATACTTTTATACGGATTTGAATACTAAATCTTGGATACCGGTGTTCTTTGGTGGTTGGGTTTCAATTAACCACACATCTCAGAAATGAGAAATGAGATCTGAGACTGTGCAAGACTGCACTTCACTTACACTCATACATATCATTATCATTCATCCTTTGAAGTATGAATTAATCACCTGACGGTGATTCCCGAAGGCTAAAAATAGGGAAAGAAAAGAAAAGAGATTGTAAGACAAGAGGAATATTAAAGTGAACTCGAAATGTTCAGTTGTAGACTCAGCCTCCAATGCCTGGACAGTGGCGGCTCGCGTATAGGCACTGTGGAATTGCAGCACTCCTTATTTCCACTTGATATTATATTAATGTTACCGATATTATCGGTAACATTTAATATAATGAATTCTTCTTTCGGTAATTCTTTCTTTATACTTGTACAATATTTAATCCTTAAGCTTAATGTCATCCCCCAGTTTATGAAAAAAATACAAAAAATCTTTGTATAGAACTGTGCGCTTCACAGTTCTAGCGGCGTGGTGTTTGGATGTTGTGACCATGCGCATATAGGAAGCTGCACGCGAGGCTGCGAGGGAGAGAGAACACTGTCGCTCCCGCAGTGCCGACCCAGGCGTGCTGGTGGAAGGTAGTTTTTTTACTCCGCGTGTGTATGGAACGTTCCTTGTTCGTTCTCTTTTCTAGTTTAATCGGTCGGTGGAAGGAATATGAAAGCGGTTTATTTGTTTATTCAGTAGTGATCAGAAGATGGCAGAAAACAATAGCTCTTTGATGGCCAAATCTGTCCAAAAACACGCTGGAAGGGCAAAAGAGAGGTAATCAGTGAAGACTAATTATGTACTTGTTACTGTATACATAGAAATTTAAATTAAATACCATTAGTCTATAGTGTTTTAAAGCGGGCATATTTTATTAAGTTATTATCTAATAATAGTAAAAAATATTATGTGTATTACCATTTTATTATTTATTCGGTTAAACCGAATATGATTTTTAACCACAATGTGCTTAAAAACCGTGTACCATATTGTTGAATGTGATAAAGTGTAGAATTCGATTATTGTCCTGCTTCCAGTTATTCTATTTGATTCATTTTTTTCCGGTTCTTTTATTTTACAATAAACTCTAACCGTGGCCTTGAAAAGGCCCAGAAACAAATTTCTGGAGCAGCACCCCTACTAATTTTAGCTACGAGCCGCCACTGCCCATGGCTATTTATGAATCTTTATGTAGGCGTATATTACGTTTAAATGAGTTTTCTAATAGAAAAATTACTACAATTAAAAAAAAGTAACATTAAAATCAATTTAAAGCTCTAATTCTAATATTTTATTAAATCTTTAATTCTTTTTTTTTTAAGAAAAATATTTTTTTATTTCTCTGTAATTTATATATATTCAATATAACGTAACTACAAAATGCATAATGTATAATAAATAAATAATTGCGTTATTGTAATTCTTATTTAGAAATCAACATTTATAGACCTGCTACTAACAGAGATTATGAACTTTACGAGTAGTTAAAAAATGGTTAATACAAACATCACAGGTTACTTAACTAATAAAGTGTTTAATATTGTTTGAATTCTTTTGCATCAATTTTCTACTACATAAATACTTTTAAATTTATTCAAATGTTATTTTATTACCTTGAATTTATTTTTACTTTTTATTTATAACAGAAGTTTTACATTAAAAATTAACTTTTTTTTTTTAAATTTATACATACATTTAAAAAAAATTATCAGCCTACAAATTGATAATGTATGTACATATTTTCATCGCATTAAATACTTTTAAAAGTAAAAAGAAAATTGGAATAGATAACACAAACATGAAATGGTAAGTATAATTCTTCAGTGACATAAATTGCCACTTCCGATCAAATTGCTGGTAGTAGCCAAATCACAAAATATATAACTTAGTGAAGTATTCATTTAAAAAACTTACGGCTAACTATTTCTTTTTCGTTTGTTTGTAAACTTATCACATGAAAACGTTTTATAAATATCTTCAAAATTATGTAAAACCATTTTATTTTATTGTTATAATTTTAAGATTATAGAAAATTGCTTATTAATAAAAGTATCACTGGAGAAAAAGATATTTTTGCACAAAAATCCTATTATATTATTACTGAGATTTCATAATTTTTTCAAACAGTTTTTGTATTAAAAAAAAGTGCAGTTGATCATAAAATTAATCCACCCGTCCATTAAAACATTTATTCCACTAATTATTTTTTTTATTTAATCTTTTATCTAATTATTTTTTTTTCTACAAAAGAAAAACTATATTAAAGATAAATACATAATTAGTATGAAGATTTATTTTCTATTTGTTTAATGATTTTTAAATAGATTTATACAAATTAATCTATTTTTAATATTTTTAAGTATATTCAATTAATTTTCCCAAGATTACTATTATATGAATGTTAGTTTCGGTTTTTTTTTTCATTCATCAAATGTTGAAAGTGCAAGAACCTACGAAGTGAAATGATGTAAACTTGATTTAATTAAAGCTAAAATATGAACTAAAATCTAATTAAAAATTTTTTTTGTAACAAAACTTAAGGGGTTGACATGTTCTGCATTATAAGTACTTGGATATATACAAACACTTTTAAGGTACTTCATTAAAAAATACGTAAACACCTGAGTGAAATATAACAACTGAAAACGTAAACTATTTTATTATTTCTATTTATAGTTTTTAAAAGAAGTTATGGTTTTTCTTTTTGTTTCTTTTTTTTTAATAATAAATAGTTGATTGATTTAAAATTAACAAAAAATAGTTCAAAAAAATTAAATGTCAAATTGCTGGTAAAAGTAGTTATAGATTATAATAACAGAAAGAAAAAAGTAAGGCATAAATTTATATTTAAACTAATGTATGTTATTTTACTCACAATAAATAAAATTATAGGAATACAGCCAAAAATTGTCAATTAATTAACCACCAAAACTCACCTAAAACAAAAGAAAAAATAATTATAAACAATGAAGCAATAAATAATAAAATTATTAAATAATAAACAGTTTCTAAAAATAAAACTATAAATCTTTTTCCTTAAATTAACAAAAGTAAATTAAAAATTTAATGTTCATTTCGCCCGATTGACCTTCCAACTTTAAATAAAAGAAAATGAAATGACTGGGCATGCAATAGAAAGAACAATAGCGGAGAGAAATTTATGTTACAATCTTGTAAACAGATAAACTACGCTGATGGCCATTCAATAAGGCAAACCGGTTTAAAAATTGGTAATAGACAGATGTACGAAAAATTAAAAAAATCTGACAACGCAGTTGTAGGACTTACCCGGCAGGCCGGCAACTCGTTCCGGAAACATCTTACAACTTTATGTTGTTTCTGATGCACAGCTTACACACACAACTTAATTTAAAATACTTATAATTCTGTTTTAATATAATATTTTTTCGTTTATTTAATTCAATGATTCTATCTAAGCGCGCGCGCATAACGTATTTAATTCGCGCGGGTGTGGCGGTACTAGCGGCGACGGTCACCACTACTAAACTAATGTAATTTTACAATTTACACAGAAAAAATTTCACATGTACGGTAGACAGACTGGTGAAACCGCGAGACTTAACGCACCAGGCACCGAGTCAACCGGGCGATCGAGATCCAGTCAGACCGAGTTACTATCTTGCACTTTAAATATTACTAATTAATTTAATTCTACCGCTCACATGTGACGTCACAACATACCAGACGACTACAAAAGTTGTACGTCAGTGCTACTAACCTTTGAAATATTAACTAAATAAATAATTAATATATAAATATAGAAAATAATTTGGTCGGCAACCCTATGGAATTTCAAATTTCCCGGTCCAAGAAGACGAGATAAAAGGGAATTAACCACAGGAAAAAAGGGTAATTCCAAGATGGCGGACTGCGACACTAGAAGAGCTTCTTGTGGATTCAGGGGGTACTATTGACGCAGTATGCCCACTTAGCTACTAGTTTAGAACATTTTTTGGGGTGTTTGTACGATTTTGCTAAAATTGTTTTTTTTTTTAATTTTTATTTTTTAATAGTTAACAAACGTGTTTAAGAAAAATATGATCTTAATTAGGCGAAATTTCGAGATACTGCTGGTAACCCTGCTCTACAGCCTCACTACCTTGACCATTTAAGTTGAAAATTGAATGGTATCAATGGCCCATATATAGAAGTAATCTGACCATGTTTTGTCAAAATCGGTCCAGTAGTTCTGGAAATATAAAGTGATTTAGAGGCTAACACCGAACACACACGTACATACGTATATTAATATCTAGAAAATTTCCTTCCGGAATTTGGGTTTCTTAGTTGTCAAAACGTCAAAATCCGGTGAAAACCGCATATCCCCAAATTGGACCGATTACGATACTTTCCCTTGTAGAGCTATAGCTCGGCTATAACGCTATCTAGACAGTAAAGTAAAAATGTAGAGGAAAGCAAAGATTGGATGGAATATATAAAAAAACAGTTAAATGGGTAATGTAGGAAATGGTAGATATTTTGATGTTATTAAATTAGTACAAAAGAATATGGAGAAACAGTAATAAACTGATTAAATTACTGATGATCAGGAGAAAAAAATTTAATAGATTTTCATAATTTCTTTTTAATGAATTATATGAAGACATAACTTTCGCTTGAGTACGTATCTAAAATAAAATGAGATTGTAACAAATAGAAAAATATACGAAAATCAAGTTGGTAACTGAAAGTTGGATTCTTCAGTATTATCAATAGATTTCTCT
The DNA here is from genome assembly GCF_047948215.1 of Lycorma delicatula. Lineage (NCBI taxonomy): Eukaryota > Metazoa > Arthropoda > Insecta > Hemiptera > Fulgoridae > Lycorma > Lycorma delicatula. Next base: position 94,189,114 of record NC_134462.1, read on the forward strand.
ACAAACCAAGCTTCAAAGAAGAGCATCTGGAGAAATCCAAATAAAAATATTTTTTAAAAAATCATTGCTTCTTCGAGTTTCGGCAGAATAAATCAGGAAACTAGCCGCAAATTTAGAATAAATAATTAAACGTTATTATAATGAATAATTTGTTCATAAACCCTTAAATATTCCAGTAAACACGATTAAAATTACTAAATAAATCACTTTATTGATTTCCTGTAATAATTTTTACAATTTTTTTTTTCTTTTTGGAGAAAATAAATCTTTAAAAATGTTATACCTTAAGACTCCTGACTTACGATAATACAAAATTAATGAAACGTTGATTACGTAATTTCAGGCACTAAAGATTATGAAAGCAGCAAAGTTATACTCGTAAATTAAGCTTGACAAATCACTTGCATTTTGCAAGCGATTTTGGTGAGAGTTAGACGAAGTAACTAAAGAAGTTGGGCTGAAAACGACGAATAATGACAATATCCAATAGAGATAATGAGGTACATGTAGTTTAACCTAACATTATGAAATTATAGAAGGTGTAATAGTTTATATATACTCGAGAAAAGAAAGTAAACACAAAAAAGTACGGATTAACGATGTAGCAAATGATAATGAAATAATGATGATAATGATATAGCAAATAGTAAACAAACGCATTAACCTTTGTTGGTATTCTTTTTAGAAATAAAGGATATCTTGGTAATGGTATCAAGAAAGAGAACAAGAAATACTACTTAACTAATAGCTAATTCCAGTAATAATAATGGCTGAAACGAGGTCATTAAGTAAAGAAATGGTGAAACGGTTGTGAAAAGTAAAAAGATTGGAAAGAGTTGTTTGAAAATAAACTTGAGGAATAGAAATTTGTAAAATATTTCGATGTAATACGGAAAATTTATGTATGTAAAGAGAGATGAGCGAAACAAGAGAGAGATGTGTTGCAGGACTGAGAGATGAAAAACGGACTTAAAAGATAATAGATTGTTCATAGACGTAAAAAGAAACATAACAGATCAGAAACAAGAAGATGAAATGACCATATTGTAAATACTGGAAGACAAAAATGTATTAAAAGACATAATAAAACAAGGAAGAGGTATTTGAATGTGCACTACAACAGGAAAATGATAAAGAAAATGGTTAGAAATAAAAAAAGAAACTTTTGATATCCATATTTTTTCTAGAAAAGCGAGACCAGAGTGCATTCGAGATTTGGAAATTCTAAAACCTGCTACGGGACAGCGTACATTTTATTTAAGTTATTATTATTATTATTATTATTATTATTCAACGTTAACTGAAAAACAATTAGATTGCTCCCGACAATCGGCGCCTTTTATTAATCTGCGTCAAATGTTGTTGACACAAGCACAATTCTACAACAGTCATAACAAGAAAATTTAAACACGATTGACCAAAAACAATTATACATATTGACGTCATTACAGCATAAAAACTTATTTATAAATTTTATTACAGAAGATATACATATATACAATCATAAATATGCAGATATATTAAATGCATGTGGATCTGTATTCTTAAAAGTATTAGACACAATCTCTATTACAAATATTGTTACAATATTTTTACCTATATTTACTTTTCCTTAGTTTAATAACCATATGTAATTCAATAAGATATTAAATAAATTAAAAATTATCATGTATGTCGGTAATTCCCAAACTGTGCGCCGCGGCGCTCCGGGGAGCCGCGACCTCTTCACAGGGGCGCCGCGAAATATTGTAAAAGCTTATAATTGATTAAATGAAGACATTTATAATTAATTTAATGTTAATAAAGTAAAAAAATAATGAAGATATACGAGAGTTTTATTTATTTTTATCTCTTACTTACGAAACTTTTACTTAGGATAGAGCGCCATGGAAAGATTTCAATTGAAAAAGGGCGACGCGACTCGGAAAAGTTTGGGAACCACTGATGTATGTAACATTGAAAATTAATGAACCGATTTATATACAAGAAATTTAAATATGTAAATTTGAAATTTTATTTTAAGAGAATACCTGTTTATATTTTCCAGGCCGATTTTCGTATCAATCATCATAGTGCATAAGCGTAAAAAGGCTTTTAACTTGTAGTTAAAATAATAAAGAATAAAAAATAGAAGACTAATATATCTAAAAAATAAAGAAATGTTTACTACTGTGTATAAATATCTTATTATTGATAAAATTTGTAAAAAAGTAAATGTAAGGTATTCGGAACAGTTAAACAAAAAAGGTTTGCGTACTACTATTAACTAATAAATATAATATATTAACTAAAGTAATATATCTATTATACTGCTGTGAGTGGATAAAACATTCTACACAACCAACCATGAATATTTACGTGACTAGTTAAAAAAACCTGATGTGGACAACATATGACTTCCTTGTACGCCTATTAAATTACATTTACACATTTTTTTTTAAATGTAACGTACGTAAAATTTTATTTCCTTAAAAACTTCTGATATTTTTTCATATTTCTTTCTTTTTTTTGTTGTTGAGTTATTATTCATCGTAAAATATTTTTTACAATGAAAGGTTAATAATTATCAATAAATCAATATATTTAAATTAAAAAATTAAAAAAAGGAGATGAAGTCTGATTCAAACCGATGTGCCTTCTCCTTGTTAGATCCAAATATTTAATTAATTAAAATTTAAATAAATTAAATTAAATTTTATTTGGTTATAACTCCGGAACCGATGAAAATAAGTACCACTTATGATGTATCGTTGAAAAGCTCTCGATGAGGGCTTATAATTGCAGTTAAGAAAAAGTCCAAAATCAAAATTTGTTTGGATTTTGGGTCTTTTTGGACACTTTTGGATCAGTCAATTGCAATCAAAAAGGGAGGTTCACAATTATATGTTACAAGAGTCCTAAATCTAAAATTTCAACGTATTATGGCTAATCGTTTTTGAGTTATGCGAGATACGTGCGTACGTATAGCAACACGCCGAAACTAGTCAAAATAGATTCAGGATGGTCAAAATGGGATATTACCGTTGAAATCTGAAAACCGAAATTTTTCGCGATCACAATACTTCCTTTACTTTACACAAGGAAGGAGTGAATTATTACTAAAAATATTTGATTGGTAGTGAATAGTGGTTTGTAAGAGATAGGATAAACCAATCAACTTATTAAAAAACCGAGATTATAAATAGCAATAATAGACTGAAGTCCAATAATAGTAATTTTATAATAGATAATACTGAATTTTGTAGCCAGGCCTGACAGGGACTCGAAACAAAATTTCCCTGATGAAAAGAGACGTTACCATTTCCATGAATGACAGAGACGCTATTGTGGAGGTCGGAATATCAGTAATAAAAACGATTTCAAGCAAACACTAAAAAGTAAAATATAGTACACTTTTTCAATTCTTAAAAAATTTTTTAAATTTTCGTTTTTTAAAGTCGGCAGAAATTATGGGTTACTAAGTTAGTTAGTAGTTACTAAATTAGTAGGTTATTGTTTTTTTTTTAATTTTTTATTACTGTTTTTTTTCCTTTTTTTGACACCGATTTAAAAATTGTACAACTTAAAAGAAAAATTGAATTTTTTTATTTTTTTTATTTATAGACACATCAATTGTCATTAGCAACTCATCAATATCTGTGTTAATTGTACCGGTAAACGTGTAGTCTTGAACAGACCGATACCAACCAATCCTGAGACATGTAGTTAACTGAAACCCAAACACCAAAGAACACCGGTATCTACGATTTAATATTCAAATCCGAAAAAGTAACCTTTATTAGGATTCGAACCTGACAACTTCGACTTCGACTCAGTTGATTTACGAAGACGAGTGATTTACTAGAGCAACATAGTGGGTTCGCTTATTTTAATAATTTTACGAAATATTATTATTAATTAACAATTTAACAAAATATATAAACTATTTTACTATCACTTTTAGAGACCGTTATAGCAGAACTATAGCTCTAGAAGAGAAAGTATTGTAATCAGTCCAATTTGGGCATATGCGGTTTTCACCGGATCTTGACATTTTGATACCTAAGGAACCCAAAAAACTGGATGGAAATTTTCGGGATTTTAATGCTCGTATATACGTGTGTGTTCGTTGTTGGTCTTTAAATCACCTTATATCTCCAGAACTACTGAACTGATTTTGACAAAACTTGGTCAGATTACTTTTATATACGGGTCATTGATGCCATTAAATTTTCAACTTAAAAGGTCAAAGGGGTGAGGCTACAGAGTAAGGTCACCCTCAGTATCTCGAAATTTCGCCTAATTAAGGTCATTTTTTTCTTAGCTAGTTTGTTAAAAATTAAAAACTAATAATAATTTTAAATTAGGTCTTTTGCAAAATCCCACCCCAAAAATTCTCTAAACTAGTGGCTAAGTGGGAATACCGCGTCAATAGTACCCCCTGTCACTACAAGGAGCGCTAGTGTCGCGGTCAATCATTTTGGAATTTCTCTTTTTTCCTGTGAGAAATTCCCTTTTCCCTTGTCCTCTTAGACCAGGAAATTTTAAACTCTACAGTGTTGCCAACGAAATTATTTTTTACATTTAAATATTAATTATTTATTTTAGTTAATATTTCAGAGGTTGGTCCCGCGCGAATTAAAAAAGATATGCTCACGCACTTTAGTTAGTACCACTGAATTAAATAAACGAAAAAATATTATATTTAAATACAATGATAAATATTCTAAATTAAGTTGTGTGTATATGCCGCGGAAACAAACTACAGTTCTACAAAGTCCTACAACTCTGTTGTCATTTTCTGAAGTTATACTTCTTTTGGCGCGTTAGGAGAAACTGATCAGAGTGTATTTTCACCAAGTTGAAGCTGCTGGTGCCGATGTAACACCATGAAGTTGCGCAGGCCCAAATGGATCAGTTTGTACGCACATGCGTGTAGTGTCAATTCAGTTAGTCGTTCAATGCAATTAAGCGATTAGCACATGTAAATATAACAGATAATTGAGTCGTAATAAATATATATTTATATACACGGATTTCTGAAGACTGATATTTTGAACTGTGAATATTGATTTTCATATTCATAAAACTTTATTTATATTGTAGGGAATATTTATTTATTTATTTGTATATCAAGATTTGAGGTTATATTTATCTAAGTATTAATTTTATGAGTAAAATTATATTTTTTAGTGATATACAAAATAGCACAAATCAGATAAATTCTTGATTTTGCATAAATAATTTTAAATTTATAAAAAAACAAATTTTTGATAAAATACATTATTATAAAATAAAACTATTTGTATCATATTTTTCATATCATAAGCCGCTGATAATCCTCGTGCCTATTCAATCGTCATCCGAAGAATTAATGGAACTAACTAATCGAAATATATTCGATGAACTTTGTTTTTTACAACTAATACTTCAATACTTTTTAAACTGTATAAAATAAATGCCATCTAATTTAAGTGATATTTATTCAAACTTTTTTCGTGGTATTTAATGTCGTCCATCGATCGTATGACTCGGTTAAAATTTATTTGAATGCATAAAAAAATTATTTTCTTATTCACACCAAAGAAGTATGACTTCTTACGTGCGTACATAAGTACACACGAGCTTTCTTTTTAATTTTACACACCATAATTAACTTTTAAAAGTAATGTTTTAGCAGATTAAAATATTTCATTAACACAAATGCAAATCAAAATATTTTTATTAGCACAGAAAATTATAAGAAAACTTCAATCTACGTTATCATTTCTAATTAAATTTTAAAAATTAAGTAAGAAAAGGATGTATAAAAAAGGATATAAATCAATTAGCTTTATTCATTTATTTTTCTTAAATTAAATTGGTTTCATTCATACAAAGTAAGAAAATAATAATACGTTTCATTATTTTTTTTTACGAGTATAATATATATAATACATGCATTAGTAGATACAAGCTATTAATAACCATACAAAAAAGTATCTTACCACAAATTATTATGAAAACAAAAAAATCACACAAATTAATGTATATAACATAACATTCGTTAAATCTCGTGACATTGGAAAAAATTATAAGCTTAAAAAATACCTTCATATATGTTGTAAGAGCATGAAATTACATATTTATTATTTCCTGTTGGATTTTTTCTTTTAGTAGGGGAATTTTTCATTAACATATTACAGTTTCAGGATTCCCACCGTTAGTTACTTATTACTTTTCAAGATGTAAATAAATGTACAATTTACCGTATAAAAAAACTATTAAATAACAATAAAACAAAAAAATGTGCCAGAAATACAAACTAAAATACATTAAAAGCCGGAACAGAACAGAATTTATTACATTTGTAGACTTCAAAAAAGCATACGACTTTGTAGACGAGAAACATTACTACAAACAATGAAAGAATTTGGGGTACATAACAAAACAACCTATCACAGAGCTAACCGACACAAAACAATATAAAAAGTTAAATTCAAAGGACATATAACCACTTATTTCGAAATTAAAACACAATTAAGACAAGAAAACAGACTATCTCTCCTGTTTTTCGACTTCATCTTGGACAAAATAGTAAAGACTTCTGGAAAAAAAAGGAATAAGGATAGGAAAAAACAACAGCGAAACCCAAATCAGATGAGTGGCCTTTGTAGATAAAGGAAGAAGCGATTTAACAGGTAGAGGATGTAGAGCAGATGGCTGAGAGAGCAGGCCTACACATATCCTTTGAAAAATCGGAAATAATGTCCAGCATCAATAATTACCCCAAAAAGAAAATTAGCACAGAATACGGAAACCTTATAGTGGTGTTTAGTTTCATATATCTAGAGGAAACAATAAAGTACAAAAGTACGGCTGTTGAGGCAACAGAAGAGAGAGAAACAAACCGGATAGATTACTTTTCCCAATCAAAGTTATCTACAGCAAAAAGAACCCCTCAAAAAGGGTCATATTCAGATATTACGCCACAATGGTACTACGGAAGTAAAACTGGTATAAGGGTACTGCTACATGGAAGCGAAATGTTACACCTTGCCAACCTGGAACCGTTGGTAGCGTCTCGGCCTTTCATCCGGAGGTCCCGGGTTCGAATCCCAGTCAGACATGGGATTTTCACACGCTACAAAAATTGTCATTCATCTCATCCTCTGAATAAATATAATGATGGTCCCGGAGGTTAAAAAAAAAAAAAAAAACTGGAACCGTTAAAGAAAATAAAGAGAACACTGAGAATAATTCTCGGTCTCCCAAGAAAACAACAGAACGATATAGACTAAATTGCAACCAAGAACAGTAGGAAGAAATAAAAGGATATCTAAAAGATTCCTGGGCCAAGTATACAGAATGGTCGAACGGAGACTAAATAAACAAATATTCGTTAAAGAGCAACTATGAATACCTACGTACAACAAACGAAAAAAAAATTAATAACCTAGTTATATAATTATAACCTTAAGGTTATAATTATATAACGCGATCAGAACGAAAGAATATCGGTAGAAAAGAAAGAAACTAGAAGAATGATGTAACAGTAAAAAAATTACACACATACATCAGAGATTTAAAAAAATAACTAACTCTATAAAAAAAAGAAGTTAGGCTTTTAGAGAGACTTAAAAACAATGAAGGATAACAGACTAACAAAAAGAACCTTTTTATTATCTTTTTAAATTAGAAACTACAAATGGCTGGTTTCAAGAAATTGAAAAAAAATAGAGAAATACTTTAAAAAATAAAATAAAATATTTTAAATGTTTTCAAGAAAAACGATGAGGAAATTCTTTGGAAATTTTTCCCAAAAGAGAGCGACAAAGTTAGTCAAAGAATGAAAAAAATACTGACAGAAAAGGAAAAACAAAATTTAAAGTAAAGTTGTTTTAATGTAATCCGTGGATGGTCCAAACGAAATTTAAAAAATCCTAACAATTTAAAATAAAATAAATTTATATAAAATTGTTTGTTTTGAGTTTGATTTGTCATATATATATTTTTAAATAAAACGACTTTTTGTTTTTAATGATTATTTATTTATTATTATTATTTATTCCATTTATCTTTATTAAATAATTTATTAATTAAGGAACTTAAGGTGCAGCATCTGTACCTTCTTTTAAACCTGTCTGCGTTACACTTAATCTAATCATCACCGTAGCAACTTTGAGTTGTCGGTTGTCATAGCAACACTATTGATATAAATGGAAAAATCAGCTACAACTCAATAGTACTTCTAATGCGCAAACAAACCAACAGTTCTAATGATGAATAAGTACATTATAAAATCAAATACAGGTCAATAGTACAAACTTAGGTGTGTTTGTTATTTATAAAGTAATAAGAGAAAAAAACAGACGAAGAAAACAAGAGAGAGACAAAATAATATAATCGTATGCAAAAAGGATTTGTTAATTTAATCTAATAAAATAATGTTATAATAATAAATGATTTATTGAGTTATGAACTCCATAAGACGTATCTGACATTATGTCGATGGAAATATCAATTAATTTAAATCAATTTACAGTAATTTCCATTAACTAATCAACAAACAAAAATGATAAATTAATCATCTCTTTAATTTGATTCATTTTCTATTTTACCGTCACTGTCATAATGGGTAAATTAATACTATGGTACAAATTTAAAAACATTAATAAAAAAAAGTATCCGCGAAATAACTGTACTTAACTAACATAAACATCAATACGAGTCTGTTAAGCATTCACGCACGGAGTGATAAAAAATTTCCACTTCATACCAGCACAGTTGTTTATATATATTTCAAATAATTATAATTTATAAATCAGTTTAATCGATAAAGTTCATTTAACGTTTGAAGTGTTTTTATCGAGAACACAAATAACCAATATAATAAAAATATAAATCTTTACAAACGAAAAAATAAGTAAAACAAAATTTCATTACTGTTCATCCATCCATCTGACTTCATAGAAACTAGTTACTGTCCAAAAACAAAAAAAAAAAAAAAATATAATTCTTCTAGGAATAAAACCTTCGTTTTTATTGAAATGTATATCCCGTAAACCTAAAACAAATCGGTCGATTGATGTGCGTAAAAAATAAAACATTTCGATCACTATTTTTTAATAAATATATTTTCTATTTCTAAGTACTAATAAAATCAATATGGCATCTTACTGATTCCTGAGCCCTCTTAAAAAAAAATCTGATGTGAATACCACGTGACTTCCTTGTACGCCTATTAAATTCTATACACATTTTTTTTTAAAATGAAAAGTACATAATATTTCATTTCATTAATAACTTCTGATATTTTTTATTTTTATTTTTCATTGTTATAATTGAATTATTGTTTATCGTAATTTTTTTTTTACAATCAGAGGTTAATAATTATTAATAATTTAATACATTTAAATTAAAAAAAAAAGTTAAAAAGAAAAGGAGAAAAGTCTGATTCGAACTGATGTGCCTTTCCCTTGTAAGATCCAGATATTTCATTAATTAAAATTTTATTTGGCTACAACTTTGGGACCAATAAAAATAAGTACCACTTATATTCGTTGAAAAGCTCTCAATGAGGGCTTATTACTGGTGTTAAGGAAAAGTCAAAAATCAAAGCTATGGATTTTGGAATCCAATCCAATTTGTGTTTGATATTTTGGATTTTTGCAATCAAAAGGGGAGGTACACAACTAGATGTTACAAGACTCCTAAATCCAAAATTTCAACATCCACGACTAACTGTTTTTGAGTTATGCGAGATAAATACGTACAGATGTCACGCCGAAACTAGTCAACATGGATTCAGGGATGGTCAAAACGGATATTTCCGTTGAAATCTGAAAAACGGAATTTTTCGCGATCACAATACTTCCTCTACTTCGTACAAGGAAGTAAAAAGAGATAACTTTGTTGTCAGCAAACAACAAAGTTGTTATACTTTCTTACATCGGTAAACAATTTTATTTTTAAATCCAGTATTACATTTTGATGATATGGTGTTATGCGAATGGTTACGATAACACAAACCAAAACAAAAAGTTATAAAAATTTCAAAAATTGTATTTTTAAACTCTGATCGGCTCCCCCACTCTCAATATTGTCTCCAAAGTATTTTTATTTTTTGGGATCAGTTACACTACTGCTATTCTTAGGAATTGATGAAAAAAATATACAATAAGTAAGATAGCTTTTTCAATTTTGGGGGAGGAGGAAGAATTTAGGGCAATTTTTTTAAAAATGTTAAGACAAGGATAAACGAACGCATGTACTGAAGTAAATGAGCTTAGTGAAATTACAGTTGCAAAATTTTAAGAAAATAGATTCCAAAGAAAAGATCTATTCCAGCTCCTGAAGATATTGATCTCAAAGTTTTACCAACAAATTGCCCCACACACACGAGGAGTCTGTGCAAATTTTCATCAAAATCGGTTTATCCTGTCAAAAAAAAGTCATTAAGGTTCAAATATACAAACACACATACATACCTACGAACATTACCCCTCACTTTATTGTTTTTTGGGGTCTCTGGGTCATGAAACGTCCAGAAATGCAAAAAACCCATACCCCATTTTTTGACTGATTACCGTAGTTTCCTTCTAGTAGTATAACTCTAGAGTTATGATGCCAGGAAAGCAATATAAAAAACTCAACGACACGTTTATTTGAGACTACGGAGTAGTATGGACCGTAATTTTTTTACAGGACTACTATTCACAATAAAAACATTCTATTAAGTTATCGGCAGTTCATCACACCGCCGCTTAAGTTATCGATATAATTTCAAAATTTGTTTTTATAACAAACTAGCAAACCCGGCAATGCTTCGCTGTTTCTAGATTTGAGTATATATATTAAATGAACACAATTGAGTGTTTGATGAAATATTAAAAAGCTGACCATTACGGAACTTCACAAAATTTATCCTTTCACTTCATTAAAGTCAGAATGTAAATAAATCCAATTGTCAAAATAGCACTACCTATCGGATTTAATTCAAACTACTCTCCAAACACAGCAGTCGGTTCAAAATACCCCTAATTTTCTTTCTCTGTTCAAATCAAGGATTTCAATTGCTTAAACCTTCTCCGGACAACGCGAACCATTTTGTAAAAACCCGCGCGTAATCACTCCAGTAGTTTTTTAGTCTTTAGCGGACATACATATGGCTTTTATATATCGGACCATAAATGTAATTTTTCCAAATATCTCAACCTCAGCGCCATCTAGTGGGTTCACTTTTTTTTTGCAGAGGTCTCTTTCAATGTATGTAACACATATTCTGAATATGATCCAAATCGGACCATAAATACATTTTTCGAAATATCTTAAACCCAGCGCCACCTAGCGGGTCCAAACTAATTCAGAAACCTTCTCCGGCACGCGCAAAACTCACCAAAGTTTCATCACAATTGAATAAATGGTATAGAAAAGCATAAGGGACAAACAAACATTCATTTTTATTTATATAACGGCAATTTCAATCAGGTAACAAATTTCAATTGTGATTAAAATATCTGAATATTGCCTAATAATTTGTACAAGCTTAAGACTATTAACGGCATAAGGTTTCATTGAGTGCATACTTATCTGATTCTTTTTTAATTTTTTGGGAAAATTAAATTTAATTATCTGTATTACTATCGTCATGATTTTCAGACTCTTCGTTGTTCAGATGAATTATTAAAGGTAAATCGTTTTGGAGGCTGTGTCTGCTTACCACATTTCATTTTCTACTTTTTTCACGTGATCGCAATAATTTTCCATTGTGAAACACCTGCGGCAGCAAACTCCCTGGATATTAGTGCTCGTACATCATCCATTTTAAAGGTATGGTTAAATTTTAGCAACAAACTTTTAAACTGAATCCATACGAGCTCAATAAAATTAAGTCGGCAGTAATATTGGTGGTAAACGAAGAACGATCATTTTTTCCTCTTGGCCATTTCGTCAATGACACAAATTTTAAATTTATGTTTAACTTTGTTTAGTTCAATAAGAAGTTCTTTTTTCAGAGAGTCTTCTGGAGATTACTTTGGATGTAAGCCACTCCTTAATGTAACCCATCTTTGAAGAAGTAGTGGGTATCTCTTCTTTCTTTCTTGAGTGATATCGGATGTTATCCGTAACGATAACCCTTCCTTCGAGAAGTACTGCCATACTGCCATAATGTTATCTATCAACCATTTTTCAAAACTTATTGTCTGAAACAATTTTTGCTATGACCAACCCGATGATCAAAATACTGCTGGAATTGTAAAATAATGGGGTTTGTCTTATGATAAATATGTGAAACGTTTTCACATGCAACCATTGTCGGATTGAGTACATTTGAAATGTTTCTTAACTTTAAGGTGGACATATTTTTATCCCCTACTTAGCACCGGTGAAATCTACCTCCGCCTTCCGACGTGCAGAAAGGGATTTTTTTAAATGATGAGATAAAAATTGGTATAAGCATCTGTTACCAGCAGTTAAACGTGTCGTTAATATTGACCTGATCGAGAGAGCGGGGTACTGCTTCTGCTTTTCACCGGGAGGTTTCGGATGTTTGACTGAGAGTTATGGCACTTATTCATACACTACAAAAAATTAATTTATAATCATCATCAAACAGCCGTTATCAAGGTGCCAGCAAGAATAAAGGGAATATAGAGAAGTTAAGTTGGGCTTTCCTTCCAAGTTAATAATCGGAAAACAACACATCTACTCAATATTCCGAGAAAAGAAAGCAGTAGATATTTGCGTAAAAAAACAAACACAAATATAATAGTATTCAAATCCTAATTTAAAAGTAGGCCTATACATGCAGAGTGGGAAGAATTCCTACAGGAACTGGAATGAAAGCGAATTAGTGGGCTGGTATTAAATGATACTTAGCAATCGATCTTTCTGCTCTTTATTGTTGTTTTTTTCCATATTTCATTTTAACGTAGAAAGTAAATCATATTCAAAAAAGAAAAATGTTGTCAAAGTGAGAGTGACCTAAGAATTTAATACCAATAGAAATTTAATATTTCTTGCAGACCAATTTTTTTTCAACTACTGCCTACTTTTACTTAGATGATCGTTACAGAAAAGTTGATTGATTAGTGATTAAGTTACCAAAACCCGATCAGTCGATTCTTGAACTGTCTGTTTTTAATTTTCCTATCATACTTTTACTCGTATGGAACTTCATCATACTTTCATGTATGTAAGATATTCATGTAAATATCGATCCATCACTTTATACCAAATGATTTAATTGATACAAATTAAATCTGTTACATTACATTGATGATTATTATTATTAAGCAGATAAAAATATTGTGTATTTATTAGGAAGTTTAATTTTTAAGGTTTTACTTCCTTGTACGAAGTAAAGGAAGTATTGTGATCGCAAAAAAATTTGGTTTTTAGATTTCAACGGAAATATCCATTTTGACCATCTCTGAATCCATATTGACTAGTTTCGGCGTGACGTCTGTACGTACGTACGTATCTCGCATAACTCGAAAACGATTAGCCGTAGGACGTTGAAATTTTGGATTTAGGATTGTTGTAACATCTAGTTGTGCACCTCCTCTTTTTATTGCAATCGACTGAACCAAAATTGTCCAAAAATCCAGAAAAATTTGGATTTTTTACTTCTTAACTGCAGTAATAAGCCTCATTGAGAGCTTTTCAACGATATATCATAAGTGACAGTTATTTTCATTAGTTCCTTTGTATAAAAAAATATATGTATATGTAATTTAATAGGTGTACAAGGAAGTAATGTGGTGTCCACGTCATATTCTTTTATACAAAGAACAGCAGAAATATTGAATAAGTTTAGGATGCCATTATGCAATTTGGTTACACTTACTCCATTAATGATCTATGTATATTTTTTCCAAAGTAGAAAAAATCTTTTACCTTTTTGTTTTTACTTTTTGAACGAATTTAAAATTCGTTTTCCTACATTGGACAAGAAATGTACTCAGCCAACCTCCATGGCTGAGTAAGTATCGTCTTGGCATTTTGTGCGGAGGATTCAGGGATGGTCAAAATGGATATTTCCGTTGAAATCTGAAAACCGACATTTTTCGCAATCCAATTTTTCGGAGGTACCCAGGGTACCTCCGAACTTATTTTTCAGGATTTCTGCTGTTCTTTACACAATAAAATCATAAAAATTAATTAAATTTCTAATAAAACTTTGTAAATAAATTATTTGCCTTGCGATAATTGGTGAAGAATTATGTAGCCCGAAAAACGAGAATTATTTTCAATACAATAGGCCAATTTTAATGAATATTCTTCTATTGTATAAACTACTACAATAATAAATTTAAAAAAAATAAATGATTTTCTTTTCACTATTATAACATATATATATATATATATATATATAAAAATTAAAATAAAATGTCTTTTAAACGTTAAAGAAAGCGCATGAAATATATACCCACCTAACAACTTAGCAACTATAAAAAAATATACGTTTAAAAAAAATAATAAATATTCTAATGTCATAAAATTAAACGTGCATTACTTTAATATAAATAACATTTATGCAGTTATACTATGAGTTAAAACTGCAATCAGTTTGTCAAGTTTTTTCCCAAGGCATTATATTACTGTACGTTTATTACAGTCATGTCAGTTATTAGTGAGTAGTGGCGGTATGGTAAACGTTCAGGCTACAAACTGCAGTCGGAAGTGAAAGTAGAACAGCAATGAGGACGAATGACAACATTACAAAATATGACACGAGTATATATATATATATAAATATATATACATGTTTCTCACTTTACAAGTTAGGTGGTAAAGAAATTTTGCACTTGCATTTTACGTTATAGTTAATGGTCTGCGTATTCTCATCTTTCTCTCTACATCTCTCGTGATATGCTTGCAAGTATCAAGTATAAAGATAAATGTTGTAATATGCAGGGATGCATGAATATTAAATAACTGAAGAACATAAATAAGTGGTAAGGTATCTTGAGTAAGGTTTGTCAGCTGTACTTTTTATTCTTTAAACCGAGCATACCGAGGTCTCTATGAAAAATTTGTCCTTGAGCCAAAACTTGGAAAAGAAAGTTTATGTTATATTTGTTATAAATGACTTTAATTCACAGATATATTTTGTAAATCAATTGGGTATAACTGATTTGAGTGCTACTTTCTACCCTTCCTAGCATTTACATTCTAATACCCGTTGTTGACGCGATCCGGAGGCTCCTCCATTTTAAAACTACTTTTAACATCGAGTCTTCCTGTGCTAGAATCCTCGAATACAGCCAGAAAAACTTATGTCAAACATAATTTTGAGAATGGAGATACTCCGAAACGCGTCAACTACGGATGTTAGAGTGACACGGCTAGGAAAGACGGAAAATAACACTCTAATCAATTACGATAATCCTAGTGGAAATATTATTAAAATTTCAATTGGGTAAAATTTGGAATTACGATAATTTTTTTATCGAATTTTCGAAGGAAAATATACGGTATTACTTTCGGTCGCACGGTGTGATTGGGGGGGAGGGTGAAAATGAAAATGAAGTTGCTTTATTTTTTAGGTATGACCACTACGAAAATACCATTCAATTAAAATGTAATTTATATATTTACTTCTCCCTCTTTTTTTTTTTAAATTTGTGGTTCGAAAATCTACTAGATCAATATTATTGAAATTTAGATTTGATGTAGTAGTGTATGAAATGTGAAAATTTGATGAAGATCGGTTGAGTCGTTCTTGAGTTACGCTTAATTTAAGGTCGACAACAGACAACACAACCTCAATTTGAGGTAATGTTAAAAAAAAATTTGGATTGGTGTATTTTTCATACGCCCTCATGTAGTGAGTCACAGTGGTGAGCGAGTTGAAACTTGATGCCGGTTTATAGGGTCTACTGGTTAATCGAACGTATATACTGCGTTGTACTCTGAAAATCAGTGCGTTTCTGACTGCGAAATGTCGAAACAAAATGTTGTTCTTACGCAAAACTGCACAAGAGATGTTCAAATGTTTTTTTTTATAAATATTGCTATCTCGCTAATTATCATTTCTACTTTGATAATTTTCAGATAAACCTGATTTTATTATTTTAAGAAAATAAAACCGGTTACAAATTAAAAAAAATGTCAGTTTCAAGCTAAAAAAAAAAAATAAAAAACAGAATAAGATTATCAGAAAAATATTATTTTTAAATCTTTCTATGCTAACTACTGTGAAAAATGTCAAAAAATAATCTACTCGTAATTTTGAATGGATGTATTATATATTAATCAGAAATTAAAAAAATACTCACATACCACACTTTAAGCAGCTGAAGTAAAAATGGAAGAAAGAACAAAAAACATACATTTCAATGGTAAGAGTTGGGGTCTAACTTTCTGAAAACCTTTTTTTGGTATTATCTATATATGTAACGAAGATAAGAAATTTTCCGAAGTTTTTCTTAAGTACCCATGAAGAAAATCGAAATTGTTTTTTTCGCGAAATCCCCCATCCCCTCAACGAATTGTGAAAAAATAATAATATGATAAATATGTAGAAATATTTGTCAAATTTGAAGAAAATCGGTTCGTCAGTCCTAAGATATAAGGTTAAATACACTGCAATAACGTATATATATAATTTTTTTCTTTGGTTTAGATCAGTGATTCCCAAAAGTGTGCGCCGCGGCGCCCCGGGGAGCTACGGCCTCTTCACAGGGACGCCGCGAAATATTGTAAAAGCTTCATAATTAATTGAACCACGACATTTATAATTATTAATTTAATGTCAACAAAGTAAAAAAATAATGAAGATAAAAGAGTTTTATTTATTTTTATCTCTTACTTACGAGTAGTCGTAGAGCGCCATGGAAAAATTTTAATTGAAAAACTGCTCCGCGTCTGAGAAAAGTTTGGGAACCACTGGTTTAGGTGAACCAGTTGGACCCTAAAATGTAAAGACTTGCAAAAAATCCCGAGAACCTATTTTTGACACGATCACCGTACTTTCCCCTCTAATACAACTTTTCTAGCAATATTTTCCCGGAAATTAAAAGTGAACACATTTACTCTTTCTGGTCAAAAAAAAAAATGATTATTTAAAAAAAAAAAATACAAACTGACCATTTTAAAATTGTGTATTAATGCGTATATTATATATTATATATATATATTATATTAATTGTGTATTAAAATAAGATTAAAAATCAAAACGGTTTAAAAATTAAAAAAAAATGTATACTTCAAATTAATTTTCTTTACTATGAAAAATGATTGTCTTTTACAAAAATGAGGAAATACCTTTTTTGTCGATTTTTTCTTTTTGATAATTTATTCGTTTATTTAGCATCAACAGGTTGACGCAAAATAAGTTACTGATGAATTTTGTAAGATATGAAAAATGCCATCCCTGATCGGGATTCGAACCCGGGACCTCCGGATGAAAGGCAAAGACGCTACCACTCCGCCACGAAGATTGACAATGATAATAATGTTTTCGTTGTGGGATCACAGAAAATTAAATACATTATTGAAAAACTTTTCTCAGTAATTTTTAACTCAGAATAAAATCTGTAATATAATACGCTAAGAAAATGTCCGCAGATAAATGCAATTCCGTTTAAAAATAAAAATAATAAAAAAAAATGAAATTGAATTTTTAGGAACTCGTGCCAGTAAATTTTTCCGCTAATTCAACGTATCTTCTAATATGTAGACTCGTATTTTTCATAAAGAGACAGAGTGTTACGATTGTGATGAAGTAAAGTTATTTTCGAGAAATAAAATATTTTCTATGTACCAGCACGTAAGCATTTTCAAGGCTTTTATATTTATTTTCATTCTAAGTAAATAAAAGGTAGGTTTATTGACAGAAATATTATTATTGTTTTATATAGGTAATATTTTAATAATACAGCAGAATCAGAATGAAAAAAAATGAAACCACCGAATCTTCTACACACACGCGCGCGCGCGCGCGCACAGAGAGAGAGAGAGAGAAAGAGAGTGAGCGAGTGAGGAGAGAGAAAGAGAGAGTGAGTGTGAGAGAGAGAGAGTGAGTGCGCGTGCTCGCGTGTGTGTATAGGTATGTACCGCGAGTGTTGGAAAGAAAGTGACTAAGTACATCAAAATAAACGAAAAACGTTCATGAGGACGAATGCCCTATCTTGTTTCACTTTCTCTGTGTTCGCAGTTTTGTGTATATTGAATAAAAATTCATATCTTAAGAACGAGTTGATAAATTTTAATGAAATTTTGTGTACAAGTACCCAATAACATCTTTATTAAATAAATAATTATGAAAACTTTACCTTTTTCAAAATAAAATTTAATTTAAATGTTTTAATCATTAATAATCAGTAGTTTTCTAAATATTACTTTTATTGAATTATGATTTATTAGTTAAAATATTAATTAAATCTTTTATTTTGAACGAAATGACACCTCATCTGTTCAAATCGCTTAATAAAATTTTTCCATTGTTTACTAATAACAGAAATTCAATTATAATTCAATTCGTGAAGGAAATGAAAACAGGCACATAATTTATTTTTCAAACCACATAATTTTTGCGGTTTACTTTTAATACTATCGGCTTTTATCGATCGATTTGAACAATTAAGGTATCATTTTGTTCATAATAAAAGGTTTAATATTTTTTATATAAATTTTTATAAAAACAAAATCAAAATTGTGGAATGAGGGAAAATGAAGTGAGATAGGGATATTTGTTCACTACAACTTTTTTATTAATTTTAATGTCTTGAATTAGTCCCTTAAGTTTGACCAACAACTCCTGGGATACTCGCGCGCGCGCGCGCGCGCGCGCGTGTGTGTGTATGTATATAGGTTATTGATATATATATAATAACACCTTCAAAATAATCTTAAAAACCATCGAGTTAATGTGTAGCTGAAAAATATAGGTTTTCCAGTCGTTCCCATTACAAACTTCCACCGAAAGTCTAGCGCCAAACATACAGCAAAACTACAAAATCAGAACAAATGAATTACATTACTGCTACTTTTACAACATAATATTAGGCGACAATTTCAGTGTGAAATTTCTCCATTGAAATAAAATCCTTCCAAAGCTACCAAGTTAAATTTTCGCGAGTTACATCATGCAGCAACCAATTTAACATGTTGACTAGTATGAGACCCGATTCTGAGTCTTAAAATGATAAGTGCGGCAACGTTATAAGACCTATTTTGATAACAGTTGATTTTTACAAAATAAATTAATTTTTAGAATAATTTTGTTAGTTAGATCAGAAAACGGATTAAGACCCATTGTCAGGGATGAGCTATGGATATGTGTCTGGATTTTTTTTTTGTACATCATTATTAGAAAGAAATAATTGCAGATTAAAAAAATGTTATAAAATTTTTTTTAAAAACTGCTTTTTACACGACTGTCCAAAAAAGAAAGAAATGTATTTAGGGTTTATATATGTATGTTTGTTCCACCGTAGAAAATCAACGGCTGAATCGATTTTTTCTGGTCAAAGATATCTGAATTATGATATTACAAAGTAACAGAAAAAATAAAAATTTGAATAATATCAACCAGATGAAGAAGCATGGTGCGTTGGTTTGTTTGTTGTAAGTGCTCACATTTTTATTTTGAATGAAGTGCTACCGTACGGAAATAACTACTACTCACTTGCTACCGAGTTCTGCACAGCTGTAATAATTGAAAACTGATTCTTTTTTAACAAAAAAAAAAAAATAAATAAATAAAAATAAAAATCAGATATGATTAATGCTGTAAAATTTAAACTAAAAAATTAAGAAACATTAAAAAACATTTAACAAAATCTATGCGTAGTGAAACATAAATCTTGAACATTTTCGCGGCGGGCCCGCCTATTTTTTAGTATAAAAAAAAATTGTTTGTAAAGTTTTTCCGTGTGCGATATGAAACATACAAATCTAAAATTATAGATTTCATTATTTAAAATAACCGAAAAGTTTATTTTCCTTATTTCATCCTAGTAATCAAAACAGTATACCTGTATTGTAATTATAAGACATCCATTTATGTATCATTCGCAATTTGTTTTTTTTTTGGCACTAATTTCTGTTTCACTCATCGCAATACTATAGGATCCAAATCTACCTCTTTTTTTATTATTATAATTACACAGAATTCAAAACAGAATGACATTTTTTTATAGAAAAATTTATAGACTGAAAAAAGCTGACAACACATAGCTGTAGGACTTTCACTCCACGCGACGTTTTTCCTATGCACGGCTCAACACACACATACACACACACACACACAGAGAGAGAGTGAGAGAGAGAACTTCATTTAAAATAACGATTCTTATTAAAGCGCGCGCGCGCATACCGTATTTCATTCGCGCGGGTTTGGCAATACTAGCGGCCACTTTAAATATTCATTCATTTAATTCTACAAGTCACCTGTGACATCACAACATAGAAGACAATTAAAGCAGCTGTACGTCAGTACTATAATAGCGCTCCTTGTGTTGAGAGGGGGTACTAATGACGTACTATACCCACTTAGCCGCTAATTTATTTAGAGCATTTTTTGGGTTGGCGAAGTGATTCGGCAAAAAATCTTTTGCAAATATTGTTATTTGTAATTGTTAACAAATGTGTCTAAGAAAAATAAGACCTTTAGGCAAAATCTCGAGATACTGAGGATGACCTTGTTTTACAGCCTCATCCCCTTGGCTTTTTAAGTTGAAAATTTAATGGCATCAATGCCCCATGTACAGAAGTTATCTCATCAAGTTTGGTCAAAATCGGTGCAGTAGTCTTCTGGAGATATAAGGTGATTTACTGGGCGACAACGAACGCACAGTACATACGAACATCCGAAAAATTTCCATCCAGTTTTTTTGGATTCCTGAGGTGTCAAAACGTAAAGATATGGTGAAAACCACATATGCCCAAATTAGACCGATTACATTACTTTCCCTTCTAATGCGATTAGATAGCGCTACGGTAAAGTAAAAATTAGGGAAAAATTATTTTTTTTTGTTGCTGTGTATTGCTGTTCTGGGTATAGCAATTAAATTGTTAAATTTTATCACCCCATTCAGGTGCCCATTACTCTTACAAAACTGAAAAAAATTACAGATTAAATTTTCACACATATTATTTCTTAATACCTAATTACAATTATTAAATATGCATTAAATAAAAAAAAATCCTATCCTTAATATTAATATAATCAGTTTTTAATACACACTACAAGGTTAAGGTAGAAAAAAAATTGTAAAGTCACGATTATAAACTGTTATCAGTAATTATTAATGTAACATCATGTTCTTACATATATAACAATAATATACAAACAAGATGAATAACAAACAGAGCACGATTGACACTGAAAAATTAATGTTTATTTTACCAATCATTACAAAAGTGTAATATTAATATTTATGTGTGTGCGCATCAGTAGGTTTAAGTTTATCCAAATAATGATTTGTGTCAATAAAATATTTATTATAACATTCAAATAACAATTATAATGAAAAATATTATATATATATATATATATTTAATTCATAATAAATAAAAGGTTTTTAAAACAATTCGACTGATACTTAGAAAAACTAATGTCAAGTATATACGCGATAAATTTTTAACCGATCTGATGTACTGTATAAATGAATATAAAAATTGAACGGAATATAATATTATACTCGTTAGCTTTGCTAACAGTAAGCATTAGTTGTTGAACCCACGAAGTTGGTACTGGTGAACGCGTCTTTCCAAATCAGCTGATTTGGAAATCGTGAGTTCCAACGTTCAAGTCCTAGTAAACGCAGATACTTTTATACGGATTTGAATACTAGAATGTGGATATCGATGTTCTTGGATGGTTGGATTTCAATTAACCGCACATCTCAGGAATGGTCGAACTGAGACTGTACAAGACTACACTTCATTTACACTCATAAATATCATCCTCTGAAGTAATACCTGAACCGTAATTCCCGGAGGTTAAACAGGAAAAAGAAAAGAAGCATTAGCTGTTTAACTTTGACGATCTACGGAACCACTTCATCAACTTCACATCTTACAATCTTTCTCGTATACGTATACGTATACATATATATATATACTCAAATGTAGCAATAGCGAAGCATTGCCGGGTCTGCTATTATGTATATATAATTTTATGTTTAATTCAACACAGTAATAATAAACTATTGGAACTGAACTTATAAAATTATAACCGATTGTGCCAAATGCGTACGGCGGTGCCAATTCCCTACACTAATGTATCACACCGATTACTGTCACCTATATGTAATAGTCTTGTATATATATATTTATTTATTTATTTACAACATTTTTACATTTTATATTTACATAATAACACTATATTTTTTATTACATACTTTTTATCTGAATGACACAGCAAGGTCAAACTTCTTTCTTATATGTATATGATTAAACCGGATGTACATGTTATTGTTACCGTCCACAAACATGGACCTTTGTAAAATGACACCGTAAGAGGTGTTTTTTCTTCTAATCTATCTTCAATATTTATTTGCAACTATTTTTCTAAAAAAAAAAAAAATAATAATTCAATTAAAATTTATTTTGAATACATAAATAATCTTTATAATTTTATTATTATTTTTACTTTCCTGGCATTATAGCTCTACAGCTATGCTGCAAGAAATAAAGTACGATAATCATTCAAAAATGAGCTATATGTTTTTTTTTGCATCTCTCTAGTATCATGACCAGGGACCCACAAAAAAAAATGTGGCGATTAATGTTCGCACGTACATGTGTTGGCGTGTTTGAAGGTTAATAGGTTTTCATTAGATAAACCGTGTCTTATGAAATTTAGTATAGAAACTCGTGTAATGGGGTAATTTGTTGGTGAATTTTTGTGGACAATATCTCCAAGAGGGATAGATAATTCTTTTGGGATCAATTTTCTCAAAATTTTACAAATATTACATTTTATATTAAGATCAGTACATGAAAGCATGTTTATCTTACCACTTAAAAAGAAAAATTTGCCCTTTCTCAAAATTCGATAACACTACTACAATAGCTTTTTTTCGATAAAAAAGGGCACACTATAGCTGTTTTGGGTTACTTACACAAGTAATCCGACAAAAAATACTTTGGGTGCGATATTGGGGGTGGGGGATCTGATGACATTTTAAAAATATAGATTTTTTGCATTTTTTAAAACTTTATTTGGTTTATTTTCTTGTATCATTATTTTTCACTATATAGGAATAAATAACCAACGCCAGGAAAATATTACAACTTTGTTGTCAGCTTTTATGTTTATAGAATTACTGATATTATTAATGGCAAAAACACAGTTCCAAAACAACTAAATAAATCTTATAAAGTAGATAAAATAATGAATAGAAATTATGAATACTAGAATGCAGAACGATACGTTTATGTCAAATCTCTAGGACATCGAAGTAAAGTTACCGCACAACCAACTACGAGATGTAGAAAGAAATTTTGGATATTAAAAATCTACGCAAGTGGTTTAGGATGTATAATATAGATATTAAATTTCCTAATTCAGAATAATATCTTTGTAATAATAGCTAACCAATAAAAAAAGACGATACAAGTGTAAAAAAAAAAAAAGTGTAAAGAATATTATTACGTTATCTTATAATACATATTTAAAACAAGTAGCAAGTGATTCAAAATCAACGCCCAGCAAAAACTACTGAAGATAAATTGATGAAAATTTGTATACACATTCCAGTGTAAGTGTACACTAAGAAAGGATTTTTTGAAATCCTTTAGAGGATTAAAGTATCCTTTAAGAGTTTAAAGGGTTAAAATGGAGTAATAATGAAATTTACTAACTTTTTTTTTAATATCTTGGTAAAAAATTAAGATTATCTTCATGTGAATATCTATAAAGTATCTTCTAGATTTTTTTAAAATTCGACCTTGAAAGAGTGTGAAGAAAGGTAAAAAAATTTCGAACACTGATTCCAGATTTTCCCCATTTCTGACTATACTAAACAAAAAATTTATTATATCTGGGCTTGCAGATTACACCGTTGAGATAAATATCTAAAAACCATTTTCCGGTTTATTTGAATTTCAATTTTAAGGGATATGACGGTGTACGATGCAGCGGCTCAAGCAACAAAACCACTACCACTATTACTTTATTTGCGACGCGACTGGATGCTGCACCTGCCTCCGGTTGCTTGACTAAAAACATAAAAAAAGAATTAACCGCGACGGGAAACGCAAATAACCAAATAGCGCGGGTGCAACCTGCGACTAGGATGTAGTATATATATATATATATATATATATATATATATATACTAACTATTTATATTTTTCTTTTATCCGCTTTTGAAGTAATTATAATTTTAATACGCCATTAATGAGTTTCAGGCAATATTTTAAATTGGAAAAACTACGCTTAACTTTTGATATTTTGTTTTTTACTTATTTTTCTTCAAATTTCACGTACCTAGTGTTATTTCCGCAAATGAAACGAGTAATGGATTGAGATCTATTTCATGAAAATCAGTGTATTATAATAATATATCCGATCTCACAATTAATTACTGGACTAGTTGGAAAAACTATATTATTTGTTCAATATTAAAACAGACACAAATAAATTAAATAAATATGTTGAGAGTTTCGTGACCGTTACAATTTCATTCTACACGTAAAGTAAAACGATTAACATTACATTAATTACATTAAGTCGTTTCCTACTCATTCATTCTAAATTACTTTTAATCTATTTTTTAACCGACGTTTTCCCGGCGAAGCTGGGATAATTATTCAACCGAGGGTTTCACTCTTGACATACTACTACAAGGAGAAACCTTAACTGAAACATTAATGTGTGTATATATATGTAACTAAAAAAGTCTGATGTGAACACTTCATGACTTCCTTGTACGTCTATTGAATTACATATACATATCTTTTGCTGCACTTCACTTAAACTTAATTCATTTGAAAGTGAGATACGATCCTCCAATTCTTTAATTAAGTGGACAGTTACACAATTGCATTGTGTTGGACACCACGTTGCATCACATTTTTTTGTGGTGTCTGTATCAGCATTTTATATTAGTTTATATATTAATTTTGTTTCACGTCGCTCAAGTAGTTATGTGGTGTAAGTGAAAACATGTCGGTTCCGTAACTATGGACAAATCGGTTCGAATCCGACTTCATATAAATTAAATACATTTTTTAACATTTTTTTTTTAATTGAAATATATTGATCTATTAGTAATTATTAACCAATGTAAACATTTTTGGATTAAAATGAAAAGAACATAGCATTTTATTTCACTAATAAATTCTTAATTTTTTCATTTTTTTTTTTCAATTGGAGGTTAATAATTATTAATAAATAAATAAATATATTTAATTAAAAAAGGAAGTTAAAAAAAAGGAAATGAAGTAGAATTCGAACCGATGTGCCTTCCCCTTGTAATATAAATATATTTCATTAAATAAATATATTTATTTAAATATTTCATTAAATATTAAAATATTAAATATTTCATTAATTAAAATCTCATTTGGCTATAACTCTAAACCAATGAAAATAAGTACCACTTATGATACATCGTTGAAAAGCTCTCAATGAAGGCTTATTACTGCAGTTAAGAAAAGGTCAAAAATTCAGATTTTTTATTTTTATTTTGGGCTTTTATAGACACTTATAGTTCAGTCGATTGCAATCAAAAGAGGAAGTGCACAACTAGATGTTACAACAGTCCTAAATCCAAAATGTCAACATTCTACGGCTGATAGTTTTTGTATAAAGCGAGATTCATACGTACGTAAAAACGTCATGCCGAAACTATTCAAGATGGATTCAGGGATCGTCAAAATGGATATTTCCTTTGAAACCTGAAAACCTAAATTTTTCGCAATAGTTCGCAATAGTTTATCACAATAGTTCGTTCCTTTACTTCGTACACGGTAGTAAAAAATATGAATAAATATCAGAGGTTATTAATGAAATAAAATTTCATGTACTTTTCATTAAAAAAAAGGGGAAAAAATGTGCATATGTAATTTAATAGTTGTACAAGGAAGTCATAGGGTGTCGACAATCGATTTTTTCCATAATTTTACCGGTCCACCATAAAAAAAAAAAAAAATGGGTGAGAAACACTGGTCTATACAACCTGTAGTTAAAATATAAAGTTATTTACTAACCATTTTTCAATTTGGACCCCTAAGTTTCATTTCATTTTGTAAAATAGTTTTTCTAATTTTATTATTTAAATGCTAGTAATTTTTTTTATTTCTTCATATGTTGTTAATTTTCCTTATTAATTTTGTTTTTAAAATTGTGTTTAATATGTTTTTATATTTTGCGTTTGCATTTATATTTGTTTTAAATTAATGACTAAATATTTACTAGGTATAATAATGATTGTTTAACAGTATATAAAGCTACATTTATAAATTTCCATTTTTAAAAATTCTTTTAAATGTTGCTGTTTAAATAAAAGAAACTACTTAGATTTGTAAATATAGTCTTAAATCTCAAATTTGTAAGTAAAATTTCAAATCATAATTACAATAATATAATTTACTTAAGTTATATATCATGTATTCACAATTATTTTCTTTACATTTAATTCTTTAAATATATTATCATTTAAAATAAACAAATACACGATTTTTTTCTTCAAGGTTGTATATAAATAAAAAATACTTAATTCAGTACAACACGAAAAGCATGATAAATTTACAGTTAAATGTAAATTATGATTAATAATTTCCTACAATTACCACTCTGTAAAAACTACTAATGTGGTTTGAATATATATAAAATAAACGTAACTTTCAATTTTCCTATAAAGGTTTATATCATTATTGATTTCAGTGTTATTTTCTATCTTTCCTAGCACTGTTACTCGTAACATTCGTAAACGGCGCGATTCGGAGTTTATCCATTCTCAAAATTACTTTTAGCACTCCTTTTAAATATAAAATAAATCCTTAATTATGACGCTTAATTAATATTAAATATACATCTTCAAGATTCTATACTAAGATCCTCATACCATGAAATCACCAACTACTAATTAATTCACGAGCAGATTGTTTTTTATAACAATGTAATACACATGTACTACCTTTATTTGTGAAGTACGTGGAAAAATAATCGCACAATTTATTTTAAATACCTACTTTAGCCAGGGGCGGATCCAGAAACTGAATTTGGGGAGCCACTGGAGACAAGAGGTAACATTTTCCTACTTCCTTCTAACTGTGTTGGGTATATAATATTTCATACACTTTTATTGGATCCATACTATATTCTGACCTACTTTTAAACCCGAAAAATCGTTTATCAGTATTGCCGTAAAAGAGACAAAAAGGATCGGTTACGGCAAAACCAAATAAGTGCTTAAATTTTTTCAATTTTATTTCGATTTATAAAAATTAAGTAGTAAGTTATTCGAAGTGACCCTCACGGGGACTCCAGAAGCTAAATTAACTGTAAGCTCGGACTGCATAGTCCTAACAACTTTAATCAAAACTGCCACACAAACAATTAAAATTATATAATAATATAAGATGGGATAAAAAATAAATTAAAGATTTAAATCGAGTTGTTTTTTATTTCAATATTTATAATTACTGCATTACAACCCAGAATTTTACACATTTTACTTCATACAATAATGTATTTATAAAATAAATTCATGTCGGTGATTACGCATCTTAGCTTACCGATCGATAACGCGATCTATCAATATGCGTGTTGTTATGAATAAGCATTAGAGCAAGTGACGACAGTCTCTCTTAATTACCTATTAAGATAAAATATATACTCACGTTAATTAAAGAGTTGCAACTGGTTATTTTGACAATACAGTATTGGTTTCAATTTTTTTCAAACTAGATTTTCAAAATGGGAAAGGCTATGGCCTCCTCTCCCAGAACCCGCAACTGACTTTAGCTGATTATCGTCGAAACTAGTAACAGAACTGAAGTAAAAATATACTATGTCGAATTATTGCTCAGTTTTTACCGATTTTTAAAGAGCTGCACTTTTTGACCGACTGAGATTAACTAAAGTGTTTTTAATGTACAAATTTATAATAATTTTTAATAATTATAATATACGAGTAAATATATGATTTCAGCAGACGGGTTAATAAAACTTACAAAAAAGTGGGTATAACTTATTTCTCTCTCTTTTTTTCTCAGTCAAACTATATGAGTTAGTATCTTACGTCGCAAACGGATGTAAAACTCTAACTCAAAAGTTTTTAGTACGATATAATTAGTCATGATAATAAGTTTTGAAACACGCTCAATATAGTTGTATAAACAAGCTTCTTCCCCTTATTCTACCTATAACAGTATATGTAACTTTTCGAGTGGATTCATTAAATTCATGAAATTAAAAAACTCACTAATTAAAGCAAAAAAAAGTTTAATAAAAGTCAATTAATAAAAATTAAAATTATTAAATCAATAAATAAAAATTATTTAATTTCCGCTCGAGGGTGGAAAAATGTATATATTAAATTAATCCACGCAATTAATACGAAATAAAAATAAAGAAAATGATTAAATAATATAGCATTTAATACGTTAATTTAGTTGGTAAATTAAAAAAAAAAATTACTTCGTGTAGAAATATTAGCTGGCGTTGTAATCGAAGTTAAAACGACATAAGAGAAAAACAGAGTGGGATTTTCCTGGACTGTGTTACCTAATTCTAAGAAAAATCGTATTTATTATTATATTCTATTACAAATGGCAATAGAGCACTGTGTTAAATTGCTAAAACAATGATAAAAGACGAAGGCGCAAATAACCATCCTATTAATCGCCCATTTTGAGCTTAAAGGAGTGGTGGGTGGTGGCTAGTAGCTATGACAACGGCCACTGACCAATGCGACAATATAACTGATGCGAGTTAATCGACTCCTCCCTCAAAAAAAGGCTTACGATTCATATTGAATATGAGAATAAGAGTACAAAATGTTTTCCTCAACAATGTTACAACAGTATACTAATTTTTATTAATATTTATACACCGGTAATTACGGGAATATAATAACAAAAACTGAATTTAAATAATCACAAATAAACTTCGAGATAACAATTTTATAAATTTGAAAACTTTCAAAAATAATCTTTATTTGAATATTATACTGTCTTATAAGAGCTTGAATTTCTGGTCTAAGATTGATACTTAGTACTATTCATTCTTGAGATAGTTTCACTAACTAGATCCAAACGACCAAATTACTCGGGTAATTAAGAATTAGAATCCAGTTAGGTATATTTTTAAAAACATTAATTCTAATAAAAAAGTAAATAAAACAACAAAACTTTTGTGAATATTTTTTCAACGAACATTTTCCATTCTTAATTTTCCTATAGCGCAATAACTTATCAAATTAAAATGTTTAAATAATCAATAAAATGGTTTTTATAAACATTAGACCATTCGTTCTCATAGTGGGCGATAACGTTCCCTTGTAGGCCTTCAGGGAGTTGATAGAAGGCACACAGAAAATTGGGAACGTTCAGGCGATGGCTGATTTAAAAAAAAAAGGCAAAAATTATATTTTCCTGATATTTCAAACTAAAATTAAATACCACATTAGTACAAAAAATTATAGGGACACCGATATTTTATGATAAAGAATGATTGTATTCAAACTACTTTAACTTTACAACAAAGAGGCTTAGAAACGAATAAAAAAAAATTAAAGCTTGAATACGCTACTTTTTGACAGTATACTAAATCATCAAATTAAAAAAAATCTGAGAGAAATTGCTCTTATTTAAAAAATATAAGTTTCAACTCAGGAACAGAAAATGCCACGTTTAAAAACAATAATTGCAATTGCTGTATTTAAAAGCGCATCTTAACAGATGGTAAGTTTAAAAATTTTGGGGGCGCTAGAAAATTTTTGATTTTCAATGTGGGCGGAGGGCGAAAAAGTTTGAGAATCAATACATTAGACTATTGTTACGAATACACAATACATTATCTTAATGTATTGTGTATTCGTAATACACACTACAATGCTCACCGTATATATATTCTGTTTCTTATCGAATTCATTTTTCAAATGATTTAAATCATAGCGAGCGACAGTAAAATAAAATAAAAATATTTTTGCTATTATTTGAAATGTAACAATTTTTTGTAAATGTTTCTTTTCTAATTATATAGACTGTAGGAAATATAAAATAACTAATCTGTGTAACGTACAATAATAAGAATGAACACATTACATATGAAAATAAATACAATGTCATAAGTATAGGACATTGGAAAAAATTGTTAGATTTAAAATATTACTAGAGGATAATGAACGTATATTTAAGAAAAAAATATAAATTACATAAAATATATAAATATAGAAAAATGAACTAATATACAGTAACTCTAAATGCTTACTTAAATTATGAGTGCGAAAATACCATTCATCTTATATATATATATATATATATACACTAGTATATATACTAGCAGACTCGGCAATGCTTCCCTATTGCTAGATTTCAGTATATATATATATATACTAAATGAACACAATTGAAAGTTAGATAACACATCAACAAAATGAACATTACGGGACTTCACAAAATTTAACCTTTCCCATTTTCCTCCTTTCTCCATTTTCATTTTTACCATATTACCTTTCCCCCATTTCTGTTCCTTTCTTTCCCCCGCTTCCTCTCCCTTATTTCCCTTTTTCATTTGTCTTTCCTTTTTCCCTTTTATTTTTTCTCTTTTCCCCTTTCCATTTCTTTTTCCCCTATTTTTTCCATTTTTCCCTTCTTTCCTTTTACCCTTTTCGCTTTTTCCCTTTATACCTTTTCCCCGCGCCTAAATCGGTCCAGTAGTTCTTTATTTTACAGCGGACACACGTATCAGAAACATTGAAATGAAATCGTAAAATATTTAGTATAGCGTGTGTTGCTTTTAAGTCTAACTGATAGCGCTGTTTTTTTAAAAAAAAACATGTTTTTATCTGTCACAGGTGTGACATCTATATAATAGTAGGTATATAAATAGCCGGCCTCCGTGGTGCGATTGGTAGCGTCTCGGCCTTCCATCCAGAGGTGCCGGGTTCGAATCCCGGTCAGGATGGCATTTTCACATACGCTACAAATCATTCCTCTCATCCTCTGAAGCAATACGTAACGGTGGTCCTGGAGGTTAAAAAAAAGTATATAAATAGTAGGTATATAAAAACACGCGCGTATTCGAATGCAATGTTGGGTCAAAATTTGAAAGCAATCGGTGAAGAACTTTCGGAAATTTAAGATTTTGTACAAACTAGAATTTACATTATTTATATAGATAGGCCTACGTATAAAATCTCCTAAACTACCAGATCGATTTCATTGAAATTTGAATATGCTATAGTAGTGTAACTGAAATTGTGCGTGTGAAAATTTGATGAAGATTGATTGATTGATTCGTTTCTGAGTTACGCTCAATTTAAGGTAGACAATATATAACGTAACCTCAATTTGAAGTATACTTTTCGGTCGCATGGTGAGATTGTAGGGTGAAAATTAATCTTTATATTTTGAGGTATTTGTATTACGAGATTACCATAATGTGTAAAATTTTGCAGCTCGAAAATCTCAAAAATTAATTGATCAATTTCACTAAAAATTAAATAAGATGTAGTAGTGTATCTAAAATTGTTCACGTGAAAATATGATAGAATTTCAGTCCTTCTTCAGTTAAATTTAATGTCGACAATAGACAACATATTCAAAATTTGAGGTTATCTTGACTGTGTTGGTGTATTTTTCATATGCCCTCATGCAGTGAGTCACAGTGGTTGGCGAATTTAAATTTGATGTCTATGTATAGGGTCTACTAGTTATTTTTAATAATTTCATTAAATTACGGTCATAATAATTTAATTTTCTTATTAATAGAAAATTATTTTAATATTAAATAATTTATATTTTGAATATTTCTTGCGCAAAAAAAAGTTATAGAAAATAATTATACAAAATAAAAATAATGAAAAATCGGTCTTTTGCGAAGAACTGCACAAGAATTCTTTAAATTTTGTATCTTCATTTATTTACCTAAAAATTATTTCATACCTTTATATTTTAAATAATTAATTTGGTTTAAAATCGCTTCTATTTTTTATTTTATAATAAATTGTATATTTTGTGGCGCTGTTTTGATCAAGGTTTTACCACGTTTTCCCATAATCGATCAAGGTAAATGCTAGGGCAATCTTTTTTTATCAGTGAAATAGAATCTCTATGCATTCCTGATGTGATCTGTAGAATGTGTTATGTACCGATAAAAAAAACATTCAACTTAATTTCATATCTTCCCAAATTGATCAGTAAAAAAATAAAAATGAGGTATATAATGATCGATTTATTTAATTTAATATAGGTAATTCTTTTGGCAAATATTTTTAAAAGATTCTATTTAAGATGAAAAGTAAAGAAAATCAGTTAAAAAAAACCATTGATTAAAAATATCTTAACTTTTTTATGAGAAACTGACAGAAATTATTCCAGTAAATAGTATAAGTAGAAGATATTTTTATTGTTTATAAAACAAATACTAGAAATAAATTGCAATATCAGCATGATTTGATTCCGCTGATTATTTAAATGTGTGTGTGTGTACGTGCGTGTGTGTGTTAATACATTTCCTTTAATGTAACGCAGATTATTCTTTACAGTCATTTCCGTTTACTTAACGACAATAATATAATATTCTGCGTATATTAATATAATATTTAAACTAAAATATTTTAAACTACTATTATATTATAAACGTTATCATCTTGGTAACATAAACATGAAATGTATGCAATAATCTGTACTTATTTAACATATTAATAATACTAGTACTAGTATACTATGTACTTACGTATTTATATGTATTTTCATGGAAAGGTTGAAATAGAAACTAAAATTGTGGATGGATACACGTGCACATGAACAAGTAGTCTATTATATAACAAGTCTTTCTTTTGTCAGATCATTTTCTCAGTTGTGGTCGAAGTAACTAACATACACCAATCTATTTTTAAAATTTACATTTTTAATACAAATGTGTGTTGGTATTATATCTATTTTGATAGTGTGCAGTTTTGATACATCACCAAAGTAAATACTTCATTTATAACATTTTATAATGACGTTCATCCCATCTTTTTTTTGGCGGGGGGGGGGGAGTATAGAAGCGGGTAGTGTTTCAAATTTTCATGAGGAATTCGAGCAGGCTTACTCCAAAAATTAATTTCTCATCACAAAAAAAAAGTTTAAATAAATAAAAAATTTTGAAAAAACAATCTTTTTCAAATATTCCTTAAAATAATAAACTCCAATTTATAAAAAAATAAATACCAATAATTAATGAACTTTAATTTGACTGACTTCTAAAAGTTAAAATTAATTGCTAAATTATTATTCTCAAAAATTTTAGTGAAATGTTTTTGAAATTGTACCAATATATATATATTTTTTTTTTTGAAGCTGTACGCTCTGATAGGAAGTTTATAAATTTTAAGTTTTTTAAACTGCACTTACGCTTTCTACTGGGTTTGCCTAGAACAACAGCTTTTTTTAAAATTCTTTATTTGTATTTTAAAATCCCGGGTAAAAATATTCGTTTTATAGTGTTTCTAAACACTTCTGTAAACAGAAAAAGAAAAGTCTACCGGGCTGGTTTACTGATTAACTCGTCGTCGTAAATTAGTTGTATAACAGCTGGTTTTCGAAGTCGAAGGTTTTGAGGTTCAAATCCGTCTAAAAGTTAGCTGCTTTTATACGATTTTGAATATTAGGTAGTGGATACCGGTGTACTTTGGTGGTTGGGGTTCAATTTAACCACACGTCTCAAGAATGGTAGGCCTGAGTTTGTGCAAGAGTACATTTACATGTCATAAATATCCTCACCTCATTGGGCCGTAGGGGAGCGATTGCTTGTTTTTTACAAGTTGAAAAGATTGCAACTTACGCATTAGCAATACACATAGATAAACAAATAAATATTTTTACTTTTCTAGAACCATAGCTCTAAAGCTATGCTGCAAGACGGAAAGTAAGATAATTAGTCAAAAAATATGGAACGGGTTTTTGCATTTCACAACGTTTCACGATACAGGGACCTCAGCAAATAAAACAAAGTGGGGATAATGTTCGCAAGCACATACATACATGTGTTGGCGTGTTTGAAACTTAATAATTTTTGACTGGATGCACAGAGTTTGATGAAATTTGGCACTAAGACGTACATGTAGTAATTTTTTAGTAAAGGTTTGGGGTCAATATTTTTAGGGGATGGGTAGATAATTTATTTGGGGTCAATTTCTCCAAACTGTGCAATCCAACTTTATATACACTCAGTATATGAGTATATGCTTATCTTAACATTTTAAACAAAATTTTGCTTTCGAAATCTCCCTCTTTTTCAAAAGTTAAAAAAAGCTACATTTTTATTTATTGTGTATATTTAACTGATTTTTTTTACGTAATTTAAAGCATAGCAGTATGGAAAGTGGCTCAAAAAAGAAAAAAAATTGTGGGCAATATTGGGAGAGGGGGAGCCAATCAAATTGTAAAAGTATCGATTTTTTTAATTTTTAAACTTTTTTCACGATCTTATTTTTCCACTATAAAACCAATGATAACTATAACAACTTTAATGTAAACTTTTTTTTTTAAAATAAAGATAAATAATTTTTTAATTCTTTTTCAAAGACTTTGTTAGGTTTTATTTTTTTTGAGATTTCATAATTTCATTTTTGTATTTATTTTTATATACGGTATATCTACAGTATACAACGAAATATAAAAAAAAGATTAAAACAATTATATAACTTAATTATTTCATAGAATAGGCTACATACTTCTGAATTTCCTGTTCAATAAAAACTTAATTTTCTTTTTATGGAACAAAAATAATAATACTTGGGGAAAACCAAAGTGGTTTTTCCTATAACAAATTATTTTCCTCTTATTGACAAATATAAAACATGCTAATATAAAAAATTTATAACTAATTAATTTTCAATTTAGGTCAAATATAAATATTAAAAATAACCATTTTTACAAGGTCAAGTTTAATTTTCTTTTACATTATTCTACTATAATGTTCGGTAAGATTCTTAATTGGAATTGTATTCTTAAATTGTAATTATTAAGTTATTATCAGAACAATTTACTTCTTACCATAATTACTGATAGTAAAAAAATAAAATAAAAAATAATAATATCGTAAATAAATAGACCGCTAAATTACGATTATGTTGAATGCAATAATAAATTAAAGCCGCATTCCCAATTTGTAAACTTAATAAACACTCACAGTGATCTATGAGGAAGAAGAAAGCTCTATCAAGCTAAGTTAAGGCAACTTATGTGAGCAGGTAGGAGTTTCAAATTTGAAAATTCCCTCCAGTTCAATGAAATCTCTAAATTAGTTACAAATTCCCCGATTGCTCAAGTAAAAATATGAAAAATTTTACAACTATCTATATTAAAACAGATTTCAAAATGGAGAAGGTTCTCAATTCGACCCGTATATTTTATTTGCCATCGTATAACTTTTCATAAAGTACAACAATTTGGATAAATATTTTTTTTTAACAATATAGAATGAGCCCACTGTTATGAATGACCCACACCATTATGGAGTGGTACAGGATCATTATTGAATGAAAAATTCCGATCTACTAATAGAACGTATCTATTGATTTTCGACAAGCTTCTGGATGATGTGCATGAATGAAGATGTTGTATGTAAATGAGATGTAGTCTTGTACAGTTTCAGGTCGACCATTCCTGAGATGTATGATTAATTGAAACCCAACAATCAAAGAACGCCGATATCCACGATCTAGTGGATGCCATGATGCTATGATGTCATCCTACATTGTGACAAGTCTCATCGAGGCAAATTTTACTTTATATAACCTTACAATATTTATTACGTACAAATAAAGAATATATATAATGTTTTCATTACTTGTTAATAATGCTACTAATTATTACGCGACCATACAATTTTTTTTGCATTTCATGTAAAAATAATATACTGTTTAAAACAGGAAACAGTACTTTGTATAATACATTGCTACTACTCTCTCTCTTTCTTGTTTAGCCTCCGGAACCACTGTAAGTAATACCTTATAGTGGTTTTGGTTTAATAAAATCCAAAATTTTCGTTTAGGTAGAATTCAAAATAAATAAGAAAATGGTACAAATTCATTTTTCACCAGAAGAGGGGCAAATATAAGACACCAGATTATTCAATAATTTCATCAACTAAATAAGAAATAAATAATTAATAAATTTTAGTTCCACATTTTGTTAAAAATCAAGAATAAAAGAGAGATTTTGCAAGTAGCTGTTTTTTATATAGTCAATTAAAGTTCTTGCGCAAATAGTCTGCTAATAAATAAATTTTGGAGAGAAGATGATTTTACGTTAAACCCGATCGGTATGTTTTTAATGATACTGTATTAAGGATAATATACACTAAATAAAAATTATTAAAGTGAAAAAAACCTTTCCTTTAGAGAATAATAAATCAAAACAATTTTATAACTCTCCAAAAATGTCATATCAATTTTAAAAAAGATACAACAATAAAACCCACTCCTTGTTTTAGGAGTAGTAGGAGTATGAAAAGAGGTCAAAAAGAGGTTAGTTTTTAAAAATTCAACTCTTTTTTTATGTATATTTCAATTTTATTATAAAAGATAAATTTTAATTAAAGCATGCCTTCTGCTGTAGTACATGCTTATACTATAGTACAGTCGAGAAAGGCGGAATATAAGTCGTCTAATGGTGGATGGGAAAGGAAGTAAGAGAGAGGGTATAATTAGAATTCATTCATTACTGTAGCTGAGGTAGCTTAATCCTCATCATCAGGTAAGTTAAGTACTCTTTTTCTAAGGAAACAAGGAGCTTGTTTCCTTAGAAATCCAGCCTTTATTATCTATTTTTTTAAATTTTATTTTAATTTTACTTTTTAAATCAGTACTGCATTACATAAAAACTAGGGGAGGGAGATGTTTTAAAATTTGACATTATTTCAGGTGAAAATAAACTCATCTAAAAATCATAATTTTATACTTAAGTAATTTATGGACAACTCACCTCCTCCATTAGCTGACGTAAATACAACGAATACGATACCTGACGGAAGACTGTTAGGTACGATTCCGATATATCTAATAAAGTTAAACAAATATCATTTTAGCCGTAAGACCATTCTTTTTGCTACTGGTTTTAGTAGGCACCCAAGTGCAAATAGCCGGTGCCTAGGTAATAATAGCCTATGCAAGGTTATTACCTACGCAATAATCTACGAAAGGGTGATCACACTAGTCTTATACGGTGATACGAAAGTATTTCTAGCACGATATTTAATACCTTCGATGGCAAAAATGTTGGTACATTTTAAATTTTGGTTTATCCGCTTACGCGAAAGGGTACATATTAGATACGATCAGTCGATCACAGATGATCACGGCTAGCCATCATGTTCGCAAAAGAAGCTCTCGATCAGAGTTGAATGAATGAATGATTTTATTTCTCGTAAAATTTTTTTCTTTTTTTTAACATCCTAGGGGCAACCAGTAATCGCCGCTAGGCATACCGTCCGTCACCCCCAGATGTCACGGCAGTAGACTGGCCCCCTATCTTAGTCCTCCCTTGGACTTCACCCGTCGGCGTCCCCCCACTTCAACAAAGGGTCCCGACCACCTCTTCTGGATGGCCGAGACCCTCCTAGGTGAGTGGGCTGCCCTTCCCGACCCCACTCTTGCCTGTGGGCGAGCCCAGACGTCCTAGACTTGGAGGCTGCCGCCCTGACCTAAACGATGCCGTGTTTCGACCCTCATAATAACTAAAGCCCTTTTTTCCCTCGGTTGTATAGGCTCCTCTTCGCCTTTTGTTCTCAAAATGGTGCTAATAACATTAGCAACCTCCACCCAGCCCTCCTTGCTACCTAGCACATGTCCAATGACAGCCTGCGGTGTAATAGGCACCGATAATCTCCTGTCACATGCCCACTGATCGCAGTTAAACACAGTGTGTTCTACACTATCTTCCTCCGAGCAGTACCGCAAGCCGCCGTTCTGCGGCGTTTAAATTTCTGCAGGTAACCGCAAATCCCCATGGTCAATCAACAATTGGGTAAGGCGAAAATCTACTTTCCTATGTCGGCGCCCCACCCATTGTTTCACATCAGGTATTAATTTACACGTCCATTTGCCCTTGTCACTCGCATCCCACCGCGACTGCCAAATAATTTACATTAAGCTTAACACTATTTTTAAAAAATTGAAATTATATCCAAAAGGGATACTTACATTTAATATTCTTTTGTTGACACAATTTTTAAGATAAGTTGACTTATTAAAGCTGAAAGATACAGTGCGAGAAATTAGGTACTTCTGAGTGTTACCTGTGCAGGAATTATACTAGCGTAATTTGTTATAACAAAAAGGTTATTCTGCATACAGCACACAATAATAAAATAATAGAATTTAATGAATTCTTATTTATTTTCCATTGCATATCATAATCGTATATAATTCTCTTCTTGTACTAACAATCGTACAGCAGAGTGGTTTACGATTCGTTTTGTAATTAAATTCTGCGCTATTATTTTGCAGAATAGAACAAAAATGCAGTTTAAGAGTACTAAATCAGAATTCAGTCAAATGAAAAAGTAATAGAAAAGCAATACAGTTATAGTTATATAAACTGAGTTTCAGATATTTACACAGCTAATGGAACAACTAATAATCTACAGAAAATCACACTGGAATCGATCAATTTATTCAAAACTGAAACAGGAGCAAACTGCGCAGTTTTTTGAAGAAGAAAAAATCCGGTAAATTTTTCATTTTAATTAATAACTATTGTACCGACCAGCAAAAAATCGTAAAATTTTCGGCGTACAGTCAATTAAAATTTCCTATGAAGGACAAAAAAATTAATAAATATACATATATGTTAACGCGCTTTGAAGTAACTAAGATTTCTTTCCAAATATTCTAAAAAACATTTTTACAAGTGAAAAAAATTTGTATTAATAAAAAGTTTCGTTGTATGTACTTTCAATATTTACGAACTGTGGACGTAATACAATAAAAATATTAAATTTAAATCGAATGAGAAAGAGTAGTTCAAATGAGGTGATCTGGAGATAACACAATTGACAAGATACTAACGCCGGCATCCAGTGCATATTAATCTATAAACGCGATGCTGAGCGATACATATTACACGACTCCTCTTCAGTAATAGAAGAGTCCATTTTAAATTTTGGGTTGTTGTTTTGATTTTTATGTTATGTAGAATGAAGAAATTGTTTTGGCCTTGAACGGCGGTATGAATTTAGATAGGAGAAAAATTTGGATCCTTCTCTTCTAAGCGGTCAATTGTTAGCCTTTAATATTTGTTCTTTTAAAGAAATTTTGGCAATAGGTATACAAATAATTATTACCAGTATAATGTAAATCTTAGATGATTATGTAAACAAAAAAGTCCCTAGAAAAATTAATAAAAGTAAACAGAAAATTTAAAGGTAAAAATTTAAGAAACTTTTTTTACAATAAAATTAATATTTGTATTTTATTTTACGATATTTAAGTGACTTAAGATTCTACAGGTATTGGAATAATGAAGATATTAATAGTTAAATTAAAAATCTCCTATTCAAAATATGATCTAAATTTACAGTTAATTAAACATTTTAACTAATTCAGTACCATTTAATGATATATTAATGGGAATTCTTCATCAGATCAGACAAAATAACTGCTGAAATACGATACAATATATATATATATATATATACACTCTCTATGTAAGGAAGATGACCTAGTAAAAATATCAGTTCAGCAGTTAGATTATCGAACCAAAAAACAATAACAATCAAAGCAATATATAAAGTTGTACGCTAACATTTATCAAAATATAAAAAAGAGATAAATATTAGAAAAAACGACTGCCAAAAAAGAAACAAAAAAAGCCAGTGGTTTCTAATATAGTATGATTAAAGTGTGCAATATGACCTCCCGGTAACGTAAGGATTCCAACGCGGAGTCATACATCTAAATCAGTTCAGGTTTGAGCTACTTTTTTCTTTTTCCTGTTTAGCCTTTGGGAATTACCGTTCAGATATTACTTCAGAGGATGATATGTACGAGTGTAAATGAAGTGTAAGTATTATACAGTCTCAGTTCGACAATTCCTGAGATGTGTGGTTAAATGAAACCCAAACACCAGTATCCACGATCTAATATTCAAATCCGTATAAAAGTAAGTGCCTTTACTAGGACTTGAACGCTAGAACTATCGAATTCCAAATCAGCTGATATGGGAAGATGCGTTCACCACTAGACCAACCCGGTGGGTAGTCGTTGAGCTGCAACAGCAAACAAATATACATACACCCTAAATGTATTAGCCTCTTTTTGGGCAGTTGTGTAATAAAATAAACTGTTGTCAAATCTCGGGAAAATACAAAATGCTTTTAAAAATAGTTCTATTAGTTAACAATTCCACGTCATTAAAAAAAAAAAAAATATTTTTATTTCTATGAATTTAAAAAATAGGAATAGATAAATTATCTTTATTTTACTTCAATGTTTTGATAAATACGAGTAATCTATAAATTTATAAATTGAACCTACATTTTTTGTCTATTTTCTACAGGGTTTCAAATAATATATATTACTTACATAAATATAGTAAAGCGGTAATTTCCACCAACTTACCTGAAACAATAAAGAGAAAAATATTTATTAATAAAAGAATAATGAGATGAAAATTTAATAATAGTTGGAGATTGGAATGCAAGCATTGGAAAAGGCAAGGAAGGAAATATAGTGGGTAAATACGGGCTGGGCAAAAGGAATGAAAGAGGGGACCGACTTATATAGAGTTTTGCACGAAGTATAACTTAGTTATTGAAAACGCCCAATTTAAAAATCATAATAGAAGAATATACACTTGGAAAAAGCAAGGCGATACTGCAAGGTATCAGATAGATTATATCATGGTTAAGCAAAGATTTAGAAATCAACTCGTTGACTGCAAAACTTACCCTGGAGCAGACATTGATAGCGACCATAATTTGGTGATAATGAAATGTAGATTGGGGTTTAAAAACCTGAAGAAAAGTTGTCAGATGAATCGGTGGAATTTAGAGAAGCTTGAGGAAGAGGAGGTAAAGAAGATTTTTGAGGAGGACGTCGCAAGAGGTCTGAGTAAAAAAGATAAGGTAGAAAATGTAGAAGAAGAATGGGAGAATGTTAAAAAGGAAATTCTTAAATCAGCAGAAGCAAACTTAGGCGGAATAAACAGAACTGGTAGAAAACCTTGGGTTTCAGACGA
This sequence comes from Lycorma delicatula, assembly GCF_047948215.1. Taxonomy (NCBI): domain Eukaryota; kingdom Metazoa; phylum Arthropoda; class Insecta; order Hemiptera; family Fulgoridae; genus Lycorma; species Lycorma delicatula. The sequence continues at coordinate 94,230,436 of NC_134462.1, forward strand.
TATATTGCAGCTGATGGATGAACGTAGAAAATATAAGAATGCTAGTGATGAAGAAAGTAAAAGGAACTATCGGCAATTAAGAAATGCTATAAACAGGAAGTGCAAACTGGCGAAAGAAGAGTGGATTAAAGAAAAGTGTTCAGAAGTGGAAATAGAAATGAACATTGGTAAAATAGACGGAGCATACAGGAAGGTTAAGGAAAATTTTGGTGTACATAATTTAAAATCTAATAATATGTTAAACAAAGATGGTACACCAATATATAATACGAAAGGTAAAGTCGATAGATGGGTGGAATATATTGAAGAGTTATACGGAGGAAATGAATTAGAAAATGGTGTTATACAGGAAGAAGAGGAAGTTGAGGAGGATGAAATGGGAGAAACAATACTGAGATCTGAATTTAAGAAAGCATTAAAAGATTTAAATGGCAGAAAGGATCCTGGAATAGACGGAATACCTGTAGAATTACTGCGCAGTGCAGGTGAGGAAGCGATTGATAGATTATACAAACTGGTGTGTAATATTTATGAAAAAGGGAAATTTCTGTCAGACTTCAAAAAAAGTGTCATAGTCATGATACCAAAGAAAGAAGGGGCAGATAAATGTGAAGAATACAGAACAATTAGTTCAACTAGTCATGCATCAAAAATCTTAACTAGAATTCTATACAGAAGAATTGAGAGGAGAGTGGAAGAAGTGTTAGGAGAAGACCAATTTGGTTTCAGGAAAAGTATACGGACAAGGGAAGCAATTTTAGGCCTCAGATTAATAGTAGAAAGAAGATTAAAGAAAAACAAACCAACATATTTGGCGTTTATAGATCTAGAAAAGGCATTCGATAATGTAGACTGGAATAAAATGTTCAGCATTTTAAAAAAACTAGGGTTCAAATACAGAGATAGAAGAACAATTGCTAACATGTACAGGAAGCAAACAGCAACAGTAACAATTGAAGAACATAAGAAAGAGCCGTAATAAGAAAGGGAGTCCGACAAGGATGTTTCCTATCTCCGTTACTTTTTAATCTTTACATGGAACTAGCAGTTAATGATGTTAAAGAACAATTTAGATTCGGAGTAACAGTACAAGGTGAAAAGATAAAGATGCTACGATTTGCTGATGATATAGTAATTCTAGCCGAGAGTAAAAAGGATTTAGAAGAAACAATGAACGGCGTAGATGAAGTCCTACGCAAGAACTATCGCATGAAAATAAACAAATACAAAACAAAAGTAATGAAATGTAGTAGAAATAACAAAGATGGACCACTGAATGTGAAAATAGGAGGAGAAAAGATTAAGGAGGTAGAAGAATTTTGTTATTTGGGAAGTAGAATTACTAAAGATGGACGAAGCAGGAGCGATATAAAATGCCGAATAGCACATGCTAAACGAGCCTTCAGTAAGAAATATAATTTGTTTACATCAAAAATTAATTTAAATGTCAGGAAAAGATTTTTGAAAGTGTATGTTTGGAGTGTCGCTTTATATGGAAGTGAAACTTGGACGATCGGAGTATCTGAGAAGAAAAGATTAGAAGCTTTTGAAATGTGGTGCTATAGGAGAATGTTAAAAATCAGATGGGTGAATAAAGTGACAAATGAAGAGGTATTGCGGCAAATAGATGAAGAAAGAAGCATTTGGAAAAATATAGTTAAAAGAAGAGACAGACTTATAGGCCACATACTAAGGCATCCTGGAATAGTCGCTTTAATATTGGAAGGACAGGTAGAAGGGAAAAATTGTGTAGGCAGGCCACGTTTGGAATATGTAAAACAAATTATTAGGGATGTAGGATGTAGAGGGTATACTGAAATGAAACGACTAGCACTAGATAGGGAATCTTGGAGAGCTGCATCAAACCAGTCAAATGACTGAAGACAAAAAAAAAGAAGAATAATGCAAAACATAACAAAATTAAAACCCAAATAAGACAACGAATGAACTAATTACATACACAATTCGTCGGTAATTTAAAATTAAAAACAAATTCTAGATTATAATTATTGCAGAAAATATTTTTTAATCATTATTTGCTTCAGATATGAAAAATAAAAGTTAAAATGCAATTTTTGGTAGCTGCTCCGAGACATTACAATGGTTTTAAAAGTAATAATAGCCTTCATCAAAAACAAAAGTTTTGGAAAAAATTAACTAAAAAGACCAATTTCCTTTCCGTGACGACACTTTTGTTCATCGTTAACTTTTACACATTTTTGGCTTTATAAAATTTCCATTAAAAAAAATCCCCTTATTTGGGACAATACGGCACTTTTTCTGAATATCCAAAAATTTTTTAAAACATAATTTATTATATTTTTTATGATAACAATTTGTCATAAAATTTTAATCGTGTTTTTTTTTCCATGAAAAACTTTCTGTTAAAAATGAAATTAAGTTAAAGGTGTCCCTCCTCCCGGAAAATAAGTACACAGCTGACTTTCATGGCAGTAGCGGTCTCAGTATTTCAACTGGAATTACCCGCGTTTGAATCATTTTTCATAAGTTATAAAATTACCAAACATAAACATCGATCTTATGAGGTAAATTATCATTAAAACAAACTAAAAAAGATCTTACTTTATGTTTTATCAATAAGAAGAGTTTTCAGTTTTTCTACCAGAATCTTCGTCATCAATTGTTAGGAGCGTTGCTACCATTTGCTGACGTTTTCAGTAAGAAAAAAAAAAATTAACTGAATACGAAGCTAAAAAATTAATTTAGTTACTTTGATTACATTAAATAATTTGTAAAAGTTAATTATATTCCGTAAAAACAGTCAAATCAGTGTCCTGCAGTTGAAACTGATTGTCATACCATTGTGCAGTTTTTTGAGTATAGAGAATTCAGCTTTTCTATTTTAAAATTTTGGTATTTTCCTTACAATAAAAACGAGCGGAAATATTTTTGAAAACATTTATTTGGTTCTTTAAAAAATTTTTTTTGGATAGTATTAACATAATTGTATTACACGACTTATATGAATCAAAAGTCACTTCCAAAACTGAATTCTTAAGAATAACAAGCATACCATGCCAGGCTTACTGAGATAGTGAAAAGTGAGCTGTTTTAGCTGCTTGCTTCACTAAACCGTGTTGCGTATCAAAATGCAAAGCCCAGCTAAAATAAAGATGATATTCTACAAGAGATATCACCAATATGTTCACCAAAGCCATTGGTTGCGTAATGTAAATCATTATCTTCTGCAAACATTACTGATTGGTGACTCTTATAACAAAGGTAAACTTAACTTGCGTCTAATCGTCATAAAGACTATGCTAGATAACAACTTATTGACCAACCCCTTTCTTTTGTAAACCAATGCATTTTATAAAATCATTACAACTCAGTAAGGTAATTTAAAAATACGTTTGAGATAAACATTAAATAAGTGTATCTCAGTTCAGAATAATTTTCTTTTATTATTACTTCCTTGTACGAAGTAAAGGAAGTATTGTGATCGCGAAAAATTTCGGTTTTCAGATTTCAACGGAATTATCCATTTTGACCATCTCTGAATCAATTTTGACTAGTTTCGGCGTGACGTCTGTACGTACGTATGTATCTCGCATAACTCAAATACGATTAACCGTAGGATATTGAAATTTTGGATTTAGTACTTTGTAACACCTAGTTGTGCACCTCCCGTTTTGATTGCAATCGACTGTACCAAAAGTGTCCAAAAAAAAAGACTTTTTCTTAACTGCAGTAATAAGCCCTCATTGAGAGCTTTTCAACAATATATCATATCAGGTACTTATTTTCATTGGTTTCAGAGGTATAGCCAAATAAAAGTTTTAATTAATAAAATATTTGAATCTCACAAGGGAAAGGCACATCGGTTCAAATCAGACTTCATCTCCTTTTTTTTTTAAATTTAAATATATTGATTTATTAATAATTATTACCTCTTATTGTAAAAAAATGTGTATATGTAATTCAGTAGGCGTACAAGGGCCATGTAGTGTTCGCATCAGATTTTTTTTTTAATTTGAATTTCTTTTAGGTTTACGTAATGGTAAATCTTATTATGAGTTTTTATTTTTTAATTCGAAATAATTTGGTATACTTTAAAAACCTACATAAGTTTCATAGTGCAGATTAATCTATTAATTACTTCTTTTTTTTGTACTTTTCCCGTTTTAAAAAGCCCTATAAAAATGTTTAGGAAATCCTTTTACTGATTTTGTATTGAATATTCTGTAAAATTATAATGAAAAATTCTACTTACAATTTTATAAATATGAATAACGAAAAAGTCGAATAAATGAATTTCTGAACTTGATTCTTAATTACAGCATTTTAGCCACAAGTATATAAATAGCACCTAATGAGGAGGGGGGAAAATGTAAAAACGATTCTGAAAATACGTCAGAAAAGATACATATATATATATATATATATATATATATATATATATATATATATATATATAAATACTAATTAATTTACTTTATTAATCTAACTTTTAGTTAAATTATATAACGATTTAAATTATAAAAAATTGAATTAATTTTATATCTTAGACAAAGAAACAGCGATTTAAGCAATTATATATGTAAGTAACATGTATTTTATAACCCGTAAACAGAAAGAAAAGTCATTAATAAAAATTTTATTTAAAAAAAAAAAAATTAAACGATAAGAAATAATTTTAAAGAAAATGTGTAACGAATAATTAACATAGAATGACGTCAATTAAACAAAAAAGGAAAAAATTAAAACGGTAATAATAATAATTATAATAAATAATAATCAACAACAACTCGCTTCTAGTTACTTTTTCTTTTGTTTTTACATTTTTGAAGTTTGTGTTTAAATAACTAATTTTTATAAAAATAAAATCAATTCATACATAAAAAAATGTAGAATAAAATTTATAAATCTTTCCACTTATACAATGTACACTGTTTAATTGCTATGAAAAATATATTATCAAGGGACCATGCACGACAAAAGTCAGAAATATAGCCACTTCCACTTATCACATTTAGTCAAATAATCCTTCCTCTTCCCTCCCCCCCCCCAAAAAAAAATAGACAACACGCGATAGTAACGCCTTCAATTTCAGATAATAATGTTTTGGGCGCATAATAAATGCCCTATATATATTTTAATGCAAACGAACGATGTACGACGATCTCTTCCTATTTTTTTTGCCGTGTAAAAAAAACTTTATTTTAAAATATTTTTAGTTGTCTTTTCGAGCGTCCTCCATGACTTGTGGTGTAGTTTTTACATCGTTAGCTGTTGTCGTTACTACTGTTGGTTATATTTAGTTAGGCCGATACGTGTTAAAGATGTGGTCGAAAACTGAGCGTAATTTAAATGTCTATTCAATTAATACATCTTTGTTGAGTGTTTTATACGTATTTCATAGTGTTCAAGCGTTAAAGTGTGGTCCTGATTTTTCCAAACGTTGAATATTAAGAAGATTGTTGTCAATTTTGGTGAATTTGTGATTTTTTTCAATCAGGCGGTAAGCAAATGATGTTACCTCCTACGTTGATGTGGAGGGCATTTTATGTGTTCATTGTATTTTCATTTAAAACTGCGTCCATTTAATCAATATAAAACATTGTGCAATTGGAGCAGTTTAGTTTATGTAGTATATTCCAGAGAAGTTATATTTAATGGTGACTGTATTTTATGTATGATGATTCGTTTTATTTTTTATAGACAAGTACATAACTTACTTTCGGTCGCATGGTGGAATTGAGGGATGAAATTGAATTCTCTTTACGCTTTTAGGTGTTAGGAGTACGAAAGTACCATTCATTTAAAATATAATTTCCTAACATACATACAAGTACATAGGTCTATGTACAAATTTTGTGGCTAGATAATCTCCAAAACTACAAAATCGATTTCATTGAAATTTAGATATGCTGTAGTAGTATATCTGAAGTTGAGCATCATGTAAGAATTTGATGAAGATTTGTTGACTCGTTCTTGAATTACGCTCAATGTTCTAAAAAACTGAAAATTTTGTAGCTCGAAAAGTCTCCAAAACTACTGATCAATATAACCTCAATTTGAGGTTATGTTGACTGTGTTTTTTTCATACGCGCTTATGCGATGAGTCACATTGATGAGTGAGTTTAAACGTTATGCTTGTGTGTAGGGTCTACTCGTTATTCTTAATTATCTCATCAAATTACGTTTATAATAATCTCTTTTTTTTATTAATAGAAAATATATATATATATATATATATATATATATATATATATTTTAAATTATACCTCTTTTAGATTTCACATTTAATTTATGTTCTGAGCATTTCTTGCGTAAATTTATACAAAATAAAATAACGAAAAGTCTGTCTTCCGCAGAACTATATTCTTCTATTGCCAACTTTCATCTCCTCGTGAAATAACTTTCCAATTTCTTATTCTCTTCTTCTTCCTGAATTCTTTAATTAAATTGTTTCTTGCACCAAGTGTTCTTTGTCTTTTTCTTTTCTATTTCCGAAAACTATTAGATTTCTTAATCTTTCCCTTAAAAATTCTCTTTTCTATGCCTTTCTTTTTAATTTCCATTTCTTCTATGTCTTTTTTTATGTTGACAGAAAAATTATAACGGCCGGTTTATCATCATCTTCAACTACATACAACAAGTGGATTTTGTATTCATGAAGTTTTAAGCGCTTGTATAGAATCTTCACAATTGTCGATTTCGGTATTCCCAGTTCTAAACTCCTACGACGAATCGATTTACCCGGGCTTCTCTGAAACGTTTCTCTTACCCGATCCACAACTTCCTCGGAGATGGAAGGTCTGTCAGTATCTTTTTGTGTGATAGCTCTATCCTTAAAATGCTGATATCAACGTTTAATAATAATCTTTATTAGGAGGATTACGGCCGTATTCTAAACGAAAACTTTTACGAACAGTAATAACACATCGGTTTTCATGAAACCATAGTACGCGCATTGTTTTTTTCCTGCGTGGTAGCCATTGCTCAACTGACGATCTTCCCTCTCGTTACATCGGGCCGGCGTATTCATTCAAGGTCACAGTAAGTAGTTTCTACACCAACGTTTGAAAAAATCAACGCGCGCCATATAGTTTTGTTCATTTTTTAACCCCTAAAATGCGCTGAATAATTTACATTTACTTGTATTTTAGCTGAATATTAAAAAAAAAACACACATTTATACATTTTTCTCCCCCCCCCCCCCCCATAACCTGTTACCATAAAAAAATTCCGCATATTATCTGTAAACATTTTTCGGGAGAATATTGTTCCGTAAATTCTTTTGATCGTTTAATTAACAGTAACCTGTCCACAGTTGTTTTATTTTTACAAAATATGAATCACTGACCTTCTGATTGGTTATCACCGGTTTACTAATCAATTTTATTGTTGTATTTTCACTAAAAAAAAAGTAATTCAAATAAGCCATAATTTTTTATTCGTTAAATAAAAATGGATGAAATAAATAAATTACAATAAGATTGTTTGATATTATATGTACAGTACTGAATGAAAGGGCAGACAATAACAGTTGACAAAAGATATAAATAAGAAAATTGCATTGAAAAGCCGCGTCAAATTGATTATTTTCAACTTCATTGGAGATTGAAAGAGAACCTTTTATACTGTATCTAACACCACCCAATGTCAACTAAATATCCTTCACAGTTAGAAAATAAATCATTTTCAATTAAATTAAGTATGTAATTTTTTATTTAACTTCTTTTATTGAAGATAACAAAAAAAATTAGTCATAAATTCTATAAAGTATTAAACCGTAATTTTTTTTAACAACATTGGAAATTAAAAAAAACAATATTTTTACAGTTAAAGCTGTAAAAACTCATAAAGTATAAAGTATAAACTCATAAAGATAGTACATAAAATTTATTGAGAAATTATAATAAATTACTAAATTGAAATAATATTCGAACATTTTAAATAAAGTATTAAAGTTCACGTATTTTTATTTTATTAAAAAACACATTTTTACTTTATTTTATCGTAAAACATGAATAACAGTTTAATTTAATAAGATCTAACCAAAGCACTTTTTTTTTTCCAAAAAGTAAAATCTTAAATTTAAACAAGAAAGCGTGAAAGAAGAATGGAAGTTACTTCTTTTAACTCCTACAATTAAGTCGCATATGTTCACAACGGTATGCATTCCAGCTCTGCAACACTGCAGCTCTGTTGGGTTTTACATAAGATGAGGAACAATTAAAGGAAGTTACACATACAAACTAAACACCGTGTGTATTCCTTAATTGCTTATCTTAGACAGACTGAAGTCAAATATTCAGTGCAATCTGGATAACTATAATCAGTCTCAAACTAAAAGTTGAAGGAACTTTTATAAATTTGCTGGAAGAGATGATCAGTCTAAATTAGTTACAACTCATCGCTTCCTAAAATTAATATATGAAAAATTCATAATTATGTATATTTATCAAAATAACTTACACTCTTAACTTAATAGATTAGATGGACAATAAAGTATCTGTACTATAACAACTGATTCATTATAAATCCTTTAGAAATAACTTATAATTTTATTGATAAGCTGTAATTATTAATTATTTACTGTACTGCTAATTATTTAACACAGGAGAAACAAAATCTTTTCCGATCAAAATGAGCAGTGGACAAGAAGGGTTGGCCTGTATACTTTAACAACAATTAAAAAAGCTAATAACACAGTTGTAGGACTTTACTGTCACTCGGCGGGGTTAATTAAATTTAACGATTCTAACTAAAGCGCGCGCGCGCGCATACCGCAATTCGCGCGGGTGTGGCAGTACTAGCGGCAACGGTAGGCACTAAATAAACTAATTAATTTCATAACTTACATAAAACAAATTTCGCTTGTACGGTCGGCAGTCTGGTTTATCCGCGAGGCTTAACGCACCAGGTACCGAGTCAACCGGGCGATCGAGTTCTAGACCCTGCCAGACCGAGTTACTTTTTTACAGTTTAAATATAACTCATTTATTTAATTCTACCGCTCACCTGTGACGTCACCACATGGTAGGAGTTTACAGCATTTTTTGCGGTGGGGGTGCGATTTTGCAAAAATTTTTTATTTGAAATATTATTTTTTTAATCGTTAACAAATGTGCCTAAGAAAAATAGGAGTTTAATTAGGCAAAATATCGAGATACTGAGGATAGTGATCTTGCTCTACAGCCTCAGCCCCTTCATCTTTTAAATTGAATGGAATCAATGTCTATATATAGAAGTAATCCGACCAAGTTTGGTCAAAATCGATCCAGTAGTTCTGGAGATATAAGGTGATTTAGAGGACAACAACGAACACACACACACGTACGTACGAACATTTACTTGCGGAAAATTTCCATCCGGTTTTTTTAGGTTCCTTAAATATCAAAATGTCAAGATCCTTCTAGAATTATAGCTCTAGACGGGAAAGTAATATAAGTCTATGGTCGGTTTAGTTATTTGGGAAAAATATTGTCATCCACTAGTAGAGTGACTTTCAACCTTTTTAGCTCTACGACCCTCAAAGAGTAAAATATATATATATATATATATATATAATGAATATTTCGCGATCTCCAAATCCCAAACCAATGAAACATATTTAAAACTATTTATCTGCGTTGATAGTGGCGGTTATGAACATGCATGTATGAAGTGTACAATCATGAGTAATTTACAGATTTCAACTTGATGTGTACGTGTTCCTTGTAATTTGGCCTACTTGCATAATATTCGCTGTGAGAGTATCAGGTTCGAACATACATATAATAAGTTTGAACATGTCTGGCTCTAAACAATATAAAAGAGGCATAAGGGATTACAGAACATCAATTTAGTTTCGAATCGTGCGTCAAGTGCCTTTATTTCAGTTTTTAAACGCGTAGTTTCACTGAAATAATGATAATTGAGATTTCGGTTTTTTAGTGTGTGGTCAAACAATGTAACTGTTTTATTTTTTCTTCAATTTGAATCTTATGCAAAATGGATAAATTTATGAAAAAACGAAGTGAACCATTTACATCCAATGAATCGATTGGTAAAAAGATTGAACAACGATAGTTATTTAAATTATGGTTTTACCTCATCGCATGGAAAGCCGCCATAGTGCGTTGTTTGCTTTTGAGTCCTCTAAGATGATAGCATGAAGCCATCAAAATTAATTTGATACTTGAAAACTAAACATCCGGATCAAGAAAGCAAACCCTTGGAATTTTTCGAAAGAAAATTACATACTATGAGAAATCAACAAACTTCTATTTGTAAATAAATGAAGGTATAAAAACTACACTTGAAGCATCTTATCTCGTAGAATTAAGAGTAGATTAGGATGTCCAAACCCCATATAATCGCAGAAAACCTTCTGAAATTGATATGGTCGTTATTTTAATAGGTGTGGAAAAAGCAAAACTATTGAAAAAAATTTCGCTTTCTAACGACACAGTATCAAGGCGAATCGATGACATGGCTGCTGACGTTAGCGATCAGATAATTCAGCAAGTGTGTTCAAGTGAATTTTTTAGTATTCAGTTTGATGAATCGACAAATGTGACAAACATTTCTCAGTTGTTTTCTTTTGTGAGATATGAATGCGATAGGGACATATCGATCAAAGAAAATATGTTTTTTGCAAATTAATACAGTCATGCAACAGGACAATGTCTTTTTGATGTATTTATGACGTTACTATAACATAGACTGGACAAAATGTATTGCAGTACGTAATGATGGTTCAATAGCGATAACAGGAAAGAAAATTGCATTTCTGAAAGATTAAAAGATCGTCTTATAATAAGGACGGAATGGAGGGAGTGCTTCATTCACAGACATGCTCTTGTAAAAAACAATATGCCGAAAAATTTCAAACAAATTCTTTGTAAAAGTGTAAAAACTGTTAAATCTTATTAAAAGTCGACATTACAGAATAGGCTGTTTGTTAAATCATGCTATGAAATGGACGAAAAGAAAAAACTCTTCTTTTTCATACAAAAGTCGGTTATCGCGGGGAAAACAGTTAACCCGGTTACTGAAATTGCGAGATGAGTTAATATTTTTCCAGGATAAACAAAGCCATTCTCAATGTGTTTACAAAATAATGAGTATATGTTACTGTTAGGTTATTTAGCCTATGTATTTTCGCATTTAAACGACTTGAATGTTGAATTTACAAAGACCGTGATAAAAAAAATTTCATTATGACAGACAAAGATCATGCTTTCATTACGAAATTTGTATCTGAATTATTCCCCTTCAAAGCAAAAAATTTCACATGTTTCCACTCGCTTCCGATTATATTGAGCAAAATTTGGTTGAGGAAGACGCTATTATTCACCAGAGTTTGGATAGCATGAAGATGTATTAGCGTGAGCTAAAAATTCAGTTGGAGGAGTATTTCCTGGAAGATAAAAATAATTTTTCGAAGAGATGGGAACTGAATCCATTTTGTGAAAATGTTGTTGCAGCTGCTAAGTTACCGGTTGAGATTCACGACCAGTTCATCAAAACATCTGCCGATAAAGTGTTACAACTAAAATTCAAATCTGAAGATTTAGGTACGTTGTAAGTGAATATAGAAATTTAGTCACAGAAGCATTGAAAGTATGAATCTCTTTCGCCACGTCTTACCTCTGTGAAGAGGGTTTTTCGTCTATAGTTCCACTAAAAACAAAATAAACGAATCTTCTTTTACCGCTTGAAAACAATTTACTTTTGTGTATTTCTCACATAGATCCACATATGGAAAAATTTTTAAATGGAAAACAAATGCAACCATCTCATTAAATTATTTTCTTTACACGTTTACTTATATATATAAATAATTTTTTTTTTCTCATAAAATTATTTCATTATCGCTTACGTGTACAGTTGTGGACTAAATTCGCGATCCACTGGTTGAGAAACCCTGCTCTAGTAAATTTGCGGCGCCTTCGAAGTAATTTGTTAAAAGGGCAAAATTATCATCTGGTAAAGTACGCGATATTTTAATTAAATCAGTCAGATTCATGGACTATAAAAATTAAATTATTTAGCTTTAATAAATTCAACGCTTCTGAAATCTGAGTTCCGATGTATCGATGTAATTTCTACTCAGTTTTTTAAATACATTTTCATTCTGAAAATGGAATATTAATAATTTTATATAGTTCGTCTGGAAACGAATAGATCATGCAGAATGGCTAATATTGAAGAAAAAGGGGTAAAATTAAAGTCTTTGGAATAGGATAGGTAACAAAAATTATGTTTAGAGTATAATATAGTATTGGGTGGTGGTAGAGATAATGATCTGCGGTATAACTGGTTTTCCCAACGGAAATCTAAACTACTTTCCTAAGAGGCTTAATCCTTAAGCAAGGATTTGGTTGGGTAAAAAGAAGTATATATCTAAAATTATTATAAAGCCCTATTTCCTGCATTTTTTTTATTAATGATAAAGTTTTATTATTACTTACATTAGGAGATATAAAGTTTTTTTCTACAACCGGTTTCGGGCTCAGCCCAACGTCACATAAATTATTTTAATACTTAAATTCCACCTATTAAAAAAACTCTGTAAAGCACTTCACGTCAAATTGCTACCTTTAAATTTTTAATAAAAATTAGGTTAATGCCCGTGTTCTTCAAAAAATAATGTTTAACGAGACCGAAACGAATTGTACAAAAGAATTACATACCTGTTAATGCAAATAATAATAAACGGTTTTTATTAATATCTAAAATTATCGAAAAGATTAAAATTTTCAAAGAGTATAAATTCAGCCATTCACTCAAGTTTTAGCTATTTCTTTAAAAATATAAGCTCCTTTAAGGTGATGAACCATATTTACAACTCCGAACAAGGCTATAAAAAGTAGAAAATAATGGACAAGCTGAGACTGAGTCAAATTAATGATGATTGTAAGTCGTTCTTTCAAAGAAACTTAAGCCATGTTCTAATGATTTTACATGTGATTTGTGCCACATAAATCTGATTTCGGTGATCTTAGGAAGGTATACTTCTTACACGGTACATTAAAAGAGATCTATCTCAGATAAAATCCTTTATAGGAACTGATTATTGTTGGTTATTTTTGTTATGTTATTGAAGTTTTTAAAAACAAAGGACTTAATGGTTCAGTGGTTTTGCAAAGCGTTTTGATTGTTGTATCCTTTTCATGTGGTTTTTACTTTATTATCTAGTTTGCAATCTGTAAGTTGCTTTTATTTTTTTTAAGAAGGTATATGTTATCATTTTATTTGGAAGTGTAATAATTTTGTACATTGTAAATTTTTTTCTGTTGTATTGTAATTACCAACTTTCCCTAAAACAAATAAATATACTCGTAAATAAAGATAATTACTAATTACTTAATTCTATTCTACTTTTATCTAATTATTTATTACAAAATTAATCGCAAATAATTATTATAAAAAAAACCTCGCCTTTTTATTGACTTTTAAACTTCATCATTTATCAACACAAAAATGTAATAGAATTCATCGACTTCTTCAGACAGATGGTCTAGAATGGAAGTATTTTTAAACTGCATGTTCAAGACCGGTAGGATTTAGTAGGCATTTGAAAAAAAAAAATGGGGGGAATCAATATGGAAACTAGATGATAACATTGACAGCTTCATATATAATATCAGATCATACTCAACTCGTAACAGCGTAACAGATTATACAAAATACTAACTGCGATGAATAAACCTTGATTGATGACGCTTGTTAGATAAAGTTTGTACATAAATTAAGTAACCTAGTATAAATATTATTGTAAAAGCCTGAAAAATCTACTGACGAAGGCCATCATAATAAAATAAACTTTTTAAATGCGGCCTCTAGCAGTCTTAACCCAATAAAACAAGCTTTAAATGCTCTAACACGAAAGGAGAAAGTTTAATGATCCACGTATATAAATTACCAGTTAACTATAATTTTGTACGAAAATTGAAGAAATGACACGATCTTTATTAATTTAATTTACTAATTATAATTGTATGTATTATTTATGTAAGTATAAGAAATTAAAAAATTCTCATATTTTAACGTGAACATCTGACACCAATGTAGATTGACGGACGAGGCGGATGGTCCACACTTTCAGCCCAATTAGACTGTCCAACTGAAATCCTATCATTTTTTTTTTGTATTAAATTGATATACCTATTTAAATTCAGTTATAGTTTACATTTAATCTCGGGACATCAAAATATTTGAAGATTCAAAAAAAAAAATGTTTCAGAGAAAGGTAAGTACAGTAGTCGCCACGTAACGGCAAGGTTGGATGCTCAGCCCCGACGTTAATATTATATTATGAAACAATGGTGCATCATGATTAGTCATCTCTTAGTAGCATAAACATGATGTATGTTATACATTAGGTAGTCCTCGCCTCTCCAAGCTCGCCGTTACTCGGCGGCGACTGTACACTACATGGATACTTCTATTGAAATATGAAAAACGAAATGTTTCGCGATCACAATACTTCCTGTACTTCGTACAAGTAAGTAAAAATATTTAAAGATTAATTTTTTTTTTCAAATTGAACGCCAGCAGATTAAACGAAATTCATCTTACTTCGTTAAAAAGATGAAAATAATAACAACTTATATAAAAATATTAACCTATAACTACACTTTTGTATCAAATTAGTGAATGAATATATAAAAACTTAAAAATTCCAAACAAAATAAAAAAAATAGACTCGTCCACATCCCACTGATATAATTTAGGAGCTGTGTAACCTGCAAATCCAGTTTAAATAACTAAAATATTTTATCATTCAACCAACACAATTCTACTTTTTTATTTATTTTATTTTTATATAAATAGGAACAATTACGAAAAATTTCACAATAACAAACCACATAAAGTTAGTTTTTGTTTCGGAGAGACTTAAATATTAACTTACTTTTCGATTAATTTCAAACTTTAAAGTAAAAAAAAGAAAAACAAAAAAAAATAATTAAAAGAAAACACATTTATACAATGAATTGTATAATTAATACAATTATTTTGTATATGAATACATTATAATGCATTTATTACGTATTTGTTTACCTCAACGATGTCTACACGTGACGAACTTTTATACTCGTAATGAACCAATTCTAAGAAAAATAAATATTAAAATCGAAGTGTTAGTTTGAACAATGACATCCACTACTATATAGACCTCTTTTTCGTTTGATTACAATAACGGCGAAAACTACTGAACCAATCATTACGAAATTTACTGTACCTTTCATATGAACCCCGGAATGTTCACCACAGTTCAAACCTCACCAGTCCAAACCTAATTGGTAAGATGGTGGGAAACATTCTGAAAAGGAAGGCGATGGAGGGAGTTGGAGAGGAAGAGGATGTTACCTAGTGGGATAGTGTAGGGTGTGGCTGTTCATGATAGCCCCGTTCATAAGGAGTGCAATGCTGAGGTGTCGCACTTCCGATGAGTGAGCGGGGACTCCTGGGTGAGTAGGAAGGGAAGTGTAAAGACCAAGTCCCGATTGGAGGTCCCGTGTGGTGTACCTCTGATTTGAGGCAGGCAATTGAGAAGACCTAGTCCCGGCTGACCGGGTGGTACCCCGTGCCGGGGACGGCATAGCCGGCTTCGGCATGGTCGCCCGGAAGGTTAGAGGCAGTGGCACCCCTAGGACCGAGTGAGCTTCTGCGGCGGGTCCGGTCCTAGGGGGATGGGATAAAAAAAAAAAAAAAAAAAAAAAAAAAAAAAAAAAAAAAAAAAAAAAAAACCCTCACTAGTCTCGCTACTATATAAATTGTTCGTTCTCAAAGTAGACGATAACGCCTCCTTGCAGGCGCTGGTAGGCCTTCAGGAGGAGCGGTAGAAAGCCCAAAGAAAATTGAAGGCGTTCAGGCGGTCTGGGAAGGGATGGCTGATTAAAAAAAAGAAGGCAAAAATTGTGTTTTCCTGATATTTCAAACTAAATTTAAATACCTGCTACACTAGTACATGATAAAAAATGACTGTATTCAAACAACTTTAATTTTGCAACCAAGAAGCTGAAATGAATAAAAAAAATTAATAAATCAATATATTTAAATTTAAAAAAAGGAGATGAAGTGGGATTCAAACCGATGTGCCTTCCCCTTGTAAGATCCAAATATTTTATTTAAACTTTTATTTAGCGATAACTCTGGAAACAATGAAGATAAGTATCACTTATTACATATCGCTGAAGAGCTCTCAATGACGGCTTATTACTACAGTTAAGAAAATGTCCAAAATCAAAATTCTTTGAATTTTTGGCTTTTTTGGACACTTTTGATCCAGTCGATTAAAATTAAAAGGGGAGGTGCACAACCAGATGTTACAAAATCCTAAATTCAAAACTTCAACATCCTACTGCTAATCGTTTTTGTCATACGAGATACATACAAGTAATGACCTTAAAATGGATATTTCCGTTGAAATCTGAAAACCGAAATTTTTCGCGATCAAATACTTCCTTTAGTTCGTATAAGGAAGTAAAAATGAAAACCTTTTTTTCTTTTTAAATGTGTTTTAAAACCTCACCCAAATAACGAAATTTAACAATATTATATTTTTTATTCTGTACAAAAAGTTCCTCTGCTGGTCCCGTTGTAAGAAGTTTTTTTTATGTAATACAACAGAAAACTTACATTGTTACACAGATGATATGAAAATATTTATTTTGATTTTTGTTGATTATTTAATATTGGTTATTATTGTGTAATTTTTTATAGACTGATACATGAGATACTGGTGGACTGATCGTTCTGGTATTCAAAGAATTTCCATTCGAAACTTCAAATAAAAATCGGTAGAAAAGTTTTTAGATAAAGAATAATTAATATATTCGTACTGCATTCCACAGTCAGTTTTAATTCAAGGTCGATAATATTCTCTACACGGTTTCTCGTCTAGAGCCGTTACGAACCGATTCTTTCAAATGAGTTGCATTTTTTTTGTACACCTAACCGTAATTAATAATATACTTTTTTAATAATAAATGATATACTTTTTAATAAAATGATACTGGATCAAAAATGGTCCCGTATACAATAATGGTGCGGAACCACCTTGGAATCCCCTGTATTAAAAAAAAAAAAAATCATTCAAATTTATTCACTTAGCTCACATGGCTGGTCTAGTGGTAAACTCGTCGCCAATCACTTGTTTAACAGCTGATTTCTTGAAATCGAAGGTTTTAAGTTTTAATCTAGTAAAGTTAAACCCCACCGGGTTGGTTTAGTGGTGAACGTGTCTTCGCAAATCAGCTGATTTCGAAGTCGAGAGTTCAAACGTTCAAATCCTAATAAATGCAATTACATGAGACTGTATAAGACTACACTTCACTTACATCATTCTCATTCATCCTCTTAAGTAATACCTGACGGTATTTCCGGAGGCTAAATAGGAAAAGAAAAAAAATCTAATAAAGGTTAGTTGTTCTTTTACGTATTTGAATACTAGACAATGGATACCAGTATACTTTGGTGGGTGGGGTTAAATTAACCACACATTTTAGAAATGGTTGGCTTGAGTCTACAACCAATTTAGATGTCATACGTATATCTCGTTGATCTTGGGGTTGTAGGTGCTTATTGTTCACTAGGTTAACTGATTGAAACGTACATATTAGTAGTAATAGTAGTAACAATAATAATAAATTTATGCACTGGTGAACTGTTATACCAGTTCAAAAAAAAATATTCGGGTCAAATTAAGAACCTCTTTGGTTCTAATTCTGGTCAGGCATGTCATTTTTCAAACGCTACAAATTTCCGTTATCGTAGGACAAAATGACCAAAGCAATCGGTACTTGTCACCTCAAAAAAAGAACCTCTTCCTTTCTTAAGTTGGATAAAAAAAGAATAATGATTTCGTACTAAAATAAAAGGAAACAGATTAATTTAATTACAGAACCTTATTTTTTATCAATTATATGACGTCATAATAAGTACAGAATTAAAATAATTTTATTAGTTGTTTTCTTCAATAATGCGGCAAACGATTTGAAGATCATCCCACTAATGCGATTGATTAGAAGGGTTCCCTATCATTTTGGTTTTCTATTAATTAATTTTTTTAAAGTTTTTTGTTATTTAATGTTTAAAAAACTATTAAATATAATTGCTCATTTTCATTTTGATTGTATTTCTTATTTCTATTACGTCAGAATACATAATTGTATATTTTATAATAAAACACTTTTTTTCGATCGCATTTAGAATTAGAAATTCGTATAAAAATTAACGATATGAAACACTCCCAAGATTCGGTGGGAAATTTGCTGAAGTAAAGGCAATTTTCAACCGAAGTTCAATTGAACAAACATACTAAACTGCCACGCTATCTAAATATCACTTTTCAAGTATCAAAAATATATAATTGGTGAACTTTAAATATTTTTTTTTTAATTCCCATCAGTACATACTTAAAACAAGAAGGATAATAAATAAATAAATACTAAAAAATCTTGAAATAATTGAAAATAAAAAAAAAATTATTCTAAACCGTACACTTTGTAGGATATCTAAAACAATAAAGATTAAATATAAAGATAGAATAAGATTAATAAACTGCATTTATAATAAAAAAAAATATTTAAGTACAAAGTAAAAATAACTTGATAAAACAAGAAAAAAAACAACAGTGGTATAAAAAAACAAGTAAAGTTGCCTTTACAGGCACGGCTGGTTGAATAAGGATAAAGATGACGTCACAAGGACGTATAGTAAACTATAATAATTTAATATTACTATAATAACGCATACTATTCCACAAAGTAGACTGTATTTATATACAGACAAACATACAAAAGGTAAAAGTATCTACTATTTAAAATAAACCACGTGACTCTTGTCTCACAAGCCAACTCAATTACTTGGCAATACGTATGTATATAGAAATTTTACTCATTACTGTTAAAATTAAAATGTAAACGAAAGGTTCTAAACAAAAATATAATAATTTTAATAATTATTATTTATATAAACTAGGTTACGTTATTTTCTGAACATTCATTATTTATTTAGTTCACACGTTTAAAAACAATAATAAATAAATATATGTATGAGCGTGCGCGTATGTGTATAGGTGTATATATATATACATATATATTAATATTACTATACATTGTGACATAATATCATGTGGAAATTTTAGTAGTAGGCTAAACAACAAAAAGGTTTATAGTAAAAGTAGATTATTGTTGGTCTGAAATGTCATAAAAAAGAATAATTGAAAGTATAATGCAACACTGAAGTGGGTCAGAAACTATTCTCTTCTCTATAATACGTATGAGTTTTAAAAATTTGCTCTCTATATCTTTGCTGATGAGTTTGTTCCTTAATAATTCGCTACAAATAATAGTAAATAATCGAGTATAATCCTGTTTTATTTCCCTATCTATGCGAACTATGCAATATCATTTGGTTACTGAAATTTAAAAAAAAAAAAAAACTGAAGAAAAGTAATCTTTTTGATTATTCTTTTCACCTAACTAGAATTTAAACCCAAAAAACAAAGTGAAGTACCCAGAAAATTCTTCATGAATGTCCTCTATAAGAAATTGACTACATATAAACAAATCTATCCTCATTGTCTTTACCCATTCAAGTTTTTTTTTTACAACAGCTTCCAGTTACAGGAAATGTTTCAGAAATAATAATAATAAAAAAATGATTGTTTTAGAAGATTAAAATAGCGAATCAAAACAAATATCCCATTTTCTTTCATTTTCAATTCCGTTTATTTTAATTTTAAGAAAATTAAAAGTAATCATTAATACAAAAGGGAAAAAATTATATATAAAAAAAATATTTTAAGATAACTTGTACATTAACTACTGCACAGAGGAAGATATTATAAAATAAAACCACGTTACAACATACTTTCTAACTGCTATCTTAGGCTGCTACTCGTAAAATAAGGCGGCGCGAATCATTTACTTGCGACATCGTTTGGACTGGCATCAAATATCAATCATATTTTTATTTACAATATTATTACTTAAATAATTACGTAAATGTCTTATCAATTTATCACAATGAACATACCAGTGTTTTTTTAAGTAATTTTAAAAAAAAAGTATTCATTCCTGACAATCAGGGATGGTAATTATTTTTTTTAACATCGGCCAGTAACTAAAATCTCTTTAGTCCAAAAACGTCCTGGGAGAGTAAATGAAAAAAACATTAGTTACTAGAAAGATAACAGAAGATATTTTTACAACCTTTTTTGCATTTCAAATAAATCAAAACATAACTTTTTACCTCTAGGTACAAAGTGAGGTAAATAAAAAAAAAAATTAGGGAGTAAAATAAGATTCCCCTCGATTTTTTTAGTTATTATGAACCTTCATCCCAATTATTCAGCTTCAATCGGCAAAGATACTATGCACTAAGTTAATATGATAATGGTACATGTGAAATGGTTGCAATACGAAAATGGTTGCCTGTGAAAAAAGTTTCACATATTTAGCATACGATAAACCCCATTTTCTTACAATTCCAGCAGTATTTTGGTCATCCCTTACCGTAAGCGTTGGTCATATCAAAATTTGTTTCAGACAAAGGTTTTAGGTAATGTTTAGATGACTAATGATCACTTTAATCCGATTCGATACTGTGGCTATTGAGGGAGGTATGATTTTTTTTGTCTTCGAAATCCCATTTTTTCCACCCTCTACTAGACCAATGGTTAGTGATATCAAAAAACTTTACTTAAATAAGTTTTAGGCCCTCATCCAAAGAATAGTAGGAACTTTAAACGAATTCGATATTTTACTTAATAAGAAAGTTCTAGCGATATTTTGTTTTTTCGAAAAAGAAAAAACAAAATATTCCCCACCCATTTCCATGGTCCGATTTTGCCCATTAACGAACTCGACCGAGATTTTGGGTCGTTATATTTTATGTATCAATTTGAAAATGATTGGCGTAAAATTACGGCAGTTATTGTGCCTACATGAAAGTGAAATACATATATATAAAAACTTTTGAACTAACCGTGATTTTGGGGTCTGGGAGAGTGAAACGCGAAGATATGTCTAATTTTTCCGGAAATCGAATCGTGGTACCCATTACAATAGGTAGCTTTCTTATGAAATCTACCTAAAAGAGATAAACGCGGATATTTCAATTAATACAAATATCTACTTATATTAAAAATTATGAGAAAACAGTATGTTTTTTCTCCTTCAATTAAGTATAAATATGTAGAAATAAAAATATATTCACAAAATTTATATTTTTTGTCCTGTTTTCAATTAATATACACTGTGACAATACAAATATCTTTTAAGAAAAGTCGTAAATGAAAAACAAGAACAATAACAACAATTTCCAATACCGGGTGTCCGAAAAAAACGCAGGGGTTTTAACAACGAGAATAGTTTTTATTTTGTAGCATTCAATATTGTTTTTGCGTAATCTTGAACTGACAATAATTAAGTTGTAGTTTACACATTCTCCCTTGGATAACAACTGCGTTAGACTGTTTCACAGGTCAAGCTGTTATGAGCCTGTTTTTCAGTACCATGGCGTCATCACAAGAGAAAGCATATTGCGTGTACAGTTTACAGAAATAAAATAAGTACTGTCGCACAAAGAACTTATACGCCAGTTTATCGTAGACATTCTCTGAGTCACAAAAACAGATGTACATGGTGTGAATAGTTTTTGGAGACCGGAAGCGTTTTGAAAGAACACTCACCAGGGTGCCAAAAACATAGAAAGAATGCGACTGCCTTTCCAACGAAGTCCAAGGCGTTCAGTTCGAAGAGTTAGTCGTCGACTAAATATTCCTAAAACCACTGTCCATGATGTTGTTTACAAGCGTTTGAAACTTCATACTTAAAAACGGTAGCTTCTCCATGAAATTAAACCTAATGATAAGCCACAAAAAGTTCAATTTTTAACGACCATGTTACATTTAATTTTTGCCGATGAAAACCATCTACAAAGGATTCTATTTTCCGAAGAAGCAACATTGTTCAAGGAATCGTCATATTTTTCAAGTATAGGGCTTAAAAAATTCACACTAATTGGTGGAATTCATCCGAAACTGTCCGAAAGTGAGTAACTGGTGTGGTATCATGCAAAATCGAATTTTTGTTTTTTTTTCCATGAACTGATTATTACAAGCAGTGTACTCGGACATTTCAGAGACCTTTATGTCTCCGCAGATGGAAATATGGCGAAATTGTCTTTTGTACAAGATGGAGCTCATCCACATCATGAAGAAGTTGTGTAGACTGTGCTCAACGACAGGTTCACAGAAGGTCGAATAGGCAGAGAAGCTCCCATCGCATGGCCTCCACGAAATCCCGATTTGAAGTCGTTGGATTTTTTCTTTTGGGGCTACATAAATAATATGGTATACAAAAAAATCAGTTGTTCGACCTCCTGCGCCAAAAAATAACAGCAGCCATGAAAGAAATTCCTGAAGATTTGAACGCCAGAGTGTGGAATTAAATGGATTATCGGTTTGATGTCACGAGGGCTGTAAACGATGCTCATATTGAGTTACACACGGTATTGACATTATGATGAATTTAAGGAAACTGACATTAATAGAGGTAATAAAAGTTTTAGTTATTTACGAAGGTAATTAAAATATTAATGAAAAAAAAATATTGTTGTCGTTCCTTTGTTATGTAACATCCTACACGGTAAAAACCATGTTTGTTGCGACGTAATTAAAATTACAATTTTTAATAAGAGATAAGTCCATACTCCTATCTATATAATAAATAAATATATATATAAAATCTTTCTGTTGCAAGCGATGATATAGGCCAATTTTTGAACTGTTATTCCTTTTCATTAAGGCATAAATGATAAGGTCCGTATTTCAATCCATATTATTACTCATGGCAGAAACTTCATAAAAAATATATTTTACTTCATCCGACAATCATTATTACAGTGTTTAGCAAACGCTTCTTGCTAACTCTTGCTATCCTTATACTGGAAATCTATCTGATTATATAAATCAGATAAATATTTCAAATGCAACACAATTTTGTGAATGAACGAGAGTTTTCCTTAGAGAATCCTCTCTCTTTTCCTGTTTAGCCTCCGGTAACTAACGTTTAGATAATACTTCAGAGGATGAGTGAGGATGATATGTATGAGTGTAAATGAAATGTAGTCTTGTACATTCACAGTTCGACTATTCCTGAGATGTGTGGTTAATTGAAACCCAACCACCAAAGAACACCGGTATCCACGATCTAGTATTCAAATCCGTGTAAAAATAACTGACTTTACTAGGACTTGAACGCTGGAACTCTCGGCTTTCCAAATCAGCTGATTTGGGAAGACGCATTCACCATTAGACCAACCCGGTGGGTCTCCTTAGAGAATCCTAAGTCTCAACTTCGTTGGCTCATTATTATTCACAAGTAAAGGAGATTGTTGCAGGATATGTTTAAGTTGGCCAATACAAAATCCTGAGTAGACATATCTTGATCTCTCTAGCGATTGCGGGCAGGATAAGTGTCCATATCCTAAAGGAGCTGCTCCCTTGAATTTTCTTCCGGGTGGATGGAGTATTTTGACTCATCTCCTGATTAATTGTCCTTTTTTAACAACCCAACCTATTTTCCTAATCTTTGATAATTTATTCCTCATTTTCGATGCTGTAAATGTAGATATCACCTTACTAAGTTCATTTTTTTTTTTAATCCCATGCCCGACCGGGATTCAAACCCGGAACCTCTGGATGAAAAGCAGACACGCTACCACTCGAGCCACGGAGGCCGGTACTAAGTTCACATTAAGTATACTGAGACCTGTACAGTAACCCACCGGGTTGGTCTAATGGTGAACGTCTCTTTCCAAATTAGCTGATTTGGATGTCGAGAGTTACAGCGTTCAAGTCCTAGTAAAGTCAGTTATTTTTACACGGATTTAAATACTAGATCGTGGATACTGTTGTTCTTTTGTGGTTGGGTTTCAATTAACCACACATCTCAATAATGGTTGAACTGAGACTGTACAAGACTACACTTCATTTACACTAATACACATCATCCTCATTCATACTCTGAAGTATTATTTGAAAGGTAATTACCGGAGGCTAAACAGGAAAAAGAAAGAAAAGAGACCTGTACAGTGCATTTTTGATGTGATTTTCAAGGTGAGGTCTGCACAGGTGGACAATGTTACTTGTCCGCTGCATAATAAACCTAAGAGAATTTTAAACAGGGTAAAACCGCGGTAAAAATTCTCCCTTACATGAAAATATAAACAGCACTACAAAGTCATTGAAACGTTCTTTATCTTGTAATGTTTTTGATAAAGCATTTAGATTACATTTCTTTCTAATATTAACTGAATGGATTTTAGTTCTATTTTAGTGAATATAACGCATTTTATAAATAATTCGTGGAATATTTACGATATTATATCAGTAGAAAAAAAATGAAAACATTTGATTGACATTTATTTGTGTTTATAAGAGAGACGGAGACAATGATACTGAATTAACTTTTTTTTTTTATTTCTAGATAAATAAAACTTGAACATTTTTCGGATTAATCTTAGGATAATTTGGAAATATGAGGAATAATTATGGCTATAAAATAATCTATTATAAAACCTACCAAAATGCTTGAAATAAATAATGAAATATAAATATTAAAAATGTGAGCTAATCTTTGGATAATTTAAGACCCTAACAAATTTCAACTAAAAAAAAAAAACACGCACAAATTGCAATATTTCTGGATAGATATTTTTTTATAACTTATAAAGTAACATTAAGCATAAGTCATAAAAATGTAAGAAATAAAAATTCCTTAGAAATAAACATGTGGATGATTTAGAAAATTACCCTAAAATTCTTTAACACTTGACGTTACATCTTGGGCCTTGGTCTCTCATCGGGTTAAATAAATAGGTCGCCGTTAACATTTTTATCTCCTCGGAACGACGTACATAAACATGTAGGTACATTAGATTAGGGTCGAACGTTAATTTTTTTTTTAGTTGGTCATAAGATTAAATTCTGATGCTTTAGAAAGAATTGTATTTAACAAATCTTGATTTTATTTCCATCTATTCATTTTTTTTCAGTCAAAACATAAAACAATTTAATTAATGAATATTATATTATATATAATAATAAGAATTATATTATTTTATTATTTTGAATGAATTCCTTAACGAATGTTCGTACATTTGCATAATACTACTGCATAAGGTTATATCAAAGTAAAATCCTGATCCATCAAAACAAAAAATAAATAAATAAAAATTCAATCATAAAAAATAAATAAACGTAATGATAACTCAAAACAATTTTATATTTCATAATAATTAAATAAACAATAATAAAAAATTCAATTTGAATGATTAATTGCAAATTAATCTACAATAAGATTAAACAATGAAACACAATCAATAAATAATATCAACTGTGAAATTAAATGCACAAGGTTAATAACCCAAAAACAAAAAAAAATTAAAATGCAATGAGATAATTAATTAGTAATGTTCTTTATTCTAGCGAAATGTAAATAAAAGACACGTACAATATTATTATAAAAATTCAATGATAGTATGTCTCAAAATGAATATCGGGGTTTTAAAGCTTCGTAATATTTCTCAAGTTTCACGTACATTGATTTATTTATTATACATGAAATGAAAGAGCAACTCAAAGAGTTTTAGCTGTGCACACGCTCATAAACTATTTCCTGTATCTTCCGCTTGAAAGCGCTAGTAGCACAGATGGCAACCCCCCCGAAAATAAATAAAGTATGAATGTAATTACCGTTCAACGTGCGTTCCGTTGTGATCTCCGAGTGAGAATAATATTCGTAGATGTAACAATTTAAAACCACTGTCTTATTTGTAAAGGGAAGAGTCCAGGGCGACCGAATATGTCCGAAGACAATGTTGAACGTATAAGACGTCATTTGTGCGTAATCCTAGAAAGTCTAGGCGCGAATTAGCAGTTCCAGTGAAGTCTGTGTGGAGAGTTTTAAGAAAACACAACTTCGTCCATATCATTTATAGCTGTTACAAGCTCTACAGCCTACAGATTAGGGTTTGCATGATAGCTTCGCAAAAGAAATGATACACCGTGAAGATGAATACTTTCTTTATCGTGTCGTATTCAGTGACGAACCAACATTTTATGTTAACGGAAAAGTAAACATTCATAATGTGCGCCTATCTGGGGATAAGAAAATCCTCACAAAATAAATGCAGGGTGAACGAGATTTTCCAAAACTGGATTTTTGTTTGCCGTATCCCGACGGTAAGTTTACGGGCCGTTCTTTTTCGCAGAAGCAAGTATGTCTGGAACAGTGGCGGCTCGCGTATAGTTACTGTGGAACAGCAGTACCCCCTATTTTCACTTGATATTATCGGTAACATTTAATATAATAAGTCCTTTTTTCTAATTCTTTCTTTATACTTGTATAATATATAATCTTTAACCTTAATGTCAGTAGCCATCCCCCCACCAGTATATGAAAAAGATACAAAAATCGTAATATGTAATTGCGCGCTTCACAGTTCCAGCGGCGGTGTTTGGATGTCGTGCGCATGCGTATACAGGAAGCTGCAAGCGAGGCTACGAGGGAGGGAGAGCACTGTCGCTCCCGCAGTGCCGACCCTGGCGTGCTGGTGGAGGATAGTGTTTTTTTTTACTCCTCGTGTGTATGGACCGTTCCTTATTCGTTCCCTTTTTTAGTTTATTCGGTGGAAGGAATATGAAAGCGGTTTAATTGTTTTTTCAGTATTGATCAGAAGATGGCGGAAAGCAAGGGCTCTTTGATTACCAAATCTGTCCAAAAACACGCCGGAAGTGCGAAAGAGAAGGTAGTTAGTAAAAACTAATTATGTATTTGTTTTTGTGAACATAGAAATTTAAATTAAGGACTATAGTGGTTTTAAGCGGACATTTTATTAAGTTATTACCTAATAATACTAAAAAATATTATCTGTATTGACATTTTATTATTTATTCGGTTAAACCGAATACGGTTTTTAAGCACAATGAACTTAAACCCGTAAAACCGGGTTTTCAAGCACTTGTGCTTAAAAACCATGTACCATATTCTTGAATGTAATAAAGTGTAGCATTAGATTATTTTCCTGCTTCCAGCTATTCTATTTGATTCATATTTTTTTCGGTTCTTTTATTTTACAGAAAACTTTAACCATGGCCTTGAAAAGGCCCAGAAAAAATTTTCTGGAGTAGCATCCTCATTAATTTTAGCTACGAGCCGCCACTGGTCTGGAACGAACAATCTTGATGTGCTACAACTACGGTTCTTTCCTTAACTGCAATACGATCCACATAACTTTATTTGGCAACAAGATGGTGCATCTCCTTACTGGCATAACGGTGTACGCGATTGGTTGAATGAAATTCTTCTCGACTGCTGGTTTGGTTGCCGGGAACCCAGACGACAGAGCTTGTTTACATGGTCTCCAAGTTCGCACTATCTGACACCGTAAGATTTTTTTCTTTGGGATTTTAAAAAGATCAAGTGTATATGACACCGTTACCGGGTGACCTATCCGACTTGAGACACAGAATTGAAGCAGCTGTCCTTCAACTACTCCAGACTTGCTGATTACAGTATGGGATGAAATTTCCCATCGGCTGGATGTGTGCCGTGTAACGAATGGTGCTCAACCATTCGTTACTATATAGGAAGAACTGTTTAGCTAACTCTTTTATTTCATATATAACTTATCAATGTAAGTAAAACTTAATAAATATTACATAACTTTAAAACCCTAATATTAATTTTGAAACAAACGACATAATAAAACATAATCCTTTATTTATGTTTAAATTTAAAACATTTTCTACGTGAAACAAATATTACTGTTAATTAGTTATATTTAGAATCAATTTAAAATCAATACTGTTTTATCACGGTATATTACTTATTAATGTTTTAAGGGAAGCTGCAAAGGCGAGATGTGTAATGTCTTACATTTTATCAAAGTTTAATAAAAATCTTAGAGTATAATTTAATTTAAATGCATTTAATAAAACTAAAAAATCAATCCCCAATACTCAGATATAAATTCTGTAAAAATTTATAATAGGTGGGAAATTTAGGTTTTACAGTTGGTAGTAATCAGCTAATATAAAAAATATGTATTATTGTTAAGTAATTATTATTACTATTATTCTGTTTATTTTTAAATTTGCATTTTAAATAACAGCTTTTAAAAAAGAAAAAGAGCAAATTTTTATGCTTCAGTGATTGTGGGAAAAATTATGATACGGACGTCGTCGATGAAGATATCCATGCAGGATTTTCTAATCTTTCATTGCCGATGTTAACATTTATGAAAGTTAAACACAAAATTTGAAAATACAGTGATTTTTTAGTTCTGTTACCCAATTTTAAATGTAATTTAAGAAAGGGAAATTTAGGTGGAATAAAAAAATGTATTTGTTACTTACAAAACAGATTTAATAAAAAGCTATTACTTACAAAATGATTAAAGAACATGCTCAAAATGCCCACCATTGCGGTTATACACGCACGGACTCTTTTCAGCATATTTTTTTAAGAGTTGCATTGGAAATATTCGAAAACATTGCATTGGAAAGTTCATCAATAGTGTGAGGATTGTTTTTGAAGGCCTCGGACTTAATAAAGCCCCACAAAAAGTAGTAAGGAGATGTGAGGTCTGGGGACCTTGGAGACCATACATAAGCCCTTGCTTATTATTCGATCATCAAAGAACTCTTGCAGAAAATCCATTGTTTCTCGAGACGTGTGGCATGTAGCGCCGTCTTGCTGAAACCAGCAATGCCGTTCTTGAGGTTCCAGGAGGAACAAAAAGTGGCGCACAATATTCCTGTATACTTTACCATTTACTTCGAAGACTATGGGTCCGACTATACGATGACGAGATATCGTACACCACACACCAATTTTTTCAGGATGCAAAGATTCGTCTTGTAAAGCGTTAGGATTTTCAACCGCCCAAATTCGACAGTTTTAACTGTTCACATAACCGTCGAAATGGATCCAAGCTTCATCACTAAAGAACACTGTGTTTAAAAATTCGATTCCGTTATCATTTACGAGAGTCCTAAACCAACGGCAATATTGCAATCGCTTGTTTAAATCTGGAGGCTGAAGCTCTTGGACTAATCGTACGCGAAACGGATACAATTTTAATTTTTTAGCGGCTTCCTGAACACTCGAATATGACAAACGAACTTGCGTGGAAACTTTTCGTAAACTTTTCCGTGGAGAATTGAGCAATCTTGTTTTCACATTTCCTAAAACGTCATCTGTCAAGCGAGTTGGTCGACCACTACGTTTTCTGTCGCAAACACTAACTGTCTCTGAAAATCGGTTTGCTAGCCTAGAAATTGACATTTTTTCTGGCGGAGGAACACCAACAAATTTAATTTGAAATGATTCTTTTACACTCGCGTACAATTTTGTAGCAAAATATTGTTCAAGAATGTAAACTTGTTGTTTTATGGTAAAAGACATTCTGTTCATAACACGACCGGAAACGGCCCAAAAGTTTACACAGCTCAAGGAGAATCAACTCATACTGCTGTATCTATACCGGTTGAGTAGTGCTACCAACTTCGTGTCACAAAACAAAATTTCCCTTTCTTACAAAAAAATTACCAGACATTAACATTTGGGTAACAGGACTAAAAAATCACCCTGTAATATAGGCGATGGATCAAGTAAGCCTCTCTGTCCCTGTCTTTCTTTCTGTTTAGCCTCCGGAACCACAGTAATGTATTACTTCAGAGGATGAATGAAGATGATATGTATGAATTTAAAGTTGAAGTATAATCTTGTACAATCTCAGGTCGACCGTTCCTGGGATGTGTGAATAATTGAAACCCAATCACCAAAGAACACTGGTATCCACAATCTAGTATTCATATCCGTATAAAAGCCTTTACTAGGATTTGAATCTTAGAATTGTCGACTTCGAAATCAGCTTATTTGCGAGGACGAGTTCATTACTAGATTAACCCGGTAAGCCTAGACCTAGTTACAATTGAGAAAACTAACAAATTAAAGAGATATTAGTAATCCGAGTTCTGAACCGTTAACTAGAAAAGTTTGAGTTAAACTGTAAATGCCCAGAAAAAGTTTATGAATGAACCTTTGTAACCCTTTTATCCCCTCAGTTATACAGTTTAATGAACCCTTCCTTAATTATAAGTTAGAAGCAGTTCTAAGTTAATGACGGTCATAATTATATCTATTAGTCTGACAAAAATCTATACGTAATTGTAAAGAAAAAAATTCTATGTATCAGGATTTCTTGTTT
Organism: Lycorma delicatula; assembly: GCF_047948215.1. Classification (NCBI taxonomy): domain Eukaryota; kingdom Metazoa; phylum Arthropoda; class Insecta; order Hemiptera; family Fulgoridae; genus Lycorma; species Lycorma delicatula. The sequence goes on from NC_134462.1 coordinate 94,260,685, forward strand.
GGTATAGGATAACAAAAAAAAAGTGTTGGGAGCATATTTTTTCGCAAAGAAATATCTTCCTTAGTAATTAAATAACCCTGTGTTTGAAATCTGTTGTATTCTTATTTTTATAAACAAGATGGATCACTTTTGTACTGTACTCTTCACATTAGACACTACCTCGATCGAATTTTTCCTGAATAGATAGTATACCGAGAAACAATCGAATTTCTAGTACTTTCATGTGATTTGATGCGTAGCGTTTTTCCGTTCTAGGACCGAGATGCATTTGTAAATTTTCTAATACCGGACGTTTGATTTTCTAATACAGCAGATTGCAAGAATATAGTTCATAATCACAGGGCTGGTTACATGAGAATCTTATAAAAAATACGTGCTCATTTCGGTGTTTGAATTGATAAAATTCAAAACTTATCTTTTTCATGTCAAGTGCTTAACTTTGTGAATTAATTTTTTAACAACTTATTTTGTGGCAGTTTGCCTGCGGATATCCAAAAGCAAATACCGCTTTGGTGCGGTCTGATTTTTATAATTTAGGTTTAGTTTTTATCTGCTCATAATTTGTTAACAAAAATAAATGTGAAGTGAGGGTTAGGAATCAAACCAAACAATTTTAATATTCACAAAAACATTTAACATATGAATATTCGTTACGCACCATTTAAGGAAGTGATAGTATATTTCATTAAGAAATACGATAACATTGAATATTTAAAATTAAAATCAAACGTAGGCAAAACTTTAAAGTCATAAAAAAATTATGTAAAGAACAATTTTTTACTTTTTCCAAAAAGTAGTACCGGAATAGCGTCCCGGCACAAGTCTAGCCGTTCTGGGAGATCGTCAAAGATATGGAATTTTCTTCAAAACGACGACACGGTTCAAGTCAAATGATCTGAACCGTCTCAAGCTATAGATTAAAAACTCAGTTGATCCTATAAAAGGGACAAAACATTTAGAAAAAAAGTGTATTTCAGCAGTTGAACGCTGACAAAATGTACAAGGGCAGAAAGACGACACTTTCATCACCGTATTAGACAGATAGGCGATAATAAAAAATAAAAAAAATACTAACTTTTTTTTTTATTAACTTTTCTCTTTTTATTAACTCAGAAAACTGAACGTTTAGTTCAACCAGTATAATACAGTTTCCTCTTAGTTGATATCTTTGATAAAAAAATCTATTTAATGATCATTTGACCGAAAAATATAGACTACGTAATTATATCTTAACGCCGTCATTACTGCTGATAATTATTTATTAGAATTAATTTAACAGAAATAATACAGGACTGGTCAACCTGAAACTGGGAAACGATCAAGAAATTCAATTTGAATAAGGAATGAAACCATTTGACGGATTAATCATATACAATTTTAATAAAAAAAATTTTTTTTAAATGACTAACAACATTCAAAACAGTTTTAGCTTATCTTTTTTCTTCTCCAACCAGTTTTCTAGCTACTGCCGGATCTGGGTGTATATGTATAAGCAATTGCAATTACTGCTATCGGCTTGTCAGACCGGACGTAGTTGCAATGTAAGTGTAAATGAACCGGTAAATATGTAATCTGGAACAGACTCAGATTGATTACTCCTGAGATATGTGATTATTTGAAACCCAAATAATCACCACCGTTATCCACAGTCTAGCGTTCACATCCATATTAAAACAAATGCCTTTACAAGGACTTGAACTTGAAAATAAACTGATTTTACGATGTTTAACCACTAGACAAAACTAGTAGGTTTTTTAGTTTATCTTATCAGGCTGAAATTCTTTGAATGCCAACTTATTTCATTACTGTATGAGGGATTAATACAAGTACGTTGAGATGTTATTGTATAAATGAGATGTTAAGATATTATCGAGTCGGCGCTGGATCTCCATGTCAATTGGCAAAACCAGGACGAATGTATAATAGTTGGGAATTTCATATACTATTTGGCAAAAGAAAGGATTGCCGAGGGTATTTAAGGTGCTGCATGGGCTTTCCCGCATTCTTCTTTTGTTTGTTTTGTAATTTGTAAGTTTTTGTTGTTGGTTTGTTTTATTGTAATTGTGTGTAAAATTCACTTCTTTTACCTTCGGGTAGATGGTGGATTTCAGTTCCTTTCCGTATTTTGTTCACTCAATCCTTTTTTGAGACTAACGTAAGATGTGTTTTGTTTTTAGTTTTGTTGTTTTTTAGGGATAGTTGTACACCGATGGGTATGTCACATGTGGCATTCGCATCAATGGCATCCTGACCGAGGCTAGAACGAGGCTGAAAGGAGCCTTTCGCCGAGGTTTTGAAGATGACCTCCGATAAAGCCCATAAGAACTTGGTACGGAGGGGCTGGTGTAGTGACCGCAACTGTGTCATGACGGGTGTCTTCGCCTACGTGGTGAAGATGTTGAGATGTTGCCTCCTAGATGGTTCCAGAAAAATATTGTGAAATATAAAAAGATTTTACGTATGACTCATGAATTTATACTTATAAAAATTTAGTTTTCATTAAAGAACGTATTTTCAAATTTGAGGAATGTGTGTATTTTATGTGAAATCATTTCATGTAGTGTAGATGTATTATGTGGGTATAATATAAAACTGTAGACAAGCAGAAATTAAATGGATTTAAAAAAAAAAATTGCAACCAGTTCCGATTCCGTATCATTGATCCATAAATTTAGAAATTTGTATATTAAATACATGAAATAAAAGATCTATAATTTTTACTTTTACGGTGAATATATAGAAAAAATGTATATATATATATATTACGGCGAAAATATAGTTAGTATAACTATATATTATAATATAGTTATAAGTATGGTGATCATGTCAAAAATAGGGAATCGGTTGTTTCCAGACCTTTAAGTTTTAAGTTTCTCTTAATTTATCCAGACAAAACTAGATGTACACCACTCCTAAATCCAAAATTTCAACATTCTAAACTAATCGTTATTGAGTTATGCGAGATATATACGTACATACTACGTACGTTCGTACAGACGTCACGTCAAAATGGATTCAGGGATGGTCAAAATGGATATTACCGTTGAAATCTGAAAAAACAAAAATTTTCGCGATTACAATACTTCGTATACAGAAGTAAAAAACATACATATGTATGTACGGGCGTACGTATACGTATGTATATGTGTCGCGCTGCTGTTGGTCTTATAACTCAGAATCGATTAAACCGATTTTCTTCAAATTTTACTAAAATATTTCCTCTACGTATGGGGGTATTGATCATATTATTTTTTCTAAAAATTCGTTAAGAGGATGAAGTATCGCGAAAAAAAAACAATTTCGATTTCCTTCAAATTCATTTTAAAGAAAACTTTATTAAAACAAATTTGTTATCTACAATTTATATACAAATAATCCAATTTTATTTTTTCAAAAATGAACCCACACCTCTTAAAATCGGAATTTTTTTTTTTGTTATTTTGCTTTATCTCGGTTTAAATATTTTCCAAAAATATTTTTGAAAGTTTATACTTCTATATATAGAAGTATCACGAAATGTTAAATTTAAAAAAAAAATTATAAACCCCGGATCTAAAATGCATAAAATAGAAGTTTGAAAATGTCCTTTTTCTTATTTTAGCCTTTACTGAAAGGGGTGTTATATTTAGAAAAAAAAAACTTTACATAAGCAGATTTGTTAACCTTAATCTTTTAATACATTTCTTAAATTTTTTCCCCACCCCTGAAAAATATACGTTTTGTTTTTTATCTTTTTGCTATATCTCTTTTAATTTTTATTATTAATGGTCGGGAAAGTAATGCAATACTTTACCCGTTTTTTTAATTTTTTTTTTATTAATAAAAAAGATAATAATAAAAAGTCGGTGAATTTAATTTTAACAGTTCACATAAAACAATATAAACTTTAATATCTTAAATTAATCTCTTCAAATAAATTGTTAACTTCAGGTGTATAATAATTACTAAAAGATACATAAATAATCAAAGTATATTTAAAAAAAGTATAATAGTCTACCTGTGTTTAAATTAAAGGATATATATATATATTTACTAATATAGCACAGATATATTAAATTAATAAATAAAAATCAAGGCTTAACCTTGAATAAAAGCATAAAGCAGAAATGCACTACAACCTAACGTGGTTATTACGGCCTTGGTAAATATATAACGTACTGTAGTATTTTAACAATAAAAGTAGCCGGTTATTACTGCAATAACTTGTAATAATATATAAAAATAGAAAAAAAATTAAACGAAATAAATAACTAACATTATTTAAGAGTACAATATTATAATAGCACACTTATATAATTTATCATTCAATATATTAAATAAATTTTATAATTGTGCAGTACATTATTTAATATTATAACAATTTTACATTCACTAAACAACAAAATGCAGTGTAAGAATTATTATGACTTTTTATAACTATAACGAACGATACGTATGTAAAATATATACGTCGTAACCCACTTGATATCGTGCAAACTCAGTATAAAAAACTTTTAAAGGAAAAATATCTTATTTAAATAATTTAGGTTGATCGGTGGATGATGAAAAATGAATAATATATTACAAAACATAAGGATTTGCTATGAAAGTAAAAGTTTATCTTTGAAGTGTTACGCAATTTCCCGAATTCAGCGGAAAAGTTAAACCGGGTATTTTTAAAAAATTCTATTTATACCAAACAAAACCATAATGTATTTAAAAATTAAAAAATATTGTAAATTTAAACAAACTGACAAAAGACGTTGTTATGATTTCCTGACATTGGTTATTTATTTTTATTTAGTGGAAAAATAATGTTGCGGTACATGAAAAAAGATTAAAAAATTCAAAAAATTGATATTATTTTTTACTTTTTTCTGCTCCCTTACCCCCAAAATCACCTCCCAATACAATAATTTGATTTGTCTACGTTTACTATGTTAAATAGAAGAAACTAAAAAAATTCCACTGAAAAATGTAAAACTAAATAAAAGTTATCTAAGATTTCTTCTTTGGCGGATGGGGATGAATTATGATAAAATTTTATTGTAATATTATAATTAAAAGTTAAAATAAACCAAAAGCGTTTTAAAAGATTCCAAGAATCGATATTTTTATACTCTGGTTCCTCTACGTCTAATGTATTTATTAATTTTTTCGTGGTTTACTCTGCTGCAATATCTAGACAAAATAAATTCGGTTAAAAATATGAAATAAATAAAAACATAGACTTTTTCAATTTTGGGGAAAGAGTGAGAAATTGGGGGGAGCAAAATATAAAAAAAAATAACATAAGCATTTACTGAATTGAATATAAAGTGGGATTAAGTTGCAAAATTTTGAAAAAATTGACCCCAAAAAAACTTTACCAACAAATTTCTCTACAAATATAAAATTTGTGTAAAATTTCATCAAAATTGGTTCAACCAGTCAAAAGTTATTAAGCTTCAAACACCCAACATGTACATAAAATATTTACGAATGATCTTTACCCCCTCCCACTTTTTTTTGTTTTTTTGTGTCCCTGAAACAACAAGAAATGGTCAAATATCTATGTATCCAATACTGAAATAATCCCACATAATAATATCATAAAAAAAGGTTATCAAAAATCCATACCCCATTTTTTGACTGATTGCAAAACCTTTCCCTTTTGTTACACAGCTCTGAAAGGTATGCTGCACGAAGGAATACATGAAAAAATGTAAAGTGTAATTTAAAAAATGTTTTTTGTCCTCTCCTCTTTACGATTGATTCAATAAGACCGTACACCATCATAAAATATTTTAGCTATCTAAGGGGCATTAAATTATGTGGAAAAAATTATTTATCCAATTTCAATTATTAAAATCTTGAAATACCCAATCCGTGATGTAATACCGAATCTCTTTTTTCCTTTTTGTAACCAAATTAAATGTCATCAACATTCCAGTAAATAAATTATCATATCTAATTTTATTTAAATCGGTCCATCCAGTATGATGATGACAAACAAAAAAAATCAGGCCACCATACATACATATATTCTTCCGAAACTTTTCAGTGCTAAAATTGTTTTTTTTTTTGTTTTTTTTGTTAGAGAGGTCATGAAAGGTCAAAATTTACAAAAAAAAACCGCAGTGCAAAGTTTGACTTCCCCATGACTTTTATGGTTACACAATAACCATAAACCCGGGGAATAAACTCAGCGAAGTAAAAATATATGTCTACTATATTACATCATGTTTTCTGCAATAATCTTAAAAGTTTCAATTTATTTGAGGACATCATGTACGAATTACAGAAATGTCTAATTAATGTACATAATTTTTCATATTTTCACGGTAATCCACTTTCAAAGTTTTTATAAAATTATAATAAAAATTACGCATCAAATTTATGTTATGGCATATTATATGAGCCTATAATGATAACCATCAATACACGAATGCGAAGTAAGTTACGACGCGAGCCTTGGCGTAGTCGTAAACTTCGCAAGAATGCATTAATGGCAATTATAGAAAGTTGCATACCCCATTTTTTCTACGCTGAGAAAATATTGGAATTATTGATTTAAATCAATGATAGAATAAACTGTTTACGGAATAATTTTTAAAATTAAAAAAAGAATAGTATAAACGATACATTTTTGTGGCAATAGGTTATTAGTCATAAGTTCAACCTTTTCTTTAACATCGATCGGTATTAAAGACATTGCTTCCTCAGAATCCGACATAATTAATAAAGGATAAGCAGTGTTATACAGAAACTAACCTATCGATATACTTAAAATTAACCTCTGCTTGCTAATTATTACATTGGATTAAAATCAAAGTAAAAAAAACAGCTGACAGATTACACAATATCCACTTCTAGTTGGACAGTTGCAGAAAAGAGTACGGTTTTGATCGGTTGAAAATTTTTTTCATAATGACCTTCATTATGATACAGGTTCCAGCCGCGTAATTCAAACGTTACAATATAGCAGTAGAAAAAGTATATTAAAAAACAGTTTTTTCTATCGCTCATAAGTTGTTGTTTTTTTAACTTTTCCCACCGATTCGATACGGAAAAAAAAAAATATATATACATAAAGAGTATCCCATTTAAAACGCAACCCACCAATCAGCCTCCTATAATATTTGAATTGACTACCCAACTCCCATACGTTTTACTGGAATGGACTCGTCCAACAAGTAAACATCGCGCCAACGCAGTAGACTGTTACTGATAGCCATAACAAAGCGATCATAACGCTCAGTGCATTGTTAGAGAGAAGATAGTGTTTTCATAACATGAACGTGTTTCTTATTCATAAATCGTAATTTAGCATACGATCAGTGGTTGCAGTGCAAAAATCTTTTTGCTGTAAGAACCGTGATTAATTAGTACCTAACAAGACATCAGTTTTGAGGTTAGTGGTTAAATTTAGAGGGATAGGTTCTATTAAGAACAAGAAACACAAAACATAGATGTCAGTGTTCAATGCAGACACAGTCGCCGAAATCAAAGACTGAATAACTGCCTAGCCAAAATAATCAATTAGGCGATTGTCAGCTGAAATTAATTTACCTAAATCAACCATTCATCGGGCGACAAAAAAATTAAACTTACGATCATATCGAATTCAAACAGTTCATCAATTTCTTGATCCAGATAAAGAAAAACGGCTAGAATATTGTCACCGGATTCATCGGTTTGTTTGTGAGGGTATTTATATTATGGACTCAATTTTTTCGCAGATGAGGCGTGGTTTCCATCTGGACACTACGTAAACAGCCGTAACAGTAGGATTTGGAATGCTGAAAATCCCCACGCGTACCATCAAAAGCAGTTGCATCCGCAGAAGTTGGACGTAGTATGGTGTGCGATATCACGAAAAAATTATTGGTTTTCTTTTCTTCGTGTATACATTTACTACAGAACGATACCAGAATATTTTATTGTAATTCATTGCACTCTTAGATGATCGATATTGCTCGTTCCAACATGACGGTTTAACATCACACAACGTACATTCAAATTCTGATTTCGTTGATCAGAAATTCTTTGGTGATCGCCTTATTGATCGTGGCGACCAATATTTCCACCAAGATTTCCAAATTTAAATGCGTCAGAGTTTTTTGTATGTCACCTCTAAGAAAAACCCTACAGTAATAAACCACGAACAAGTGAAGGTCAATATCGAACAAGCTGTTTTAAATATCGATTCACAAACTCTGAAAACAGTTGCAAGAAACACAGTTTAAAGGGTGGAAGCGTATATTCCTGAAAATGGCAGCAGCATTTACTCCAGAATTAAAGGTATTGAAAAGTTTGGAAATAAAATATTTAATTCAATAGGTTACAAATACCTTTTTTATTTAAATATATCTACTGATATAGATCGATTTTATATCGGACACCCTTATTGAAAATAAATCTTTTTGCACTTTACTATTTTAACAACAAATTATATTCGTAAATGGTTTCAAAATTTCAATAAACATAAAAGTCAACATTGGGGTGTAAAAGTGTTACAAAGGACCCATTTCCATTAAAACGGACAGGGATTTCGATCCCTCTTAGAATGAGTAAAATCAATTCATATAATCTTTCCGTTGTTTTCTGTCGTTATCTGTTTCGCTGTGGTTCACTGTGAAGCGACTATATTCTTCCTTCAGACATGGTAAAGATTGCCAATAGTTTTAATGGAAATACTTCTTTTTAATTACATTTCTTTTTCTACTCGTAGTTAAATGAAGTTGTAAAATTAAATACAAACTGTAATACTGTTGAAAAAATAATATATAGTTTTGCGAAAACAAACATATTAAATGTAAATGTTCGTTTGTTAAAAATCTTAAATCTCCGAAAGTTCTTCACCGATTGCTTTGAAATTTTGACACAACGTTGCATTCGAATACGCGTGTGTTTTTATATACCTAAGATGTCAGACCTGTGACCGATAAAAACATACTTTTTTATTTTTAAAAACAGCGCTATAAGTTGGACGTAAAAGCAACACACGCTATACTAAATATTTTACGATTCCATTTCAATGTTTCCGATATGTGTGTCCGCTAGACTAAAAAACTACTGGACCGATTTACGCACGGGGGAAAAACGGAAAAGGGAAAAGAGAAGAAGGTAAAAAGGGAGGAAGAGGAAATGGGAAAAGAAAAAGGGAAAACGGGAAAAGTAGAAAAATAAAAGGGGAAAGAGGAAGGGAGAAAAGGGAAATAACAGAAAGAAAAATTTGGGAAAGGAGAAATGGAAAATGAACATGGTAAAAATAAAAATGGGAAAAGGAAAGGGGAAAATGTAAAAGGGTAAAATGGACAGGTTAAATTTTGTGAAGTTCCGTAACGTTCATTTTGTTAATGTTTTATTAAACTTTCAATTGCGTTAATTTAATCTATATACATACTCAAATCTAGCAATAGCGAAGCATTGCCGGGCCTGCTAATATATGTATATATATATATATATATATATATCAAGAGCCAAAATAGCAACTTTTTTAAATATCCGTCACATGGAAAAGTACAATGAGAAAATTTAAAACTCTGTCCTTAAATTCTGTATCCTTAAAAACTAATTGTAAACGTTATAAATTAAAAAGGTTATATATTGCAATATCACGAAAATGAAGTAATTTTTACCAATAATTTACAGGTTTGGTTTTCTTCAGACTTCTTAATAATAATATAGAAAACAAAAAAAATTATTTAGATACAAAATAGATTTTTTCCAACTAACTTTTCGCAAAATACAATTGTTAGGATAAAAAAGAACTTTAAAAAGTAAAAATCCCAACGGTATTAACTTATTTCCCAATTTCAATTAACCTCTACAAAATGTAACTTCTACAGATTTTTTTTTCATACAAAAAGGTGAGAAAAAAAACGAAACATCTTTTTTAATTTTTTTTTGTTTTCTAACTTGAATTTATGTGCCCATGTAAAATGAAAAAAAAAATTACTTATTTTTTTAAAATGACCTTGTTTCCTTGTCCAATACAAAAACGTTCTTTGGATGAATAATTTTCAGTTTTCAGCTATTTCTTCCCCAAGTAATACAAACTTCAAATATGAATTGTTAGTTTTTAAAATTATTAAGAAAAAACTGGTATGTTTGTTCTATGCCAAAAAAAGTAATTAAAACATTAACTTCCTGCAATTTACTTATGAAAAGGTATTTTTACTGACGAATAACTTTAAACTAAATGTAGTTTTGATTTTAAAAAATTATAATTGAATTTAATAATGGACATATGTTAGCGTGTCAGTTTTAATATATTTAATGAAATATACGAAAAAACATGTTTCTGTATATAAAGATGAATTTAATGTTTAAAAAAAATAATATAACAAACAAGATTTTGATATCATTAGAAAAATATGATTTATCGAAACCTAAAAAACATTATTTCATTATTTGATGCAACTCTCTTTTCAATAAGCTATTTTTTTACGTTTGCGGGTAGGAAAAAATAATCAAAGCTAAATCTTAAGAATGTAGGAACTGTTAAAGCAATTTGAAAAAGTAATTCATGTAATTTTGGTTGTGAAAACTTTACTATGTGAGTTGAGGTACATGTCATGAAGAAAAATACGAAGCTTTTTTCTTTATTAAATACGCTCGTTTTTTGCCTGATTCATCGTTAAATTGATCTTTAAATGCTGTACATTCTTTTTTTGATAGTTTTTTCGTTTTAAGGATATTATGTCTTCCCAAAAAAGGGTTTCCATAATATTTCCAGTCGAATTTTACCTTCTTTGGAGCACTACCAACAGCACATTGTTTCGAGTGACTCTTTTTCTGGTGTGTAGTTATGAATCCATAATTCATCAAAAATTACGAGTCGATGCAGAAATTAATTTTTACTACTTTTAAATAGTTTTAAAAAATCCTAAGACGTAATAATAACACGATTGCATTTTTAATCGATTATGAGGCAACTTCATATTAAGTTGCTGATACAACAAAATAATGTAAAAAAAAAAAAAAATAAATAAAAAATAAAAGCTATGTAATTTTGCAGTTAAATCGTTTTCATAACAATTCTAAAATTTGCGTTAAATCCGGTAGGCGATCCCAAAAAGTTAAGCAGCAGCGAACAACGCTTGTTCTACGGCGAAAATACGTCAAATGCGCTGTAAATATTCAACAGTTTGCCGCAAAGAGTTAAACACAGTTCAACTGCGTTTTATTTTATTTACCTTGCTAGGGCATATATGAACAGCAACTCTCTTATAGTACATAAGATTGGAGGAGGGGAGAGTGAAGAAGTGGTGAGCTGATTAAAACTACCTTCGAAATGACGTGGATGCTTAGAATCAGAAGACTTCGCATTTAATTAGTACAGATTTATTATAATCCACTTCTAACATTAAAAACTGATTTAGGTGATACCGAAATGAAATTTAGTATGACGTGTTTGCCGTATAAATACGACTATTACCTAAGATTTTTTTTTTTATTATCTCACAATAAATTTAAACAGTACAATGCTACATAGAAATAATCTATTTTTAATTTTATTTTCCTAATGCGGAAATTGCAATCTGTTCAACTAAAGAACAATAAGCAACCCCCCTCCCACGGCCAATAAGATCCCCCAACGTTTTGTGCACAGAAATTTGGATCAACCTATAATATTTCGGATTTTTGGATTGAAAAACTTGAGTAAAGGCTAAAGAAAATCTGAAATACAAAAAGAAAAAAGAGGAAAAGCAAAGAAACTTTTTCTTTTTTATGATTAATTCAACAAATAAACTTGAACCTTGTGCAGAGGTAATATGAAATGAAAATGTTCTATGTATGAAAAATGCTATGCCTAGTCGAGATTCGAACCCGGTACCTCCGGATAAAATTTTACTCAAATTTTATTGATTACTCAAAAAAGCTGACAACACAGTTGTAGGACTTTCACGTCACGCGGCTGAAACCGGGTTCCAGGAAAGTCCTATAACTGAGGGTTGTTTCTAATGTACGGCTTAGACACACAGCTTAATTTAAAATATTTATCATTTTATTTAAATGTAATATTTTTTCGTTTATTTAATTCAATGATTCTAACTAAAGCGCGCGCGCATACCGTATTTAATTGGCGCGGGTAATCTGACCAAGTTTGATCAAAATGGGTCCAGTAGTTCTGGATATATAAGGTGATTTATAGGTCAACACCACACGCGCGCGCGCGTACATATACGAATATTAACATCCGGAAAATTTCCATTTGGGTTTCTTAGGTGTTAAAACGTCAAGATCTGGTGAAAACCGCATATGCCCAAATTAGACGGATTACAATACTTTTCCTTCAAGAATTATAGCTCTGCTACAGCGCTATCTAGACGGCAAAGTAAAAATATGATTGTTTAATAATCGAATCTGGTCTACATCAGCTGCAAAATAGTAATTCCTGATTCATGATAATTTAGATGAGAAATGAATGCAAAATTCTTGGTAAGATAGTAAATGCATTCTCTTACAACCTCATGCTTTGCGACGTCTGTTACTAACTATTATGGAATACCATCTTGAAAAAGAAATTCGTGAAGTCCTAACGGACGAAAGAATTTATCAAATAAACTTATTGTAATAGATCACCGAAGCTGGTTGGAAAATAGTTAAATAATTCACATTACAGTAAAACGTTTTTTGTAAAAAAAAAAATATATGAATTTACAAAGTTACTTGTGAAATCTTTAGATACAAGTTACAGATTAATTTATAAACTAAAAATGTAGCACATTTTTAACATTCATATATTTTTAATAATGATAAAGAAACTATACAAAAATTATACAAGTTGTTCATTTAATCTGTGAGAAGGTAAGGTACATAAATTTTAACTATTATGCAGAGAAATCTTGCTAACTAGTAATGTATGTATAGCCTTGATTGATCAATGATTCTAATAATAGTCCACTGGTTTTACTCTTATAACTATAATAATATAATGGGTAAATTATATTTTATTAATTACCCGCTTTAGCCTGTTTCCCACGGTTTCTAACACATTAAACAAATTAAAACATTCATTATCGCTTATTTGTAATTTCCTCCTCGCCTCATGTCAAACGCGCAAAAAAAAATCCTAATCGTAATAACTTAACATTTTGTTCGTTGGGTATTTAAAAAAAATTTTAATCAATCTTATCGAGATAATTTTTAAATAAAAAGTAATCTTAATAAAAAAATGTTAAAAATATTGTTCTCAGATATTTACTAAAGGCAATACTTTTTAAATTTATCGCTGTAGGATTAAAATATTTTTCTAACCAGAACACAAATAAATATTTTTTTAATTATTATTCATAACAATGTATATTTCAATAAATTAAAAAAAAAAAATATATATATATATATAATCTCAAAATATCCTAAAATTCATACGGCTCTTTTTCATTTACCTTTCTCTCCCCTCCTTTCTTTCTTTCTCAAACACACACTGAAAAAGTCGCAACAGTATTTGCGTCTCATACAAGCTTCTATACCAGTGGTTCCCAAACTTTTCCGAGTCGCGGCGCCCTTTTTCAATTAAAATTTTTCCATGGTGCCCTACCCTAAGTAAAAGTATGACTACTCGTAAGTGAGAAATAAAAATATATAGTGTATCTTCATTAATTTTTTTTTTACTTTATTAACATTAATAATTATAAATGTCTCGGTTCAATTAATTATGAAACTTTTACAATATTTCGCGGCGCTCCTGTGAAGAGGCCGCGGCGCACAGTTTGGGACCACTGTTCTATACTATTACAATTAACAACTGTGTGCGCGACAGTTTGACAGCCTTGTGATCGGAGCCCTCCTCCGGCCGCACAGGTAGCTCCTAAACACCCCATGCCCTGTCAAGAACTGTGCGAGCCAGAAGTTGGTCTCACCAAACTTCCTCCCGACCCACACCTTGATTCGGGGTATCAGCCGATGGGACACATCTCTTCTCCGTTGCCAATCGCGCATTAAAACAGCCTGTGCTTCTTCTCTTGATTCGCCGTTATATCCTAGAGTACGTTGTTTGGTTAGCTGTTGCAGAGGCGAAATTCCCGCCACAACCATTACGGCCTCCGTTGATACAGAGGTGTACGCCGAGATGGTCTTGAGCAATACGCCTCTGCACCCCGTCGAGTATTCGTCTGTTGCGCTCTTCTATAGGTAATGACTTGTTATGACTAAAATAAACGCTAACTGAAAATTTGCATGGCTCGTGTATTCACTCTCTTCAAAAATCGGAAGAGTAAACTATTCCTACTTTTCATTTAATTGTTACGGCCTTGACTGCGTCCTCCCGTAATTTCACAGTTGAAAGCTAGATGTTGGAGGAAGAGAACCTAGTTTCCTCGTAGGCCATTGGCTATAATCATAACAAGCCCCCACCCAACTGAGCATTATGTTGCCTAATTGGTCGCACACGTAATTGTTGCTTGCATCAGTATAGAAGATTGTGTGATGCACACATTATTTCTTACTTTTGGAAAATGTGTATGAGAAAGAGAGACAGATGAGTGAGAAAGAGCTACATATAATCCGCCAACTATGTTTTAAAAAAAATTATTTATTGAATTATTACAACTTTTACAAACATAACCCAAGATATTTTAATTACGCTACTACCAAGATCTTGGCCTTGCGATAAATATATTTAAATTATAATCGTATAATATGGTTTATAATCAGATCGTTAACGTAAAGTTATTAAAGTTTGTTAATACAAAGAATTATTGCAATAACATTCCATCCAGTTTATTAAAGATAAGAAAGATCCAGTCTGTACACCATTTCTTTTCCCTTTTACACTTTTAAATCAGTGATTTTATTACGTTTCCCAATAATTTTGAGAACAACGCTTCATTTTATTAAACTTGCACTACAACAGATGTTTTCCACGATCAATAAAAGGAGACAATACTGGACATGCCATTAATTATAAACAACCCCATTAAGGAAATATTTATTTAAATATTATTTAAAGCTATAAATAAAAGATTTATAAAATAGGTATTTTTTCGTTTTACGCCTCCCCCAACTTTTTTCGAATTTTTTTTCGAAAAAAAATTACTTAATTCAGCATGTTTTATAATAATTGGTGAATAAAACATAGAAATACTGTAGTAACCCTATAACTCAATAAAAATAACCCAATAAGTCATTAGAGAAAACACACTAACATGCTGTTTTATACCGGTCACTTTAAACATACTCCATATTAATATATTTTACACATTAAAAAATCGATTACAAGCATTACTGCTTAAAATTATAAATATAATTAACAAAACTTAACCTACTGAATTTATTATTTAAATAATCAAGACATTACTGTAAATTAGGCAAAGTTAGCGAGCGAAGCGAACGTAGGTTAAGTTTGGTTGGAGGGGTTTCCATTTTAATTCAACAAAAAATAAGTGCATCATTATTTTTGATTTTGATATTTCGTATATAACTACCCAACCTCTAGTGGCCAAAAAATATTTTTTTACATTTTTAAAAGATTTTTTCTTGAATAGTAGCCTATTTTCTAACTCGCCAACAAATAAAAACAGCCATTTTCGTCACTTTTTTTATGAGCTTAGTTTACATCATACAGAGATCAAAATGAGCTTTTTGAAAAGAGTAAAGATGGAACTTCATCTTAGTGTACTCAAAATTCATTTTGTTACATAACCAAATCTTGTAATGTTTCCTGAAGTTACGTTTACAAATTGTTGATTTTCAAATTTTGGACCCAAAATAAATAATGAAGGGCTTTGGGTAACAGGTCTATTTTTTACCGTTTAACTCTTAGGTACTAGTAGTACTTAAAAAAAAATTGGACTGTCACCGAGTGTCCTTCATTAGAAAAAATGGCCGCCAAATCGTAAGATTTTAAAAATGTCTCCTTTTTGGGGCCAAAAAACCACATGTGGGACAGATGGAAAAAATCTGAAACATTTACAGCAGTAAGTACTTTTTATTTACTCAACTCAAAGGGGTTGACGAGTAATGAATCCAACAAAACCGCTAAAAACACCGTTCCTTCTAACCGTAAACAACGTATCTAAAAATACTGATGTTATGCATTTTTTTCAGATTATAAAAATTAAAACTAAACCCACTAGAATGAATAAGTTTATAATTAATAATAGTCAATTACAAAATGATAAACAATTTAATATTAACAAATATATTAACAAGTTGTTCAATTAACTTTTACCTTATTTTACTCCTGCTAATGGAAGTTATGAATAAATCTTGCACTTTTTGATAACAAACTTAACATAACTTAGCGCTCCTGCCATTTTTTTTATTGAGTAGAACTGATAGTAGTCCTCATTCATCTTTGGTGTAATATTGTGTCCTCTTCCAGTAGTTGATAAAAAAGCTCTGAAAGTGTGAGAATCTTTATAATATTTTCCAGTTGAACCCATGTTTGATTATCCCTCAATGATTTCTTGAATGGAGTACCAGGACCCTGTCTGTAGATGGAAAACGTGTATTCGATATTCCTCTTCATTTTCATGTACTTTGACTTCAATGACTTCGCCTAACCACCACTTGCCATCGTATACGCAGAAGATATAATTTTTACATTTTGGCTTTGGTAAACCTATAAAGCAATCAGAAACACTAATGTCCTTGTGTACCAATACTAACGTAAATGTTTCTGATCCACAGGTCACCCAGACTTTCAGAATACATTTCTGACTGGTTAGAACATAACTGTGAAAGGTTCTTGTTTCTGGGACTGTTTTAATTACCTGATAACGAGAACTGAGGTATTCTTAGTCTCTTGAACATCTTTATTAGAGCAGAAAATAAAAGTTATATTTTTAATATTGTCTTTGCAATAATTGTACGTTTCAGAAGGTCTAATAATTTGATTGCTGACTATCCTTTGAAGACTTGCTTTAGTCACAGTCCTTTTTACAGGTCCACCAATACCATCACACGGTTGGTCCTTTACCATGGTGAGGCAAAAAAATGCCATTCAGCTGCGATTTCAAAATCTTCTTGATGGTAGCACAAATTTATGAAATTTTTTTTTGTTTCTATACTGAGCTGAGGAGCCATCAGAAAAATATAAAAAAATTGTGTAACTTGTGGTAACAGTGTTTTTACTTTATTTATAATTTGCTTTTGGAAGCAGAACGATGTAGTACTGTGAATCAAGTACTCACTAATCACACAGTAGCTTTGGCTTTGTAACTTTCCTTCTTTATTAAAATATATGAGAAATGGATGTACTGTGGCATAAGTTTTTGACCAGTGCTATGACCGGACTTCATCCTGTATCACTAAAGGAAGATTTTGAGATAAGTATCCCATTACAATACATTCACCCTCCAACAACTTTTCCTTTTACATTGAGGAAATTAGCTTGTTTCTTTGCAACAAAATTATGCTTTTTTTTTTTTTTTTTTTTTTTTTTTGTCTTCAGTCATTTGACTGGTTTGATGCAGCTCTCCAAGATTCCCTATCTAGTGCTAGTCGTTTCATTTCAGTATACCCTCTACATCCTACATCCCCAACAATTTGTTTTACATACTCCAAACGTGGCCTGCCTACACAATTTTTCCCTTCTACCTGTCCTTCCAATATTAAAGCGACTATTCCAGGATGCCTTAGTATGTGGCCTATAAGTCTGTCTCTTCTTTTAACTATATTCTTCCAAATGCTTCTTTCTTCATCTATTTGCCGCAATACCTCTTCATTTGTCACTTTATCCACCCATCTGATTTTTAACATTCTCCTATAGCACCACATTTCAAAAGCTTCTAATCTTTTCTTCTCAGATACTCCGATTGTCCAAGTTTCACTTCCATATAAAGCGACACTCCAAACATACACTTTCAAAAATCTTTTCCTGACATTTAAATTCATTTTTGATGTAAACAAATTATATTTCTTACTGAAGGCTCGTTTAGCTTGTGCTATTCGGCATTTTATATCGCTCCTGCTTCGTCCATCTTTAGTAATTTTACTTCCCAAATAACAAAATTCTTCTACCTCCATAATCTTTTCTCCTCCTATTTTCACATTCAGTGGTCCATCTTTGTTATTTCTACTACATTTCATTACTTTTGTTTTGTTCTTGTTTATTTTCATGCGATAGTTCTTGCGTAGGACTTCATCTATGCCGTTCATTGTTTCTTCTAAATCCTTTTTACTCTCGGCTAGAATTACTATATCATCAGCAAATCGTAGCATCTTTATCTTTTCACCTTGTACTGTTACTCCGAATCTAAATTGTTCTTTAATATCATTAACTGCTAGTTCCATGTAAAGATTAAAAAGTAACGGAGATAGGGAACATCCTTGTCGGACTCCCTTTCTTATTAGGGCTTCTTTCTTATGTTCTTCAATTGTTATTGTTGCTGTTTGGTTCCTGTACATGTTAGCAATTGTTCTTCTATCTCTGTATTTGAACCCTAATTTTTTTAAAATGCTGAACATTTTATTCCAATCTACGTTATCGAAAGCCTTTTCTAGGTCTATAAACGCCAAGTATGTTGGTTTGTTTTTCTTTAATCTTCCTTCTACTATTAATCTGAGGCCTAAAATTGCTTCCCTTGTCCCTATACTTTTCCTGAAACCAAATTGGTCTTCTCCTAACACTTCTTCCACTCTCCTCTCAATTCTTCTGTATAAAATTCTAGTTAAGATTTTTGATGCATGACTAGTTAAACTAATTGTTCTGTATTCTTCACATTTATCTGCCCCTGCTTTCTTTGGTATCATAACTATAACACTTTTTTTGAAGTCTGACGGAAATTCCCCTTTTTCATAAATATTACACACCAGTTTGTATAATCTATCAATCGCTTCCTCACCTGCACTGCGCAGTAATTCTACAGGTATTCCGTCTATTCCAGGAGCCTTTCTGCCATTTAAATCTTTTAATGCTCTCTTAAATTCAGATCTCAGTATTGTTTCTCCCATTTCATCCTCCTCAACTTCCTCTTCTTCCTCTATAACACCATTTTCTAATTCATTTCCTCCGTATAACTCTTCAATATATTCCACCCATCTATCGACTTTACCTTTCGTATTATATATTGGTGTACCATCTTTGTTTAACACATTATTAGATTTTAATTTATGTACCCCAAAATTTTCCTTAACTTTCCTGTATGCTCCGTCAATTTTACCAATGTTCATTTCTCTTTCCACTTCTGAACACTTTTCTTTAATCCACTCTTCTTTCGCCAGTTTGCATTTCCTATTTATAGCATTTCTTAATTGCCGATAGTTCCTTTTACTTTCTTCATCATTAGCATTCTTATATTTTCTACGTTCATCCATCAGCTGCAATATATCGTCTGAAACCCAAGGTTTTCTACCAGTTCTCTTTATTCCGCCTAAGTTTGCTTCAGCTGATTTAAGAATTTCCTTTTTAACATTCTCCCATTCTTCTTCTACATTTTCTACCATATCTTTTTTACTCAGACCTCTTGCGATGTCCTCCTCAAAAATCTTCTTTACCTCCTCTTCCTCAAGCTTCTCTAAATTCCACCGATTCATCTGACAACTTTTCTTCAGGCTTCTTTCTTCTTATGCTTTTTTAGATTTCTTAAATTTTCAGTAAGATTACACAAGTATTCTTGAAATGAAAGAATTTGAGTAGTTAGTTCACAATGGTCAACAGAAAACCACTGAGGGACTAAATACTGACTAACACTAAACTAATTTTGAATTTTTTTAATGCTCCAGCTGCTTGGTAATAAACTTAAAATATTAATTTTATCCCTTAATTTAGTGATTAATTCTTCATATTAGCTACGTAAATCAGCATAATTTTGTGGTAATAAACTGGTTTCTTCTGTAGAAATTTTTAAATCAAAGGAATCGTTTAATTTACTGGTTTTAATGGTTACTGGGATTTGGCTATTTTTGTAACTTTATTTTTTAAAATTGGTTCCTTTGCGCAGCTCGATAATTTTTGAGCCTTCACGGGGGAAATGCCAAGTGCTGAGCAATCTTTATTCACCGACTCGACTATAACACATTGAGACTCAAATATATCTTGACATTCCGGTTCGCTTTCTGAATCATTTTGTGGTTTTTGTATTTTGTTTAAATATTTTGTACAGAGTGCTCTGCCTGGAATTAATTTTAAATTTGGATTGCTTGGTGAAAGCGACAAAGATATTTTTCGAAGAGATTTCTTAACCGGTTTAGTGTAACAGCTAGATGGGTCAGAGTATCTAAATATTCGGCCTTATGAAAAGTACAGATATTTTTTGTTTCAGTTCATCCACTTCTTAAAGATATCAATGTTATTTGCTGTTCAGTAAACTCTAAAATATCGTGCAATACTGAAGTTCTATTGTAAGTCAATTTGTGACACTGTATCAGTGTGAATGCCAACTGAACACTCCATAATCTGTTTTTATAAAATACAAGAGTTCTTACAATAACAATACAGTTGGTATAAACTATAAAACTACCAACTGCACCTCGCTTTGTCTTATCCCAGTTTCTCTACAGCTGAAATAAAAATTTATCTAATTAATAAAATTAAAAATAAAAGTATCAGATGTTCACTGTTCATAAAATTACTTTATAAACAAGTCTACATTACCTAATCACAATATTAACAATACAACATATCACATTAAAATCAAAACAGTAACTGAGCCTTGTACAATGTCTACATTCAGGATTATGCAAATATTCATGTCTATTCACTTTCGTGTTTAAACATAAGTTTGTGTGTATATGTCACGCTTTACGTAATAAACTATCTAACATATAAGCTACCTCATTATAGACATATCAAAATATTCTGTATAGTAGGCCTACCCTCCTCTATGAATCATGAGACCTTGCCGTTGGTGAGGGGGCTTGAGTGCTCAGGGATACAGAGTAGCTGGACCGAAGGTGCAACCATATCGGAGAGGTATCTGTTGAGAGCCAGACTAAGGAATGATTCCTGAAAGAAGGCAGCAGCTCTTTCAGTAGTTGTTAGGGGCGTGAGTCAGGACGACTTAAACGGCCGTATCAACATCACTCAGTCCTCTGAGTACTGCGCAGCTGAAAGCAATGGAAAACTACAGCTGCTTTTTTTCCAAGAAAATGTGGCTCTCTGCATTTTCACATAACAATAATGGAGGCGCCTTCCTTGTTAAAATATTCCGGAGGTAAAATAGTCCCCCGTTCGGATCTCCGGGTGGGGACTACTAAGGAAGGGGTCACCAGAAAATTAAAAAAACGACTAGCACTAGATAGGGAATCTTGGAGAGCTGCATCAAACCAGTCAAATGACTGAAGACAAAAAAAAAAAAAAAAGTAGGCCTACATTATTATCTGAAAAAAATACATGCTGTGAATTTTTTCGATACATTGTTCACGATTAGAAGGAACGATGTTTTTAGCGGTTTTGATGGCTTCATTACTCGTCAACCCCTTTGAGTAACAAAATAAATTTTATATGATTTTAAAATAAATAAAAGTTACTTACAGCTGTAAACATTTCAGAATTTTTCCACCTGTTTCAAATGTGGTTTTTGGACCCCAAAAATGAGACATTTTCAAAATCAAACGATTTGGCGGCCTTTTTTTAATGGACACTCGGTGACAGTCCAATTTTTTTTTTTAAGTACTACTAGTACCTAAAAGTTAAAAGGTAAAAAATAGGCCTGTTCTCTAAGCCCTTCATTATTTATTTTGGGCCCAAAATTTGAAAATCAACAATTTGTAAACGTAACTTCAGTAAACATTACAAGGTTGGTTATGTAAAAAATTAATTTTGAAAATACTAAGATGAAATTCTATCTTTACTCTTTGCAAAAATCTCTTTTTGATCTCTGTATGATGTAAAATAAGAATCCTACAGCTAATGGAAAAACCGACGAAAATGGCTGTTTTTACCTGTTTGCAAGTTAGAAAATAGTCTATTACTCAAGAAAGAAATCTTTTAACAATATAAAAAAATGTTTTTTGGCCACTAGAAGGTGGGTAGTTATCATATAACAATTACCATCAAAATCAAAAATAGTGATGCAATAAAATTTTTGAAAATTTGTTGATTTAAAATGAAATATACTTGGATTACATTTATATTTTTCTGCTAATACTTTCCAGATTTGTAAAAATTCTGGCTCTATTGTACTTTCTTTTTGAAAATGAGGACTCGTTTATTTCTACCGTCATTCCTGGACCATCTTTTTGGGGTTTTTTAATAAAAGATCAGCACACACACCTCTCTCAGGTACATTTTCTCAATCCGTTATTGCTTCACTTGACATTAACCTACGCTCGCTAACCTTGACTAATATGTTATGTAAAATATGCTAATTTGTTTAAAATAACTAACAACATGTTATTATATTTTCTTTGCTTTTATTTATCAATTATTCTAAAACATACTGTATTAAGTAATTTTTATGAGAAAAAAAGTGGGGTGTGTAAAACGAAAAAGTACCATAAAATAATTTTATAGAGTGTACAAGAGATTTTTATTTTTTATATTACGTCTTTTTTTCAACATAAAATCTAACTTGACTATTTCTAATTTTAACAGAAATCTTTAGAATTTAAAAAATTATTTTATTGAATGATTGGATTGGTTTTAAAGGTCTCCATATATCTAATGCAGTTTCGCTAATTCGGAACCCAAACACAGTTGCATCCTTTAATAGTTGTAGAAAGTGTACTTGTAGTCTGTTACAACACTGGACTGCCAACCAAAAACGGGTTATAAATTAGAACCAGACTACAGAATGGTAGATAGTGTTGAGGAGGAGATAGCGTGTAGGAATTAATAAATGTCATAAAAGAAAATGCTTAGCTTTGAAAACTTTTCAATAAAAACCGTATTAAAACTTGTCATTTTTTGTATTTTGTTATGAATTTCAAATTTTTCGAGAAAGTTTATAGGAATTATGAAAAATTAAACAAAAAAAATAAATAAATGACCTGATTTCACAGAACTAAAAAATTATTTAAAACAACAGGATACAGAAAAGTGACGTAAAGAAAGAAATACTTTCATTAAAACTGTTGGAAATCTTAGCGTCTTTTAATGTCTCCTCAAACAGCAAGATAGTGAAATAGTTGTACCAACAAGTACAAGGTTTGTACAACATTCTTCGCTTCGTGAATAGATAATACTTCATTAAATAGTGTTATCAAATATTAAAAAAAAAATTTGGACAAAAAGATTACACTTCAAAAATCGTTTTACGTATTTTTACTTACAATCTAATCCTGGCTATTCGATTATTAAACAATCACCTCAAAGGAAATATTGAAATTTATAAATAAATATAAACAACAATAATGGATATATATGAATTTTTAAGTAATTTTTTCGTGGGTAAACTAAAAACGGAAGAAACTTGGTTAATGCAGGATATTTACAGGAGACCCACCGGGTTGGTCTAGTGGTGAACGCGTCTTCGGAAATCAGTTGATTTGGAAGTCGGGAGTTCCAACGTTCACATCCTAGTAAAGGATAATAATAATAGTCATAGTAATAGATAATGCGCCGTACCATTGCCTGAAAACTGAAAAAATCCAAACGGTTCGACCCGAAAATCGAAAATTACCGAATTGTTAGAATCGAATAAAATCGCATACACCGAAGAAGTGTTAAAAGTAGAACTTATAAGATTAATAAATTCAGTTAAACAAAAACATATTTATTAAAAATCGATGAAATAGCAAAATTAAATAATTGTGTCATGTTGCGTCTTCCCCCATACCACTGTATTTTTAACCCGATAGTATTGATATGGGGACAAGTCAAAGGCTACATTGCGAGTAATAACACAATATTTAAGTTAAATGACGTAAAAAATGTATTGATAAAAGGTGTCAATAGAGTAGATGCAAATTCTTGGAAAAATTGCATTCAACATATAATTAAAGAAAAAAAGCACGGTAAGCGGACAGTTTGTGTGAAAATAATGTGATAAATTTGGGAAATGATACAATGGTTCAACAGACAGCAGCTTATCGGGTATTGAAGAAATACATTGAGGTAAGAAATATTTTTTTCTCTTTTACTTGATGAAATTTTAATATAGCGGTAACGCGTACTTTCTAAAAATGTTTATTTATCTATAATTTTTTCACAATTTTCTAATTTTTGTATTACAAGTTATTTTTACCTCATTTTTATGTTTAAGTAAAAAGAAGTGTTTTTTCTCGGATGGATTGCGCTAAATTAAATTAAATTAGAACCATCATAATGTTATGTTTTGGTTTTTTGCACGCTTTCGTAAAACAAAATTTTTTTTATTTACTAGCAGACCCGGCAATGCTTCGCTATTGCTATTTTGAGTATATATATATATAGACCAAATGAACACAATTGAAAGTTTCATAAAATATTAACAAAATGAACATTACGGAATTCACAAAATTTAACCTTTCACTTTTTCCTTTTACTCTTTTCCCAATTTTCATTTTTACCATATTCCCTTTCCCCCTTTTCCCTTTCATACCCCCTTTCTCATTTTCTTATTTCCCTTTCCCCTTCCTCTTCACCCCTTTCCCCTTTTTCCATTTTCCCCTTCTTGGCTTTTTATATTCTTCCCTTTTACCTTTTACCTTTTTCGATTTTTCCCTTTCTCCCTTTTTCGGAAACACTGAAATGGAATCGTAAAATATTTAGTATAACGTGGGTTGCTTTTACGTCCAACAGATAGCGCTGTTTTTAAAAAAAAAGCATATTTTTACCTGTCACAGGTGTGACATCTTAAGTATATAAAAACACGCGCGTATTCGAATGCAACGTTGTGTCAAAATTTCATAGCAGTCGCTGAAGATCTTTCGGAGATTTAAGATTTTGAAGAAACGAACATTTACATTTTTATTTATATGCATTTAATTTTTTCTAAGTACTGATTAGTTGCAAAGGGACATTATCTATTATTATTATGCCTTCGTTTTACTTCATTTACTTTTTTATAAATTTATATTATATTAACTTTTTCCGTGGTGTCTATTGTGATGATTATTAATCAAAATGGCCATCTAGACTTAAAATTTAAATAAAATGTGTGTAAATAGGTTACCAAAAAAAACCTATCTTTACTAAGAAAAATATATGTTTTTTAAAAATTAGCTGTCAAAACCGACCATCTGAAATATATCTATATTTTAACAACAGGAAAAACTTTTTAAACGAACCTGAAATTAGTATTCTATATAATTTCTTAATTTATATCTTAATACGTTGAAATCCTACTATCCGCGAAATAGGCAAAAAAAAAAAAGCGGTACACGTGTAATTTCCGTAATTCCGAAATGCTTTCTTCAAATACACTGAAACTCACAACAATAAAGCAGAAAATATCAAGTTTTAATTTGGGATGAAATTTAACATTTTTAAGTTAATTGCTTCATAAAATATCAATATTCAAATCTAAATTGTTTTTCTTTCATGACGCAAAATATAATTCGCATGTCCTTGAAATGTCTACCTCCCGCATGATAAGGTAAGTGCTAATTCTAGGCACAAATCCAACATACTATATAAAAAATGTTTAACGAAAATAATTTACTTCTTTTCCTAATGACACTAAAATAATATTATTCAATAAATAAAGTAAAATCTTTTTTAATACAATTCCACTAATAACACTAAATTTATATGTTTTGTAACTAATAGTAGACCTAAAAATATATTTAAATATAAAATTAGAGAAAGTTTCATTCTGAGACTTACAATATAACACAATGCAAAAATAAAATATTCAGCATTAGATTACATTCAAACAATAAGCATTCAAATCCACTCAACAGAGGAACCTAGTTTTAGAAAAAAAAAACTAAATAAAATTGATTCGGTATTAATTTCCGGTGTGTTCAATTGAATGAAACACACACACACACACACACACACACAGGTAGAGTGAGGAGGGTGGAAAAATATTGACAACGCCTATAACACTAAAAGAATGACCGGAAGTTATTTGGGCAATCAATAAAATGTTTGCTAATAATAATAATAACAATAAACAAAATAATTTTGCTCATATCATAGTATAAAAATTTTGCTTACGTAGTAATATAGAAATAATAAATATGAAACATAAAATTACGTTATTTTTATTAAATTTATCAAGATAGTAACACTAACTACAACATGATAAAATCAAAGATAATTAAAGTACAATGCATATAACTAATTTAACATAATACTTATGTATCTAATAGTGCAACAGACCGTCGTCACGAACATTATGTAGCAATCAGTGATGGTAACGATATGTCATGAGATGAAACTGTGGCGTTTTGCCAGATCAACAACCCAGTTGGCAACAAACTAAATTTTTTCATTATTATTTCATTTTAGTTACATAGTGTGAAAAATTAACTTTAAAGTGTTAAAAGTAAAATAAAAATTAAAACGAACAATGTTAAAAATTTATTGAAAATAAAATAAGGTACAGTTTTTTTCTGAAACGATTTTTATATTTCATAATTGATTTATGAAAGGGATAGTTGTGAATGGAGAGAACCTGTAACATAATTATAAATAATTATTCTACGAAGAGGAATTAATTAGGTTAGGTCAAGTCTATAAAAGAGTTTCAATTCTTGGCTATAATGAACAAAAGCGTAATGTGGTTAGCAATATGTTTTAACTGTCTCTTTCCTTCAGTTAAAAACAGTTATAACAGTATTTATTATAAAAAGTTATAATTAATTCTACTAAACGGAAAATACTTAGAAAACGTTTTGGAGCAGTGCATAGAGATGGATGAAGAGGCCAACCAGGGATTAAATGAACGAACGGACATATTCACAGATACGATCAGAAAACGCAGGCTTACATTCTACGGACAAATACAGCGAATTAACAACAACAGACTCTCACGAAGAGGATCTTGTAGTGAACAGTTCAATCAGGAAAACTAATTGACATCATAAAATAGAAGGATCTAAGACACTGCTTCTTCAGACCTTATAAGTTGCAATTTTGATGAAATATTTTTTTTGAAAGGGATAGTCGGGCATTCATATTTTAAAATATCAGTCCACTTTTCAATTTATAATATTTACATATCAGTGGTGTAAAGAAAAGATAATATTCTTATGCAGTAGTTTATTATATCACAATGTCAAGTTGTTACCCAAAATAAACTTTACCTTTATCGCTAACAATTTAGAATTTCGATTTTTTAATACTGAATTTTCTTTGGGTTGTAAATGTATGTCCTCAACTGTTCATTTAATTAATTAAATTTTATAATTTAATTAATTATTTTACTCATATATATTTAAACTTTTTCAAAATCCTAAAAAGGATTTAGCGGGGGTCTTATTTCAAAAGCGGGCAAGTTAATTTTCATTTTCTTCTTTAATTTAATTTTCTTTAATTTTCATTTTCTGAATTACTAGTATCATTATGTAAATTATTTCTGGATTAAGTAGTAATATACAATATTAAATATCTATTGTTTATCTTATCTTTCGTAGTAGTAATTATATTTCAACCTATCTTATCTTATCGTAGTTATATCGCTGGCCGTGCACTATTCGGTGCAGTCAATTATTTAAATCGCGTACTGCGTATGTTTGCTGAAATGTGTAGTTAATTGACACTCAACCACCAAAGAATATCGGAATCCACCATCAATTATTCAAATCCGAACAAAAGTAACTGCCTTTACTAGGATTTTAACCTTAACCCACCGGCTTGGTCTAGTGATGAACGCATATTCCCAAATCAGCTGATTTGGAAGTCGAGAGTTCCAACGTTTCAAGTCCTAGGAAAGTCAGTTATTTTTACACAGATTTGAATACTAGATCGTGGATACCGGTGTTCTTTGGTGGTTGGGTTTCAATTAACCACACATGTCAGGAATGAGCGAACTGGGTCTGTACAAGACTACACTCATACATATCATCCTCTGAAGCATTATCTGAAAGGTAATTACCGAAAGCTAAACAGGAAAAAGAAAGGATTTGAATAGAACTCTCGTCGTTCCATCTAATAATAAGCAACCTTATGGCCAAATCTATTTAAATGAAAAGGTAAACAAGCCCATTTTGCACACAAGACGAAGATGATATACAAAAAAGGTTGAGTTAAAACAGGAACTTGCTTCATTCGGATAATAATGTATACCGTATATTTATTACTTTCTCGTTGAAGATGATATACATTTACGAAATATTATGCTGATATGGTAACTGATCAAATTGTACTATTCTGTATCTTTTAACTAAATGACACTAAACTAAATAATACTAATAATAATTAAATAATTAAATAGTAATTAAATATTACTAATAATAATTAACTAAATAATACAAGCCGTTTTATCATCTGTATCACGAAGATTATGTAGATACGCCTAATAAAAATATAACTATACGAATAAATACGTTTTAAAAGACGCAATAGTAGCGATTACTGTACAAATATGAAGCAGTAACAAACATTACACAATTACGACAGCGGTTTACGATAGAAAAAGAAACTGCATTAAAAGTTAATAATTCATTAATTTATATTTAACTTTAAATTAGCAATCGTACTTACTTAAAATAAGTAAATTTTGAACATAAAATACGAGGTTATTTTAAGTAGCAAAGCTGAACAAGAAACTATAATAAACAATTCAAACTTTTCTTTCATTAATAAATATATAATAAAATAAAATTTAAAAAATACAGTCACCTTGCAAGTAGCTCCAAATTCTAGTATTAAAATAACTCGACACTCACACACACATCAATTTAAATCTTTGAATTAAAACAAAACAAGTATGAATCATACTTCATAGAAGGACATCGTCATTTTACAACAAACTTAATTAAAAAACGGAAAAATACATTTTTTTTAAATTCTCTATTTACAAGATAAAAGTAAAGAATAAATTTAAAAAAAAAACAAACAAAAACTGAATAATAATGTAATTACAACAAATGGCCTTACCTTTTACACGTAATAATGGAACACTCTTATTACGAAATAATATCTACACATTTACATCACTGTACCACTGTCTACAGTCAAGTTATTTTTAAAAATTTAAATACGAACGCAATATCGTCATGGTATGTGAACAATAAATATATATACATTATATTTCAAATAGTAATAAACTGAAGCAAATTAAAAAAAATAAAAAATTACAAATAAATATATACGTATTAACTATTAGATCATTTCAAATCTATTTAAAATTACGAGGCTACAACCTCTCTCTAAAATTATGACACAAATAGATTTGAAAACCTTGAACTTGAAACTATCATTTCTATTTTCTAAAATAAAAATTAGTATCTGTTTTTTCTTATGAAAATAAAATTTAACTAAAATTAATTATAAAGGTTTTATGGAACATAAAATATTATGTCCCATAAAGAATACGGTAATTTTACCGTAAGAATACTTACGTAAAAAAAAAACTGCATGTTACAAAGATTCGAACCAAACCAGGGTAATATTACACATGAATGTTACAAAGGATATAACAATGAGGTCCAAGATAGTCCATATGATATCCCTTTTTAGAACAAATAAATTTGTTAAGATCCTCTCCATAAAAATATAAAAAGTTTAGCATTTAATTCTAAATGAAAATAGATTGTACAATTAAATTAATCATGAACGTTAGTATAGTTGCTAATGGAATATTTAAGTTCTCCTTAATGTTAGTACATCTTTTTTAAGAACAAGACAGAAAGTATTTTTTACCGTTTTTCTTAGAAAAATTTTATTTACGTTATGAGGGGTACGAAAATACCATTTACTTAAAATCACATTTTATGTGAATGGTAGTGATAATAAAACATTACCAAACACATTAACAAAAAAAACTTTAATAATTAATACCAAAATTTTACTGTGTTCGGTAACCGTTTTATTATTGTTCAAAATTAATTGGCACAGCAGTCAAGTGTGTTTATGAATTGTTTGAATTTCTAGAAACAGTCCCACCAAATTATACTTAGAGAAAAAAAAATTGTTACCTGGACTTTTATAAGTGGAAATAGTAAAGGGGCTTATAATAAACGTAAAAAATTAAATGCGTGAACGGAGGTGGTGGAGGGGTGATTTGGGGGTTGAAAAAAATGTTCCAATACAAAAGTTGTACATCATGCAAAAATCTACAACTTTTGTAGTGGTCACTAATTAACATAACCTCAAAATTTCCGAGAAAAATGCGAAAACTTTGTTTTTTCGTTTGTTATTTTTTATTTCCGCAAAAATAATATAATTTTGACGAAACTTGATAAAAGTATACCTTTCTGTGTCTTAAATAATCACAAATTTTTTTGACGTCACTTTCGCCGGAAATCACAATACTAGAATTTTTCACGCCTTTTCAACCCTCCACCACAATGCTCACGCATTTATTTTTTTACATTTATTATAAGCCCCATTACCATTTCCACATATAGAAGTTCAGGTAACAATTTTTTCCCTCTAAATAAGTTATTTCGATCGGTCTAAAAGTTATTTATATATTCGTGCATATATATACCGAGTGTCCTAGACCACCAGTCCACTCCTAAAATTGAAGGAAGTGATTTTTCTGGAAAATGCCAAAAAAATTTGATCACCAATTCGGGGGCGCTCTACCTTTTAGTCATATTGCTAACTTTCGGTTTCGACGGTTTCGGAAGTGAGCTAACTAGACCGGAAGTTCATTTTTTAATGGAACACACATATTTTCACCGCGAATTTGGATTCAAATTAGGAAAAAGATACGTAAGTCTTAACCGAAACATTTTTCCATAAAAAATTTTCCATTTTTCCATTTTGCCATCTTTAACCTGTAAATCACCTAATTTTACCTTTTTTTTCTTTCTTTTTCCTGTTTAGCGTCCGGGAATTAACGTTCAGGTATTACTACAGAGAATGAATGACGATGATATGTATGACTGTAAATGAATGGTAGTCTTATACAGTCTCAGTTCGACCATTCCTGAGGTGTGTGGTTAATTGAAACCTAACCACCAACGAACACCGGTATCCACGATCTAGTATTCAAATCCGTATAAAAGTAACTAACTGCCTTTACTAGGACGTCAACTCTGAAACTCTCGACTTCCAAATCCGTTAATTTGGGAAGACGCGTTCACCACAAGACCAACCCATTGGGTGACCTAACTTTACCTAGTACTGAATTCCTTTTAAAAACTCTTTTAAGCTCCAAAAGCTTGATTTTTTCAGTTACGTTCAATTTAAGGTCTACAATAGACAACATAACCTCAAATTGAGGTAACGTTGAAGTTGAATTTGTATTGGTGTATTTTTCATACGCTCTTATGCAGTGGTGGCTCACAGATAAAACTAGTGAGGGTGCTGCTGCAGAAAAATTTTTTCTGAATCTTTTTAAGGCCATTGTTAAGCACATTGTGCTTAAAATTCAGTACAAATAATATTTTTTAGTATTATTAGATAATACCTTAATAAAATATCCGCTTAAGAACACTATAGTTCAATGGTGCTTAATTGAAATTTCTACGTACACAAAAACAAATACATAATTAGATTTTACAAATTAATTTCTCTTTCGCCCTTCCAGCGTGTTTTTGGACAGATTTGGCGATAAAAGAGCCCTTGCTTTCCGACATCTTCTGATCATTACTGAAAAAACAACTAAACCGCCTTCATATTCCTTCCACCGACTAAACTAGTAAAGGGAACGAACAAAGAAAGTTCCATACACACACGGAGTGAAAAAAAAATACCTTCCACCAGAACGCACACCAGGGTCAGCAATACGGGACCGACAGTGCTCTCTCTCCCTCGCAGCCTCGCGTGCAGCTTTCTATGTGCGCATGCCCACAACACCCAAACACCACACCGCTAGAACTGTGAAACGCACAGTTCCATACAACGATTTTTGTATTTTTTCATAAACTGGGGGATGGCTATTGTCATTAAGCTTAAGGATTATATATTGTACAAGTATAAAAAAAGAATTAAAGAAAAAAAGACTCATTATATTAAATGTTATCGATAATATCAAGTGGTAATAGGGGATGCTGCATTTCCAGTTTTTATACACGAGCCGCCACTGCTCTTATGCAATAAGTCACTCATAGTGGTGAGCGAGTTTAAATCTTATGTTTGTGTGTAGGATTTATTCGTTTTTTTTAATCATTTCATCAAATTACGGTTATAATAATTTAATTATCTTGTAAACAGAAAATATTTTTCATCCGAAGGTCCTGGATTCGAATCCCGGTCAGGCACGGCATTTTTCTTACGTTAAATTTCTATACCCCACGCACAGCTTCAAGCTTATGTGGCGATATAAACAATCATAAAATTCATCATGATTTAAATTTGAAACCGTATCGTGTAACAAATGAGCAAAAACTTTACAGAAAGTTGAAACGAAACGTCTTAATTATTGGACCTGGCTTCTCAAAAACATTAACGATGGACAGACACACTCGATGCTGTTATTTTATGCCAACGGTTTGATTTAAAAAGGCATGTTAATTCGCACAACACCAGGAATCGGATAACAGAAAATCATCACTAGCTGTTTGAGCGTCTACTGCACGAAAAGAAAATCGGTGATGTATTGTTTCTGATAATCGTATCGTGGGCCCAAATTTTATCGACCGGACCGTCAATGTTGAACTGTACCGTAAAAACTTCGAAAAATTCTACACTCAGTTAACAGATCGTGAAAAACAGTACGGCTTCTTCCAACAAGACGGAGCAACGTGTGACACATCAAACAATTCACCACCAAGCAAACATGCGGCTTTTAAAAATAATGGACTGACTGCAAAGGGCGGTGGCCTCCGTATCGCTCAGATATGTCTAGTTGCGATTTTTTCCTTCGGGGTTACTTGAAGGATAGACTTTATGAATAAAATACACACACGAAAACACACAACCGTTGAACTGAAAGCGAATATTCAACAAGAAATCGATAACAATTTTCACTGACAACAACGTTTTGCATCAGGTGACTCTGAATATGATAACTAGAGTAGAAAAGTGCACTGCTGCGGAGGACGTTCACTTTGAATATCTTTTGCCCAAAAATATGGTAAATGTTTACTTTTCCGTCTAGATAGCGCTATAGGAATAGAAGGGAAAGTATTAGAAAAATACTAGAAGTAGAAGGGAAAGTATTGTAATAGGTCAAATTTGGGCATATGCGGTTTTCACCGGATCTTGACGTTTTGACACCTAAGGAACCCAAAAAAACCGGATGGAAATTTTCCGGTTGCTAATGTTCATAAGTACGTGTGTTCGGCGTTGGCCTCTAAATCACCTTATATCTTCAGAACTACTTGACCGATTTTTACCAAACCTTGTAAGACTACTTATATATTAATGCCATTAAATTTTCAACTTAAAAGGTCAAGGAGGTGAAGCTGTAGAGCAAGGTCACCCTCAGTATCTCGAGATTTCGCGTAATTACGGTCATATTTTTCTTAGGCACAATTGTTAATAATTAAAAAAAAAACATAATTTGAAAAATGTTTTTTTTTTAAATCGCACCCCCTCACCCCATAAAATTCTAGTCGTCTGCTATGTTGTGATGTCACAGGTGAGAGGTAAAATTAAATAAAGAAAAAAATATTTAAAGTGTAAAAAAGTAACTCGGTCTGGCTGGGTCTCGAACTCGATCGCCCGGTTAATAATTGTTAATTTAAAATGTGGTAATTTTTGCTAACGTAAATATACAATTTAATTTAATTTACGAGCAGAAATGCGCACCGCTACCAGGGTGCTCACTTTAATACATTTTTTATAAATATGGTAAATTTTTGCTAATGTAAATAGACGATTTAATTTAAATTACGTTTTCATTTGATTCAAAAAATGTTACACGTCGCAGCTGTGTTTAATCTGTAGAGGTTCGGTTTAAAGTTACTCATCCGGTAGTTCTACAACAAAAAAAGAAACCATCAGTTTAAGTAGTGGGCGTATTTTCATCACTAATTAGCTGTATACGGGAGTAGTACGAGTTGCAGGATCTAGAGTCAAATCCAATTAAAGGTGTAGCTTCTTTTATATGGATTTTAATACATTCTTAGCCGATGTAGTTTGGTTATTGAGATTTACATCTCTGCTTCAGGATTGATCGGACTAAGTCTCAACAAGCCGACTGTCGAACAGTAGATTTTACAACTTCTTATGAGATTTACTCTTGAATCGCATAAAACCTTAAAACTTTTTAAATGAATGAATGTTCCGTGATTGTAAAATGAATGGAAAA
The DNA here is from genome assembly GCF_047948215.1 of Lycorma delicatula. Classification (NCBI taxonomy): domain Eukaryota; kingdom Metazoa; phylum Arthropoda; class Insecta; order Hemiptera; family Fulgoridae; genus Lycorma; species Lycorma delicatula. Next base: position 94,294,779 of record NC_134462.1, read on the forward strand.
AAGATATTAAAAAATACTTGCAGAAGATCAAGTAGCCATTTTTCAACATGTAACCCAGTCCCGAATGCCAAATTTTCCTTAAAACCTTAAAACTTTTTAAATGAATGAATGTTCCGTGATTGTAAAATGAATGGAAAAAAGATATTAAAAAATACTTGCAGAAGATCAAGTAGCCATTTTTCAACATGTAACCCAGTCCCGAATGCCAAATTTTCCTCTTCTAATACACATACTAACTAACTCTGAAGGCTTAATGAACAATCTTTGAAAGTTTTATTAAAATTCATAAACCTGATAAAACGCTATCAACGAATAAATGAACTAACGCGAAATTTAATATTTTTCTACATAGAAGGTACATCTGCGAACATTCTATAATTATTTTGTGAAATGATAGGTTATAAAAAAAAATTCCCATATCTGTTATCGATTTTGCCCGGCTACTGAAGTAGAAAATTATTAAAGTTGAATATCGGACTTCCGAATTGAGGTCACTAAAATATCATCATTCCTTAAATATTGCTACTTCGTTGATTAAGTTTAATAGTTTATCAACAACATATGTTATCGATTCAATAAATAAAGATAAAAAACAATTTATTAATCATCGGCTGTACTATTTTAAACATGTACAAGTAAATTAATCCAAAATTGAATACTTCAATATCTAAAGTTTAGAAACGAATTATTAATCATAATCAGAATATAAAATGTTATCATGTACCTTTTGTTGTATAATATTTGTAAGAAAACCCTTAAATTTTATTTTATATTAATTTAATACGAACTATTAAAAAACTAACAAAATATGAATAAAAAATTTATTTACAAAGAAAAAAAATTAAAATGCGAAGGACGATATTCTAATCCAAATATTATTTAAATTAAAAAATATAATTTCAAATTAAATACAAGAAAAAAAGATTCATTACCTATTGAAGAGAGAAATGCTGCTAACAAATGTCGGTACTTACGCATTAACGCCACAGCAGCTACAGCTTTATTTAAAAACAAAGTAGTCAATCGGATTTCGGTGGAAAATGGAAACAGATTCAAAACAGAATATAAATGGTTATTTATATTTATTTATTTTATAAATATAATTTAACCAAACTTAACCTACGCTCGCTTCGCTCGCTAACCTTCACTAATTAACACCGTAATTTTTTGAGTATTTATTTAATAGATTCAGTAATTATTGCAATTTGATTAATCAAATTGCAATTTATTGCAATTAAGGTTATTAATAAGGTTAGCGAGCGAAGCGAGCGGGGGTTAAGTTTGGTTAAATTATATTTATAAAATAAATATTTATTTATTTATGTTAAACTCTATATCGGCCCATTTTCCACCAAAATCCGATTGACTACTTTATTTTTAAATAAAGCTGTAGCTGCGGTGGCGTTAATACGTAAGTACCCAAATGTCTATAAAAGACGTGAAAATTAAAAAAAAAATCTTAACAGATCTAAGTCATTATTTCGGCAAGATTTCATCTCACACGGATTTAAATTTTTATAGAAAATGTTTTTCAGTTTGTGCTAGGATTAATAAAAAAAAAAAAAAATAACAAAAAAGTACAAATGCAGGTAAGCGTACAACCGATACTTGCTTATACTTCGTACTTGGCTCATCAAACAAACCAAGAACATGTACATTTTTTAAATTTATATTGTTGCAATGATAATTTTTCCCATTAAATTATGTGTTAAGAATATATTAATAAAAAAGTTCAAAAATGAAATAGGTATTCTGAAATTAGAAACATACTTTTTATTAATTTTCAGAAAGTTATAAGTTTTAATAATAAAAAGTATTAACTATATGCCAGTTGAAATTTACGTGAAAACCGATATTACAGTATCTATTATTAAAATCTTCTTATCTATTAATAAGTTCAAAATAAACTTTTAACAAACATTATTTTTTTATTTTTAAGGTAATAACTAAACACAAAATTATCAGTAATTAAATTTGAAGTCAACAAATATATTTAAAATATAATTGAGGTATAGTTATATGAGAAAATAGTGTATGTATATGCTGACGTTATCTATCCAAACCTGCTTTCGACTTTTAATCGGTACCACAATGTTACCATCAGCTGTTACACAAACCCCAGCCATCTCTAGCAATATATAGAATGCTTGTAGTTAAGAGAGAATAATTTATTTTTCTCCGATGCACGCATACTGTGGACAAATGATAAATGCAGCAGCCAGACAACAGCAGGAATGACAAAATTAACATAACTCCAATAAGAAATTAGTAAAAATTACTAATCAACCAAGATCATGAACCGTGGACGCGTAAATATAGACGGCATTAATTATAAATAGTTAAATAAAAAATAACAAATGTTAAAAAAGAAATATGAATGAACGTAGATAGATAAGAGAGATGCATTTCAAAAATATAATTTACATACCGGAGACAATTCCGCTTCCCCATCGCTTAAATCTATAGAGGGTTGTCCGGGGTGTTTCGTTCTCTTGCTTTGATTTCTGCACACTTTATCGCCTAATTTTGGAGAATTCATAGTTAACTAATAATAAACTGAATAAATTTTTGTAAGATATCATTAAAATTTGCAAATATTATTTCAATCAGAACGCCCCAAATATCGATAACTTGAAGCCAATAACAATTTCACACACAAACACAGAATCAACGACACATTACATACCACCTGCGCTGCGCAACTGAACTACCATATACTGATCTTACGTCGTCTGCTGCACTGATAAAACTGTGTTCACTATTACTTCTGTAGATTGCAGCACAATACAAACATGTAAATAGCTAATGTATATTATTGTTGCCGACATAGTCGTATTTTCCCGAGTAGAACTTCCGAACAGAGAGGTACGATTTTAACGAAGTTGAAAAAGGTATGTAAACAATTTATATTTACCTATTAATATTCAGAACTTTTTGAATCCAATGGACGTTTCAGCGATATGTAGTTGTTTACTTAAAATATATATGAATTTACGTAAATATATATACATATATTCTTAATGGAAATGTTGAAGTTTTCAGTTTGCGAATAACATAACCTCAATTCGTGACAAAACGTGCGAAACTTATTCATTAATTTATGTTCGGATATAATTATGTTGGGAGTGCTCGATTTAAAAACTATAAAAGATTTATTCATTAATTAATTTTCTCTCCGAGCCTATTGATTCTGTTTATAGCCATTTCTTCATGTTGTATCAAAAATTGTTTACAGAAAATATTGCTAAGCAATTATTCTTATGGTATTAGTACAAACAAATTCTCATTTATCTGTGTGCTAAATTAAATAATAAGCTATATTGTAAATTCTTATTTATGATAATTTTGTTTTATATTTCACAATTTCTTTGCTTAACTCTTCCATGTTTTTTAAAAAAAATTGTCTAATTGCAACCATTCATAAAAGCAGTAAAAATTATTTACCAAATAATATTTTCTGCTATATTAGATAATTTAAAACGATTGTACAACTTAATGTGTTGCAAGTTTAGATGTTATGTTTTGTAACTAGGTTTTTTTATAGCTTTAACAACTTAAAAAAACATTCACCCCTAGGTTAGGTTTAAACACATGAATATTTTTATCTGACTGAAATGTAAACACAGTATATTTTAATTAAGCATATAAAGAATTTCTACAGTTCACAAAGTATAAGTGGGTAATATTTAATCGAATAGGAGTTGAAATAAGCATTAAATAATTTATTTCTCAAAATTGTAATAGATTGATGCACATAAAGAAATTTATTCATGATGTAGGGTTTTGGGTGGGTGAAACTTATCTATATCAATTATTCTGCCCCCAATGTTTTATATGTTTAATGTTGTTACAGATATTGTTAATTTTATTGTACTTTAAAGGAAATTTATTCACAATCAGTACTACCTTAGTAGATCAACATTTCTGAATTTTGGTTTCAATTCATATCTATGAAAATATATTTAATATAATAATGCATTTCATGTCAGTAAATGTTATGGTTATATTAATAGAAATTGTTTTTTAGGTTAAATTAATGAAAAATGATTATACCCATTCGTTGCTTTACTTGTGGCAAAGTTATTGGCAACAAATGGGAAGCTTATTTAGGGCTTCTTCAGGCAGAATATACTGAAGGGTGAGTAAATATTTATTAAAATATTATAAGATTAATTATTTTTCTTACTAGCATTTGATTTCAGTTTATGTATTATTTGCATCTATTTATAGTTAAAATTTTATTAGTAATTGTATTTAATTCTTTCTTACTTACTTTAAGAAATAAGTATAAAAAGAATGTTCCTAGCATGAAAATATTTAAAATTTCTAAAAATAAAAAATTGTATATTGAATTTTGACTTTTTATAATTAATTTAATACTGTTTTTTGGCAATATTTTATTGTATCAATTGGTTTTTAGTTTTATATTAATTAGTTTTAAAAACAAAACTAAATAATGTCTGTTATCTTTTAATAACAATATAATTTTTCTTGCAACGCTTGCAATTTTATATACACGAATGTGGGTAATATATTAGAATTCTTTTAAAGCATATTCTTTGATGTTTTTAGTAGTCAATTTTTAATTTGAATTATTTGCAAAAGTAAACAGTGAATATGCCCAGGCAAAATAGATATCAAATTGTTTCAAGCCTTTTGTAGTGAATCAACATGGTAGAAGAAGCTTATCAAAGATTTGATGGAGATGTTTGTAGAATATAATATAAAATTTCTGGTTTTCAGAAATTAACACATAACAATAAAATATACCTGTAAACAGAAGTATTTGTGTAATATTGGTGGTTTCTTCTTCAGTATATTATTGTAGATAATTCATTTGTAAGTTAATGCTATGTAGTAAAATAACAAATTAATATAAACTGTTAGTTTTCATAATTTGATGCACTTGGTTGTTAATGTTGATCGTTTTTCTATTTTGTGTTTCGGTCTTCCAATTTTTGATAGAACATTTAAACAGCAGACAAAAATGTTAACAAAAAATCCTTTCTGTGAAATTAAACATTTTACCATATAAATGTTGTAGTAACCAGCAATGAAGAATGCTTGTACAAAAAGAAGACATTATGTATGCTGACCATAATTTACTTTGTTTTTTTCTCATAATACTTATTGGGTTAATTTTTTTCTAATAAATATTGTAATTCATTTTAATTACTTTCTAGTTATCATGTACATTAACACAACACTAACCATAATTTACTTTGTTTTTTTCTCATAATACTCATTGGGTTAATTTTTTTCTAATAAATATTGTAACTCATTTTAATTACTTTCTAGTTATCATTTACTTTAACACAACATAATTGTAATATAGATCATAATTTTTTGTTACATTGATTTATTTTTTATTTTATAGAGATGCATTGGATGCCCTTGGATTGAAGCGTTATTGCTGTCGGCGTATGCTTTTGGGACATGTCGATTTAATTGAAAAGCTTCTTAACTATGCTCCTTTGGAAAAAAAAGAATAAATATTTTGAACTTTTATTTATTCCTATTTTTATGTTTGTAAATTATGTATATGTTAATTTTTTGTAATTGGTCACTAATTTTTATAAATTAATTTCTTTATGTTAAATAAACGTTTTTTTTAACTAACAAAATGTTTCTATTTGAAAAATCAATTTATAACAGCAAAGTTTTATATTACTAGTAATACATTATTAATAATTAATGTTATCATGCAATATTAATTATTGTAAGTATTGTTCATGCAATTAGCCTCAAAAGAATTCTTTACTTATTATCATTATTTTAAGGATAACAAATTCTCATTTATGATTAGTTTGAGTTTGCCCTAGTTTTTAAGTCATTTAAAACAGATGAAAAAATTTTTCCTTTGCACTTCACAAATTAAACTTGGGTAATAATAAATATTTGGGTTTTATTTAGCTGAATTATTTTGTACGTCCCTTTTTGCATTCTCATAATACAAAAATAATGTACATGTATTTTATGAAAGATTAGGTTATTATTGCCTTGATTTTAAAATTTTCTAAATTTCAAAAGAAAAGTTTGACTTTTTTTTTAGAGGACAAGAAAAAATATAACAAAATATAAGATTTCACGCTGTTATTAAACCACAAAACTATAAAAAATGTATCTCCAAAACTCCACATGGCTTTGGTGCCCAGTAAGCTAAATTTTCTATTTTTGATGTAACTTACATATTCTTGCATAAATGAAAAATTACGTTATTTAAATATGTTTCTAAAATAAAATCTGCATCTCTACGCATAAACAAAGACTTTGTTATTACATTCACATCTTAAAGTTAAAACTCATCAAGAAAAATTATTTAGTTAAATGTGATGATGCTTCATCTGTGTAGATGAAGCATTAATTTGAAATATCATCCTCGGTCATAATTTTTTTTAGTTTTGCGTAGTCATTTTATAGTCTTTGTAAAATAATGTAAATTACATATTTCTATCTGTGCAAATTGTATAGATAATATTGTGAGTAAATAATTGGTACTTTGAAAAAAAGAAATTGTATTTCATAAGTTAAGCTGTCATTTATTATATATTACTAAAATAAAAAATTCTCACTTAAATGTACAAAAACATTATATTTTAATGAGCAAAGGTCAGTAATAAAGTAAAGGGGAAGAATGGTTAAGTAAAATTAAAATAAATTGTCATTTCTATATTTTTTTAAATACACGAGAATAATTTTTAATTATTATATACAAAACTTACACTTAAGAAAAACTGACTGTAAATACAATCAATTAAAAAAATATATATAATAAAGGCAGTTTTTACATCTAAAAATTATTCCACATTAGGAATTCCATAATAAAAAAAATAGCAAATCCAGATATTTCTGGGAACAACATGCATAGCAAGACACTGCAGACTGTGTGAAATGCTGACATGATACGCACCATCTATATCTTCCTAAGTAAATTCCAAGGATACCTTTCTTTCCTTGAAGAAAACAGGCTGTCATTTGTGGTGTACAAACTACCTGCAGAAGACAGCACATTACATTTAAGTATCTTATATGGTATATTAAGTATCTTAAAAAAATTATTTAACTCATTAACTGCTGGACATAAGCAAACTAATTTTTTTTTCTTCAGTAAACCCTTTATTTTATGCATTAAGTTTATAAAGCTAGAAATATTTTCATATCAACCAAAAAATAAATTATCACTTAGCAATAAAATGGTTTATTTATGCACCTTTGCCAAAAGGCATACAATAAATGTAATTTTCTGAAAATTATGACATGAATAGTTTATTAAATTAAAAATATTGTAGTTATAAATAAACTGTTTTTTTTTTTTTTTTTTATAAAAAATTATTTTCTTTGCTGCGAATGAAATTTTTGAATGTAGATGCACTTTACATTTTATACACGAAAAAAATTGAATGGTTTTTTGCATTGCATACATCTTTGTCTAGCTTTTTTCACATGTTCTAAAATAACATACCCAATTTGATCATAATGAACATCTGGCAAACTGTTTTTTGATGGACAACCTTTAGTAATGAAGGAAAATTATTTACTTTTTTCTTCACTAAGCAATGCTTCATGGTATTTTTATTCCCTTACTCTTTATCAGTGGTAATATCGACAAAATTCTAAAATCAATTTGACTTATTTTACTATTATTTGCAAGTCTGTATATTTTCCATGAATTTACTATAATAGAATCTATAAAATTTGTAAACAATGGCCACCATTAATTTTTTTTTGTATGGAACTTGAAGTTCATAATTTCCAATATCATTGTCATAGGAATCAACACCACCCATACTTTTAGTATATGTCATTAATGGCTGAGCAATAATGGTGTCTTTCCTTTCTTTTCGTATTTGATATGTCATTGTGCTTACTGGCAACTGTCACCACTTCATTATCATTCCATCAAGCAACTGCATAATTTTTTTTCATCAATGTACCCCTACTCATTTTCTGCAATTTTTTAGAACTGTTTAATGGGCAATTAGGAAGCCTATTTTCTCTAACAGTGCCAGTTTCTTTTAGGTTTACAGTCTTTTTCAGTATGCAAATGAATCTCATACGTATCTGCTATGTTAGTTATACCTGTTGAAGGGGTCTCAGCAAATTTTCATCAGTATCTTTGTCACTAAATTTATCAACTTTAAGTGGAATATAAGTTGCATCGATAGCACTTGTTTGTGAAATAATTATCTTCATCTTCTAAAATGTAATGCAATTCTTTAAGGGTCAATAGTTTTTCAAAATTCCACATTTTAACAAATTCTTATACTTCAGTAAAACAAAGTGAATACTTTTAAATATGGGTATGACAAAGTAAACAATACTTCACTAATATAAAACTGACTGAGTACATAGTCATAGAAACTGAACATTTTATAAAATAATGATTTCTATAAAAATAGTAAAATCAAAACAAAATGTAATGACTAAAGAAAACGCTATATCAATGTGATAAAATGAGACAAAAAAAAATTTAACTATTCAAACATAAAAACAGTGCAATGTGGGCTTGTGAAGTTATTATGTAATGCAAGAATAACATGTTGCACACCTAGAGTATACTTCATCACAACACAAGCCAAAGGTGCGTCATCGCACCTTTATCAACTAGCATTCATTATCAGTTTTTAAAATAAATAATTTTCATGAATTTGAATAAAAGAAATCCTTAAATAAGCGAATAAAATGGAAATATTTTTAACAAGCAAATCACGATCATTATATACTTTATATGGAAGGGATTATATGATCTCAAAATAAAAGTTGGTACATAAATAAACTCACTAATTAAAAGCCTATTACCATATAATCTATTTTTTGTGATTACAACACCTAAGAAAATAATGGCAAATTGTGAAAATCGTTAAAAATTTAGAAGAATAAATGTTTATGAAAAGGTTTGTTTATGCACCATTAGCCTGTTAAGAGAACAATAATTTCCTATTGTCTGCTACTGAATAGGATTTGAGCATTACATTATTAATATATAAAATGCAATGCTAGAGCTCCATTCATAACATTAATTCAGTTCAGTTTTTCTCTGTTGTACAAAATATTAGAATTAAAAAAAAAGGTTTAAAATTTATTTATTTTAATGTTTTAATATCATACTATAACATACATCAAAATATATGGTATATATATGTGCGGTGAGCAACTTAAAACTGTGCCACTACATACTCAACCCAGCTGCGACATGTAACACTGTATAAATTAAATTAAATTCTGTTATCTAAATTAACAAAAGTTTACATGTTTATTTTTACAAAAGATGTTGGTAATGAATAGCATGCACTTTTGTGCTCAAGTTATTCACCTAATGCAAAACATTATCACTGCCGTTGATTTCTTGTTTACAACTGACATTACTGGATGACAGTAGTAACATACTAAACCAACAGTGGCCTTAAAATAGCAGCATTGAAGGGAATCTAATGTACTGCAATTTGAACTGGCTGTTTGTTTTTAAGTTACTCACCCGGCACATGTAAAGAATGAATGATGTATTTAAATAAAAACTGAATCTTAAAAAAACATTTGACAAACTGTTTCAAGCAAGTAATTTAGTTAAACCATTAAAGTTTTCATCTTACCAAAAGAAATAACTGTCACTCAAGAAATAATTCCCAATTAATTTTACAATTCACATCATCTAAAAAAATTGTTTTATTTTTCAAAATGTTATCAGTTTAGGAAAAATATGATTAATGGGTTAAAAAACAGGAAGAGAAGTTATTTTGCTAACAATGTAAAGAATGTCATAATAAATTATTTATTTACGAAAAACAGAGGAAATCAACAGTTTTGTTATTTTATTGCAATCATTGACTGAAATAAAAAAAATTAATTCTTTTTCCTTTCTCCATTACAGGATTTTTACTTCAACAAACTGCTTCTTAGTATGCTAGTTTGTTTAAATAGTTATGGTTTTAAGAGATTAGTTTATGTATACTTATAGTATCACCAAGGTATAAAAATCTACTTCCAAAACTATAAAATCATTTTCACTTTAATATGTGTATGTTGGTTTTCATAACACATTAGAAAAATATCCACCTTAAATTTAGACACTACTTTCAGGATTTGAAATTAATTTTCTACAAAAATGTCTGTCTTTTGATTATCAAGAAAAATAGCATTAAAGATGTATGGCATACATTTCTTTAGACTTACTGCAGAGTTTCCTGTAGGAACAATCTGTATATATACACAGAGGGAAAAGCCGTAAATACTATACATGTCTTTCGTTGTTCACAAATGTTTCCACAAAAAAGTAAAAAATGCGAATCAAAGTATGGTCAGTCCTTGTGATGTTTACCTAGTAATGCTAAGAACTGTACAAAATACCTTTTTAACTCATATGAAGAATGGGTAAAGAGTACTATTTGTAAGATGGGACTGGCTATTATGAAATCCGCATTCTTCAGATCACTTCCAAGTTTCAAGTTCAGTGCTTACCAAACTGTTGCTCTGAAGATATTACAATACACTGATAGTTTTATAAATTGAACAGGCTTTAATTGTAACTTATGATATTCTTACAAGCATGAGGATAATTAACGTAGTGGGCAGAACCCTAACCAGCTAGTAATACATAAAAGATAATTGCTTTTTTTTTATTTTTGCATGGAGCACCATTGAAATTTCTTTTACCTTTATTTTATTATGTATACTTTTACTAATTTCTAAGTATCAACCTTGTATGATGACTGTGTGGAAGCATAGTTATCATAAGCTTGTTTAAATTACATGCCCTCGCCTGCATTTTTTCTTTTTAACAATATTTAACATTTTTATAAAAGTGTATTAATAATAAAGGTTAACAAAAATATTGAAATAAATTTACCAAATACCTGACATCTATTTCAATTTAAACCTTTTCCTATAGTTTACTTTTAAAAGATCTCTGTATAAATATAAGGGAATACTTAAGTGAATAATTTTATTAAGTATTATAATGAATCCGTTACAGAAAATTTAATTTTATAAAATATCATTGTTTAATATTAGACTGAATGATACGACCGTTTAGGATATGTGGCTATTATTATTTCAGAAGATATATAACCATGAAAAAAAATGATTCAGTTTATCTTATTTTGTGCGAGTAATAAATTAAGAAAGAAAAAGTATTTATTTAGATCTATTGCGATTATAAATTGTTATAAATCATTTTTTTTTAACATAAAAACATGAAAATAAAAATATATTCATATTTTTTAAATTAAATATTTAATTTTAAAAACTAGTAATAGAAATGCTAAAAATTCCATTTTTAAATTAAATAATCACATTTAACATGAAGCTAAATAAAATAGATTTTCAAAAATGTTAAAGAAAGTCTTTAAGAAAAACGGTGCATTAAAAAATAGGTACAAGAAAATAAATGGGTGCATATAGAGTATATGGGATATAGCAAGAGGCAGATGCATTTGTGCAAGTTCCAGGTTAACCCCTTACCAGTCTTAGAAGGAATATTCCGACGTAGCTGATGTCCACTATTAGGGTCTTTGTTGAAATATTCTTTAGTCAACTTTTTATACAGTTTTAATTCATTCACTGTCATAATATTCGGTTGTTTTACATTAGTAAAACAAGTATTCTGCAGTGACAGATAACACTAGTTATTAGTTTTAATAGAGTGTATAAAGTGAGGCATTTTTGTATATTTGATAGTAATCAGCTGACGAGTTGTTTATTTACGGTGTTCTAACACACAGAACACTGTATTTCTTATTATATCATGAAATTCTTTAAATATATCAGTAGGTAAGTGTATAATTATGTAAATATTTTGTGTGTAGATAAAATTATAAAGCTAATGGCATAAATATTTTGTATATGTGTGATGGGAAATTCTGCAAATATTACATATATTTGTATGTGTGTATAATAAATACATTTTGCATGCAAAAAAACAACAAAAAACCAGAAAAGGGTTAGATAGTTAACTATTATAAAAGGAACATTTATTTAGTGTTATTACCTTTTTTAAATTTAATATTTCTGTTTTTAGATTTCATTTCAGTAACCATTTAGCATAGCTTTTTGGTATATTTATTTAAATTTCTTTGCCAATTAATTTATCAAATAAACTCAAAAGCTTGCTTATAGGAAATGATTTGAAAATTAAAATAGCATATAAAAAATCTGAAGTCTATAATTGGCACTGAATGATGGCCTTAGACCACCCAAATGAAAGACTTAACACTGTGCCATACAGGTACAAAAAATAAAAACCAAAGAATGATTTACATTAAACAGCACAAGAGAAAAAAAACAAAAGAGAAAATTTATTCTTGCATTTTCTAGTTACTGTACTTTGTTGGTCATCATTAATAAACTACAAAAAAAACCGCTATAAATTCCATAATTTTTCAATAAAGTTACTACTTAAAACAAAATCATTCTACTGTAATTTTATAGCTAACTAAACAATTTTTTCTGACTATTCAACATTTATAAAAATTGTTTCATATTCTGTTAACTTCTTAGTAATGAACTGTGCGGTGCTATCTATTTATGAGGGAATGTCTTTTTACCATATGGCGACCAATCTATACTTGAAAGACACAACTCTAATTTGCAATCATTCTTTTACAGAATTCACATACTATTCAGTTTATCAAAATAATATAATCAAATACATTGCTCTTTGACGACTATATTTTAGAAATATGAGACAGAATTAAAGAAAACGACAATAATATATTTAATTGAGTGTATATTTAGTCTATTTTACAAAATTAAAATAAGGATTCAGAAGAGATATAAAAATATAAAAACTATACAAATATTGTATAATATAAACCACTTTTTTTTTATATAAAAAAAATCATTGCGGCAATAAATTGGACAGTGGAACTCTTCAGTATCACAACATACTAAACTATCAGTTCATTTTAAAATCAGTTTACACATACTTTTCCAATAAATTTTGTTTAAATTTTAATTTGAAAGTAAATAATTGTTAAGAATGAAAAAATACAATTCAATGCATACTAACACACATACACCTATAACAAATGTAAGTAGTAATGTATACTTAAAAACTATAATTATGAAAGAACACAATTTTTTTTTAGTACACTAATAAAAATAATACAAAGCCTAATCACCAGTCAAAAGTTTTAATTTTATAAACTGATAAAAAAGAAATCAGTTAACTAAAATTATAATAGTTTCAATATGATTAAAATTTCAATACAATATATTCATGTCTTACTTTCTAATAAAAAAATTACAGAAAATAAACAACAAATTATTAAAAATAATGGAATAACAATTAACATCTTTAATTCACAACTCTAATATATACTAAAACATATAATTACAAAAAAACAATTTTATAATTTTTGTAATTATTTTGCAGTGAAAAATAAAAAACAATGAAAAATTTTATGATTTGTAATTCTTTTTTTAGATTTATCACAAAACTTTGTCACATTATTATTTTTCCCAAACAACCTGCAAAGTAAATTAAATACATGTAACTGTACCTCTTCTGTAAATTAATCACACAGTAATTACGCAACTTATCCACTTATATTTTACTTAAGACAAAAATAACGTAATTGTGTAATAGTCTTTATAATAAAATTTTTTTTGTACATTTAATAAGTTCTAACATATATGGAGGAGGGAATAAAGAAATAATATGCATTTTTCATTATGAAATATAACATCCAATGGTGATAACAGCCAACATGGGAAACTGTTATTTATTCAGTAACATGTCAATACTTCATTTGGTATATTACAGTCACAATATTCGGCATGATTATTTTTTAATTCTAAGTTGAAGAACAATAAAAAGTTCTTATAAAAAAATATTTAAAAGAACTTTAGATGTTTATTATGTGAAAAGATAATTACTATTTATTAGTTAAACATAAAAATAATTGACTAATTAAAATTTTAAAATAGTCCACACTATCAGCAGCAACCTTCATGGTAAAGCAAATTTCAATGGTTTGGAAAATTAAACTTGTTTAATATAAATCTGATGTCACCATAGTTTTCAATATTATTCAGTCGTTTCAGATTAATTTACTGCACAATATGAGTGGGGTGAAAAGTTCCCAGCCTTGCATAGAGTTGGCGTTAGTACATTTAATTTCTTGATGGTGTCGCATAATTCTTCTTCATTGTTTACTATAAGAGTTTCAAGTCGCTGCATTACTTAGTATAGTAATTACAGTCTATCAAAGTGGAGAATTAGGTTGTTTTTTGGAAAAATCTGGAAATTAGTGCAGTGATCAAATACTTTTTTCTGAAAGGCTTAAAGTGTAAAGGAAATTAAAGAAGACCTTGATATGACATTGGGACTCTTCTCCATCAAATACAACAGTCAAAGGTTGGATTGCAGAGTTTAAAATGGGTCGAACACACACTAGTGATGAACCACCCAGTGGATGCCCTTCTGAAATGACAGAAAAAGTGCATAAAATAGTTTTGGCATGTAGGTGCATTAGCAGAGTCTAGGCATGTCAAGAGAATTCTTGCACAGTACTTATAGAACAAGCTGCGATTGCTCATGCTTGACCAAAAACGTTATGGCAATTGTTTGTGTTTCTGGGATGCATGTGAATACTTTTCATTGATTATCTTAAAAAGGGAGAAACAGTAAATGAAGAAAATATTATGTGACCCACCTGCAACATCTTGGCAATGAAATTAAGGAAAAATGACTGCGTTTGGCAAAAAATCCTTTTCCATCTAGGTAATGCTCCAGCTCATACTTGTTATTGCAGTGGTAAAAATCTATGAATTACAATTCGAATTACTCTAATACTCTCTATATTTACCTGATTTGGCTCCCAGTGATTACCACTTGTTTCACAAAAAAAAAAAGCTTGGGGAAGAGATTTTCTACTAATAAGTTATTGCTGCCATAGATGGTTATTTTACGGAGTTGGATAAATTGACGTACCAAACTGGCATAAGCACTCTTATGGAAAGCTGGGCTAAGTATATAGACCTTAATGGTGAATATGTTGAAAAATAAATTAAAATGTATGCAGAAAAATGTCGTTTTCCTATCCAGGCCTGAAACTTTTTACCCTATCCTCATGTATATTATATTTTCAGAAACATTTCATTATATCAATATTTTTCTTGATCTATTTATGTAGACAACTCTTCATTATTGCATCTGTTTTAAATTGCTCTGTAAGTCAATACATCATAAGGTTTTATTTATTAATGACAAATAAAGACGCAGTACATAATGTAATAGTTTATATGAAATAAAATTTATGTGCCATTTTAAGATCATTTCTCTGTATCAAAATAAACATAACCAGTGCTGTTCCCTCATCTAGATAAATGGTTTAACTTTCCTGCCACATAAAACAATATTACTAATATTTATCTGCCATAAACAGCATGCTGGTATTCAAGAGTTCACAAGTACGATTTTTATTTAATCAATACTGGAAATTAAGAATAATTACGTAAAGCATGAACTTGATATTTCTATGATAAAAAGACAGTTATGTACTTCTGAAACATAAAATTGAAACATATAATTCTGAAAATTATATTGATATAATAATAGAGTAGTGACCAAGGTAAATATAAAATCTAATCGGGGCATGTAAGAATCTTAAGAGTAGAGAAACATTATTATAGGATCTGAACTGAAGTAACTATACCAGCGATTCCTAAACTTTTGCAAGTCACAGCACCCTTTTTCAATTAAAATATTTCCATGGCTTACTACCTTAAGTAAGAGTATGACTACTCGTAAGATATAAAAAAAATAAAACTCTTGGATCAATTATGAAGCTTTTACAATAGTTTACAGCACCCCTGTGAAGATGCTGCAGTTCCCCAGGGCGCCATGGTGCACAGTTTGGGAATCACTGAACTATACCATAAAATTGCAGAGGATTAACAATAAAGGAAAATATCAAAACAAGTGTTACATCTGTTAAATATACTAATAGTGTAAACAGAATTTTTATTTAATTTATACAATTCTTATAAATAATCAAAACAGACCTTAAAAACTGATGGATAAAAATGTAATCTTAAATAATTTATGAATACACACTTTTAACAAACTTTATTGTGATTAATAAGAAAACATAAGAAAAAGTATTGTAAGTTTTTTCTAGGGATGCAACAAAAAAAAATTATGTAATAAAATGAAGATATGAATAAATTCTACTTATTATTTTCTAATTCATTTTCATAATGTAAAATAACTTAAAGCAAGGTGAAAATAGAAAGGTAAAGCATTGCACCATGTAGGGGGTAGAAAATATGATTTAAAAAAACTAATTAACAGCAGAGTGGAAAAGTATGGAATCTGATAATAACTTTTGTAAAATTTACAATAAAATATGAAAAAATGCTTACTTGCAAGTGTTTTAATGGTCCCAAACAAACTATATCATAAGAAACAAACAAATTTCTTCCAGAAAATAAAATTTTACAATTTAAAACACAACTTTTTAAAGACAATGAAATTTTATAACTGAAAACAAGTTTCATGTCAAAAAAAACTTTCACATTAACAAAAGCAAAGACTAGAAGGCAGAACATGTCATATTAATAAATTTTGTTTCTGCTCAAATGGAAATCATGAAACGGAATGTAAGTGGCAATGGCAGTGATGATCCTTTCATTTATTTTTTTTTCAAATTTTATGAGGTAAATGTTAAAAAAAAATGATAGTGGTTAATTGAAACACCTTAAAAAAACTAACTAGTTGTAATGACAATTTATTTCCCTTAAAGACACTTTGAGGCCTACGAATTTAAAAGATTTTGTTGTATCCTATATGTTTACTATTTACTTAGTTATTTAACCACATTTAATGTACTGCCTACATCTGTAAATTTTTCTGTTATATTCTTTGGCCTTTCTGCTTTCATTTTTGAACATTTGAGGCACCACTGTCTCAAATAAATTGAACTGAATTTTTTAGTGCGTCAGCTGGGTATGTTTGTCTAAGTTCAGAAAGATGTTTTAAGGTTCGTTTACTGGTTTTTTTCTTATTCAAGTAGTGATGTATCTTGTTTTAGTCAACTGTTGGTGTTTTATTAGTGAATTATGTATTTATAAATTTGTTTATTATTTATTATAATGACTAACGATCATGGTTTACTCTGGTTAGAATTATATCAGATTTTGAATAATGACCGGAGTTAGATGATACTTCCGACAATGAAATTATTGATGAACATGTAGTTGATCAATTTCCTGATTACGATTAACATGATTCTGATATCAATGAGACAAACCGAGAAATGATGATTTGACTGATAGTCTTAATAATTTACTTATTTAAGTATGAGCCGATTTAGTAGTGAACCCTAACCTCCAAAATATGAGACAGTATCAAAAATGATCTACACTTCTGCCATAACGCCTTCAAGGTTGTCATACTAGACAACCTTCTGCGCAAGTGTGCTTAGAGTTGGTACGACTGCAGTCACATATGCAAAATTTGATCACAATTGCCTTCCAGCTATTAGTGTAAATGTGTCTGCTTCGATAGCAGTTTGTACCAAGGAGGTCCAAAAAACAGAGATCCGATTTCTCTGGTTGGAAGGTGTGAAATTCATAACAGACTTTTATGACAATACAGGGACAGTGCTTTATCATGGATTGAGAAGTTTAAAAGTGGCTGGATGAGTTTGATGCATGAAGAGGAAGCACAGACCTATCAATCTCCACTGCAGATGACAAGATTCAGCAAGCTTGAGGGATTGTTCTGGAAAATAGGTGAGTTACCATCAATGAGGTAGCATCTTCTTTGAACATGTCATAGTTTTACTGATCAAATCATTCACAATGAGCTTGGCTTTCATAAGGTCTGTGTGCAACTGGTACAAAGACTACTTACTGCAGAACATAAGCTCAAACATGTTGACATCAGTCAATATTTATTCGATCACTTCAACAAGGAAGGTGACATTTTTGAACAGAAGAGTCACTGATGAGGAAAGGTGGTTCATCACTATGAGCCAGAATCGAAACACGAGTATGGAGTGGAAACACTTAGAATCTTAAACTAAGAAAAAATTCAAGACTGAGGCAGGAAAAGTTATGCTAACTGTTATCTGGGACCCAAATGAGCCTATAATGGAAGACTTCTAGGTACAGAATACTATCAACAGCACGAGTTACACTGAAATGTTCGAAAACAACAAGCTGAAGCCGGCAATTCATAACATACACCAAGATCTATTTATTGTTGAAGAAAGTTTTGTTATTGCATGACAACACTTGCCCACACACGGCTTATCATAACATTCAAACCATCAATAAGTTAAATTCTTAAGAACCCTTCCTACAGCCCAGATTTTGCTCCCTATGACTGTATCTGTCTGGGTTACTCAAGGATGCTTTGCAAGATGGATGATTTTCCATAGACTTAAGATGTGGAGAAAACGGTGCAAAAGTGGCTTCATAATCAACTGAAAATCTTCTTTTTGGAAGGAATATGTAAACTTGTGGGCCACTGAATCAAGTGCATTGACAAGGGATGTACATGTTAACACCTACCTTTGTGTAAATAACTTTTAGATAACTTTGACTCGCACTCGTACTTAGCTTTTAGCATGGACTGAGGTTGATGATCAGGCTGAATTATATTTTTAAAAAACACATAAATAAAAGCCCCAATTGATGAAAGTTCGACAGAATTTGACTGTTTTTTACAATTCATCAACCATAAAATTTTTATAAAAATATGATATTAATATAAATATAATATTTTAGTCAAATTGATACTGTTCAGTTGTCAAAATAGAATTAGAGCTCATTCCTTAATCAACAAATGGATTACTGTAAAGTCTGTGAAATGTACAAGTTTTTTGTATCCGTTTTACATGTATGTTTGGTGAAAAAACCTATACTTAGGGACTACTGGTCTGAAGACCCTGGATTGGCTAAATTTGCTTGTAATTTTGTCAGTGATAAAGTTTTTTGCTATATTTCAGATGCTTCATTTGAATAAATCCTTGTAGATTACACAAAATGTACTAGGTCATGATTCTTTCAATCTCAGTCAGCAAGGACAATCTCAAGTGTGAACCACCTGTCATGTCATTTTCCTGAAAAACTATGTGCCACAGAAAATAAGTCAAATACAAATAGAAGATATAAGGTTTGCTTTGAGAATGAGAAAACTGAAGGAAAGCAAAAAATGCAAAGAATTCCATAAGAAAATATGGTGTACACAAAACACTTTTTTATAAATCCATTAATTTATTAGATGAATTTTTTCTCGCATTCATTAGTGAAATGGGGTAATGTATATAGTGACCAAAAAATAAAACACCACAGGAAAGCATATTTAAAAAAAATATGTTAGTGGTAGTATTATTGTATGATACGCTATTGCAAAGAGATTATGACATGATAATATAACTGACAATAAAGAAAGCCGATTTACGCCTTTCATCTGGTAGTCCTGGGTTTGAATCCCCATCAGGCATGGCATTTTTCATACGCTACAAAATTAATTTCCATATCCCATTTACAAGCTTCAAATTTACACGGTGTATCAAGCCAAAAGTACTAAACATTTATTGTATTAAATTAATAAAAAATGTAAAAATTACTCAAGAGATAGATACAAACAAAAATTCCATAGTTCCAATGTGTTAATTTTATTTATTGATGGACGATTATTTTCATCATTAGTTACAAAGTTGGAAGGACTAAAAATTGGGCAACTGTATAATAAATATTTAAACTAAATGGTAAAATTACATGGAATATTTAAACGCAATTTTATAATTTTGAAATATTCAAATTTAACATTAATTTGTAAATTAAATATTCCTGTGTTAATAAGATCCCACTAAAAGTTATGGCAGTAGCTGATTGTAGTACTTATTAAGTTTAGAAGTTAACAATCTGACATAATTTAGAAGATAAAACTAAATTACTAAAATTTAAAGAAAAAATATAAAAATAATGTATTATGGAAAAGAGACCATCTACTACAACTAGATTATTAAAAATTTAATTTTCTCATCTGACCATTACTATTTACATTAACTGAGAAGTTAATACAATCAAGATTTTTTGTAAATAAATAAATATTATATACATATACATGAACACTAAGGATCTGTTGCACCCCAATTAATCATAATGTATATGTACTTTATAATTTAATAAAACAGTTTTTTGTCGTCGGAAAAGGATTTCAATTCTTTTTAAACAAAAATTTTTAGCCTTTGTTATAAAATTGTGTAAAAGGCAACAAACAAGCCTGTATAAAATGAAAATTTATTCAGAAACTTGATAATCCTAAAAGAACAAAAATCAAACATTTTTTATTTATTTAACTTAAATTGTTACAGTTCAAGCTTGATCTATTCATTTAAAATCAGTTTTGGTAATTTCACGAAGAACATTATGTATATTATTTTCCAAGATAAATTTCAGCAGCTCAATTAATTTGCAATATTCATGAATATCAGACCTACAATAGAATACTTTAAGTTCAGTTTCAAGCTTTTCTTTGTCAATCATGGGATATGCTTCAGTGGTCAGTACTGTCTCTTCTGTAAGATGGTCATTCTCAAAACTAGTGAAGTATTTCTTGTTAAAGGATTTAGCAGCTACTAGGTTTAGTGAAAGAATATCTGCCCATTATATCAACTCATATACAGTTACAAACTTCGTTAGCATCTGCCATGAGCGTCTTTGAGGGATTCCCGCAGTACTTAGAATTTCTTAATTCTAAAATAGCAGTTTTGAAATTTGTTATATATTCATTAACTTTAAACACACTAATTTCTTGAGATTGCATTTGGTTGTAAATTATTTCAACATGAGGCATAATCTGATGAAAAGCTCTAACCAAAACTTGAAATTATAATTTCAAAAATTTCTGTAGCTCTGCAATAATTTGATCTGCATTTGATGTTGACTGAATTTCAGTAATGCAGTTTTTTAAAGGTTGCAAATCTTCATGAACTCTGTTTATGGTCCGTGTCCTGAAGTTCCACCTTGTAGAGGGTGCAGTGGAACGCTGACGTCCATATGCTTCTTGAGAATGGACACATGTGGGGATCTTGAGAAGAATGTTAGAGAAAAATATTCTTGCATTTCATATAATACTTGCTGCATATCTCATTATTAAATTAAGTTGTTATATGCATAACAATGAATGAAATGTGCATTACTATAAATTGCTTTTATTTTTGCTTGAACTCCAGCTTTCTTGCCTTTATGACATCTGCACCATCAATTGTCTGAGCTGCCAGTTTTCGTCCATTTCCTTGAAGGATTATGTCCAATTGTTCTAAAATAGGTTTTGATATTCCACCTGCAGCTTGATTTTCCGAAATAAAGATCTCCAAAAATGCTCAAATATTTCGCCACTCAATACGTACCGTAGAACAAGGACCGTTTGAGTATATTCCAAAACATCTCTTGTGTCAACAGCGATGACAGCTACTCCCTTGTAGCTGTTAAGGGAGCCGATAAGGGAAGCTTTTCTAATTTCTGTCCTTATCTCCGTATGGTATATTTGTAGCAAGCAGTCAAGTATCTCATTCTGAATGGTCTTAGAAACACCTTTCAAGACTTCACTGGTTTTAAGTGATTCTTCAAATTTGAATCTAATTTAAATGCAAAATATATTAATTCTCTAAATACCCACCCATGGATTTACTGAATAGTCTTTTTCATCATGTCCACATAAGGGAGTTTCAAAGTTTCCACAATCTATTATTCTGAACAAAATTTCATGGTTCTTTTTAACCTTTACATTATGCTCATCGATTGAAAATCTGTATGTCTCACTAAGTTTCTCCTTAATTTTTTCAGTTGCTATAAGTGACAGTGAAACTACATTATCAATGTGCTTGCTTCTTTGACTCCTCACGCTTTTCAGTTTTTTCTTTCATTTTGTTCATATTTCTAAAACCATTTTTGGTCCACATTACATCACCTGCAAACAGCAAAGAAGGGAAGCAAAACAGTGCATTTTTTTACTTCATAGCCGCAAAGCCAACTTTTCCGTTGGTACCATTCAGAATTAAAGCTATGAATATATTTCTTGTTGTTGCTTATGCTTGGCTGAGATATAAGAACATCAGGTGTTGAACAACTTCTTTTCTTAACTATAACTTTCTTGTGGAGTGACAGCTGTGAAAATTTAAGCTGTTGAAGTTCACTTACAGTCACAGAACTTATTTCTTGGAGATGCAAGTCCATGATTAAAGTTTACTATAAAATAAAAGAATAGCTGGAAGCAGGATAATAACCTAATTAAATATGCTTATCACATTCAAGAATAAGTTATACGGTTTTTAAGCACAACACAAGTGGAGTAAATAAAAACTACCTTCTACCAGCACGCCAGGGTCGGCACTGCGGAAGCAACAGTGCTTCTCTCCCTCACAGCCTTGCATGCAGCTTCCTATGTGCGCATGAACACAACAGCCAAACCTACACCCAATAGAACTGTAAAGTGCAGTTTCATATAAAGATTTTTATATTTTTTTCATAAACTGGGGGATGGCTACTGACATTAAGCTTAAGGATTATATATTGTACAAGTATAAAGAGAAAAAAACTCATTATATTAAATGTTATCGATAATATCAAGTGGAAATAGGGATGCTGCAGTTCCACGATGCCTACACGAATGCTGCCACTGCTAACTAGGGTATTTTATATCATTTGAACTTTATATCACATTAGTTTCAAAATTAATACACTACAAATCTGAATTTTTTTAAAGTTTTTAAATTATTTTATGTCTAAATACTATGACCACCGTCAACATTTTTATCAATTTCATAATCAGTAAAATTACATTTTAAACTAATATGATTTCCTTGCTCATACATTTTTTCATCTTTTGACAATATTAAAACTGGGTTTACTGTATTTATAATTTTATAAAAATAATTTCATTAAATAAAATTTTTTAATACTTGCAATATAACTGGCTATACCATTGGATCTTGTTTGCATTTGGAACATGACCAGCTACAACTTCTGCCACTTCTTTTATTGTTCTGCACAACCTCAAGGATGCTTCACCTTTCTAAGTTCCACCGTTTTTACAGAAGAAACATCCTTTTAACTAACATCAATATGGTAATAACACATTAGCTACTGCCAGAGGCCATTCCTCAAGAATTTTCATGAACCATGAATAAGTAACAGAAACTTCTACTACCATTACTATAATATAAATTTTATTCTGGAAACAGGTAAAAACACAAGGAATTATAACCAACAAATCTGCACCCTCCCTACAGTTAAAATTTTTTAAAGCTAGTTATAGACCAAACTGAAGCTTCATACTTTCTGTTTTTACCACCTTGTTTAACTATTACAGCACTTTCTTATATAGTCTAACAACCAATGTGTTAGTATCATATTTTAAATTCTTGTAAACATTAACAAAACAATAAAATCTTTCATAAATTAAAAAAAGAAACCATATCAATATAATGTCTATTATACAATCTAATATATATGTAGAAAATTATATATTATCAAGGGTAAGTGAAAATAAATTATGTAAAAAAGGTGATTATTTTACTATACTAATGTTACAATATATTTACCATTTTATAATTATATAGGACAACAATTATCAATTACAACTTAAGTTATTTATTTGTAACGTCTAAATATTATGACCACCACTGACATTTTTATCAATATCATCATCATCAGTAAAATAGTAAAATAACAAATGTTTAATAATTAAATTACATTATTGTTATTATTAATGAATTAATACATTAAATTAGGGCTGAAATCACAGAACCCCATAACGTTAAAAACTTTCAATCTCTTATTACATAGACTGATTAATCCTCACTCACAGTCACTTCAGATGTATATGAAATTAAACCTGAAACACACAAAATAAACACATTTACACTGTAAATTACATCACAAATATATACTTCAGGTTTCCCAAAATATAAAAACACATTTACGTTCTTTACCAACTACACAGATATTGATACTCAATATTTCACCTTTGGCTTATGAGGAAGAATATAGAATATTAATAACTTTAAGAATTGTTCAAAATACAATTTGAACAATCTGAATCAATAATTAAAAAATAACTAATTTATTATACAATGTAATAATATCTATTCTTCACATCTTTTTTAATAGTTTTATTATTAATGTTGGGTGATTCAGAAAGACTAGCACATTTAATAAATGGAACACCATATACAGCTTTCTCCACAAATAAATAATATAAAATTTATGACTTTCATCTACAAAATTTCAAAAGTAATATAAAAATACAACTATAGAATTTACCTCTTTTCTATTAATCTTAAGATCAGAAAAAAATTGAACAATTTTTTCCCCTCGAAGCACAATTGCTCAATGTCATAAATTAACTTAACTTTAATATCACTTTGATCCAAAAGGAGATGAAAATATTCTAAACAAACATTTATTCTCATTCTTTGGACATACAGAAGTGTACGTTTTAATATTGTCACAAATTTTAATTAATTTCAAAAATTACCTGCGTGACTAATTTACTTCATATAATAAATAATCAATCAATGCACAATTACATCACTTTTGTGGGAAGGTGTTACATTACTTTTCTGGAAGGTTCTACATTTGAATCCTGACCATGCTTTGTATATTATCATCTGATAATAACTCATCTTTATCCAAAAAAAAATGTATGGCAATTGTAACTGGGAGTCAACCAATAATCGGGAATGAAAATAAATAAATAATCTGTAGTTTAAGAATAATTTTTTATACATAAACTTTCTGAAGCACAAAGTACTTTGTACGTAATATAGAAGAATAAAAGAAGTAATACAAATATTAATTGAAATAAATAAATGAATGAATATGTAAAAAAAAAATGTCATTACTTATTACAAAAATTAGGAATCAACTTTGACTGCAAACTAATAGTTGTTGATATAGATAATTAAAAAAGAAGTGTAATATGCTATACTGAATGTATAATGTCACCCAATATACCACACCAGCACAATAACATTTTTTGTGAAAAATATGGCTAATGTACTTAAATTCTGTTTATTAAATAGAAATTTATCTATCCAAACAAGAAGAATATTTTAATAAATTTGGTGGTGGTATGTGTGTGTGTGTGTATATATTTTTTTTTAATAATTTAGATATCTTAAAATTTTTATTTATCTGTAGAGGCAAAATTTGTAAACCGAGTATATTTGAATATGCCTGTGGAAGAAAATGTGGAACAGATACAATCTTCAGTAATAAGGGAAAAATTCAAAATTTAGTTTAAATTTATAAATCAAATCAAAGTGAGAGCCATTTTTTGTGCCTGAAAGCTGATTTCTGTTTCAGAGAGACTTCATGTTGACAACACTAAAAGATTCATTCATATTCTTCCTGCACGTCAAAAAGGTAGAAAACTATTATGACCAGCAACCTACATAGCTAAATTCAACAGAATAGAATTGTCTTATTGGGGGTTTCCTAGTTTTTGGTTGTAGACTATAATACTACCTTTTTTTACCAATTCATATATACATGAATTTAATGCCATTTATATTCAAAGGAACTGCATAAGATTTTAAGCCTTTTTAAAAGGACATTATTTTTGGCACTAATAAATAAAAAAACAAATAAAATAATTCAGTAAAGGATGTAATGTAGCTAACTCTAAATATTGAACGCCTAGATCAAGTTGATCCTATTTGAAAAATTATTATGAATTAAAGTTATCTAGAACAAACAAAATATATCCATTAAATTATTTCTTACACTAATAAATATTATTTATAGAAAAATAATAGTAAATATTAAAAATACTTTAATATATAAAAGGTTCTATTTGAAAAATAAGAAAGAATATACATTTAGAAAATATTTTGTACATGGCTAATATTTGTGTATTCCATACTGGATAACAAACACATATTCTTTGAGTCACTTCAAAGAAGAATAAATTTCCATACTGTTGCTGCATAATACATGC
Organism: Lycorma delicatula; assembly: GCF_047948215.1. NCBI lineage: Eukaryota > Metazoa > Arthropoda > Insecta > Hemiptera > Fulgoridae > Lycorma > Lycorma delicatula. Next base: position 94,320,736 of record NC_134462.1, read on the forward strand.
ATTCCAAAGTACATTATTTACTCAGAAGAGAATAACTATAATTTACAAATATGTAGTGATTAGGATGATTTTGCCAGTAAAAAGATTAAGTAAATTCAATTACAGCACACCAAACATTAAATGCTCTAAAGAAAACAATTCCTTTCACACCATTCATCATACTTTCGTTATGAATGTTGTCCAGATTTACTTAAATAAACACATATTAAACATGGGCTCCCTTTTTCATTACCGAATTATTTATGATTTGAAGATTATAAAACAGATGAATAATGTGTAAAAGTCTATGCTACCTTAGCACAGTCAAAATACTGCGGCTATTTAAAAATCATTACAGGAAGCATGCTTACAAGGGTCTAGCACAGTATATATTGAGTATTTCTAATAGATTACCAAACGAGTCCAATAGAATTTCTGTGTGAAAGTATAATTATATTACATACAAGTTAAAGGTATATTATGTATAAATAATACATTTTTTGCATACTGTTATTAAATAATTTCTATAAAAATTAAGACCATACAAACATATAACAGTATAAAATAGTAAATGCTACGTAATTAAGTCAATTTCTGAACTGTCAAAAAATTCCCAGATCAGCACTTTTTTAACAAAATTTATAAAAAGAAAACAATTAGTATTATAAAACTTCCATATCATAGGTTTGAATATGCATAACTGATGCATATTAGAAATATGCATCACGTGAAATAATAAAATGGAAAGGAATAAAAAACGACAAGATATATCGGGAAAATAATAAATAGATCAATACACTTTTAGAGTAATTAATTGGTTAATTTGTCAGAACTACTCTTAATGTCAACAATCTAATTTTATTTTTTTTCTATCAGTCACAGCTATAAATCTAAGATTTACATTAACCGCCTCATTTTGACCAATGCAAGGATATTTCTGCCTCTTGCTCTACATATAAACTATCAAGCAAATGCATTATCTTGTAATTATTTTTTTGTCTTTTTTACATAGACCTTTACAGTATATAAATGTTCATTTTCCTCTGTAATTTTTTTTAAACATATTTATTTAAGCAGCAACAGCTACATTTTAATAGTAAAAGTCAAATAAAGATCTTAAAACTCAATGTAATATTTTTTTTATTACTTTTGGTTGTTGGGTTCTGTAAACAACAATAATAATAAAAAATTACCTCGACAGTGCCTGAGGCAATGAAGAAATGATTGGCCCATAGCCTTGCGCATTATCATACAGTTCAAATAATGGTGCTGCTACTAGCTTATAATTTTTTGGTACAGCAAACAGAGCTGAAATAAAGAAAACAAATAACAATGACATCATTTAAAATTTAATACAATTAAAGGATAGATTGAATAAAGAAAAAACAAAAAAATCAATGTATATTTAAATTATGAGTCATAACTAAGAATACCTTTGGCATGAAATATTATAATAAAAATAGATTATCCATTATTCATTTCATTTAGATAGTTAATGTAAAGGAAATATACAATATAATAGTAAGATTTACTTTTACCACAGTAATACCACTTTTTAAAATAATTCCTTACCCTGTGTCCACTCAATTCAGTTCAGCTCATCCTTTTAGGAGGAACCATGAGCACATATCAAAATTTACTCATGAATTTAATTAAAGTTGAACGTAAGGAAATAATAAGGACCACTGGTTATGATCACTTTTTTTTAGTTACTTAATGATAACCAAAACTATCATAATCTAAGTTTTTAAAAGTTTAATCAGACTAACAAGTAGACACAACCTAATCAGTTTTTCAATCTCTTAACTCTAAAAAGAATGACAGAGGTATTTATTATTTAAAAAATTAAATTATTAATTATATAAAATTTAATTATTAAATTATTTTAAAAATTAAATAAAAATCAACCTTACCAACAAATGTTGATTTTTATATAACTAATTTCGCATACCAAGAACGGTGCCATGTTTAAAAAATTTAACTTAAAATATTTATTATTTATTTAATCAGACCTGCACTTCTTTGCTACAACTGCACAATTTCTAAAAGGCATTTGTTCTCATCCTTAAACGATTTTACTTTTATGCTTGGCCAACATTTTATAAATGATAAAACCTGAATAAATAATTATAAATACAAATGCTAGTTAAAAGCTTAACTACTGTTATACAAGAATTGAATAGCATTTTTGAGAACTACTACTTTGAAGTACTGACTAATGATTACTGATAGTGCTTCAAAAACAACATAAAATAACCAAAAAAAGAAAAGCCAAACCATTTAGATTCTTAAAATACGTAATTTAATAGTAAACAATTAACAGTAAAATCCAACTAACAGATAAACCCCTGGTTGAAATTTACAACAATATTGATGAATTTTCTTTAGTTTTAGCCAAGGTGTATCACACTTGCAAAATGGAATCTCATAGAAAAATCCTTCTGAAATAATTTTATTAAATATAATCTTCCCAATACAAATTTTAGTAACATTTCTAGAGCACCCTAAAAAATGTAATTAATTATTAATAATTCATAAGGAATTGTAATTTCTCATAAACTCTTAAATTGAACAAAATATAATTTGCCTAAGGCAGAACTATATATTGTGTCAAGTCTTTTTATGTTTTTATTTTGCATGTTATTTTAAGTTATTATAATATCAATTAGGTGCTCTTGTTACAGACTACAGGGAGTAATAGGCCAAAGTACTAAATGTAATGAAAGATAAATCCTGGCTTTAGGGCGGAATAGTCTATTACCACAAATTTATACAATTCACATTTTAAGCTATTCTCATAATTTATTCATATACATTTGTCAAAAAAATTTACAGATATTTTTAAAGGAAAAAACCTATTATTATTAAAATACTCAATTATTTATATATATTTGTAAAAAAAAAAATTTAAGCATTCTACAGCTATTTATAAAAGGGGAAAAATACCAGATTTTTGCAAAAATCTTTCAAAGGTTAACTATGAGACAATGTAATGAGTGCAATTTCGAACATATATTTTCACACGTGCATCATTTTAGAATACATCAGCCTTCTAGTGAAATGGATTCAGCAGCAATAGCATTAGAAAAAATCATTTCTGATCTTAGGAAGAAAAAATCACTTAATATCTGAATATAAAAAAATCACAGAAACTTTTGTTTACACAAAATAATTCCTTTAAAAACAGGAGTTAGAGGAAAAATTAAGAACTGGTATAGTGGTTTGGGAGTAGTTCAGGCAATTTGAAAAGGTTCAGAAATAGTGCTGAGATATTAACTCAAGACAGCATATATATTTCTTTTTTATTACAAAAAATGAATAATCCAGAGATTGGTAAGATGTAAATAATCTTTCTGAGAAATTTTGAATATGAGTATACATCTATTTATTTACTTCAGCAATTAAAGATGATGCTCAATTTCATTAATCACATTATTTGAATGAGTTTTGCAGCTTATGGTTAAAAGAAATAAACAACCGTATATAAAGAATTATTACTTAACACTAACTCTTACAAGCCCAGATTCTATAATCAAACCTCTTCTAAAAATCATTACTGACTGCAGAACTTCCCTCACCATTCTGAACATGAATGCAAAAAATACCATTGTGTTAAGGGAGTAAATGTTCTTTACCCCTTATTTAATATACAGATATTATTTAAACTATTTTCTAAGCTAGCAGTAATAGAAAACATATTTTTAAACAACTGTAATAACTGAAACCCAACAAATAGAAAACACTGGTGGGGGAAATGTGAGATTATCTGATTCACAGGGCAAATTTTTACCATGGAAATTAACCATGCTAATAAATGGTATGAAAGATAATCTCAAATAAATGGACTAGTAACCTTTAATAACTTATTCGTGCTGATAAAAATGAAGGCTATACAGGCCACAGCTGAATCATGAGTATCACGACAGGAGGATGATTATCACATTCGATTCAAATAGTGCAAATGAAATAAATTATTTAGTACATAATTTTAAATGAGGTGGAAAAAATACAATGTAATTTAGGTTTTGTAATTTTTTAATCTTTAAAGAGTTTACTGTTTTTGGAATCATAATTTTTTTATGATTTGATTTAATTTTTGCATTAATTTCGTCTGAAATTATTTTTAATAGTACATTTAATCTCTGATAAAATTTCCTTTTTCTGTTTTCAGATCTTTATGTTGTCTAATTTTTATAATTACTTTATTATTTCGGTAGAATCCCAAATCAATTCACATTCTATTCTTAATCTTTCTATACATTTTTTAAAATAACTTTTTCTTTGATCAAATTTCTATTATTATCATTACGATCATTTTTGTTTTCATATTTTTTATATGAATAGAAAGATTGTGAAAAAAACTTTCTATAAAATAAATTCTCTCTAAGAAAATATTAGACAAATGCAATCAAATTGTCTATAAAATAAAATTCAAAAAGCTTTTCTCATCTGAGGATCAAGCATGACCCAAATTCATAGGGAGGCATAGTTATTTATGAAGACAGATCAAATGCAAATGGATTGATCTATTTTTTTTTTTAATGAGTCACAAAAATTCTTTTAATCATTAATATCTGAATGTTAAGTTACTTAGGGCAGTAGGTTAAATAAACAGTAAAACCCATCATAGCAAATAGGTAAATAGTTGCATAAAATATCATATAAAAAATACAACCAAAATTTTAGTAAAAATATTTAACAGGAGAAAAAGGCTTTAAAGTAAGCCATGTGGTAAATTTTTATGAATTTACATTGCGGCTGCAAATGCATGATGTAGCTTTAAGTGCAGGCTTCTTCTTTTGTTATAAACCGTACAATGAGCTAATACTTCTGAGATCTGATTAGCAGTTTTCTATATCATCTTCACTACAGTTATGTTCTAAAATAATAGCTACCTATTCACAGTAAACAAAAGGTTCCGTGATAGGAAAGTTATTTTTATACATTAAATAAAGCTTCAGGGAGTAGGAAATATTTTAAAATAATAAATTTTATCTACTAACAGGTCAGCATATCTAAATGCAGAATATGACACATTACAATGGAACCCATCTATTAGCAGATAGCTGAAAACAAAAGATTCTTCTGTCATAAATGAAGATTCTTAAAAAAAACAAAAACAAATTATACAATTCCTTAATTACTTAATGAGATATATAAAAACAGATTTGAAGAAATGTTTTTATTGCTTCTCTATATAGAAACAAATAAATAAAACAAGAATATACAGGAAGTAATTAACAATAATAATTATCAAACTATAACTTGTCGCCCATGAAAAAAATCTGTCTACCTACTGAAATCATAATGGTAATTCAATATTTGATATTCATTAAAAAGTGTATTTCAAAAAACTTATCTAAATAAATAAAACATAGCTTCTTAAAAAAAAATTAAAATAATTATTTTCCCTAACTTAAGTTAATACATTAATTAATAATAAATACATATAATAGGAAACTATAGTTTCACTGATTTTTACATTACATCTCCAACAACAGTTTTTCCAAATTTTACAAAAGCAGAAATAGGAATAAATTACAACAGATGAGATAAAAAATATTCCTTTGAAATAAAATTCAGGAGACGAAATGAAGAGTTGTAACAAAAATTAAAGACAGTTATAGTAAATCAATAGTAATCTATACTGACTGTCATTCATTTTATTTTGAGATTTGAAACAAAATTATATTTATGTAAAATTTATCATACAGTACATATTATTTTTAAAATAAATTTATAGAAAATAAAATATGTATTTAAAAATCATTCGTTGCAAATTTATTTTGCTGAGACTATTAATAAATTTTTTTAGGAATTAACAGAATTATGTAGACAAAAAATTTAGCATTACACAGATGACAATTTTATACATTAAATAATACCTGAAGAAAGAAAGCAAAAACAGAAAATTTTTATAATATATAAAAAAAAGAAAGAAATTTCCATATTATTTTAATTAATAATTTATTCATAGGCAAACTGTACAGCTTTTGTAAATATAATTCTAACACAAAAAAAGAGTTAATGCTGCACTAATTAAGATGAATTAAACATTATTACAAAATTACAGTTTGCTGCTTCTGTATTTATACATTTTTGAAGGTATTTAAATCAAAATGGAAATACAAAACTTAATTGTATTGGTAACTTGATTAAATAAGTTAATTCAAGAAAGGTCAAATTTTCACATGCACATAAAAATGCCTTAAAACAAACAAAAATTTTGAATCTAAACTTCAATATTTTACAACAGTTTTAAAAAAATATATATTTTAAGTTAAGCAGGAATTTTTCTAAAACTATTTTTTTTTTTTTTAATAAATTTGGTGTATTTAAAAAATGTTTGAAACAGAGCAGTAAAAGAAAGTACTAATATTGAATACATAAACACAGATTTTTTTCTTATCTATAAATAGATAAATTAATAAACAAAACGACAAATTTAAGCACATGTATGTATTTAAGTTTTTTAGAAATGTATAAAAAGTTAATTTGTGAATATATTATTTATCATAATTTTTATACAGTTTAAAAAATGTTTATTTTTTTCAACAATCTATTAACTAGGTTTTTAAAGTAAATGTTTTTTTTTTTTTTTTATTACAATAAGCAAAACACAAATAAATAATGTACAGAATTTTAATAATCCAACCCTAATATTTTTTCTACTTTCAAATAATTATTTTGTATATAATAGCAAATAATCTCTTGGAATAACAACTTTCTTAAAATTTACAAATTAATATGTAAATTTACAACTGTTTATTATTGTCAATAACCCACACATCTTTATCATGTTCGGCCCCATTAATCTTAAGGAATTATTTTATCACATGATACAACATTAAAAACTGAATCGGTGCTATACGACTTTTAAAATTAGAATATTTACAAAATTATTAAATCACATAAAGAGAAATCTAAATAAATTTCAATCAATCTTGTACTTCTGAAAAGAAACATTTTATTACTTTGCACAAGTCAATGGGTACAACAGCACATTTTTCAAAGAATAATATGCAATTTTCAACATAATATAATTACAGCTTTTTAATTCAATCAACTTAATATGAACAGTTGCTACATTAACTGCTTTAAAAAAAAAAAATGGTTTTAAAGTTGCTAATAACTGAAAAAAAAAAATAAACAAACAGTATTTTTCTTTTAAGGATCTCACAATGAATCTTGCTCTTCAAATATAAATAAATGTACTCACTAATTACATCTTATCATAATTAAGAATAACTTGGCATTACAGGACATAGTAAGTCCCCCAGTTTGCTTTTTCATCCTATCATCACCCAAACATTTTCATCCTATCATCACCCAGTCATGATATTTGTTCTACAAAAACTGGACAGAGAAAAATACTGTTAACCATCACAATAAGTCAGTCTTGCATGCTCTGACAGTAATATCGCTATGTACTTCCTAAATCAATGTCTGTAAATGAAAGCTCACATCTTGTTTGATTTTGAGCATTCTGAATAAATGAAACAAAATTTAATTTATGGATGTAGAATAGTCTAACTAGAATCATCGCTAGTTAAACATGTAAAATTCCTCAAAACTATCAGAGAACTACATACATGACAGATGAATGTTTTTCTTCTTTACAAACGCAAAAATGGTTACATCAATCCAAAAATATTTTATCTTAAGATAACAGCTCTGGAAGGAATGTCATGTACTAATAAACAGAAAATCAATGTGTTAATTTATTGTATCTTTTTAAATAAAATGCTTTTTCTTTCAGTTCCTCCAGATACCTACTGTGACATACTACAAATTAAAAAATTTAATAATTACATGAAAACATATCAAAATCTTCAAAGAATTCATCTATCAACCCAATTTTATGAAATATCAGTTTATAAAAAAAATTAAATTATCTAAAAATCCTTTCCTTTTTATAAACATGGAATTATTAAATATATAATTTAAAGCAATACAAATAAATATACTTTTATTTCAACAAAGAAAAAAGAGCAAAACAAAACTGTTGCCATCTTTTAAAATTAATAATGCGATCCAAAAACTTTGTTATAATCAGATCGATTGCAGACAAATATAATTTATTTTTTCTTTCTTAAATCTCACTTATGAACAATACATACAGTTATTCTTACCGAAAATGATTTGGCCAGAATCAAATTCGACATAATGAGAAAACCCCATTATTCAAGACAATTTAAAATGAAAATTAAATATAGAGAATTGTGATAACTTTCTCTATGATTGATAATTGTGGAACAGACTAACAATTATAAAACTGTTTGATCTTAAATATTTAAGAAGAAACCACAAACAATATTTATGAAACATATGGTTGAACATGCTAAATAGTGTTGTGTTGTCTCACTTCTCATCTTTTGGAACATAGCAACATAATACTTGTCTAGGAAACAATATACACCACAAAATTTAAAAAAACGTATCAGAAGTCTGGTGTTTTTCTGTGACTTTTTTCAGTAATTTATAGCCAATACCAAAGCAAAAAAAAAAAAAAAATTTTTTGGCAGGATCTGGAGTAAAAATTTAACTTAGACCAGAATATTTAAAAAAAAAAATCAAATTAATTGGTACTTATAAGATATGGCAAAGTATACAAACAAAAGGCGTGCTTTTTGTTACTTGTATAAAACATTGCAAAAGTTACAAAGGATAATTCAGACAGACATATAATCAAGTACAGGTTTTTTAATTGTAGACTAATAATTTCACCTTGATGTCAAGCTCCAAATTTTATCATCAGCAACAATGTAGACTTGGTGTTGAGATACAAAGGGTTAGAAAGAATATAGGTAATAAAATATCCTAGTAAATTCATAAAGTATACATGGGTCCAGCAACCATTGTACTACCTATAAGATTTAATTGAACATATAAGTCTGATGAGAATTTGCTAATCATGATTTATAAAAATAGTGTTGGAGAGTCCTTGATCAAGGGAATCAGAAAACTATAAATGGATACAGGAGTATTAGGGAGTACCTCAAGAGATTCTAAATGAAAAAAAGGTCTACACTGAACCACCAATCAGGATGAGCTTAATTTATTAAATTTCATAGCTTGTCACAGCTCACATATTACAATCAGGCGTTAATGTTGGATACAGAAAGCCTTTCAGACTAAGATGGCTAGAGAAATGATCTACTTCTTTATCTAAAGCAACAAAAACAAATTCAATTTATCAATTTTCTATTACCTAGGGGCAATTTCAGAACCCTATAAAATTAAAAAAACTTTAATTATATAAAGAACACAGAATTACATTATTATGCTTTGAAAATTATACTGTTGTAATTAAACTATTAGAAAAAAAATCTGGTAAGGCAAAGGCAGGTAACTACTACTTAACTAATTTAAATTTCAAAACATTACTGTAAATACAAAACTATTAAAAAAAAAATTAACAATATGGGCTACATAATTTTTAAGAAAATAACTAAAAATAATAAATAACTAAAATTCAATAAATTTTTAAAAAATTGTATTTCAGAAGAGTTTATTATGTAGAGTATATCATAAAAAAATTGTTGATAGATTTTTTAATAATAATAATTATTAAATCATCACTAACTATTATTAGACATGATTACAAATTATTTAATTATCATTAATATGTCATATTAAATCCACATTAACAAATATAATTAAATGTGTCAAGTGTTAACTAAAAATGTGTTCATGTGTATAAAACTTGTATTATAGTCTGTTTTTTGATCAAATGTATTCTAATTAAGTTTAGCTATTGTATTTACAAATATCTTATTCGAAATACATTGGGTGTACACAATTTGCTGAATTAAAAAAAAAATAAAAATTTATTTCATCAGATAACAATTTGTAACACATATATCTATATATAATAAAAATTAATAAGAAAAAGATTCTGTAAAATGGTTACATTGAATAATAAGAGGTTTAGAGGACTAGAACTACTTAAAAAATTCTTAATTAAAATTAAATTGTTTAGTAATGCGAATCTAAACCTTAATAATTTATTGTATTTAAGAGTATTTTGTACATAATTTAATGAAATCATAATATAAATAGAATCAAATGATACAACAAATAACTAATATGTATCACCAAGAAATGTCCACAAACAAACAACCGAGTGAAAAGTTTTTACCAGTAATTTCAGTTAAGTGAAACCAAAAAATTTTTCTTTAACCGTGTATCACTCAGTCAAAAACACTACCACTATTGCTCATGCCAATTTATGAATATACCATACACACCACTGTACCAGTACAGGCTATAATCTTGTGTTATCCACAAGAAACCGTATAATGGACATTTCAAGATGACACACCATCACATATATATTTTACCACATATGTTTTCAGTATCAATGGAAATAAATATACACTTCTTATTGATTAAAAGTGTTATATTCTGAACAAGTTAAATATCAAGAGATTTAGTGAATTATAACTATAAAACAGCCGAAGAGAAACAAGCTACATAATTTTAAATGATGAATACTTAATTTACATGGAAGTTACAAGAACGTAACACATTTGGTATCAGACTGAAGTAAAAATCCTTATAAAGATTATAAATTACATAAAACAAACATTACTGGAAACATAAGAAAAGGAACAATTTTTTATGCGTGTGATTTTAACAAGTTAAAATATTCAATTATGAAGAATAAAAAGATAAAATAAAACTAATTAATAAATAAATATTCTTGATTAACAATCTTCTGAGAAATACAACAAAAAATTACACATTTAAACAACAAGAACACCAGCTTTTTAATAAAATTACAAAAAAGAAACATCCTATACAAAAACATTTAATTTTTATACAATAAATAAATTAAATATTAGTGTCAACTGCTACAATCATATAATAATACTATTACAGACATAAAGTATTATTAAATTACACCGATAGGAAAACTCAAGTTATTTTACATTGAGGCATTCCACACTGATAGATAATACATGTCCACAGCACAGCACCAGATAAGTATTACCTTCAATATAAAATGGCCATCAAAATGTAAAATAAATTACTTCCTCTATTGGTTAATATTTTTATCTTCAATTATATATAATAATATTTAAATCAATAAATATTAAATATACTACAATACTCCTGTCAAAATGTTATGTAAATAGAACTGATTCTTTATTAGTTGAAATGATGATGTGAGTAAACAATTTTTTTCATTTTAACAATGTTTGAAGGGTGAATGTAAAATTCACTGAACATTTTAATAAAAATTAAATTATTTTGGAATGAAAACAAAACCTGAATTCAATCATAACTTTCATGGGAAAAATAAAACTAAAATTTAAAAAAATTAAATTACAACAGGAAAAATTAGACTGGATAAATTTCAGATACGTAAAACCTAAGTAAAATAACAAATGCTAAAGAACTAAAAACATTTTATTTTACATGAATTGAAAAGACACATACAGAATTCTTAATTCCTTATTACTGATAGAGAAAACTAGAATTTCTCCTTGTATGTACATAAGTGGTTGTAATGGATTTTTCTAATAAATACATAAATGTTTAAAACAGTCAGCATTAAGAAATGACGCTGAAATCCGCAGTATACATATATTAATACACTGAAAAGTGATCCAGAAACCAAAAGTTCTTGACATAATGCAGAGTAGAAGGAAAAATTTTTACTTTCTTTTTTGACTTTGACCAATTTCTATACTAAAATACTCTGGGGCATAATTATTAAGTTAAATATCTTTCTATAACAAAGATAGCAATTAAGCAAAGACAAATCAGAAGTGAAATAAATTCACATCTTCATCTTGAAAACAGATTGAGACAAAAATAAACAGCTGAAATGGCCATGTAATGAAAATAGAACAGATAAAAGCTGAAGTTAAAACAATACAACATAAGAAACAGAGTAAAATAAAGTATGAAAAATGGATAGAGATGAAACAGAAATCTGATGGATTGTATTAAAAAAACTATGCAGAGCAGAAAACTGTGCACCATGTTCTTACTTGATAGATCCATAATACTTAGAACATCTTTTGAAATTAAGAGTTGTATCTTGAAAATAAAAGGTTATTTGCTACGTGGGCACACTACAATTCCAAACAAAGAACTAACAACAGTCCAGAACTTTTGGCTTTCATATCGATACAAAAAACAACATATTATAACATCAAATCTTATAGGTTTTCTTCCATAATTTATAGTAAAACATGCTTCATACATGTCCAACACATTACATCCAAACATATCATGGAACATGATATAATAAAACTAGTACCACCAAAAATAATTATAATCAAGCTGGTATTTTTGTTAGTTTAAAATGACGAGTGCAATGAAGGTCAGCAATTGGCTTTGGATCACCATCTCCAGGAATAGCTGTGAAATACAGACAAATGTGAATATCAAGAAATATTAAATTAAAAAAAAAAAATTTTCTATGGGGAAACTTAATGTTAAAAAAACATTTTTTTAAAATTATTACTAAAAACCAACATTATAATGTCCAAAAATGACAAATAAAAATAATACAAAAAAGTACAACTTTTTATACCCTACATTAAATCTATTATAAGTAACAAATATGAGTAATTTGATGGATAAAGGAAATATTATTTATATTCCACAAGCCACACAAAATAACAATACAAATAATTCTTTGAAGTCAAATTTAAAGTTTGTAAATGCTTTAAAAAAATCCTGCCAAACAGTAATGATTTAATTTAATTTAGATGGCTTTTTAAGACATTTAGGTGATTTATAAGCAAATATCTTCCAATATAATAAGAAAATACAAAATATTCATTAAAATAAAAATTTAAATGTTATTTATAAATTTTCATTTATGTTAGAAAGTGACAAACATTAACAAAAATAGTTAGCCAGTTTGGGGTAGTGGTCTATCTTGGGTTGGGGGTCAATGTCTGGCCAGTCAGGCATATTTCACTGGAAATTCATTTCATTAAAATATAAGTATATATGTATGACAGAGTTCATTAGGAAAAAAGAAAAGAAAATGAGTTGTACTTCACACAGAACCCCCCTTTTCCCTGTAACCACAATATACTGCAACCTGGAATTTAACAGTAGTTTTAAAATGTGTAAATTACTACGTAAATAAACTCCTGATAATTTGAAGCTTCATTTTAGAATTTCTTTTAAGATTATTTTCTAGAAAAAAAAATCATAATCCTTCTCTGAATGGAGGTTATTGTTTCTCACACAGGTAAATTATATTTATTGATTTACACTGTTTGTCCCAGTCTTTTTTATGGCTATGATTTATATAAAAGATCTGGGGTACAGTTTTTACTTGTAACTTCATTGATAGTTATGTAATTAATTATACAGGCAGTCTTGGTGAACAGAGTCAGGCAGTGAAAGAGTCATTCACAGAGCTGCATTTTAGCGGGTTTGAAATGCTGGTATACAAAAGTATAATCAGGTAATTAAACATGGGAAGTCACTTTAATCTATTTTATTTTTTTATTTTCTAACGTGTATATTGGAATCTGTTCAACTAGTAAACAAAAAGCAATCCCCACCCACGGCCCAATGAGATTTGATCTACTTTAAAGTTATTTTTTTCTTTAATAAAATATTTTCACACCTTCTTTACCAAAGTAAAAAAATAATACAAAAATTAAATATAAATTAGTTTTGTTTATACTTTACACTAAAAACTGAAATTTGAGAAATTATAAATTTATTTTAAAACTTCTCCAGATAATTAAAAAAAAAAAAAATTATATACAAATTACTGTTAGCCAAGTGTGTTTTATTATTTACTTATTTTTAAGTTTTAACATATGTAAATGAAAAATTATTTATTAATAGAGTTAGATAGTAACGTAGTGAATATCTGTAGGACGTGGATTGTGTTACCTGCAGATATAGGGCAATTACTGTAAACAAAATACAATGATGACCTAATTTAATTTTCTAAAGCAAAATTATAATAAAATGAACAGAAATATGTAAATTACCAACTGGAAAAAATACAGAAATAAAGGTGTGAAATAATAATGAGAAAAAATGAATTACCAATAACAACATATTTTATACTAATATAATTTGTTGCAGGTATTGAAGAATCATTAGTTGTTTACAAATCATGTACATCTATCCTAATGAGAGATTTTAATTTCATGAATAATCTTTTACCAAAATATAACTCTTATCCTACTTATAACTTAAATATTTTATGAAAAGAAAAATAAGGGATATACAAAGGCTCTGTAATAAAAACATCTCACTAGTGAATTTTTATGTAACAAATTACAAAAGAGAGTAAAATAAATTGTCATATTGTAATAGAAATTTCTTCTGTACATATAAAAAATTCCATTTTCAATGAAGATAATTTACAGCTTATAAGAAATAAATTACAAGCTAATTTTTAAGCATTTCTGTTACAGGAACAGTTTCTGGTAATAAAACAAAGAAAAATTTTTAAATGTTTTTTGAATACAAGTTAAAAAATAGGTACTACCTCCTCAAATTAAGTGTATAAAGAATACAATTTTTGTTTCATGCAATTAACATAAATACAGTAATTATCTAATTACATTATAATACATTTATATACAAATAAAATATTGCAATAAAATAAATGTTTATGTAAATCTTCAAGTTCATTACCCTTCTCAGCCAGCTGTACAAGGAACAGCCGTTTATGTTCCTTCGGTTTGGTGATATGTGGAGGAACGTATGGGTACTGTGGCGGCTCAAAGTTAGGGCGCCACCAATTACCGATAGTGTCTTCTACAATCCATTCCTGCTTGACACCGTCTTGTCTACCTAGAGTCTATAACATTTGCACGCAGGCAAATACGAAAAATCTGACAATCAGTTTTTGTTATTGTTGTTTTTTTAAAATTATATACAAAAAAATAATAAAATAAATAATACTAATATTAAAAACATATTATCAATTAAAAATTATAAACATAACAAACAAATTAATATAAATTTAATAACACATTAAATAACAGCATTAAAAGTTAATAAAACAATTATTTAAAACCTTTGCTTCTGCTTAATACTAGATGTGAAAAGTAATCTATACTAAGTAAATTAAGTATATAAATTAATTTATAAAAGAGATAATATGTTATCCGTAACTTACAAATTAAGCATTTTAACACTCTGGAGATAAAAATTTAGCAATGAATTACTGAAAATTTGAAACCGTATATATGTTAAATTTATAATAAAAAAAAAAAAAAAAACATTAAAGAATTAAAAAATTAATTAACTTTGTCAGATGAAAAACGAAAATCAACATATGTAAATTTCTTCACGAAACCTCCTTCCTTTATTGAAAAAAAAATAATCAACACCTTAATGATTTATAATATCTGTGAATTACAATAGTCTGTTAATTTAATTTCTAATCATTAAATATGCATAAATCACAAATGAAGCTCCAAAATGTTAAAACAATATCATGCATTAAAACATATACTATCAGATTATGTATATTACTTATGATATTAATATAATTGGTATGTGATAAATAAATCAAATTTAATAATAATAACAAATATAAATATTTTCAATGGTAGATAGAACAAGTTTTAACTTATATCCTTTATTTTTTCACATAAACCAGTGAGAAATTATTTGTGCTCTGCCTAACACCATCGTTCACTTTCATATGTGGAACAATTTAAATTTAAAGGTGCAACAATTCACAATGGTAATATAAAATAATTGTCACAAGCGCATTAGTACTGATTTTCAACATGGCCAATGATCAAACTGTATACAAATATTGTAACGTTATACTGCAATTTCACTACAAAACCTTAAATATTAAAATATTTAATACATAGTGGTACTAAAATTATAAGAATAACAACATCGAGCATATTTACTACTGAATATGTTAAATAAACATACATGCCATCTTTTTTTATATATATCTATTTATTATACACAATAAAGTAACCTGTACTTAAACAAGTTCATGGGAAAAATTAAATCAAAATACAGTCTGCTAATGAAATTTTATGCATTCACACGCGCTTTTATAATACATGGAATTTTTTTTTGTTGGAAACATTTGAAATAAACTGTACCACCTAAACATTGTAACTTAAAAAAAAAACAATTAACAAATAAAACATAAATCACATTTTAAGCAATTAAAAAAAAGCTACATAAATTGTGTGACTGGCATTAAAGATAACTATTATAATCATGAAATAGAGGAATAGAATACATATGTGGCATTTATTAAATTAATTCTCAGTAGCAACATCTAAAAATCATGTTGAACAAAGTATATTTAAGAATTAAATATATTAAAAATAAAGTACTGCCTAATGAAGAAAAATCTTAAAAATACATATTTTCTAAGTACAAAGCAACTCATTTTATCAATATCAGCAATATAGAATCAAGTAATTAAAAAAAACATAATAAAATTAATAATTTTATGCATTCTGAATTTACTATATGCAGGCAACAAATGAAAGTTACTTAATTTAAAAAAAAAAAACACTGGAAAAATATAAATGAAAAGGAAAAGTAACATACAGTACTAGGTGTGCCTTTACAATAAAATTTATAACAATTAAAGAAAAAGAAAAGAAATACAATCTACCTGTAAAGCCTCGACCGATGCTATCCCAAACTCTCAAGCAAATCTACAAGTGGTGTAGCATTCTTAGATCAAGTTATGACACAGGCAACAGGATAGAGGTGCAACACAGTAAAAAATGGTGGTGCAACAACTAATCATAAAATAACCATTTGTGAGATCCTGAACAAAGTAAAAGATTTTGCTCTAGGGACAAAAAGAACAGTAAATTACCCTGATAGTCTTTTCTCAACAGCCACTACTTTACCATTTCAGTAGCTATTAGGGCTAACCCACTGCACTTCAAACAAATGGGCTCCAGACTGGAAATATCTTAAGAATGGCCCACATATAGTCATCCACTGATCACAGGATCAGTGCATATGCCTTAAGGATGCATGCAATAACCTCTACAGGATCTGGTATTCTAAGTACAGCCTACACAGTTTGAACACACACTCACAAAATCTAAGAATGGTCGAAAGAGATAAAAAATATGGGAAAAGAATAGCTGCTGATACACTGTCTCTGGATGATGGGGAATTGCCACTAGACAAAAACTAAACAAATATCTTGTGATTCCTTTAGAGAATAGACATTTATAGAACATACAATTACTCAAGAATCAAATGTTTTGACCAAAAATGAGAGCAGCACTTTACTGATGAACATTTTGTGTGGTGTGAACAAGTAAGTGGTGGAAAAAAATTCCTTTCCCTCAGAAATCAAACAGCTTCCTTGTGTGGATGACAGTTTGTTGGCAGGTGATCAGCAGAATGAATATTCACTAACCCCTGTGGAATTCAGAATGACACTGACCGATTCACTTTTATTCTTAACACCTCAATCAGCTGCTTACCTTTGAACATTATCACCTGCATTCTGTGACAGCATATGCAGCTCAGTAGCATTCCCAATTACCAAAAGGTCACATAAATGCCAGAGGTATGCATGAAAATCAATCCTCTCTTTTAGGTGAGACTCTATGTTGAAAACAGATCTGATTTTGGGACTCATACATGGCTATGAGCTTGGTGAAACCCTACTCCAGTTTAATCATGATACTAGATGGAAACTTTTCCAATGAGCAACTAACCACAGACAGCTGACCTAGTTCCCAGTCCCCCACTAAATGGAGCAGACTTAGGATTTAAATGGATGCTTTGCCTACAGAAGTGCAAAGCAGAAACCACATCCATCTCTGTAAGGTTGAGTTCAATGATCAGAAAATGCCACGCAGTTGAATGTTCAAAATTCCTGGCCTGCTCTAAGTGATATGAACCATCCTAATTAAATCGTAGGATTTAATATTTTATTAACTTCAATTTTCTTATAAATTGAATACTTAGACACTACAAGCTGCTGAGCCCTTCTTGTGGAACCAGAAACCCTGGATGGGTCTATGAAAGTCTACATTTGGATGAACAATTGTGCAACAGGCTCTCGGTAGGAATCTTCTCCATATCTAAAATTGTATTGAACAAGAAAATGTCTGACAGAACCAGGACTATTCAATCAGACCCTCACAGGTGAAAAGTTAATAACCAAAGTGTGAGTAAATTTACCAAAACTGTAATTTTTTTTAATATAGCTCTATGATTTTGATAAAAAGCAACAAAGAAATTTATATTAAAGTAAGTTTTTATACAATTTTTGTCTTTTATGTAGTTGATAAGCTTAAGACTGATTACCCATAGTCTCATTAAAACAACATAAGCCAGTTAAAATTAGCATGTCCTACAAATAAAAACATTTAAGGAGTTTACATTACCACTTAACATCAGTAAAAAAACTTAAAAAAAAAAACTCCTGAAATAATAATTTTGATGTAAATGAATTTGCCAAGCCACAACTGAATTTTTATTACTTAAAATATATTATTTCAGTCAATTAAAAATAATCATACAATAAATAACAGAAAATTTTAAGGATAAATCAATAACCATACAAAAAAAATACAGTGCAACAATCCTTATGTAGGAAGAATGAAACATAAGAAAACTAGTAACAAAAAAGGATTAAGATTACTCATATTAAAAAAAAAATAATAAATAAATAATATAAAATAAGCATTAAGGATTTTACATTTATAAAAGTTAATACAGTGAAACCTCCGCAAAACAGACCTCTTAAAAATGTTAACTCCTCAAAACTATAGTTTCCAAAGTACTGATTAAATAAATTAATTACTAAATAAGAGTGTTGTGAAATAATAAATGCAGTAGATGACTAATTGTTGTTTGGTACAAGATACGCTTCAACTTCCTAACATAAGCCTAGTCAATAATAAAGTAAGGTAGCAGGGATAGCTTATGTAAACAATCTCTGTGCTGTATCTTGTCAACAAGTTAATAGATTTTTAGAATTTATATATATATATATATATATATAAATTGAGAATAATTTTATTCAGTTCTGTGAACACAGTGATTGGAAGCAGTAATAGTTTTCAATTTGTCAAGAGTGTTTATTGTTGTTCTATTTTTGAACAACAATAAACATTTTGATTCTTCGATATCCGTTTAGTTTGTGTTTTAGATTAAGGGTATTTCTTATCGTTTAAGTGTAACTTTCAAATGAAATATAACTAAATTGAAGACAGAAATAAGTGTTTTATATTTGTGAAATGTGAATGAAAACAATACTCACTACCATTCTGGTAAGTCAAAATTTACACAGTAAACAGTATAAGTATTCTCTAAAAAGAATAACTTATTTCACTTTTATAATTTTTAAAAATTTGTGAATAATGTAGTCTTATGTACAATGTATAAGTTTCCAGAATATTCTGGAATGTATATCGTTGTCATTAATTTTATTTTATATTGTATTCGTATAATTCATGATCCACAGGACCTTACTATAAATTAGCTTTATTTTTAATAAAACTCTGCAAGATGAAAATCTTTAAAAATGGATTTCTTACTCGGCTACATCAGATTACATTTTGGGGAGGCTTTACTGTACTTAAAAAAAATCATTAATTTTCAGTTTGTAGAATTTACACAAATGTATAAACATACATCAAACACTTCAACAGAAGGTGCAAGAAATTTTCTAGAAATTACAATAATCAGCATAAAAATGCTTCTTATCATTACGAATTTAATATACACACGATACATACACACTCACACACAGATACATATATATTATATGTTTATATATTATAACTGATAGTCAAGAGAGAATAAAGCACAATTAACAATGTCTAGGAGTTAGAAAAAACTAAACATATTTTATTACACATGCAATAAACATAAGTTAATATAAATCCATGATTGTCAATAAATTTTGCAACACATCTGTTATCTACAAATATGTGTTACAACAGTACATCATAATAATCAGAATGACAATAAAATAAACAACTTAAGAAAACAAATTTAATAAAAGAGTAACTAAACTTATACTTCAAATCAGATTTAAAAAGAAGAAATATTTATAAAGTATATTCTGGTATGTACACAGTTCTACTTTATTTTGGATTTTTAAAACAAAATTTGTTTCATCCTTTTGGAAATCTGTAATTATTACTGTAATTGCAAGGATTAAAAATAAATAAAAATAAAAAAGAACCCAAAAAATAATTATACATTTTATTTAACACAATCATTTATTATTTAATATTAATAATAAATTTCACCACTTAATAATAAAACAAAATTTACTGACAGAGATCTTACCATCCTTAAACAATCTTTACTTTTATTCTACAGTTTTTAACTTATATTAATAAGAAAGGTAATCTAAGAAACTAAAGACATGTCTTAAATGGCGAGTTCTATTTTATTTCCTGATTAGGTCACTGTTCATTCATTAATACTGATAACCAATAAATCAGACACATGTATTAATTATTAAAAATGCATGTCTAAACAAATAAAAATGTACAAGACTCCAAAAACCTCACTAACCTATAAGTCAGAAACTTTTTAGAACAGAATTTATTTTGGCCCCAAGGAATTTCATATGACAAAAAGTGAGAATGATTTATTAGCATATAGTGATAAACAAACTGTAGTGAGAAGATCGGCTCTTATAAGATATGCATGCAAAAGCATTGTGCCAGTGGTGATCATTAAATAAATGGAAAATAGTCACTTCATTTTGAGAAGCACACAGATTAAAAATTTTACACCCATCTGCAGAAACTGGCATGGAAACACATGAAATATTGCAGTAGGCATAGATGTAGAAGAAGCTCTTCTGCAATCTACTGTATTTCTGTGGTTCAATATTTTCTGGAGGACTGTGTTTGGTCTTCAGGCAGGGTGATTCAAGCACTCCAACAACAAGATTATGATTAACACAACTGCTACCATTATAAGGGAAGACGGCTGAAAAGTGGATGGACTGGTAAACATGTTACACATATCCCATAATACATTCATCATTCTACCTGATCGCTTGAACATGAAACATGTCTGTGCAAAATGGGTACAAAGATTGCTAATATAAACACAAGTATGACACAAACTTCAACTTTGTAGTAGAACAGGTTCGCAACATTCAATCTTTACTGGTAATGAGAGTTGGCATCATCACTATGATTCTGACAGTAACCAGGCGAATACAGTGAGGAAGTACCCTTCATTTCAGACATCAACGCTATTTGGTTGACAGAAAAGATAATTTTCTTCTTTGACTAACATGGCATGGCTTACCCACATGAAGTGTCCCTTACACAAAACAGTTGCTGAGCATCGTTACATGAAAATTTTGAAGACTCTGACTGAATACTTCTGATGAAAATGTCCAGCAGAGCTACATTAATTTCCTGATGGTAACTACATCACAACTACAAGGCTCTCATACTGCTAACATTGTTGTCCAAAAGTATTGGACAACAATGGCCTGCAAAACATAAAAAATGTGCTGCATTCTACATACAGCCTGGGGTTTGGTCTGTCTAACTTTTCTGTTCCTTTAGCTGAAATCAA
The DNA here is from genome assembly GCF_047948215.1 of Lycorma delicatula. Lineage (NCBI taxonomy): Eukaryota > Metazoa > Arthropoda > Insecta > Hemiptera > Fulgoridae > Lycorma > Lycorma delicatula. The sequence continues at coordinate 94,342,240 of NC_134462.1, forward strand.
AGCTGTAAAGGAACCATTTTGACTCTTCAATGTTCATTGTGAAGTCGATGTGAAAAACCATCTTTCATCATGGGGGAGCAGCTTGAAAAACACTGCATCAATTTATTCTCATTCTTTTCAACAAGCTCTTTTAAATACATTTTAACTGAAAATCTTCCTAGTGCAAAAACAGATTTTTACTTACATTCCATTAAATGTAAATATTTACACACAAATGTAAATATTTTAAAAAAGGATCATGATACCTCCTTGATTTACCTAATAGTATTTAAGCTATTTTATGTTCATTATGCAGCAACTGGATAAAACATAAGGAACAGTACCAAACTGGTACACATATAACTCTTCTGCAGATCATACAAATGATATTCTGGCTAAATAAATTCAGAACTCCTCAGAATGAGCCTTAATAAAAGTTATCAATAATTCAAATAACATAATTTAACATTATTGAACATATAATATATTATTAGCTATGTATCTGAATTCAATTCAATATTCTCCTTCTTCTTCTTGCAAAAAGATTTACTCTGAATATTGCTTCTGAAGAAAAGAAAAATTTAATTTTAATTTAAAACAGTACAGATCAACTTGGATTGTACATTATCTATGGTGTTTTAAAGAAATTTAGCTAATTAAAAAAAAAATTAAATTGTAATAATTTTACAACTGGCATTTGTTTACTTAATAAATAATCTACTACTACTCCTGTATGGTGGCGCTATGAATCCCACCATACAGGGCATTAACCCTTGGCACATACCCACACTAAAGTACGATACCTCACAGACTCAAGTTAGTTATCACATACAGTGAGGCTCATATTCATTGTTTGACTGAATTTGAGAGGGAAATGTAGTAGAGGAGTAAAATCTAATCAATTCACTTATGATTCTACCTTCTTCATTATCTGGGTTAGTGGAGATTTACTGTGTTTCACTAACATTGAATGACATAGATGCAGTAAGTATTTTATTATAACAAGGTTATTAAAAAACAAAAATTAATAGAAGCCTATAATAGAAATAAAAAGATAACCAGTATCATTTTCAGCTGTTTTAATTGAAATTTGCACCTAAACTAATCTTGTATGAACGTGTAGCCTTGACAGGTTACAGAAACTGAAGAAAATCTTTCTCCTACATGCAATGTAAAAGTAAAAAATCCGAATGAAAATAATCTACCACTTTATTAATTTGCTGATAACCTTCTATTCAAGATATGTATTTCTGTTCCTTCAGGGATTTGAACAGTAGCAATAAAAACTAGTACTTTTTATAATTAATAAGTTCATGCAAGTATGAAAATGTATAACACTAGATTGAATGACTATCAACAACCTACTTATGCTAATGGCAACCAAGCCACATTTCATCCTTTCAATAACAAGAATCTACCTAAACTTTAAAGATATTATTTGAGGGAATCACATTCTTCTGATGCAAAAGAAGGACAAGATAATATGGGTAGAAAACTGGTAATTAAGCCCTTTCAAATCGAGAACAATACAAGTGAGAGTTGTCCATAAAGTAACGAACATTTGACCTTGGCACATACCTCCAGTTTGCCAACCATTTGTTGGTGTATCATTAAACTCCACAAGCTTAGTGTGAGTTAAATGCAACGTTGTATGGAAGTTTATACATTTTCTTATATGCTTTCAAAATACGTGACAAAATAGAAAATCTCGCTAAATGTGATTTGGTTTTTGGATGCAAAAATCTTTCGGCCCATTGAAATTTACAAACAAATGAAGGAAGTTTATGATTATAGTGTGATGAATGAAACATCGGTTAGGAAATTTTGCATTAAGTTTAAAGGGAAAGAAGAAATATGTCCAATGGAAAAATTCTGGTTGACCAAGCCTCATCACTGAAGAAAAATGTTTTGGCTTCGATGTTTTTCAGCATTCACCACACAGCTCTAACTTGGCCCCTAGTGTCTATCACTTATTCCCTTACTTGAAAGCGTTTTTAGGAGGCAGGCAACTTTCATTATGATGATGAGCTGAGAGAAGTTGTCAATGAATGGTTGATGAATTTGGCAACACAGACATTTACAATGAAAATAGAAAAAATGTTACCATGTTTTGAAAACTGTTTGAATCTGTGTGGTGAATATGTTGAAAATGTGCTTTAAGGGTTTCTATACATATAAAATAAAAACTGTTTAATTCTTATCTTACCTATATCGAAATGTTTGTTGCTTCCTGAATGACCCTTGTATTACTGACTATTGCAGCTATTAAAACTTGCATCTATGGGGCCAAATGCTATATGAGGTAATAATTTCTACGGTGAATTCTACAGTAGCGCTGCAGTCCAATAAACAATTCATGATAACAGTGACAAAAGCTGTCAGGGGACCAGCATCAATGATAACAACATTCAGGCCATTCAGACCTTGTAGATGGTGACAGCCGCTAAAATTGCATTAGAGGTGGGCACAAGTATTATGTATTCAATGTGGTCAGTCACTTTTTGATACAGCAAAGTGCCGGTGAAGTGATTCCATGTGTTCTAACTGAGGCACAGGAAAATGTCCAGAAAGACGTTAAGTCGTGGCTTCTGAATTGCTTTAAGAAGAGCATTTTTGAACTGTATTGTGACCTGCAACAAAATGTAGGTCTTCTGGGGTACACCCCAGAGAGCAAGATATGTATGGTGTAGAGGGGAGGAGGCACCAATCAAGACCAAGAAACGCTTGTCAGCTGGAAAGTTCTGGCAACTGTGTTTTGTGACTCAAAAGAAGTGCTGCTGATTGTTTCTTGCATGAAAGAAGGTACCAGTTGTTGGATGACATCAGGGCTGGTTATTGCAAAAAATGACACCAGAACCTAATTCACAATGTCCTCCTTCTCCAGAACAATGCATGGCCACATACAGCAGCACCGGCTCACAATACACTTGCTAAAATTCAATGGATGCCTCTATTAATACCCACCACACAGTCCAGACTTGTCACCACATGATTTCCAAATTTGGTTTGCTGAAAGAAGCTTTAGGAGGAGAAAGATTCAAAGACACTACAGCAGTTGAACATTATGTATGCAATTGATTGTTGAGGCAGCCATTTTTTTTTTCTTTAATGAGGGGATCAGGAAGCTATCTGATTTCTTCATCATTTTCTATCCGGTGGAAAAAAATCTATTTCTGTTGAAGGAAATTATGTAGAAAGATAAAGTAATTTATTTGTAATTTTATCTAAAATCAATAAAGCTATGTAAACAAATTCCGGATTATATTTGAATGATCCTCATATTAATTAGTGTCATCAGAAAACCAGAAAGACTCATCAACCATTAATCAACATAATATGTTTGTTAAAGAAATTATATTCAATCATTGTACAAGAGTTACCTAAAGTAAGGCCCAGCTGCATATAATTTTGGTGTTTTTAAACTGATTTATAAGTTCATATATTTATATTGCACATTACCTTGATCTGTATGCATTCATAATGTTTATTTTATGAACTGAAATAATATTTTCTAATTACTAGCTATAATTAAAGAGTTTACTAATAAACATGTCATTTCTCCCAAAAAGGAACAATGACTTTATGTTCAACAAATGGTGGATTATATTGTCGTTTATCAATAATATTTAATCCACTCTTTTATAAATATTTTTATATATGTGGCAATTTGACAATATAAATTTTTTACTTTTAACAGCTAATAAGTCAGGTAAACTAGTTTATATTCTTCTAATACAATAAATAAAATTTCTTCTGTTGAATGAAAATTAATTATAATAAGAATACTATTATGTTAAAAAAAATACTCTAATTAGATTACGTTAATCTATCTCTAGTCTATCAAATTATAAGAAAAACCTTCTTTTAAACATTTTAAGGAAAAAAATAAATACAAGATTTTCCTCTGTGTAAAATAAAATATACCATCCTAAATCAGATGATTTAAAAAGGTAATTTTACTTAACTTTGATTAATATTTTCATGTATATTAAGTAATATTTTAATATCTTTGAACAAATTACAGAAACAATATTTATTTTAACCTTCTAGTTTTATTTATCCTACTAGTGGAAATGAGAAAATACTTTTTATTAGTGCCTTAGATAAATAAATTTAATTAAATATAATAGAGGCATTTCAAATAGTGTTTGTAACTCTTGGAGAGTACTGCATTTACATAGTATGTAGAACTAACCGCAATGGTCTTCTTTCTTTTTATACACTACTGTTATTCACTTTTCAAATCCCAAAACTCAAATACAATTTTAATACTTACATAAAAATTTAAATAATTATGCAATTATCCTTTTATCATAGCATCAATTATACTGCCCTTTCTTTCTTTTTCCTGTTTAGCCTCCGGTAACTACCGTTTAGATAATTCTTCAGAGGATGAATGAGGATGATATGTATGAATGTAAATGAAGTGTAGTCTTGTACATTGTCAGTTCGACCATTCCTGAGATGTGTGGTTAATTGAAACCAAACCACCAAAGAACACCGGTATCCACGATCTAGTATTCAAATCCATGTAAAAATATCTGGCTTTACTAGGACTTGAACACTGTAACTCTAGACTTCCAAATCTGCTGATTTGGGAAGACGCGTTAACCACTAGACCAACCCGGTCTGCCCATTTTCACTGAACAATACATTTTTTAGCATCCAAAATTAGAAGTGGAAAACACTCTTTTGTTGAATGGTAATTAAGGGAATAGTAATTCAGACAAAAATATTATTCATTACCATAATATCAACTTAGATATTAGTAAAAACTACTTGAAAACAAAAAACCTTAAGTTGGGTAAAAATTATTCAAACAATTTATAGTAAAAAGTTTAATTAAATTCAGATGTAAGTTTAATTAAAGAAGTAAAGATGTTTAATTTTAGAAGTAAAGATGTAGTTTGTAAGCTTGTTTCAACCTATTATATGTGAATAAACCTAGCATATTTGCACAGCTTTAAAGGTAAGGCAATATACAACTGTATAATTACACTGGAACAATTGCAAGCTTGTAGTTGATAAGTAAATAAAAAATTGTATGAGGCAAACTGGACCTTGCTTTCTTGTACACAGCATATAAATAATAAAAATACAGTAAAGCAAGAATGAATCATAATGAAACATCATCAGAACAGAAAATCATTTCATACTACACTTGCAAGTTTTTGATGCAAACCAGTTAAAATTTTATTTTTTTACTTTTTTTAAATAAAAATAATTAAATAAATTAATAACATTTTTTCTAAAACAAATATAAAGCAAACAAGAACAAGGACGAACTAGGTAAGAATCCAATAAAACAGAAAATAGACTTAAAAGCGTAACTAACAAAAAAACAATACAATTTAATAATAATAAAAAAAAACCAACAACAAAAAATAATCATTATAATGTAATTGAAAAAAAAAAAAAATTACACAGAAATGAATAAGACTATGTTTATATATAATATTATGGTTTGCCTTTGTACAATGAATATTTTAATCATTTTCATTACACTATATCCCATAATAAAATATTAAAGTATAAAAAATAATCAAACAAAACACTAAGGCTTAATGAATGGGTAATAATAATTTAAGTTAAAATTTACAAATTATGGAACCAAGCAAGATAACCCAAAGAACAGTAAAAAAATTGACAAGACTTTTAATTATTTAGAAATTATTAGTTGTTCATAAACCTCTTTAAAACGTAACTATAAATAAATGTTTATTTAAAGTAATCTAAAACTTAAAAATCAAGCCTTAAGTTTATGATAAATAAGGAAAAAAGTAAAAACTAGGAGCTTGAAATTGGTCCAAATTCAATAAAAATCTGAATTAAAAGATTTTCTTTAATAAAATTTTAGACTAAAACAAAAGTTTTTGTGTTTATTACACAACCAAAGAAATTAAGAGAGTATATATATATATATATATATATATCTTTTCTTTTGGAAAAACTCATATTAATTAATACAAAATAACGATTATGCTAAAAGTTTTATACAAACTAAATTCAAAAATGCTTACACAATAATTTTATATTAAAATTAATATATTTTTTTATTTAACAGACTGAACAAACATTTATTTCCTTTCACAGAAGCCAAATCCATATCAATAAGTGATTTAAGATACAGTTATTGATCAATGCAATTCATACACACCCACTTTCTACTATGCCAACAATAGTTGTTTTTCATTACAGATTTATTTTTTAGCAATTTTATTCGTTTAATATCAAAGTTGTACATTACTCAAGCATATTATTAGGGTAAAAAATTAACGGTGGAACAAATTTAAACAACTTCATAACTACAAAAATTTTGTTGCATGCCAAGTTCCAGAATCATTTATCAGACAAAACTTCCATTCTGTATCCTTATATGTACCCCTAAAGAAGCTTGGTAAAAAAAAAAATTCCTCTTTCATGTTTATAATTTACTTAAGTTCCAGCATTATTAACACCTTTTTCCATAGAGAAATATAAGACCAATAGATCTATATTATTTTTCAGTCAACAGTAAATTACTAAATATAACTGTTATTACACTTGACTGTTGAATAAAAGTTATCATAATAAAGGAACTGAAAAAATATAAAATATATTTTTTAAACAGACACATTTTTGGGTCCCATAAGATTGTTAACTGCAGCTACCTTTAACAAACTGGTTGTACTATAACACGTCAAACATCTCAGGAGTAACACCTTGAAAACTGAAGGATATAAAGTTATAGAGATAAAATTCCAACAAAAAAATACATTCCCATAAGTAATTTCCCATTTTCAAACTTTTTCAGTATTTCATGGCATCATGAAACACTGAAATTAAACAATTCTGAACACAGTTTCATTGCATGCTGGTTGTTTTTATTAATTAAATTAATATGCATTTAAAGTAATTATTTTTATGTTTAACAAAATTGCACAACTTTATAATTCAAAAATTAGTCTATAATTAGTTCCATAATGTGGGTTTAATTTATCTGATATCTACATAATTTACATATAAAAAATTGTTTAAATTATTAAACATGTTAATGATTAAATTACTAACATAACTGTTGTACAGATTATTTAACATAGACAGCAGCTTGTATTAATAAAAAATTTAACTACAATAAAGAATCGCAGATCAATGGTAAAACAAAAAAAAAAAAGCACCGAATTACATAAAATAAAAATACACAACAAATTTAGACTCTAAAAAAAATTATACAACCATGAAAATCAGATTTTTCTAACATCATAATCAGCTTATCAGCTGATTATTTGTCATAAGGATAGAATTTGACTGTTCAAGTTTCAGTAAAGTTCCTAATTATGAATTACACTTTTTTCAGCCAACTTAGAACACTATCATTGACAAATACAATATGGTGGAAACAGATATTATTTATGTTTCTGTAGTTTTATTGCATCAAAACAAAATGTTTTTTTTAATCTAAGAATAAATATACTTTATATAATTATATATGTAGAAAACTATCCTCAAAGGTATAGCATGACATATTATGCTTTTTTATTGATGCACTGAAAAATGAGTGTACAAATTAGTATGTTTCTAGGGAAAAAAATCACAAGATACAAATAAAAATACTATTGAAATTTCATTATTTGTTCTAAAACCTATGGTTTAACTTTTGTTTATCACCCTTGATTTTTACTAGATTTAACATGGACACAGGTAAAAATTTGAAATATTATATACTTGTTATCAAAATATTTGTTAACCTGGTCAATTTTCATCAAGATCAAATTACTTTTCTATCTTTCAAAATGATTTTTTTTTTAACACGTGTGTCTGTGTGTTGTAATGATTATTTGATGGCATCATATGAATGCTTATAAAAATCATAAATGTATGAGATATGTATTTCAAAAATAAATTAACATCCTGTAAGGCTTTTGTAGTACTGAAGCCAATAAAAAATTACAATTAAAAACTCTCAGCTTGCTGTCAAAGAAGTCTTTTATTTGTTTGGGATTAATTCACCATACAAGCTTGAAGGTTGTGCATGGAATAAGAAAATTAAATTTTGTAGCATATTAAAAATGCTATGCCTCACTGGGATTCAAACCCGGGATCTCCAGATGAAAGGCCAAAATGCAACTATTCCACTAGATGGACATATAGTCCACGTAATGTACTAGTTCAATGTGCAGATTTTTGTGACTTTCTTAGAACATATTTAAACATTTTTTGTTGTAAATTTAAAGAAATTTGGAATAAAATCTATTCACTTCAACCAATGTAGTAGAAATTATTTTTTAAATTATTAATAAAGATTTATTAGTATTAACACTAATAGATAAATCATTTTTGCCAAATATTCATTTCTTTTTAGTTTTTAAAAAAATATTATTAAATTATTTAGGAAAGCTGACTATCTTTTAGAGAAGGTCAAACAGATTGAAAACAATACAATTGTTAACAGCAATAACAATGTTTCTGTTTGAGAAAGAATTTATGAGAATTAAAAATAAAAACTATTTAGTAAATAACCACGAAACAACATTTTACTGAAATTAATTAACAGAAGTAAAAACCCAAAATTAATTCTATTTACTTACTGTAATAATTTACTGTACTTTTCCAAAGATTCATAGTGATTGTATCCATAAAACAAACAGCTTGTGAATAAAATGATATATCATCCACGACAATGTAAAAATAAAAAAAAATTGAGTTCTGTACTGCATTATTCTGGAAAGCTTCAATTTATTAATAGAAAGCCTTACGTTTCTATTTACATATAGGTAAACTATGAATAAAAAAATACCCTGTTTGTCACATGTTTTCATGGTAATAGTAATGCAATTTCAATATTCTGTAAGTTTTTAATGGTTATAAAAAAATTACTGGTAACCATACAATATTTAAGAATAGTTTCATTTGTCATTAAGTATTTAAAAACAAAATTATCCGATATTTAAAAAAAAAGAATGTTTTTTGCACTGAAATGTTTTTCTAACACTACACACAATAAATTTTCATAATCTCAATTAACAAATAGATGAAAACAACAGCTGTGAAAGGGAGAATTCCTATTAAAATGAGTGAGAAACTTTTCCTTACGTTAAAAAAGAATATATTCAGGCCTGACAAGAAAATGGGAAGCCAGGGTTATATCCCTGGGGCCTGGCCTGACACATTTTTTTTATAAATACACTTTTTTTATTGAACGATACGGATTGTTCTCCAAAACTTATTTACATTAGAGAATAATTTCATACAGTTTGCTTGAAATATAGGTTTACAAAAATAGATTTATCTTGAGATGATTATAGCAAAATCTCTAAGTTGTTAGTTGGTTTAGGATTAGTCGCCATGACTGATGGTAGCGCATTGCTCATGGGGTGTTCCGTTGCCCTAGAGCAACACTACACTGTTGCTTACTGCTAACTATTGTACACCGCGAATTTAGCTACAATACAAATGTTACCACCACACTTATTAGAAATTCAATCATAAGCGAAGAGTATGAAATCTCAAACTTTTTATAACGACAGTTTATTCTAAAAGGAAAATTATTCAATAACAGGAATTTAACAATGAAATACTCAATTAATGCAAGTTCAATTTTTTTTGCAATCTTTAAGGATGAACTATTTAGAACTTGTTCATGTTTTTTTGAGACATTCAGTGAATGAAATAGGCCTAAGTAAACGTGGTGTTTTGCAAACTGGATAAGATGGTATGTAAAGTTTATAAATAATTAGTTAACTTGCTATTAACTAAACTTGGGGAAAAGTGTACTGCACTTTTAATTACAAAGTCTCATAAAACTTTGCAGCTGAAAATGCATTATGTTCATAAGTCAGGAGCTAAAGAGGAAAAAAAAGAGGGGAAAAAAGAGAAAATGCAGACAAAAAGGGACTGATTACTTTTGAAAGTATGAGGGTTTTAAAAAAAAAACAAAAAACAAACTGTGTAATCTCAATAGAACAAGAAACCTGTTAGTATTCAAAACACTGACGACAATGTTAATCCTAATTCAACAATTGGAAACGCACAGCCAGATCAGACTCCACTGCAGTCAAACATTCAAAATAAATCAGGAGCTAATGGCTCTATGTTTAAAAATAGTGAAACCTTAATTAGACATAACACTGGAGAGGTAGTTTTAATAGGTATTATTAAACCAACGAAATAGTACTTTTCTGGTAATTTTTGAGTAATTATAATCTACTCCTAAAGAATCATCTGTTAAAAGACATGTTCCAGGCAGCTCACAGCCAACTTCAAGTACATTATCTGTATAAAGATAGTCAAAATGAGTTTATTCAATGTTCATCTGACCATATCACACAAGCTATTTTAAAATAGAAAATGCTAAATATTATTCAATCATTGTAAATGCAACACCAGACTTGTCACATGAAGAACAGGTAGTTTTTATACAGGTGATGTAAAGAAACGGGAAATTTTGAAAGTTGTGTTGGTAGCCGTGGGCGATTAGTACCACTTGATAAGTGGTGCCAGCCTCTCTAACCTAACCTGCCATTTAGTTGTCATGGATCCTTGGAGTGGTGCGCAACGTGCATTTGCTATCAAAGCGTTTTACAAAAACAATGACAGTGTGGAGGGAGCGCGTAGTGAATTTCGCCGTCATTTTAATCTGGAACGGCACGACCGTGTTCCATCAGCACATGCAATTAAAACATGGATATCTAATTTTGAGGAAACTGGTTTGGCAATGAAAAAGAAACCTCCAGGCCGTAAGCGAACCGTCCGTACACCACAGAATGTTCAAGCTTTACAAGATGCTGTCACACGAAGTCCACATCGGTCAATCCGTCATCTCTCAGCATCTTTACAATTGCATAGTTCAAGTGTTCGAAGAATGTTAGTGAAGGACTTGCAATTCCATCCATACAAGTTGCAGATCGTCCAGGAACTGAAACCGAACGATGCAGTTGTGCAAACACAATTCTGTAATGTAATGCTTCAGAAGATAAATGATAACGAAGAATTTGTTCACAACTGTGGATGTCAGACGAAGCGCATTTCCACCTCAGTGGATTTGTTAACAAGCAAAATTTCAGATACTGGGCACAAGAAAATCCTACCGCAGCTACACCAGCGTCCGTTGCACAGCCAGAAAGTGACCGTGTGGTGTGCTATGTCATCTTAGTGTTATAGGCCCTTATTTTTTTGAGTATGACAACAGTCTTGCGATTACAGTGACGTCGGCTCGTTACGTAGTCCTGCTTGAAACCTTTGTTGTGGAACAACAAAAGAGATTTCCACCAATTCTTAACACAGTCTGGTTTCAACAAGACAGAGCAACGTCACATACTGCACGAATATCGATGGCAGCTGTACGCTGATTGTTTGGACGTGTCATTTCACGAAATGGTGACATTAGATGGTCTCCCAGATCGCCTGGTCTCTCAGCTTGCGATTACTTTTTGTGGGGTCACCTTAAAAGCAAAGTGTTCCACAATAGACCTGCTACAACGGAAGAACTGAAGGCAAAGATCCGAGAAGCAATTGCGGAAATTTCAGTTGAGATGTTACGTCAAACCATGAACAATTTAACGAAGAGACTTCGTGAGTGTTTACGTAGAAGAGGAGGTGTCACCTGCAAGATGTCATCTTTAAAAAATAAACTAAAATGTATGTATCCTAAAATGGCAACATTTGTACAATTACATGAAATAAAATTCATTTTCTAAAAAAATTTTTCATTAACGTTATTTAATTTTTTAAATTTCCCATTTCTTTGAATCAGCCTGTATTATGATACCTCAGTTTATCGAGAAAGTATCAAAGCAGTTTCTTTGAAATTTAAGAACAATTTCTTGCCTTTGTTGAATGCAGCAAAACAACTGGAGAGGCAATAGCAAAACTGATTTAACACAATCTGGCCAAACATCACATTCCATTAAGTAACTGCTGTGGTCAAGGCTATGACAATGGAAGTAATATGAATCGACAGTATAAAGGGGCACAACGCTGGAAGGACAAATCTTCTACTCTTTTTTCACCTTGTGCTTGCCACATTTTGAATCTGTGTGGTCTAAAGACTGTGGAATGTTATCTCTTCAGGCAAATGGTTTTTTTAGAAATCTCCAAAAATTATATTTGGTTTCAACCCTCAGAAATGGAAAATCTTGCAAAAACACAAAACTCACTCCATAGCATGTCTGATACAGGATGGTCTCCTGAATTGAATGTCTCAAGCCATTTTCTACACACCTATCTGGTATCAAAGAGCGATCAGTGAAGTGCAGAATTTCAAGTTAATTGTTGAGACATCAAGTGATCTGAAAAGACTTGCAAAATATAGACTATTTTGAGTGTGCGGTTATGGTGTCAGTTTGATATAAAGTTTTAACCACAATTGATTACAGAAATAAAATTTTATAAGCAATGAAAGCACCAATCAATATAGAAGTGAACAACTTGGCTTAAATAAATCTGCAACATTTAAAGAAGTGATTGGAAATTTTTTTTGCAAGAGTGCAAGCTGGTTAGTGCCAAGATCAACATAGCAACCTTTCCTGAAAAACAATCCAATGGGTCAACTGAAGTAAATGATTTCAGTCCTGAAGAAGTTTCAAATGGAGAATTTTTTTTTTGCTAGTGTGTGATTGCAAATATAACAAGACGTTACACAGCTATACGAAATATTGATGAATGTTCCAATTTTTATGGAAATTTCCAACATTCTCAAAAGAACTGATGAAAGAACAAACAAATTAATAAACACTTATAACAGTGATGTATCCAAAGACATGATAAATGAAGTTATCCACATGAACGTGATTCAGCCTGCTAACTTTGAAAATGACCCTTCCCCTATAACACATTGGAAAAACAGAAAATCAGTAGCATTTTTTCAAATGCATGTATTGTTCTCCGATTGTTTTCACATTGTCTGTACAGTTAGCTAAAGCAGAAACACACTTGCAAGAGTGAAGAACTTCCACTCACAATGGCTAAAGATCGATTATAGTTTGGGGACTCTTGACATGCAACCTTTTCTAGTGAGACAACTTAACTTCAATGAAATTATTGGCACGTTTGCCAAGAAAAAGGCAAGAAAATCAATCAAGTTAAAAATATTGTTGTAATGTGAAAATTAATTTAATTAAAATTTGATTTTTTATGAAGTTATTTGTGTTTGTTATTTTCTTTTTAACCATTTATCAAAATTAAAGTCTACATTAAAATATTAAGAAGGTTTAAATTACAATTACAAAATACACCTACACTAGTTGGAGATAGGACCCACAATGATACGTCCCCAGGGCCTGGGATTTCTTCCCATGACCCTGAGTATAGAAAAACTAAAATGGAATATAACACTGACATTGTAGTTATCTACAAAAATGTTTTTCACTGGATCAGTGTTTTGCAATTTAGCACTGCAAAGAGAGACTGCCAGCAGTTTTACAGAAAATATTTTCCTTCAGATCGGTTTTTGTACACCATTATTAATTAATATTATGAAACTATCTAAGTACTACAATAGTATTATTAAAACACACTTCAGTAAAAAAAAAAAAAAATCCAAATTTGGAATGTAGCCACAATGAGACAAGCTGAAGAAATTTTCACAACTTAAACAACAGTTAAAACTGTTAAAAACACTAATTTTCAATCTATGATGAACAAATTTATTAATATACATTCTATATATTTAATTAACAGTCTATTAATGAAGTTATGAAACATTAAATTTGCTCCATTGCAAAGTCAGACAAAAATAGAGACACTTCCTATGCATATTTTCCGATTTATGTTGGGCATTTTCTACGAACCTTTTTTCTTAAAATAAATTGAAACCCTTAAGGGTAATACAGACAATAATGTTTATAAAGATATAAGACTCAATTTTTTCATTAAGTGGTCCATAACGCTTTGAATACAAGCTTTTCTTGCAGGACACACTATAATTATCAATATTCAGCTTAGTTGTCTATAGCTAAGGAATATTTAAAACAATTTTCTAAGCATTTGCCACCACTGGTATTAATACAATTGTATAAATTAAAGTTCGACTTACCAACAATCTTAAAATATATTTCCAAGTACTTTCAGAGTTGCTACTCCATCATCAGGGATTTCTTATAAGATGTTAATTCAAAATTCATACGTCATACGTATAATTATATTTCAATTAATTGTTATGTTCATAATAGTCTGTCATCAAGAAATAAAAAATAATTTATACATCAATAAGACTGTAATGTCATGTCTGTTAAGATGTTGAATATGAATATAACAATTTTAATTTAAATATAATTATACATATGAATTTTGAATTAACATCTGAAGAAATGCCTGATGATGGAGTAGCAACTCCAAAAGTACTTGGAAATGTATTTTAAAATTATTGGTTAAGTGGAACTTTAATTTATACAATAATATTTTAAATAATTATAAAACTAAATTATCTGACAAATAATTACTTAAAAATGCAATTTAAAGAGAACATGAGAAGGAATTACACAATGTTCACTGTCCCAGCAGCACCTGCCAACATAATAATTTGAAGTTTGTATTCAATCTCCAATAATTAATGAGGTGGTTACTCTAAAAATGAAAACTGCTTCGACAAAATAGTGAAATACAAACCCTAAAATAAATAAGGATACGGTTACAAAAATCTGTATCTTTACAGGTCATATGTAAAGTCTAATGTAAATAATCTGTATTCTTCAAAACTGCACATATGAATTAAGTGACTATAAAGTAACAATTTTTTTTACTTCTAACCATTTTTGTCAGCTGAATATAAAGTTTATATTTTAAAAAGTGCTAAAAAACACTTCTTTCCAACCTGACTGTAATCAAACTGAAGATGTAAAAAAAAAAACAAATAATTACGGTAAATTCTGACATGTTTCTATGTTAAACAATTTTTTATAATATACAATAATTTAAATATAATCAGTTACCTTCAATGGTCTACACTTTAGTAAGCATTACCACAATTGTTTGAGTAGTAAGTAAAAATACCTGCAGAACTCTACTGTAATAATAAATCTAGGTAAGCATACACCCATAAAAAAAAATTAGTACTGAATTTAGTTGTCAGATACATTATCATTTATTTTAAATACAAATAAAATTAATTAAAATCACATGCTAGTACATTCATTCAAGGAATATCTGTATCAAACCATTTTATACATTACAGAATAAAAAAAAATCATGATTTTTAGACCGATTTAAAAACTGATTTTAATTACATATGCAGTAGAATTGAGATAATCAAAAATGAATTTAAGGACACATAATATAAAATCAAAGCAAGAAAGACATTAAACTTAGGCAAAAACTAACAAATGTTGTACCTCAAATATACAACAATGTTGTATGGCTTTTAATATACAGACTGACAAGTAAGCTGTACCAGTGTCTGTTAACTTATTACAATCTCTTTGTCTACAAAAACATGTATATTATTTGTCTTTTTGAAAATCCTTTAGTTAAATAATGTGTATAATGGTGTAAATTTATTTTCTGAAGCTTTTTTTTACAGAACAAAATATTCTGCACACCAATTGAAGATGACGAAAAAAAAAAGAAAGACAATTTAACATAGGAATTAAAAATTTATCAATGTACCCCCTTATATCTTTATACAAAAAAATAAATGGCTTTATTAAATTATTATAAGATGGCAATGTAGCCACAAATTTAAGAATAAATCACTGTTGTGGTATTTCTAGTATCCCTAGAAAACTTTAAGTCAAAAAACAGGAAACTTTCTATCATTATTTAGTCTTTTATGAAATATCATACTATAAATGAAAGTTAGTATTAACTAATAAACTTTAACTTTTATTAAATTACAAACAGAATTGAAAAATTTAGTGTGTTTATAAAGATTTCATTATAGGTTATGCAGAAAATTACAGTGAAAATGTTTATGTTTTGAGTTGAATCAAAGTTGATTGAAATTTCAAAATTAATTTTTTTTTTAAAGTGTATTTTATCATACATTATACAGTAAAATTCCAAATTGCACAGCAATCTCTTGTGAGATGATTCTATAGCAAAAAATAAGAAAAAAAAAGTTCATATAAACAAAGGTCAGAAATTGTTTGTTGGCAAGTTTTGGCTTGCAAAACATTTAGCCCTGCTTTTTGTTACCTCTGTGAAATTAAACTGTACTAAAGTTCTTGGGGTACAAATAGGGGGATAAATTCCTTATGGTTTTTGATCTAAGAAATTGAATAAAAGTGGTCCCAGACTTCTATCTTACTTAGGCTTTAAGAATGCGTTTTCTTTAAGAAGAAACACAGAAATGTTTTATTAAAAAATACATTTTTTAGATCTGGATTAAAATAACTTTGTTAATTTACCAATAAAAAACAAAAGTTTCTAGTTAACTTTATAGAGAATTTAATTCTAAGAAAATTGATACTTCTATTAAGATTAAACATAAATTTGAGCCAAAAAAGTCAGCATGATTTGGTAAAATATGAATGATGGTGGTTTTTTTTAAGAAAAAATGCATGGCCCATCATGAACCTGCTCTAAATGGTCAAACAGTACAGAAAGAGTTCTTCAAGGAAGTTTTACAACATTTGAGGGAGCTACTTGAAGAAAGAGGTCTGAGCTGTGGGGAAAACCAGAGTTTGATGTTGCCACTATGACAATGCACCAGTATAACATTTTATCTACCATCATGTGAAAAATCACAAGAAAACTGTTCATACACACCCTACTCTCTCTAGTTTGACCTCAGCTACCCTTTTTTTTTTTTTTTTTGTTTTATAAACTAAGGTAATTTTGAGATGATATCATTTTCAATACATAACACAACTAAGGAACATATTATACAATACTTGGATGCCTTCCCCAAAGAAGCATTCTAATGTTCCAAAAAATGAAAGATTTTTATCAATGTGCTGCCAGTAACAGGGACTACTCAGGAGGCCATCTTACATATGAAGTTGTAAATTCATTAATAAAGTTTTTAGTACACAAGTTTAGACTTTTTTTACAAAAAAGTAGTTAGTTAAGAAAATAACTTTTTATAAATAATCATGTGTAAAATATGCACACTGTCATCTGTGATATTAATTTTAAATATATGAACAAACACACACATCTTTTCTTTTTCTTTTTAGGAATCCCCCTCTCAAGAAAACTGGTAAGCCATTTCTTTTAATCTGACAATTATACAACACAAACATAGGAATGCACTATTTCTCTACAAGTTTAATAATGATAATATATGTAAAATCTCATCAGACATAGTATTTCTACACTGGCTAAGACTAACAATCAATTATTTAATGCTAAATGTTTAAAAATAATAATGAAATATAAATTGTGCACACCGTGCAAATGTGTCCAAATTAAACAATTAAGTTAACACTCTCAATTTTGAGTTTACAGAACAAATTATCAACATCCTACTGCACATTAAAACACAACATTTCTAGCAATATATTCTGTAAGCACAATTAAAAATGTATTTAATTCCCTACAAAAAAAAATTTTCTCAATAAACTTCTTTCCATAATTATATTGAAAACTGAATGTACATAAAACACAATCACTTCTGCATAAATGATTTATTCATGCTTTTTATGTTTTTAATATAATTTTAAAATACGTTATATACACTTACTAATAATAAATTAATGAAAACAGTTTCTTAAAATTTATTTAATTTAAATGTTAACTTTTTTTTTATTTGAACATAATATAAAGATTACTTATTCACTATTATAAAAAAAAAAAAAAAACAAAAAAAAACATATGTATATAAAGTATAATCATCCATGGACTGAATTCTCTGTAAATAACCAATTTTCATACAAAGGTTGAAACCAGGATTGATTAGACAGTGAGCCTTAATAACATGTAAATTTTTACAAAATCTCTATTCTTCCTACCTTTACATACTCATATTGCTGTTGTATGTTCCTAAATTATCACAGGGTAGAAAAACGCATAACATGCATATGACAAGTTGTTTCTTTTGATAAAAAGAAAATATTCATTCTCTTTGTTTTGGATTCTAATCTTTTGGTTCCTTAAGTAAAAGGGTAACTTCAAAAAAAAGTTGGCTACTGTTATAAGATTTTGGTTACAACCAAGTCATGAAAACATTCAAAAACTCTTTAAAATTTAACAATTTAAACTAATTAGAATTTGAAAGTCAAGAAATTTACTTGTGTGATTTCTTTAGCACAACGGTAAGAGAATTCAATAAAATTGGTGGTACACATTTTGCTAAGTATTTAAAATATTCATGTTATTTCAGAATGAGATTCTGATCTCAATTACTTAAGGTAATCAGTACTTTACTACATTTTACACTAAAATAGTAATAATAACATAAATCTAAGCCTAATAAAATAAAAAATGTCATATGTAAGTAGCTTATTTTTACATCAGCTCATTATGATAAATTTAAAAACATACCTCAGTCAATAGTCTCTTTAATCCTTCCACCTCATCTTCTCCTGGATTTAATTCCCCACCAGGACTGGCAAAAAAAAGAAAATATAGAAAATTATTACTAGAAACACTTAAGATAATAGTTTTGGACCAACACAAAAAAAACTCAGCAATTTATTTTTTTTTCTATGATCAAAGAAGAAATCATAACTTACAATATCGTGAAAAATAAGAATGAAAGTATAAAATGGCCACCATACTAACACTAATCTTTTTCCTCCAACAAATATAATGTAATGAACAAAATGTTCATTTACCAAATTTTATGAACCTTTTATCAGAATGGAAAGTAAATTATACGGCAAATTATACGGAATTGTATACTCGGTTCTTCCAGTAAAACCTTTTTCTAGTTAACTATGACCAAATTTTTTATGAATTGTGAATTCTGAATTATTCAAACATTATAACTGCAGATAATAAATAAAAATACAACAGTCATTTTACGTGATATAAATACTTTTATAACTTTTTTATATGCAAGAGAAAAATGTTGCAAATGCAACACTTTCCTCTTAGATCTTTCTTTAAAGAAATAAATTTGGTTCTTATGTATAATGGCGCGATTATGGTTGGGAAATAAATCTAGAATTATAAATATAATCTAACCAAACTTAACCTAAACCTGCTAGTCAAGGTTAGCAAGCATAGGCTAAGTTTGTTTAAATTATATTTATAATTTTATTGGCACTCATTTCATACACCCAGGCATAAATAAAATGGACTGCATTCAGAAAATTTATTTTGCTGCCTTTCATCTAATTACCTATGCATATACCTATTTACTGTGGCAACTTCTCTTGTTCTTGTTCAGTCAATGTTCTTTGGTACATTTTTGTCCCTTCAGAATACCCAATTCTTGCAAAAATTTAACAGCTTCCTCTTCACAATGTGGGAGATTCTAAAGGCACATATTTTACTTAAGTTCACTGTTAACTTTAACAAATATTTTTAATTTATTGTCTTACTCATAAGAAGTAGAACGTAGTTAATTAACTCGCCACCAGTCATGCTGGTTGTAACCTTCCAACCATGATGGTGCCGTTATAATAGACTAATACCAAAAATTTTTTATATTACTTTAACTTCTTATAAAATTGACAGTAACATCAAACCTCAAACATCTTTTGTATACATATTTGTTATATTTTGTTTTTCGCATGACATTTCTTTGGAAAAAAGATTTTCTGCAAGTTTATTCATTTATTTTTTCATATTTTTGTAACATACTGCCTTATACAATATGTAGTCAAAAATGTCAGCATTCATATATGTATTATTTTTTACACAGAGTAATATGAGATTGAAGTTTTGGACAATTTGTAGGAAGAGTTTGAAATATTTTTGTGTAACAGTATATGCTAAATAAATATCATAACAAACATGCATACTATAAACTGACTTTATAAAAATACCATTATACTAAAAGAGTAAAGAATTAAAAGAATTATCTAACAATAAAATGATGTTACTAATCTTTATATTATGTTAAGATATATACATTATTATTATATATATATATTTTTTTTTGTCTTCAGTCATTTGACTGGTTTGATGCAGCTCTCCAAGATTCCCTATCTAGTGCTAGTCGTTTCATTTCAGTATACCCTCTACATCCTACATCCCTAACAATTTGTTTTACATATTCCAAACGTGGCCTGCCTACACAATTTTTTCCTGCTACCTATCCTTCCAATATTAAAGCGACTATTCCAGGATGCCTTAGTATGCGGCCTATAAATCTGTCTCTTCGTTTAGCTATATTTTTCCAAATGCTTCTTTCTTTATCTATTTGCCGCAACACCTGTTCATTTGTCACTTTATCCACCCATCTGATTTTTAACATTCTCCTATAGCACCACATTTCAAAAGCTTCTAATCTTTTCTTCTCAGATACTCCGATTGTCCAAGTTTCACTTCCATATAAAGCGACACTCCAAACTTATATTTTCAAAAATCTTTACCTGGCATTTAAATTAATTTTTGATGTAAACAAATTATATTTCTGACTGAAGGCTCGTTTCGCCTGTGCTATTCGGCATTTTTTATCGCTCCTGCTTCGTCCATCTTTAGTAATTCTACTTCCCAAATAACAAAATTCTTCTACCTCCATAATCTTTTTCTCCCCCTATTTTCACATTCAGTGGTCCATCTTTGTTATTTCTACTACAGTTCATTACTTTTGTTTTGTTCTTGTTTATTTTCATGCGATAGTTCTTGCGTAGGACTTCATCTATGCCGTTCATTGTTTCTTCTAAATCCTTTTTACTCTCGGCTAGAATTACTTTATCATCAGCAAATCGTAGCATCTTTATCTTTTCACCTTGTACTGTTACTCCGAATCTAAATTGTTCTTTAACATCATTAACTGCTAGTTCCATGTAAAGATTAAAAAGTAACGAGATAGGGAACATCCTTGTCGGACTCCCTTTCTTATGTTCTTTAATTATTACTGTTGCTTTTTGGTTCCTGTACATGTTAGCAATTGTTCTTCTATCTCTGTATTTGAACCCTAATTTTTTTAAAATGCTGAACATTTTATTCCAGTCTACGTTATCGAATGTCTTTTCTAGGTCTATAAACACCAAGCAAGTTGGTTTGTTTTTCTTTAATCTTCCTTCTACTATTAATCTGAGGCCTAAAATTGCTTCCCTTGTCCCTATACTTTTCCTGAAACCAAATTGGTCTTCTCCTAACACTTCTTCCACTCTCCTCTCAATTCTTCTGTATAGAATTCTAGTTAAGATTTTTGATGCATGACTAGCTAAACTGATTGTTCTGTATTCTTCACATTTATCTGCCCCTGCTTTCCTTGGTATCATGACTATAACACTTTTTTTGAAGTCTGACGGAAATTCCCCTTTTTCATAAATATTACACACCAGTATGTATAATCTATCAATCGCTTCCTCACCTGCACTGCGCAGTAATTCTACAGGTATTCCGTCTATTCCAGGAGCCTTTCTGCCATTTAAATCTTTTAATGCTCTCTTAAATTCAGATCTCAGTATTGTTTCTCCCATTTCATCCTCCTCAACTTCCTCTTCTTCCTCTATAACACATTTTCTAATTCATTTCCTCCGTATAACTCTTCAATATATTCCACCCATCTATCGACTTTACCTTTCTTATTATATATTGGTGTACCATCTTTTTTAACACATTATTAGATTTTAATTTATGTACCCCAAAATTTTCCTTAACTTTCCTGTATGCTCAGTCTATTTTACCAATGTTCATTTCTCTTTCCACTTCTGAGCACTTTTCTTTAATCCACTCTTCTTTTGCCAGTTTGCACTTCCTGTTTATAGCATTTCTTAATTGCCGATAGTTCCTTTTACTTTCTTCATCACTATCATTTTTATATTTTCTACGTTCATCCATCAGCTGCAATATATTGTCTGAAACCCAAGGTTTTCTACCAGTTCTCTTTATTCCGCCTAAGTTTGCTTCTGCTGATTTAAGAATTTCCTTTTTAACATTCTCCCATTCTTCTTCTACATTTTCTACCTTATCTTTTTTACTCAGACCTCTAGCGATGTCCTCCTCAAAAATCTTCTTTACCTCCTCTTCCTCAAGCTTCTCTAAATTCCACCGATTCATCTGACACCTTTTCTTCAGGTTTTTAAACCCCAATCTACATTTCATTATCACCAAATTATGGTCGCTATCAATGTCTGCTCCAGGGTAAGTTTTGCAGTCAACGAGTTGATTTCTAAATCTTTGCTTAACCATGATATAATCTATCTGATACCTTGTAGTATCGCCTGGCCTTTTCCAAGTGTATATTCTTCTATTATGATTTTTAAATTGGGTGTTGGCAATTACTAAATTATACTTCGTGCAAAACCCTATAAGTCGGCCCCCTCTTTCATTCCTTTTGCCCAGCCCGTATTCACCCACTATATTTCTTTCCTTGCCTTTTCCAATGCTTGCATTCCAATCTCCAACTATTATTAAATTTTCATCTCCTTTTACATGTTTAATTGCTTTATCAAGCTCTTCGTATACACACTCTACCTCATCATCATCATGGGCGGTTGTAAGCATATAGACGTTAACAATCGTTGTCGATTTAGGTTTTGATTTTATCCTTATTACAATGATTCTATCGCTATGCGTTTTGAAATACTCTACTCTCTTCCTTATCTTCTTGTTCATTATGAAACCCACTCCTGCCTGCCCATTATTTGAAGCTGAGTTAATTATTCTAAAATCACCTGACCAAAAGTGGCCTTCCCCTTCCCACCGAACCCCACTAATTCCTACTACATCCACATTTATCCTATCCATTTCCCTTTTTAAATTTTCTAGCCTACCAACCTTTTTTAAACTTCTAACATTCCACGCTCCGACTCATAGAATGTTATTTATTAATTTTCTGGTGACCCCTTCCTTAGTAGTCCCTACCCGGAGATCCGAACGGGGGACTAGTTTACCTCCGGAATATTTTACCAAGGAAGGCGCCTCCATCATTGCTATATGAAAATGCAGAGCCACATTTTCTTGGGAAAAAAGCAGCTGTAGTTTTCCATTGCTTTCAGCTGCGCAGTACTCAGAGGACTGAGTGATGTTGATATGGCCGTTTAAGTCATTCTGACTCACGCCCCTAACAACTACTGAAAGAGCTGGTGCCCTCTTTCAGGAATCATTCCTTAGTCTTGACTCTCAACAGATACCTCTCCAATATGGTTGCACCTTCGGTCCAGCTACTCTGTATCCCTGAGCACTCAAGCCCCCTCACCAACGGCAAGGTCTCATGATTCATAGATATATATATATATATATATATATATATATATAACAAATTTACTACAAACTTAAATAATGTTTATAAGAACATCCCCATCACATTCTGTCTGCAGATTCTTGAGGCTGAATTTACGTTTATATTTATACACATATAATCTTTCTAAAATTTCTAACTTTTTATTATTACTTTTGTGAAAAAATTTGAAATTTTAGAAAGGTTTTTTTTAACATATATATATACACGTAAATTCAGCCTCATGAATCTGCAAACAGAATTTGATGAGAACATTCCTATAAATATTATTTTAATTAAGTTGGTAATAAACTAATAAGTAATTTTAAATAAATTAGATGATCAGTAAAGTACTGTATTAACATAAAAATAGCATGGCGAAGGAAATTTTTATATTATTAACAGTTTAAATTCAAAAAAAATTTTTTTTATTGACTGAACAAATATTTGTTCTAAAAGACTTTAACGTATTGTTATCTATAGTGTAAATGTAAAATTGTAAATGAAGATGGGCTTATGCCTGAAAGGCATAAGCCCATCTTCATTTACTTTTTTCCACTTTAATGTGGAAAAAAGTAAGGTAAGAATGTTCTTTAATTCTACACTTTATGGAGTGACTGAATAAGTTTATATTATATAATTAGCTATATATATATATATATATATATATATATACCAGTATCCCCACCTCGGCTTTGCCTTATCTATATGTTTACCTGCGTGCTTGAATCTTTACTTGTCAAAATTTAATTATGGCAAGATGCAAGTTTTTACGCAATATATGTAATCAGTAATGAATAAATTAATATTTAACTAAGATAAATCTTATAAAGTTAAAAATTATATACACTTACAGTTTGAAAAATGTTGTACCAAGCTGAAGAAGAAAAACATGAGGTAAGCCGTGTTTATGCACTAATAATACACCTTCAACACTACGTCTCATTCCAATTTTATCAAATTCATCCCTCATTCGTTGAAACCTAGCTGGTACAGATGGGTCTTTCTCAAACAATGGTTCTTTTGTGTTAAACGTGTAATTAGTCAATGGATATCTGTAATAATATAGTAAATCATAAAAACCTGAAGAGCACACAAATTTAAAAATACTCACTGCAACAATTCAATTTTTATTAAGGTTCATTTTTTTTCACTCACTCACACATTGTTTCATGCATGTTACAATTGAATAAAAACAAACTTTTTTTTTAACCTCTGGGACCATTAGGTATTGTTTCAGAGGATGAGAAGAATGATTTGTAGTGCATGAAAATCCCATGCCTGACCGGGATTCGAACCCAGGACGACCGGATGAAAGACCGAGATGCTACCACTCACCCCACAGAGGCCAGCTACATAAAACAAACTAGTTATAATAATCAGGTATCATTCTTATTTTTAAAGCACTTTAACACTTCTGCAAAAAAATGAAGTCATATCACCTTATTTATAAATTTAGTGACACTGAGTTTAAAAAAAAAAACTAGCAAGCTAAATCTATACAAGATAATATTAGTTTGGGCAGGAGAACATTTAAAAAGAGATTATAATCTGTAAAAAAAAGTATGTGAATTGTTCTACAAGAGTGGATTTATTCAAAAAGCTTTAAATTATATCATAAAATCAAATATTTCAAAAATATTTTTTTATATAACATCATAAATTTTGTGTACATGTTATTTATTAATTAAACATTTAATTCTTATAAACACTAAAACATGATCAACAATTTTTTACATAAGGTATAATATATATTTTTATATCCCAATCAAGCAGAAAAAAGTATAACTTTACTTTTTATACTAAACAGAGATATGTGAACAATTATACTTACATCGGAGAAACGTGGTTAATAAGGAAGATTATCTTATGTAATTGGAAAACATTTTTACTTAAAAAAGTGAACACTATTTGTGCCAGTTTTAATCTGGTTCTGTTATTTACCAAAATTATCATTTTGTAAAGTTTCTGCAGGTACCAAAAATTTATAACAGCAATAAAAAAATATGTGAAATTCTTGATGTTATAGTCAAGAAGCGAAAATAATTGTAAGTACATTTTTTAAAAAAGTGTTAAGTACTGAATGTGTATCCAGTAAATTAAATACTATCATCAATTCTCTAGAAGGCTTTTGGAACTTTGATAGAAACTGGCAACATTAACACAAAACAGTAGTTACACAGCCTCGCAAAGATCTAACCTGATGTAACAAAATAAATTATAATTTTTATCATGCAACATGATAAAAACATCAAAAAGTGAAAAATAGGTTAACAGTAGGAACAAAATTTATGTAGTTGCAGTATATTACTGGAAGTTACGAATGATATAAATAATAGTCACATTGTTTTAGAATTAATTCGGATTAAGAATTTGTAAATTTATTTAGATGAACAAAATATGAAAAATGGAAAATAAAAACGTCAGTAATACTGATCCGTAACCCAAAAATGTTCATAATAAGTCAAGAAATAAAATCAAAAATTATAAAAAGAACGCTGCAGCCATTTAAAAACAATACATTCAAAATGCAAAGCTGCTGAAAGCCCAAATCTATCGGGTAACAAAGTTACATAACCGCTCTGTAAAAAAAAAATAATTTAAGTTACTTACAAATTAATAGGTCTGTTAATAGCCGCTGGAGATTGATTAGGAACAAACTTTTGTTCAAAAGCAGGAGGCCCCGGCGGTTGTGGTTGGGCTCTCCTCGGCCAGCCATGACCGCCAGCAGCATTGGGCATATTTCCAGGCTGCTTCATTTGCGTCGCTGCCATAGCCATTTTGACAGTTCACTTTTCAATTTATATTAGATTAATTAGAAGTAAAATAATTAATGCTATATACCACAGATAGCAGACTATCAGATATTAAAACAGCATTCCACAAAGCACATAAACAAAACAACAGCCACCAACACGGACTTCGATTTTCACTCTTCACTACTGATACCTAGCCTGTTATAAAACGATTAATTCTACTGGTCCAAAAATGACTGGTTTTACAAAACAAAATCTCCTATTGGTGGATTGATTTTTACTTGGTTAGCAGGAGGTAGACGCCATTGTTATTGCCTTTGCAACGCTATTTACGAGAAAACGTGAATTTCTACGTGATATTAAGAAAGGAGGGAATTTGAAGTATATCGTGAGTCCAATTCGCTTTTGTTTACATTTTACTTGATGGAATTATAATTATTTTAGTTTAACTTTCTGATATTATTTTACTTTTTTGAGTACTGAAATGAAATTTTTCAAAGGAGTTATTGTTGTGTTGAAGTATAGAAGAAACGAAAACATAAAAATTTGAGGTTAATTCAAGTTGTAGGGTATTTGTGATTATTTATAACCTATTAAAATGCCATTGCTAACATTTTCAGATATTCCTCGTACTAATCATAAATAATCTTTTGTAATGTATTTATAAACAAGATTTCAGTTTATATGGCCTGTGTTTTAAGGGAAGTAATTTTTAATTTTCTTACAGTTGGGTGTCATACGACGTGACATTTAAAGATAAAAAATTGACAGCTTGATTTGTTGTGTGGCTTGTCAGAGTAACATCTTTTTGTATTTATGCTCTTGTTACTTTACCTGTATTAGTTATTTACCTTTAAATTGTAAACAGTTATTACTTAACATACATTTGTTATTTTAATAATATCTGATGGAAGTTTTTGCTATTATATTAAAAAATAAATTACAAGTAAAGAAAACTGTATTTGTAGATTCTTGAACACCATTATTTTGTCATGTCAAAAATGTGTCATAAATTTAATCTTATTGATAATATTAACTTTTTAGCAAAGTTGACATTGTTAGTATGTGGATTAAAATTGGCCAGTTAAACATCAAAATCTTTATTTTATTAAAAAGTCAAATTTCATCCTTTATTACATCAATCTTTTGAGTAATATTTGTGTTGTGGATATTAAACTATATATTTTGTTCAAATTAAATAAAATTATATTTACCTGACCAAATATATGACAGTACATCAAATATTAACCACCAATTTATAAATTGTGTATTTTAAAAATAAATTTGAGAGAGAGATTTGTTTGTAAATATCTAGGACTTGAGAGGTGTAAAATTGGAAAAACTGAATTTCAACTTTTTAACATCAGTAGTTCTGATTTGATATTTATATAATTACACATTTCAGAAGTTATAATGTTTTGAAATCCACCAAGCCAACCATTATTTTATTATTTGGGACTTTACATCTCATGCTATAAACTGAACGAATGAAGCAACTTTCTATTGAATCACTGTGTGGTTTGATAAAGGAGGAGGAACTGAATTTCAACTTTTTGAGGCCAGTAGTTCTGATTTGATATTTAGATATATTTACACATTTTAGGAGTAAAAAGGTGTAGAAGTCCACCAATCCAACAGTTATTTTATCATTTGGGACCTTTACATTACATGCTAAGAACTGAATGAATTAAGCAACTTGCAATTGAAGCACTATGTTTGATAAAGAAACTTTGTAGTTCAGTCTCAGTATTTAATTTTTTTTTTATCAGTATATATTGATTTTTGTGGGATTTTGGTAGAAATGATAATGGTTTTAGTGGGGAGTGTTCATTGGTGGAAAAGACATCTTTTAATTTGATTAGGATGGAGGGGATTTTTAAATGTAATCTTTAGGAATTGTTTATAATAATTTTATAATTGAGTGAAAAATATTTATGAGTTAAATTGCTCGAAAATTTGCTGAGAATTTGTATCATGAATATGTGCAGAACTTTTTAATTTTTTTCTGTTTCCTTTGGTGACTGAATTGAGTATAGGTGAATCAGAATTTCCATGAAATGGAGCATCAGTTTTCTGAGAGTTTTATATCTTAAATGGCATTGAAAAATGTCAGTTATTGAATCACTTACAATATTACTCATAGAAGTGTAGAAAGTGTGAAAAGTAGACACATACTACTTCTGTGTGAAGTATTGTTGAAGGAGTCCTGCATCTCATCTACACCTGGCATGTCAATTGAGCTTTTTAAATTTTGACAAGTTAAAAATAGTATTTCTATTACCAATCCAGATTTGAGTGTCTTTTGCAAAATGATTGTCAGATTTGTAATGTTGCCAGTCATCATATGGCTGGAAATTATCTTATTGCTGAATTTAGCCAGGATACACTTATTAAGTTCTTTTGTTTGCATTTTTTTTTTCTTAAAGATATCTATTTTAAAACAATGTAACTGTAAGAATATAGAATAAAGAAATTTTTTTATATATTTTTGTTTCATAATATTTTGAAAAAAGTGTAACCCAAATTTGGATAAAGTAAAAAATATAAAAAACAAAGATTTATCTGTATATTTTGTTAGTTATTAATTAACTTTTCTTTTCTAAGCTGGTTTTATACTTCCTCTTATATGTAACTTTCATTGACATGATTTTCTTAACTTTTGAATGAATATATTTGTCAAATATTTTTAAGATAGAATGAAGCATTCTTACAAATTTGAAATTTTTGGTCTGGTTTTTGGTTTTATTAGTTAATTTTGGCATTGTGTTTATATAAAGGTCTTAATTTTGGTACTTTTTGGTTAGCATCCTGTCTAATACAATATCAACATAACCTAACGTTCACTAATCTCATCTAATTAACCTTAAATATTATTTTTAATTGTTCAAGGAATGCTTTGGCTTTAAGCAAGTTATTAAATAAACCCATTAATGAATCTGCTGTTTGTTCCTTGTTATATTTTAGGACGTAATGATAATGTATATATACTGCAACTGTTTTCAATCCACTGTAATTTAATTTAAAGCTTTTCAATCTACTTTTGTATTCCTGATGGTTCTAAGAGCTCCAGAGAATCGTTTGTGAAACTACCTCTACAAAAGTTGAAGTAGTTTTTGCACAAGTTACTCTTTTATGTTTTAACTAAGACCTTTCAAACCTTTAGGGGTTTGTAATTACAGTTTTATTCAAAACAGTTTGCTCATAATCGAAAAAAGCATGTATTGTATTTATGTAAGTGTGCACATGTAGTTTTAATTACTCTTATGATAAATCTTAAAATTTAAACAAAAGCAATACACATTCAAGTAAATGGTAGCAGCATAAGAAAGTGATAGGTTTAATATGTGTACTACATTATTATAAAGTTCTGCAAAATAAAAAGTTATTTTAATATCAATTATTTATATATTATACACTGATTTAGTTAATGTGTAGTATGATTAGGGTAAGTGTTTACTTTTATTAAAAGCATTGGTATTTAGTATTAGCTCAAATCAGTTTTTTTAATTGTACAGTATAAAAAAAATTCCATTTTTTAATTGAAGTACTTTCATATCTTAATGGTTTGGGAATAAATAAGTTTTATACAGAGTGGAAAGTAAGAAAACACGCAAGGGTTATTTACAAAATAAAAGTTAAAATCCAAAACTACATGGCCACCTAGACTAGACTGTTAAACAATCATCAGTAGACCCACAGGAATGTATAAAAAAATTATTATCATAATTACTAGCTCATAAAACTAGCTTTTTTTACCAATTGTTCCAATAGAATAGCAATAAAAACAACTGTTTTTGGGGGAAAAGTTGAACCATTCTAGACAATTCCAATTGAAATTGAAAAACTAGCCCAAAAAATTTGACATTGCAGGTTTCAATGGTTTGAGATGGTTTCATGCATCCTTTGATTTTATTTTTATATAGGAATGAGTGAAAATCCCCCTTTTGTGACATTTTGTGCTAATTATTATTGATGATTGTTTTTGGTAAACTGATGGCCACTTTTTTAAGTAATTATTTTGTTAATGGCCTATTTAGCTTTTTTTTTGTTTTCTGTTTTTTCAGATGCATTTAGTGTATTCAATATAATTTGTTTTTCTAGGTCATAAAAAATGTCATTAAGTAGTAGCAGTAATAATTCAACTAATGTAAGTAAAAGATTTAAATCCAGTAATATAGTTGATGCAAGTGTTTTGCATAAAATTAGTAATCAGATTATGGATTTACAAACTATGTTTAGTAGTAGAATATCTATATTAGAACATAAATTAGATTTACTAGTCACATGTTATACTGGTCTGATGGAACGATTAGAAAGTGATGATATTAATACATGTGGTAATAATACCAATAGTAATATGAAATCAACTTTAATCAGAAGTACATCAACTTGTGATGATGACGAAGATGATGATGACTTTGGTGATAATGATAATAATTTAAAAGAGCATAAATGTTCTAAAGAGGCAGTGCATAAATTGTCTAATATTGAAAATATGATTGAAAAAATTATTAGTTATGCTAATACATCAGTTGATACAGTACAGAATGGGAAAAAAAGTGAAGATAGGTAAGTATCTATTTTGAAAATTTATCTTTTTTTTGTTAATTACAGCTTTATTTGTCTTAAAAAATTTTTTTTAAAGAAAGATATATATGTGGGCCTTGCATTAAATAATCTGGTGAAGTAATTCTGATTCTAGAATGTAGTATATAGAGGAAAAGCTTAAGAGGAGGGAAACAATTAGAATATCTAACGAAGATATTTTACTGATTTATATTTCAAAGTGATGCCCATGTCTATGCAAATTAAAAGGTATTGAAGGGGCCATACTGGTTGTTTTACTTACAACCTTAGAAAAGATAAAGTATAAAACCACATCATTACATTTAGAGTAAAAACCATACAATAAATATACCTGACATATAATCATATAATGAATGTGCATAAATACTTCATGAATACAATATGGTCTTGTGGACTACATGTAAAATAATAAGTAAGTGTAGTTTATTTAAAAATTTGCAACATTCGTTTTGAGATAGCCTTGGAAATATATGTATAGCAATGCTGTCTTTTTTCAGCTTGAAAGTACTAAAGAAGTTTGTCTCCTGAGGGTCATTCAGTATTTATTTGGTTTGTCTTTGGTATCAGAGCTGTGTGTCTTTAACTCAAGTTTCTTGAAAAATAAGGCAAAGTCACGGGCGGACAGGTAAAGTATATGAACAGAGAATATGGGATGACTATTCTGTTGTTTTCTATCAAAAATCTACATTGTTTTTTGGTAGGTGTGAGTGAGTGGATTATCATGATACAACAACCAATTCTGCTCTTTCCATTGTTATATATAAGTATATCTTTATCTTTTTCACAACCTCCTCAACAAAAATCTCACTTAAAATCAAAATTCACCATAACACCAGGAGAAACAGATTCTTAGTGAATGTTATCCTTATTTTGGAAAAAACACTTCTTCCATTTCAAATTTGCATGCCTTCTTTGATCTTTCTGATTATGAGTTTTTCCACTGCAATGATTATTTCTACCTTGCAATATTTCTATTTAGATTGTAGACATAAATCTAATTACTTGAGATAACCAAAGAAATTAAATTTTTATTGTTATTTGCTATTTGTATCTTAATGGCTTGCATGAACATATCTTTTGCTTTTGATGAAGTAAAAAGAGTCTATGAGCAAACTTCTCAGTAGTAATCTCTGAAATTATGAAAATCATGTTTTTGGTTGTGATTTTTTTTTACAGGCTCCATAACTGATTCCAACTATGTTTTATTATTCATAGTTTGTCCTTAATGGCAACACATACAAAATTCTGATTTTTTTAAAAAACTTTTCTGGAGTTTTGATGATTGTTAGCTTTCAAAACTAAACATTTTCAAAGCATTCCTAAGGTTTGATAACCAGTTTATTGAGAGATTTATGCAAAATGATAAAAAGCATATTGTTGAAATTTATTGGCTATCATAAACTAATAAAAACTGGGTTTATAAAATTATACATATTGTCTGAACTTTTAAACACAATGCATTACCACTTTGTAGACTGACTGAGTATGCATAATCGCAAATAACCTTTATTCTCCTCTGTGGTTCAGTGTAAATTGCAGTCTGGGAAACTTTTTAAATGACCTTGTAAAAAAATCACTTTGTATGACATAACATGGCATTACTGAAAATGGTTGTGTTCTCTGTTTATACCAAAGAAACATATATACAGTTTTCTATTAAGTATTACTTTCAATTATTCAAGTTACGTATATAATTAATTGTTAGCTTTTTACTAGTGGGTTTCTGAAAAGGAGGATATACCTTTATCAACTTTTCCTGATAAAAACTTAACCATAGTTTAAACTGAAAGTGTAGAGTAATCTCTTTTGGTAAGTTTCTTAACTAGCTTATAAAAGCAGTTCATACATAAAGTGTTTGTAAGAAGGAATTGGGATTGAAAGACAAGATGAGTATTAAGATTGTTGGGGAGGTAGATGTAAATGCATTCTCATTAAGCTATATTTATTAGAGGTTGCACCAGGAGCTCCCACCCCGTGTTCTAGTTAGTTATTATGGACAAATTTTATTCAGCTGTACAAGTTGGGTAATGTGTTTAATCTGGTGATTTTGGTAACTGTAGCTGAAAAGTATCCAACGTTCTGTGAAATATCAAATTATTCAGCTGAGTTTCATATGTTAGTTACTGGTTATTTTTGAAAGTTAAAATAATTATTACAATTTGAAAAATCATAATTGTTCAAAATTCATCATATAACACTTGATGAGTGTTACATGACAATTGATAAACTCATTGATAAAAAAAACACTTGAAAAGAGAATTTAAAAAAATATATATTAAATGTTCTTACAGTATTTATGCCCAGAATAATTATAAAATTGTTTAAATGTTATAAATTTTATATTTAAAAAACCATTTAAAATTGGTAGTAAAGAAAGAAGAAATATGTTGTCTATCAAAAACTATAAATAAAATACAGTGAATAGGATACGGCTTGAAAGAATTTTGATTTTTATTTAATTTTAAATTAAAAATTTTCACTTATGAACAATATAGACTCTTCTGTAATTCCTTTTATTTACAGTTAAATATACATGGATTCAAAGAAATCTTAATTACTCTGAAAATCTTTAAAAAATATTACTTGCATACAGAATTCTAAATCAGAAATCATATGATTTTTATTACTATTATTTCAAAACAAATATTTTGTTTCTCCTTTAGTAGAAGTGTGACATAACTGTGATGGCAGCTGTAGGCCTTTGTTGTAAACTGAATAAAGTATAAAACAATGTTTTATATAGAAATTCAAAATCACATCTGGATTTAATTACATTTTTGTAATATTTTTATTAAAATAAGATTAAAGGGGAAAAACATGGAAGTTGAGCAGTTCCTTCCAAAAAAAAAAAATGTGTTGTGTATTGGCGAAGACCAAATCATTATGTAAATTTTATTAAAAAATTATTATCTTTTCAGGAATGAAAATTGATAAAGTTGCCCAACAAAAGGTTGTCTTTCTCTTTTATGTTGTTTTATTAAGTGAAAAATATTAATTGCATAATTAGTTAAATAAAAGAGGCTCACCTTAAAAACATTTTAGTATTATTTTAAAACATCTTTATTTTTTCTTCAGCCAAATACTAGAAATGAATATGTTACTTGACAACCATTGAAATCTAGATTTGCCTGTGATTCTTGTTCTTATGTCAGGTTGATAGTGTAAAGGTGCTGAAGGGAGCCTTTCTTTGAATATTTTTAATAGGTTCACACTCCATCTTGTGTAATTCTTTATGCTTTTATCATTAAAACTGACAGTATCTAATTTTTTTCATATTGAAATTTCTAATCTATGCAATTTTCTACATTATCTTGTCTCTAAGAAACTTCATCTCTGTTGCCCTTATCAAGCTATGGTCCCTTGTTGATTTAACCTGTGTCTCACTTTCATACAACAGTTACTGCGGCAACAGAATTGCTACTGGAATCGTCATACAAAACTATACTCATATCCACTATGGTTTTCTTTTTTAATCGTTTATGTATAGTCCCATAATAGTTTATGTAACTTTTCTTTCTCATAGTTTGATTATGTAATGTTCGTTCAAGATATCACAGCCCAGTTTTAAAAAAAATGGGCTACTTAAACACTTTATTAACAGTCACAGTTTTACTTCATATGGGTCTGTTTTTTAAAGGCCATAACTTTAGATTTTTTTACTGATAACTTGAACAAATTCGCTAAATAAATAATAAGCAGATTTAAACATTTCAATTTGTAGTTTATCTTTTGATTGAATTATTACATTATTATCAGCATAAAGCAGTGCAGAAAATAACAAATCAGGTACCTGTGTTGAAATTTCTTTTCTATTCTCAAGAACATCAATTGCAACTTGGAGAAATATAACTAACAACCTTGTTACAGTCTTGTATTTAACTTCAAAGGTGTACTTTTCAATTTTTGTTGTGTCAAGAGATGGTTATACATTTATAGACTTTTTATGTTATTGAAAAAGATGATTTAACATCTTATTTATAACTTAAAAGTCATACAAATATAGCAATAACTTTAAACATATGAACCACCAAACATGATAAGGTCAGTTTGTTTGATATGGTTAGTAACATTGACTTCTAAAAACAAATCTAATTAAACATTTCACAACTTTCTTAAGTACCAGAGTAAGGAATATTTTAAAGCTGATATGGTTGTTGAAATAATTAATTTACTATTCATTTAAGTAAGTTGGTGTTAACATGTTTGATAAAAAGATTTTAAATTTTACTTCTGTGTTGTAAAATTAAGTATAAACTTTTTCATAAATTATTATTATTTATATATTTTTAATTTAATTTCAGTTCATTGTTAACAGTACTGTTACCTCAAATGAAGCCTAAAGTTGAAACCCAAGTTGGAATAGATTCAAATATGCAAGTTATTACATTAAACAGCGAGACAGATTTTCCTGATGGATCATGGTTGGGAGATGAAAATAACCCTGAAGCACGAGTTCGTGTTCCAATTACGCCAGCGTAAGATTTTAATAGTTTTATTTGTTCATTTTATGTATAAATTCAGAAGGAGGATTTTTTTTTGTAATAGATTAAAATTATTTATTAATCAAGTTTTTTTGAGGAAGATTGGAATTGATTTTGTGAATCATGTGTTAATGAATAATGTATTCTAAGATGGGAAAGAATATTTATTTGAATTTTTTCCTTGAGTGAAATTAATTATAGAGACTTTCCAATCCAATAATAAAAGGAGAACGCACCAGACAAGTCAATTAACTGAACTCCAAAAAAAGTGAAAGTAATGAACAATTGCTTTGCTAATTTTTAAACTTTAAATAACATATTTTAGTATGATGATTTTTTTAATGAAGTTATTCAAATAGGAATCAGTAAATATTAATCTATTTAGTTGTATACATCTATAAATGTACTTGCACATACTGACTGACATCTTGTCCCTGGTTATCAAGCATTAAGTGAACTCATTAGAGGATTGAGGATAACCATAGTCGTTGATAGGTTTAAATAGTTATTCTCTAATCCTGCAAGACTAAAATGTTTATGCCAGGGGGAATGTAGATTAAGTAATTTTGATTTGAAGTTCTTTGTTATTGGTGCATTTTTGTATTGATACAATCTATTATATTACCTGTCTAATCTGGACTAAGCAGTTTGTCAAACTGTTCTACTGACCTGTGTAGGCTAATTGATGAGGTGGTGTATTTTTAAAAAAAAAGTAGTATTGGATCAGTAGAGAACATCATATAAATGAATTAAGACAACTCTGTATTCAGCAACTGATTATCAGAACTTTGACATATAAATCAGTAGGAAAATTCAGATGTTCAGAAAATAAATTTGTTGTTTAACGATCATGAAACTGGCAGTTGTACAGTGGAGAGACATTCAGTGGCATAAAAAAGTATCCACAAACAATTTCAGAGGTTATGTAACAAAACACTAAACACTCTATTGGAACTGATCGATTAAGATTTTATTTTCTTACATATCAGTATATCAACAATAGTAGTAATTTTATTTTGCTGTACACATAAATTAAAGAAAGTGATTTTAGAAAAAAACATGGATTTTTCTTTATGTTTCCAGAAACACAGAGACTTTATTTTGTGTTTCACATTATTTTCCTAAAATTTCTAAATTTCACTTTACAACTGGGAACTCTAACATCTCTTTTTCACAGGAACATTTAAAGTTACTGTTCAGTAACTGTGGTGATTTTGGATAACTGTTGTTCACATATTTGATGCCACTATGTTTCAAAATTTTATTAAAGCTTCTGGATATTTCCTGTGTATATGTATAGTGCACTATACGTTTAATATAGCATTAAACACCTAATGTAAAAATCATTCACATGTTTATTAGTACTTACAGAATTTTATAAATTGCATTTGTGAAATTTATTATTTTACTGTCTGTTATATTGCTTGAACTACTTAAATTTAAAATTCTGTTATTAATAAAACAGTAGTGTGTATAAAAACAATTCAGCAGTTTTTTCCATCCTGATAAAAATCTATCTCAGGTTATAGCATATTTATTGTTATTTAGATATAATTTCTTTGCTGGTAAAGAGAATAAAACTTTAAAATTGTTTTACACAAGCAAGTATTGCAAGTGTGTAAATTATATTGTTCAGTGTTTTTACAGATATTATTTTGAAAAGGTGACAGCACAAACATCCATCAGATTTTAACTGCAACATAAGAAAACTACATATGTTGAATGAACAGCATGATTAAAAATTATACTTTTAGGCTTCAGCCATTACTTGCACTGCAAGAAATGCAGTGTTCTCCAACACTGGAAATAGTGTAAATAATGCTACTAGGAGTAGCAGGGACACTTGTCTGAAGGAAAAAATGAATAACTATTTCACAAGACTACCACAAGATAAAAGAATAAGTAATTTTATTATATGTATTATGATTACATTCATTTTATTCATTCTCTGTATTATCATGAATAAAAAGGAATTATTGTAAACGAAGGTGTTTATTTTAAGAAACAAATCTTAAATAATTAGAAATATTCTAATAAAAAATAAATGTTATAGAATTCTTTGTTGGTAAAGTAGTTCCTTATGATGTTACTTTGTATTACTAATTACTTTGAAGATTTTTATCGTATCTTTAATTTCAGACAATTGTTGCACATTAATACACATTGTTCTACCCCAGGAAAAATGGCTATTGTATTAGTAGATTATTTATTTCCAAAGGAGGTTTTAGCTACATCAAATTTATCTGGTAAAGGAAGACATTGTAAGAAGCAGCTTGATCCATTAATGGTAAAATGTTTTGTTATATATCAGAATGGTTTATATGAGATACCATTTTATGGTATTAATATTAGATATTAAGATATGAGATTTATGATATGAGATTATATCAGATATACTATATATATATTAGAAATGAGATTATAAGATATGATATATATTAGATGAGATTTTTGTTAATTTTAATGCAGACTGAAGATGCATAATTAATGGAAGGAAATATTTTAGATTTCATATGAACTTATAAACAGTTTTTTACATTTGTTACTGCAGTGGTCTTTATTTCTGTGATACAAACAAAATGGCTCATTATTAGTAGTGAGGTGTAGTGTTGGAAAGAAATAGCAATGAAAAACTGTTGGCTTCCATTGAACTCTCAGAGGTTTAATTAACTATTCTGTGCTGGCTTGTGTTTTAACAGAAAATTTTTTACTACATATAGAATGTTATTAGAAGCAGTTTAATCAAGTTAGATGAGTTTGATTAAATCGCCTGCTGTTTTCAGGCAAACAAATTGAACATTTTATATTGCTTTTATAAAAGTCTGATTGTTGTGAACGCAAAAATTTGGAATGAATTATTTTTTTAGCCAAAACAAGTTAATTAGACTATTGAAACAGATTTATTTATCATGTA
Source organism: Lycorma delicatula (assembly GCF_047948215.1). Taxonomy (NCBI): domain Eukaryota; kingdom Metazoa; phylum Arthropoda; class Insecta; order Hemiptera; family Fulgoridae; genus Lycorma; species Lycorma delicatula. Next base: position 94,380,154 of record NC_134462.1, read on the forward strand.
TTTGCTAATTATTTTTACTTAGACATTTATTTAATTTTTTTAAAAATATTTTCATCATAAATCAAGTCTATTCTATAGAATAACACACTGGTTTTATAGTTTTAGTTTGAATTTCATTAGAAACCTCAATTCAGTATATTAGTATATTAATAGAAATTTAAATTAAAAAGAAATGGAATTAATTTTTTAATTCTATTGAAAAATCATTACATTGAAAATAATATTTAAAAATGAGTTGTATAGTTTTTTTGTTACATTTGGTGTTGTTTTCCTTCCAGATTTATGGTATTCGTTCTCATCTTTTATATAAATTTAAAATAACTGAAAAAGATTGGTATAGAATAAAACAAAATATTGATTCAAAATGTAGAACAGCATGGAAAAAAAAAGTACGAGGAATGTTGTTGGGTGAAAATAAGGTTTGTAACTTAATGTGTGCATGAAAGAAGTAATGTTTTATAATTTATTTTATGTATGGTGCATTTGAAAAGTAACTTACATCTTCATGCACTAATACAACAATATGTAATAGTTGGAAATAGTTCCTGTGAACTTCCACACATATCTGGACGTGCTTTTTATTCTCAAAGACTGACAAGTGTTTTATGTGGAATGTTCTTGGTGAAAACGTGAATGTTTGAAGTTCCTGAAAGCTGTGGGGGTTTCCTTGATAAACATTACTTTTTGCATAACCCCAGAAGTAAATAGTTGGACTTAAATCTGGAGAACAAGGTGGCCACAAGCTCCTAGGAATGATTTGATCTTTGAGAACCTCTTGCTTTAACTTCATGGATTACCTGATTGTATGCACAGTTGTGCCATCTTGTTGAATTCAAGCATTATTAATTTTGTCCTTCATTAGATCCCCCATGAACTCTGAGGAATGAATTCACAAACATAAGCTTAATTTATTGTTTATGCAAAGAATGTTGGGCTAACTATTCTTCATCTGCATTTTGCAATCCACATTCCAATTTTTTGATCACATAGAGGAATTTCATGTATGGTATGTGATTTGTTGGCAGAATATAAATGTGAGTTCTGTGCATGCTCATGCTTTGATACAATAGAACCATACCATATTAGTATAGAAAACATAGTCCAAAATATTGTCAGAATTATGCACTATAAACTATTGAAACCATACATAGTATTGAATTCCACAGTCTGACCAGTAACCTTAGAACTGCTTTCATTTTATATGGGATGAGACAGAGCTTCTTATGAACTGCCTTATATGCAGTTTCAACACCAGTGTTTTTCTGTTTGGTGAAATCTCACATTGTCTCGTAGCGTAGCTGCTATGTCTTGCCGTTTTTCTTCATTTAGTAATGATGGTTTACCACTTCGCACATAGTCATAGTCCTTTACCGACCCTATTTTCTTAAATTTCTCAATTATCACTTACTAAATTAATTAGGAATAGGTGTACCTTGAAATCTTATTGAAAACTGATCTTTCACTATCTGTATTTACTCACAGAAGACATATTCAATTGAAAAAAATATTCACTATTCTAATGTACATGGAACGACACAGTCTCAAATATTAAAAGCCAATGAACAAACAACAAAGTAATCAGACACACCTTCTTTCTCAAGGTCACCAGCCTGACTGGCTCGCGGAAGTAAATTGTACACAATGCAGGATTACCAACTTTAGCAAAAATTGTTTGCAGCTCACAAAATATAATCCTCATTATGTAATCATGTTTATATGGGTGTATGTTTATATGGATATACTTTTCAAATACACTATTTATATTTTATATATGTATATATATATGTAATATTTTATGTTTATAAAAAAAATTGAGTATGTAATTCTTTGAAAGTAGAAATAGTAAGATGTTCAGTTTATTTTTGTGAAATACTTATGTATATTGATATTATTTATTTTTTGTTTTAATGTTAATTGTGATTTAATTTTAAATTTGATTACTATTTTTTATCTTTATTTAATTGTTTACTTAGATCAAGTTTTGATTTGATTTAAAGTTTTATTTGGATCTTGATTTTAATTTAATCCTGGAACATACTTCTTATATTTATTGTTGTTTTACTATTATCTTGTAGTTTTCGATGGACTATCTTGACCTTGGTTTGTAATCACATGGTTTGTTTTTATTTGGCTGTGACCTTCCCTGATATGGGTGCAATATTGGTAATCCACTTAACTAAGGGATAATTATGGTTGTTTTTTCTTTCCGAGCTTATTTCGGCTAACTGGCTAAGTGTTACGTAAATTGTTGCAGCAATATAACATTTTAATGTAATATGTTCTTTAATGTTTTTCATTTCAGAAGATCTTTCTTAAGACTTTCCTTCTGTTCCCCCAATCCCTTCTTGTTCAGGTGCCCTTTCTTTTTCCTGGAACTATAGTTGTAATGGATGTCTGCTGGTGGAGATGAGATGGTGTCCAAATATATGTTAAGTGCCATGACCATAGTGATTTTTGGTGACTTGACATGAATCAGGACACATCCTTTAAAACATGACATTATTACTTAGGAAATTAAGGATAGAAGTGAATTTCTATTGCCTTCTTTACTGAACTAAAAACATTGATACATATGAACATGCAAGAACATTAAAATGCAGGTTATATTTAGTGTTATAAGAGACACTAAGTGCTATACATATGCTAGGATGCTTCAGGTGCTATGCATATGTCACAACTATAAGAAAGATCAAGACAGATACTGTCAATTAAAAGTTGTAACAGTTTGTAATAAATCTTTTATTCAATTTTCAGAATCCAATGCTAAATAGTAGAACAGATGAAGTACAAAATGGTGGTCATAATAGTAAACCATTTATTTTATCAACTAATTCATTATCTAGTGAAGAAGTTACTGAAGATAGCGATTCTGGGGTAAGTAATTAAACTTTGCAAAATAGAAAATATTATAGAGAATTTGTTATTGTTTTTTAAAACCTTTATAACTTTCTATATCAGATAATTTATTTATGGTTGCTGTTAGTAATTTTGAGAACAAAATATGCATTATAATCTCATAAGGATTTATTTCATTAAATCTTTCACTGATCTTTCCTGTACTGATTGCATTATTGACAAAAAAATTGATCTGATACATTTACATATTTTCTGGCAGACAATTGTGACATCAATTCTAATTGATTAAAATTGTAAACAATAATTACTTACTGCAGCAATAACATGAATATAGTAGGGATATTTAGTACCGTATACATCCTAGGACTTGAGTTTGTGTCTAGATTTTCTTCTGGATGGGTTGCATTCATACTTCGCTAAGCCCTTTTTAGTTGCGTTTTATGTAAGTTACTTTATATACTCTTGATGAATGAATTATAGGAAATTTATTTTTAGTAATTATTTACTGTATTGGTCATCATTAACCTAATAAATATAATATAAGAGACATATTAACCCATATTGCGCGAAACCCAGTAATAAAATAAAATATTTTATTTCTTATTTTAGGTAGTACGTACAAATAGAGGGCATTTTAAGATAGTTCGTGCTACACCAGAACAGATGGCTAAATTACAGGAAAGTCACACTGTTAAAGTTTTCACTAATGAAGATGTGGCAGAAATGTTTCCTCCTGTGAGTATTTTGTTTGTTACTTTTTTGTGTTGGTTGTATTCTTATACAACTACACAAAAATAAATGACACCACTGTTTTAGTTCTTCATTCATTTTCATTGTCATTTGTTTTGTACATGATGGTCAGTACATTTTTGTACATGATGGTCAGTACATTTTTTTACATAATGGTGTCAGTCAGTGTAGTGGAAAAATGTCAGTGTCATCGAAAATGGAAAACAATTTGGCAATTGATTGTAGATAACAAATTTAGTAAATAATTTTAAAGAATAACTTCAGAAATCAATTCTGTAGAGTATTTCTGAAAAGTTTGGCAATATTTCATAAGTGATAGAGGGCACTGAGTGTGACAATGTTTACCTCATGCAATTTTTTGTATCTTTTCTTCAAAAGACCAAATTTTTTTTAAAATAAAGACATAAATTTTCACTTTATAAGTACAAAAAAAAAAAAAAATTGACACTTTATAAGTACATAGCCATTTCAGTTCCAATGAAACCATCTTCAGTAGTAACAATCTGTATTATTGAAATACGGAAATGAGAATCCGTAGAGAATTCGTTAGAATAACAATGTTTCTAGGTAGATAGTCGCAGAAGCTACCTGTCTTCCTTTCCGTAGTTCAATAATGCTGATTGTTACTACTGAAGATTGATTCATTGGAACAAGTGGCTATATAGTTTTATATAAAATAAAGTGCCAATTTTTGTAAAATTTATAAGTGTTTTTATTTGTTGTAATAACTGGCAAATCAAACTGAAGAAGTTTAACAAATTTCAAAATTTTTTATAGTGAAAAATATAGATACTGATACTTCAGAAATGACAAAATGAAATTGAGTTGGGTTTTTTGCCTTAATGGTATAAAAAAATGCTAATCTTTTTTTTAGGGGTAATTATGAGTTATGACCTAGAATACATTGCTTTTTTCTGGATGATTGTGAAGTCTCAGCCAAGATATAAAATAAAACAACAGTTATTTGAAGAAGAAAAATAACTAATTATTATAAAAATGTAAATAAAAAATCTGGGTCCATTTATCCCTTTTCCCTTATGGGACTGCAGAATCCATAAAATTAACATCTCATTGCATGAATTTAAAAATTTTATCTGTAACATAAAATATATTATTAATATCTATCTAAAACGTTGAAGAAAACTAATGGTTTGCAGGCACGCAATACATTACAATTAACATCTTGTGCATAGAAATACTTTGGCTTAATGCTTAAGCTGTTTTAGAAATATTCAGAAAAAATTTTTAATCAAATTTTTTGTTTTGGAAATACATAAAATAAAAACTAAAATAAGTAAGCTAAATTGTATCTCTGCCTTAAAATTTCAACACTAAATACCAGTAGTTCACAATCTTTTTGACCGACAACACACTTCACCGACTGCCAACAATATCGTGACTTCTTTTTGATTATATTAATGATGATACCAGTAATAATAATATGTAGTATCTCATTTTAATTGACAGACATCCAATAATATACATAGACCAATGTTAACCTGAAAGCAGGAGCATTCTTCTAAATACAAGCAACATGTCGAGCAGCATTAGAGAAAGACAAAGATCAGTGCCTGAAATACTGACATAGCTATACTGGAAGTCCAGTTATAAAAAAAATTTTTTTAAAACTCACCACTAAAATTAATGTGGAGTCTGTGCTTAGTGTACTCCACAAAATTTGTCAACACGTGGCTGAAAGAAATACTAAAGAAATAAATTAAAAAGATGTAATATTTTTGTTGCATGATTCCATTCAAAGAGTTCAATCTGTCAAAAATTTTGGTAAGATATACTAAATTGACACACAAAAAATAATCTTCCTAAAGTCTTGCATACTCTGCTTTTTCGTCTTCAAAAAAAAAAAAATAAAAAATAAGAAGCTCTACCACTTGCATCAGTGCTTTACTCTTAAAAAGCAAACAGGTTTCTGAAAGCAGCAATAAATTGGTGTGCTTCCTCAGCTCCCATAGTCTTGCAAAGCTTTTCAAACAGTTTATATTTAAATGGTCTTATTTTAAAATAATTGGTCATTTCAGTAGTTGTTCTTAACACCCGTTCTAAAGATCCCCCATCAATAGTTCTCATAATTAACATCTTCATACGCAAAAAGCAAAGGATACTCACTATAGTCTGTTTCACTTACCTGACAAAACTTATAAAAAGTTTTGATTTTCCCTATTAATGCTGCTGCCTTGTCAGTATAAAGAGAAATGCGATTTTCCCTGAAATATTATATTGCAACAAAGTAGTATTATTAACACAGTCATAAATAATGTCTTTGCTTGTAGTTGTGGTTTTAAATTTTTGGCAAAATAAAAATTGTTCAATAATACATAAATTATATTCAATTATATTTCATTTAATTGTAGAACAATCATAGTATCCCCCACCAATTTACTGTTACAGATAATTTAGTGTTGCAAGACATTTCTTTTATTCTGCAGCTTACGGTATTATTTTCATATTTTGTAGCTGATAATATTAGTTCTTCACCTATATTATTTAGTTTTTCTGTTTGATTTTCAACACAAATAATGCATGTGAAGCATGCAATGCTTGCTTCAGAAAAACAGAAGTGCGTTTCATTAAACACCAGAGATTTTATTTTGTATGCCACATAATGTCATAGTGCACCAATTTACCAAGCGTAGTTCATTTTTGAGAATCTTGAAGGGAATCGTAATTTCCATTCACATTACTACCCTTGAACTAGCACTGCCTTGATTGCTGTCACAGGTCCGAGAAATTGATTCAGCTTGTCTTTTTCAAATGAAAAAATCAATCAATGATAAAACTATGCCATATGTAAACTGAAACTGGCCTATACATCTAAATACTCGTGGTGTTTAACAGGTTTTTCATAGAAAAAGTGGGAAGAGTAAACATTGTTGCACGTGCTCACTGTCGCTCAAAATTATTGGCAGGCAGAAAAATTGAACTCAGTATTGTTGCAGGTATTGACTAACAGTCTGTTTCAAAATAAGTTTTCTAATAGGTACAATTTTTATTGTATTTATTGATTTTTTGACAAGATTAGCTTCATAAACTATTCATCCTGATATCTCTTTGTTACGTCTCGAATGAATTTAATTGGTATATACAAGTTTTGTTCTAAAAAAGAGAACTTTTTAAATTGCATACCGTCTGCAAATGGTGCTCCAGCCTCTGTGCACACCTAGCATATCTCTTTTTACTGGGCTCTGATCTACGCATTAGTTGTCTAGTTAACAGAGGTCTTATATAAGCTGCTCATCAGATGATGACTACATGAGCTGGATGCAGTGTTATGATTGGTTTAAGTGTTTTAAGGAGGGCAAAGTTCGGTTGCCCAAAATCCAAGGACCTTCCACATCAACAGATGACCAACATGTTCAGACTTTTGAAAATCGTTGTTTAACTGTTCATGAGGTTATAGAAGAAGTTGGCTTAAGTGTAGGATCTTGCTATCAAATCCTGACTGAAAAACTTACATTGTGTCAGTGCAAAATTTGTGCTGTGTTTGTTGACATATGACCATTTGTGCTGTGTTTGTTGACATATGACCAGAAGCATGAAATCCATCAGGGACTGCTTGCAAATGACAACTTCTTTAAAGAACATCTTAAATTTTACGCAAAATTACACACTCTCCTTCATTTTTGTTTTTTTCACTAATCTGACGAGCAGCTTATATTCAATCAATAGTTACTAGACGTCTAGATTGGAACCCAGTAAAAGAAGGTCTTATCAAGATGTGCTGCTAGGTAGCAGGAGCCTGCAATCAGCAGATGTTGGCGCGCAATTTAAAAAGTTTCTCAGAAAAATGAGAAATTTAGTAGTAAGACAGATGACAAAAATATAACACCAGAAACTGGATATGTTAAGCAAAGAATAGTTCGAGGTACTGCTGAGGAGACCAAGGGCCTATAAAAACTGCACTGCCAAGGTTTACGAGATTCATTCAAAAAAAGACAAAACTTTTTAAATTGCGTGCCAACATCTGCTGATTGCAGGCTCCTGCTACCTAGCAGCACATCTTGATAAGACCTTCTTTTACTGGGTTCCAATCTAGACGTCTAGTAATTCTGAAAATGAGTCCACCAAATTTTTCCCTTTTAACTTTCACATTATCATAAAAGCTTTATTGGTTCTAGATTCTTTTCACCGACCCATAAATCCTAAATAATCATTTATCTTCTATTTTTGCAGAATATTTCCACTACTGGCAGTTACAGCTTTTTTCTTAATTTTCATTCACCTTTCAGTTCAAAATGTTTTGGCAGACTACAATAAAGCTCTTCTAATTGGTCACTTTATTTTATTTATTATATAACAAATCTGTCTTTTCATTCAAAACATAAATTATGTTATTGCTGAATTACATTGATATGTGATTTGATAATATTGCTTTTATCTAAATTTTTAATGTATTTATTTTAATATTTTTTACAGTCGCAGATGTTTTCTGTTGAGGATATGGACAGTTATACATTATCAGGTTGTGGTGATGAACAGACTTTAACTATTGTTACTGAAAATGGTGAAGTTAGCATACCTATATCAACAGAAGATAGTTTGGGAAGTGACAGTCAGTTTATATCTCAAGATCATCTTGACCATGATAAAAAATTTATTTCTTCTTAATAAATTCTATTCATTTTTTATTGAGATTTATGTGTAGGTAGAAAATTGAAGGATACTTATTTATCAAATTTTTTCTGTTAGGTCATCTCTTGTGGATATTAATAACTTTTAATTGTTACTGGAGAGAAAAATGAAGTATTAAAAACAGTGATATGATTTTGCAATAGTATAAGTGGTATTGTTTTGAAAGACTGAATTTTATAAAATATTTATGATTATGTATATGTGTAAATAAATGTAAACATAGTTTAATTCAGATTTTTTTTATTTGAACAGATTGGAAAGCTAATATTCTTTCTTCCTTTGAAGCAGCATTAAAAAATTTATCAACATTTCTAAATTATGCAGGTGTCCCCAAAAAAACATGTTCCAATCAATTCTGGTTTAATGTACTAAACATGCAATTAGTTCCTTTTGCAATGCTAGGATATTTTTTTAACAGAATTTCTGATATTTGGAACGATTACAGTTGCAGGTATAAACAACAGATCTTGGTATTTGTGGAAAATCATGAAATTATAAACTATTCTTACAATTTTTTATTTTTATGTTTGTTGCACCATATTATTACCAGAAGTTTTCCCTTCTTGGATTGTGGATGTTTTCTTGTCCTATGTTTTCTCACTATTTCATCACCCATTGAATTTTTTTTTTCACTACAAACTTTACAACTAACTCTACCAGTGAATCTAATCTGATTTCATTTTTTTTTATTAAAAAAAATTGTAATTGAATTTTAGTCACTTTTCTCAAACGGTTGAAATATATAAAACTGCTTTATCCATTATAGAATCTGTAGCAAGGTAATACATGAAGCTCGGGGTGAATGAATGCAAAGATAACCGAAGCACTCTTTTTTAATTAATCTGGAAACTATTTACTTTCTGAACATGCCTTACACAAGTGCCTAAGCTCCAGGTTACATATTTGTAGAGCCTTAATTTATTCACTATTGAACAGGTCCTCAGGTAGAGCCAGCCTTTTTCAAACTACAAATAAATAGCAAGGATGCAGAAATTTTTCAGATCCTCACAAGATTCGACACAGATTTAAGGGGCATCTAGCAAAAAACCCTGAAAAAGAAGAGATCAAACATGAAGGAAGATGACATTCTAACCAGTGGTATGAAACAAAATAAACCCAACTGAGAGAGTACTTCAAGGTCCCTCCAGGTAGTGACTATCCATACTCAGAATACTGAGTGTAATTTTCAGTTGACCAGCTTAAATAAAAGTTAATCTTTCTCCAGCTACTAAGCAGCCATCAAAAGATTATGCTCAAAGTTCCCTAAGGAAAACTTGCACCCCATTTCCAGAATTGTTACCATGTGGAAACATCAACCTGATACATAAACCATTCAACCAAATCACCAATGCGTGGTAACTTCGGTCATAATAATTAATTACATATCTTAAAAGGGTTTATGTGAATCACCAAAGCAGTCGCAATGCAAAATGACCAAAGCAGTCGCATTGGTCATTTTGCCCTATGAGATTAGAAAAATGCCATGCCTGACTAGGATTTAAATCCAGGACCACCGGATGAAAGGCTATGGAGATCAGCATACATATTTAGATATGTTTCTGTATTATACAAAAAAAAAAATGAAATGTTACATGTTTAATGTAGAAGAATATATACATTTATTCAAATATTGAAAATTAACATTCTGTTTAGACATTTAACAGTATTATTGTACCATTTTTATAATGACAGTACTGTAATCTGAATATACTTAAAATTTTAAGGAATAGAACTATACTAAAGCATATTTTTCTATTAAATATTTTATGAAACTAGTTCCTATTTAAAATAATTTTAAAAAACTCAGTAAATTAATGAGAAACTGAGAAATTTTCCTGTATGATACTATTTTCTTAAGTCAAAATTTTTCCTTTTTAAAATTGATAGAAAAGATAAACACAGTTTTATAAGTTCTTTCATAGCCAAGAGAGTACAATAAAATTTTAAATAATTAGGAGTTTTGTAATTCCATGTAAGTCATGAAATGGGATTACAGGTCATTTTTTTAAAAAAAAAAAAACCTAGAAAATTTAAATAAATTGTGTATGTAGCGAATACTTAAATTACAAAAACCACAGTATTAAGTATATTTCAGTTCTGTATATATTTTTTCAAATTATTTACTGTTAGATAATGTAACAAAATGATAAATTAAAATTGTGAAAAAGGAAAAGTTGGATAGTTTGGATTAAAATTTTCTGTTTTGGATTAAATGTAAAAGCAGACACAGCAATCTAATTATCAGTTTATTTTATCGTTCACTTTTAATAATAATATTACTTTGATGTAAAATAAATAAAATATATTAAAAGTAACAATGTAAAAAATATCTCCATTATGTGCCATCCTTTAATGTGTTAAATGAAAAAAAAAAAAAATTGAACATAGAAACATTAAAAAAAAGCAGTATGTAGAAATTTGTTTGATAGAAGCTTGAGGGTATGGGAATTAAATATTAAGCAGTGTAAAGTAAAACAAAATTAGAATGCACTACTTGCTAAGAAAAGTCTAATATCCATGTATTAAACATGGTATAATCTTACAAAGTTTAACTGACAAACTCCACAATAAGTTACTTCTGTTATTACATGTATTCTTAACTACCACATAAGCTTCTGGATATGACACTAACGACTTATAACTATAGCAATACTTTTTTTAAAACAGATGGTAATTCTATTACATTATGGATATTATTTAATATCTACAGCCTTAGATAGTTGTTCAAATACTCATTCAAAAACAATGTTGATTAATTGAATGAATGTAATGAAGAGCTGAGCAAAATTTTATAAACTCAACAGTCACCTAACGTGAACATTATTTTCAGAGAAAAATACTTTATTTTCAGTCAGGAAAAATTATATACAACACTACCTGTACTTAATTCTAAACAACTACTGGAAGAATTTCTGTTCCTAAGGATTAAAATTTCTATATTTTAGTAATTATTTGCTATAAATAAATATTTAACTTTCATTAATTTTTTATTTACATATTCAATTTTTGAACGGTTCAATTCAATTAACCTTGCCTCAAATGATAAAAATTAGGTTTCATTTACTGTAGTTTCTTGAAGAGATTTTATTTTAAACATTTTTGATTAATAATTAAACCATAACTTGCAAAATAATTAAAATTTAACAAAAAATAAACTTTTAAAATTGAACACAAAAATTAATAACATTAATGCGCTTAATTTAATAAAAACAAATATTACGTAATATCTGAGCAAAAGTATGTTTTAAATGGCAAAGATTGACAAAAATTTACATATCAATAATGATACGACTGTGAATAACAAGTTCTTAACATTTATTTTTTTATTATTAAAATATATAACTATATTTGTGAAATACAGATCGAGATAAGATAGTTAATATTATGAGCAATAGTAGTCATAAAAAATTAACAAAGTACAAGAATATGACAAATTATTTCTATGTAAATCTGATAATTATTTAATTATCACCTTTATAAAATGTATAAACATTTTCAAACAATATTTTTTTTTAATACTGCATTTTGATATTTAAGTTATATATTAAGAATTATAGTGTAAAGTATACACAAAAAAAAAAGTTTATTTTATAAATCAGTCTCCGGGACCACCGTTAGGTAACTCAAAGGATGAAATGAATGGAAATTTTTGTAATATGTAAAAATGCCTTGCCTGACCGGGATTCGAACCCACAATCTCCGGATAAAAGGCCGAGACGCTACTACTCGCACCACGGAGGCTGGCAACATAAGGTACTCTCTCTCTTTTCCTATTTAGCCTCCGGATCCACAAGATATTACTTCAGAGGATGTATGTAAATGAAGTGTAGTCTTGTACGGCCTCAGGTAGGCTATTCCTGGATGTGTGGTTAATTGACAAATCAACCACCAAAGAACACCGATATTCACGATATGTTATTCAAATCCGTATAAAAGTAACTGCCTGTACTAGGATTTGAACCTTGCTACTTTAGACTTCGAAGTCAACTGATTTGCGATGACGATTTTAACCACTAGACCAACCCGATGGGTTATTTTAAACCGATCTGGCCCACACATTTGCACTATATCTGTTGGAAAAAAAAATTTCAAATCTTATATATATATAAGATTCTACAGTTTCTTTTTTCTAACATAAATGAATGTTTGTCTCGTAGTGTTCCTATACCATTCATCCGATTGGGATGAAACTTTGGAGAGTTGTGCGCACGCCCACGAAGGTTTTTGAATTAATTTGGACCCGCTAGGTGGTGCTGGGGTCGAGATATTTCAGAAGGTTGTATTCATGGTCATATTTGGTTCATATTCAAATATATATTAGTTTCATGAAAAGAAATGTTTTTCCGAAAAATGTAAATAGGGGAGAAGAGAAGATGGTAAAGGTTCAATTATGTGAAGTACCGTAATGTTCAGTTTTTGAATGTTTTATTAAAGTTCCATTTATGTTCATCTAATTTTTATATATACTCAACTCTAACAATGGTGAAGTATTGCCGGGTCAGCTATACTCTAAATAAAATTAAAAAATAAATTTAGACAAGGTTATGGGCTTTAATTTTTGTTATCACACAAACTTCTCATATTTAAGCTGCAAATGTGTATGCATCAACATTGATAAGTGTCATGTTGATGTAGCCCACCAAAACATTTTAAAAGTTTATTCTACAAGAATAAACTTCTAAAATAATAATGTAATGCAGTGACTCTTTAACATTCCATGTCCTTCAAATGAACTGAACATTTAATTACAGTTAACAAAATGATTAAATGAATAAATTCCATTAAAAGGATCGCTTTAAAAGTTTCCAGATAATGTGCTCAGTCATTACCATAATGCCTCAAAAGACCAGGGTAAAAGATTACAGGATAGGAGCAGCATATTACTGATCCAATGATTTTGAATTCAGCAGATCAAATATATTCATTAAAAAATTGTTTTAAATTGCTAAACACAGATTGGTTTCCTTAAGAAAATCCCAGAATCATGTTGCACATGGAAGTACCCAACCAAACTATAAACTGTTTTTTAATTAAAACTTGCTGGAGGGTAAAAGAAAATTTCAAAATTATGTAAAAGTAATTTTTATATTTTCCATTTATTTATCCTGATCTGAATTGTAAGCAAAAATAAAATTCATATGTAAAAAATATGGTAATAGGTTCAATTTTATCTTCAAAAGTTTTTCATAAAGAAAAATTCCAGTGAATTTAAAAAAAAATATATTACATTAGGTTAGATAAAGTTATCTGATAAGCTTTGATTAAAATTGGTTGAGCTGGATTTTATGTAAAATTGGGATTACAAAATATTCTGTCTGGAAAACGGGTAAATCTGAAAATTGTTGTAATCACTTTTTGAATTTTAGGGTTATTTTTAAAAAAAAATAATACTACTCTTAGCATCTATTCACGCCAATAACAGAGACTCATAATTTTGTTAATTATGCAGGATGGTAGGCAACAACCTAAGGCTAATCAGTACTCTATTGTAACTGATATTACAATGACACTATACTTGACATATGTCTAAAGACTTCTTTCATTTAGTGTAAAATGAGGAAAATAATGGAAGGGAAAGATTTCATACCCAGATTAGTAAAAGTTATGTTTTTCAAACATGGTTTCAGTGTAAATGGTCAGGAATGGATGGATCTATGTGGAGTAATAGTATTATGTGGTACTGGCTAAATCTAACCAGTATTCCAAATTTTTCCGGCTAAAACCTATAACATCTATAGTGTTAATATACTTTAATTTATACTGCAATGGGACTGTTTCCGGGGATGCTATTATTTCAGTCCACAGTAGAGTTGTCCAATCAATTCTTATAGCCAGGAAACCATGAACGTAGGGAGAGAACTAATAAATTACTAAAATTTACACTTCAAAGTCTCACAGTCACTTTGTGAATTTACTTGACTGTTTTAATATATTACAATTTGCCAAAATCTAGATACATAAAAGATATTTGAGGTTTGTCTTTTCATTACTGGACACAACCGAATGCATTCTAGGATATCTTCTGTTAAGTTTATCAGAACCCCCAAAACAATAAAACTGTTGTTTCGGCAAGAGTTTGCCGTCAATTGAAAACATCAAAATTCAACAATTTATTTATTTATAGTTCTTTAAAAAGACTTGTCCAAATCAAAAAGTACAGATATGTATAAAAGGCAAGATAATTGTCATATACTTTTCCTACTTTATTTTCTCAAATACAAAAATATACACCGTTAAATATTTTCTTCCTGTTCTACTAATATTGTAACTAAATGATAGAACTTTTTTAATATAAAACAAATACAAAATCAAGAAATAAATGGCTGTAATATTTTTATACACTTAATACAAATCATAATAAAAAATTTGTCAAATTTTTTCGAACATGTTTTCGATTGAAAACGCAAAAACTTGCAGGCTTGATTTCATTTTTTTAAAAACTTCAATATTTTATGCTTAAACATTATTATTTATTGTTCTACAGAAATGCATTACAATCTCAACAATAAGTTCAACCTTGTTTGTTATGGCGAAAAAACTTTATAAAGAACAATAATCAATTTCTGATTTCAGTAAAAAGATCACTTAATGAACAGATCAAGTGTTGTTCAAAGATCAACATTAGGGGCAGTACAGGTCGTTGTGATTATTTAGAGTGAATGTTACACACATTATGTGAATTAATTATCATTCGTAGGTTTCTATTGATATATTTATCATATGTTCCTAATGGTTAAAAAGTTGCACAATTATTAATCACATGTAATTTTACCTTTAATAAAATGTTTTCTTGATATTTTTAAATTTCCAAGTGATAAAATCATTTCTAATGTCACCTTCACTCTAACGTATCATAACTATCATTACTGCCTGCCTCTAAATGTGTATTAATTAGCTTGGAAAAAATTAACTTATTGAATAAAAAAATTATTAAACATATTTAAATTTTATGAACAAAATTTACGTTTTGGTTTGCTATTTTGAAATTGTACATTTTTTCTAGAATTGAATTAATTTTTGAAACAAAGAAATTTATGAACCATTAATATTTTTTCAGTTAATTATTTTCAATGATTGAATCATTTGATACTATCAGAGAATGATCGATTGGTCATATGATTTGCATTGTGAATTATCGTCTTTCAAAAGCAAGTCAAGAAGAGAACACTTGCTTATGGATCAGTAATTATTAGTTTTTATGAAGCTATTTAAGTATGAAATTGGTGTGGGAAGAGTTTTTGCATTTTCAATCAACATTGAGAAAATTTGATGAATTTTTTATTATACGATTTATGTTATCAAGTATATAAAAATATTTTTTATCTCCATTTATTTCTCGATAATTTTGTATTTGTTTTATATTAAAAAAGTTCTATTATTTATTTACAATATTAGTCGAACAGGAAGAAAATATTTAACGGTGCATATTTTTGTGTTTGAGAAAATGAAGTAGGAGAAATATAAAACAATTATTATCTCACCTTTCATACATATCTGTACTTTTTTGATTTAGACAATGTTTTTTTGAAGAACAATAAATAACTAAATTGTTGAATTTTATTTTTCGATGTTTTCAACTGATTGTAAACTCTCACCAAAACCTTAACAATTATATTGTTTTGGGAGTTTTGATATTATCTGTTTATTGTTTTCTGTTCGTTAATTAAATTCTGTGAAATTTTAGGCGATATATAAAGTCTAGTCAATAACTAGTCATGTATTAATAACATTCTTCTTATTTTTATGAAAAAACAACTTCAAAATTCTCATCAAATAAAGTATTCTATCTTCATGAATGAAAATCTTTTTTTTCACTGTAGTAAAAATGAAATTAATACTGATCTAATTCATATCAGTCAGTTTTTCTAGTCGATATCTACTCATCTATTAGTATTTGAGTTTTTACTTTCATTGATTTAAGCAATTGCAATAATAATGTGAAATCGGTTCAGCATTAATAAAAAAGTTTTAACAGTGCTGACACAAAATTATCAAGAATACAGGTTTCAAAATGGTAAAAACATTAATATTAATTCTAAATAAATATAAAGCAATGAAAAAATAATACATATATATATTTGTGTAGACATATATATGTATACAAGTGTATGATATATATATATTCATACGTACAATTTTTCAAAATATCACGACCCCAGTGGGTCCATTTTTTCCCAAAAATATGTCTTTTCATTTAACTAATACATAATCTGAATATGAGCTAAATCAGACCATAAATACAGTTTTTCAAAATAGCACCACCAAATAGTTCTAATTATAAAATAAAAATTTTACCAATTTATTTCTGTTTTAATAAAATATAATCTTGCAAGTACTGCTATCTAGCGGCCCGGTTCGTAAACAGGGTAGAAGAAAAAAAACAGTGTTAGAACAAAAATTTCACATTTTCAAATTACAAAACGTGAAATTACGAGGATTATCACATACATATTTATAAAAAAACAAACCTATATTCATTAAGAACATCTATTTCTACGATGATATGTAGCTTTATTTCATCAAAATTATTATTTCTTTATATTTTAAAAAATTTTGAAATGTTGATTTGCAAGTTGGTCAGGGTAAATAGGTCTTTTGGTATGGACAAACTCTCACCGGCTTCATTCTACTGAATGATTTGATCCTAAATTCTCAGACTGCATAACACAATTCTAGAAGATGAAACCCTTTAGACATGGAAGCTTCTGGAGATTTTGATATTTTTAACTTGACTGGGAAGGTTCTGTAATTGAGAACTGGACAAGCTAGAGTAGTTTTCTGGGAATGTACAATTGCTAACCATGACAGAAGTGATTTGGGGACTTGTTCCGGCTCTGTTGCATAATTAATAATAAAAAATCTAGAAGGGATTAAGGATTTTTATTGCTGCATGCTTCCTTACTCCAGCATGTTACATGATATCAATAGTAGAAATGTGTAATGAGACTTGAACATTTTTTGGGAATTAATACATAACATGGCTAAAGTTAATGATGGTTATAATCAAATCCAGTTCAAGAAATTCCTAGAAACAAAAAAAATTGTGAACAAAGTTTTTAATGAATAGACAGACAATACATTTTATTATATTAACATAAATATAATATCAGTATTAGTACAGACACAGTAGTATGGATACAGACTGGAAACAAATAACTGGAATTGAATCTATACAAAAAATAGAAGGTTTTTTGTTCTTATATATAAAACAGGTAACAAAAACTGGTACTATTCATAACACAGGTGCCACTTAATTTTTTCCCTCTAAAACACAATTCCATCATTTTATATTTCATTGTTATTATTAGGCGAAATGAAAGAATTGTACTGTAAAAACATGAATGCAATGATTTTATAAACAATCTGACATCATAGGATCCATTTAAATTCAAATAACAACCAAAATAGATCAATTTATTAATTATTTACTTTTATTAAAATTATAAAGTACATGGACAAGACAAAAAACATTGTAGTAGATCCTGTATTATGAAAAAGCACAGAAAAATTTACTGATTCAATTTCATTCACATGAAATTACAAATACCGTTTAAAAAATGATATGTATTGTTAATATAGAAATCTATAAATAAATCTAAAATAGAATTTAATACAAAAACAAAATTATGTAAATTAATTTAAAAATTTTAATAAACTAAAACTAATAATAAAGTTTATGGAAACAAACATATGTATATATATCGTTGTTAAAGAAAAACACACTGTTAGATAAAATTAGAAAATAGCATCTTACAGATTAGAGTAAAAATGGACAGAAGAGCACAGGACTTTAATGAAATTTCTTATATCAATTTGTAATTAATATTTTGAATTACTAGTCAATTAATATGGAAATAAAGAGTTATTGAAATTAAATACAAAAATATAGTTATTATCAAACAACATTAAAGAAAAATTTAATAACTGTTTAAAAATAATAGTTCATAACTGAATATTAATGAACGACTAAATTAAAAAGTTTATAATTTAAAAAAATTGCTCTTTAACAACTAAAAAAAAATTATGAAATAAGCAACATAATACATTCAAAAATGAAGTGTACAATAATTATAAATATATATATACTTAAAACTGGAAATACTATTTACTTTACAACATATTACAATTTATTAATTACAACAATTTATTAATTTTAAGGTTAATATAATATAACTGGAAAATTACATTAACTCATCAGTAAATCAAAAATTAGATTAGATAAAAGCATATGCTTATATATAAGCATAAGCTGTTTTGTCCACGATAGCACATTGAATTCATCCACCCTAATGACTGTACTGAAGATCTCCTTTCCTCATAATTGTAAGTAAGGACTAAATTTATCAATATCAATATCAATATATATATATATATATATATATATAGTAAAAACAATTACAAAATAGTTGATGTATTTTACACTTGATACTAATTGGGATCTCAGCAGGCTAAGTAATATTTTTGGATTATCTAGATTTTCATTCATCCAGACCATGCAGCCATGGTCCGTCTGGCTGACCTCATCTAGCCCAGATGAATGGGGTTCATCACTAATCAGCCTGCACCATGATTTGGCAAATTTAAAAAAAGATTTGTTAATTGAACCTAAGATTGTTTTATTAACTGAACATTACTTAATAGATGATCCTATACATCAAATTTTAGGGAGAAAAATGTAAGCGTATTTCAGGAAAAAATTACATAAATGACAATAATGATAAATAAAGAACATCAGCTGCATGTTATTCTATAATACATGTAATATACAAATAAAAATAATTGTAAACTAATTATATTATAAACCAATACTGAAAAGAATATTGTAAACTAATAAAAAATATAAATACATCTCAATGCAATGTATTCAGTACTTAGTTTAATTGATTAAATCATTTCTATTCACAGATATTAAGCAATAATCCATTCCAATGTACATTTTTTTTATACATTATATAAACACAGTTTGGCACAGACAATGTAACAGTTAAACCTAACAGTATAACTACTTTGTTTATAAATTCAATAGTCTAGTGAGGTATGTGCTTGCTGATTGCCAGTACTATGATATAACTATCTGAACAAGTAACTATTATGCACATTTTATAATTAATTAATTAATGAAAGAAAATGTTTGTTTTATGGCATACTATAAATGAATGTTCCTAATTTAACTAAATAAAAAAAAAATTACTATCCTCCATTTTATTAAGGAATTAGAGGAGAAAATGATAAACAATAAATTTATTAAAAACGAAAATAAATAATCAATTGTGTATTGAAAAAGTCAAGATGCTTTAGAGTAGTAGGAGAGTGGCCTCAGGGACAAATGCTACGTTATAGACTGAATAAAATGAAAAAAAAAAAAAAATGGAGTTATTTAATGCAAAACCTATACAACAGATGTGGTATCATGTGTGGAGGAGAAACAACATATGCTCAATATGTTGGTAGTAATGGCTGTGGAACAAAAATTTCTAGAGTACCGGAACTCTCCTTGCCTTACCTAATAAATATATCTGCCAGTGTTTTGAAATGGGCAATTTTATGAAAAATTGTTACACTAATGTTATTTCTCTAATACAAAGGAATCTTAGTGCAAAATTTCATAAAAATTAGAAAACATGTTTGGTCATAACAGAATCACTAATACACATATGAAATGACAAAAGTTGTAGGTAAAAAAAAAAAAACTTTGTTTCACTCTGGCAGTAATACTTAATGTTCATTATGCAATCTGAACATCTCTTTACAATCAATTAATTGCTTTCATTATTATTATTTTTTTAATAATACAACATAAACCAATCACACAAGAAAAACTTTTTTCTAGCTCAATGCTGCAAATTAAAAAAAAAAAAACCATTTATTATTCACTGAAACAAATAATTTATTGTTTTATTCGTGTTTTCACTTTATATAAACTGAATATTTTTCTCAATAATTTTACTATCCAGTGCCAATATGCACTGTGTATCCTAGCATAACTGATACAATGCAAAGGACCTGCTGATGAACAGTGATATATATTTTTAACATAGAGATAAATAAGCCAATGTAATTCTTACTTCCGTGCTGTTAAACATGAGAATCGTTAATCATTCAATTCCATACAACACAGAAATGTTCACAATAAAACAGGAATTTTTACCGTTTTAAACAAATGATATAAGCAGCATTGGTTCTATTTTGTTCTAAATACAGTAATAAGTCATCAATGAATTCAAATTATCATATTATTAAAAAAAGATGTACTTTTAATAAATTTTAGTAATGGTATCGTTTCTCAGATGAGTTGTAAAAAATGTCAAAGCTAAAACCTAAAAAGGAAACTCTAAGCGTATTAATTCTGAAAATATTTCTATTTACTGACAAATACTGTGGAGTAAGACTTATTAATTTTGTTGTTACTAGATTAACAGATATTCTTATGTTTTCAGTTTTTTATCAACTATATTGTATAACTGTTACGTTATGGGAATATGTTTTATAATTATTTTGGTAAATACACTGTAAGTGAAATACATTCATATTAACACTTTAGAAAAAGTTATTTTATTGAGTTAATAAGCTAATATACTAATAAAAACTAAATTTAAAAAAAATTAGTTTTCAAATTTTTGCCCGGCATTGAGTAAAGTTTCAAAAATAATGAGTGGATTAAATGAAATATTATGCACATTAAATTATTACTACATTACAACAAAATATTATAAACCATTTTAGAATGAAAATTTTTAAAACCATTTAGAATGAAAATCAGAATTGGTAAAATGCATACATTTTTTAGCATGCTATTATGATCTGGTTTAGAGTAAAGTAGTGGAGACAAGAAGCAGATAAGCTTGCACTATGTTCACAAGACTATTAAATTTACAAACAGTGCAATTATAAAAATAATGAAGATTATATTAACTAAAAAATACAGTAAAAAAACAGATTGTACTATGACTACACTATATTGTTTGTTAATTTGTAAATAATGTTATGATACGTGATTATAATGTTTATGTATTAAAAAAAGGATTGTATTTTATGCAACTTAACTAATAAAAATATTTTGGTAGAGATTCTAATAAAATAAGCATAAATAATGATAATAAGAAATAATATTAATAAAAATAATAATATACAAATACATTAAAATAAAATAAAATACTACTTAGATATTATTTCATAAATAAAATATTAGTTATTTGACAATAAATTACACAAAAAAACTAAAACCTTAATATAATACAGAATATAATTAATATTTATAGAAGTTAATTTGGCATTTTTTTAAAATAACAATAAAAATCTCTAAGTAGAGAGACCTGCAGATATTTATACATACATATTTATTAAATTTATGATATTGTATTTATCATGGTATTTTATTAAAACATTTTATGTAAATACTAAATTTGACCGACGAGTTTTCTAATATAATCTGTGGCAGAGAATGGAAACGTTACTCTATTACCATAAAACTACATTCTTTACCCTCACCTTCTCGTCGATCAAACTTAGTGGTACATACTATTTTCAAGTTAACAAATTTTAACCAGACAAAACCCCACTCATCATTTTTACATAATTCTATGAGGTGTTTGGATGAGATTCAAATCATTAGGTTAACGTTCAAATCCAAATAAAAGTATATCTGTTTACTTTTAATTTGATCTAAAGATACCAGTTTTTTTTATGATTTCTAAGAAAGTATATTTTATAATAGTTTCTAACAAAAAAAAACTTGTATACATTTATTACACTTTTGCAATTTGTAATATGCCAACAGATTATCAAATAATTAATCATGACTGGTGTATATTATAATTATAAACAATCTCGTGAAACATCAAACGACAAAGAAAATGAGTTTATGACAAAAACTATTTTAACGTATTTTCACACTCAAGCTCTAATAGGCCATTTAGCCTTGCCATTAAATTCATCTTGTAACTTTTTTATGCTTATTAAATGTAATAGTTTTTCTGAATTTTGTAGCTTCACAAATGTAGGAAAAAATCTATATAATCTTGGTTTTTAAATTTCAATAACTAGTTTAAAATATTAAGTTAACTGAAAATTTTTCAGCGTTTCATTTTTTTGAAGCAATTTACTTTAAGAAAATATAAATTAGCATGACTTAAATCAGTGATTCTCTAAGTGAGTATTAATGATGCCTCGCCGGTAGGAATTTTGCAATCCCTACCATTTAGTTGGTGGTAGGCCATTGCAATGGGACAATTAATGATAAGTGGGCTGTAAGAGGGTGGAAGGTTAATAAGCTGTATCTAAAATAAAAGATATATTAAGAAAAATGTACTGTGATAATAAATAAACAAATGACAATTAAATAAACAGAAAACTTACAACAGATCTTCAAAAGAAATGTTTTGTGCATGATAATTGGAAAGAGGCTTGAGGTTGAATACAATTCTAAATTTATGTATAATGAAAACAAGGGACTACAGCTTTCTTAATAAGGTTGGTGGTGCATGATCAATAAGGTTAATATAACCTTATTAATAAATATAATCTTATTAATAAGTTTTACATATGTTGTAGCCTGCTATGATCTGTGTGGAAGTGTTTTACTATACTTCTGAGAAAAAAACTGTCAAATTAATGTAATCTTACACCTTATTAGATATGGTAAGCTCTAACAGGACATGAAAATTAAAAAAAAATCAGAAACTTTTAATTTAATAAATAATGAATTACCTCTTAACTATTTAGTAGAAGAGAATTACCTCTTAACTATTTAGTAGAAGAAACTACAATACTTGTGAAAGTTACAGGAAAAACAAAGGATTTTTTGAAAGAGAATTAAAACAGATATGTTAATGAGCTTGAAAGACATAAATGAAAATGAAGATGCAATCAGTTTGGCTGATATGACAATAAAATACTTAAAAGAAAAGATAATTAATTCAATGGTGTATCATTATAAAAAAATTAAAACAAGACATTTTTAATGACAAGATGAAATTAAAAAATAATAAAACTTGAAGTTATAAGCCCACAAAAAAATGTAATCTGAAGTTGTGGGTTGTTTGTGTTTGATGTAATACCTTTTAGTAAGTGATTAAATTCTATTTTTTTTTTGCGGGTAGTTTTGATTGAGCTAAATTCAGGGTTACTTAGGCAAAATTCTCAATAACGTAGATAAACAGAATAAAATGTCAGAAGATTCAAAGGTACAGAGGGGGAACAGTTTTGAATCCTTCCAGTTAAATATTGATGATAGAAGAGTGCTGTGGCTTCAGAGAATTACAGATGAAGACATCCTTAGTATAGTAACTGTCAGGCTGGTAAATTGATAGAATCGGTCTTGGAGCAGTCTCTTACCACATCCTTTGTGTGATCCTCAGGACATCTGCTAAAAGCTGATCTTCAAGTGGCACAACAATAAAATCTACTATTTAAAAAAATCATACATTTTATTCATAACATGTATAAAATAATAAAACACATAAAATTTGTGACTCCAAGGTAATTATATCCTTGTTTAAAAATAAATGTTTAATAATTCTTTGACTGGAAGGGCACCGACTGAATATTTAATTTAAAAGGGAAACTCATGTTAACAAAAAATTTGGGAATTGCTGTCTTAAGATTTTAATTTCATACTTTAATGTATGTATTTTTTTTTGTAGACCAAATCTTTTCTCAGCTAAAATGTAATTCAATAAAAATACTATAACTACTTAACTTGTGAACTGAATTTCAGTAGACAATAAACATTAACCTGCTAACCTAAAATAAAGTGCATTAAAAAAAAATTTCAAACCATCTACTAGTTATTACTAATGTTTATGTAATTAATTACTTTAATGAAAAAAATTTATGTGAATTTTTTTATATTATTAAAAAGATGATATTTAAAAACATTTAACAAACAATATATCTATAACAATTAATGCATATATATCTTTTTTTAATTATAATAATTCAACTATAAATAATTTAATGAACAATAATAACATACTACAAAATATTAATAACATGCCATAAATGCTAATTAAAATTCTTCATAATTCTTCAAAAACTTTATTCCTAGCATAGGTAGGCCTAATATATTATCATTAAATCACTCTTTAATAAATATCTGTCTGAAAGATTAACAAAAATAAATAAATAAACAATTTCCTTCTGAATCATATAAATGTAAACATTTTTTTAATAATCCAACCATAATATCAACTTTGTTCTAATAATTATCAATATATTCAACAAATCTCAGAATATGATATTAAAAGTTTTTTTAAAAAAAATAAAGGGGTTAACATATATAAAAATGGGTTCTATAACCATTGTTGAGCCAGGAGAAAAAACTGTCTTAAAAGAGTGATAATAAAATATAACCTTATGTTTCCCTGAGCACTTATCATTTACTATGAATCAGAGTATAAAAATATCACGTTATAAGATTTTTATTATAGTTAACAAAAATTGTTTAAAATCTTTATTATAAATGTGAAAGTTTGTGGATTTGTCTGTTTCTTTTCAAAAGCGTCATGCAAGAACCAACTGACTTTTCAAATTTTCAAGATTCATTTGTGTTACCACAGGGAAGGTTTTACGTTACAGATCGAGGCCCTAGTCCTCTTGGGGGTTAAGATATTCATTAAAGAAACACAGATTAATGCTTTTACTTCATTATATTTCTGTCACCGTGACAATAGAAACATAATGAAGTAAAATGGCTACTTCTTTTTTCTTTAATATCTGTAAACATTAGAATTCTCACAACCATGAGGTTAACAAATGTGTCTGGAGTCCAGGGGGTGAAGCCCCTGGCTAGAATGGCTAATATTCATATATAACAATAATTTAATCTTTTACAAGTAATAAATATTCTATTATTTACACACAACAGCTACACTTCGGCTTATATAATCTTTAATAGAATCCTTCTCTGGCAATTAGGAAGAATAATAAATTCAAAAAACTCCACCAGGTTAGACCTATAACTCACCAGATTAAAATTACAAACAGTAAGGGTGGCACTACATTAGACGGATAATATGCAGCAGATCATCAGTGGCATAACGTTGGTACTCCAATTGCTATATAAAATGGGTGGTGATGCCACACTAAGCTGATGATGCATCAGTCTGTCGAGCATGAACTTACAACTACGCTGCTCAAAGTATTTTTTCGGTTTCAGACCAAAGGATGTTCCATCTGAGGGCACGTCAGCAAAAATACCAACATGGTTTTACATCGCAATGCACCATACTGTACTGAACAGTTTGTGCACATAGTTGGGTTTTAGTAGTAACGTGGTTTTACATGATGTGTGTTGTTAATAAAATATTTATTTTAATTACTAATTTATTTATTTTAATTATTAAAAATATTTATTTAATATAAATATTAAACTGAAATATTCTAAAATGTTTGATATGGAATGAATTATTATAGAATGGCAAAATGCAATTGTTTGTGGGATATCTCAGAGTGATAGAATGGCAAAGAGGCAGTCATAGGATGAAATTGCTGAAGTGATGTATGTAGATTCAATTACATTTTCAGAAAAAAAAAAAACAAAGCGACAAGAAACTAGTGAGTATTCTTATAATTTAAATCTTAATATTTTATGATACATTTACATTATTATTTATGGTATTTGTTACATTTTATTTGTTAATGTTACTCTAAGCAATCCTTGCAACTTATTAAACCACTTAACTTTTCATTATTATTACTGAAGTATACACACACACACACACACATATATATATATATATATCCTGCCACAGAACCTTACCTTCTTTTATGAAATAATTTTTCAGATGGTCTCTGGCATGCCTAGAGATGCTTTCATGTATCAGTGATTCCAAGTTATATAAAGACAGTTCGTCTTCAAAAATATGACGATCTCTTCTGCGAATGTAGTTATGAAAAATGCTGTTTTTACTACAGCATTTGCAAAATCTGATTCCTTGATAATAGCAGTGTGCAAAACTCTCCATTTGTTGCACAATACACCAAATGTGCATTTATGACACCTTCGTGCTCTGGAAATATGATAATTAAAAATAACGTTTTTTCCTATCAATGTAATTGTTTACAAAAAGAAGCATCAGATTTCTGTAGAGACCAAAGGCTTTGTCACCAACCATAATGAATGGCGAAGGTGATCCATTGGTGTTTGGTATATTTCTGTTAAATGGAAGATTCAGTTGTTGCCAGTAAAATTTTTTTCCCATATTGAGTAAAAGTTCCTCATCTGTGGGCTGTAATATCACAGTTTCATTGGTCAACAGTTCTGAAATCGCATCTGCTACTTGAGTTTGCAGAAAAAGAACTTCATCATCAAATGCTTCAATAAGTCAATCATGTGTTACAAACAATTTGAACATTCAAATTCTCAGTATAATAATATATATTCTGTTAAAGAAAGTACAAATGAAAACATTCAACAAGATTCATCAACTAAAACTAAAAAATGAAATAAGATAGCTAGTACCAATGATCTGTTTTTTATATTTTCTATTCCTGGTGATACACTGAATGTAATGTATCCTATATTCTGTTGCCTGTGTTTTGAAATTAAAAATGCAGTTACGGCTAAATGTGGACACTTGTTTTGTTTTAAATGCATTTCCACTCACTCCAACTGTCCACATTGTAGAAAAGTGGTTAACAGAAGAGATATGAATCAGTTTTGATTCAGAGTTCGAGGAGTAAACATCAGGAGCAATTAGCGTGTTGATGTTTGATAAGTGGTGAAATGCGGAGTCTTATTTTCACGGTAGTGATTGATGGTAATTATATAATGAAATGGAACAGAATTTTTAAGGAAACTAAACTTTGCATTCAATGTGAATACATATCAACAGAGGATATATATGCCATCTATTATTGGTTTATTATTCTTCATACATTGCTGTTTACGCCAACATTTGTAATAAAAATATAACCACTAAATATAGTAAAATAACTTGCACTGACTGCAAGACATTATTTCATAAAAGCTGTAAAAATATGAGAAAAGATGACATTAAATTGTTAACATTTAATAATGAAATTTGGAGATGTAAACATTACACCTTAAACAAAAGAAAAAATCTTCAACTAGAAACTGCTGTACAAGGAAACAACTTTACACTTGATGATGTGATGTCCGTGATAATTGAATTAAAGAGAGCCCAGAAACGTATGATAAGTGATATGAATGAATCGTCAGACCTCCTATACAAAAAGATTGATGATAATTCAAAAATCATTGCTGACCAGGCACTAAAATTAGAATAGTATGTTCAAAAAATTGAGAATTTGACAGCTGAAAACCATAATCTTTGTCAAAAGTTAAACAGCTTGAATTCAGACTTTAGGATGCGGAGCAATATAATCTTAAAAGTACGATAGAAATTCATGGTATCCCCAAAAAAGATGATGATGTTGTTGATACAATTAAAAAAGGGGGAGAAGTAATTGGTTTCCAAATTACGGATCAGATGATTGATGCTTGTCACAGATTGCCAGAGAAAAATAATATGTCTGACGGAATCATTGTCAAGTACGTCAGAAGACGGGATAAGGAAAATTTCATGAAGAAGAAAAGAGGTAAAAAATTTATCACTACGTTATTCAACTGATACTGAAATTTCTCTTAATTATATATGCTAAAGTTGACCTCCTGATTAAAAAATCATGTGATAAAGTGTTGAAATTCATTCCAGTTGACAAATACCTGGAAAAAAATTAGGTATAATGATACAAAACTGAAATTCTAACAATAGAGGCTTATAATAAATTTAATATTTATAAGAAATGTTTTCCTTTCTTTACAGTCGACAACTGACTGAAGAAATGGAAACATTTAAGAGATTACTATGCAAGAAACAAAAGACAAGCAGTAATAAAGACTGGGTTTTAATAAGATGGCGACTTCTGAAAAGAAGACCTGGGTTTTGCAGTAGTTTAAAATTTTTTAGTGGTTGGTTTACTTAAAAAAATTTTATATCAGTGTAAAGTGCTAGGGTGTTGTGCGTAATCATACGAGTTAGGATTAAAATCACTTGATAAATAAAGTTTTTATAACCGAAAATGAGTTTCAGTTAAGAGGGTCGTGTTACAACCACATGTTGTCTCGTCGTTCTGTTTGGTAATTTAGGTAACCACTCTTTAGTGTATATTTTAATCATGTGAAATTTAATTTTAATTGGTAAACATCAAGAGAAATTATATAAAATTTTACAATTTAGGTAAGAGGGCCGTGTTAAAACATACTTTTCACATTCCTCACTTTTAGCTTTTTATAGCTTCATTTAATTAATAATTATTTAGTAAATATTAGTGTGTAGAGAATAATTTTCTGTAAATTTTGGTGTTTTTAGATTTAAAATAAGTTTAAGTAGTGATTAGATAAGAATTTAATAGTGTTAATTAAAATATGGTTACTATGATTACAATGGTTGAGATTGGACATGTTGAATTTTGCTCCTCAGTTTTATGTGTTTTTGTGGGTTGTTTTGTGATTTTTGTAAGTTAGTGTCAACTGTTAAGTGTTGTATTTGTTTCAGAAAAAAAAATTATTTGAATATGTGAGAGTTTGTAGGAGTTATGGGATGGAATTAAATTTTTGAAATCCTAATTTTTACAAATAGATTACAGCTGATTTTTTTAAAGTCAAACAACATTTCTTTACTAGAGATTATTTGTTTGAAAATAAAAGTTTTCTGTAATTTTTAAATTTCAAATTAGCTAACTAATAAATTTCAAATATATTCAAACTAATTAGAATTGTTATAAAAAAATATATATGTATATATATATATATATTTTAATAATAATTATGATGATCTTAGCAGAATTGTCTTAAGATAGTCATAATTTTTATACTGAGTACATATATCTACCTTTTCTTAGGGTAAAGGAGGAGGGGTTGGGAAGGCAATGGCAAACCAACAAACTGTAAAATCTATCAGGAACATTCCAATGGTAAAACATCAAAATGTTCTCCACACCGTGGAGAATATTTGCCTATAATAAAGACTGGAAGTACAGGATCCAAAAAAAGGAAAACCTCTTACATCGAAATGCTAAGGTGTTTACCATCTTTAACAAAGAAAAGCTTGAAACTGAACTAAAAGTATTCTATTGTAGGTCTGATATTCATGAATATTGCAAATTAATTGAGGTGGTGAAATTTATCTAGGAAAACAATCTAGATGATGTTCTTAGTGAAATTACAAAACTCATAAAAATCCTGTTGACAGTTCCCATGACTACATCAGAGGCAGACTGCTACTTTTCAACATTGAAAATAAAACCTTTTCTAAGAAGCACTATGAATTCAGAAGACTAATAAAAATACTGCGCTTAAGTGCTTTCAATGGAGAAGAAAAATTTTCTCAGTTGTCATCCAGAGATCAAGGAGAAAATTATTGATCATTTCACAGAAATTAAAATAAGAATGAATTTCATTTTTAAATGAATAGATCAAGTTTGAACTGTAACAGTTTAGGTTAAAGTCAGTAAAAAATGTTTGATTTTGTTCTTTTAGGATTTTATCAAGTTTCTGTATAAATTTTCTTTTTTACACGTTTGTTTTCTTTTACACAATTTCAAAACAAAGGGTAAACATTTTCTGGATAAATACCACCACTAATTTTAACTATGAGCTGCCACTGCTCTACAGATTTCCAATAATCTGGAGTGTTGTCTGAATTGTATTATGAAGAAATCTAAATTAATTTGATTATAAGATTGAATAACAATAAAATTTGTAATATTTGATTTAATTTTAAACAAAATTATTGTTATTATTATATAAGTAATTATGTATCCAATAAGTATAAATAGTGGGAAGTTAGCTTGTGGAAATGAAAATGGTTTTAATCGGTGTGTTTACACTTCTTTCATCGTTTCAGAAACTCTATGTATGCATACACACACACACACACACACACACACACACACACACACACACACACACACACACACACACACATACACACAACCAAATAAAACAAAAATGTTGTAAATTTTATAAACTAGAATACATGGATGATGTTAAAATTTTATTGTCGGTTTACCTTCAAATGGTATTTTAAAAACTAATTACCTCTAGTTATAATTATTTTCTTTAATTTAAAGATACTGAAGAAATAATGAACTAGACACAAAAAAAGAAAAAATTGTATATTACTCTTACTATAAGGAATAATGAAAAACCCATTAATTTATAATAATATATGCTTTATATTAATAAATTAATATAAAGCAATTAAAATACAATTTCAATTACTTAGCTATCTCAAAATATTAATAAAATGTATGATCCAAAAGGAATTCATTCATTATACAAGAGGTTTTTTAAAATTCATTCCTTATATTTTTATCATAAATATAGAAAAATAACCTCTTTGCTTTACATTTAAATACAATAAGACATAGAGGGGTAGTATAAAAAATATATGATAAGAAATAACAATAAATCAGATAACCCATTTGCTCATGAGCTTTTCTAGAGCACAACAGAACTCTTTCAATATTTTTTCACCTACAATAGTAAATTTTTTATTGGTTAAAAAGTTCCATATACTAAACTTGACAAAATTGTTGTCTTTTACATAGGTAAAACAAAAAGAAATATCTAATTATTATCAACAAAGAATTATAACTTCAATCTCCACTAAATAAATTGTTGGGCATTGGTGTCTTATTTTAAGAACAACTGCATTAATTAGTTGGAATTGACATCAATAGAGGGGAAAAATCACTGTATGCCTTATTTTCAAAGAAAAAATTTAAATGACCTGCTGTGGCTTTTTTAAAAAAATATTACTATCAAAATGAGCAAATAGGTTAAAAGAAACTTCAGGTAAAAGGATATGCTTTAAAATAACAGATAAATTACAGTTATGGCACTGCAATGTGACAGTAAAAATTACTTTTAATAAATATGGTTAACTATACTAACAGTTTTAAAAAAATGTACTAACAGGATATAATACTAAATGTCTATAACAGGACAAAGTAAACTTATAAAGAAACAAGACAAGAACAAAAATTAAAACAAAATGGCACAATGTTACAAGGTGTTTTAAAATGCTTAAATGTTATTTCATTTAAAACTTATATTAAAATAATAACTTTATGTAGAAAATGACAAAGATCACAGAATTCACATAGGGGAGACTCAAAGTTCTCCCCTATGTATTTTATTATCATTATTAATGAGGGCCGACCAAAAGTAATACCTCTTTGTACACAATTCTTGTATAAATTAATACCTGTAATCAAGATCACTGAACCTCAGCAACTCTAGACTCCAATCAAATTTTTTTACCATTTTTATAGGTATTCAGTTTTAAGCTGAAGTTAAACTTATTCAGTTTTTATGGTAAATATTAAAAGAAAAAATTTATCTGACTAATAAAATTCACCACATGACAATGGTAATGGAGTAAAACGGTAGTGTTAAATGATTGAAATATTGGCATTCACACTTGCGTACATTATGGAACTGTTGGTGGTGAATCTATAATACTACTATTTATTCAAGCATAAGTAGTTTGAATTCTGCACAACATTAATTTAAAAAAAAATATATGTAATCTATAAAATTAATCAACTGATTTCAAAGAATATGATGTTCCTTTTTTGTTATTAATCATTTTATTTGTGTAGGTATATTATGATCACAAACAATTCATCACATATATTTTATTGTCTTGGAATAGAGTTATAAAAATAAATTATTAATCTAAAATATAACGGAATATTTTATAAAGTACCCACACTATTTTCAATTGAGGTAATTATTTTTCAGAGTTTATACTGCAAAAGTGTTAAATATACTTTTTGTTTTTTTATATACTTGTTATGGATAACATCACTATAAATATTATAAAAAATATGTCATTAAGTTAATGGCAAAAAATCTGCTTGAAGCAAATGTGTTTGTGAGTGAGAGAGACTGAGCGACTTCAAATGTGGAAGAATTAATTTACACAAGTGGATATACAATTTGGATTATCTTACAGAAATAAGGAACAAAAAAAATTCTACACCATTAAATTATTCGATCAAATTCAGTTCTAGGGAAATTACTTGGTAAACATATAAAAATTAAAAAAATAAAATCTGCAAATCCCTTAATAATAGATGTAAGATTATATCAATAACATATAATATATTTATGTATATATTAATAAAAATACTTTGGATTTATTTATTTATTTCGACGAGGTGGGACAGTAGCCCGCTGGTCTTCCATACGGCCGGACTGTAATCGCATTATTAATGAGAAGAAATCTTCATCAGGGACGGTTGAACCTGTACCAGTAGCTGGTAACGGTGGTGTACTTCGTTGGTCCTCTAGTCTAGCTCCCTGACAACGTACTAATAATTCAAGAAATCCTTCATCTGGTGCACCAGCTTCTCCTCCAGCACCAGGTGGACATAGTCCTGGTAAATGTGGTAGCTCTACTCTTTGTTCATCCATCCTTTTGCTTTGCATGCCAGCAATCATATCAAGCAAATCATCTGCAAGCTCACCTAAAAAAATGAATAGAATTATTACAATCACGCTATTCAAGAATTACAAAACATGCCTTTTAATGATGAAAGAAAATGAAAAATTACTTAGAAATAATTTTATATTTCTGATAAGAATTTTTTAAATATAAATTTCAGTAAAATATTTTTATCCAAACAAATTAAAATGTGATGTGTTTATTTTTGCTAATTAAAATATATCTTATACTTAGGTTTAATCATTAGTCAAAACATTTTTGCTTATCAATAAAAGCTAAAAATGGATTCATTTTTTAACTGCTAAAATAAACTAGGCAAAGGTAATCGTGATTTTTAAACATGAAAATAATTAAGAGATAGTATTTAGTCTCAAATTATACCGCTTAAGTATTTCTAAATTCAACAAAATAATCACATTTATGATAAACAAAAGGATTGTGAACCTGAACTTTGATGTTAACTTGATTAGCTAAAATTCTAATGAAAAAAAATGAAATTTCATTTTTTTTTTCACTGAAAGTTATTAGATATTAATTATGTAAAAAAAAAAGCTTTTATAAATTAATTTTTTTGCTTTAAATAATACAGAAAATACCATTGACTGTTTACCTTCATTAATTTGTATTCTGCAATTCATCATTTTCATCCTTCAAACCCCCAAGGATAATAATTCATTGAGATTCAGAGGTGCTTCCTTTCCAAATGAAAAAGGAACTTACTATTAAACTCTGTATAAGTAACAGAACTATTTATTTTAATCTAGGACGATAAAACATTTCATATTGTAATGGGCAGAGAAGCTTCTGGAAGAATAAGGAAAATGAAGAAGGAAAAATTTTTGAATAAACAGCAAGGAAATTATTTTCAGAAAGAATTTATAAAAAGGAAAAAAACGTAGAAGGTGTGAACAAAAGAAATCATACTCTTGGACAAAGGATGGGCCGACTATTTATTGTCACTACAAGTCAAGACCTAATGGATGCCTAGGATGCTTTGGTCCGTATACACGCAAGAGTGGACGGATCAGGGTACTTCCAATGTTGGCATCTGGGACCCTCACGTATGAGAGGGGGGACGCCGTAGTTTGCCGGCTGCGTGCAAGGCGTAGCCTACAACCTAGTGTATGTAGGGAGGGGAAGGGTAGCCTCTCAGCGGAGGGGTGCAGTGGTCGTCCAGAAGGGAGGGCTGCTGCATCTCAATGAAACTGGGAGGACCCCGTTGGGAAGCCAAGGATAAGGCAAGACAGGGGGGGGCAGTCGACTGCCATGACACTCCGACATTCCTGCGCAAAGCCTAACAGCAGAGGCCGGAGATGTTGGGGGTGTTTAACAAGGTATAAAAAAAAAAGTCAAGACCTAAGCCTGAAGATATAAATACTGTCAGATACCAGTGAGGTAAGTTTCCATTCAGTGTATGGAAACAAACTAGCAAATACTGATCATGAGTATTCCATTTTTTGGACAGTGATAAATATGAGAAGCTGGTGAATTCAATGTGAATGGGGGACAAAGTTTTGGGCTTAATGGACTTAATGGGTTGCACGTTAGTGTCTTGTTATATATCTCCCAACTGTAACATGAAGAGATTCAGCGAGTTTCTGACAGATCTGGAGAGATTCATACAGAGTTCAACGAGACCTGTAATACTTACAGGGGCTTCTAAGTCCTGACTTGTACAGGGGAATGCAAAGTGCATTGAACTTTGTGTACTAAAATCTACAAGTGGAAGTGTATCTAAAATATACACTGGCAACAATGTTTGGAGTAATGGGATTAGAGGTATTAAATACCTCTTAATACCTACGACTAAACATGTAGTCTTAACATTAGAGGGGGAGAGAGCTCAGTGATAGTTATCACTGGCATGTCCCAAAGAATCATCTCACAGATAACAGGCTGGAATGAGGTTAGAAGATTCCTTGACTCAATAGCTGCAAAATTAAGGGGTATGCTGTGACGCTGATGACTTCCAGGCAGCATTAAAGGATGAGTGCAGCAGATTGATGCCGAAAAACAGAATGCTTAAAAGAAAGATCTATTGGTGGTCAGCAACCATATACAACTTAAGAGCAGATGCAATAGGAGCAAGAAGGCGCTTGCAAAGGGTAAGAAGAAGATGACCTGAATTAATTGAAGAGGCTGCATCTGCATACAGGGCCACGAGGAATAGGCTCTCTGCAGAGATCAAATCTGCAAAGAAAGCAAGATGTGACAAGATTAGTTGGCTTTCCCATGGGGGAAGGCATATAAGATTGCAATGAAAAGATTTGGCAGACTCTTTCCATGCTTTCTAGGGCGCAAACATTCAGAGCTGCCTTAAATCAGTTTCCAGTGACAGAACGGAACACATGGAAATTACAGTAGTTCAGGAGAGTAGGTTCTCTATAGAGGAACTCAAGTGGGCTACTAAGAGAATCAATATAAAGAAGAGTTCGGGACCCGATGGTGTGCTGGGTATACTTATAAAAAGGCTTGCTGAGACATATCCTTGGCAAGTATTGGAGATATTGAATGGGACATTGACCAACGGGGAATTCTCCAAATCCTGGAGAGAAACAAGTTTTAATCCCGAAGCAGGCTGCTGCAGGACAGGAAGCTACATACAGGCCAATCTGTCTTTTAAATATTATGGGGAAAGTTTATGAGAGAATGTTAGCTGAATGGACAAGAGATGAGCTGGAGGAAACAGGGGGCTTCTCACTGCAGCAATACGGATTTGTTAGGGGGAAGTCCACTGTGGACGTGATTGGCTGGGTAAAAGATAGGGTGGCAGGTACCTGGAGGATGTTCTTGATCGTGTTGCTAGACTTAAGAAATGCATTTAATAGTGTTCCCTGGCCAGTCGTTCTGGAACCATTGCGGATAAGAGCCCTCAGTGAATACATTATAGTTGTCCTGAACAACTACCTACATGATACCAGATGTATGGTGGCATACCACAGGGTTCGGTGTTGGCTCCTATATGCTGGAACCTTGCCTTTGACGACCTACTAGGGCTGGAGTTCTGGGTGACAGTACTGTGGTGACCTATGTGGATTTGGCCCTCCTGATGGCAGGCAGCACTGAAGGTGATGTTGAGGACACAGTGAACGCAACTACAATGAAGATCAGCGTGACTGGCTTAGGAGGAGGGGTTTGGGATTTGCACCTCAAAAGACAACTGTATTAGCAATGGTGGGTTGCAGGGTATTGAGAAAAATATCACCATGGATGATGTTAGGGTGAACACATCGAATTTAAAATATCTTGGTGTATGGATCAATAAGTCTGGATTATTTAGCAGTCACATAAAGAAAGCCATAAAGAAGATGGAAAAAGCTATTGGTGTTCTAGCTAATGGGAAACAGGCAGAGACCCAGAGCAAACAAAAGGATCATCTGATAAGCGGCAACATCCATCGTACTTTATACTGCTCTGACGTAGGCAGAAGCGTTGAAGAAGAAGGGAAATTCAAGAGCCATGGCTTCCCAACAGAAGAGGGTAGCGAATAAAATTGCTGCTGCATACAGAACCGTGTCAGGTATAGTGGTACAGGTGATAGCGAGTGTGCCACCTATTCATCTTAGGGTAGAGCAGATAAAAAGAACAAATGAGGATATGAATAAGTCTGAAGCTAATAACTTACTGACATGGGAATAGCAGGCTTACTGGGAGGCTGCCAATAAGAAGGTCTGGGCTAGAAGGCTCATCCTGAATATAGAACTGTGGATAAGAAAACATGGGGAAGTAGGTTTCTTCATAACGTAGAAGCTTTCAGGACAGGGTGAATTTTGTGCCTACTTGAGAGATTTCAACCCCCCCTGTGTATTTACTGTAGGGAGCTGGATACAGTCAAGCATACATTCTATGAGTGTGGTAGATGGAAGAACACCAAAGAGAAAATGGGTCTGGGATGGCTCACACCGGAAAACACAGAAAGCTTTACGCTTTGTGGAATGAATGAATGTCGGGCATTGGAACAACCTGGTGTGCAGACAAAAAAGAGAAAGGGAGAAGATTATCAGAAATGGGATGTTGACTGGTATGAAAAGGACCACATCTGGGAGGATCAGATCATTACGGATAAGTCCTTAGTTCAGGTGAAGTCATGGACCGGAGAGCAAGGGGGTGAAGGTCAGCCTCCTGCAGAGCCGACATTTGTCTGCACTTGTGGATGGGAAACGTGATGAGGTACGGGAACTCTGAATCCCCCGAGCTTGAAGGCACATCCCGGGGCTGTGAAATGCTTAATTGCAGGTCTGGTCCCAGGAGAGAGTTGGTGAGGTGGAGGTTTAGTCGGTAGGATGCAGGCTTACATATGCACTTCAACACTGTTAGTGAGCCCTACACGTAATGTGTAAATGGCATTCCTCCCCTCACAAAAAAAAGACAAAGTTAACATTATTCATTTAAAATAGTGTAAGCAAAATTCTTTTTGTAAACATTAAAAATGAATAATTCTAGTATAAGTGAATTGTTGATGTTGTGATAGTAATCTTACTATCCTCTATAACCTCTATTTCATTTTGTATGATTGTATTAGCTATTGTAAGATGTATAGTAAAATCTTAATTGTATTTTGTTATTTGTAATCGACTTATTTTGTACATTAATTAGGAGTGCCGTATATAATTTAATTATAGTTGTAAGAATTTTTGTTTGTTATCTCTCAGTATTGCTTTTAAACAACAAATGTGTGACAATATTATAAATTGTATGCCAAGGTTCTAAAACTTGGCCTAATGGCACCTGTCCAAATAGCTACTCCACTCTTTTGTTACATTTTTTTTCATAATCCAATGAAACTTCCCTTCTATTAGATGGTCAACTCCAATCAAATTCAGTGAAGCCCCAAAATCATCTTTTTTAACAGCCATCTGCCAGACGTTTATTCATATAGAATGATCTAAAAAATTTCAATACCAAAGAAGCTAAAAATTTTATAATACTTTTGTCATACAGTTTATTTAAAGGCACTTTTCTTTTTCTGTAGTTCTGAATGTGCAATTCCTTATCTATGCAGGTAATGTAACATTGTACAGCATACCAGGTAATATTTATAGTGCCTGTACACACCTGTAGTTTTTATCAATCGCTCCAAGAGAACTTTACTCTGCATAATGTAAGGAGGACATGTCTCAAAATGTCTGAGGTAAATTTCTTATTGTGAAATCAGATTTTTGTTAGTATTACTTATATATCTTTAAATATTAAAAGTGGATATTAATACATATTTAGGTGTATTATATTACAGTTAATAAAACCAACATATAATATGAAATATCTTGTTACTGATAAAATTCACTTGAAGGACTTTATGTTAAAAAATAAATAAATAGCACTCCATGTTTCAAACAACTACCTATCTAGTTACTTAAAATTGATTTTCCTATACTGTTAAAAAGAAGCTTAATTATAAACTAAATAGAATATGTAATATAAAGTTAATATGAAAATTCAAACTATATATACTTAACTGATTTCCTTAGTTTTGATTAAAATGAATTAATGATTAAATTAGATAAAAAATTATAAAATTCAAGTAACAGAAGTAAAAATAAACTATGCCTAAATAAACATAATATTACCATTATTATGAACAGGTACTGGTACTGAAGGATTTTTATTTTCTTTGTTGTCCCCAGATGGTACAACCTGAACACTTGATGGTCTAATTGGCAACCTATTGTCACCGGTTGGTACAGTTAAAGAGCAACGTTGGTCATCCATCCTCTCGGATTGAAAGCGTGATAATAGTTCAAAAAATGAGTCTTCATCATCACAATGTTCCATCTAACACAATAAAAACATAAATTCTCATATAATACTGAATTCAATAACAGAATACGGTAAATAATAAAAAATATATACTATGAAAAAATAGATTTTGTTTTTGTAATTATTCTATTCCTGACAGCTTTCAAAAAATTAATTTGAAGAGATTTTATGAATATGCAACCTTTGGCTTTATGGAAGTGTGATTTACCTACATCCTACTTTCAACATTCAATACAGACTACAAACTGTTTAAGGCTGCATTTTTTATTTAACTGCTAATGTCTCAAAATTTGAATTTTCTAAAAAAAACAAAAAAAAAACAGTAAATTTAATTAAAAATAACAGAAAATTTCAGAAACAGAATGGTAACATCACCTGCAAATAGATGAACTGCAATTATAATGTTAATAGTAATAATAATAACACTAAAGTTAGTCAGCTTTTGTATTACTAAGATTACAGTTATTCATTATATTATAGTTAGCATTATAGACAAGTAAGTCTATACTAAAACTATTCCAGTAAAAAAAAATTACTTTACTTTTGGAAAATATTACTACATAAAGGGAATACACATTTATATATAGAGCCAAGAGCTTGGCTCTTCAGAGAGTTCTATACCTGACACAGAAATGACAAAATGGCTATCATATTTTTTAAATATAATCCTTTAGATGCTGTGCAGTGAAGTTTCAGACACATGTGTTTAGTTTCTTATTTGTGGAGATGAAAATAAAGCAAGTAAGTTTTGACATTTTCTGAAGAATGAATAAAATTTAAGTATGAGATGTTTAAAAAAAACAGTTGAAATGTTTACAAAAACAGTCATTTTAGACTACAAAAGATGAAAATAAACCCCCTTTTTGTTTTATATATATATATATATATATATAAACACACATGTATATATTGTATTTTCCCTCATATAGGTCAAAGGTTTTTCCTATATTTTCTGGCATAAAATGGGGGTCAACCTACATGCAGAACCAACTTACATTTTGATTTTACCAGGCTTTTAAGTTGTTTCATAGTTTATTTTTGTTTCTATATTAGTGATTGGAAACTTATTATATTTTATATTTATAATAATAACAAACTTCAGTTACTATTATTATTATTAATAAAAGTATCTAATTAAGAATTTCTTTTTATAAAGATATTGACTTTTTAAATTAGAATAAAGGTAAATTTAAGATGTATTATTAAGTTTTCAAACTTTTGAAGAAAAGGAATGATCAAATGATTCTATGTAATCAGTGAATGTTCTTAATTTTCCCATTTCTGTGAAACCACTTTTTTTTCATTAATTTTAATTTTTTCTTTAATAGAAACATTTATTTTTGTTAATTTGATTTCTTTTCTATTTTGATATAGTGATTCAGTACAGGGATTAACCCTCGGACTTATTATCTACCAGCAAGTCCAGTTAAGGGTTATGAACAGTTAGGATTACAATGTGGAAGGCAAACAAGGTCTTTACATATAAAAATTGATGCATTAAAATCCTAACTTTGGGTCTGGTAATTTTGAAATTGTCCTTTACATAGAGGTGTCTGCTAAATAGGTTTCACTCAATTCATAATAGCTTTCATATTGTTTTGTTTGTATATAAACTTTGATTTTGTTCTCAATTCTCAGTTTAAAGCTACTTAGCTTGAAGGTATCATCATGCTTTAAAAGAGTTTATTATAATTCCCGCCCCCAGAGATGAATAAAAGTATAAAGGGTTTCGCCAAAATTTTTGATGCAAAATTTAAATTACAAGTAATAAGTGAAGCCGAAAAGTCTAATAATTGTACTGCAGTCAAAAAATATGGTGTTAATGAAAAAACATACATTGCTGGAGGAAGCAGAAAGACTCATTACCGTAATATCTTCCCAGAAATCTTTCAAAGGACTAAAGGCAGACCATTTACAACAAATATATGATTTAGTTGTCAAATTCATTAAAGAAAATAGAAGTAAAGGTTTTTTTAATACAAAAGATGTAATCATGATTAAAGGCCATGAAACTGCTGAAGATACAGGAATAGAAAATTTTAAAGGTAGTTTAGGTTGGTATAGGTGCATGATGAAAAGGAATGGGCTAGCTTTAAGTTGTACAAAAATAGATCAACGATTACCAGTGGATTATGAGGAAAACTTATGGCTTTCTAGAAACATGCTATTAATTTAAGAAAAACACAATTACCCACTATATTAAATCGATAATGCTGATCAAACACCTGTTTTTCAGACATCTAAAAACATAACAGGCAATGCAAAATGTGAAAAATCTGTGTTAATTAAAACACGTAGAGATGAAAAAGCGTGGATAACTATTATGCTGTATTTTAGCTGATGGATCAAAATAGCCACCATTTGTGATTTTAAAGGGAAAAACATTGCCAAAAGAAACACTACAAAAAAAATTATTTTACGATTAAAGGAAAAAGGTTGAACGGATGAGTCTTTCATCAAAGTTTGGCTTAAAAAGCTCTGATCTAGAAATTTAATCTTAGAAGACAGAAATCTAAGTTAATATTGGAAGCATTTGACTGAACATATAAAATCGGAAGTAAAAAAACTAAACACAGATTTAGTTATAATACCTAGTGGTATGACTTCACAGTTACAGATTTTGGATATAGTTATGAACAAGCCTTTTAAAGTTAATCTTGAAAAAAATTATAATTGTTGGATACGAAGCAACAGTTATCAGCTAACACCTACTGGAACAGCTTTAAGAAGTAAAAATAGCAATAACTAAACAGTGACAATTGACAGTGAAATGGTGAAAATAGCACCAATTCTTCATGGTAGCTTGCATGTTCATATGAATGCCAAACTTCTTGATTTTCCAATATCACGGAAAATGACAAACCTTTTTATCAGCAGTTAATCCTAAGGAATACATTGATCAATGACCAGACAACACAAAAATAGCATATATTAAGTGCATGTCATTTGTAATATACCAAGTATAATCAACTAAAGACAACTTCTTCCAAGGCAAAATATTTTTAATAAGTTATGTTAATTGATGATGATGGCCAAACAATTTATTAGCGAACTTCCCCTTCAAGTGATATTTTTATGATAAAATATTCAAAATAGATTATAAGCTCTTCGAGGGTTGGCTGAATATGTGATGCTAATTTAGTAGCTTCATCAGCACTTTCAATGTCTACAACTCTTACACGGTTAGAAACCTAGCAGGATCTCTCTGTGTTGTAGTCAACTGAG
The DNA here is from genome assembly GCF_047948215.1 of Lycorma delicatula. Lineage (NCBI taxonomy): Eukaryota > Metazoa > Arthropoda > Insecta > Hemiptera > Fulgoridae > Lycorma > Lycorma delicatula. Next base: position 94,421,868 of record NC_134462.1, read on the forward strand.
AAAAGAAAAGAAATTTGATAATTTTTTTCTAATAAACATTAGATAATTCCATTTTTTAAAATGGAACTAATAAATAAATGCAGTATATAAATTTACCTTAGGTGATTCAGAAGATGATGGAGGTTCATTAACAGCACTGTGCCTTGTTTTTGCATCTGGAGTTAACTGGAAAAAAAAGAAGAAATACATCTAAAAATAAATATCATTATTTAACAAAAAAAAAAAATTATATATATATATATAAAATTAGGAGTAATACAGAAAATGTATATACATGACTGAAGCAATTAAATTCACAGCATCAGGATTAGATTACATAATAATATTATGTAATCTAATTATAACAGTATATGTAATACATATATTCTTATAATGGATTAATTTATTAAGAATAATTGTAAAAATTAAATTTAATCAATTTTATTATTCAGTTATGAGTAATAACATTACTTACTAAAATACTTGTTGCCATAAAAAAATTAATGTAAGAAAATGATAATTGAGATTGATAACAGCCAAACACAGGTGATTTATAAACAAAAGTTGTGTTAACAATTATAAAGGTTATGGTTAGATTTTCTTGTCAATTTTATGAATTTATAAATTTAATTTTTAAAGAATGTAAATTTATTCAATGATAATTTCTGAGTAAGTTCACATTTTATAGTATCAGCAATGTAATTAAATTAAACAATAAAAAAAACATTTAAAATAATTACCTCATTTAAGTTCTCATAGAACAAAAATAATTGTGACTGAATATAAGATGATAACCCAGTCTCAATTATACTGTTAGTTTTTTTAGACATTGTGAGAACTGAACAGCTGAATTCTATACCAAATTAAATTATGATTTTTGAATTTATCTATTGCACTTAAAAAAAAAAATTAGACTATAACTAAAACCAGTTTGTTACTCTACCGAACAAGTGTTTTATATACAGACTGTAACAATATATTGCATCCATCATTTTAAAAATTAACAGTTTAAAAGAAGCTCTTCTTTAATTACTTAAATCAGCTTTATATAACAATTTAATAATGCCAAAACTACTGATAGATTCTGTATTAAAAAAAATACTTATTGTAAGAAATAAGAACACATTTAGAGTGAAGAGCAACAAGGAAATTTCTAATCGCTAATTAGGAGAGAACAAAAGTATAACAATGTTGGTTTTATAAAGAAATCTAATGAGGAAATCAAACTGAAAATACCAATACATGACTGATATGAAAGTATACATAATTTCCTTTGATGAAAACAAATTTTTCTTTATCAAACATTGTGTGTTTAAGCATGTACTGATATTATGCATAGCAATTATAGGTGTAAGCATGAAGGTCAATGTGTATGTTTATGGAATATTTGTCCTTAGGCATATATTGTTTATTGTAGGCTAATGTTTTATTCAAAAGGCACAAAAAAAAAGAAAAAGGAAAGAATGTTTCTTTTTAACTTATTATCCTGGTAGATTGTAAACAATTACACTGTTGTGCAAAAAAAAAGGTGAATAACCTTGTCAAAAAATATGATTACTTATTTCTAAAATTAGGTGTTATCAGGTTATTTTAATTGTTTATTACTCCATAATCTTGTTTTTTGTGCAATTTACTTTTACCTGTAAATTTGTTGATATGTTTTCTAGATTGTGTTTACTAGAACTGTGTATTCTATATTATACAATAAGTACTTAATTTACAGTAAAACTAACTGATCTACCGACTGGCTGATGGCCGTCATCAAGCTATTATTACCAGAACTGATTAAAAATTATTTTAGTTAATATTATGTAAAGCTTATTATTAACTTTATTTTTATATTTATATTAAACATATATTCTGTTAAGTTATTTAAATAAATTCATATTATTATTGTTACCACAAATATTCTTATATAAGAAAATTAACTAATAATTAACGATCTGTGAACTATTACGGTCAACATAAAAAATTACTACTCTAAAGTTTTCGGTCTTGTGTACAGAAACGTTTTTCACTGCTTCTATGGCCTATTCAGCAGATTGAATATGATTCCCTTGTAACTCTTCTTTTAATGTACCAAAAAGATGAAAATCACTTGGAGCCAGGTCTGGACTTTATTAAGGGTGGTCCAACAGCTCAAAATCAAGATCTTGAAGGCAAAAGACTGTTTTTTTTTTTGTTTTTTTTTTTTTGGCTATATGAGGTTGAGTGTTATCCTGAACAAAATTCATTGCTTCAGGATTTGATTTTTTGCTACAGTAAACGCAGTAGCTCACAGTAGTTGTCATTGTTTATTGATTGAACTTAATACTCTAAGATCCGGCACCTGATTTCTGCAGCTATCTGATTTTTAATGAAACTCGATTTAAATGAATGATTAATGATAACTTAATACATTAATGCCGGGTTGCCTAGCAAAAGTTAACTGCATTTTAACGAATTGCAACTATATTTTTTTAAAGTGAATTAAAATGTCATTTGAAAGAAAATGATGTGAAGGTAAAAAAAAAAATAGTTGCCAGCTCTCTGTCAGCCGCAATTTCCAAGTTGCCAGGTGTAAACAGGTATGTTATTGTCAATTATTTACGTTCATCGTTGTTTTAAAAAAAAAATTATATACTAAATTGAAGTTTAATTTTTTCTGTACACGATAACAAATGGTTGCCTGTAAAAAAAGGCCATTATTTGAACTAATTACTTTCAGTCTGAATGAGTGTGAATGACAGAGAAAGAATGCACGTGCTTCATGTTGTAAACGACACAACAACCTTGTTATTATTTTAACAAGGTTAAGTAATAATGTTTATTAATTTAACATGCTCTCTATATTTAAGCCATATATATGGTATTATGGAGAGTTAAAGCCATATTTACGGCTTTAACTCTTCATTGCTGCTGCATTCAAAGAATAATTTCTGCTGATTTCACCCCTTCTGAACTGAAGAAACGTATCACTGCTCGCATTTCTTCTTGGTGCAATCAGAGAAAGAAGCAATCATTTTAAATTAACTTTTAAACATAATCACAAATAGCTAACAATGAAACAATACTTTCAATGAACAGCTGATAAAGAGGTAAATAGTTATAGCAGAACAATCATTGCTGCCATACATGTTATTGGAAGGGAAATCAAAATTTCCCTTTACTTTTTGATTTACCCTCCTAATTAGTGATAAATGAATATTATTAGCGATTTCAAATAATTATTAAAGATCTTAAAATACAACACAATACTTAGAATTTGAATTAAATACTTAAGAAGAAACTGGAAAGTATCAGTAAGAAACTTTGCTTCTAAAATTTTCAAATACTGGAAAAAAAGAGTCTCTATCATTGCTTTAACGAATTACACACTGTTTAAAGTTTACAAACATCTTATTTACAATAAGAAAAGCATAATCGACCTGAACATGTTAAATTTTTTTTTTTTTTTAATTTTCAACAGATCTGGCCTGTCTGGTAAAAACACAAATTGTTAATTATTTAGTTAAGAATAACTGTAAAGTAATTCCAAAAGTTAAATAAAAATAAATGCTTCTATAAATGTATTTTTATTTTTTTATTTAATTCTTACTTTTATGTAAGTCCTATTGAATTTTGTAATACTTTGTGCTAATTTTTTATTTTACTTTTATTAGTTTATTCAAAATTAAAAACATGAATTTATACAAGATCAAAAATTTTGTTGTATGAATATTCAGATTAGTCATTCTACATAATTAATTCATTAATGTTTTACAACAATAAGTAAAAAATAGGAGGAATTACAGTTGGAACTAGTGACTGACCTCTTCATAACTGAATCGTATATTAATTTTATTTAAGTTGCCAAAATGCTTTAGACTTTTTTTACAACCAATTAATATAGTTGATTGGAAACACCTGTTTACATCAATTCTAATCAACTTTTCTATAATTTTTTTTATTTACCTTTTAAGTATATAATTATATTTGTTAGTTTTTTCTTTTGTCAAAGTGATTTTTAAACTTTTCTTGAACTGTATATTAATCTATTGTTAATAAACTAGAAAAGATGGTATTTCATTATTATTTATTGCCAATACTTAAAGGGACACAGAACAGGATAGAAACTTATTCTAAAAAAAGGTCTCTTGACTAAATGCTAGAAAAACGGTCAGTGCTAGACATGTTAGATGAAGTGCGATTCGAAAATTGTAAGACTAATGATATTTAGCCACTGCTAAATAGGCGCGGCTAGATTTATTTGCAAGTGTAGAAGGGGAAGCTTGTTTTGTCCTTGAAACGTCCTGAAAAGATCACCGCGATATCTTTGTTCAGTAGAGACTGGCATCCTGGTTGGTGAGTGAAGATGTGATATTGGTTCTTGGTTGATATTGGTATTGATTTTGCAAAATGGATATGAACAATGAGTTTGTGTCAAACTTTGAAAACCGGGAATCAGATTCAGAGTCTTAAAACTTTTAAAAACAACTTTTGGGGATAAATGTCTGCACCTGTCAAATGTTTTTATCAGGTTCAATAGATTCAAAGACGGTCACAGATCAGTCGAAGATGATCCCAGGTCCAGCTGGCCTTCTACTTCAAAACCATTCATAACATAGTGAAAGTTGGTGATTTAGTGACAATACTTTCATTTAGGTAAATGGTCGATGAAGTGAATTTAAGTTTCTACATGGTTCAGTCAATTTTAAGTCAAGTCAAGATCTGAACATGCATAGAATATCTCTGAATTCATTCCAAAATTGTTGTCAGACAGGCAAAAACAGCAGTGACTTGAAGTGTCTCAAGAACAATCAAGCTGAAACTGACCCAGACTTGTTAAATAAGGTAATTGCAGGCAACGAATTATGGGTTTATGGGTATGGCCTAGAAACAGAGGCATAATCTTCTCACTGGAAGTGTCCAAGTTTGCCACGACCAAAAAATTGTGATAAAGGCAGTAAAATGTGAAGATAATGCTGGCGGTTTTCTTTGATTCTACAGGTGTAGTGCATCACAAATTTGTCATTGGGGGTAGAGTCAACCAGGAATACTATAGTGTCCTTCAGCATTTGCACAAATATGTGTAGAAGAAAAGGCCTACACTATGATGAGATACGAATTGGGTTCTTCACAACAACACAAGGGTTCATCGTGTATTCTCAATGGTGGAAGTTTTGGCTAAATTCCAAATTCCTATGCTTCTGCAACCCCCTATCCCCTAATTTAGTCCCTGCCAACTTCTACCCGTTTCCTAAACTGAAATTTTTGCCGAAAGAGACTCAACTGAAAACATCCAGGCAGATACAAAGAGGGTAGTTCTTAACACATTTAAGAAAGAGAATATTCAAGAATGCTTCCAAAAGTGTTGAATACTTGAGTTGGTGTGAGATGGGGACTTTGAAGAAGATCCATTCCAGTAGCCTGTATGTACTGCCATTTTGAAATTACAAGCCCAGTCTTAAAACTTTCCAATCACAACTTGTATTTAATTAAAGAAAATTATGTACATATTCTAAAGGTATGTATATGTATGTATGTAATCCACATGTATGTTTAATAAATTTATATTTGGATCATTAAACAAATTTACACACAAAATAAATTAATTTAGAATACACAAACGTTTATGTTAATATGAGACAAACAGAAAATTAATGAGCACATTGGTGAAGATAGATAAAAACAGATGGAATTAATTTAAAGTTATACAGTATTAAGCTAAAGCAATATGGAGTTTAAAAGGTTATAAACCACTACAATATTCACATAAATTCACAAAAAAAAGAACACTTAAAAACAATTAACATAAAACAGAAGCAATTAAAAAAACAAAAAACAAAACAAAAGCAGTAAATAAATTAAATGCATTCAGCCAAATTATTAAACAGAAATCATGCAAAATAAAAAAAAGAATTGCTTTACAAAACATCCTTTAAAACAAATAAAAAAATCATGATTCAAGTGACTGCACCAACACATTGTCTATGTGAGCACATAACCTAATATAACATAAAAAAAAACTAAAAATAGTTAATTGCATTATCTCCTAAATTTAATTTCCTTCTACAGCACAACATATATAGACAACACAAGATATTTTTCTTGTATAGTACCAAAACAGTAAATGTCATTGCAACTGAAGTGATATTCTACTAGAATAAAAATCTCTGATTAATAAACCATAAAACAGATATATGACATGAATTGTAAACTATGTATATAACTATAATGTTAGTATATGTGCATGTGTCTATTATTATGTATCATTAAATGTGACTACAATAATATATTTATTGAAAACAATGAATCCTTAGGTGATAATTTAATAAAATTTCACTCTTATGTAATATAATGTGAATATAGTTTAGAAATTCATTATAATTTTACAAGCTTCTGAATTTCAAAATATTGGCTAATACACAGAATAATTACAAATGAAATAAAATACTTTTAATACTTATATTATACTTTTAAGTGGTAATGAAAAATTTGTTTTTCAAATATGAAAATTATTAGTTAACACACTTGTACAGAAAATTTAGTAAAGTTTATATCTAAATGTTATACCAAAAGGAATAGGAAGGACAAAAGCTTTGTCTTTTAAAAACCCTACAACGAGAACGTCAAAAAGCGTTAAGGCTGAACTTCTAGATGACCAATGTATCAATGCCATGTCTTTGTCACCTGTTTGGTCAATCTACCTGTTGGAAGGTGTTCTGCCGATGATTTTCAATCTCTATGTATCAATGAGGCAGAGGTCCATCCTATACAAGAACAAATTCTCAGCGATTTCAAGTTGAGACATTAGTCACTCAATCAGCATGTTGAGATAAATTCCTCCAGTTATTGTGTGCTTGTGAAAAAGTTGCAAGTCTACACATCTTCCCACAGAAAATAGCACAAAACATGTTCACTTTAGGTATATAATATAAACCCACCGGGTTGGTCTAGTGGTTAACGCGTCTTCCCAAATCAGCTGATTTGGAAGTCGAAAGTTACAGCGTTCAAGTCCTAGTAAAGCCAGATATTTTTACATGGATTTGAATACTAGATCGTGGATACCGGTGTTCTTTGGTGGTTGGGTTTCAATTAACCACACATCTCAGGAATGGTCGAACTGAGAATGTACAAGACTAACACTTCATTTACACTCATACATATTATCCTCATTCATCCTCTGAAGAATTATCTAAACGGTAGTTACCGGAGGCTAAACAGGAAAAAGAAGAAGGTATATAATATAACCCACGGGGTGGTCTAGTGATGAATGCGTCTTCCCAAATCAGCTGATTTGGAAGTTGAAAGTTCCCGTGTTCAAGTCCTAGTAAAGGCAGTAACTTTTATACGGATTTGAATACTAGATCGTGGATACCGGTGTTCTTTGATAGTTGGGTTTCAATTAACTACACATCTCGGGAATGGTCAAACTGAGACTGTACAAGACTACACTTTGTTTACACTCGTACATGTCATCCGCTGAAGTAATACCTGAACAAGTATTTCCCGGAGGCTAAACAGGAAAAAGAAAAAGGTACATAATATACCTAATATATTATTAATATACTGGGTAATATATTTTACTGCACAGTTTCTCTAAGGCTTTCTGTTTCCTATATTAATATGTTGCATTAATAGAAAACTAATTTAAAATACATTCAACAAAGTATAGGAAATAAAAGAAACCATCTTCTTCATCAAAATGTTCATGCAGAATCTTTACGCAAGAGTTTATTGCCACCATTTCAACTTTGTACGAAGTGTATTAGATGTCATTTTCAACCAGTCTTCAGAGAACTACAGAAAAATTCATTAAGGCCTATCATTTTTCGAGCCTACTGTAATGTCAATATGTCACTGGTCAAATGCTTTTGACCATTAGAACCATTTGATCATTCGAACTCCTGTTCTAATGATGTATTACATATATTTTGTTATCAATATATTTAAATTATTTTATTTGCATGTAACCTATGTCCACAGTTTCTTTGGAGTAATTCTTTGGTCTATTTTGTTCTATTAACGACAGTTGAAGCAGCACAATAAAACAATTTTAACATATTTCATTTTACATTGTAAACGAAGTCTATATAGTAAGTTAGTAGTTGTTAATTTGTTAAGATGCTTGAAATTAGTAATTTATTTTTTTTGTTACTTAACAATTACAAATAATTTACAATTCTTTTAATTTTAGATTGGGTCAGCCCTGTATTTTGTTTGTTTGGCTTTACTCTATAATCAATATGAAAACTGGATATATTATTATAAATAATTGTGTGAATTTAGAATTTTTACAATCTTTCTAAGGAATTTCTCAGTCATAAAACACACCTCCCATGGAAATAAATTAGCAATAATAAATCTGGCTTCTTTGATAAACTGTAGACTTACTAGATATCAATTGCAGTATATATCTGTAGGCACAATTGCGCTCATAAAACTGCACAAATACCAAAGATCCAGTTACTCAACAGATTCAAGGGAATTTTGTTTGAACCCAATAAATATAAACACAAGAGGTCTAGAACAATGGTAAGCTGTAAGACAGGGACTATCTACCCACTAAAGGGGCATAAAGAAAGACAAATGTCAATTTTCTTTTTATTGTTTTTTAATTCAACAAAATCTTGCAAATATGAAGTATTCTTAAGGTGCAAAATAAATACATTAGAACTCAAATATGATTTAAATAATCGTAAATTTCAGTTTTTTTAAAGCTATTGTAATAAAATCAATACAATTAAGTAAAAATGTATATGTTTCAATAAACTTAATTATTAAACTTTAATTAAATCAATACTCTCTGAATAAATATCTTAAAGATTAAGATGGAAAGGTAAAAGAACAATTCAGTTAAAAACATTAAAATAAGCAATATTTTATAAAATTAAAATAATAATAAAGGGGTATGTTTTTTAACAAGAAATAATATATGCTAGATACTCGCTTACATGTTAGATACACAATTTTGATCAATGTACCTGAAGATGTTCATAATCAGATACCAACTGGGTTGATTCCTGATCTCTCAAAGAATCATGGACATATGGCAACTTTATAGAGGTACTTGAAATTAAGAAAATTATCTTTACAGTAGTTTTGCCTTTCTTCATATTAAAGAAGCTGATATATAAATCTTAACTTATTTACACGACAGGTGTGTTTTATGACACAGAGATTTATAATATACAAAGTCTTCATATTGATTTTAGAGCCTTCATTAACCAAAATACTAAGCAAACTAAATCTAAAATTAAAAGAGTTCAAAATTACTTTTAACGTGATAAACTGGTTCATTTTAGAAAAATACAGAAAGAAGTGGAAGTACAAAAAGGTATTGGACATGGCTGTTACATGTCCCCTGCATTGTTTAACATATACATACATATTTACAAGATATTCTCCAGATTTAAAAAAGAAACTAGTGGGGATGACAGTAGATGTAGAAAAAATTAATACAGTAGTTCTACAAATAAGATTATTGATGAAAATTAATATCTCACAAAACACTATGTACTCATGTAATGGAAGCTCAGTAAAGAATATAACCAAAATGAAAACATATATAAAACAAAAGTCATGGCTGCAGGAAAGGCAGACAGAATAATATAAATGCATAAAATTAACGAAGAAAGGCTAGAGGAAGTTGGAGTTTCCTTTTAAACAAGTAAAATTGGTAAATATATGAAATAAGACTAATGAAAGCTGCATTCAACAATAATTACAAATTTATAGTTAACATTAATTTACATGTTTGTTAACCTAGAAAACAGGAACAGAAAAAGAAGGCTAGATTCATTTGAAATACAGTACTGTAGTGCTACAGATAATTGATAATAATGTGGACTGACAAAGTCAGCAATGAAGTTCACGACAGAACTGGAGAAAAATCTTAAAAAAAAAATAAAATTTGTATAGTACAGAGATAAAACTTATGGGCACATTATAAGGGATTAGGGTTTACACTGACGGGAAGCTATAAAGAGGAAAATCAAAATTATAATGCGCAACTCAAATAAAGAACATAAATTGCACTTTATATAAAGAAATGAAGTAGAAGATTATAAAATAATCCATATGGAGAACAGCTGACAACTAATCCATGGAAAGTGCAACAAAAAATAAAAAAAATAATAAAATAGCACGTTTCAGTTAGTTTCAGGTTAAACAAGATTTTTAATTTTAAAGCAGTAGAAGTTTCATTAATTTTTAGGCGAGTAGTAGAATATCAGATGGCTAGCTTACATTTTTTATTATTTTTATACTGAAATAATTCATAAATGATTTGTCTTACTTCCTTGATCAAAATATTTATGAAATTTTAAACATTGACAAAACATGAGTCGCGTTCAAACATCAAACACATCGTTAACATTTTTTTAATAAACTTTTTAAAAATTATAGGAATACAGTAAATTAAGGATAGATTTGTCACCTTTGAATTTGAACAAGATTTTAAAAACAGAATGCTGTTTGCAAGATTTATAGCGATTGAATGAGAGCCTTCATGAATTGTGTAAACAGTTGGACACATATAATTAGTCTAAAATGAATTCACTTTATGGTTGCATGTAAAAATAAAAATATACATAGGCTGTTTTGATTAAGCCAATTTCAGTTAATATAGGTTTTATTGTAATCAAAAATAATAAAAATGTTATACTGTAGATCTAGATCTGATACACAAACATATCTGATAAACTATTTACACATCTATATCTGATAAACTACCTATTATATATGTATTGTGTCTGTAAAATAATACCGAGGTTTTTTAAATGGTTGTAGTTTTGGTACAAAGCATTGTAGAGAGATGAACTACACACTAAAGAGAAACACTCCACGTTTCTTATCTGTTCAGTAGATTTTGTTGTATGCATCCTTAGTTATTCTGCAGACATCAAAATAATATTCAGTCTCTTGCCATACATGGCAGAGAACATCCAGCATGATAGAAGAAACAGCTTCAGTGGTCCTTTCTTTTAAATGGTTCAGATTTTGAACTTGAATGGAATGTACTTGTGCTTTTAAATACTACAAAAATTGAAATCCATGGGGATAAGATCTGGAGACCCAGGGAGCCAGTCATCACCCGACCCATCACAGAGGAAATGTTTTGTTACGAAAATCCTGCATGATTCTGGGAAAATCTGGAAGATCTCTAACAGAAAGATGGAATTCTCTGGTATTTGGGGTGCTGCATATCCTTCTAACATATCCAGGAAGATGTTCCTGTTAATGTTTTTCAACAAAAAAGAAGGTGCCAATAACTCTGTCTCATCCAATAGCTTATCGCACATTCACTTTTTACTGTCCGTGTGTTGTTGAACAACAGCGTGTAGAGGTTCAGTACCCCCATACATGAAGATTATCCTGATCTACTCATCCAGAAACATGAAATGCTGCTTCATAATCACTGAAAATGAACTTGTTTAAAAAATCATCACCCAGTTCTAACCTATCCAGAATGTCTATATCAAAATCAAATCGCTTCACTTTGTCCTGTGGATAAAGTTGTTGTAACAACTGAATTTTGTACACACTGCAATATAACCATCTTTTTAATACATTATGTGAACAGCTGTTTTAGGAATGCTCAACAGTCTGGAACATTTCTGCACAGATTTCTTTGGACAAAGCAAGAAATCTCTTGCTCTTGAGTTAGTTGTTTGTCCCATCACAAAGGTTACATTTCCCCACATTTTCATGTGGGGAATCTTCATTGTACAGACGACAGTATTCACACCTAATACGTGTAACCTGACTCAAACATAGGAAGCCACAATACACTTCCTCTGCACCGCACATGATTACTAATGCACATGTGCTGCTTGAATGTACTGGAAACACAACACGCATGCACTAACTTTTACACACATATACATGAAGTGTTTCTCTTTCATTTAACATACTGTTCATCATGTTACAATGCTTTGTTCCAAAGCTATAACCATTTAAAATGTCACTATTATTTTACGGGCAAACTGTATAATATACGAGGTCTGTAAATAAAGTAATGAGAGTAGTTTTTTTTGGCAGCCAAAGTGGCAACACTGTAAAGTTATATGAACTGTAAAGGTTATATGAACAGCTGATTTATATTAGGTATTAATATTTTTTGGTCTATTGTTGCCACATGAGATGTAAACAAACTTTTCGTGAAATGAGTTTTTGTTGTGCATTACAAAAATGAGTGATATTAACTATGAGCAACGTTGTGCAATCAAGTTTAGTGTTACTTGGTGAGAATGCTACTGAAACTTTTTCAAAATTGAAAAGAACATATAGAGACGACCCTCTATCAGCAGCCCAAGTGGTTAGGTGGTTTAAAGCATCTTCAGATGACAAGGAATTAGTTGCAGACGATTCACACTCTGAAGACTGTTTAATGTTGATACGGTATGACCGGCGATTAACTGTCAGAATAATTGCAGAGCAATTGAATTTGAACCATACCACAGTCCATCAAATTTTGACAAACAGATTGGATATGAAAAAAGTTTGTGTAAAATTGGTTCAAAAAAATCTCACTGTTTAACAGAAAAACAGAGGGTGGAAGTGTGTCGTGATCTTCTAAGATGAATTGAAATTGATCCTGATTTTCTAAAAAATGTTATTAATGGTGATGAATCTTGGATATTTGAGTATGACCCAGAAACAAAATGCAGTGGAATGCAGAAACAAAGAGCAAGCAGTGGCACACCTCAAACTCACCATGTCCCAAAAAAGCAAAAATGAACAAATCAAAAATCAAAACCATGCTAATTTGTTTCTTTGATAGTAATGACATTGTCTACATAAGGAATTTTTGCCTACATGACAGACTATAAATCAATATGTATATCAATAAATTTTTGAAAGACTGTGGAAATGAGTTGCCCGCGTGAGACCAGCCATCGAAGACAATTGTATGTTGCATCATGACAATGCACCACTTGTCACACTGCACTCTCAATTAATGAGTTTTTGGCAAAGAAAAACATCCCTGTAGTTCCTCAACCATCTTATTCACACCTGACTTGAGTCCCTGCGACTTTTTCCTGTACCAGACTTTAAAAAAACACCTCAAAGTACACCATTTTGGAACAGTAGTAAACATAGAAAAAAATATCAGTGACTATCTGAAGGATATTCCAGTTTTTGAGTTCCAACACTGCTATGAAGAGTGGGAAGAGTGTGTTGCGTGGCTTCCCAAGGGAACTATTTCAAAGGTGATAAGAGTCCATATATAATTGAATTGTAAATAAAAAATCTTTCTGTCCAGTCTCATTACTTTATTTACAGACCTTGTATATTTAAATTCTATTAAATAAACCACCTAGTACAGAATACTGAGATAAGACATAGCTTACCTTAATTTTTCAAGAAAGTACTTTTGTGGGATCCCACATCCTCAGTCATGATTGAAATAAATCGGTTACAACAGAATTATTTCTTATCTAAGATACTGTCTTAACTCAATATTCTGAACTAGGTGGTGTATTATTTAATAGAATTTAAATATAATTTAACAGTATAGAAAAAAAAATGAAATTTTAAAAAGATTAATTTTAGTAAAAAAAAATAAAGAAATATACATATATAGATGTATAATAGTATGCAAATTAATTTGATCACAAATAAAAACGAACTATATTTAGAAAAAAAATCATACCTGTACAATTTGTGAATATTTAGTAATTAATATGTCCTTCATTCTTAATCACTCTTCACATACATGATTTGGTATTGATTCAACAAGTCCCCTACACATTTTTTTGATACATTCATCATTAAACAATTCTGTTATTATTGCTTTAATGAGATAAATTTCTGTGGTACATTTCATTTGAGTCATTTTTTGACTATAGCCCAAAAATTTCCAATTGGGTTTAAGTCTGGGGAGTTGCCTCGCCACTAGAGCACTTTAATATTTTGTTCATTTTTTGTTGACATTTTTTCCCCACTTTTTTGGTGGTATGGCATGGTGCCAAATCTTGTTGGAACACTCTGTTACCTTGTGGGAACTTGTTTTGAAGTTGTGACACAACATTTTCCATCAGAATCTTGATAACAATCACTTTTCAATATACCATCTAGTGAAAGTAATGAACAAGAGTCTTCAAATGTGAAACAACCCCAAAACATTTTTTTCTAGGGATGATTATTGTTGGATTTGAGCCGGTGATGTATTTTCATCTGATGCTTTTCTAACATATGGAATCCTTTGTCCTAAACAAAAAAATGTGACTCATTGGAAAACAACATTTTTCCAGTTTTTTTTTTTTTTGGTCCAGTTAACATGTTTTGGCCCACAAGAGCCTTTTTTTGCACATTGATGGTGATAAAAGCTGCTCTTTATCTGGCCGATGAGCTTTCCATCCAACTGTAAGAAGTTGTGTCTAACAGTTACTACAAGTAAATCTGTTCCACTGGCTGCTAATTCTCATTTTAAGTCCACAGAAGATAATTTTGGCTCAAATTTATACTTTTTCTCACCAATAACCGATCCTGTGTTGGAGTAGTTTTTCTTTTACAACTACGTTTGCCTTTCCTTTCAGGTAAATAGGAACATTTCTTTAAATTGTTTTAAAATAGCATTCGTTGTCTCTAGTCAAACACCACATTCAGAAGCTATTTGTCATGCAGTACTGGTATGCTCAGAAAGAGAAACAATTTGAATGCTTTCTTGAGGGTTATTATTAAATATTCAAGACGTACAGAACAAAAAATACAAATATATGATTTTGTAATAAAAAATTAAATAAATTTCACTAAACAATATTTAATGAAAATTGTTAAATAACCAAGAACAACTTCACATTACACAGACAACTTAAAGAATGTGTGTGGTCCAACAGTGTAACCAAAACATAGAAATAAAATATTTACTGTGTTCAAATTAATTTGCATGTTACTGTATTTCCCTTTTTATACAATAAGCAATTGTAATGACAGAAAATTTTCTTTACTAATGTTCAGTGTTCCAGTGAAAGAAATTTACTACTAAAGCTGTGTACATCAAAAGCAATACAAAAAATAAAACAGAACAAGAACAGTGACAAAAAAACCAATGTTCACAATAACTAGAGAAATGTACCTGAATACTGAAGTAAATGATGAAAATCTTTATAACCAATAGACGTTACGTTTAAATTTATACGAAAACAATAAACACAAACAACAACCATGCTACCTTAATAAGGTCGAGCAGTTCCATGCTTTGCCTTCTCACCCTGTATCGACGAAGGGTAGGAGCTGGTGATGGCTGACAAAATGTATTCATCAGCTGCTGACTTTCAGGTGATAATTCATCTCCAGGCATTCCTAATGCTTTTCTTAGATCGGACACATTCACTTGAGCTGTTGCTTGTCCCATTGGATCGCCCAACTTAAAAAAAAAAAAGAATACCAAAACTGAAAGCCATACTAATATTCTTTTTTTAAACCTGACATATTTTCCTAAATTAAATGCTGTTATGATATATCTGAATCAAACAATATATATTACAATATTATACAGGATGTTTGGACTAAAGGTATCCAAAAGCAACAGTTTATGTAAGAGAATCAGTAAATATAATTATACTTTTTTGTGATTAACACAGTAACTCACCAAGTTTTAATATATGTTAGTCAAGTTCAATGAGTACACCTTTTGTAGCTTGGCAGATGTCTAGATTATAATCTAACTCATACCAAGTGTTTAGAAGCATCTATGGCGTTATAAGAAACAGCTTCAACAATTCTCTGTTTTAAATCGTCAAAATCTCAAAATTTTATTTGGTATACACAACTTTTAATATCAGCAAGAGAAAAAAGTTCAAAGCAGTGATATCTGGATACCTAGGTGGCCATGCAGCTAGACCTCCTCGTCCAATCCAACATTTGAGGGCAGTGCTGTTTAAGAACATTGTAATATCTCAATGAAAGGGTGGTGGAGCACCATCTTGTTGAAAAATATAAAGCCTGCAGTAATCTAAGGAACAGCAAAGTTCTCAAGCACGTCAAGGTATGTGTCCTGTCACAGTGGGCTCCATAAAAAAAAAAAAAAGGACTGATGACACCATTTTTGTGCAGTCCTAACCACTTACTGATTTTGTGTCCATTTCATTTTTGATTACTGCGTGAGGGTTTTCAGTGCCCCAAATTCAACAATTGTGTTTGCTAAGTTTCTTGCATATATAAAAGGTTGCTCATCACTAAATAACAATGTATCGATATAATTATGATTGTTTTCGACAAGATGCATTATCTCCACAGGAAACTGATATGGTAGGCAACAATCATTTGGTTTAATGTGGTAAAGAAGTCATAACTTGTTTGCTTGAAAATGGAGCTGTTTATGTAAAATATTGTCAACAGTGGAAAGAGGAATTTACAGTTCACAATTAGCTCGCCTAATTGACTTTTGATCCAGTCGACTGCAGTCAAAAGGGGAGGTGCACAACTTGATGTTATAACAGTCCTAAATCCAAAATTTCAACATCCTATGACTAATCGTTTTGAGTTATGCGAGATACATATGCACACATACATATGTGCAGATGTCAACGCCGAAACTAGTCAAAATGGATTCAGAGATGGTCAAAATGGATATTTCCATTGAAATCTGAAAACCAACATTTTTCGCAATCACAATACTTCCTTTACTTCGTACAAGAAAGTAGAAATTATAAACACACGAATTCTTCTAAAATCAGGGTAGTAATTTTAAGGGAAAACCTTCCTTTTCTAAAATCCCTGTCAGAGACCTTCAATGTAATTATTTTGCATGTTTGTTGTCATGAATGATTTATAATTACTACTTAGTAAAGGTACTTATTAATATGCCATAAAGATTATAAAATAAAAAAAATATATAAGATAACATAAAAGCAATTTTGTTACATAGTTTTTTCTCATGCTGAATGGAAGTAATGTACGAAACATATATTATTTCAAAGCAGGAAATAGTTTCAATCGTACATTGCTTTAGCCTATCTGCCCCACTAGTCCTTATGGCAATGATAGCTAAATTCAAGGAGCACAAGTCAAGAGTTTCTTTATCTAGAGTAAAGCTATTTCCTATAAAGTTAGTCCCTGTGGTGAATGAGGTTCAGTTGTAGCACCAGACATCACTTAGAGGCTTTTGGAGGGCTTGGTATGCAAATAATACTTAGCAAATAAATAAGAATAACCTTAATGTAATACTCTGAAAAATATTTAGAGCCAACTCTTATCTAGCCGCTTTTTGAAAGATTCACAAGCTAATGTATAAAAAGCGATTAAATATGTTTGTGAAGTTAGTTAATAGATTATATTGAAAAGAAACAAAAGCTTTTAAAATTATAATTAATAAATTTAAAAAAAATTGTAACATTTAATAGACCAGATACCTTTAACAGATAAATTACAAAAGGCTGAAAATAATAAAACTAACTTAAATTAAGAGATCTATCTATTACACAATAAACTAAAAATTAAATGTTTAAAAGCTTCAAGATTATAGAACTTCCTGAGGGTATGTTAATTTACACTATTAATTTTACATTTAAATGTTAATATTAACACTTACTTCTTTTGATATTTCCAAATGCTTCATAGCAAAATATAATGCCTTTTCATGGTTTCCCATAGCAGAATGAGCATTTCCCAAACTCCAACATGCTCGACCTGTAAAAAAATCAAAACAAATAACTTTATATTATTCTTATATGTAATATTTTCAATGGAAAAAAATTATACAATCTAAGTACTGTCCAATTAAAATAACAATTTTTCATTAACTTCACTTTATTTGTTGGAACTATCAATTCAGGATATAGGTGTATGTATGTATGTATGCATGTATGTATTTGTGGAAGAAATTCACCACCTAACACAATTTATCAATATACTTAACATTGAATATACTTATTTAATAAACCAACATTATAACCACTTCCAAAGACAGCATTATGGAAATAAAAAAAATTATAATTTATAAGTTCCTACAATATATACATATTTTAAATAAGTACATGCAATTTATAAATATTTAAATTGGAGGAAGGAATTAGGTATCTTCAAATAATGACTTCATTTGTTATATAAATATTAGGAGGGATTAAGATACCTGGCTTTTTTAGTCAGCAAGCTCTTGGCTAAATTGGTCTTTTTCTAAAGGAAACATTACATTGACTTGCCCTAAGAAGAGCTGTCTTCACCACACCACATAAACATGGGGATTTAATAGCTTTACAGGTCCCTACATTCTTAATGTGGTTCCAGTGAGTACTTGTCAAAATCAAATCTGTAAAACACTCAAGAGGTAATAAGAACAGGAGCCAGGCAAAGTCACAGATAAAAAACAAAAAAAGTGCTTCTAGGGCTCTCCAGGTATAGGTTTTCATCAATCCATGATTCTACTGGCCAATGAGTACCTTTTTCCAGGATGATTATTAGTGAATGATTTAGCATTGATCAGCTTAAAGATATCCTCCAACAAATTATTTCCCTCTAGATGAAGATCCAGCCAAAGAGAAAAATCATGCTTTCACAACAAACAAAAACCCATTCCCAGAATTTTATGATTTGTGTTCAGTTTAATTATAAACTTTTCTGCTAGACATTCCTACTAAAGTTTATCAATCAAATAAATACTAGCAATAGAGGTGGAGGTTTAAATATATAAATATAAAATACAGAGGCTATTCAATAATTAAGTTTACTAACTGCTTGCAGAAAGCAGTATGAATATTAAGTTAACCTAAAGCTCATGTGAAGCCCACAAATTCTCTAACAACTCTTATAAGAAACAACTTCTGAAATTTTTAACAGGATCTCTCATTTTCAACTGACAAACTTTCTTTTATAATCTTTTCATTTATGATGAGTTTAGCTAAACATTCTACACAATGTAAAATAAAGCTGATTATTTTAAATAACTACGGTATGAATTTTAAAGGGGTTTTCTTAGAATGTGAACTCCTCAGTAAGGAAATAAGTTCTAAATAACTTTTCAACACTCTTTTTTAACAGCTGCAGAAGCTATACCGAATGTATGTAAAAAAATTATAAGACTAACCTTCTCCAACTCTATCCATGAGCTGCTGGGCAATAATAAGATGTCGTAAATGATATTCAATAGCTGTTGGGTAATCTCGCAACAGTGTGTATGTATTACCTAAACTATAACACGCTTGAGCTTCTACTGCACGATCTCCCAATTCTTGAGCTAGTACAAGAGTACGTCTGTAAGAATAATTAAAAATTAATTCCAATAAATATAAGTAATAAAAAATTAGAATAAGTTATTAATGAGTATCTTAAAAGTTTCCCAATTGTCACCCATCTTAATATTATTACTATTTTTTTAAACCAGACTCAAATAAAAATGTAAAGAGGATACAAATACAGTCCATTTCATTTGTACACACAGCAAACTGTGTAGTAAAGAAATTCAACTTTGCCTAATATTTTTTATCATATTTAATACTTTAATTACATCACTGAAGTCAGTTCAAACCAAGATAACACATAATAAAATGTTACTACTGCCATCTATTTTAAGACATACATTTGTGGAAAAGAATTGAAACACTTTAGAATTTAAGTTTTTGTAATTTATATCAGAATATACTGAAGATTTTACCTTGTGTTTCAAAATGAATATTGGGGTTTTTTTTATTAATATATATAATGAAAGAGCAACTCAACAGTTTTAGCTGCATGCAAGCTCGTAAACTGTTTTGTGTACCTTCTGCTTGAAAACACAAGTAGCAAAGATAGAGGACCCAACAGAAAGCGTTCTGTGTTTCGAAGTGTGAATCTGCAATTAGCATTCAATGTGATCCCAAGTGACAATAACATTCACAGATGGTATAAGCAATTTGAAACCAAAGGCTGTATTTGTAAAGCAAAGAGTAC
The DNA here is from genome assembly GCF_047948215.1 of Lycorma delicatula. Lineage (NCBI taxonomy): Eukaryota > Metazoa > Arthropoda > Insecta > Hemiptera > Fulgoridae > Lycorma > Lycorma delicatula. The sequence continues at coordinate 94,441,680 of NC_134462.1, forward strand.
CAGATGACCGAGTCTGTTCAGACAATGTTGAATGTGTAAGAGAATTTTTTGTATGTAGCCTTAGAAAATCCGTTAGGAAAGGGTTGGTTAGTTGTACGAATCCATTGGAGGGTTTTAAGGAAACACAACTGCGTCCATATCGTTTACAGCTGTAACAACCTCTAAAAGCCTAGATTATGGTTTGTGTGCTAGCTTCACAAATGAAATGATACACTGGGATGATGAAGACTTTCTTTATTTTGTAATATTCAGTGACGATCAACACTTCATGTTAATAAAAAAGTAAACATTCATAATGTGTGTATTTGGGAATTAGAAAATCCTCATGAAATGGGAATCATTCAGTGTGAATGTGACTCCACAAAACTGAATGTTTTTTGTGCCGCATCCTGACGGTAAGTCTACAGGCCTTTTTTTCAACACAAGCGTGTCTGGAATGAACTATCTTGATATGCTAAAACTATGCTCTTTCCTCAATTGCAACACAAATCATAGAACTTTATTTGGCAAGAAGATGGTGCACCTCCTAACTGGCATAATGCTGAACGTGAATGTTTGAATGAAATTCTCCCTGACTGCTGGATTGGTCGCTGGGGACCAGATGCAGGGCTTGTTTGCCGTGGCCTCCATGTTTGTCTGATCTGACCCTGTGCAATTTTTCTCTTTGGGGGTTTATCATGGATCAAGTGTGTATATGTCATCATTACCAGCAGACCTAGAGACTTGAGACAAAGGATTGAAACAGATATTGCATCAATTACGCCAGACTTGCTGATTAAACTATAGGATGACTCTCCGATCGGTTGGATGTGTGCCGTGTGATGAATGGTGCTCACACTGAACAATTACAGGAAAACCTGTTTGAGTTGCTCTTTCATTTCACGTATAAATTTATCAATATAAGTAAAACTTAACAAATATAACAACCTTAAAACCCTGATATTAATTTTGAAACACAAGTTTTAAGTCAGACAATAGGTCTTTAAATACATCTCAGAATACAAAACAAATCAACTGAAGTACATCATGCTAGTGGAATGGACAAGAAACAATACTACTGATTCTAGATAAAAAGTTTCCAGTGGAAAAAACAATAAACTATATTTTAAATAAATCACATTAATTGAAGAAACTACAACATATTAAAATTCTCACAAAATGTACTGGATGGTACAAAAAAGAAATAAATAAATAAAAGAAATGAATTGAAATAAATAATGAAAAATTTATTTGCTCGACTCAAAAAAGGAGAACTCTGCCTAAGAAAATAATAGTCTTCAAAAATTAATTGATAAAGTTATGAAACTAGAATGAGATATATTTAGTTTCATGATTCCTCTTTTACATATATGCAGCATTTTTAATGGTTATTTTCTTTAAAATACATGTAAATGGTGAACCTCAAACAATCTTTAAGTTTCATAAATGCAGTAAAATCAGTTACTACATCTTCTCGTACTTTTTTTATGAAGGTTAAATAACCAAAAGTTATTACTGTTCCAACTTTATAACAAGACAGCCATAGATTGGTTTATTTCATCCCTGAAACCTCTTAGTTGATGAATTAATTAAATACTGCAATATAGGTTCAGGGAGTAACACTTTAAAGAACACTGGACAAAGAAAAATTTAACCTAATTGGGAAAGAACTTGCACTTACTGGTAAAATTTTTTTTATAGCCAATGACAACTGAAAAAACTTCCTGCAACATGTAATCAGGTTACATGCTATTCAGCTGCTATATCCATCTTCCTGCACCACATTGACATAATAAAACAAAACAAACATTACTCATTGGCATTTACACAGTGTTACTTTATAGTCTATAAAGTTAAAAATAGATATTAAAACACAATACAATTTTTTGTACAATGTTGTGAATAATTATTACAACATACTCACTTGTAATGATCTGCAGCTGTTTCAAATTCACCTAAAAAAATATGTGAATTTCCCAAGTTACTATTAGCTCGTCTTTCTGCAGCTTTATCTCCAAATTCCCTGGCAATTTTCAATCTCTAAAACAAAAAGAACACACTGAATTTCTGAACTGAACATTTATAATATTAAGAATATCTTTTAAAGATATGTAGCTCTTCAATATTTATAGAACCATCTTATTTATAGTAGAGGGGAATTTCCACTTTGCTTTTTTTCTGACAATGTGTGAAGGAGGGCTACTCAAATGATTATAAAAAGTTGAGATAGACAGCTCCAAATAAATTTTAAATAAATTTTTATATAGTTTCTGTAATATTCTAGGAACATTCCAAAATATGTTTCACCGACATGAATCTGAGAAATGATATTATGCTAGGAAAATTCTAACAATTCTATACATATTAAACATCAGGGGATAATAATTTTTTTATAACCTACAGGCTAACCACCTAATTACAGTTACTTAATAAAGGTGAATTTTGTAATGTATATAAGCCATTTCTCACTATGATTTGAACCAGAATTAAAGGAAGAAAAGATGCTACTTCATGGAAGTCAGACTGTATAGTAGCAAAATAAAAAAAAAATATTAATGAGTAATAATCATTATTTCATAATAAAATGAATAATAAATTTAAACCAGGAAATTTTATATAAGGAAAGGGAGGGTATGATTATTTGATTCTATTCATGCACAATGGAGGGTAAAAAAAAACTGCTTATGTAATAATTATTAAATGATCCTAAGTAAAGAACAATCTCACTACAATGTTTGACTCCTAGTCAGAAGAGAAAAATAATGAATATTATTATACTGTATGCAGTTTACTGAATGCTTATATGAGCTAATCCTTTATTTAACATTAATTGCCTTTTTTCATTATTCTCATTTCGCAATTTTTTTTTAGAAAACTACATTTTTTGGAATTTTAATTTAAAATATAAATTAAAAATTGTGGTGTTCTTAAGTTAACCATCTTACATTAAAAATTCATTTAAATAGTACATTTAAACTCTGAATATACATTAATGTACTGAACTATTAAAAGACAGAATCCTCTAGTTCATTAATAAGAGGAGAGAAGCAATAGTACATAGTGCTCCACAATGCATGTATTACAACATAAATTAGTATTAGTAAAGTTAACATATAATCAAAGATGGCTATTGTATACAGTTAAAGAAAATCAGCTGCAGCTGCATAAAACACTACTTTCTTATAATCATAGTTTATCACAGCCATGATTTATAACAGTAATTCTCAGGCATTCATGGATTTTATGAATGAGATTGATTTTTAAAATACGTTAATTGTAAAACATTTTAAAAAAATATTTGATACTAAAATAATTACATTCAATGACATAAATCACTCAAATCTCTTGTGACATGCAGTTGTGCATAATTTTACTACAATTTATAATATGTACTATAAAAGATGTTTACAACAGACTTTAAATATTTTTGTTTTTATTTTCCTGGCTATAGTGATATTTGCTGCTACAGCAATAATAGGAAAGCATATAGATTGATAAAAAAAAGTTAGATATGTAAGAGAGCAGACAATGAAAATTATTCCATTTACTCATTAAAAGGATGAGTCGGGTACTAGTTCTGCAGACCAGGAAGTATAAATACAGCCAGGGACCAGCAGAAAGAGAGCAGTTCAGTGAGGCTATGTTTGGTGCATTCGTAATAACAGTGATATCAGCCTAAGCGTGTGGTAACTATGAGTGACATCACGAATATACCAGTGTGGACAGTAGGTGAATACAAGAAGTTGTTTGATGAGTTATTGGTAAACAATAATGAAGGTGACAGTTTTACGTTCATTCATAAAGTGTAGGATAGGTCTTTTTAAAAACAATAAAAGAAATAATAACAGCAAAGATTAAATTATATGAACTTTAGATTTTTCTAGTGTTATCTTGCTGTTGATGTAATATTAGTCTCTAGCAATCATTATAACATTTTTAATAAATTAGGCTGTATTCTGGTTATGATTTACCTGTCATTATTATTATTTATTTTATTTTCTATGTTTTTACAGTAATAAAGTGTACTTATAACATTTTTTTGTTTGTTAGTTTCTAAATATGCTTATTGAACTGCGAACATGCGACAATAGATTTAAATATATTGTAAATAATCTTACAAAAAATTTTTCTATTCCAATACTCCCAAGTTTAAAAAATATTTTTTTGTCGGATGAACGTTTGTATATATTAATTAATATACACTAGCTTGTAATTGGTCTTGTAAATCCAGACTTTGTGGACTGATTTTCTTCAAACTTTGTAGACAGGTACTACCTTCAGAGTGCGGAGTGTTTTGGAAGAAATAAAATTTCAAATCTTTACTAGGGTAATTTGTAAAACATTTTCTTACAAATGTTGAATTTTTTTATCAAGATCATAAATTACCAAACATTTTTATTTAATATTCAACCCCCTAAACAAAAAATGACTATATATATATATATATATATAAACTAAATAAGTTAGAAAATTTACTAATGTGAAACGTCGAGGTTTCTAATGCGAAACATAGAAAAGTTTCTATTAATTTGAATAATTTTCTAACTTATTAAGGAATAGAGTTTAGTTATCGTTACATATATATCACTGTTTTAACTATATCTTGTTTCACAAAAGGAGTTAATGGGAATTTTTTGCTGTACATTATATGGGAATTTATATTTTCTATATTATAGGGGCCTTTTCAAATCACTATAACTTTTTTTTACCCATCCCTATCCAATTGTCTGGTAACAAAAAATATTTTTTAATTAATATTAATTTTGTTTTTTAATTTCAATTCTTTTATAGCCCTTACTCTTTAGAATTTATTAAAAAAAAGAAAATTAGCCAAAAATGTTCCACCTCTTGCTAGAAAATTAAAACCTTGTTTATTTAGAATTATGGGTGTATCTTCATATTTTTAAATAATTTTAATAAGTTCTTTTTTTAAATTATTTTATTATCATCAGTTAGAAATTATTTTCTTCAAAATTAACTAATTTGTTTTTGCAATTTTACATTTATAATGCTTAAAATATAATCTGGTAAACAAATCCCTAAACTAACTTAATACCCTATGGGGGAGTTCCCAAATACTAAAACAAAAAAAAACTCAATTTTTTGAAAAAAATCTGATATTTATTTAAAATCAATTTTAGTAAATATTTTAATCATTAAAAAAAGGCTCCCAAAATGATGCATGATCCCCAAATTTTCAAAAAATCAAAAACATATTTTCTGAAATTGTGATGCTAATATACTAATATTAAAAATTTTGGTTATTGCATTATTTTGTTGAGCCAAGATGATCAATAATAAATAAATTAAATAATAAATAAATTGAAATGTTTACAGTTTCCTCATTTGCCTTAGCAAGTTAAATAACTTATATCCATAAGTTTTTGAATTGTGAACTTTCTCAATGATTACTAAAAAAGTATTAAATAATAAAAACAATTTTAAAAATTGAAAAACACGATGTCAAAAAAAATAAATTGAACTAAAAAAATGACAATAAATCAAACTAAAAAAAAACATGTTTTGGAAATAAAGGACTAAACATCATTATGCAGTATTTAATAAAATAAAATAATAGGTGACCAATTAACTTTCAGACAGTTTTAATTTGTTTAAATATAGTTTTCATATTGTAGAAATAGCAGGCATTTAAGGTTATCTAATGATTAAGTTCTCACCAGGTCTTACATTGTTAAGAAAATTCTGTCCTTCAATGAAAATATTTAAATGCAGTTGTGGGAGGGGGTTCTCAATAGTAAGTAATTGCCCTACATTACAGAGCCCTCCCGACTGCATTTAAATATTTTTGTTGAAGGAGAAAACATTCTTATCAGTGTAAGATGTGGTGAGAATTTAATCATTACACAACTTTAAATGTCTGCTATTTCTACAACATGAAAAATATATTTTAACTAATTAAAACTGTCTGAAAGTTGATTGGTCACATTATTTTATTTTATTTAATACTGCATAATGATGTTTAGTCCTTTATTTCCATATCTTGCTTTTTTTGTTTGATTTATTGTAATTTTTTTAGTTTAATTTATTTATTATCTTTTTTAATATGTTGATGAAGAAATAACTGAGGTTGGTTAATTGGACCATTTTTTAATTGTTTTATCATTAAGATACAAAAAGAACTTAAAATAATATATTTTAGGAATTGACATTCCAGAGGAAAAATGTCTGCATGAATGTACCAATTCATACATATACTGTTTGATGCATATATATAAAAATATATTTTTTTTAATATTTTAAATGTCTTTATAATAAATAAAAAAAAAATATATATATATATATATTTTTACAGTTGATTTTTTAAAGAAAAATGTACAAAAGAAAGCATATTTTTTAGGCAGAAAACATTAAAACCTTACAACTTGACAAGAATGGTAAGGGTTACATGCCCATCCAAATATTTTGTAAAGTAAATTTAGTTGATAGGATGAAACATATCATAATAATCTCTAATCTTTGTAACATGGTAGTAATAATCTTTTTTCCTCATCTTAATGTAATTTTTATATAACAGAATGTTTATGAGTTTGCTTTTTAAAAAAGAAACTGGGTAACTGCCACAATACAACTGTTAAATTAATCATAGTAATATTCCAAAGATTAAATTAATATACATTACTTTTAAGTTTTAAAATGAATACTTGTGTTTTATTTACTAACTTTAGAATGTAATTTGTAACTGAAATCTTTACAATTCTATTACTTTTAAACAAACAAACCCAAATACGAAAAAATTTAACTGGACCTTTTAAATAAATAATAAAATACACCTTTTTTTTCTCATGCACTCTGTGTGTATTATTTATATTTCAATAAACACAGAACATAAATGTTGTGAATTTATATTTAAATTTAATTTAAAACTGACTACTTTTTTAGATTATTTTAACATAAATAGTTATTAAATTACAGCATACCTCCTGATGGTATCTTATTGCTTGCTGGAAATTCCCTAACAAATAATATGTATTTCCAAGATTACCACATGCTCTTCCTTGAGCAGCAGTGTCATTTAATTCCCGCATTAATTGTAAATTCTCTCTGTAAAAACAAACATATATAAATATAATAATAACAATCATACAAAAAAAAGAGATATGTCTATTGCAATGAGTTTATAAACAAATGAAATAAGGTTACAATATTATTATTTCTATAAACTACAAAAACTGGATGTGCTGTAAGCACCAGTGATAATAAGAAGCTGTTCTGTGACTGCATGATTTGAATTCAAATTTAAAGCTATAAAGTACTGCTAACATTAACTAATTTCGAATGCTACTGGGATTCAATTCAGTGGTGATAGACTGACCACTTCACCTTAGAAGTGGTCAGTCTAAAACTGGACAAAAAAAACAAACTAGCAAGCAGTAACCTGTATGGCGAAGTGGTTATTACTAGCTAGCAGACTGTAAGCATAAATTTGGGAAAAATATCAGTGTGCTGTTGACTTAGTTAAGGTAACAATAAAAATAAAAACTCAAGTAAGTGATTGCATGGAGGCCAAAGGTAATCCTGGCATTTTCACTATCACACCTAAGGCAGCAGATCATACTAGAATTTAATTTTTCTTAATTTCAAGCACTTTAATGCCTTTGATATTAGTGGTAGGAAAATGATATGTGTTATAACCTACTTTTAGAAGGACTATTTGGTAAACAATAACTGATCTATGTACTAAGTTCACGTTAGTTAACAATACAAGATCTGACTATGTTGAAAAAGGTACTACTAATGTAGATTTAAAGCATTGCTATCAGGAATAAAAGCATGAAAGAAATTTCTGTTACCAATCAGAAAGACTGTCTACTAGGTACAACAAAACAATACCTTTACATAAACATTAACAGTCTGAGAGGGATACATCTAGACTATTGTCTAGCTATTTAAATATAAATGATTTTTAACTAATAAGATATATTTTTATTAATGGGAAAACTTTAGATTTCAGAGATGGTGGGGAACAATCCACTTATTAACTGATATTCAGCATGAAACTGAAAACTTCTCTACGACCTACGATGGAGAAAAAAATTGTTGACAATTATCTGCCTAAATAAACTGCTCGTGTCTTGTCTTTTAAACAAAAGTGTTTAAATGTAAATACTATTCACTTTACAACCTTTTAAAATTGTATGATTCTCCAACCATATATAAACAAAATAAACTATGAAAATATATCTATTATCAAGAACAAATGATTTACATTATTCTTATAAACTAAGAAATATAATGTTCAAACAAAGACATTTGTTCAGAAAATTATCTATACAAAAAAAGAGCAATTAAAAAAGGATTTAACAATTTGTAGAGTTTATTTAGACAAATATTTTTTAAAAAAATTTTAGTAAAATAGAAGAAAATACAGAATTATCAGTTTTCTTTTCTTATGATGGATTTTTATTAAGTAACAGTTTCATCCATCAATTACTTAAAAAAAAACAAAAACAAACTTACATTTGTTACAATGAATATAGTACAAAGAGATATATTTCTTTATAAAAACTCTTCCCTTAACCTGGATTCCTTTTACTAGGAAGTTTACTAGTCTATATTAACAAAAGTAGAACCATGCAAAGCTCCATAAATTTTTTCTGATCCACTACCTTCAAATTTCTGTTTTGAATTCTATATCTCCGGATAGAAACTAAAAAAAAACTACTTATGCATATCTGATGCAGGAATAAGTGAATATTTTCACTTAACTGAACACTATTATCAAATGTTGCCAATATAATATTTCAGTTTATCTCTTCTACCACACCAATTTGTACAGTGCATCTTCTTGGTATACAATCGTTTTATGTTTTTCTTTGTACTACTTAACTGAAGAAGGGACTGGAATCGTTAAAAAAAAACAAAAAACAGGAAGTGCATTGTCATGAGAAGTGGAGTAATCTATGAAGAAACAAGTCCGTTACGTTGAGCAATGCATCCAAATGCTGAATGATTATCATATCATTCAAAATTTGTTCTTTTAATGTAAAGTGATTTGAACTAATTTTTCTCAATAAACCAAATAACAAAGAGGTTAATAAAACTTACATTTGATAAATGTAACCAAATAAATTACTTCATATTCTTACTCATAATAAGTTACTGCTTGTTGAAGACAAGCCCGTACATCTTCAGGAAATTCACCAGGATCTTGCTGCCCAACACGACCGATATGTTTACCTTTTGCATGGTAAACATTGCCTAAGTTATATAATGCTCGTCCTTCACTTAACTAGAAAAACATAAATATCATATAACCAACACCAAATCACATAAAAAAATATGGGTACTATAACTAATAAAAATGATCAGCAGTGTTTTGATGTAAATACTCTTCACTTTAAAACTTTTAAAAGTATATGATTCTTCAAGAATATATTAAATAAAATGAATAAGTTATGAAAATTTAATTTTTATCAGTTATCAGGAACATATGATTCAAATTATTCTTATAAGTACATAAACTAAAAAATACAATTTTCAAGCAAAGACATTTGTTCGGAACATTATCGTATACAAAAAAAAATTAAAAAAAAAGCAGTGGAAAATAGTTTATTACATTAAAGACAAATATTTTTAAATTAATAACAAATAAAATTAAATAGTAAAATAGAAGAAAATGTTATAGAATTATCAGTTAGAAGTTTTTAATGTACCAAGAGATAAGAAGAATGCAATCTGTTTAACTTGAAGAAGAGAAAGGGCACTGCAGTTAATAAATCTTTTTCCATTGCATTATTTAATCTCCTGTTTATCTACATATCAGCTGGTAAATAACCCCTGTATCTTCAGTTTTAACTTGGCCTAAAATAATTACAAAAAAGTAAGAAATTTCAAATTGTTTAAATTTTAATGTGCAACCAATTTCCAATAATCTATAATCAACTAATTAATTTTTAATGTTGTTAATTAATTGTATCATGTTTTTAAAGCGAATTTGTATAATAGTTATAATCTAAATACAAACTAATTTGTAGCAATGTTAAACATGTATGCTACAGTGTAAAAAAGCTAAAAGATTTACAGGATGGTCAAGTAAAAGTGTTAATATTGTAAGAAACTTATTAAGAAATTTTTCTATTACTGCTGAAATTTTTTTTTTAAATTTACATAGTCACAATAAATTTTTGTTTACTATTATTACTTTTGTAATCCTCTCTCACATACCTTTGATATTCACTTTGAGCTTGTTTCAGATACCTTTTTCCAGAATAAATTATTCTATGGTTACAATGATGTTCACCATTGCATCATTATTATTTTTATGTATTTTTTGACCGATGAATTAATTCACCACAGAAGCTTGTGCGAGGGAATTTGAAAATGGATATTTATAGTGTATGGAAAATTCCATGTCTGATTGGGATTCAAATCTGGGACCTCTGGATGAAAGGCTGAGATGCTACTACTTCATCATGAAGATATTGGCTGTTTTATCTTTAGAAATAAGTAATTTTAGACAAAAAAAAATGTTTTAAATAATTTTGTTTGACATACCAAGTTTTATAAATTATAATCCCTTCATTTTATTTAAACAGAAGCAAGGAAATTAACTTAAAAATAAAACAAACCTAAAAATTAATAAAGAAAATCAATACTTTTATTTTTATTTGCATTTGGATTTTTGTTTTTAATTTGGGAACTAACTTCATAACATGAAGTAACAACCTCATGATTGCAAGAACTTATAAACCCTTAATTTGGTAATAATTTCATGATATTGAAATTTACATTAGAATTTTAGCATTATTAGTGAATTGAAAATATTAATCTTTTCTATGTAAAGGAACTTACTTTATGTTGTATAGAAATGATTGTCATCTTATACAAATATATTTAAACAATGTTGGCAGATGATTTGCAAAGTCTGCACTAATATGGTTAAGTTTGTGTACTTAATCACAAACAGTAGATTATTTTATTATAACTGCATATTTAATATTTTAGTAATGTTTTATTGAGAATAATTTATTGAATCGGATTAATTGCATGTACGTATGAATTATTGCAGAAAGAAAGTGTAATATGTAGTAATTTTTAAAACTGGCAATTTTAAAGCACTTATTTTTCTAGGGAAAATATATCTTATACATCAATGTTAAGAAATACAAAGATCTTATACCTTATCATTTAATTCTCGAGATATCTCTAAGTGACGTTTACAGCATATCATAGCTTCATCAAATTTTCCCATAACCTTCAATGTATTACCCAGATTTCCACTTGATTTAGCTTCACCAAGTTTGTCTCCCATAGTTCTAAAACATTAGAATAATGACAATATAAATAATCAACATCTGCACATTCCACAACTTCAGTGTAATTTAATATACGAGGTGTGTTTTTTAAGTAAGGGCTGTTTTCAATTTGTTGCCATTAGATGCGGTGGAAATGATGGCGCTAGTTTAGCATGCTTATTTATATCAATGATCATCTGTTTGTAGCAATAGGTTAACGTTATTCATGTTAGTTGCTGTGTATAGCCTGGCTGAAATGAGTGCTACAATAAATAATCCTGTGAGTTGTGAACTGCGATCAGTAATTCCTTATCTATTGGCAAAAAACTAATCTGCTGCTGATATTCACAGAGAAACTGTCAATGTTTATGGAACCAGTGTTATATATGAAGGTAAAGTACACAAATGCTGTCGTTTGTTTGATGAGACTAGTGATGAGACATGAATATTCAAATATTGAGACAAACCAGCAATCAATGCAATGACAGCATTCTTCACCTCGAAAGCCCAAAAAGTTTAAGTGAGAAAGTTCAATGAAAAAGCTTATGGCTATGGTTTTTTGAGATGCTGAAGGGATATTGCTGATTCAATTTCTTGAACTTGGAAGATCTGTTAATGCCGATACGTACTGTGAAACGCTTACAAAACTTAGATGTTTAATTCAAAACAAAAGGAGCAGGAAGCTAACCAATGGGATTTTGTTTCTCCGTGATAATGCATGACCTTACAGGGAAAACAAAACCACTGAACAATTGCAACGATTTTGTTAGGAAATCTTTGAACATTTGCCTTACAGTCAGTATCTTGCACCAAGTGATTATTATCTTTTTCTCCATTTAAAACAATGGCTTGAATGGCAGAAGTTTGAAGATGATGAGGAATTTCAGAACAGAGTAATTTATTGGTTTAAATCACAGGCAGCAGAATTCTTTACTAACGGAAAACGAAAATGGTAAGCTGATATAAAAAATGTATTGCATTGAATGGCAAATATGTAAAATAATGGTATAAATATATGTAAGTTTATTTTGTTTAAATAAAGTTTTTTCTATTTCGCTTATTTCAATTTTTATATCAAAATGGCCCTTACCTAAAAAAACACACCTCGTATATAACTTTAACAATAACTTATCCTTCATGGAAGTGTTTGAACACAACAATATTTTACACATCAGTTTTCACTTATTAATAACTTGACAGACTAATTATGATTTCAATTACCTATCTATGACCTGCCCTTTATATTTTATGTTTTCAATTTCCTATATTTCAACTGGTTTAAAGTATTAATTATCTATGCTTCAAATTGCCCTTTTCAAGAAAATTGTAATTTACCAAAATAGTATGGAGTATCTCAGCACATTTGTCTGCTAATCAGTAGAAAGTTTTTGGTTAAAATGATCGCAGTACCCCAGTTAATAAATAAGTTACACATTTTCTGAAATGTATAAAGCATTTCTTTATAAGAGAAAACAAATTTCCTTCTGCTATTTATTCTTATTTTCTAGCTGAAATAAAAATTATGAAAAAATTGTTTCCAAAGTAAGACAATAAATTGCCTCCTTAAAGCTTTATGGTTCTACATCGGAAATATCTTGAGAATAGTAGCTGAAAATGTTAAATTATGATTTAGATAAATTATATTGCCAAACTGGATTCTCTATAGTAAAATGATTAAAAAAATGCTTAATATAACTTACTTTACGATGATGCAAAAACACACTGTTGTTTAGTAGCTGAAAACCAAACAGTTTAAAAAAATATATTAAAAATTAGGCTTTAGTATTGTACTATATATAAATATTAGTTGATATAGCCGTTTAATTTATTGTGTTGTTAATTATTAGTTATTGTTTATTATCAATATTATAGCACTGTTTAAAGTTCATTATTGTATGGATTATGAATTTAAAATGCAATAAAATTGTTAATGCAGCGCATTTTACCTCTTTTACTGTTAACATGATTTTTCTGCCATTGCAACTTTGAATGCTTATAACTTGAAAATGAAGTCATTAACAGAAAAACTGGTTACACCACTGTTTTTCTTGTAAAACTTTAAATCAGAAATCATGTGTCAATGTCCACCTTCCTATTTACAAGAATTAGAATGGCAAACAAAAATTAAAACCACAACCATAATGCAGATTTTTTCTTAATTATGTAGAACCCCATTAATTTCTTTCTGCCAACAAATACCTCTTAGAATGCAGTATAAAGCCTTTCCATTCTTCACCCAGTATCAATATTGCAATATCCCCCCAGTATACATACAAGCTCATACACATTTTTATTCATAAAGAGAGTAAATAAAATCATCTCCACCAAAGTATCTCAGTCTGTCACATATTGATTCTTGGTTCTAAATTACTATATTCAATATGCTCCGGTAAAATATGGTCTGGAATCAAAAGAAACAATTGATGATGGGCATACTTATTACAATGGAATCAGAATCAAAATTTTTTCACTAAAATATGACTGCAATATATGAAACAGACAATTTGCTAAACTTGCAAAAGACTGTCACAGAGGCCTCTTTGCCAAGGTAATTTTGAGGATTTTCAGACTAATCAATAGTGCAATAAATATGTAATATGTTTTAAACACTCATACATGGCACTTTTATGAATTACAACTGCCTCTATTAAAGTAAAATAGAATGTATTCCCTAATTCCTGCATTAATTTATGATAGCAACTAACACTAACATATTTGATACTATGAAAGTCCACAAAAAATATATTGCTTTTCACTTTAAAGCTTCCTCTTTAGAAGGTGAAACTGAATAACAAGTTTTGTATTTATAGTGACTATACTGAAAGTGATGTAACATTTAAGTTAGCAATGATATACTGCTGAGGTGTTAATTTTTAAATAGGGGAAAAGCATCACAGAGTAGCTTTTAATTAATTCTCCCAATTCTGTGAATAGCCAGGAAGTTGAAATTAGATGATTATTTTTAAAGGAATGGTCAAGAAAAATTACCTAAAGTTTCTTTGACTAATAATGATTAGTTTAAATTAGCATTTTTCCTCATGAAGAATGGGTACTTCATCTAACAGGCTCTAAATATGTCAATGTTATTCTTCATCAAAAGAAATATATGAAACAAATGGTTCAGTTTTCAGAATACTCTACTCTATTTGGTTTATAATTATAAAATATATGGCTTTTAAGCCATCCACTGACTTCTCAACATAGATGACATTAAAAATTTAACACATTTATGCAAGTAGTATAGATTTTGGTATTTAATATTTTAAAAGGAATTGTACGATATTAATAAAAGGTGAACAAAACCAGGATAAACTGATGTAATTATATATAATATTCATATGTAATCAAGCATGAATTATAGTTTTAACTTTGATTTAGTATATTGCAGTATAAGCAACATTGTATACTTGAAGTCACACTAACCAACTGAATTCGGGCAAAACTTGAATAATTGTTTTTTTGGCGTATAATCCTTGAATTGAATATAAAAATACAAATAGATTATAAAGTACATTATTTTAATTAAGTGGCATAACTTAAATTTATTATTTATGTGAATCCTACAACAATTTAAGGTTATTAATTTTATTATTGAAGTGACATCTCTAAATAATTTTTTTTTTTTGTATTCAAAGTTAACACTGGAAGCAATATAAACATAACCATAATACTGTGTTCACCCTGATTTTTAAATTTCACTAGCACAAAAAAAATTAAATCATAAATAATTATAAATTTTATTTAAAGTTACTAGAGATATCAGTTTATTTTACAAATTTAGCTTTGATAATACAACAAACAATAAAGAAATCCTTACCTAGCTAGTGTCAGATCATGTTTGTGATATTGCATAGCTTTGTTATAATCTCCAAGGTAAAAGTATGCGTTACCAAGTTGGCTATAAATGGCACTAAGAATGCGCAAATCATCAGTCCCTGCTTGAATTGCAGCTTGAAAAAATGCAACACCAGCTCGACAATCTCCTGCTTTACAAAGTCGTTCTCCTTCCAAAGCTAATTCAAGACACATATTTCCTCCATCTCCGCCTCCAGTACTCTGAAATTTTTTTTCAATTTAAAAATATAAATCTAAGAAAACAATTCATTTAGTTATTCAGAAATAATGGAAAAAAGTTATTAAAACAAACAGGACCAATTTTTCTTTTATGTACTAAAGCAGCACATGACATGCAAAGAAGAATAACTTACCTACAGCCACCTCATTCATGATAAATCACACAGATCCATGTAAGAGCTACAGTAACTTCTGTGCTTGATCACGTAAGTTGGAATGATGGCTATAATATGCTCAGTGCTTAATCACACAGATCTGCATGCGAGGGTGGTATTGTTTTAGATTATTTATTGCTCACGGATCTTTAAACGCATTGTAGCAGCACACAGTGTAAGTGTATAAGTTAGTTTTTAATTTTTGCAGTTTATTATTTTTTCATCAATTGGACGATTTCCATTTTTTAGACTGTATTTAGATGAATCTATGCAAATATGCCACTGAGAGGGCATATGTTCCATATTAAGTTCATTCATTAAACCATCAAGATCATGATCTTCCCATTTTATAAAACCTTGAAAATGTTACAATCTATTTTTGAAAAAGCAAAACACTTGTGTTTTTATCTAACAGGTTCCACTGTTGAAGTCTAGAAACAAGAAATTCAGCTTTTTGTTTTTTTTTTACAACCCAGGTCACATACCAAATCATTAATTTGTTTTGAGTTATTAAATGAGGTGGTTGGTAAAAACACAGGGTCAACATTCTGAAAAAACAATAAACCAATAAACAATATATTTTTTTAAATGTAGAAAACTTAGACTAAAAGTGGTAATTATGCAGATTGTTATAGGTTGTGTTCGTTAATCTCTTTCAAGTGCTGGTACATATGATCTGCTGCAACCAAAGTTTGAGGTATTTAAAGACAATATATATTCCTGTTTCTATGCAGTATGTGACACTGAGGTTTTATTGTTTTCAATGTTTTTTAAATTTATATTAATAAATATTATAAACTCCAGAGTTGATACATAGTGTCGTACCAGATCATTTTTTGACAAGAATCAATCGGGCAAATATTCCAATTTTTTTTACTTTTTTTTCAGGATGCTTTCTTCCTACCAGATCCCACAAATGACGAAGGATACTGATGCAAAATGTATAGTTCCTTATTCACGGTCTGTTCAACAGGAATAAATTTGTAATGTATAATATTCTATGAATAAAAAAAAAAACTTTCAATACAAATTTATTTTTGCTCCTATCCAAATAAAATTTTGCCAATACAGAAATGATGATTTCCATTCTGGTGACTGAAATTTTGCCTGTGAATTGTACAAAATATACAATTTCCTATTATAATCTTGGTGCCCTGCCAGTGCCATATGAGTTTCTTTCAAATGTGCAGACAAAGTTTTTGGAACAGTACTACAATTGCTATTCTAAACTGTATGAATATTTTTTGAACCTATCTTATATGTTTGTTTTCACTCCTTATTTTTATCAAAAAGGATATTACCTACCCTCTCTTCTTTTCAAGGTATACTGGATTCACTAAAGAAGCTAAATAATGAATGGACTCCCGATTTAATGCTAGGTTACTGAATTTTAATTTTATATGTTACTAGTACATTAAAAGATAAATTAATACTGATCACTTAGTGTAATTTTTATCATTCTCTTTCTTTCTTTTTTCAAGCTTTTTATTGCAATATGGTTTGTACTGACAGAAGTATAGAATATGGTGAATATCAGCATTTTATTTTTTTATTACTGATTTCTGAACAGTTATAAGATTGTTATTTATTAATGATATGAGGGTGGTCTGAAAAGTTCTTGGCCTGATACTGAAAATGAGAATTTATGTTTTTAAAAAAAAAATCTTCTTTAATATTATTACATTTCATCCAGTACAGTGTTCCAGTGCCATAGTTCCCGTCTCTGTTCTGTACTCCTGAAGTGCTTGCAAAGTACCTGTTTAGAGTTGCAATTGCTTCTTGAGTGGATGTAAAATGCTGACCAGTGAGGAAGACTTGGAGTTTTGGGAAAAGATAGAAGTCCGAGGGAGCCGAATCTAGGAAATAGGGTGGATGTTGTAGCACTTCATAGTGTAAATTCCTCAATTTTCCCATTACCAAAACACTTTTGCGGGCAGGCACATTGTCCTGATGGATAACTTTTTTCTGCAAGCCAGATCTGTTTTCACAAATGTTTGCATCTAGTTTCTTTAGGTTAGAATAACATTCCCAGTTATTGTTTTACTTTTTTCAACATAGTTGATTAACAAAATTTTTTTGCATCCCAAAAAAAAGACCTTTTCTGCTGATGTCACCAGCTTCACCTTCTTCATAGTTGAACCGGCTTCTGTCCACTGCATGGATTGTTTCGATTCTGGTGTGTAATGGTGAATCCGTATTTCATCCATTGTCACATAATACAGAAAATCACTTTTTTTTGTAGAACGCAACAAGCTTTTTTAGGTGAAATTCATGGAAAACATAATTGACATATTTTTTTGAAATCATTACAGTCTTAGCAATTTCATGCACCTTTGTTTGTAAATCTTCCAAAATCATACGTGCATTTTTTCGATGATTACCGGTGTGGCTACACGTTTTGGATGTCCTTCAAGTGGATCATCCTGGACACTTTCATGGCCATGTTTAAACTTTTTTTTTGTTTTTCCTGTTTAGCCTCCGGTAACTACCATACAGATAATACTTCAGAGGATGAATGAGGATGATATGTATGAGTGTAAATGAAGTGTAGTCTTGTACATTCTCAGTTTGACCATTCCTGAGATGTGTGGTTAATTGAAACCCAACCACCAAAGAACACCGGTATCTACGATCTAGTATTCAAATCCGTGTAAAAATAACTGGCTTTACTAGGACTTGAACGCTGGAACTCTCGACTTCCAAATCAGCTGATTTGGGAAGACGCGTTCACCACTAGACCAACCCGGTGGGTTACGTTTAAACTTGACCACCCGCTTCTGCTGGACAGAATGACAAGTAATTTCACTTGGGGCCTTCTAACAATTGTAATAACATGCAGGAAAAAGAAATCATGAAACCATAGTGCTGTGCTCTATGGATGAAACTGATATCTTTTCAGACCACCCTCATATATTTGATAAAATAATTTATAATCAAGGTATTTTAGTACTGATTATAGACTGATACACTATTAAAGTTAAATATGTGCTCGTAAAAAACTTTTTGAACATATTTATACAGGCAAGTATCATGAATCATATGTATGCCGAATACAGATGGTGTAATATTCACTACCACTGCCAATTTATATTCTCTATTTATTAATCAATATGTATGACATTTATATACAGTTGGATTTCTTATTCATGCAAGCTAATTGTGTATGCAGACTATCAGATGTTTGTACTTAAAACTAATTTCAATGATCAAAATTATCTTTCAATCATTGAAATTCTTCATGCAAGGTGATAAAAATATTTTTATGTCTAATATTTTATTTCGTTGTGTTTATATGCCTAGATATTAATTAATATTTGTATTTTATTTAAATAAATAAATTTCTTTATACAGGATTAGATTCAAGACTTCTTCTAATTTTTTATTTCATTCCATTAACCAAGAGTATGCTCATCTTGTTAGATCAAATTTATTTAATAGAAAATTAGATTTGCATTCACAACCTGGGTATTCATTACAGTCACTCTTATTCTTCATATCAGAATTCTACCTCACTAATTCTTCTAAATCTTCATCATTCTAATATTCAATAACATTTGTAATAACATTTTTTTTTGCATGAAAAACACTTTCACATTATCACTGCTTGGGTCAAAAAATTAACAAAAAAGCCCCTTTCCTGTCATTTCTTCTTTTTCAGTTTAGCCTCCAGAACCACCATACAGTATTTATTACTTCAGAGGATGAATAAGGATGACATGTATGAATGTAAATGAAGTGTAGTCTTGTACAGTCTCAGGTTGACCATTCTTGAGATGTGTGCTTAATTAAAACCCAACCACCAAAGAACACTGGTATCCAAGATCTAGTATTCAAATCAGTATAAAGTATAAAAGTAACTGCCTGTACTAGGATTCGAACCTTACAACTCTTGACTTCAAAGCTGATCTGTGATGACAAGTTCACCACTAGACCAACCCACCAAGTTGGTCTAGTGGTGAACTTGTCATCGCAAATGCCCCTTCTTGGACATTAAAATATTAATAAAATAAGGTTAAAACCAAGATGGAAGCTAAGATTACAATACGATAAAAACTAAAATAATAAAAGAAGTGAAACCATTATGAAAAAATATGTAACATGAATAACAAAATAAAATCAAAATTTATGGTTAGTAATCATTAAATCTTATGAAGTATATTGATTCTTCTAAGAAGTTACAATACCCAGTACATTCTTGTCATTTCCTAGAATGTGATGAATGTCCCTCAATAGTTCAAATTTGCAACGAATAACAAATTTGCCGCATAACATATGCAGTCCACAAGGCTGTGGTGCTCAATCAAGCGGCAGTCGCATCATACGCACAGTGGTACGTTTTCTACTGACATCAGGTATCCATGAGTAGCTGTGGTATGCCCTACTCACAATCAACGGGAATTAATATGTCAATGATTTTTATGGTACAGTTGTACTGGGTTATATGCTTTAAAAATTGTTAAGGATAATTTTATAGATTAGACTTTAATTTGTATATAGATTAATTATAGCAGTTTATTATGGACTATTTTTTTTTACAAGTTAATTATGCAATTGTTTTGTAAATACAAAACAATTGGCAGGCTTCAATCACTGGAGTTATTGAAAATTTCATATGGTTGTAAATGTTGGAATTGTTTCATAAATAAAATTATAACCTTTAGGCTTTACGAAATAGAATCTTAGTGACAGCCTGTAACCAAATCAGATGAATTCAAAACTTAAATCTTCATAAAATACAAGGTTAGAAACAACAAACTCTTAGTTACACATTACAGTAAGTACTTAGATAAACTTAAAAAAAATATATATGTATACCTGATTATCAGCAGCCAAATTGTCTGCGCTTGCACTTAATGACATTCTGTTATTTGTTAGTAGAAATTAAATATAGTAAGTTATACTAATTATAAATTATTTCCATCAGTTATCTGAAAATGAAATAAAAATTATTACAAAGTGAAACCAGGTAAAGAGTAAGTCTTATTTTATATCAACAATGGATACAATTCTGTATTTGTATCAACTGATTTTAAGCTATCTTTTGATTTTAACAAGTTAAAAGATAAAGTTCAAAATTCATTAATTGTAATATATCAGATAAGGACCAAAAAAGAATAAAACACCAAATGAAAAATAATTTTGAAATTGCAATTGAAAAGATAAATAAAATTTATTACCATACTCTATTTATTATTATTATTCTGATTATGTTTAATATTAATATGGTTAAATTCTGTAAGCTGTCTTAATACAATTTTTACAATATGCATTCCATTGCTTGACCACAAAATTTAATGGAATAATTCAATAGTTCAACTATGTTCTGGCCAGTTCATGCTGTTATCAAAAGTGTATTGTTGTGAATGACTAGGTGGACAGATAATGTTACTAAATACATTAGCTAAGGCTAACATAATGATATATTAACTAACATAACGTATCTTTGGTAATGATTATATTTATTTAATCTTAAATATAGCATAGAATTAATGTTACTTGCAAAATAATTTGTCCAATAAGTACAACATAGAATAAACTAATAAATTTATGACCTATCTATCTAAGTTAATAACTAGTTTATCTAATTTCTCTATAACAGCGTTTCTCAATCTGGAGGTTGCCAAATTAGCCTATAGTTTAAACATAAATAATAATGAAATCATTAAAAACTTTTTCACTGAGGTAAGACAAGGTGAAAGGGATTACTATTTTCCATGTTTCTGTGAATAATTTACATATTCACTTCGACTAGCAGGCCAAACCATATCTAAATCTTCAGATGTAAATTGTAATTTTTATTGGCAGACATTTCGATGAGCTGTTCGTGAATCTCAACTGTTAACTTAGCAGCTGCACCAATGTTTTGACTAAACTGATTCTGAACCCATCTCTTTTTCAGAAATCATCTATCTTCCAGGAAATACTCCTCCAACTGAACTTTTAGCTCATGCAAATGTATCTTCATGCTATCCAAACTATGGTGAATAATAGCATTTCTTCCAGATTTTTCTCAATGTAATTGGAAGTGAGCGGAAACATTTTTATAAACATTTTTGCTTTGAAGGTGAATAACTCATATATCAAGCTTCTTAATGAAAGCATGAATTTTGTCTGTCGTCAATAAACTGTTTTTATCACATCCTTTTAAATCACATTCAAGTCATTTAAATGCGAAAATACATCAGCTAAGTAAGCAAAGAGTAACATACACTCATTAGCTTGTAAAAACAATGAGAATGGTATTTGTTTATCCTGCAAAAATATTATTAATTCATAATTCCAATAACTGGATTAACACTTTTCCCTGTGATAACCATCTGACTTCTGTATGGAAAAGAAGAGATTTTTTCTTTTCATCCACATCACATAGTTTAGCAAACAGTCTATTCTTAAAGTTGACTTTTAATAAAATTAACCATTTTTACAGTTTTATAAAAAATTTGTTTGAGATTTTCAGGTATATTTTCTGTGAAGGAAGCAGTGTGTCCATTCCACCCTTGGTATAAGATGATCTTTAAGTTTTTTTGGAAATCCACAGTTCTTTTCTGTTGCCTTTTTTACCATCACTACACACTGCAATACGTTTTATCCAATCTATGTTATAATAAACAAAAATATTATAATTCTGATTATTGAAAAGAATGATCCTATTAATAAGATTAATTTTCATATTAGATATGTGTCTGGGTAGTCTGAATATCATCGTGGTATTCCTGCTAATCCTAAGAAATGTTGTAGGAAGAATGATAGGTTTACTCCTATAAATATAATTGAGAATTTAATTTTTAATCATTTTTAATTTACTTTTGTTCCTGTTATTAAAGGAAATCAGTGAATAATTCTATAGTTTTTAGTAACTTCATAAACAACATAAAAAAGACATTGTCTTGTTGCATGACCAGGTATTGATTTGCAAAATAACATATTTTCTTTGGTTGATCTGTCCCTATCGCATTAATAACATACAAGACAATAGAACTGAGAAATGTTTGCCACATATATTGATTCATCAAACTGAATGCTAAAAAATTCACTTTCATTTGCTGAATTATCTGATTACGAACATCAGCAGCCATGTTATTGATCGATTTGTTTTGATACTGTCATTAGAAAGCAGAATTTTTTTGCTTTGACCACACCAGTTAAAATACTGATGATATCAATTGCAGAAGGCAATATGAGGTTTTTTTCAATTGTTTGATGTTTGGACATCTTACGTATTCTTAATGCTATGAGATAAGATGCTTTAAGTGTTTTTTTTTTTAATCAATATGGCTTGATTTACAAATAGAATCTTGTTGAATTCACAAATTAAATATATATATATTTTTAAATTCCAAGGTTTGCTTTTATGATCTGCATCCAA
Organism: Lycorma delicatula; assembly: GCF_047948215.1. Taxonomy (NCBI): domain Eukaryota; kingdom Metazoa; phylum Arthropoda; class Insecta; order Hemiptera; family Fulgoridae; genus Lycorma; species Lycorma delicatula. The sequence continues at coordinate 94,464,509 of NC_134462.1, forward strand.
GCCATTAATTTTTATGAGTTCATGCTTTCATCGGAGAGGATTTGAAAGCATCAACACACAGTGCCTTTCCATTCAATTAAGTAAAAAAACCATAATTTAAATAACTGTACAATTATGTCTTTTTACGATCTATTAACTAGATGTAGATGGCTCATTTCGTTTTTTCACAAATTCATCCATTTTGCATAAGAATCTAATAGAAAAAACAAAACAAAAAACAGCTACACCTTTTGACCACACACTAAAAAACCAAAACTTCAGTTTTTATTATCTTCAATGAAACTATGCTTATAAAAACTTAAATAAAGGCATCAGACGCATGATTCGCACTTGAAATTAAACTGATGTTCTGCAATTCCTTATGCCTCTTTTATACTGCTGACATACAATGTGTTCAAACGTATCATATGCATGCTCAAATATGACGCTCTCACAGCGAATATTATGGCAAGCAGACTAAATTACAAGAAGCACATCAAGTTGGAATCTGTAAATTGCTCATGTTTGTACACTACATACATGCATGTTTATACCCGTTGCTATCAACACCACTGAAATATAGAAATACTGGAATGGGCACTGCCTATGTCCAACGTGAGCGGAAAACAAACGTGAGGCAGATAGATTTAGAGGTATAGTTTTCATTGTCGCACAGTGCAGCGCATGCGCATTGTACCTAACGTACCATCCCTTCAGAAAGTGATTCCATAAAACTTAATTGTAGTTAATATTAAGTGATAAAATCTCATAATTCTATTTAATTAATAGAAAAATTTCAATGCTTATGAATATTAAATAAATGTTGAGTTAATCATTGTATCATATAAATGTTTTTATAAAAACTTTCTACAATAACTTGAATTATGAAAGATAATTTGTGATTTGTGATGAGAGAGGTCACAAACTTTTTGAACAGACTGTAGACAAAGAGAGGTATACATCTAAATCAGCTATCTTTGTTGGCACAGATTTCTAACGCTAGTGCCCATTCCAGTATTTCTATATTTCAGTGATCAACACAGCTAAATAATTTTAACTAGGTTACGTTGGGCTGGGGGTTGCAAAATATTCAATATATATTTTTTTTACTTTTTGGGAGTCGTGGAGCTAAAAAGGTTGAAAATCACTGCTCTATACTATAGCTCTATCCATAAGAACTATCTTTTAAACCTCTGTTAACAAGGGATAATCTATAACTACAGATGTTCGTTAAATAACAATAGTAGATTGATAAAATTTAACACTGCAATGGCAAAAATAAAAATGGAAAAAAAATTTATTGATCTGCATACAATAAAAAACAATCAATCATATTTACATACTAATAAAAAATTAGTTATAACCTATGTACAGCAAGGATGGGCATATAAAGATACGTTTACCTAAAAAATATTGTCACTAACATCAAACAATGCTGTGATTATTTTATATATCATAGTTGCAAAATTCATGCAATTTTTTACACACATTTTTTAACTAATATTTTTTATCTAAAAGTAGGTTCATGATTTATGTAAGGAAATGATTTTAAGTAGGTTTATAATAAAACTAAAATAAGGCAATCTGTGAGAAAATTATATTTATTTGACTGTATATTTAAAAAAAAAATTGTTTAAAAATTCAGGTGCATGAATTATTAAGTAAATATAGTATAAATAAAAATTTTGTGGTTGTCATATAGACCAAAAAAAAGAACTTTACACAACAAAATTTTATATAAGAATATTTTCTTACTCCGTTCCATTAGTGTTATGTTAATTGACATAGTTTAATAATAATAAAACAAAAAAATCATTAAACAAAAGGTTTTACTACTTTTAAATTAAAAATAAATTGAAAAAATATTACTGTGAAACTGACAAAAATTACATTACATTAATCTTTTTTTAACATTTCAGTTTGATAAATACTAATAAATAAATAGCCTATAAATTTAAAAATATTGATGTACAGGGATATATCATGAAGTTCTACTGGGACTATCATAACCTGCTATACTCATGAAAATAATAGAAAAAGTTCACATAAACATATGTCCTATAATGCTTTGTTTGTGAGTTACTGCTGGTCAGAGATTTACTTGGATTTTAGGTATTCAGGTGAAATAAGGTTGCACTGAAATTTTTAGGACAGGGTCAATCCATTTGTAGTGTCCCAAAAAAACATGGCTGGTTGCTTGACCAATTCAAAAAAATTGAAACTTACCCACTTGTTTCCTACATGTCTCAGGACCTCAAAACTATTTTTTTAACATTTTTTATTTAAGCAGTTTACCTGCGCAACTATTTTTGTTACGGTGTGCACACCTATTTTTGTGATTGTAAGGATTTACGGAAAAATCATAATTGTAAAACTATTTGTCCTGGAAGGATGAAACAAAAAGGAATTTAATCATATTTTCTCAAGGCAAAAGATTGGCCCAATGTTTTATTTACCTATCTCTCTTCTTTCGGTGAGAAAATTGACAAAAAAGTATTATTCTTGAAAATTCTTCACTACTCTGAAAATTATTTTTGGTATTTACATATTAACGCCACCGCAGCGACAGCTTTATTTAAAAACAAAGTAGTCAATTGGATTTCGGTGGAAAATGGGCCGATATTCAAAGATTCAAAACAGTCTCTTTATTAATTTTAATATATTTATTTTATAAATATAATTTAACCAAACTTAACCTACGCTCGCTAACCTTGACTAATTAACACCGTAAGTTTTTGAGTATTTCTTTAATCAGTAATTATTGTTGTTTAAGTAATAAATAATTGCAATAATTACTGAATTTATTAAATAAATACTCAAAAAATTATGGTGTTAATTAGTCAAGGTTAGCGAGCGAAGCGAGCGTAGATTAAGTTTGGTTAAATTATATTTATAAAGTAAATAAATATAAATAACCATTTCTTAAAATTAATAAAGAGACTCAATAAAATAAATACTAAATTTTAAATAAAGCTGTAGCGGCGGTGGCAATATGTAAGTACCTTATTTTTCATCATCTACCTTTCTAAAAAGCTGGTGTGGGTTCAAAAATATCTCTTTTCTTCTAAGCTACATGGGAACCTTTTTTATTTTACGCCACCCACTTTTTTCGCCTAAAAATTACTTAAATTAATTTATATCATATAAATTACTTAAATCAAAAAGGGTTTTATAATAATTGGTGAATAAAACATTAAAGAAAATATACTAACATGCTGTTTTATACCAGTAATTTTAAATGTAATAATATATTAGTCACGGTTAGCATGCGAAATGAGCGTAGGTTAATGTCAAGTGAAGCAATAATAGATTGGAAAATGTACCTGAGAGAGGTGTGTGCTGATCAGTTATTAAAAAACCCAAAAAAGGTCCAGGAATGATGGTAGAAATAGAAGAGTTCTCATTTACAAAAAGAAAGTACAACAGAAGCAGATTCTTCCACATCATTAAGTATTTACAGAGTAATTATAAATATAAACTAACCAAACTTAGTCTCCACTTGCTAACCTTGACCAATTAATAGTAATGTTTTGATTATATCAATAATAAGTTCAGCAATTGTTTTTTTAATATGTAAAGTGTTTAAAATGACTGGTATAAAACAGGATGCTAGTGTGTTTTCTCTAATGTTTTATTCATCAATTATTATAAAACATGCTATATTAAGTAACTTTTGTGAAAAAATGTAAAAAAGGTGAGGGGGGCATAAAGCGAAAAAGTATCGCTACCAGTAGTAAACACCAATCCAAGTTTTTTACATTTGATTTAAAAATTACTGCATAAAAAGTATTTTATTTGTATTAGTACATAATTATAAAATCACCTCAGGGATCTAGGGATCTGTGGGGGTAGCAAGTGTACTGACAGATATAACATTTGTAAAGAAAATCAAGAAATACTCTCAAATTTGGGATACTAGTGCCAGAGTTCTGTACACAAATTATATAAATACTCTATTTTACAAGCAATAATCTTTTTATCAATTTGATGACTGTTATTAATTTAAATGGAATAAGGTAACTTATTTTGAAAATCAGAACACTGCAGTACAGTATGTACTTGGAGTTGCTACTCTATTTGTCAATATTTTTCATTAAACATAACATGAAGTAATGATTATAAACCACAACCAATAAGAAATTAAGTTAGCCCTAAACAGTTAAATACAGAACATGCTCAATTATAGCTTTATTCTATCAAGTAACTAATAATCCTAAAAATTTCTTAATTAATGATCACCCAGAAATTTGTAAATAATTTTCAGGTAACAAGCAATTTTTCTTTCAAGAAAAACATAACAATTCAACTATTACTACTACTAATATAGTTGATTTAAATACTCACATAAACAAACACACGCACACATATATATTAAATGAAAGTAACTTTGGACAATGTAGTTCATCCTAGTTTACTGCACATCATTATACTTCAAAAGCAGGAGCAAATAATTATCAACTGATAAAAATCATACGCTCAAATAAATGATTCAATCTACTACTTACGTGAAGAATAGTAATACTGATAATTGAAAACTGCTTTGTTTCTACCCAATTAAACTAGTCTAAGAACTCGAAGTATAGTACTGAATATATGTTAAAAGGTTTTAAAAAATCTAAAGCAAAGAACAAACAAAATATGTTTCTACAGACTGATCAATAACAAAAAAATGTGTAGCGGCCAGATTTTTCCGTTTCATTAACACTAACGATGTCTAAATACGTAAAAATATTAGCACAAACATTATCAACATACGTTAAATTCATAGCCATAAGTACGGGCTGATCAGTCTAACAAATAATAAAATATTAAACTAGCCAAAACGATAGTAAAACGCCAAAAGCAGATTTAATTAACAAAAACTGATTCAATTTCAAAAGTGCAAATATGCCACCAAAAACAATTAGGAAATAACAGAATAGCCCACCCAGTATTGGTCCCTCTCGTAGTATTGTCTCAGGTAACGAATATTCAGAGTAATCATTCATCTTTTACTTACAGAATCATAATTTTTCAAAATTCTTGTACACCATTTTCACACTATAAAACTTTAGTTTTAAGAAAATACACATTATTCATAACATTAACGGATTACCCAACGCGAGCTTATAAAACATTATGGCTTTTGGTCTTTAAAACTAATACCAACATTATACAACAAAATATTCCACAAATGAAACTAAATGTTAAATGTATTAACAGACGTTGATTTGCATTGCAAGAACAATGATTCACTAGTACAAGAATGTAATTATTTCTTGAACTATTTTGTAAAATAATTAGATTCACGAGATTTAAAAGTCTACTTTAAACTTTAATTCAAGTTATGGCGAGTGTAGTAAAAACTGACAATTATGACGACAAATTATATTTTATGATTAAAATTGTGAACGAATTTATGCTTCATGGTCTTGTCCAAAAGCTTTAAATTTTGAGTATTTGTTTAGAGTGAGGAAAAATCTTTAATTACTATCTTTAATGTCTGAATTTCAAAATATAAAATTAACTGATTTTATTAGATACGGCTGAACTATTTTCCTGAACAGTAAAAAAAATAATATTATTATTTGTATTACCAATTGTAATTGTAAATATGTTCGTATAAATATTCTAAAATGAATTTAGTCTTGTGTTTCATCGTCTGTCATGTAAAACCGTGCTACTGACAGTCACTAACTGTTATGTTTGTCAGACGCGTTAATGTTCAAATAAACGTTAATTGGTTTTTGGTTGTAAAGTTACGTCTTTAAATTAGTCTGTTTCAACCAATAGTTTTGGGAAACAGAGAAGTGATTTTTTGTCGTTCTAGCAAACAAGTATAATTTTTATTTTTGTTCTAATTATTACATACAAGAATTGCAGATTTGTTATATATAATAACATTTTGTTACAAATATACATAACACCTGAAGAATGAGTTAGGTTCTGCCCAAGCTGGTCATCAGGTTTTGGTCAGAGCAGCCGGAAGTGGTTAAGTTTTAACTTAAAATAAAAACATCATTTTCCATAGAGGGAATAAACAAATTGTGTTTTACCTTTGCATTTTCATATTCTTCATTCTTTTTATCTTGGTTAAGTACTATGGGGATTGTTTTAGTCACCTGTCTAGCTTTGTAAGGGCAGGTTGGTAGGGGAACAGTTACATTATTGTACTTAGTGAGGTAGCAACTATGCCTGTGGAACTGTCGAGAGACACTGTTTTCTGAATAGGGTTTGTACCAAAAGCCAGACTAGTGGCTGAGTTGCCTATCAAGTAAAGTTGGGGTTTCTGTCATAAGAATCTAAAGTATAAATTGGGAAGATAGTTAAGAGGTTAAAAGTTACTAAGAATTATTTGAACTCAGGGCTTAATTTACAATCCTCTTCTTCATATTTACAATATTGATAAGCATTATGCCATTAATTTGTTTGTTTAAGAAACTTACATGCATTTCTACTGTGAAGTAACAACTAGCATAAATGCATATTATATGTGAATAATATAGTAAACTAGCTTATAACCTTAAGAAGCTCTAAATAAAAACCAATCTACATGTTAATCGATATATAGTCTTCTTGTGAATAACATATAATAAAAAAGATTGTACTAATATATATTAACACACATCTTTATAAAGTTGTCTATTTTTCTAGAAAAGTAGGTTATTATTAGTTTCAAGATCACAAAACGAATTCTAAAAATCATACCACAAACTAACAAAATAAACATTTATAAAATCAATTGTGTACAGATTAAATTGTAGTGACAGTGTTAAATACCACATTGGTTAGATTGGTTCCACATTCTACTATATATGAAAAGAACTCATAACACAATTTTCTTACAGAAACTGCAGACAACCAGAGATATTAACCAGAACATGTAGAGATTTTACAGAGTATTTAAAAACTATGAACTCACCACACTCATTTTAAAGTTTGCAAACAAATTACATTCAATAAAAAACAACATAAAATGTTGTTTTTAAACAATATGTTAAAACTAAATAATTAAAACAATATATGTTTGAATATAAAACATATATTGTTTTACAATATTCTACATAAACTCTATATAGAATAATTACATTATTTGACCAAATTTTAAAGGGCTATTTAAGATCAGAACCTGGAATCATTTGATTGTAGTAACACCTGGAACACTAACTGTGAAGAAGCCATACAATAACTATAAAAAAAATACTTTGGAATCACACTTACATTTATTTAAAAGTGAGACAGTTTCTAAATTTACTTTTTAAGAAAGATTAATCTGTTAATTTGTTCATGCTAGTCAAGATTATTTTTAAAAGTAGAATTAAAATTTATGATTATAGGATGACAGAAAAAATTAATCTGTTTCTAAAGATAAATTTATTATTTAACAACTAACCTTGTTATTTGTAACAATTTTGTACATAATATACTTACACACTAATGTTCTAGTAATAGAAAGCTTCCTAATTCTAAAAAAAAACAAATGCAATGGAATACATGAAGAAGACATCTCTGAACATAAACATACTAAATGTTATAAAACAAAATTACTTTACATACTAAAACAAACATTGCACATAAACTGGTGGTCTTCCTATGGATTTGACCTTCATTTCCATCATCCTAGCAGAAGTCTCTCTGTAACTTACCAATAATAAAATATTTGACAATAATATGTTAGTATAGATGTGTTGAGATATAATCTTATTGTGCATAAAACAGTTTGAAAATAATTAACATATGTTTACAAAGTTTACCTTAAACTAAACCTTAAAAATGAATATAAACACAAAAAATAACTTTTCTGGACCTCACCATCACAGAAAGCAATCATCAATAACAATTCTAAAATATACAGATATTCAACAGCAGACACTGTTATCTACAACACTTTACTGCACCCAACCTCACATACCGTTTTGCTTTTAAAAGTATGTTTCACAAACTGATCAGCTGTCTATTTCACTGGAAGACTTTATTGAAGAATTCATCACTGTTAAATATTACCTCTCACCAAATGGTGAGTACTAGTATTTAATAAATGGGCTTAAGCACATTCATTAAATACCAGTACATAGTGTTCTTTACTGATAAAATAGGACACAAACTCAAACAAAAACAGTTAAAAGGTCTCTAGTCTCTATAGCAGTGTAGTCAACATTTGCCAATCATCTATTAAATGTAGAGGTGTTTCCATAGGAACACTAAGATGTATATCACTAAACTTTCACTGTCTGGAGAAAAAAATTTATTAAACATCTCATTAAGAGAAATAAAAGCACTGCTATATTTACGAATTTACCTATCTACCTTTAGCTTAATTACATCGTTTATTTTAGTGATTCTGTCAGCCATAACTGATGCGGTGATGTCATTTCCTGGATATCAAATATTGCTTTCTGTTGTTTCTGGTTGGGGTTGCTGGTTTTATATATATATTATGTATGTGTTTGAGAAGTTCGGTTCAGAGTGTAAGTGCTAGTGGAATCAGAAAATAACTCTGTTGTTTTCACTCACTTTGAATAAAAATTTGATGTTTTCTGAAGATGTTGGTAGAAAAAATAGTGGTCACAAACATTCAGAAGAAGAGAAATTCATTCCATGGGGCCTGCCTTGAGTAGTAGTACCTCTTGTTTCAAGAGTGTAAGTAATCTCCTTCACTGTTAGACTCTTAAACAAAAAGTTGATTTTTGTCGAAGAAACAGGTGGCTAATTGTGTAAAACAAAAAACTGGGATGCAAAGCTTGTAAAGAGGTGGGAAAACTAGGCCTAGAATGAATCATACAAGATATTTCACAGCAGTGACCAACTGTTTCAGTGTTTTACTTCGAAGAAAGTAAAGATGCTCAAATGATATTTCTTTGTAAGAAACCATTCATCATAGAGAAGGGTCAGCTCAAAATGATGCTGTTAAAATAATGGCTTCTGGGAAAGAAAAATCTTTGGAAACTGTTTGTATGAATAACTTAGAGAGTGAAAAATTTGTAACAGCTAATGTTTTTAGGACAGCTTATAAAGTTGCCAAAAAATCAAGCTTCTCATGACTTTGAGCTAGAAATTGAAGTACAAGGATGGATTTAACATGAGTTCAATTCCATTTTAGATTTGCTTGCATGAGGATAATAAATCACATTGCAACAGAAATGAAAGCCACTCTAACAAAAAGAATAACTGAAATACTTGCAAGATTTCCTTCCTCCTGATTGAGAGCACTGTAATCAGTCAGTTAACTTACCTGATTATCTGTGCGAGAACAGTGCTTCTCGAAATTGATTTACTTCTTTGATTTCAGTATTGTTAAAAAATGTTCAATTTATATTGTTTTGGGCTAGAAGTCAGCTAGTTTTTCATTCCCACCTTGCCTTCCTATCATATGTAAAACACGTTTGATTTTGATGAAACATTACAACTGACGTTATGACTGCTTTAAATTTAAGTTTCATTAGAAATGTTTAAAAGTCACATCCAAACTTTTGAAAGTAGAATGATATATATTACCTAGGAAGCTGGATGTAAAAATAAATCATGTCTGTAGAAGATGGATTCAAGGTAGTAATGTTGAATAACTAGAATCTAATATTTTTGAATTTATTTGATATAATATTTCAAGTTCTTTTAACAAAATAACAGATTTTCTTTAAAAATATCTTTACAATTATTATTATTTTGTACTTATATGTTAATATTTTTTAATAATGAATACATGAAGCAGCTTTTTATTGTGATTTCACGTTTTATTTTGCACCACTCATTAGCTCTTTAATATTATATGATGTAGTATTATTAATGCTATTCCTTATATACTGTTTTAATAGTTAATATTGACTTATTTCTGATTTTAATTCCTGGTAATTAAATCATTTATTGCTTTTGTAAGGCTACTAGAGTAGTATGTTATGGGTATTAAAGATAGAGTTTATTGGATATTTTATTGTTCTGCACAGGAAATACTGGAAGTAATATCTGGTTATATTATTATGATGTACTGTGAGTTTATTATTTTCTTTTAGTTTATAATCATTTATATTTTTACTGAACAAAATATAAACGTGAATTAAATTTGCTGACTGCCTGTCTGTCATGACAGAATATTTACCTAATAATACAACAGAAAAACATGAAACTATAAATATAAACTTGTTAATTACATGAAAATGTTGACCATCATACACAGAAATGTTTTGAGAATGTTTTTAAAAATGTATATAACTAAAAGCAAACATTTTTTGAAAGAAATGATAGCAATTCAGGACAGTTTTATAAAATATTATTTGATCAATCTGATTCAGTCTTAGTTCTTAGCTTACTACAGTGTGATCAAGTTAACATTGTGTAAGGAAAAAATGTAAAATAAAGACTTCTAAACCACCAGGACCTATTTCATTAAAGTTCGTTATAGGAGATTTTTCAACAAGTGAAGTGAAATTATGTTTCAAAACGTTACGAGTGTAGACTTGTAAATCCTAGTGAATTTTTAAAAGTTAGATGTTTTCTATAACTATAAAACAACTAAAACATTTAAAAAGTACAAGTTCATAATTACTTCTCACTTAGCCATACTCATTATAGTATCGAGGTTACATGAGCTGCTCATGTTCTGTGATCTTAGACTTTACTTCCAATCATTTACCAGTCAACTCCTGATGTTGACCTAATTCCATATAGTCTTCCTGTTGGCCTTCCCTTCCCTCTTTTTCCTTGACTTTGCATTCCCAAGCTTTCTCTGACAATCTCTCTGCATTCTCAAGCCTTCTTTGTCCATCTAAACCATTTTTGTTGAGCCTCTCCCACTATTTATATAGTGTTATAGATTTGCTATCCAAAGCTGCTTATATATTTTGGTTTCTTATATGATTCTGTCTAGTCTTTCCTAATATTCTTCTTAGAAACCTAATTTTTTGCACATGCAGCTGACTTCTACTACTCTCATTCAGGGTTCATGTTTTGCTTGCATATATAACTAGGAAAATAACAGATCTAAAAACAGCCATCATGTTTACACTGACTTCTTTCGTGTGGAGTAATCCTCTGGATACAGCAAAATACAACTTATCCCCCTGACAGAAACTCTAGAACCTATTTCCTCCTCCATTCTACCATTTTGACTAATAGCAGAACCCGAATATCTGAAGGACTCAATCTACACCATTTGACATTTTGTTTTTTGAATTTAAAAAAATCTATTTCATATTCCATTTGTGAGTTTTAAATAACTTTTTTGTGATTTTTAAAAAACTGCATATATAGTTTTAAATTTGGATTTTTTAAATTATCATATAACCATTGTCACTAGGCAAAATTATAAAATAATTTCTATGTATTTAATAAAAACTGATACAACCATTCTGAAATTACAGGGCTACAATACTGATTTAATCAGGTTAAAACAAAAAAAAAAGAAGATGAATATTAAAAATTAAAGGAGATTATTAAAACTTTATTATGAAACAGAATAATGAATAATAATGTGCATCTTTAATTACAATAATAATAGATTTTTTGGGATGACTAATTCATTATATAAGCTTGAAGCTTATGCATGGGAATATGAAATGGAAGTTTTCTATCGTATGAAAAATGTCATGCCTGACTGGAATTAGAACCCAGTACCCCCAGATGAAAGACTGAGATACTACCACTCTGCCACGGAGATCATTTATAAATAGAAAACACTCAAAAGCTATTTATAAAGAAATAAAAATCTAAAACTCTAAAAATATTATTTTAATAATTTAAGGATTTTTACTTTGCCATCTAGATAATGCTATAACAGAGCTATAGCTCTAGAAGGGAAAGTATTGTAATCGGTCCAATTTGGGCATATGTGGTTTTCACCAGATCTTGACATTTTGACACCTAAGGAACCCAAAAAACTGGATGGAAATTTTGTTTGTCTGATTCGCTTTTTCTAATTTGGAATTATCGATATTTGTTAAATGTTTCTTTTCTATTTGTAAATATGCCTTTTTTAAATACTAATTTATTAAAACTAATTTCAAACAATTTCTTTAAAAGAATTTCCTTTGGTTTGTTTTAAATATCTGCTCATATTACAGTAACTCCATTTTATCGATTCATTAAATAATTTTCTAATTCACGTTGATTTAAAAAAATGTTTTGACAGCTACTTGTAATCAATATATTTTTTAAAAAAATTTTATGAAACTTTATAACATAACTCATATTTACTTCCTTGTGTGAAGTAAAGGAGATATTGTGATCGTGAAAAATTTTGGTTTTCAGATTTCAATGGAAATATCCATTTTGACTAGTTTTAGAGTGATGTCTGTAAATACGTACATGTGTATGTATGTACCTCACATAACTTAAAAATGATTAGCCATATGATGTTGAAATTTTGGATTTAGGACTGTTGTAACATCTAGTTGTGCACCTCCCCTTTTCATTGCAATTGACTGGATTGAAAATGTCCAAAAAAGCCCAAAATATAAAAAAAATTGGATTTTGGACCTTTTCTTAACTTAAGCTCTCATTGTTTGATTTTCAACAATGTATCATAAGTGGTACTGTTTTCTTTGGTTCCAGAATTATAGGCAAATAACTTTTTAATTAATGAAATATTTGAATATTATAAGGGGAAAGCACATCGGTTTGAATCAGACCTTATCTCCTTTTTTTGATTTAAACATATTGATTTATTAATAATTATTAAACTCTGATTGTAAAAAAATTATAATAAATAATAATTCAGCAATAACAATAACAAAATAAATGAAGTATCAGAAGTTATTAATGAAATAAAATTTTATGAACTTTTCATTTACAAAAAAAAAATGTACATATGTAATTTAATAGGCGTGCAAGGAAGTCATGTGGTGTCCACATCAGATTTTTAAATTTGCTTTTCATGCACTTTCATTTGATATCCCACTTGATAAGTTTCAAATATTTTCAGTCTTTCAGTTTGTAGAAAATGACACATACCATCCACCATTTTACTTTCTTCAAAACACTTATATAACTGCTCTCTCATATTGTTGAAATGGATTCTTTAATACTTTTTTCATGAAAATTGATCAAGTCATTTTAAAGTTACAAAGATTGTTTAGATGTACCACACAAATATTTAACCCTCCTCCTGGTGTCACATAAATTAAAAGATATTTTTTTTTTCTAAATAAACATTTAATCTTTGCTACTCTGTATATTAGAACTTTATTTGAGTCTGTAATGATAAAAGTCAATTAAGATAAAGACTTATATTGCTACAAACATATATACAAAGAGAGCCAAGCATACAATCCTTTTTTAAGTGTTGCTGTCTAATAAAAAAATAATGGTTTGGTTGTTTGACGTTTTTAACGATCTCTATTTTTCCAATCTAGTCAAAGAACAAGTTGGTACAGGTAATAGGAATATATTATGAATACTAGTTGTTCAGTTTGTTGTAATATGTTAGTGAGAGAGCACTGTCATCAAATAAATCAATATTTTCGAACTGAAGTATGTGCATTAGTCTAGGTAATGAAGATTTACTTACTAATACACAATAGTAATGATCTGTAGAGAATAAATTATGTAACATCTAGTTAATTTACAATGTTTACTAATATAGAACAAACATGAAACTAAAAATTGTAATTTCTTAAAAGCGATAATTTTTAATGTAACTTTCTACTTTAAATCCTAAAAAAAAGTAAATTAAATGAAAGAATTTTCTTTTAAAACTTCAGTATTATAAATTTTTTTCAATATGCATACAAAATAAAATACCTTCATTGTTAAATTTTACAGTAGCATAGCTACCATTGCGGAGTGCCTGCAATGAAGTTGCGGGCACTCCGCATGCCTGCATCTGATGGCTGTATACTTCCCCTGTCAGAGGTAATGCTCCAAGAGCAGTTCCAGAAAGGAGAAGAGAGAAAAAAGCCACCCACTCCTAACATGATATATTTAATGCAATATTATATACTGACTGGAATTAAATATTTACATCATTTTAATTTTGAATTGTTTTATTATTATTAGATAAACATATTAAACAAATAAATGGTTTTACTGTAGTGGAAGTTAATACAAATGCCGGACATATATCTTGCTATACTTATTTTTCAAAATAAAGTTAAATAAATATTTAATTATAAATACTCACTGTATGTGTTTTATTAAAGGTAATTTATTTTTAAAAAAAATGTTTGTACTTTCTTAATAAGTCTTAATAAGCAATCCCTTTTAAGAATTTCTAATCTTCCAAATTGTTTATTTGAAAACAAATATTTCAAAACATAATTTTATTTATTTTTTATGAATATATTTGTATTAGTTTTAGTGACATAAAAAATCAGTCATTGTAGGCAATCAATTAATGAACAAAGATCAATTACTATTTATACAATCAATGCGGTTGCAGATCTTTGTTTTCCTTTCTGTTAACAGAACTTGTATTTTACCACTGATCTCAGTTTTGGTATCTTATTAGAATCTGATTTCTTTGAGTAAATTGTAATAGAATTTCTTGTACTGAAATTAAAAATAGTGTTATGAAAAATGTATCAAGAATTTAAACACTTTCCTTTTGTGAATAAAACAAATCTTCAATTTATATACCATTTTTTGTCCACAATGGTTGCTGTTGAAAATTACTTAACTTTAACTTTTTAAATGACAACTGAACCATATTTATTAAATTTAGATTTTTTTATATTTCATCTCATAAAACTTTTAGTCACTTTTGCTATCATCTTTAGTGACTGGTACTGCTGTTTCACCCTGGCAGCAGTTTCATAAGAGTACAAAAATAAAAAATCTTGATTTAAGTTGCCCTGTCACAATTTTATATTTAATAAATTTGGTTTTGTTCTCATAGAGAAAGTTGATAGATTTGAACTACTTTCGTGAGTTATTGGAATGAAAAAAGTTATTTCACATCTTAATATACCAAGATCAGGTGATGTCTAAAAATATCATAGCATAGTTCTTTAAAATTGAAAAGAAAGACATATGTACATATTCAGTTTAATGAAACATGATTAACCCACAATGGCAAACCTACACATTTAAAAATATACCAACTAAACAGACATGATACAGTGGTAGCATCCGGAAAGTCGACTGTAGCCGGCTGTGGAATCACAGCCGGCTTGGTTTTTTTATATTCTGCAAATATTTCATATCTCATTTAAGCTTACGTGGTGAATCATCTAAAAAAAAACAAAACAAAAAAAATCAGCAATAATATTACCTATCATCTGGATGAAAAGAGCAGGAATCACTGCAAGATACACAAGTCACTACAAGAGCAACTGGAAGCATTGTGATGTGAGTTTTAAAACCTATGTATTAATTACATCCGATTCAGTTTTAATTAAAAAAAAACTTAGTAGTTTTAAAGAATTTAGTGTATTGTGACAACAGTCATATGTGAATGATTTGATTCCAGTAAGTGGTAGGGATGTTGATAATATATATTTGATCAAGTGCTGAATTGATGAAAGGGTGGTATTTAAATTGAACACTTTTAGTTTTAATTTTCATACCAAAAAAGTTTTATATTTTATTAATTTATTTTTATGATTAATTTACCAAAGGAAGCCTCAACCCTTGTGATCATATTGGTCATATGGTAAATTAAATTTGTATTGTGAAATAAATACCAATCCAGAACCAAAATTAAAACCTAGAATCTTTTAAATAAATGGCCAAAATAGAACTACTTCAAAACAGAGGTTAACATTTAGATTAAAAACATTAAAAAAAAGTATCATCAAAAATTTATTATTAAGCTACATTTACTTAATCTAATATATAAGTAGATTTGATAGAGTTTCTTGCAACATTAATGCTGTTGAAAGAGTAAGGGGGTTGTCAGTGTATTAGTATGCTGAGTGTAGGGCAGCAGAATATTTAGTTCACTAATGGAACATGACAGAGCCATACTATGTCCTTGTTTGCTTACTTACAGTTAACCCCATTTCTAGACATACTCAAACATCATTGCCTATAATCGACAACTATCATCTACCCTATTGTGCAAACACATACACGATAAGCAGCCTGTGTGTGTAAACATACATACATACACATAAACATTCTATTTAGGTTTAATTACATCCACGTGTCATACAATCTGAAGAATCTGATATTGTGTATCTTTAGATTTATATAGCTAATAATTTACTCTGTTATGTATAATTCTGTTTGCTGATTATTATTAAACTAATAATAATGTATGACATTATAAGTTAGAGATTACGTTTAAATTTAATATTTTATGTTGAGGTATTAAAAATTAATTTGTTTTTTATCACCAGCTTTTACTGTATTAATAATCTGGCTCCCAAATAAAGATCATAGTTTTGTTATATGGGAAATGATAAATAAATGGATGCATATAGTCCAATAATACATAAAATTATGTCAAGAATGAATTCTATTATATTTATATAATTAATAAACAAAGAAATCAAATATATTGATTTAAAAAAAAAATAAGAGTTGTTAAAACAAAACTATTAAATTTTTTAATGATAAACTGAATTTGTATGAAGTAGGACTATTTATTTACTTCTGTGTAATCTCATTGTAATTTATATATTAAAAAAACAAAAAAAAAAACACGATGTTAGTGCTACAAAAAGGGATTTGAGATACAAAATCAAACATATAAAACTTAAACTTTTTAAATGATAAGTTGAATTAAATTTAATCGTAAATATTATACTTAAAAAATTTTTTCATAACATCTACATTGTGGATATCTTCAGTGAATTAGTTGCTGATCAGTTACTCAGAAATTCAGTCTGCTGAAACTTCGTACTTTCTAAATATGGTTTATTTGTCATTTAGAAAGCATACAGGTGTATCACGAAGTTCTCTCAGGACTTTCATAATCTATTCTACTGATGAAAATAATGGAAAAAGTTCTACAAACATATCCTGTAATGCTTTGTTTGTGAATTACGGCTAGTGAAAGATTTTGCTTGGGTTTCAGCTACCCTGGTAAAATGAGGTTGAACTGAAATTTTTAGGATGCTAAGGGACAGAATTAGTGATTTCTTATGGTTTTTGATCTGAAAAAATGAAGAAAATAGGTCCATACTATACATTTATACATACTATTTCAGTTTCATTTTGTTATAAAATTGTAGTGCATTGTATTTTGTAAACCAAAGACCTATAACAAAGCCCAAAAATGCAGTATCTTTTTAGACAATACATATATTTTTGAAATATTAATCTAGTATCAAAGGAAATAATGTATAATCTTTTAAAAACATCACCTCATACTATAAATGTTCTTAATGTGGTATTACTAAACATTGTGTATTTTTTATTAAAATAATATAAATTGATTAATTGATTAAATAAAATAAAATAATTTACTGATACTAATTAAAAATTGTTAATTAATTTAAAGTTTTTTGAGTAAAGGCTAAATTACATACCAGAGTATTTAAAAAAGCTATGATAGAGTATTTAAAAAAAAATCATTCTCTTTTGACAGTCTTTGTTTACATTTTGTATTTCTGGCATCCTCCAATCGGTTAACATAGGAAGGGCAAAGTGCTAGAAAAAATATTCCACCAATCTCTCCAAATTAAACACAGCAAAAACTGTGGAGGGGGAAGGGAGAAAAGCTTATCTACCTTTATTATATGAAAAATAATAATTAAATAAATGAACAAGTGATTTTGTTTGTTTTATTTACTCCAACATACTTAAATTAGATACTTTGTTTTATGAGTATGTATGTAAGTGTGTGCGCGTGCGTGCGGGCGCGCGCGCATGGACATGCACACATTCAGAATATCTACTGCTTAAAATGAACTTTCAGCATTAAACTTTATTGGTGTACCAATAATATTAAGAAAAGAAATTTGTATTTAATAGAAAATTAGTGGTTAAAATTTGTATAATTCAACGGCGTCTGTTTTTGCACACGCTACTAACTTAATTTTGGAGCTGAATGAAACTGAACATTACATATTATAGTATTTCATATAGGATGTTTTTAATCTGTAGTGTTACTATATATCATGTCATGCTCACACTATTTTTGCTGTAGTTCCAAGTAGCTTAAATTGTAAGTTCTCTCAATTAAAAATATTACTGATTTTTGGAGTAAAAAACTGTTTAATATGTCTGTCTAGAGATCAACATTCATAGTTACTATGTTTCCAAAACGAATTTCAAACAGATAAGTTTTGTGAGAAAGCATAGCAAAAAGCTGTTGCCCTACATTATGAAAAGGTTGCTGATGAGAAGTTTTCAGTCAGCTTACTACTACTAACTGCTTCATCAAGACGAAAACATGTTTCACTGGAACAAAATGAATTGCCTAACATTTAAGGATTGTTGTGTAATAGATTAACAGGGATGAAGCTCTTAATCTTTCTCTGTTAATAACTGGTCTGATAGTTTACTTGTTCTTATCACAAATTTTGTTTTGTCTGTAGCTAGTTCCTTCTTTGGAAATATAGTTTTATCATTTTGCTATGTGCAAAAGCTGATATGACATAATAATTTAAATGATGACAACATTTTTATATTTAAATATGACAACATGTTAAAATGTGATTTTAACATACTATATGGAAAAAAGTGTTATGTGAATCACTCCAATTACATGAGTAATAAGTTTTATTTTATAAATTGATATTATTTTAGGAAACATAATAATACTTATAATAGACACTTATAACTTACTTTATAAATGAATCTTTAGATTGCTATAATGACAATATAATTGTTTCAAGATAAATTTATAGAATTATATTGGAGATGAACGTTTAGTCACATTATCTTTAAATGGTAATAAATAGTATTGATAGTCTTTTACTACTATTAGAACAATATAGAAGAATCAATTTGTTTTGTTCATATTACTACATCTATTACTTCAACCAAATTGAACTGAAAGCCACAAATTGAATTTAACAGACACTGAAACAGTTCATGTGATATATAATATTTCTTACCTCAGTTACATCTGGGATATCATTTATAAAGTAATACCACTGCTCATGACTATTTCAAACCATTAAGGATTAAATTACTTGAAAATAATATTGTATGTTTTTAAGTTATTATAGTAATTTTATTTTATTACTACCATTTATTTATTAATCTAAAGTTTAATTTATATCATTTTTTTGGTTTAGATATGCCATATCTACTACTGTATATGTGAAATGCCATAACTGTAATGGTTTTAGCTGATTTGACATGATTTATCACCTACAAGTGTTAAATTCAATAAACAACATAATATTCTTTGAGAACAACATTTCATGCCAGCTACTTGGAGAAATGAGGAGTGAAGTGGTTGCCAATACCTTTTCGCTGAGTCAAATGTACGGTTGCATATTGGTATACTAATCCCACTAAAAGCAGGTCATTCAAGTTTATGAGTGACATCATTCTGTTATCTCAAGGACTGATTATATAATGAATATCATTACTATTGGAGAAAGCAACTTTGACTAGTAACCCTTGTATCTCATTCATCATAGCCACAAGAAAGGCTGGGACCATTAGTGCAAAGCAGTGATTCTTAACCTTTTTAGTTCCACAACCCCCAAAAAGTAAAAAAAAATATACGAGTATTATGAATATTTTGTGACTGCCCCAACCCCAACCTAATGAAATCTGGTTAAAACTATTTAGCTGTGTTGATAGTAACACATGTGAACATGAATGTATGAACTGTACAAACATGAGCAATTTACAGCTTCCAATTTGATGTGCATGTGCTCCTTGTAATCTTGTCTGCTTGCATGATATTTGCTGTGAGAGTGTCATGTTCAAACATGCATATGATATGTTTGAACATGTCATGTGCTTTCAGTAGTATAAAACAGGGGTAAGGGATTGCAGAACATTAGTTTAGTTGCAAATCCAAAGTGTGCATTTGATGCCATTATTTAAGTTTTTAAAAGTGTAGTTTCATTGAAAATAATAACTGAGGTTTCAGTTTTTTAGTTTTTAGTGTGCCTTAGTTTTAGTTATTTATGGTTCTTTCAATTAAATTCTTATGCAAAATGGATAAATTTGTGAAAAAACAAAGTGAGCCATCTACATCCAGTGAATAGATTGGTAAGACAAGATCAAGATTGACAATAACAGTTATTTAAATTGTGGTTTTACCTCATTAGACGGAAAGCCACAGTGCATTGTTTGTTTCAAGTCTTCTATGATGAAAGCATGAAGCCATCATGCCAATTCGACACTTGGAAACTAAACATCCGGATCATAAAAGGAAACTCTTGGAATTTTTCAAAAGGAAATTACATACTTTGAGAAACCAACGAGGTTCTATTTGTAAATCAAGCCATACAGATAAAGTACACTTGAAGCATCTCATCTCATAGCATTAAAAGTAGCTAAAATGTCCAAATCCCATACAATCATAGTAAATCTCATATTGCCTGTTGCAATTGATATGGTCAGTGTTTTAATAGGCACGAAGAAGCAAAAAAATTTCACTTTCTAATGACACAGTATAAAGGCAAATCGATGACATGACTGCTGATGTTCATGATCAGATAATTCAGCAAATGAGTTCAATTGAATTTTTCAGTTTTAAATTTTGTGAATCAACAGATGTGGTAAATATTTCTCAGTTCTTATGTTTTGTGAGATATGAATACGATAGGGACAGATCAATAAAAGAAAATGTGTTATTTTGCAAATTGATATCTGGTCATGCAACAGGACAATGTCTTTTTGATGTTTTTTATAAAGTTACTAAAAACTATAATATAGTTTGGACAAAATTTATTGGAATATTTAGTGATGGTGCAAAGGTGATAAAAGGAAAGAACAATGGATTTCAAAAAATTAAAAGATTGTTTTATATCAAGAGTGGAATGGACTTCCTTCATAGACATGCTTTGCCACAAAAAAATGTCAGAAAATTTCAAACAAATTCTTTGTAAACTCAAAAAAATGGTTAATTTCATTAAAAGTCGATCATTACAGAATAGGCTATTTGCTAAACTATGCGATAAAATGGGCAAAAAGAAAAAGAATCTCTTTTTTCCATACAGAATTAGATGATTATCACAGTTGAAAGCGTTAATTTGGTTGTTGGAATTGTGAGATGAATTAATAATATTTTTCCAGGATAAATAAGTGCCATTCTCAGTATTTTTACAGAATATGTAAATATTCTGTAAAATCGGCGATATCTGGAATTTTTCTGATTATAACATACTTTTCTTAAGGAAGTGTAAATAGCATTTCATATCTTAACATGCTTGAAATTATTTTATTCCTTAGCTTCAATTGATTGTTATGGATTTTTCTGCCATTTTACAGTAGGATAGAGGCTCCAGCTCATTTTGTTCAGTTGGTAATGTACTTTTTAAATTAATATTTTGAAGGGCTGTGGATCAGAGGAAACTATGAAATTTAATTTTGCCTAGAAGTCCAGGCTTAACAACCTGTGACAACTCCCTTTGGAGCATAAACAAAGAATAAATCTCCCCTTTGCAGCCTGAAGAATGTTGGTAAGGTGAAAACTACTGTCAGAGACTGTTTTAACAACTTTGATCCTTCTTACATGGAAGAGAATATGTATACACATTTGGCAACTGATAAAACAATGTGAAAAGAATGGAGGAACACATACAAATGTATTTAAAAAAAGCTTTAAATAAAATAATTAAAAACTACTCATACTTATTTCTTTTAATGGAACTGACTTTGTGGTCACTAAGTAGATTGGTGATGTATTGGGTCTATTCGATTCATTTCCAATGCCTTAATTATTACAGTCAATAAGCTTTTTTTTATAGTATTGCTTAATTAACGCATATTTACAATTCACTAAACTTACTTATACTTTTTCAGCAAAAAGAAATTTTTTTAGAACAATAAACAACCAGAAGGGTCATTACTTGTTCTATATGTTATGGTTATCACCACAAAAATGAATGCTGCACCACAGTTAATTACATAGTCAAAAGTATATCTCAGTATTATTAAGTCAAAGTGAAGTGCAATAATTCATTTTTTTATATTTGCCACAGCCTTCAATGATGCCAGTTACTTTTGATAACATATCTTGCCCATAAACAGCACAAATTTTCCCACAGGTCTGCAGCTTTATTAAAATAAAATTGTAAAATTTAGCACAGTTTTGTGGAAAGTTCACTCATCTTCATGGTGCAATAACTTACTTCTGAATATATGAATTCCAACACTTTTTGCACACTTAATACCTTCAACTGCCAGCTGTCAAATTACATTTGGCCTGACCCACTGAGTTTCATATACTGTGAGATTTGGGAAGCTAATGCTATATTGTGCAAAAAAGCTCATTCAATTTTAGACTATATATATATATATATATATTAGAGAAGAGAGTTTTATGTAAAAATATTAAACAGCGATAGTAAACAAAATCAGTAAGGGTTAAAATAAATTTTAATAAAATAATTAATCACCTATCTTGGAACCAAAACATTTTGAATGTTTTGAAGAAATTTACAAAAATCTGCCCAGCGGTTCTTCAATTTTAAAGTATTATACAAAATAAGGGTTTTATTTGTACATTAAATTAACATTTTTTATTAAAAATAATTTTCAACCGTAAAATACACGATTTAACGTATTAAGTCTTCATATGCATTTTAGTTAACATTATTTTAATTATTTACTGCTGGTGTAGATTTTATATTTTAGTTAATAAAATTTTACTGAAATATAAGAATGAAGTATATAGCCTGTTCTAGGGAAGTGTTCAACGGGACATAATAAAAGTTAATCCTAACGTTATAAAACTCAGAAAATGTCCATAAATGATGTCACGTTTATTACTATTGCTCAAGCATCACCTTGTCTCTTTCTACGTCCAGCAATTCCTCGTTTTAAAGGCTTCTTACCCCTCCCTCTGATGTTCACGTGCCGACTGGTCGGCTAGTCGACCAGCTGTCTGTCCTTTTGCCCTTGTTGATGACAGATCTGTTTAACTCGTAAGATGTAATGTAGTGTATGATTCATAGTAGATTAAATTTACAGGTCATAACTTTTTTTTTTTTTTTTTTACTTTGTTATTTTTATAACTTTTCCATTTTGTTCAATTAAGTAGAAAATTATTATTAAAATTAAAAATAAAATAATATAATCTAATTATTCGGATGAGAATAATACCAACTTGCATGCTTTTACAACTTTCTGAATCGTGTTAGACTAAAAAATAATTAAAAATGTTTTTATTCGTTTAGTAATAAAAAATAATACTACGGATTTTTTCACACGTACAACAAAGATTATTTCCATGCTGAATAATACATTTCCGACATTTTTTGAATCCCGTTTGCAACTTTTTAGATACTTCTTCATAGAAATACATATTTCAGTAGTAAATGAAAAATAAACTCCCTGTTTGCGTACTATTACTTATAAATCACTATTCATTTTACTAACTTGCCATTTTGTTTTGTATTATCTTCTGGTTCATTAGTTTACCTGAAATATCAATCTAAATATTCTCCCGTAACCAGTGCGCAATACACTCTAAACTGATTACCATTTGAGAGGTTCGTCAGCTTTAATTGCCGGTAAGAGCGAAATAAACGGAGGCCTCGGCAGAATTGAAATTCACATTAAAATGGTTAAAAAATAACCAAACAAAAAAAAACAGAAAACAAAAAAGTAGGAAATGGGTATCAGAAATAGTAATTTTGCCAGTAATTTTACGCATTTTTTTTTTTTGAATGCGCATAAAAAGGTGATAAGGGATTTATTTTTTCTTTCTTTTTGTCTCCAAATACGACTATGATGGGTGCTGCCTGGCCATGACATATCAACACTGGTTACCTTCTCATGTGCTTCACAAGTTACCTGCACATTAATACACGCATAACCCTTGCGATTGATGTAACTCACCAAACTGCGCCGGTTTTTTAATTTCAATATGGATGCAATCTACGGCACCCAGCAAACACGGCATTTTTAACCTCGAACTCCATATAAATTTGCCTTTATTAACATCTTGAGCATTTTGCGGGAAATGAATCTAGTCATTCGGTTTTGACGTTATTTTATCCAAAACATAATCGAATGTTTTACTTACTGTCGTCCGGTAAACACCAAAATTTTCTCCCTCTCCAGTCTGAAAACATGGGTCTGCAAGATATCGAAGAAATATTTCCATTTTCTGTTACTATGATAATGCTCTTCCTCTTTTCTCGTTTACTTCGTCCGGTAGGAAAATGTCATACAAACGATTGATTCTTCTTCAGAACGGAGTAGCTCTTTACATCAACTGATTTTTGTCTCTTTTTATAACTTTTTCCTATCATGAACATTCATAAATGCAGCCATAACTGATTATAAGATTGGTTTGGAGGTACCTTAATAAGCAATAAGTAATTTCTTATAAGAATAAGTATTTTGTCCCTTTTATTCACGCCTTTTAAGAAATTACTAATGCAGGATCAATATTTGTGTGTAGTTATCAGCAATTACTTATAAGGAAAAGAAATACCTGATAAGATAAAAGTATACCAATTTCTGATATTTTATTCTCAGATTCATAAACAATTTCTTAAAAAAACCACTCAAGAAAAGTAATTACTGACTTTTATCCAAATCACTCATACAATTATACCTAAGCATTTTTCCATTTAAAATATTTTTCTCTTAAGTTATTTTAAAAAACTTTCAACAGAATCAGCAGAGGAACTTTTCTACAAAATAGATTTAAAAAACGTATCATTGAATTCGGTTCAATTATTAAAAAGAAAGACTTAATTCATAAAATAATGTCACGGATCGAATTGAAAGATTTCTCATTTTACTGAAAGTGGTTAAAAATCGAATAATTATTTAATTATGTACGAGAATAAATATTGTTTATCGAGTTATTATAATTAATTGTTACAAAATTAATTATAAAGTTAACAGAGGTATTTAGTAAACCACAAAATTTATCACTTTGTCAATCAAAGCTCTGAAATACGTGTTTAATATACTCAATATTAATTAAGCTAAAGAACCATAAGTAACCAAATTATATTAATTAGATGTTTGCTCCAATTATTCTGTTTTTAGATAAAATTCTGTAAATTTTTCAACTTATTATTTATACATTTTTAAATAAAAACAAATAAATAAACCACCATCCATGTAATATAAAGCATAAATAACTATTCGGCCTAACTAATGATTGAATGCTTTATAAAGTGAACTAGAAAGAAAGTATTTAGCGTGAAATTTAATTTTCTATGTAATCATATTACACTATGTTAAAGTAGAAACCCTTGACATATTTTTAAAATTCAAATAATAATTTTTTTATTTATTTAAATTTAACCAGACTAAAAAAATCAAGAATTTTATATTTTAGCACCAATAATTTTTTTTACTTTCTTACAGAAAAGTCAGCGATATTCTTCCAAAAAAATCTAATGTGGACAGCACATGCACATGACTTCCTTGTACGCCTATTAAATTACATATACGAGGTCTGTTCAAGAAATACGTATGACTGTTTGAATTGCTCGGGTCCAGTTGGTTTCAGTCAAATCCGCTTGGCGTCACCATGTTCGGACAGATCAGATGATTACAACGCAGTTTTTTTATTGCAATTATCATTATTGGTTGCTTAGATACGCGATTGTTTCTGAAATGTGTTTTTTTCGTTTGGCGAATTTTAGAATGAGCGACTTGAACGAGCAAAGAGTTTCTGTGTAAATTTTGTGTTAAACTTGGAAAATCTGCGAGTGAAACTTTTGATATGCTCAAGACGGCTTACGGCGACGTTGCTATGAAGCATGCGACATGTTTTAAGTGGCATGGACGTTTTAAAGATCGTTGTCAGTCGATTCAAGACGATGAGCGTCTTCAATGCAAAAAAAAATTGCATAAAAAAAATTAAACTAGTAGAAAAAGAATTAAAAATAAAAATAACCACTCAAAAAAAAACCTATATCATATTCAAATAAATAAATACAAAAAGAAAAAAAAAGATTATAACAAAAATCATAGCCTGGACGTCCTTCCACGTCAATTGACGACTCACACGTAGACAAAATCAACACCCTGTTTCTGGCAAATCGACATCTGACCATCAGAGAGCTTGCTGAAGAGTGGGATATCAGTTGGATCATGTTACGAGATTTCGAAATCATTTTACGAGAGTGGTGACGGTTTTTTCATCACGACAACGCTCCAGCCAATTCAGCCCTCAGAACTTACGAGTTTTTGGCCAAACACTCGATCACTGTTCTTCCCCACCCACCCTACTCACCTGATCACGCTCCTTGTGACTTCTTCTTGTTCCCCAAACTCAAAAGACCTTTGAAAGGAAGAAGATTTGAGACGATTCCCGAGATTGAGGCAAATGCGACGAAGGAACTGAAGAACATCACAAAAGAAGCATTGCAGGGTTCTTTCCAAAAGTGGAAACACCGTTGGGATATGTGTATGTGTCGGAGAGGAGAGTACTTTGAAGGGGACCCAGACAAGTAACTTCTAAATAAAGTACATTTTGTTTTATGACGTTAGTCTACGTATTTTTTGAACAGACCTCGTACACATTTTTTTTTAAATTAAAAGTACTTAAAATTTAATTTCGTTAATAACTTCTGATAATTTTTCATATTTTTAAACTTTTTTTATTTTTATTATTGATATTATTTATCGTACTATTTTTTACATTTTTTAACTATGTTTTACATACAGAGGTTAATAATTATTAATACATCAATATATTTAAATTTAAAAAAAAATTAAAAAAAAGGAGATGAAGTCAGATTCGAACCGATGTGCCTTCCCCTTGTAAGATCCAAATATTTCATTTGGCTATACCTCTGGAACCAACGAAAATAAATACCACTTATGACATATCGTTGAAAAGTTCTCAATGAGTGCTTATTACTGCAGTTAAGAAAAAGTCCAAAATCCAAATTGTTTTTGGATTATGGGCTTTTATTGGTTCAGTCGATTGCAATCAAAAGGGGAGGTGCATAACTAGCTGTTACAACAGTCCTAAATCCAAAATGTCAACATCCAACGGCTAATCGTTTTTGAGTTATGCGAGATACCTATGTACGTACATATGTATATACGTACATACAGACGTCCTACCGAAACTAGTCAAAATGGTTTCAGTGATGGTCATAATGGATATTTCCGTTGAAATCTGAAAACCTATATTTTTCGCGATCACAATACTTCCTTTACTTCGTACAAGGAAGTAAAAATCTATTAAATAAGTTATTTTACGCGTTTAATTAATATTTTTTTATTTCCTCTCTTTTCTTTATTTTTTTTTATTTTTATTTTTTTAATATTTTTATTTTATTTATTTTTTTCTATTTTTTTTACCATCCCTGAATCAATTTTGACTAATTTCGGCGTGACGTTTGTATGTACGTCTATATCTCGCATTACTCAAAAACGATTAACCGTAAAATATTGAAATTTTGGATTTAGGACTGCTGTAACATTTAATTGACCACCTCCCATTTGATTGCAATCAACTAGATCAAACGTGTCCAAAAAATCTCAAAATCCAAACAATTTAAATTTCGGACTTTTTCCTAACTGCAGTAATAAGTCCTCATTGAGAGCTTTTGAACGATATATCATAAGTGATGCTTATTTTAATTGGTTCCGAGTTTTACCCAAATAAAAGTTTAATTAATGAAATATTTGTTCTTACAAGGGGAAGGCACATCGGTTCAAATCCGACTTCATCTCCTTTTTTTTAATTAAACATATTGATTTATTAGTAATTATTAACCTTTGATTGTAAAAGAAAAAAAAAAGTGTGTATGTAATTTAAAAGGCGTACAAAGGAAGTCATGTGATGTCCACATCAAATTCTTTTTACCGTGAAACCACACCATTATCTCAGCGCAAATCATCTTCTATTTGGTAGTGCAGTCCATTTTTCCCAGTCTTTTCTTCACAATTGCCCACAAATTTTCATTTGGGTTCAGGTCTGAAGTGAATTTCCAAGCCGGTCATAATTATGAATCCCTTTTTGAGAGATGAAAAGCTTAACTTTCTTTGATGAATGGCAGGTGACCAAATCTTGTTGTAAAACAACGTTTTCGAAAGTAAATCTGCAAGTTTTTTGAAGTTTTGGTAGAGCCCTTTTCCAATAATGGGATGTACTTCACTGTTCATTATTCCAGAGATGGATACTAAAGATTTATGTCCAGAGTAGCTGAATCATACCCAAAAAATTTTCTTTAAAGGATGATTTACAACTTGTATGATTTGTTTTGGCGAAACCCGCTCATTACCGTTTCTTCGCACATGTGACACGCTTACGCTCTGAACTAGGAATTGACTCTCGTCAGAGAAAAGAACTTTTCTTAATTCTTAGCACTCCAGTTTTTGTACTTTTGGCCCAAAGAAGCCTTTTCTTTTTAATGGCGTTCGTAAGAAGTTGTTTTCTTATACCACTTTCCACTTTCCAGTGACCACTTTCCAGAAGTCTTCTGCGTACAGTGGAATCGTGAATTCTCAGACTAGCCGATTCTAAGTCTTTTTGTAACTAAAACTATTTTTCTGGGTTTTAATTTTATTTACTACAGTAAAATAGCATCATCCATCTATTACGGTGGTTTTACGTTTTCTTCCACAGCGACGTTTTCGTCGGGGTGAAATTGTACTCATCTCAAGATTTTGTCTACTTATCTTATTAACTATAGCTAGACTAAACTTACACTTTACTGCTACCTGTCTTTGAGTCATACGAGTATGTTCATAGAATGTTATTATTTTGCTTCTTTTCTTAGGATTTAAATCCATATTGCTACTTTTTTCTATTTATTAACGAAATCAAAAGATCACTTAAATTAGAAAAAACCAAAATATAATAGGTAAGCAATATACATAACGTCTCAAAACAAACATATTTTCAGGCAATACTTGAAATGGAGGGAAACAGCTGTACTACATTTGGAATCAGTGATTAACATAACTAACTAAAAATTACCTCTTGTTCACATTCATTTACACAAGACTGTAAGTATTCCATCACTTAGAATGATAGTAATTATTTACTCACTTTAAGAGGATAAAAAAAAATTTAAATCAATGTTTTAAAACCAGCATATCTTGTTCCAGTTGAGAATTAATACTGAAATTATCAGGAACATTTACTTCAATAATAATCTTTAATAATTCTAAGATTTGAAATATTTCCTTAGAACCACCCGTAAGAGGTTTAAACCGGAATAAAGCTATATTTCATATATTCCATTTAATCTCCGTACATTTTCTGAACTTATTGTAGAAGCTTTAAATTTAGCATAAATTATAACTGCAAGAAGAACAGCTTCCCTTTAAACTATTTCTGCGAGGATTTAATTTTTACGGGCAATGATACAGAAGTTATAATTACTCTCTGAAATTAAATCAAACGATATCTGTAAATATTTGGGATTTCCGTTCCACTTGGGTGTCCCTTATTAACCAACCATAAAAGTGTAGGGGATAGATTTTTAACATGCGATATAGAAATTAAAAATTAATATTAAAGGTTCTGTGAAAATATATTGGATTATCTTACTTTAAACCTTTTTTAAGAGAGTAAAACTGGAAAGATATATTTAGTATATACAGTTTAACTGTTGAAAAATTTTTTTGTAAAAAGAATATCTTGTGGTGGATGCAACTTTAAGATCAGATTTTCATTTTTATACTCCATTTACAGATCGAATTTCAAACTGACCTTATTACTATAAACTGTGTATCTACTTGTTACAAGATTTTTTTTTTTTGCACTCGATGGGCAAAGAAAGCAAACGTAAAAATTCAATTCATTTCATTTTTGAAGAACGGGCACTTCAACTTCTATTTAATAAATAATTAAAATTTATTTTAGTACAGCAATAGTTTTTGTAAAATTTTTGTTACCAAAGGTTATCCCATTTTGATTCTAAAGATGCAATTTTGAAATGTGTGATTTAATATCATTCGCCTGAGAAACATGTGTAATATAAAGGAAATAATACAAGTAACAATAAATAACAACAAAATTATTCATTATTTTTTGGAAAAAAGGCTTTGAGCATTAAAACCTAATAATAAAATGTTAATTAACAATATTTCCAAAGGTATTATTATCGGTTAAAATTGTAGAAGATAATTATCACAATTTTTATTTATTTTCTATGAAATCTCATTAGAAATTTTGTCACTTCAGAAATACTATCTTATTAACCAGGCTTGTAAGAATAACAATGCTAACATCTTTTGTATGTAATATAATATACTCGTGTATGTTTGTTTATTCATGTAAATATTGAAAAGTTTTGTAGAAACAAGATGGAAATTCCTCTTCTAGTTATAAACTTAGTACTTTGTATAGAAGGTATGTTTTAAACGTAACCACAAGACAACAGATTTTGATGTAAACTTTCTAATACTGTGAGTTTAATATGTTGTAAATAAAGGAATTAAAAATATTTAAATGAAATTCAGTATTGCATTTATTTTAAAGCTTTGTTCTTAAAAATTACGTTTAATACTACTTAACTTTAAGACCCTGTCTGTAATTTATCTAAAAAAAAAAAAAATAAAAAAAAAAAATAAAAAATTAAGCGGTTATTAAGCTATATGCAAATACAGTCTACCTTTAAAATAGATACCTCTTATTCTAATTAAAAAAGCTTTGGCTCTAATCTTTTATTCTAGTAAAACACAGAAAGAATTAGAATTTTCTTATTTATTTACATAATTTAATTAATTAACATTTAAACAACTTATTACTCTTTTTATAAATGAGTCACGATTAAATAAAATTAAATACAATATTTTAAAGATAAATAAATAAATTTACATAAAATAAATGTAATCCTTTGCAGCTAAAGAACGAAAGAAAGATAATAGTATTTCAAATGAAATTTTACACTTAATGAAAAATAAAATTCTAATAATACACGAAAAAAAACAATATTACATTTTTAATTTAATATTGTTTTTAATATATTATATTCAAATAAATTTTGATTTTTTAGTAAATTAAAAAACAATATGATGGATTCTAAAGTAGCGTGTTGTGTGGTTGCACCAAATTGTCCATTTGAAAAATTCTCGGTTCGAATCCCCCTGCTGGGCTTTGCATTTTTTATACGCTAAAAAAATTCGTTTCCTATTATCAAAAATTACCTTCCCGTCTAGATAGCGCTATAGCTCTAGAAGTGAAAATATTGTAATTGGTCTTATTTGGGCATATGCAGTTTTCATCGGAACTTGAAGTTTTAATACCTAAGGAACCCGAAAAACCGGATCTTAATGTTCAAACGTACATGTTTACGTTCAATGTCGGCCTCTAAATCACCTTATATCTCCAGAACTACTGGACCGATTTTGATCAAACTTGGTCTTCTACGTATGGGGTATTGATGCCATTAAATTTTCAACTTAAAAGATCAAGGGAGCGAGGCTGTAGAGCAAGGTCACCCTCAGTATATCGAGATTACGCTTAATTAAGGTAAGATTTTTCTTAGGTACATTTATTAAGAATTAAAAAGTAACAATATTAAAAAAAAAAAAAAAAAAAAAAAAAAAAAATTAATAAGTTTTCAATTTTTTTTTTTTAAATTTCAACTTGAGAAACTGAGACTTAATAAACTGAAATCTAAAAGAATTGTAAAAACATATATTTTTTTTTTATTCTAGTAAGAGGGTTTTATTATTTTTCTTTTTTGTTTATTTAAAATAAGGTTAAGACTACAAAAAAAAAAAAACGCTGCTTTTAAAAGAAGCCGTTAGTAATGTAAACATGAAGGCAGATAAGAAACATGTAACCCACCGGGTTGGTCTAGTAGTGAACGCGTCTTCCCAAATCTGCTGATTTGGAAGTCGAGAGTTCCAGCGTTCAAGTCCTAGTAAAGGCAATTACTTTTACACGGATTTGAATACTAGATTGTGGATACCGGTGTTCTTTGGTGGTTAGATTTCAATTAACTACACATCTCAGGAACGGTCGAACTGAGACTGCACAATACACTTCATTTACACTCATACATATCATCCTCTGAAGTAATAGCTGAACCGTAATTCCCAGAGGCTGAACAGGAAAAAGAAAGAAAGAAAAGAAGATAAGAAACATGTGTCTTGATAAAAGTAAGAAAAAGAATGCGATGAAATTACGAAATAGAATATTACCGAGCGTCAGGTAAGGCACTGGAGTGAACATTAGATATGTACCGTATTACTTCTAACCTGATATTCTTTAAAGTTTTTGAACGAAAATACTGTGAATATTAAACAACAGACTATAAAGCTATAGTAAGTAATGACCAAAAGAAAGAAATCTTCAAGAACAGCAGACAATGTCATTTTTTGTTAAAAATTCATCTATTTATATTATCTGGGAAAAATTTACTTCTCCATTTGTTGAAGAATAAGACTTTTGCAAAAAAATTGTAGTTGAATCGCCTCTGCTTTTTTTTTAAATCAATTAAAAATTACGACATATAAGACAACTTTAACTTTGAAGGATTAAAGAGATATTTGCTGAATAAAACGATTTCAAATACATTTCAAATGTATAGCAAGAATTTTATTGTAACGGGAGCAGATCGACTCGTTATCACTATAACGAAGAGTAAGATCAAAGGCTGGCTAAAAATAAGAATTGCAGACAATTACCGAGTCCAAAATTAAACACAAAGGGTCTTTGTGTTCAAAGCAGTAGGCGCCCCATTTCTCAAACGTTTATAAGTTGAAACTCTACAGCTACTCTACCTTGGATACCCAACTCTACGTTGGGTGTCCACTGTTTCTAGAATTCCAGGAGTTTTTAAACTAACTATTTTATCAACCATAGTGAAAATCTTGTGAACCCTATTTTCAGTAGGGAACAGTAGGGATTACGTAGGGTCAGATTAAGGTAGATTAAGTTAGTTTAAGGTATTATAGATTTTTTCAGAAATCGGGGCGTCTACTGTAGAAAATCTAACAAAAAAAGTAGGACTGATATTCATCTACGTTAGTGGAAGAGAATTGAAAAGAGGGGATATACCAAATAAGGATTGCTCAACATTTTGGGCAGTCGAACAAGCGTACACTACCAACAATTGCTACAATATTAACATTTCTTCGACATAGTTTGAAATCCAGGGTAAATATGTTGACAACAAAGTTATTGTATTTTTCTGGCACTGGTAATCTATTCTTTTACAACAGAAAATTAACGATATGAAAAAAGTATAAAAAATTAAAAAATCGATAGTTTTTACTTTTTTGCTCACTCATCCCCAAAATCACCTCTCAAGAAAATGTTTTTATTTGTTTATGTTTACTATGTTAAATTTTTTTGTCTTCAGTCATTTGACTGGTTTGATGCAGCTCTCCAAGATTACCTATCTAGTGCTAGTCGTTTCATTTCAGTATACCCTCTACATCCTACATCCCTAACAATTTGTTTTACATATTCCAAACGTGGCCTGCCTACACAATTTTTTCCTTCTACACTATGTTAAATAGAAGAAACTAAAAAAATTTCCCTGATAAATGTACAACCAATAAAAAATTATCAATGATTTATTTTTTTTTGGATTTATTTTTTTATGATGCGTTTTATTATAATATTATTATTAAGTTATAAAATAAAAAAAGTTTTAATGAATTAAAAAAAATCTGACGTGGACATCGCATGACTTCCTTGTACGACTATTAAATTACATATACACATTTAAAAAAAATGAAAAGTATATACAATTTTATTTCATTAATAACTTTTTGAATTCTAGTTTATTGCAAAAGTTTTTTACAATCAGAGGTCAATGATTGAATTCTAATTTATTGTAAAGATTTTTTTTACAATTAGAGGTTAATAAATCAATTTTATAATATTAATTAATATTAATAAATCAAACATGAATTTTATTTATACAATTAACTGTAAATAATTAACTTTTAACATCATTTTGTGTATATGTTAATGATGAATTAAATAGGACGATGAAGTGAATCGAACGAGTACTGCAATAGAACTTTACTCGACGAGAAAAGAAGACCGTGGAAATAATAAAAAGTTTAAGAGAGGATGATGAATGTAAAGAGAGAGAAAATTTGAAAACTAGAGAACGTGTACACAAATTAAGATCAGAAGAATTGTATCAAACCCAAGAGCGATTAAATGATTGATTAATGATCAACTCCGACTTATGAAGAATATTGTTCGACAATATCAGAGGAGTAATGAACTAAAAGCTAAAATTTTTTTGCAATTTATTAAACATCGGGTATGTATGCGTCAGTATATATGTTGTTCTTGTGGTCTATTTTTCAGTCACCCTTTTGTTAACTTTAATGTAGATAAAATTAAGCAGAAATTCCAGAAAAATTAAATAAAATTAAACAGAAATTAAACTAGAAAATCCAAAAATAATAAGATTCTAAATTATAATTTTCAATTAATATTAAATAATTAGATGTTTCACCAAATCTATAACGTATATACATATGTAATAATGCCTATTAAATTACATATAGCCTATACATTTTTAAAAGTATATAAAATTTTATTTCACTAATAACTAAAGTTATTATTTTTGTTTTTTTAATTGTTATTATTGAATTATTAGTTATTGTAAAACTGTTTTTTTACAAATCATTTGTTATTAATAAATCAATATATTTAGATTATATATATATATATATATATATATATATATATATATATATATATAAAAAGGAGATGAAATCCGATTCGAACCGATGTGCCTTTCCTTGTAAGATCCAAATATTTAATTAATTAAAACTTTATTTTGCTATAATTCTGGAACCAATGAAAGTAAGTACCACTTATGATATATCGTTGAAAAGCTCTCAATGAGGGCTTATTACTGCAGTTTAGAAAAAGTTAAAAATCCAATTTTGTTTTTAATGTTGGGCTTTATTGACACTTTTGGGTCAGTCTATTGCAATCAAAACGAGAGGTGCACAACTAGATGTTACAACAGTCCTAAATCCAAAATTTCAACATCCTACGGCTAATTGTTTTTGAGTTATGCGAGATACGATACATACGTACGTACAGACGTCACACCGAAACTTGTCAAAATGAATTCAGGGATGGTCAAAATGGATATTCGCGTTGAAAACTGAAAACCGAAACTTTTCGCGATCACAATACTTCTTTTAATTCATACAAGGAAGAAAAAATCGATACTTTTTAAACTTTGATCGGCTTCTCTACCCCCAATATTTCCCCATAGTATTTTTTGGGGGACACACGCACTGCTACTATGCTTAGGAAAACATAAAAAAAATCGAAATTAGGAAAAAAATCGGTAGGCATCAATAAAATAAAAAGATAGCTTTTTTCCATTTTTGGGTAAGGGTCTACCCCATTCCTGAGATATTGATCTCAAACATTTACCAACAAATTGCCCCAAATACTCGAGTCTTTGTATCAAATTTCTTAAAAAATCGGTTTATACCGTCAAAATTTATTAAGCTTCCAACACGCCAACGTACTACTAACGTACGTATGTACAAACATTACTCTCTATCTTTTTTTTTATTTTTTGGGGTTCCTGGGTCATGAAACGTCTAGAAATGCAAAATACCACATACCCAATTTTTTAAATGAATACCATACCTTCCTTCTTGGAGCTTAGCTGTACAACTATGATTGCCAGGAAAGTAAAAAAATTACAAGTTTTTTAAATGTAATTTTTCTTTATGCGTTTTAATTTTTTGTAACATTTTGGTGTTAATTATTCATTTTCAGTATTTCAGTATTCATTTTTAGTTTTATTAAACATCGAGGGAATAATGTTAATAAACATTATTTTCCAGGGTTACTAAAATATTCCTATTTGCGAAGTTTATTGTTCTAAGAAAATATAAAATATCAGTGATATAATTATTATTTTTTTGTCCTTAGTGTAAATTTTAATTGTCATTCTATTAGTAAACTGAAAAAAATTTAAGAAAGACTGTAAAAATAAATCACGAAAACTTTTAAATATTATCTTAACTTGAACGTACTCGTACATACTATTATTTAAATCTAAATACATAATAAGTACTGTTAATTAGATGGACACTTTAACAATGAAGTATTTTAATTATATTACTGCAGTCTTTACATTACTTTAAGTAGATAGGAAACTATTTATTTATTTATTTCAAAAACGTTTTTATAATTTTATTTTTATAAAATATACTGTACTGCAAATTTGCTCAGACGGGTTACGTTCAAAGTGTTTGACGTATGTACAGTACGTACAGAACTAAAGGCTGTCGTGCTTATGTATCAAATTGTTGTTACATTGAACTGAGAGTTGTGTGTGTTGGGACGTACGGTGTAGCTTGGTTTACTGCTAGCATTACATTTACCAATACAAGGTGCGCACGCATAGCTCACTGGACTAGCCGGTAGCTAGCTGACGATCAGTTGTTTACTAACCAGCTTTTCAGTTACATTAGTTGCTTGATTGGTAGTTGGTGAAATGATTTATTTTGTCTCTTTATTAGTTAAAAGTGTTATTATTAAAAGTATTTGTTAAAAGTATTATTAGTTAAAGTGATTATTTTCTGTCTAATTAATTAATACATTAAACTTAATAATATATGTTTTACTTATTTGATGACATAATCTGTTACGTATTAAATTGATAGCTGTTGTTGATTGTGAATAAGTTGGATTACTTAAAAAAAATTTGTTTTCGTTCTTAATTTGGGAGAAATATTATATTTGGTAAGTCTGTCTAATGATAATTGATACGTAATTATTCATTTAGTGAATAAATTTCATGTAACTGATTTTAATCTAGTGACTGGCATTACAATATAGAGCTATTATTTTTACAAATCCGCCTTTCTCCTGCCCACAACACACACACACACACACACACGCACGCGCGCGCGCGCTAAGAAAAACCCTTCAACAATTAAACTTGTCCCGTTTTACAATAGTTGTGAATTTATCTAATTTAGTTAATTAAACTAATGAAATTAATTTAACTTTTAATGTAATTTATTATTGTTATTTTCTTTAATCCAGTTCTAGTTTTAAGCCGTTTAAGTCTTGTTGTTAATTGTATCACGTGATTTACTATGCAAATTGTATTCATTGAATAATAAATCGTAAGTTTACGTTTTACTCTATCTAAGTTTTAATATTATTTGTTCATTGATTATGTCAAAGTTATTTTAAATAATAAATTAAGAGATTTAATTTTCTTACTCTATACATTTATTATTTTTCATTTAAATATATTTGTTTATTGTAATGCAGTCAACTTTTCATATGTATTAGAGATAACATGGTACAGCTAGACATCATCTGTATCGTACTTTGGCATAAAAACCATTTGACCGCCATAAATAACCTATAACGTAAGTAAACATCTGAATAAGTTTTATTATACTAAGTAATATAACTAACCAACAGTATAACACGTTTTTGTTCACATGGTCACCGTTAATTAGTAAGTACCAAAGATTGTAATTTTTTGATATCAGTACACTAAAATACAACCCTCTTATAAAGTTTCATCATGTTGGTAGAGAGAAATAAAGGAATATTATAATAGTACAAACGGTACCGTAAAGAAGTGGAATTATTTTACTGCAGCGTTCTACTTAAGAAAAAAATTATGTTAAATTTACGTAGTTCTAAAACCGTTTTTTTCATAAAACACAGTTAATAATCTAGCTAAATATTTAGTTAAGTTTTGGCTAAATTGTGTAAACTAACTTAGATTTTTCGAAATGTGTGCTATTTTTACGATAAAATTAATGATTGTAGTGTAAAAAAATCAGTGAAAAATTTAGATAAGATGGTCAAAGCCAAACCATTTAAATAATTTCTGAATTAAAATTACTTTAATGCAATGAAAAAGGACTTAAAAAATATATACATCTATTTTGTATAAATTAACAGTTAATTATAATCCACCTTACCAGCACGTTGATATGTACTCTAGATCTTTCGGCTTACTTGGAAGCCATCATCAGGAGTTAAAATTATTAATACATTTAAAGTCAAGAGTTTAAAAATTCATAGTTAAAATCTAAAAATATTAAAAAAAGTCACGACTGTCCCGGTACTACTAGTATACTTAACTATGATTTTTTTAAACACCTGACTTTAAATGTATTAATTTTAACTCCTGATGATGGCTTCCAAGTAAACCGAAAGATCTAGTGCATATATCAACGTGCTGGTAAGGTGGATTATATTAATTGGTAATTTATTCATTTAACATATCAGCGGTACCATGTTTGAGAAATTAATGTATTTTGTAGTTTAATAATTTAACTGCAGAATTAAAATTTAACTACAAAAAACAAATCAAAAGGTTTTCCTACCAGAAAAAAGGCAGGACTATGGGCTGCCACGAAAATTTTACACGTTTTATGCTTATGGTAGTAGGTTTGTTTGCTGTATATGTTTTTTATTTTGAATGAAGCGTTTCACGTGTTAAAAAATCAAAACTCAAGAAACAGCTAAACGTTACTGGCTAGAAGCAGTCCGTTGTCAATTAATTTACATTTTATGCGTAGATTTATTTATTATTATTTATTAGTTGTATTTATATAATATATAATAATATATTATTTTATTTATACTGTATGAATTAGAATTTATTAGGTAATTGTTATTTACTTATTTATAACTTAATATTAAATTTAAATTAAAAATTCTTATTACTATTTAAAATAATTTCTTATATAATTATATTATTCAAACATGTTAATAAAAAAAGAGGGATTATTAGTTAATATTTAGCAGTAAAAAAAGGGATTATTTATTTAACGAATTATTTAAACGAACGTTACAACGGATTGTGGGAAAGAAAGACTAAGAGAGCACAGGGAGCGGGAGAAAGTCGGCCACGCGCAGCCACCCGGCGCACCACTCCGCTCTTTACCAATAGCAGCTAAAATAAAAATGTGAGAACATACAGCAAACAAACCAATGCACCATGCTTTTTCATTGGAGAGATGAAATAACCAGAAACAAATTAAATGCCTATTTGATTTATTACATTAATGATGAAAACAAGTATTAAACTGAAAAAAAAAAATTAAATATACAACGATGTAAATAAGCCTGCAGTTGAAATATTGTTTAAGTAATTTACGAATTAAAAAAGAAAACGTGAGAAATAAATTATTTTTTTTGGAAAATAAATAATTAAAATAAAATTGAGAACCCAGCGGGTTGGTCTAGTGGTAAACTCTTCGTCGTAAATCAGCTTATTTCGAAGTTGAAGTTCTCAGGTTCAAATCCTAATAAAGATATTCGGATTTGAATAAAATCCTACTTTTATTCGGATTTGAATACTAGATCGTGGATAGCGGTGTTCTTTGGTGGTCGGGTTTCAATTAACCACACGTCTCAGGAGTAGTCGACCTGAGTTTGTTCAAGACTACAAATTTACGGGTATAGTTAAATTACACTGATATGTCGCTAATGTGCACCTGTAGGTGTTTGTATCGAACGTTTACTGCACCATGTAAATGTTGACACACTTTCAATCATTCCAACGTATCCGTGCTCATATTCTCCGTAGGGAATAAACCTTATCAATTTTATGTTTGACCTTACGATATACAATAAACAATCAACACCATGTACTGTCTTTCAGCAAATGTTTCAGTGTGTTCTCTCCGAGATGGACCCAGACGCGGTGATATACACTGATGGATCGAAACAGAACGACACCATTGGTTGCGCGTTTGTTATCAATGGTAGAACTTATATGTTTGGTCTACCTGGTATTACGAATGTGTTTACTGCTGAAATATGCGCTATAAATAAGGCTCTAAATGCCATTAACCCTAAGTACCGAAATATCCTTATTTGCAGTGACTCGTGTAGTGCTCTCCAAGCCTTAGAAAACCTTTATTCCAGACATCCTGTCGTCATTGAAATCTAGAACACAGTCGCTGAGTTGAATAATCGCAACACACAAGTAAGTTTCTGCTGGCTCCCTAGCCACGTAGGGATTCCAGGTAATGAACATGCAGATTCCACTGTCAGGGACGCATGTAATCAACCTCCTTTCACCACACTTATTGCTACTTCTGACTTTATTAATTATATAAAACAATTTCTACGAGCAAAGTAACAAGGTGACTGGACGGCTACCGTTGATAATAAACTCCGGCACATTAAAGATTCTGTGTTGCCATGGGACTCCTCATGCAGAAAAACTCGTCGTGAGGAAGTGGTCCTCCGTCGATTGCGGATAGGACATACGAGAGCCACTCACCGCTACCTGATGTCAGCGGAAAATACACCACTATGCGTAAGATATGACTGCCGCTAACTGTGCGCCACATCCTAGAGGATTGCGTTGCGTTCGTTATGCGGCCTTACGTCGCAAATTTAAGCTACTCAATAACATTCGCAGTATCCTGGGCAATGACAACAAAGTGTGAGATCAAGTACTGTTATTCCTACGAAGTATAAATATGACTCAGGAAATATATATCTGCCTAGTTCTAGTACTTGTAATCTTTATTCATGAGCGAATGTTTTTTATTATTATTATTATTTTATTTTAATTATAAACGTACTTTATTATCCGTGAAGGGGCCATTTAGACCGCTTACGGATTTTGTTAAATTTTATTTTTATTCTCCATTTTTATTTGTTTTTTTAAATAAATTTATTTTACTGTTAACATTCTGACTGTGATATTAGTTGTAAGAAGCTTTTTGTGATTTTTAGTTTTAAGTTTTTAGTGATATCTGTGATATTAGCTTTAAGGTTTAATAGTTTTTTCCTAGTTTTTAGTATTTAAATTTTAATCTAATTTTTAGCTTTTTATTTTTTTCTGTTTTATGTGATATTAGTCGTAAGTTTTTTAATCATATGTTACATAATTTACATTCATTTTAGTTATTTTTCTTTTATACGTTAATTTTAATCTAGTTTTATTTTGATCCGGGCGATGATAGTGCGAAAGCGTTTTACGCCTTCAAAAAAAAAAAGAAGAAAAGTCGCTAATGACTTTAATTGTTGATACGACTATAAATAAAAATATATAAAAAATAATAATTTTAATTTGCTCTTAAAGATAGTCTATTTAATAAATAATAGAATTTTAATGTACCTTCTTATTCAAAATTTAAAAAAATTATTATAGAGAAATTTATATTTTCTAAGTTGGTAATTACAGCTCAACTCTCATCTGTTGTTCTATTTGCAGTACTGTATTAACTTATTTTGCAGGGAGAATATTTATATATATATATATGTGCGCGTGTGTGCGTGAAGAAAAAAGGCTTACTTTTTAGTTTTTCACTTTTTAAATATATTTTTTTTTTAATGTATTTAAATTAGTTAAGTTTTTATTTTTATATTGTGATGTTAATTTTATTTATCATAACTACTTTATAATGTAATTTACATTTTACAGCATGTAGGCTTACAAAAAGATAAATTAGGTATTAAACTGCAAAAACTAAATTTTAATTTGAAACGGACAAAAATGTATGTCCTTTTTCAATATAATGATGATGATGATGGCGTCCTGCCGTCTAGTTGATTTCTGCACGTAGCCAACCACCAAACCCAATCGATTCTCCACCAATCTTTTTGTTTTCCCGTAGTTCCCTTCCATCTTGATATCATCAATTAGTTGACACTTTCTCATTCCTCTTTCTTTCCTTCCTTCCACCTTATCTTCTAGACTATCCATTAGATGACACTTTCTTCTTAACCATTGTCCTATCCGGTTTCTTTTTCCGTTCTTTATTACTTTAATTATCTTCTTTTTTTGTTCTTTAATTCTGTTCAATACTTCTTCATTTCTCAGATGAGAAATGATTCAATACTACTTCATCTCGTTCCGGATGAAATATTTCGCCAATCTTTTCTTAAGATCTTTATCTAAATTCTTTCATCGAAATATTTTTTCCATATTAAATTTTTATTGAGAAATTAAAGAATTGTCGGTTTGGACCATTATATTTGAATTTCTCAATGAGTTACTAGAATGATCGAGGGGCGTCGCTAGCGCCCCTTCTGGCAAGTATGACAACTTGACCTCTATAATCTTTAAAAAATAGGGTTTTTATGTCTTCCGTATCTTCAAATTTATTTTTTTAAATAAATAAGAAGTATTTTGGATATATGAACTGTTAAAGAATCCTGAATAAAGATTTAATCTTCTGCGCAAAATAGTTTTTCGATTAGAATTCTTGTTATTTTATTGAAGCGCATCAAAGCCCCACAGTAACTATTCTAAAAATATTCAGACTTCAGAAGTGGTCCAACCGAGATCAGCTCATCCTGATCGATCAAGAACGACTCAATGAAACTGATGTAGTTTGGATATTTTTGAGTCTCGAAATTTTATACAAATTCATATATATATATATATATATATATATATATATATAACAATACCGAAAGTAATTTTCATGATTTATTTAATAATTATATTGAACACTGTTCATCCATACAACCATGATTTAAATTACATTTTCAAATACGAAAATGTAATTTATTTTTCAACAATTGCAAAGAAATTGCTTATTCACTAAGTGACCGATGAATTCTTACTCAAAATTAAATAAGCGTAAACACACAGATACGTACTAGTTTTACTTGGCGCGCCTGAGGTAATGCTGACACTGTTAATATTGTAATAGAGGGAACAGCATACTCGCAAAGGACGTCGAAGGTAGTTTTGCCTGTCCGACAATCCATCTCCACCTTGCGCATCAACTGAGATTTATGAACCTTGACGATTAGTGTAAAGATTGATTAATGCAAAGTGATAATACATCATCGGTAAAAATGTGTTTGTGCAAAGAAAGTCTTTTAATTACAGTTTCG
Organism: Lycorma delicatula; assembly: GCF_047948215.1. Taxonomy (NCBI): domain Eukaryota; kingdom Metazoa; phylum Arthropoda; class Insecta; order Hemiptera; family Fulgoridae; genus Lycorma; species Lycorma delicatula. The sequence continues at coordinate 94,507,215 of NC_134462.1, forward strand.
TAACTATTGTATATCAAGTTAATTCTTATAAAAAAACCTGTATTGTATTTTTTTAAAGTTCTATTCTCATGTAAACAAACTGAACTCATGGAGGTTCAGTCTATAGTCTGGCAAGTGAAAGACTGCGTCTGAACATAGATTGCAAAAATTTCTGAATAAATCATCGTAAAAAATGCAAAATGTACCAAATCAAGGCTTGTTCCTGTTTGTATTGGTTTATAAAGAACTTATTTAAATAACAATAAACGGGGCTCGAAGAAAATGTGGGAAGACGATTTTTGCGGTTAACGTAAGTTAAAATTGTACCCCTGCCGGACTCCGTGGTGCGAGTGTTAGCGTCTCGGCCTTTCATCCGGAGGTCCCGGGTTCGAATCCCGGTCAGGTATAATATTTTCACACGCTACAAATCATTCATCTCATCCTCTGAAGAAATGTCTAACTGCGGTCTCGGAGGTTAAAAGAAAATTGGACCCCTATCTAACCCTCATCCAGTTTCAGTTTGCTTCGTCTAATATTTTAGCAATAGTGGGCGTTTAAAAAGAAAAAATGTGAAAAAATCATTTCAATTCTGCAATAACGTAAAGAAATAACTTTTTTTTTCTAACAGTGTCTATATAAAGCATGTTGTTTGAAACAATATAACGGTGTTTGAACAATGAATTTGTACAATATAATCCCGGAAGATGAGTGTAATATACGCTTTGCGCATGATTTCACTGATTCGTTATTGTTGGACGAACAGATTAGAAAACATTTTAGTATGTTAGTCCGTTTACATCAGGATAAAATTAAGATGAATTAGTCAAGTCGTTTTGTTGAAAAAGGGATTTACGGGAAGTAACCGGAATATCTTTCCAATAGTTCATAACGTTAACGTTGTTGGGCATGGCGTTTGAACGCCGGTGCTCGTGTCAAGAGCTAGAGCTCTTTATTTTAATAAATTAATTTAAAAAAATAATCATTCAATCATTGAATTAAAGTGATCCATTTCATCTCAATAACTGAAATAGTAGTAAATACCTATCTCTACAATTTTAAACTGGATTATATTTTTAAGGGATTTATTATAATTAAAAATTCGTTCTGAAGAAACAAAATTTCTGTAAAAATACTTAATTGACAAAATAGGAAAAAATGTAAAGTAATTTTATTAAATTATTGTGATTTGTTTTATATTTTTATTAATTGTAACATTTTTGTCGAATTGTAAAATATTTATTTATACTACTGGAATAGCGGCGTCTACTTATACTGGTGTTAATAACTAAGATGAAAATTATAGCATATGTAAGAAGAAATAAGTTAATATATAAATACAACAGTAACCAATTCTATTTATTTTTATATAAAAGTAAATTAATTCATTTACTTTTATATTTATATAAATTCATTTTAATCTGGACAAGCATTTCGAATTTCTTGTGTTTAATGTATGTTAACAAATAATAAAAAATTGCTCTAATAATTAACAGTATTTACTCGAGAACAATATATTTTTCAATATTTACTTATTGATAACTCGATTAAATATTATTTAGGTTATTTTGGGTTATAAGTTAAAAAATATTCCAAAGCTAAGCTGAAGAAAATGTTAATTAAAAATTTAAATTCTCATTATAACAGTTTATAAAGATTTACTGGTTGTTTAAGGTTTATTATGTAACATATTCAATTCTGATAAAATCTGTTTGTTAAACTTAAAATTGAAAAGCTTTTAGAGTAGTATAAGAACTGTAATACGCTCAGTTATTCGCTGCTGTTGAGTAGATTAACTACGACGTTGTTTACTTAGCTATTTAACTTTACTGTGTAATTTTATACTCCGTTCGTGAATTATTTCATTAATGGATTTACCCTCAGCAGAATAGAACTATCATATTTCAATTCGACAATAATTTTAAATTAGCCTTACTGTTGTAAAAATGTTTGTGATTACTTAGGGTCGTTTTTATGTATGCTATTTAAAATTATGCTCATTATATGAATATGTATGAAATGTCATATCGGTAACGCAACTAAATAATTGTAGACAACCATTCGGTTGACGTGATAAGTTAGATTGATGCTTTCAAAGCGCAAAACATTAACTAATCATAAATGAGAAAATCAATCGTACGAATAAAACGACTCATATAATGACCCAGAATAATTAATTTTTGGCTGAAGAGCTGATTTCTTAAAGTAAACTCTAAAACTGAAGGTTCTTTTCGATTGTTAAATAACCATCACCAGTAGTTTATATATATATATACACGAGAGATATGTTTTTTCAAGGTCCGATCGGTCACGAAATTAAAACCACAGTGAAAATAAAAAAAATTTTATTTGTAACAAGTACTTACATAGTTACGTTATTTCTCTACATAGTCGCCACTCCGATTTAAACATTTGTCGTAGCGTGGTACCAACTTTCCAACACCCTCGTCATAGAACGGAGCCGCCGGTGTTTTCAGCCATGTTTCTAGGCTAGTCTGCAACTCGATGTCTGTGCCAAAATGTTGTCCTCCTAGCCAGCGTTTCATGTGATCAAAGAGGTGAAAATCGAATGGTGTCAAGACCGCGTTGCATGATGGGTGATCAAAAATTTCTCAACGAAAATGCTAAGGGAGCTTCTTTGTTACAGCTGCAGTGTGCAGCCGACGATTGTCATGGAGAAAGACAATACCTGCTGAAAACATTCCTCTACGCTTATTATTATTCACCCACCACACAGGTGGGTGAAATACCAAACCACCGTATTCGGTGTTTTTTAACCAATCATAAGGTGAGAGTAATTCTTGTCATTTCGGGCCAAAAATTTCACCCGATCGTATTCTTTGTTTTTTAACCAATCATAAGGTGAGAGTACGAGGGTTATTTTTTTCGAGGTCCGATCGGTCACGAAATTAAAACCACATTGAAAATAAAATTTTTTTTTGTAACAAGTACTTACAAAAAAAAATAACTGTATGGTGGGTGAATAAGAACCAGCGGAGAGAAATGTTGTCATCCAGGCATTGTCTTTCTCCATGACAATTGTCGGCTGCACACTGCAGCTGTAATAAAGAAACTCCTGCAGCGGTTTCGTTGGGAACTGTTTAATCACCCACCATACAGCCTGGACTTGGCTCCATCCGATTTTCCCCTCTTTGATCTGATGAAACGTTGGCTAGTAGGACAACATTTTGGCACAGACATCGAGTTGCAGACCAGCGTAGAAACATGGCTGAAAACACAGGCGGCTCCTTTCTATGACGAGGATATTGGAAAGTTTGTACTACGCTACGACAAATGTCTAAATCGGAGTGGCGACTATGTAGAGAAATAACGTAAATATGTAAGTACTTACAAATAAAAATTTGTTTTCTTCACTGTGGTTTTAATTTTGTGACCGATCGGACCTTGAACAGAAAATAACCGTCGTATATATAACTTAATTTAAAATATATATCATTTTATTTAAATGTAATATTTTTTCGTTTATTTAATTCAATGATTCTAACTAAAGCGCATGCGCATATCGTATTTAATTTGCACGGTTGTGGCGATACTTGCTGCGACGGTCGGCATTAATTAAACTAATATAATTTCACAACTTACGAATCAATAGATCAAATTTCGTTTGTACGGTGGCAGACTGATGTAACCGCGAGTCTTAACGCACTATATACCGGGTGATCGTCCCAGCCAGACTGAAAAAATTTTTTACAGTTTTAATATTATTCATTTATTTAATTCTACCTCTCACCTGTGACATCACAACATAGAGGCGACAACTACATTTTCTGGGATAGGGGTGCAATTTTTCAAAAATATTTTTTTTGCAGATATTGTAATTTTTTAATAGTTAACAAATGTGTTTATGAAAAATAACACCGTAATTAGGCAAAATCTCGAGATACTGAGGGTAACTTTGTTCTACGGTCTCATCCCCTTGACCTTTTAAGTTGAAAATTTAATGGTATCAATGTCCCATATATAGAAGTAATCTGACCAAGTCTAGTCAAAATCGGTTCACTAGTTCTGGAGATATCAGGTGATTTAAAGGCCAACACCGAACACATGAAACCATGTACGTACGAACATTAACATCCGGAAAATTTTAATTCGGTTTATTGGGTTCCTTAGGTATCACAAATCGTCAAGAGCCGGTGAAAACCGCCTATGCCCAAATTGGACCGATTACAATAGTTTCCCTTCTACAGCTATAGCTCTACTATAGCGCTATCTAGACGGGAAAGTAAAAAAAAGAAAAAAATAAAAGATATCAACGAAGCAACAACAAAGAATTTATTTTAATTTATAAATTGAAATGAAAACTGTACACTAAATATCGTTGCTATGAACAGTCCGAACTGAAAACAAATGTTTAGCTTACAGTGCTGTCGGAGGATATATTGCAAGCTTAAAGTTTTTTTCAAGTTGGACTGTTCATAGAGAGATTGTACTACAAAGTTTTAACTATGTATGTAGAAAAAAAATTTGTTTGTTTTACTTCATAAGTGTTTATTTTACAATTACGAATGATGAAGACAATTTAATAATTAACTGCACGTTTAGTTGTTTACTTTTAATTTATGTAAATGGTTGTTGAGCGTTTTCTTTTAAGTTTATTTTATTTTTTTAATCACTGATTTTATTAAATCTCATTATTTGCATTATATTGTACAGGGTGATTTTTTAGTCCTGTTACCCAATTGTTAATGTCTCGTAATTATTTTCTAAGAAAGGGAACTTTTGTTTCGTGACTCGAAGTTAGTAGCGCTACTCAACCAGTATAGATACGGCAGTGCGAGTTGATTTTCCTTGAGTTGTGTAAACTTTTGTGCCGTTACCGGTCGTGTTACGAACAGAATGTCTTTTACCATAGAATAACGAGTTTTCATTTTTTAACAATATTTTGGTACGAAATCGTACGCGAGTGTAAAAGAATCATTTCAAATTAAATTTGTTGGTTTTCCTCCTCCAGAAAAAATGCCAATTTATAGGCTAGTAAACCGATTTCGAGAGACAGTTAGTGTTTGCGACAGAAAACGTAGTGGTCGACCAACTCGTTTGACAGATGACGTTTTAGGAAAACAAGATTGCTCAATTCTTCACGGAAAAGTTTACGAAAACCTTCCAGTTGGTTTGTCATATTCGAGTTTTCAGGAAGCTGCTAAAAAATCGAAATTGTATCCGTTTCGCGTACGATTAGTCCAAGAGCTTCAGCCTCCAGATTTAAACAAACGACTTCTATACAGAACTGGAAGTATTTTTGCTACCGAAACATAATAATATTCAGCCTTACACTCTGATCACCAAAGAATTTCGTTTCAAATTAGTAAATATCATTAATCTCAGAAGTATTTCTACATTTAAAAATGAATGTCACAAGAACTTTGGAGAAAACATAAAATGAATGCTGATAAATCTTCCATAATTAATAGTGGATGTTAGGTGATGTACCTTATAGTTGTAGATGACCTGACATGAATTTAAATTATTCCCAAAAATGACATAGTTTTTGTAAAATATAACAAGCTAGGTTTTATAGAGGAAGTAAGAGAAAAATTGGATTCATGTTGTATTCTTCACTGAATCGAAATATTACTGCAAATCAATATGCATATCCAATCGAAATGCAGGGAGATAAAAACAGTCTTACAAATTATACCTTTATTTTATTCTTTATAAAGATTAACTATTGCAGTGTGCAAATTATTCCGAACACAGGGAATGCTTTGTTTATTTCTATGTTGTGGCTATACTGCTTGACCACAGCCATTGTTTAAGAAGTCTGTATAATATGAGGTTATTTTTCTTTGGTATTTAGCAATTTTCACGTTATAAATAATCTTTAATAAAAAATTAATTTCATTTTTTATTACGAAATCTTATTTTATTATTTTTGTTCTCTGTGTCTTGAATATATAATAATAGACATAATTCCAAGAACGTGTTCAAAAATTGCTTCTGTTTCTGATCATATCAATATAACACAATGACACTAGCTTTTGAGTTTTTGTGGTTTTGTACTAGAAACAGTGAATGCTATTTTTAAAAATAAACTTAAGGAACTCGTCAAAGGGAAGGTTTTTGTTTTTGTTACAGATGCGTCTGAGAAATACCATCTACGCATCCCCCATAAACGGGGGAGTGTCGGACTCGCACGGGTTCGGCTAGATGCTATTAAGAGCCTATGTGTACCCGCACCCTACCGACTAAAACTCATATCTCACCGTTTCTCCTCCTCCTCCGGGGTCGGTCCTGCAGTATCTAATAATACTAAAAAATATTATCTGTATTGATATTTTAATTATTTATTCGGTTAAACCGAATACGGTTTTTAAGCACAATGTATTTATGTACCGTATTCTTGAATTTGATAAGTGTAGAATTAGATTATTATCCTGCTTCCAGCTATTCTATTGATTCATTTTTTCGGTTCTTTTATTTTACACAAAACTTAACCATGGCCTTGAAAAGGCCCATAAAAGAATTTTCTGGAGCACCCCCCTCTAATTTTAGTGTACCAGCACGTTTTTAGCACTGACATACATATATACTGACATATATATATATATATGTAAGTGCTGGTGCACTAAAACTAGTGGGGGGTAATTATTATATAAATATTTTTATACATTATATAATTATATATATATATATATATATATATATATATATATATATATATATATATATTGTGTATAAATATTTATAGAGCCTATGACACTCCCAAAAACGTAAGGATTCCAACGTGGAGTCATACATCTAAATCGGTACGGCCGTTGAGCTGCTACGGTGGAACAAACATACATACATCCTAAAAACATTACACTCCTTTCTGGGCACTAGTCTAAAAAGAAATTGTAATTAAAATAAAGGAAAGTTATTTAGCAAAAAACCTTATTTTTTTCTATTAATTTCGTATAAAGGTTCAGATTTACTGACAAAGAAAGGTTAATTAACCGACAGTAACAAAAATAATAGTTATGAAATAAATTTCTAAAATAACCTTATTTAATAAATAAATTCCTATTGTATTACTAAAATATTATTTCTAAAAAGTAATAATAATAGGCAAAGACTATATCTTTTTGTTTTATGTATTGTGCATTTATATGTTTATTTTGAAATAATATTTGGTTACTGATTTTAGATTATCACAGTAATGAGCTCTTTTCCTTTAAGAAATTTTACTTTGATGGTACGTAACAATATTTGTTTTATGATGATGTTTAAGTAGTATCTGATTTCATTTTACGTATCGTTTAATGAACCGAATTTTGCGCATTGCAGAAATCATTTGAGATGTGATAAATGTTTTATACATACATATATATATATACATACACACACCGTAGACTCAGAGTAAAATGCGTGATGTTAAAGGGTGAGAAGTTTTCATTTGTCGTTTTATAGCAGACAGTTCACGTAAATGTTTACTGCTTTAGAATTTTTTCCTCTATTTTTATTACAAAAGCCTTTAAGAACTTTATTTTTAAACACAAAATATATTTCTTATATCTAAAAGAAATAAATTAAATTATAAAGTAAAATAGGTAGGTTTATTTAAATTATTTTATAACTTTTTTTATTAAAATTACAGAAAACTTTAGGAATAATTTTAATTTATTTTTTTTATAATAGTTAAAAAAGTCATAATCCTTCGTAAACTTTCTTTTTTTTAAACAAATGTTTCTATCTTTTTATTTTTCAGGCTTATAAAAATTTTGTTGGAATATTAAATTAAATTTAAAAAATATATATATTTTAATATACATCAAGCTAAAAATGTATACAAATCTATTTCGTAGAGTTTTAGAAGGGTTGTTTTTGGCGCGACCAGAAAGCAAGTATTTATGAGATTGACCAATTATCCAGTACAATGACCGTTAAGCAATAACGGCTTTGCGATTTTAATATTTATACTTTTAATTTCAGTTAAAATAGTTTTAAAATAAAAAAAAAAAAAAAAATTTATTAATTTTGTTTGGCTTCATTATCTTTTAAATCTTTTAATTATTTTTTATATTTTTATAGTAACCTAAAAAATAAAAATTTATGAAAATACTATCTTGAGTTTAATCTATATATTTTTTTATTATATATAAACACAGAGTTTTTTTTACAAAAAAACACAACACAAATTTAGAAGAAATTATATGCTAACTAGCATCTCCCGTTGCAGCTTTGTCCACGCTATATGAGTACAGAACTTCAAAAATTGAAAATATTTTTTTTGGACTTATAGAATACTTACTTTTGACTCTTAGAATAATGGCTATTCATAACTTTCCTTCTCATCTCTTTTGCTTCTAATGATTTAACTTGAAATACAGCTTTGTATTGTCTAGGATTATTTAAGAAATGACACAAAAAATATTTTCCCAAAATCACATTTTTAATGGAATCATAAGGATATTGAAGTTGTTCAGAAACTACTTTGCTCCCCCCTCCCCGCCGGGACAGCAAAGTCCAGGAGTTTCATCATTCCAATTTTTGGCATTGCAATGGACGTATTTCGTATTTTAATACGTAAATATCTTTTTAACTAAATATCTTTCAAATTCAGATAGTCAAATGATAATTTGAGAGTTAAAATATTTGTCGAAGATTGAACTCAATTTTGAGCCGCAAATATACATTGCTCTTTGAAAATGCTCTGACATATATTCACGTTGTCTACGAACATAAATTCTGTAGACCTAGAAGTTCTTCTTCCTATCTGTGATCTCAACGACCTAGACATTATGAAAATATTAATGCCAAATTGAAAGTAGAATCTATGTCAATTATGTGTATGGCTTACCCTGATGAAACTTCTTAGTTCAGGATATAATAATCTATAGCGTGCTACTTTACTTGCGTGAGGATGAGTTCTCTCGGGTCACCACCAGTTTAGACAATGATATTAGTAAAATACTTAACTTTCTGAAGAAGTCGATATCAAAATCAAAATTTAGTGTTTCTCCAACCATCAAAACTTTGTTAAATATGTAAACAGTCTTCCCTTTAATTTATTATAAAAATAATTTATTTTTACGTGTATTATACGATATAAATAAAAATTGTTTTTTTCATAATAACTTTCTGAATAAATGGCTATTATTAGACAATGATCGTTATAGACAATATCTATAGATATAGACAATGATATTAAATTTACTAAAACAAGTTCTAGGTTATTTATTTATATGCTATTTTTATTTATAATTTATATAAGAGATTGGTGAGGTTTGAACTGTGATAAACATTCCGGAGGTCAGAAAGCTACACTTAAATTTCGTAATGAGTGGTTCAGTCGTTTTTGAGATCACCGGGAACAAACGAAAAAATATCTCTATGTAGTACTGAGATGTGGTTATTGCACAATTTTTTTAGATTAAAAATAAATGTTTTTATTTCTTTTAAATTTAATTTTGTAAATTAAATTATGCAAGAGACGTTTAAAAATTTCATGTGTGTAATGGTACAAAACTAAGGAAAATATTAATATCGGTTAAACAAATTATTTATAATTTTTGAAATTTTGTGGGCTTCTCCCTTAAAAATATAAATTCAATTAATAATTATAAAAATTTGTTATTATTAATTAAAGGTAGCCATCCAATTTTTTCAGTTAAAATAGTAATTGTCTTTCTTAAAACATTTTTTTCCTTTGCAATCTTGATCAGTATTCACTTGAAATTCATTACAGTAAGGTAGAACGGAAATGTATTCAGTAAGTAGAGATGTCAACGAGAATTCCAATTGAAATCTACAAAAATAGGATAAAAATAATACAATTAATACGTTACTTCCTGACAATTATAATACGTTCTTTTCTTGAATTGTATAAAATGTCTTTAGTAGGCCTATCTGGTTCATAAACATGAATTCATCAACCACAAAATTAATTGAATTCAGATAATGCTCGCCGCTTCGATAATTCTGTAAATAATGCTTAAATAAAGTCGCCGTTTTGGGACAGAAAATTTTTTTCTCCGGGACCACCGTTAGGTATTGCTTCAGAGGATGAGATGAATGACAAATGTAGCGTGTGAAAATGCGATGCTTGAACAGGATTCGAACCCGGGACCTCCGGATGAAAGGCCGAGACGCTACCACTCGCGCCACGGAGGCTGGCGGGACAGAAAATTTGATGAAAGATATATATATATATAGGTCATTCTTTATAATATCAAGGAATCACTTTTATATTTCAGTTAAAATTGATAGAAATAGCAAAACATGTTTGTAACTACATTTTAAACATAAAAAATCATAAGAGATGTTGAAGACTCGCTTCGGTAGTAAATTTAAATTTTTGAAAAATAATATCCCCTCGATGAAAAAATTGTACTGATTTTATTTTTGAATTTTGATTAATTTTCTAATTTTTTACTCTTGTGGAATAAATATTTTGAAACTATTTATCTCTCATTTTAGACGTTTTCAGATCAATAGGCGATAGTAATGTTTCCTTTTCTATAAAAATGCGAGTTCTATAAAATTATATGTATATTTTTTTTTTTACTTGTACGAAGTAAAGCAAGTATTGTGATCGCGAAAAATTTCGATTTTCAGATTTCAACGGAAATATCCATTTTGACCATCCCTGAATTCGTTTTGACTAGTTTTGGCGTGACATCTGTAAGGCCGTACGTATGTATCTCGCATAACTCAAAAACCATTAGCCGTAGGATGTTCAAATTTTGGATTTAGAACTGCTGTAGCATATAGTTGTGCACCTCCCCTTTTGATTGCAATCGACTGGACCATAAGTGTCCAAAATGCAAAATATTTGGATGTTGGACTTATCTGGAGTAATTAGCCCTCATTGACATCTTTTTGATGATATATCATAAATGGTACTTATCTTTATTGGTTCCAGAGATATATCCAAATAAAATTTTAATTAATGAAACAATTGGATCTTACAAAGAGAAGGCACATCGGTTCAAATCCGACTTCATCTCTATTTTTTAACCTTTTTTTTTAATTTAAATATATTAATTTATTAATAATTATTAAGCTTTATGCAAAAAAATTTACAATAAATAATAATTCAGTAATAATAATAGCAATAATAATAATAATAATAATAATAAAAATCAGAAGTTCGTGAAATAAAATTTTATATACTTTTCATTAATTCAAAAATTTTTACAGAAGTTAATAATTGAAGTCGGATTCGAACCGATATATGCAAGGTTTCAAATCCGAGTTCCGCAAGGTTTTCACTTACACCATATAACTACTTAAGCAATGTGAAACAAAATAAATATATAAACTAATATAAAACGCTGATACGGACACCACAAAAAAATGTGAAGCCCACCACAGAGTAATTGTGTAACTGTCCACTTTATTAAAGAATTGGAGGATCGTATCTCACTTTCAAATGAAATAACTTTAAATGAAGTGCAGCAAAAAATGTGTGTATGTAAATTGATAGGCGTACAAGGAAGTCATGTGATGTCTACGTCAGATTTTTTCTCAATAAGGCAGTTCTTTCATAATGGGAATAGTTTTATATTTTTATTAGGTGTATTAAATCGATAAAAAATATTTTTTAAATTATCTTTTTTCCAGTTAAAAGAAAGATTGTAAAATTAAAAATAATATTTTTATTTATTTTTAAGTGAGAATGAGGAATTAAATGTTCGCTCTATCCAAATGCCAGGAAAATCTTTTTCAGTTTTTTACATATTTTTTTTTTGTACTGAAATAAAGTTGGGTAAGGTATACGTAGCATGTTAGAATTGATTTAAATATTTTTCTTTATGTAAAAATAAAATAAGTTTAAAAAATAAAACTTATTTTCATTTTATATCCATGATTTGAGAAAACTCATAACTACTACTTCCTTTGGGTTATAAAAATAAATAGATTTCTTTTCAGGCATATACGTTGGTTGCGACTATGGAACCGGGAAAAGCTGGGTTTCCTTCTCCTGCACGACCACCATGTAATAGATAAAAAAAAAGTTGTAATAAAATACCTGCTCATCATATTTTTACCTTAATATTTAATTTACAACACTAAATTCAACGTAACAACAAAGCCAACGTAGTATGTCCCATATTTCTAAGAGTTTTAGTTAAGATGTTATATACTCATAAAAAAAAGGAAAATTATAAATGTCTGTAATTTAATATTTTCAAGATTATTTAAATAATTATGTTAAAGAATTATTTGTCATAGTAACATTTGAATCGGTTTATTTATATAGTTCACGAATTATAACCGACTTTGATTAAACTTTTCGAAAATAAAATTTAATATGACTTCTATAGATGACTTTAATATGACTTCAACTAGCCCAAAACTGAAAAGGCTGAATACTTTAGAAAATTTAAGAAAATATATTTTCGAGACAATTATCCTTAAACGAAGAGTGAATATAATATTTAATCGGATAATAGTTTAAACATAATGAAATGCTTGTTAATTCCTAAGGCAGTTTTAAAAAAATCTGATGTGGACACCCCATGACTTCCTTTTACGCCTATTAAATTACATATACACATTTTTGTTTTAAATGAGACATACATAAAATTTTATTTCATTAATAACTTCTGATATTTTTTCGTATTTTTTTTTTATTGTTATTATTGAATTATTATTTATTGTAAAACGTTTTTTACAATCAGAGATTAATATTTATTAATAGATCAATATATTTAAATTAAAAAAAAAGTTAATAAATATATGTATATGAAGTCGGATTTGAACCGATGTGCCTTCCCCTTGTAAGATCCACATATTTCATTAATTAAAATTTTATTTGGTTATAACTCTGGAATCAATGGAAATAAAAGTACCAGTTATGATATATCGTTAAAAATCTGGCAATGAGGGCTTATTGTTGCACTTAAGAAAATATCCAAAATCCAAATATTTTGGATTTTGTTCTTTTTTTAGACACTTTTGGTCCAGTCGACTGCAATCAAAAGGGGAGGTGCATAACTAGATGTTACAAGAGTCCTAAATCCAAAATTTCAACATCCTACGGCTAATCGTGTTCGAGTTATGAGAGATAGCTATTTATGTACATATGTATATACGTACATACAGACGTCACACCGAAACTAGTCAAAATGGCTTCAGGGATAGTGAAATTGGATATTTCCGTTGTAATCTAAAAATCGACATTTTTCGCGATCACAATAATTCCTTTACTTCGAACAAGGAAGTAAAAAAAGTTAATTTCGTTTTGAGTTGTTTTATCGGATATAACTTACTTGCCAAACATTATGAATAAAGGTCAGTTTACGAGGTCGAATTTGGTTGAAATTTACAGAAAACTTTAGTTTGGTCGAGAAAACTTTAGTAAAAACCGAATTTCAATCGACTTTTATAGAAAAAATTTTAATTTTCTTTAATAATTAGAACCTGATGGTGCTAATTAATTAGTTGCTAATTTAATATGATTAAATGCTCAGTGAAATTTGTTATTTTCAAAAACTTCTACTGTTATAATGTGATGAACGCTTAAGGTGCTTGCACCGACAGGCCTTAAGCGGATGGACTGAAGAGGAATAGTGCACCGGGAGAACGAAACACACGCGGCTAGTCTCCTAAAGTCAACCCGTATAAGATTTCGGTCTGGTCTTAAAGGATTAAAATCCAATCCACAACTCCGACCATAACTAAAAAAACTAATATATAACCACCAGTTAAACAAATACCCGCCCGAAAATAAGAATGACACAGCATCAAGGAACTTTTGTTCAGGCTCTGTGTTTAGTACACGATCGAGGCAACTTTTATTTAGGCGATTACCGGTCGTCCCCATAGTGTTTAAAAAAAGGACTAAAAAAAGGCCCTGTGTTTAGTGAGAAAATTCATAAATCTCACGCTAACCTTGCGGTTCGTGGCGGTGTTACTTTTAAAAGTACGAAGGAACGCTATACTTTTCAAACATCTTTTTAAAATTTTGGTAATTCTGAGTAATTGATCTCGACTTACTTTTTTTTATTTATTAATATACTACAGTAAATATGCTTACGATCAGGTAAAACACAAGACCTAAATGTCGGGAAAAAAGGTTTGGACCGCGGGTGAATCGTACGAAATAAAAATCGGCGCTGCGTTACTAGTAGTCTAATCAGTTAATCAATTTTGTGAGGTATGACGACCTGTTCAGATGCTAATCCATTCTGTAGACTGATGTTAGGTTTAAGGATAGAATTAGATTTAGTTAAACATTTGTGGAGAGAGGTTGAGGGTAAAGAGTAAACGTTTGGTAATATTAAATATCGTATCGTAGAACACTTGGCGATTTTGTATTTAAAAAGAAATATTGTCACTACAGGGAGGGAAAGAGAGAGAGTGAGTGAGAGGCAGCGAGAGTGAGAGAGATCGAGAGAGAGTGCGAGAGAGAGAGAGATTGTGTGAGAGAGAGTGAGAGAGAGTGAGTGAGAGACTGTATCATATGTTCCTTGTTATTACTTATGTGTACGACGGAGAATCATCGAAGAACACGGTCAGTTACCTTAACGACTGACTCCAAGTCCGACTCTGACGACTATTAAGCTTATTTTATGGTTTATTTTGCATTTCCAACAATTAATTTATGTTGACCCGAACGTTTACATAATCATATGTTAATATAAAAACATTTTTCGTTGATAAAGTGGTAGCTCAGTATTACCAAATTTTTTTAGTTTTATCCGTAAAGGTTTAAGAAAGATTACAGTAATCTTAATCTATAGATTTAATAAATGCAAAATGATCCTAATTAATAGACTATTAATGCGATATAAAATTTTCTCATGCTATGAATATTATTAAATTAAATTTTTTCTTCCTAACCTCATGTTTAAAATTATAGTGATAAAATATTAAGAATTTAATCGAGATTTCCGTTCTTTTTCTCGTATTCTTGAGTATTACCTAAAAAATGATACTATAAATTTTTTAATCCAGTTATTTTGATTATAAATGCATTTATATCTAGTCTACTATATATTAATTTTTATTTTTTTCAAGTTGAATGAATATTTAAAATGATTATATAAATTTTTATTTTGTAATTGTTATTAAAATATGAATAACTAAATAAAAACAGAAATAAAATAAATAATACTAACTATTGAACTACAAATTGTGCAGCTTAAACATAAACCGTTATATTATTCGTGAAAATTTGATTCCGATTTTTGTTACAAATGATTTTTATTGATATAAAATTATCAAAAGCATGATAAGACGTTGGGAGGACCGTATCTCGTCAGAACATTTCAGTTTTTTTAGTCGGTACCAAATTAATCGGTTAGTCGGACTAAAATGCGAAGAAAAATGAAAGAAATCGTGTTTATCGTGGAAATTAAGCTAAAATAAATATATTATTTTCATATTTAACGATCATTTTAAAATGCAACCGCCAATGATAAGTGTTATTTTTTAGAAACCGGTTAAAAACATTTCATGAAACAGGTTCAGTATTGAATATAAAATCGTCTCGATAAGTAGTTTTAACAACAGATGTATTGTAGGATGTTTATCCGACAGTTATAAGACTTATTTATAATTATTTGAAAAATTAAGACAAAAACATATTCTTTAGATTCATTCGTTAGAGCCTATAACAAGGAAATTGCTGAAGTTGTATTAATATTAAATGCAACTTTTTCATGAAATAACTATACTTACTATCGTAAACGGATCGTATTGATGAGTCAAAGAAATACATTTTTGGCAAAATTAGCGTTTTAGATCTAGCGTTTTTCGAATGGAATTATTAAAATTTTGCAAAATCTCCATTATGCTCATTAAAATGGAGAATTTATACGATTTCAAATCGACGAATAATCAAGTCTGATGTTTGTTATAAGTCAGATTTGTTTTTTAACCCGTTCTGATTAATAAAGCCTACTAAAAATAAATCAATGATTCACTGCTTTATTTTAAGCGATGAGCTTGAATGCTAGTTTAGGAAAATTTAACTTGTCAAACGGCTGGTTCTACTATGGAGATGCTGATAAATATTTTGATAAAAAAATCATTTCTCCCCTGATTTTATTACTCCACTTTGTATATTTATTCAAGAAACAATTCCTGTTTGAACAATCTACATTCTGCAGCAGCTGGAGATAAAGTGTCGCTAGCGCTATCCAGGAAATAAATAAGGAAAAGTAAGAAATGCTAAGGATTAAACGAGTTGATAATTTTGTATTATAACGGACTTATATAATTTTCAACTATTGATATAAATAAAGAAAGCCTTATAAAATAAAAATATTAATGGGCTCACACATCGTTGAAAACAAATGAATGAGATTAAACGTGAATCTATTTTTAAGTTTTATATAATAATAATATAGTTAACACCAAAAAATAGTAAATTTTTAAATTGCTATGTAGGATTACTATGTTGAAATGAAAATGTATACATATTTTACAGGAGAAAATTAAAAAGAAACTATTCCGTTGTATTAAATACGTTATAAGCTATGTAAAAAAAATTATGTAAATTATATTCTGTTTCTTATGACCTAAAATAACTAGTTTTACATCTGTTAAATACAAACGTGTAATACATACGTGATAAAATAAATGTTCGATATATTTTGTTAATAGGATACGTTAAAAAACCTGAACATAATGTTATTTCAGTCCACCGGGTTGTTCTAGAACTTGAAGGTTCTGAGTTCAAATCCGTATAAAAGAAACTAACTTTTTGTAGCATATTATTTAAGGATATTAATAAAACGATATATATATATATATATATATATATATATATATAGGTTGTTTAAAACGTATTCAGCCTTTGGAGGCCACAATTGAGAATACATTTATTGTTATTGGAAAATAACATTTGAAACCATATATTGACCATTTTTTCCTCTGACCTTCAGCCATTTTTCCGGCAATACCATAATCCTGTCGCTATAGAAGTTTTGTGGTTTATGGTCAAAAAATAGTGACACGTAGTTTTTACAGGCTTCTTTTGAAACTAATCTTTTGACCCCATTCAGTCAGGGAGTTCTGCAGAGACCGAAACAAATGGTAGTTAGATGGTGCCAGGTCCGGGGTATATGGTGGATGCGTTAAAACCTCCTGCTCAAGTTCTCTCAGTTTCTGACGGGTTGTTAAAAATGTATGCGATCTGGCGTGGTCAGCGTGGTATAAGATACCCTTTCTCTTGACCAGTTAAGGCCGTTTCTTTTGAATTGCTGGGTGCAACGATCAGCTGCTTCAGAAGTGATTAGATTTCGTTATGTTTCAGTAGATATTCCCAGATAGAAATTAGATCGAGTAATTTTTTCTGAATCAGATCATGTGGCATGCAAACGTTTAGCTTTCTTTTGAATGCTAGATGGAATCGAGCTAATTGTCGAAAGTAAAGGTCTGATTCAGACATTTACTGAGATCGACTCTGATTACAGAACGATAGACTATCGTTCTGCTTGGCGGCAGCAGCTCATGGTGCACTATGACCTTTCAATCCCACCAAAGCACAACATAACCTTCCTGTGGGCTTTGCCACAGTTTGTGATGATTCTTCTCGCTTCGACTACGATCTTTTTTGCACTTTGTTGTTGAAGGTTATCCACTTTTCATCATTCGTAATCAACTGCTTCGTAGGTGGCTTGATTTCGTTACGTTTCAATAGAGATTCCCAGGTAGAAATTCGATCGAGTAAATTTTTCTGAGTCAGATCGTGTGGCACCCAAACGTCGAGCTTCTTTTTGTAGCTAGCTTTCTCCAAACGGTTTAACACTGTTTTGTGATGGATGTTTAGGTCATTGGCGATGTCATGGCTGCATACATACCAGTCTTTCTCGACTTCCGCCAGAATACGCTAACGCTATCTCGTTGGGCAAAAGGCATACTACTTTTTAGACTGCTTATTATTTTTATTCTTGTAGTGACTTCTGTCTTCATTTTGTTCGTTTATTATCCGACCCAATTTTATTACTTACAATTAAATTTTAATTTAAAAGGATACTTTTATCGAATACCGGCACATTAATTATTTTTTTGAATATCCAATTTATTTCTTTTTAAATATATAGGAATGCTACTTGATTAATTTCCTCGAACGGAAAGGATAAGATGAGAGTTAATTTCCTTATCACAATGACGTAAATTCAGGTATGTACCTATATCTAATGTATTTCAGCCTGTTACCTAAAGTTCAAATCCTAGTAAAAGCTAGTTGCTTTTATACGGACTTGAACACTTGACAGTGTATTGGGTATACTTTGGTGGTTGAGGTTCAATTGAGAGGGGGTTGACAAATTGCCTCGTAAACATTAGGAAAATAAATATTGTAGTAAAAATATTATTTTCAAAGAATTCTCAACAATTAATTTTGATAATTAAGGGAAATAAAGCAAATAATTTTTCTTGAACACTTTTTTATTTCAATGTTTCTTTATTTATTCCTCATAATATATATAAACATATGTATTTGTGTGTTAGCAGATTTATTGATTATTTTTTTGTTAAATAAAATACATTTTCCGGAAGGAAGGAAGTTTGATCTGTTTAAATTATAGTTTGCTACAGCACAAAGCTTTCTAATTTTCATTGGGCTTAAATATATATATGTAATATTGTTACTTTGTTCATTATAAAATGATTTACTTATACTTTTGTGTCTAAAATTAATGTTCATAAGGAAGAGATAAGAGATTATTTACTATACTTATTTTTCAGGAAATTAGTTGAATAAATTTGTTTTTTTATTTGGGTGATTGTTTTTTCTCTTGTTGTAATTCATTAAAATAATCTACTAGTACATTTCCTTTTAATTATATACAAATTTGTTTTAATTTTATACAAGTAAAATTGAACGTACATATTTCGTTTGTTCAATTATTTATTAAAAATTATATTTTCCGTTTTTATTACTAGGCCATATTTACATTGTTAATTTCTAATGGTAATTGCCAATTTCTAAAATATTTTGATGGGTGAATGAGTTGTGAATAGTAATATAGAGCTTGTTATAGTAGCAGCTTATCGTTATTGCTTGTTATCCAGTTTTGCCTACCGTAACCGATTTGGTATTGTGTTACAATAAATCTCTTACATATACACTACATATATATATTTTTATTCTTGTAGTGGCTTTTGCCTTCATTTTGTTCATTTATTATCCAATGCACTTTTATTGCTTACATTAAATTTTATTTTAAAAGAGTACGTTTATCGAATACGCCGCTGATTATTTGTTTAAACACTCAATTTATTTCTTTTTAACAATGTAAGAATGTTATTTGATTAAATGAAGAACGGAAAGGATAAGATTAAGTTCCTACGATAACGTAAATTCAACTTTGTATCCGTTTCTAATGTATTGCAGACGGCTGTCTGGAGTTGGTTCTGTGGGATTATTGTGAAAGCAATTTAATTTCGCTATCAACAATTTACAAGAACATTTGAAATTTTCCGCTAGAACTTTTTCTTTTCGTATGACCTAATTAGGTGATGATATGTAAATGCAATAATCAAAAAATTCTCGAGGGACGCGGCTGCAGGACTAAGACCAACCAAATAATGAGGTGCTTTTCCTGTGTCTTGGGGAAGACCTGGATTGGGACAGCCCTGTCTAGGAGGGGGTGGGTCCCTTAGGTGTTCCGCTGCTAGTGATTGGACAGGGACTCCCTTAGTGTTCCGATCGAATTTCGATAAGGGGGGGGGGGTAAAGAAAGATCGAGGTCCCGATGTGGAATCCCTTTGGGGTTTCTAATTTGAGGGGTGGCGTCAAGACCGGTGACCCGGCGGGGGGATTTCTACGAGTTCCCCTCATTAGAGGCATGGCGACTAATTAAAGACCGAGAACGTCAGTTCTCGACTAGGCAGTTTGAAGCGATGGCACCCCCTGGAGCTGTGTTTATGCTTGGTTTCGGGTCTGGTTCCAGGGTGGGGGGATAAAAACTGATGAACTCAAAAAAAAAAATCAAAAAACTAATAGTAATCGTGATTTTAAGGTAACAAAATCCTATACCAGGCTTATTAAAGAAAATTTTATTTGTTAACTTGTTTCCTTTTGCTTTCTTCACTGAACCAACTATGCGTTTGTACATCGGTATGCAAAATATAACGAAATTCGAAATATAACGAATTCGAACGAAAATTCAGATTTTCGTTTAAATTGATACCATGATACTCTCACGCTTTTCAGCATACGAATTGGTTATATCCTTAGCATAATTACTCTCTGGGTCTAAGAATTTATCAAAATTTAACTCCTCGGTTCTTACCTAAATAAACAGAAAATTATTTTATTTCTACAATCTTTTCTATCTGAAAAAGTAATTTCTAAAACATTCTGAATCGATTTATTACACCCAATAAAAATTTAAAACTATTCCCATTATGAATAAAACTGCTTTATCTAGGCGGAAAAATGTGTATTTATATTTTACATTCAAAATAAAAAAAATATCTTTACCTATAAAGCAACTTGTCTTGAATGACTGATTAATTAACGTCCAGCAAAAAATACTGAAGATAAATTGATGAAAATTTTTATACATGGTCTTTTTACGGCGTAAGTGCATAGTAGGAATGGATTTTTTGAGATTCCGAGTTTAAAGGATTAAAGTGGAGTAAAAATGAAATTTATTTATTTTATTTTTTTAATTTCTCGATAACAAATCAAGATATGAGCTTGATTTTAGTGTGTGTAATCTTCATGTAAATATCTAAAAGCTAATTTCTAGATTTTTTGAACTTCCGAGTTTAAAGGGTTAAAACGGAGTAAAATTAAATTTTAATATTTTTTTTAATCTTCTGTAACAAATGAACGTAACTTGATTTTTGGAATACTTAATCTTCATGTGAATATTTAAAAACCAATTTCTAGAGTTTTGGTCCACATTGAAAGAGTTGAAGAAAACAATTCAAACAATCATTGCTAATTTTTCCTGTTTCCGACTATACTAAACGACTATACTAACAGTGTTATTTGTTATCACTCGTATAACACGTTAACCTGTTATGTCGTAAGTCTAGAATAGGATACTTGCTTACTATTGCATATCTATGAGATATAAATTTATATTTTGTTTTTATTGGTATGTTTTATTTATAAAGTGATGATCTATGGAGCTGAAACGTGGACGATGAGAAAGGCAGATAAATGTCAGATGGCGAGACCATGGAACAAATAAAGTATTAAGAAGAATCGTAGCGAACAGGAAAATTTTAAATGCGATTGAATATAGCAGAAGGAACCGGCTAGAACATTTTATGAGAAGGTGTTTATTAGTGGATGCGATAGGAGGCTAGGTTAATGGAAGGAAAGGAAGAGGAAGGAAGAGATTTCAAATGATGGATGGAGTTATGAAAAAGGGAAAATATGTGGAAACAAAGGTGTTAGCGAAGGATAGAATAAGGCGGAGACCAGCAGCTATGACAGGACCTGCCTTAATTGCAGAACACTATGACTGAATGAATGAAATATTGATACGACCACCGCTTGCGCATTTTTCGATCAGCTTCACTTAATTTATCTTACATCATTGATTTTATTAGTAATGTAATTAAATATTATATTCAAGAAATAATGTATTCATCTTTATAACAACTTTAACTCCACCACTTCTGAATCGCGAAATATCAGGGAGTAAGATTTGTTATTGAAAATTTTACAAAACGTTATAAATTTTTTTTTGGCCATCAGAAAAATTAATATAATTTCTAACTTAACTGGTTTTCTTGTAAGCAGTTAAATTAAAATTTGTTTTTATTTTCTTAATAATTTTCATACATTTATATATTTGTTAATATTTTCTATTAAAATTTTGTTGATTTTTAAAAGTTATCGTATCGTGACGTACCAGCTTCAATTCATGAAAAAATATCACTGGAGACTGGTGGTCGTATTACAAATAAGACCCGACATTTTTAATTTATTAACAACCAAAAATCTATTATTATTTTTGTATAATACTAATTATTTTTTATTAATTAATCAAAATGAAATTAAATAAAATTCATTATAAAAATAAATTATTACTTGAGAAGAACTTTTTCAGAAATTATTTTATTATTATTAATTCTAAAAAGAAGAATTTATTTTTCTACTTTTGTTTTTGTTTAGAAAGGATAGTTAATAATAATAATAATGTTAAAGAATGACAGAATTCAAAGCCAACTTAAAATGATTAATGGTTGTCCAAAATGAAAATTAATTTTGTCAAAGTATTGTTATTCATAACTTTAATGCTGTCTATTGAATTCTTACGTAAGAGATCTGTTACATTTTGATGGATGATATTTTCTTATAACAATATTTAAATTATTTAATGCAATAAAGAAAATCTTCATTGTGCTATAATAATACGCGTTTAAATGTAATATTAACACGTATTTCTACGCTGAAATATTATTATACTTGAAGATTAATTTTTAATATGATCGATTAATATATTTTTATTTTCCTGGATAGTATATAATATAAGTATGTAAGTAGTAATATATATAAGTATATATATGTATACAGTATATATAAGTAGTAATATAGAATATAAATATATATATATATATATAATACGTCTTATTTTAATGATGTATGAAGTATGCATCTATATTTTTGTACCTTCTTAAGTAAAAGGAATATGCAAAGTAATATGGATGGTGGTAAAGAACGAAAAGGTTTGTGCTGAGTGTATACAAATATTAATGCATGTCACAAAATGTATTCTAAAAGAATATATCATTTTAAAAATCTACAAGACGTAATACGATATTGGTTTTAACCTTTTGACACAGTAAACGCAAAAATATGGATTTTAATTATTCAATCATGACAAGAAGTGAACTAATAATTGATGAGAAAATTAATTTCTTATCAATGTATTTATAAAGATTTGAAATAAGTGTTTAAATTATTCTTTTTGTAATTAATTATAGATAAGGACAGCTATATTTCTGTACTATTATTTTTGTTTTAAACAAAGGACGATAAAATAATAATGTATTAATAAATAACGGTTATAAAAAATTGGGAAAACGGTGAAAGCGTTCGAAATAAAAATCTTTATCCATCGGAATCTTTGACAGTAAAGGAAAAATAGAAAAAAGAATTTAAAAAAATAATTAAGATTCACAAGAGAACAAAACCTAGAGAATAAAAAATAATTTCGAAAGATACTATAAACCCGAAAAACTTTTCAGTTCTATAGAAAATATTAATGTTTTACGAATATCTGACATACAAAAATAATTTGGTAAAAAGAATCCGGCAATGAATTTGCATAATTTTCTCGGCTAGGCTGAGATTTCGACGACGAAGATGATGACAACGCCAATCATGAAGTCGATAATGATGAAAATACGGAAATGACGATGGCGTTGATCAGGTTGATGATGATGACGATGATAACTGCGGTGAAGACGTTGGCGATGACTTCAACGACGATGATTACGACGAAGTTTGTGATGGTGAAGGCGATGATGACAATGATAATAAAGATAACGAGGACGTGAATGACGATAACTTGAGGTTGCGGAGTACCTTGTTTATGATCGTCACAAAATTTTTCTACACTTCTGAATGAAGAAAACTTTTATCGATGTTCAGTTTTGACCATCGATAACCATCCTATTCAGTAAAAAATAATGTGTATTAGATAAATCTCTCACTTTGGAATTACACATACAGGGTATGAGTCTTAGATGCAAGAGCCATCTTTTAAACATTATTAGATGTTTATCGAACATCAATTAGGGCTCAGAAAAGGAACATTGCTGGGATTATAAATCTCGATTACCTGTGTGTACTGCATATTCATCGGCAAAAAAACTCGCATCTAAGAAGTTAGACGTCACACATAACTACGGAATCAGATATGCCACAGGCGCTTTCCGTTCTAGGAGCTTAATTCAATATCTATATAACAGAAGCGCCATCTTATTAAATATGTAGCAAATATATGGGCTTTCCAACCAGTATACAAACTGTAAAACCTTTAATAACAGTCCTATGGATGCATTATATGAAATCGCGCTATCTATTCCAATGTTCAGATTTGGATGTTCTATATATATATATATAAATGGAGAAGCCCATTTATGGAAACTGTCAGATATGGCCAGTGTGTAACGGCAGAATCGTCTCGCATTATCAAAAACACGTGGATTAGTGAACGGAGAAGACTAAATACGAAATTAAATGTCATTAAAACTACTCCATATAAATGGAAGAGCGACTCGAAAGTAACTCGCTGTGAACAATTGGTTACACACGAATAAAAACTTCATATTTGCTAACCGGGGAAGAAAGACCAATGTGCAGTGTATGTGATAAACCACTTATTTTTAAGCATCTAAAATACATGAAAACCTCAGAAAGAGGTAAGAACTAAGAAATGATATTGCTGGCGATTTAGAAAATGGCAAACATAGCTCTTTATCTATGTGGTCGCGGTTTACTACTGAGCTTACAGCAATCCCTCTGCGAAGTCAGTATGAATTATGAAGGCACTTTCATTCGAACATAGAGTTCTCAAGTTTACATGGTATTGTCAAAACTTTTTGTGTGTTTTATTTTACTGTGTGCTTTATTTCTATTTGTGTTTTTATGTAAATGTCAGCGGCCTTTACACTCTACAAGTATTATGTGTGTATGTTTTGTTTAAATGTTTCATGTTAGTTTTATTTTTGTGTTTTATTAAAATGTAAGGGTTCTATCAGCTTTTCATCGGACGATTCTGCTGCTGATTTATTTATTTTTTATATATTGTGTCGAGGGTTAATGACTTTAGACTTTGAAGGCCATATATTGCAAAAAAATAATAATCATGATATGAAAAGAACAAAATTTGATGGTGAGATAGTAGTGATTATAATTGTCTACTTTGAATTTTAATAATATATATATAAAATATTATTATGTTGTATAGTATATAGTATTATAAATTACACTGGTCAACATGATTTTTGTCTCACGAGTACCAATGCATTGCGAGTACTTAATGCATTATTTATCCTGTTTTCAAATATGTATTTGGAATTTCTCCATCACCCGCAGCTTTTTTGTTATTTGAAATTTTTAAATATTTTAAAACGTTTTTCGTCCATTTGTCCATTGTCAAGTAAAAGCTCCTAGAGCATTGTAAATATGATGGAACCAAATGAGCTAACTCAAAGGGTAGCGTTGCTAGTGTTGTGCAGATTCAAACGTGCATAGCCATGTATAAACGTGATCTGGTGTAGCACACATTTATCAGAACGATGCCAGCTGTGAGATAGTAATTAACCAGTAAACACGTCATTGTGTGTCTGAATTATTGTGTATTTCATATTTACAACTTTATTTCTTTTAATTAGTCGTTAGTTACAAAATGCCTAGAGTTTGTTTAAATCATCCTAACAATTATGTAGTGAAGTGACGCTCAAATCTCAAAGACGAAACCTTACTCCATTAGTAAAAAAATGTTATGAACTTTATTTTGGGTGTAAAGTCGGGGACCAAACAGAGCCTGCGTCCCATATATCTGTTTGTTATCGTGTTCTAGGCTTTTCGCTGCATAGAAAAATGGCACACGCCGCATGCCAATTTGCAATCTCTGTGATTTGAAGGGAACCCAAAGATAACTCTTCTAAGTGTTATTTCTGCTTAACAAACATTAAAGGGATTACGTCAAAGTTAAAACATACAGTGGTGTACCCTAACTTGCAATCTGCAATGAGACCAGTTCTACACTGCGAAGAATTGTCCATACCAAAGAACAGCCTCCAGAACATGTGACATTAGATGAAGAAAGCTCAGAATCTGATTGAAGTAAGGAAGGAAAAGAAACCGATTTTTGTGATACAACTTTTGAACAAAGCAGTTTATCTGAATCTCATTTATTGACTCAAGAAAATCTTAACGATTTCATACGAGATTTAAAGTTAAAAAAAAAAAAAAAAAATCTGAAATGCATGCTTCCCTGCTAAAAGGATGGAATCTTCTTCAAAAGAATATAAAGATATATACTTTGCCATATCTTGTCGTAATCGTCATTCTGCATTTAAAGACTATTTTTCTGAAGAAAATGACTGGGAAATCGAAAGGCGGAAAATTACCGTGATATTGTCTACGATCTTATAACATCTTATAAAAATTTGGGTTGTAATATGTCCTTAAAAGTATACTTACTATACTCGAACTTAGATATCTTCCCGGAAAATCTAGGCGCAGTGAGGGCGGGAAACACTTTCATCAAGAGACTTCAACTATGGAAAAGAGGTATCAAGACAAATGGAATCCTAATATAGTGGCCGATTATTGTTGGACCATCAAGAGGGATGCTCCACAGGCGAAATATAGCAGAAAATCGTCATTTCTTACTTTCTAGGTGAGTCAAATGTTTTAATGTGTAGTTAAGAATGTAGAAAGTATTAAAATGTTTGAAATTATAAATGCTTGTCTCTTGGAAACTTTGCGTGATGGAGAAATCCGATATCATATTTGAATTCCGGAGAAAAAATACTATCAGAATCTCGTATTTTTCTTCCTGAGAAAAAAATTTTTTTTTGTTCCACATAGTTATTAGTATTATTAATTATAATTAATATCTGAATACTTTTTTATCTTCTTCAATTCGGTTGGGAAGCTTTTATTTTGTTCTCTTGAAATTTCATTAAAAATTAAACTGGATCACTGTAATTTTTAAGTTAATCTTTGTCTCTAATTTTCTTTTCATAATAAAACTTAATAAGACTATTTTTTAACGCTAATCTTGTTTGCTGTTTTTTTTTCATAATTTTAGTCGGGTCCCTTTACAACACCCTAGTGTTGTTTCTTTATAACACTATAAGGCACTAATAGCAAATTTTCTTTTGTCTGCTCTTTATTATACTGGAATATTTGGCAAAACTAAATACAATTTTAATGCATTCTTTTAACTCTACAGCTTGGGTAATAATCTTTCTACTTGTTTACACAAAAAAACAAGCTTGTTTATAAATCAATAAAGTGATTTAAAAAAACCGTTCCCAGTTAATTCTTGTTAAGGTTGTGGGTTTTTTCGCATATTTGTTAGCTTCCTAGATAAAAAAGCGAGTCAAGTTAGAATAAATAGACATAACTGCTCATAGCTATGATATCAAATTGTGTAACATTTTTATTTATAATTCAGCTAGACTATATGTTACACTGATTTTTAGATTACAAAAAAAATTAGCCTACCTTATAATTTTCTAATTATTCCGTATCTGCTAATGTTTTATTAAATAAACTAACATAGAAAAATTTATTGAGATACGTTAAGAAAACCCGGAAATCTGTAAACTAGGACTGATATCAGCTAATATTTAAGTAATTTAGATGTTACGAAATTAACAGTCTTCAGATCAGAATATAATTTTACGTTACATTTTCTTATACACTTTACGGTTACTACCCGTAACCGGGTAGTTACCCCGATCAGAGAAGGATTGTTATGTACAGAATTAATGAATAGAATAAAACTGGAACTGTACACCACTTCTGCATCATAAAATAAATTTTAATTTTTAAAATATAAACACGAAATAATATAAACAATTAAAAATAAAAAAATATTATAAAATAATTCAGAATTCAGAAGGTGTTAATGAAAATTATTATTAGCACATGTACAAGGGATACAAAAAAAACAAACATTTAAAAAATATTTTTAAATTAGTATTATTTAAAAGCTTACAACATAGTTGTTATACTTTCCTGATATTATTTATTCTTATATAGTGGAAAAATAATGATACTTGAAAAAAGTTTTAAAAATTAAAAAAAAAATCGATATTTTAAAATCTTTTTTCTTCTCCACCATCCACCAAAATCACCTCCCAACAAAAATTTTTGATTTTTCTACGTTTACTTTGTTAAACGAAAAACTAAAAAAGTCCACTTAAAAACGTACAACCAATAAAAAATTACCTAAGATTTCTTATTTTAGATGCGGATAAATTATGAGGAATTTTATTGTAATGTGTTATTAATAAATAGTATCTCCGTTGTGGCGTTGCCTGCGCCATATGGTTGAAAGTTCGTTCCGCTCGCCATTCCCTTCTAAAACCCTTTCTTTTTTCTTTTTTTTTTTTGTTTAACCACCGTTAGGTACTGCTTCAGAGGATGAGATGAATGATTTGTAGCGTGTGTGAAAATGCCATGTCTGACCGAGATTCGAACCCGGGACTTCCGGATAAAAGACCGAGACGCTACCACTCGCGCCACGGAGGTCGGCGTCTAAAACCCTTTGTGTGTGTGTGTGTGTGTGTGGTGTGTGTGTGTGTTTGTGTGTTAAACTCATGCGTGTGAGAATAATAATGATATTTATAGAAACTGTCATTGTATTGCAATTTCTTCAAAGCAAGAGTTTGAAGAACTAATAGGTTTTTTAAATTTTTACACAAATTGTACAGAAAAATGATCAATGATGATTAATCGATGTTTAGTTCTTTGCATTATTCAAATATTTAATGAAGGTATCAACATTAATAAGGAAAAAAATTAGGGTTACGTGAAAACACAATATGGGTTATAAGGAGTTCGTGGAAATGAAAAGGTTGGGAACTGCTGCTGTAGAGCTATGATATGCCACGAAAGTAAAAATTCACCGACAAGTAATATTTTTCTGAATAATTATATTCAAATAAATAAAATTATATTAATTAAATAAATCTGAATTTTCTGCCCACTCGTTTAACATGTACGTTAAATACCGTTCTCAAACATTTATTTACAAACTTTATAAAAATTGTTTTGTTTCGTATCAATTTCTTTTCTCTTTCATCTTAACATAGTCGCATCGCTATTATTCAGAAAAATATTACTTGTCGGTGAATTTTTACTTTCGTGGCATATCATAGCTCTACAGCAGCAGTTCCCAACCTTTTCATTTCCACGAACTCCTTATAACCCATATTGTGTTTTCACGTAACCCTAATTTTTTTCCTTATTAATGTTGATACCTTCATTAAATATTTGAATAATGCAAAGAACTAAACATCGATTAATCATCATTGATCATTTTTCTGTACAATTTGTGTAAAAATTTAAAATTCAGATTTATTTAATTAATATAATTTTAAAATATTTAAATTTAAGTTTATATAAATAATATAATTAATATCATTTAATAAATATAATTTAGCCGATCTCTGCGGCCAAGTGGTAGCGTCTCGGCCTTTCATCCGGAGAATCCCGGGTTAGAATCCCGGTCAACCATGGCATTTTTCATACGCTACAAAATTTCATATCCATATACTCACGAACAAGTTTCAAAATTTTTGTGTTAAATAGGCTCAACAGTAAAAAAAAACCTCATTAATCGAGTTAAATAATGGGTTCAGTAAAATCAGATATTTTAAAATTGTTTGACCCATTAATTTTAAATAAATTTCCCAACAATTTTTTTTTTAGATCGTTACCGTAATTTATCAAAAATAGAAAGTAAATAATAAGGCCTGACGTTAACGTAGGTTGGAGTAATGGACTAAGTAACGTGAAATCTTAATAAAAATGAATATTTCTGTATCTTTTAGATATAACTATAGAATCTTATTTTTACATTTCATGAGTTTTTAAAATTTATATTAGAATCACAATTACGTGTGTTTTTTTAGATAAGTTGAAGAGATCGGTTAATATAACGAGTAAACAAATTAAAGTGTAAGAATTAATAAAAAAAGAATTACATAATTGAAATATTTATTCGACTACAGTAAACGAAAAACTTTTTAATAACTGTTTTCAATAGCGTAGAAATGAAATAAATGAATGGTAATTTTTCTTTGGTTAGTATTTATTTAGTAGTGAGTAATAAGTGCTTTTTTTAACCAAATTTACCGCAGAAGTTGTAATACGATTTGCTTATATTTCGTAATATGTTTAAAGTAAATGTTCATGTTTACTTTATACGGAATTAATACGGATTTATTTTAATTTATACCGAGTAAATGTGCTGTAAATAGGGGTTGAATGAAGTTTACTTTAATAATATTGCGTTTTCATTTTCGTAGTTAGTTTGTTTCTGGTTTACTGGAAAGAGCGGAAGAAGGTGGTTAAATTGTATGCGCGTATAAGAAATAGTGAGTGAGCGGGCGTGTAAATGAGAGAGGGGAACGTAAAAACAAATAGATTTTTATGTTTAAATTTTGTTTCTTAAACTTCCTTTTTATATGAAATAAGATTAGGTGGTCTAAATGTAAATATGTGGTTTTTATATTGCCAGCATGCTAATTTTAGGAGCATAAGATACTGTATTTTCTTATGTTATAAATTTCAAAGCTATTGAAACGTTTGAAAAATGTACGTGGTATGCGTGTGTCATCAAATTGTACGTACAGTACAAATGAAAAATCGTAGAGATGAAAACCAACAAATCATTCATTTTTTTATTAAATACCTTATCGTGGTAAGTGTAGATCCAACTCGCGCAAAAAAAAGTGTATTTAATATTTAACATATTTTTTTGAAAGAGCGAGCATCAAAGGTATGGTCATTAGCCCGATGGAAATTTGTAGCGTATGAAAAGAAGCCGGGATTCGAACCTAGAACCTCCGCACGAAATTCCGAGACTCTATCTACTCAGCCACGGTCGTCGGCTGAGGTTACATCTTATTATTTTAAAATTGAGCTTGCTCATTCATTTTTTATGTTAATCAATATCCTACCATACAAGATAAGTACAATATATACACTATGTTTTTCAAAGGTTTCCATTAAAAAAATTTGGTAAAGAACGATCTAGCGCAACGTTTGGCTTCAAATAAACAATATCCATCGTGTAAATGTACCTGAATTCCCGAGTTAATAAAAAATTTACCACTAATGATAGATGTAAAACTCTTGAGAAATATTGTATTATATTTATCGTATTTTACAAAAACATATTATTCGTATTTAAAGAATCTTCATTGTGATAATTCACTATTTCAGTAGAAAAATGGATAAGAAAGAATAAATAACACCGAATAAGTTGAGAAAATATATAGGTAGATTAAATAATATGAAAAAAGTTGTTAACATGAAAGAATATCAACACCGAGGAAAAATTATTAAGTGCGCAGGATGATAAAAATAAACCTACATAAAACCGTATTAAAATACTACGGATTAATAATCCTTTAGGATTAGAAAAGAAGGATAATATTACAAGGAACAAAAGCAGTGAAGGGTTAAGTAAAAATAAGAAAATAAATAAGTACGTAACCGTATAATTATTATAAAAAAAGTGTTACAAATTTATTACTTTTTTTATTTAAATTTAAATAGAAATGAATGATTAGATAACTTTCCTTTAAATTATTCTTTAAAAATTATAATTAACAGATTACATTGAAACTAAGTTTTAATAATTAAATAATAAATTATTATTTAAAAAAAATATAAATAGATATTTATGAAATTATAATTCATAATTTTGAATAAAATTCAGATTTAGAGTATCATAGACTTAAATTCGTGAAATAAAAAAAAAAATCAAATAAAAAGTAAACGAAAGTGAGAAAAAAGGAACAACACAAACAAGAGAGAAGAAAAAAAGTGAAATATATAGACATCTGGTTTGCTTTGTTAAAATGGAGTATTCATGGAAGAAAGTAAGATTCCTACTGAAGATATAATTTGAAATGGAAATAATGTAAGCTTTTTGTAAGCTATGTACTAATATATTATTTAAGAAAGTTGTATATTCTTGAGCCTACAGGCTCATATTGTAGAATATTTTTGTTTTTTTTTTAGAATCAACGAGTTAAATCGTTTCTTTCGTAACTATAAAAGGTTTTCTGAACAGTAATATAGGATATAAATTTCATTACAGGAAGATATTTATACTTTTGTTTTATTACAACATTAAATAGACTTCTAGGATGAAAAAAAAACATTCAAATCAAAGGAAACATTTTTTAAGAAATGTATCTTAAAATTAACTTCTTAAAGTACAGACATATAAATAAATTGGTAAAATGTAATAAAAGAATTCTGTTTTCGTTTCTACATTTTGAATTTTAAACTTACTGATAACTAAATAATAATAATAATAATAGTAGTAGACAGGATAAAAAGTCTACAGTGAATTGCATAGCTACGCCCGTCAAGTTAAGCAATTAATTTTTTTTTGGGATCGTAGCTTGCGTTCAAGTCCTACTAAAGGCAGTTTAGTTACTTTTATACGAATTTGAATACTAGTACGCAGACACCGGTGTTCTTTGGTGGTTGGGTTTCAATTAACCACACATCTCGGCATGAGATTGTATAAGACACTTCACTTACACTCATACATATCATCTTCTGTAGTAATTCATGAACGACAAATCTCTAAGGCTAAACAGGAAAAAGAAAGGTACGTACGCATGATCTTGGGTCGTCCCGAACCAAGATCACTTGGGTCGTCCCAAGTGAAAAAAGACTCAAGATTTTTATTTACTTTCCCTGTTTTCCCGCTTTATCTTTCTTCCCCTTCTTCCCTTTTAACTTTTTCGATTTTTCCCTTTCTCTCTTTTCCCCCGAACGTAAATCGGTCCAGTAGTTTTTTAGACTATAGCGGACGCACATATCGGAAATACTGAAATGGAATCGTAACATATATAGTATAGCGTGTGTTGCGTTTACGTCCAACATATAGAGCTGTTTTTCAAAAAAGCATGTTTTTACCTGTCACAGGTGTGACATCTTAGGTATATAAAAACGCGCGCGTATTCGAATGCAACGTCGTGTAAAAATTCAAAGTAATCGGTGAAGAACTTTCGGAGATTTAAGATTTTGAGCAAACGAACATTTACATTTTCATTTATATAGATTTATAACTATATCTACTAATTTTAACGATGAGTTTTATACGAAATATTATTATTTAAAATTGAGATTATTATTAAGATTATGATTATGGTTAAGATTATAAGTTGTGTTAAATAGGACCTAAGTACAGTGTTAGTGGAAATAATTGTTCGTGATTAGACAAAAACTATACATATTATTAGAAAAACTCCTAGTATAGGATCTATTATGTCATTAGACAAATCGTTTTTTTTGTGTCTGGCCGCACCGTGTCTGAAAAAGGTCATCCACCAATGGGCCATCACACTGTCGTATTTTTATATTAATGATTACTTTGGATCTGGCCGCATGGTGGTAAAAATATCATCCTCCGTGTGACCATCCCTTCTTAATCATTATTTCTTGATAATAAATTTATATCTGGACGCAGGGCGGTTGAAAATTGTCATTCACGAGGAGACTATACCCATAGATTTTTTTTTGAATCTGGCCGCATTTTGTGTAAGAAAGTCATCCATCAATGGGCCATCATATTGTCGTATTTGAATATCAATTATTCCTTTGGATCTGGCCGCAGGGTGGTTGCAAAATATTATCCACCGTGTGACCATCCCTTCTTAATCATTTTTTTCTAGATAATACATTTAGTTCTGGCCGCAGGGAGGGTGAAAATTGTTATTCATGAAGAGTACAACCCATCATCTTTGTATCAAATCGATTAAGATAAGTAAGATTTTACAGTGATTTGTTATGTAGTTTTTCGTCTCGCATAAGTTTGCCTGTGTTACGAGTAACGGATACATGTATAGATGTGTTCGAAGAAGCGCACACCACGTGACAAAGACACTAAAATGTCTATCGTCACTCTCACCCCCGCTGTTTTCACCGGTCACCAAACATAAAACGATAGTTTTCAATAAAGGTTTTAATTACATTAAACTATACGCCGTTTATTGCTACCGATGTGTTATTTAAAGTTATGTAGTTTCCTATCAATTTATTTCCGTTTTTGTGAGCCATGTTCAAATACTGAGATTATATAAGTAGGTATAAATTAACAACGTAATGTTATTTACTTACTGTGTCCATGGTTATATATACATATACAGTAATTCTTGAAATGATGAGAGTAGTGTAGGATCGGCGGTTTCATTATTGTATTACTTATTTTTGTTCTAATTATACACAAATACCTAGACCGTAATTCCTTTTGATTGGGCTACATTGTAGGTGAAAATCATCACCCACCCAGACACAATCTTATCATCGTGTTATTACGACGTATAACTAAGTTTATTATCTGTTGATCAATTCTGAATAGGTATTCATTATTCGGTTAGATTACGAGTACGGTTAACGTCGAAATTAGAAATAACAGTAACTGAATATAGAGTTTTAAGTCTCATACTTGTTAATCTGTGTTTCGTTTAATGGATTTATCTGTATATGAATTTGCAGAAGCGCCAACAACGTAGCGATGTACCACGGTGTCCATCGTCACTCTCACCACCGCTGTTTTCAGCAGTCGCGAAATATAAATAGATAGTTTATATTAACGATTTAATTTATTTCAACTAATATTAGTTTATTGTCACAAAGTAAATATGAGAGTACCGTTGACTAATTATACACTAATCTCTAAGTAACATTTTTGTTCCGGTCACATGATGTGTAAAAGCCATCTTCCACTAAGAGGCCATTCCATCGTAGTATATTATGTCGAATTAATAAGTAGATTATCTGTTATATAAATCTGAATAAAAAATCTTTAGTAGGTAAGGTAACTCGTACGATTAAGGTCGAAATTAGAAATAAGAGTAACTGAATGTACAGTTTTAAATCTTACACATGCTTGACTGTGTTATGAAGCGTTCATTCATGTGCAAAAGTATTTACACGAAGCGCCCACTACGTGACGATGAAAATATAGTATCCATCGTCAATCTCATCCCCGGTGCTTTCAGCGGTCGCCAAACAGAAATAGCTATGTTATAATAAGGTATTAATTTATTTGAAGTGATATTAGTTTATGTCTAGAAGTAAATACGATAGTAGTGTTGCACCAATTACACACTAATTCTTAAGTAATCTATTTGTTCAGGTCTCGCGGTAAATAAAAATCATTACATACCAAGAGGCTATCCTACCATCGTGGTATTATGATGATTAAATACGCAGATTATCTGTTAAGTAAATCTGAATACGAAATCATTAGTGTGTTAGAATATTCGTACGACAAAATTCGGAATTAGGAGTAACAGTAACTTAATATAAGTCCCACACCAGCTTGGCTTTGTTAAATATTTTTGAATCATTTGAAAAAGTATTCGAAGAAGCACCAACCACGCGACGATACACTACCGTGTCCATCATCACTCTCACCCGCGCTGCTTTCGGCGGGCGCCAAACTAAAATAGATAATTTATAAAAGGATTTAGTTTATTTGATGTAATATTAATTTATTTTCTCGAAGTCGATTCGATAGAAAATTTGTACAAATTATAAATTATTTCCTAAACAATCTGCTTGTTGCGGCCATATCGTAGGTAAAATCCATCTTCCACTAAGAGGCCATCCGATCATAGTAGTATTATGTCGAATTATTAACTAGATTATTAACTAAATACGAAGATTACCTGTTAAATATATCTGAATACGAAATCTTTTGTCGGTAAGATTACTCGTACGAGTAACGTCGAAATTAGAAATCACAGTAACTGAATATACAGTTTTTAATCTAACACATGCTTGGCTGTGTTATGAATTGTTGATTCATGTGTAAAATAATTCGAAGAAGCCGTGTCCATCGTCACTCTCAACCCCGCTGCTTACAAGCGGTCGCCAAAAATAAATAGATAGTACTGATATTCTTTTATTGTCACGAAGTAAATACGATAGAATTTTGTACTGATTATACACTAATCCCTTATTAATTTTTTTGTTCTGATCACATGGTGGGTAAAAATCATCATCCACTAAGAGGCTTTCTCATCATCGTAGTATTATGTTGAATTAATAAGTAGAGTATCTGTTAAATAAATCTGAATACGAAATCGTTAGTCGGTTAGATTACTCGTACTATTAACGTCAAAATTAGAAATAACAGTAACTGAATATATAGTGTTAAGTCTCACACTATCTAGGCTGAGTTGAGAGTTGTTGATTCATGTGTAAAAAGAATAATTTATTACCATTGCAGCTGTACTTTAAACAATTGCTGTTGACTTATGCTACTTATAAGACACGTGTTTTTAATATGTACTGATCTCTTTTGTATTTTCTTTCTTTAGTATTTATCTTTTGTATCTTTTGTATTTAGTTCATTAAGTTGTTTATAACTGAAGAAGTAATTCATATTTTTTATTTGTTTTATTAAAAATAAAATAACACAAATAAATGTTTTAGAAGCTGAAAATTTTATAAACGGCTGAAAAAAATAATTTTGTTCTTCCACTATCCTTAAGGTGTAACATTATTTATATATATATTACATACGAGCTATTATATAACTCTTATATAGTATTAGTACACACACACACACACACACACACACACACACACACACACACACACACACACACACACACACACACACACGCACACACACACACACACACACACACACACACACACACACACACACGCAAACGCACCCCCCCCCACACACACACACACACAAACACACACACAGTCAGCAATTCCTTTTATTATTCATAATTATTATAAATTTAGATCATGTTATTATTATAATTTGAAGTAGCATGAATGCTACTTATACGATGATTTATAAATCAACAACAAATTTTAATTTTAATCCTTAATTAAAGGAAAAAGGTTTATATCGATATTGTAAATTGATCTATCTGTATTGTAAAAGCAGTTCCGATTTCAATTTAAGTGAATTTAACAATTACATATGTTGTAAAATGTTTGTATTAAAAATACTTTCAATACTTGTATTGAATAACAGACATTTGGATGCATTTCAAAAAGAAGAAAAAAAGAAAAAGCAACAAAAAAGTTTAAGTAAAAGAAAAAAGTAAGATTCTGTTTCAAGACTTCTTAAAAAAGTTTCCTCTGTGACTACAGATCAATTGCTATTTTCTATATTCATTCAATAGTTAATCTAAAAATAACAATGATAAATAAAAAAAAATCTTGTGCAAGATCGACTTGCACAAGATATTTTTGTTATTTTATTTTGTTTGAAAAGTGTTATTCAACTCATTCTGAATAAAATTTTATAAACATTTAAAAACTAAGGTATAATTTGTTTTTTTAATATTAAAAAAACAAAGTTCAATTTAAAAAGTTAATATTAAACAAAGTTAATATTAAAAAACAAAGTTCTGTTTATAACAAAATCAAAATATTATAACCGTAATTTAATGAAATAATTATAAAAAAAATCTTATTTAAAATAAATACGATGTTGAAAATGATTTGTTAATATATTTATGTTTAAAATTTTGTAGCTCACCTTGTCTTGTGGTTAACTCGTCGCAAATCAATTGTTTAACAGCTGATTTTCGAAGTCGAAGGTTTTAAGGCTCAAATTCTAGTAAAATTTTGTTGATTTTTACCGATTTAAATACTAGACATTTGATATTTATGTACTTAGGTGGTTGGGCTTCAATTAACCGTAG
The DNA here is from genome assembly GCF_047948215.1 of Lycorma delicatula. NCBI lineage: Eukaryota > Metazoa > Arthropoda > Insecta > Hemiptera > Fulgoridae > Lycorma > Lycorma delicatula. The sequence continues at coordinate 94,544,523 of NC_134462.1, forward strand.
GTCTCAGGATGATCGGCCTCTCTCTCTTTTCCTGTTTAGCCTCCGGTAACTACCGTTTAGATAATACTTCAGAGGATGAATGAGGATGATATGTATGAGTGTAAATGAAGTGTAGTCTTGTACATTCTCAGTTCGACTATTCCTGAGATGTGTGGTTAATTGAAACCCAACCACCAAAGAACACCGGTATCCACGATCTAGTATTCAAATCCGTGTAAAAATAACTGGCTTTACTAGGACTTGAACGCTGGAACTCTCGGCTTTCCAAATCAGCTGATTTGGAAAGACGCGTTCACCACTAGATCAACCTGGTGGGTCAGGATGATCGGCCTGATTCTGTATAACAAAACACCACATTTACATGTCATACTTATCATCCTCATCTCATTAGGCCGAAGGGAGTTGTTTATTGTTCGCTAGTCGAACAGATTGCAACGTTCAAATTAGGAGAATAAATAAAATAAAAATTCTGTTTTCCAATCAGCTGTTGTTACTGGTGACAAGAACTGTTTGTTTGCTGCTCCTAATATATTCGATTCTTTAAAAGCTTATGTTGATAACATTCACTTCATCATGTAAAATAGCCGATCTACAGTAATATTCTTGATAGTAGTATTTATTTGTTAAAGCAGTTTATTAATAATTTTAATTCTTTAGAAATAGTATATAACCTATAACATAATGTGTAGCCGCGTAACCGTGAATCAGTTATCAGTTGATTTAAATATTTACAGTCCATCAACATCTTTAGTAATAACATACAAAATAACAGAAAACGGAGACCTCGTAATAATCTAAGACAGATCGAAGAAAGATCTCGAGTCGTGCATTAATTACTGATGGTATTTTGGATAGTTTGAGTGATTTTTCCGGCAGTGAAATTGAAAACGATGTGTCAGAATTTCATAAACTTGGTCTGCCGTGGCAGTCTGTGCCGGTTTTACGTAAACCGAAATTGTCATGTGATGTTTTTTATGCCGACTTACCGCTAAAATATTATTGAAGACCTTCCAACGGGGAAGGAACTATCGATGAGAATGTTGAAAAGAAAACCGTTACACCTCCTCCTATTGTTCTGTAACGACATATTGAAACTATTTGACCTAACTGGAACGGTAGTCGCCAAAAGCGAATGTAGTGTACGTATCGTTAACAAGCAGTTAAGAATAGATTTGAAGGGTGTGGATGTTTCTAAAACGATTATTGTTAAAATCCTGGAACATAACCGAATAGGTCATTACTAAAAAGGATGAGAAGGCTTTTCCCGTAGTACTAAAAAATGTATACTTTTCAGTTCCTGTTAAAATAATTAAGGACAAAATTTAGAATCACGGCCATAAAATTTGTAATATTAATGCAATCCATAGAAACCAGACGTTACCAACTTTCATTAATTTAGATCCCCAAGAAATAACAAAAATATATTCAATTTAAAGTACATAGATAACTGTGGTGTACATTTTGAGATGGCAAGGAAATCTCCTGAAATCGTTCAGTGCATGCGCTGTCAACAAAATGGGCACAATAAAAACAATTTTATGTGGCCATACCGTCATGTAAAATGCGCAGTTACCCATAGGATTGCAGATTGTCTAAAAAAAGATGAGAGTACGCTGGCAACTTGTGCCTTATATCATTCGGACCATCCTGTTAATTAAAATAAAAAAGTAGAATATACAAAGAGATTCTTGAAAGGAAACGAAAATATAGGATACATTTTACTGCAGAATATGCCCCTATTCAGGAATCAAGGATTAAACCGGATACATTTGTTGATTTTCCTTTTTCTGTTTAGCCTCCGGAACCCCCGTTTGAATATTAATAACTTTCCTTTATTGGGTAAAAACAAGGTTTAATAATTCAGGAGCCATTCCGGTGATTTTACTTGATTCTATTCCGCTGCTGTGGTAATTATAACAGTTCTGAAGTTTTTGAAAAACTAAACAATCTCTTGAATAGTATTGAATTTCTTGTTCAACAGATTGCCGATCTGTTGAACAAGAGACTGCCAGTCTCTTAGGCCTGCTAATCAAAGTTATTACTAAGCTAAATGGTAAAATTTCTACGAATTGAAACTTGGAACATCAATGGTCTTGGAAATTAGCGACAAAAATGAGAAACTATGATCTTTTCTAACTTGTTAGATGTAATATTTATTTCAGAAACCCGCATCCGGAGTTTAGAGCGCATGGTGGTACTGCAGTTCTTGTCTAATAGACAATAAAATATAAATTGCTGACAAACAGCACCGATTACATAAAGACGACTTCGTTGAAATTTTGGATCGTCATGGACCTCTCAGGTTATCCACGATCTATTGCCACGACCTCAGATGATATATTTTCTCAATTTTCGAAAACACTTGGTTCCCGTTTTATTGAAGAAGGAGACTGGAACGCTAAACACTTGCACTGGGGTTCTCGACTGATAACTCGAGGGAAAGCCTTAAAAAATTGTATAAACAGAACGCATCTAAACGTAATTTCAACTATGTTGACCAACAGATCTTATAAAAGTTCCGAACTGTTTTTGGACTTTTTTTATCGCTTCAGAAGTTTCTTCTTTTTACACTAATGTTAAAAACAACTGCTATTCTATTCTAGTCATTCAGCTATTCTGTTTACGGTTAGCTAATGGTGATAAAAAAAGGAAATTCCCCATACTTCATAAAAGTAGAACCGACTTAGATTCATATCAAAGCTGGATATAAGTGGAATTGAATTTAGATGTTTCTCTGAAACGCCCTTATGATATAAATAATGGAACCCGCTGTTTAACATCCGTTTTTCTAGAAGCAGCATGGCATTCAATACTCGAAAAAGATATAAAGGATGGGAAGGCACGGACTACCCAAGGGAAGCTATGGATCTAATAGTTACTAATAGACGAATTAGGAGAATTTGGTAGTGTAATACAAATCCTGCAGATAAAACGATTAACAGGACTGCTGGTTGAAGAGACTTAGTCTCTTCAACCAGAAAATTAAAAATGAAACGTTTAAAAGTCATCTAAAAATCTTTCTCCCTCAAGTAAAGACGATTATTCGCCGTGGAAAGCCACAAGAAACTTTAATCGGCCATCACTATAAATTCCATCATTAAAGACTCCAAATAGATTGTGGCTAAAAGCTACGACCAAAAGGCTCACTTATTTGCTAAACATCTAAGTAAGCAGTTGAGTCAGCCACATAACATAAGAGGAAATGATGAAGAGACACTTGAATAATCAGCTAACCCCGTTTCTCTTTCTCTTCCCATAAAACCACTTTCATCACTGGAAATTTTACATGAAATCAACAATAACCTAAATTTAAAAACGGAACCAGGAGGGATTTAAAAAAGATACAGCTATAATATAATAATACTAATAATAATAATGAATAACTCGGTAATAAAAAGAAAATGAAAAGATTTTAAAAACAATATACAATAATTAATTATACGTTTTTATCTTTTTACACCGTATAATTATTTCGTTAAATAAAAATATATATTTAAAATAAATATTAATATTCCAGCAAAAATAATTTTATTTTTAGGTAAAAATTTATATTAAGATAAAACTTTCTAAAAAACATAAAATCCGAATAAAAAAACAAAAAAAATTGTATTCACTTCTTTTTTAAATTTCGATATTTTGAAAATCGATACAAAGGATTAAGGTGGAATTAAATTTTAAAGAAGAATTGGATAGAATTATTTTTATTTTTATTTTTTTATGCGGTTTTTTTGATTACCAAATTTTATTTAGAATTTTTCCTCTGTATGTTTTTCCACATTTGTTCATTCTTTCTGAGGGTTTCTCTCTTCTTTTTTGTGTTAATTTTGCTTCTCGTTTTTTGGGAAGTGATTTCCATGCATGCTTTTTATAATTTTTCTCTATTTGTAGATATTTTGGGTTATTTCATTTTCTTTTAAATCTTAAAAAGTTTTTTTTCAAACATTTTAGTTCTTTTTTTTTGTATTTGCGAAGTGGTGCAAAAAATTTATTTTATTTTCAAGTCATTTATATATATTTTTAATTCTTTTCCATTGACAGTGTTGAGAAAGTAAACGAGTTAGACAAATATGTTTCGTTTTTATATGATTTCAAAAATATGATAGTAATTCAAAATATAGGATTTCTAATTACTTGGCTGAAGAAGGAGGTATATTTTAAAAATAGCTAGCTATCTGTGAGATTTCATAGACATCGAATTATTTGTGGAGTTATCTCCATAACACCTGATATATTTTCCTTATTGGTGAAAGTCTTAAGTCAGATAAACTAATTTAGAAATTAAAAAAAAAATATTCAAATTATTGGAAAAACTTAACAGCAAATAAAAATAGTGGCGATGCAATCGAAAGAATAGTAGAATCTGAAAGATGCTCTACAGTTACGATCCTCTTTCTAGAAGTGTAATTACTATTTTTGGTGATGGACAGTGATTGTGTACAGCTCTGAGATCTTCCAACTACTCCTGCGTTGTTGCAAATTCGAAATACCTATGACACTAATAGTATTAAAAAAAAAACTTCAACAAATTCTGCGTAACAAATATATTTGCTACATTACACAGTATAATGATTACTTTTTTATCCTACGCCCAATACAAAACTTAAAACATTATCTAACATTCTATATCTATCACTCGAAATACTACGCATGTTATTATTTTGCAGCCTAAACAGACGATGTAACGCCACGAAACAGTATTCTAGAATGTGATGGACAGTTAAATGGCAGTTACATCGGAGAAACGTGGGGATAACGCTTGATGTCATAAGATACCTGTATATATCCTAGAGGTGGACGGCATATTATAACCTCGTCCCTCCGACTCTTTTTACAAAAAAAAAGCTGATAACACAGTCCTAGAACTTTCCCGTAACGCGGCTAAGGCCGCGTTTCGGGGAAGCCCTACAACTGTGGGTTGTTTTTGATGCACGGCTTACACACACAACTTAATTTAAAGTATTTATAAATTTATTTAAATATAATATTTTTTCGTTTATTTAATTCAGTGATTCTTTCTAAAGCGCGCGCGCACAGTATTTAATTCTCGCGGGTGTGGCGGTACTAGCGGCGATGGTCGCCACTAACTTTCTTTTTCTGTTCAGCCATCGTAAGGTTTTATTTTAGACGGTGAATGAGGATGATATGTACGATTGTAAATGAAGTGTAGTTCTGTACAGTCTCAGGTCGACCATTCCTGAGATGTGTTGTTAATTGAAACCCAACCACCAAAGAACACTGTTAACCACAATCTAGTATTGAAATCCGTATAAAGGTCTTTATTTGGATTTGAACCTTAGAACTCTCGACTTGGAAATCAGCTGATTTGCAATGACCAGTTCATCACTTAACCAACTCGATGGGTGGTCGGCACTAACTTTTTTTGTTTAACCTCCGGGACCACCGTTAGGTATTGCTTCAGAGGATGAGATGAATGATTTGTAGCGTGTGTGAATGTGCCGTGTCTGCCAAGGATTAGAACCTGGGACCTCCGGATGAAAGGCCGGATAAAATACCACTCGCGCCACGGAGGTCGGCACTAACTAAACTTATGTAATTTCACAACTCACATAGAACATATTTCGCTTGTACGGTGGGCAGACTGGTGTAGCCGTGAGGCTTAACGCACCAGGTATAACCGGTATTACCCGGGCGATCGTGTTCGAGAGCCAGCTAGACCGAGTTACTTTTTTACACTTTAACTATTATTCATTTATTTAATTCTACCGCTCACCTGTGACGTTACGACATAGCAGACAACTACAACAGTATTTTTTTTTTGTGGGGTGCAGTTTTGCAAAGGTTTTGTTGTAAATATTTTTATTTTTTAATCGTTAAAAAATATGTCTAAGAAGAATATGACCTTAATCAGGCGAAATATCGAGATATATGTAGAGGTAATCTGACCACACACACACACACACACACACACACACACACACACACACACACACACACACACACACACACACACACACACACACACACACACACACACACACACACACACACACACACCCACACACACACACACACACACACACAAACAGAGAGAGAGAGAGAGAGAGAGAGAGAGAGAGAGAGAGAGAGAGAGAGAGAGAGAGAGAGAGAGAGAGAGAGAGAGAGAGAGAGAGAGAGAGAGAGAGAGAGAGAGAGAGAGAGAGAGAGAGAGAGAGAGAGAGAGAGAGAGAGAGAGAGAGAGAGAGAGAGAGAGAGAGAGAGAGAGAGAGAGAGAGAGAGAGAGAGAGAGAGAGAGAGAGAGAGAGAGAGAGAGAGAGAGAGAGAGAGAGAGAGAGAGAGAGAGAGAGAGAGAGAGAGAGAGAGAGAGAGAGAGAGAGAGAGAGAGAGAGAGAGAGAGAGAGAGAGAGAGAGAGAGAGAGAGAGAGAGAGAGAGAGAGAGAGAGAGAGAGAGAGAGAGAGAGAGAGAGAGAGAGAGAGAGAGAGAGAGAGCACGCACGCAGTGCATGTTCGTATTTATTAATGCTAAAATAAATACGAAAATTTCCATCCAGTTTTTTCGGTTCCTTAGGTATTAAAACGTCAAGATCCGGTGAAATCGCAAATGCACAAGTTGGACCGATTTCAATACTTTCTCTTTCAGAGCTATAGGGTTATCTAGACGGAAAAGGAAAAAGCTGTCTGGCGTTGGTTTCTTATTCTTATATAGTAGAAAAATAATGATACATGTAAAAAAATTTCAGCAAATAAGTTGGCGTCGATTTCTGTTAACCATTAGAAAATTGTGATCGAGGAATATTTCATACCGATTAAAATACGGATTACTAAGTAGAACATCAATACACAGCAGAATAAATAAAACGGCGATCAATTTTTTTCAGAAAAGTAAAAATTGTTTACAGCGTAGTAGAATAAAGTCAAGTAGATTTTTTCTATTAATATGTACATTGGTTTTATGTATATTAATAAAAGTAACATAAATACTACTCTTATTATCTTTTCCACTTTTAATATTAAAATATTTTTGTGTGCAGTTCACTTGTATCAAATGGGAAATAAATTATGTGGTGAACATTTTTTCACAAATTATTCCTGTTAGCTAGCAAATACTCCCGTAATAAAATAATTAATTTAATAGGGAATTCACTTACCACATGATATTTTTTAGACATAAGTTTTTAAATTTGTTTTTAATATAAATTAAAACATACATTTTTAAAACTCAGCGAACACACACGAGGAAAAATATAAGAATTACTACATTCGGTACTGGGTTTGGAACTTGCAATGTAAATATAAAATAATACATTCCCAGTTCGCACAGCGTGTAATAAAATACAATAATAAAAATAAAAACGTATGAAAGAGCAATAACCGACAACGTAGTGTGGTAATATGTATGAATCACACATACACTAATGCACACTAAACAAAAAGAGTAATGAATGTACGTGAACTGTGCTCTAAGCGGTTTTATTTGAACAAAAGAAATAGGATTATTAAAGAGAAATAACAATATTGACTAAATTAGATTAAAATAAAAATATTTATTTATTAGTATTATTAATGTTTTAAATTTAAAAATATTATATCATTAAAAACGTTTACAATTGATACAAGAGATATATTAAAAAATTTTTTTTTTTGTCTTCAGTCATTTGACTGGTTTGATGCAGCTCTCCAAGATTCCCTATCTAGTGCTAGTCGTTTCATTTCAGTATACCCTCTACATCCTACATCCCTAACAATTTGTTTTACATATTCCAAACGTGGCCTGCCTACACAATTTTTCCCTTCTACCTGTCCTTCCAATATTAAAGCGACTATTCCAGGATGCCTTAGTATGTGGCCTATAAGTCTGTCTCTTCTTTTAACTATATATATATATATATATATCTCGGTCTTTATGCCTTACCTCTCGTGGGGAACCCCCAGAGGGTTCCCCCACCAGAAGAGACAGACTTATATCGGTCTCTTCTTTTAACTATATTTTTCCAAATGCTTCTTTCTTCATCTATTTGCCGCAATACCTCTTCATTTGTCACTTTATCCACCCATCTGATTTTTAACATTCTCCTATAGCACCACATTTCAAAAGCTTCTAATCTTTTCTTCTCAGATACTCCGATTGTCCAAGTTTCACTTCCATATAAAGCGACACTCCAAACATACACTTTCAAAAATCTTTTCCTGACATTTAAATTAATTTTTGATGCAAACAAATTATATTTCTTACTGAAGGCTCGATTAGCTTGTGCTATTCGGCATTTTATATCGCTCCTGCTTCGTCCATCTTTAGTAATTTTACCTCCCAAATAACAAAATTCTTCGACCTCCATAATCTTTTCTCCTCCTATTTTCACATTCAGTGGTCCATCTTTGTTATTTCTACTACATTTCATTACTTTTGTTTTGTTCTTGTTTATTTTCATGCGATAGTTCTTGCGTAGGACTTTATCTATGGCGTTCATTGTTTCTTCTAAATCCTTTTTACTCTCGGCTAGAATTACTATATCATCAGCAAATCGTAACATCTTTATCTTTTCACCTTGTACTGTTACTCCGAATCTAAATTGTTCTTTAACATCATTAACTGCTAGTTCCATGTAAAGATTAAAAAGTAACGGAGATAGGGAACATCCTTGTCGGACTCCCTTTCTTATTACGGCTTTTTTCTTATGTTCTTCAATTGTTACTGTTGCTGTTTGGTTCCTGTACATGTTAGCAATTGTTCTTCTATCTCTGTAGTTGAACCCTAATTTTTTAAAAATGCTGAACATTTTATTCCAGTCTACGTTATCGAATGCCTTTTCTAGGTCTATAAACGCCAAGTATGTTGGTTTGTTTTTCTTTAATCTTCCTTCTACTATTAATCTGAGGCCTAAAATTGCTTCCCTTGTCCCTATACTTTTCCTGAAACCAAATTGGTCTTCTCCTAACACTTCTTCCACTCTCTTCTCAATTCTTCTGTATAGAATTCTAGTTAAGATTTTTGATGCATGACTAGTTAAACTAATTGTTCTGTATTCTTCACATTTATCTGCCCCTGCTTTCTTTGGTATCATGACTATAACACTTTTTTTTGAAATCTGACCGAAATTCCCCTTTTTTATAAATATTACACACCAGTTTGTATAATCTCTCAATCGCTTCCTCACCTGCACTGCGCAGTAATTCTACAGGTATTCCGTCTATTCCAGGAGCCTTTCTGCCATTTAAATCTTTTAATGCTCTCTTAAATTCAGATCTCAGTATTGTTTCTCCCATTTCATCCTCCTCAACTTCCTCTTCTTCTTCCATAACACCATTTTATAATTCATTTCCTCCGTATAACTCTTCAATATATTCCATCCATCTATCGACTTTACCTTTCGTATTATATATCGGTGTACCATCTTTGTTTAACACATTATTAGATTTTAATTTATGTACTCCAAAATTTTCTTTAACTTTCCTGTATGCTCCGTCTATTTTACCAATGTTCATTTCTCTTTCCACTTCTGAACACTTTTCTTTAATCCACTCTTCTTTCGCAAGTTTGCACTTCCTGTTTATAGCATTTCTTAATTGCCGATAGTTCCTTTTACTTTCTTCATCGCTAGCATTCTTATATTTTCTACGTTCATCCATCAGCTGCAATATATCGGCTGAAACCCAAGGTTTTCTACCAGTTCTATTTATTCCGCCTAAGTTTGCTTCTGCTGATTTAAGAATTTCCTTTTTACCATTCTCCCATTCTACTTCTACGTTTTCTACCTTATCTTTTTTACTCAGACCTCTTGCGATGTCCTCCTCAAAAATCTTCTTTACCTCCTCTTCCTCAAGCTTCTCTAAATTCCACCGATTCATCTGACACCTTTTCTTCAGGTTTTTAAACCCCAATCTACATTTCATTATCACCAAATTACGGTCGCTATCAATGTCTGCTCCAGGGTAAGTTTTGCAGTCAACGAGTTGACTTCTAAATCTTTGCTTAACCATGATATAATCTATCTGATACCTTGCAGTATCGCTTGGCTTTATCCAAGTGTATATTCTTCTATTATGATTTTTAAATTGGGTGTTGGCAATTACTAAATTATACTTCGTGCAAAACTCTATAAGTCGGTCCCCTCTTTCATTCCTTTTGCCCAGCCCGTATTCACCCACTATATTTCCTTCCTTGCCTTTTCCAATGCTTGGATTCCAATCTCCAACTATTATTAAATTTTCATCTCCTTTTACGTGTTTAATTGCTTCATCAATCTCTTCGTATACACACTCTACCTCATCATCATCATCGGCGCTTGTAGGCATATAGACGTTAACAATCGTTGTCGGTTTAGGTTTTGATTTTATCCTTATTACAATGATTCTATCGCTATGCGTCTTATTAAAAAAAATACAGAGTTAAAATGAATTCAAAAGAATGTAAGCATCCTTTGGGTTTCAAATCGAGACAGTTTAAAACTATAAAATAACTAGAAATCACCGGGATATAGTTATTAACTGTTAAAAAATCGTGTTACACAAATTACATAAAACAAACAAAATCCTAGAATTTACTTATCACTGATAAACATAATTTTTGTTTCCTAACATGCGACACACGATTTTAATCTGATTTTTGATGCTGAAAACGAATATGAACTCAGAATCTTTCTATCAGCCACCATTTTTGAAAAATGTTTAAAGGGTTTTTTTTCATTTTTCAACGTATAGTTAAATAATATTTTAACATTAAGCTCCGTATTTTAACATATTAAGCTCCTATAGGGGATTTTGTTAGCTCATTCTTTATTGTTTAACTTTTTAACATAATTTTTAAGTTATAAATAAACAATACTAGACAAAGAATTAAATCATATCATAGTCATACATTATGACATCATATCTAATACTGAAGAGTGAGCTTTCATAGACAAGATTAATCATGTCTGTGCAGGTCAAAACATGTAGCTGAAAACACAGTTGTGTTGTTAGTATTAAGAAAAGAATTAATTTTGTTCAGTCTTATTGCTGTCTTAAGTTTGTTAACAGTGCACTGTCATAATGCCTCGAAATTGTGTAAATGATGTGGATGCCTTTTGTTATGTACGTGGTGAGTTTACCGTAAAATCAAATAGAAAAAACATTACACCTTTAATTAAAAAGGTATATCGTTTGTACTTCTAGTGCAAAATTGGTGATCAGGATAAGACGTGGGCTCTCATATAGTATGCACTAATTGTTCTGTATATTTAAAAGGATGGCTGAAAGGTACACGGCAGGCTTTGTCATCTGGGTATCTATGGTTTGGCGTGAAACTAAGGATCATCTTACCGACTGTTACTTTTGTTTAACAAGTGTGTCTGGAATTTCTAAAAAATCTAAACATATTGTAAAATATCCTTCATTGCAATCTACAATCAGGCCTGTACCTCACAGTGAAATTATTGTACTTCCTGAGCCACCTCTCTGAATGTGTATCAAAAGCAGCGATGAAGAATCAGGCAGCACTGAAGAAGAAAACAATGATTTTGATTTTGAATTATCTTCCAATAAGCCACATTTTATATCACAAAGTGAATGAAATGACTTGATTAGGGATCTAAATTTATTAAAAAAACAAGCTGAACTGTTAGGATCAAGACTGCAAGGTTGGAATTTACTTCAAAAAAATACAAAAATTTCGGGTTTTCGAAGCCGACAAAAATAACTTTCTCAGTACTTTATTGATGAAAATAATTTGGTTTATTACACAAATATTGATGAGTTTATGTTGCACTTAATACAAGTTCATAAACCTGAGGACTGGCGCCTTTTTATAGATTCGTCCAAGTATAGTTTAAAAGTGGATCTACTACACAACGGTAAAAAATATCCTTCGATACCAATCGCTTATGGTATTAATTTGAAAGAAAAATACGATGTGATGAAAGACGTTCTTGAAAAATAAGTTATAAAAAACATAGCTGAAACATATGTCGTGATTTGAAAGTTATAGCTACTTTGTTAGGCGTGCAGTTAGGCTATACTAAGTACATGTGTTTTCTTTGCGAATGGGACAGCCGAGCTAGGGATAAGCACTAAGTAATCAAAGAGTGGAAAAAATGAGACAGCTTCACTCCAAATCGGGAAAAAATTATTCGTGAGTCCTTAGTTGAACCCAAATAATATTTTTACCCCCTCCATAACAAGCTAGAACTAACGAAAAATTTTGTAAAACAATAAAGAAGGATAGTTCCGGATTTTTGTACATCAGGCAGAAATTTCCGAATGTAAGTGAAAAAAAAATTCAACGATTATGTATTTAACACGATGTTAAATAACGTAGAAAGTGCGGCTTGGGCTTCATTTAAAGACGTTTCCAAAACTTTTCTCGGCAAACAAAAATCCGACAATTACCTCGATATTCTTAATCAACTTCTTACTTCAAACACAGCTATGGCGTGTAATATGTCTTTGAAAATACATTTCCTGCACTCACATGTGGATTTTTTCCGACAACTTCGGAGACGTAAGTGATGAACACGGTGAACGTTTCCACCAAGGCATTTCGGTGATGGAAAGTCGCTAAAAAGGGAAATGTAATACTAGCCGATTACTGTTGGATATTAATTCGGGATATGCTTTGGCTGTTTATAAAAGAAAAGAATCAGCGAAATCATTCTAACACAGGTATGGCCAAGCAAAATTATAAATTTTATAGATTTTAACTATATTTTCCTTTAATTTTTTTTGAAGTGTAATTTATTTAAAACTAAGGGTCATAGAAAAATTATATTTACAGATTTGTAATGTACGCAAAAAAGCAATTCAAGAAATGGCATCAAACTTGGAAAACATTAAACTTGTTTTTTTCTATCGGTGAATTAGTAAAAATTTGAATATCAATTTCTATTTCTCAATATCAACTGATCTTGATTGCTTAACAATCGAAATGACCATTTAATTTTAGATTTTAAGTAAGATTTTTTACAGTTAAATCTTTTTGAGGGTTTTCTAAATCTCCAGCTTTTTCCAATTATTATTGTATAGTATAGCTTTTCTTTGTCTGTTAATATTAGCGTGTATCAAAAAGAATGACCCGATTTCAAGATCATATACTTATGCAACTACGTATGGTCAGTGAATGAGATTTGCCCCATTTGAAAGTGCGCGTCCTAGAATTACAAATATCGGCCGCCGTACTGCCATTTTAGCGCTCAAACGAACGGTAACCTTAATCGTAAAAATTTGAAGAATCCTGGTTTTTATGTAAGGGAAAGAAACCCTTGCAATCCCTTGTATGACTATTCGTCATGTGTTAATAAACGACGCTGGCGTTTCAGGCCACACAGATTACAACTAGTTCAAGCGATTCGTGTGACAAAAAAAGTAAAGATTTCGGTGATGTGTTCTTAGCTTTTACGGAAGAGGATAGATTCTTAGTGCGGTTAAGTATTAGTACATTTCATTTAATCGGTGAAGCTTTACGTCTAAATGTTCGCATATGGGAACTTGAAAATCCGAACGAGGTTGTACAGCAGGAGCGAGATTCATTAAAAGTTAATATTTTTAGTGCAGTTTCGTTTACAAAATTTACGGTCCCTTCTTTTTTTAAGGAAACGCATTAACAGGGAATTTTTATCTTGAGAAACTGTAAGACTGGGTGTTTCCACAACTAAACGAAGACTGAAGAATTTATTTTTCAGCAAGCTAGAGCCCGTCAGATCTGCACAATTCAATTCTTCTGTTTTTAAATGAAACCGCTTAACGCTGGATAGGGTGTACGGAAGTCAAAGACTTGGCACTACATACTTAGCTCCCAAGATCCGCAGACATTACATCTGGTAACCTTTTCTTGTGGAATAAGGATATGAGAAACAAAGTGAATATATTCTACCATTACCTCCTGATTTGGATGAGAGGAAAACAAGGATTCACAGCTGCAGTAATTTGTGTAACAAAATACTGTCTGCAACGCTTTGCGAAAGAATTCAGCTATCGTTTTGATGCTACTCATGCAGCAGATGAAGGCCACATTGAAAATTTGTAACATGTTAAATGAAATTTAAAAAAAATTTGAATAGTATGTAATTTGTCTTGTAATTGTAAGACATTTTTATTATAAAATATATCTGTTTGAATCTGGTCATTCTTTTTGATACGCACTAAATTTGGTAAGTTAATAAAATATTTATTAAATAACGCATGTTCATGGTTTATTTGAACAATTTTTTGGTTGAAAAAATATTTTCTTTGTGTAGTTTATATCTATTTAATATTAATATTTAATATTATTGATAAATAGATATTTTTTGTATGTATATTAAAACGTTTTGTTTTAAATCCCAGTCAGGCTTGGAATCTTTCATACGCTACCAATTTTCACCGGGCAAATGACTATAGCTCTTGATGCCCGCACGTTCATAACATTTTGAATTTATTGATGATTGTAATAAAATAAAATAAAATAACATTTTATCTGTTTTGATAACTGCTTGCTTTACTTATACAAGATTTCTTTTTTAACAATAAGACATCTAAACTTTGAAAAAGACTTCCTTTCGCTTAGTTTACGGTAGAAAAAAAACGAATTATACTGAGCTTATCATGTTAAATAAACTCATAATTATGTTAAGTTATAAAATATTAAATTAATCTTTTTATGTAAGCATTGTTATCAAAATTGTAGGAGTTGATATCGTTTTAATGTAACAAAGGAAATAATAAAAAGCGGCAAGAATAGGAAATCCAGTATGAGTAAAATATTTTTATAGGTTACATTTCCGTCAAAACTTTAAAATTATATCCACTTCAGAGATAACTGTATAAAAATGAATGCTAATTTTTTCATTTAATACTATTTTAAAACCACAATATAAATGATATTTAAAACCAGTTTTTTGTATGTTTTCAATGGATGAACAAGCAGGAAGGTTATTTTAACTCAAACATAAACAAAAAAAATGTAACGCTATAATTTAAATAAAATAATTATTTGGTTAAAAATTATGAAAAAAAAATAGAAGCGATAAAAATATCTAAAAACAATTTTTAAATTCGAAGCAACCAAACAATGCATAAATAATCCATCACACTGAAAATAAATATATAAAAGGAAAGGTCGCAAAACGAATACAAATAAATGACGAAGAAAATATTATAAATAAGTAAGCACATATTTCGGAGTGTATATCTGTATTATTATATAAAGTTAAAGAGGGTTTTTGTTTGTTCTAGATAGACAAAAAAACTACTCCATCAATCGCAACCAAATTTTTATACATATGTTTTTTGGCATAACTGAGAAGGTTTATAGATATATTTCATTTCGAAAAATCTGATAGAACCAACCGATTGATTGCTTTCAAATTTTCAGGGTACATTCGTATTATACCACAGAAGGATTTAAGCCACAGACTAAGGCTCTAGCTACCTTGAAGATTAAAATATTAAAAATATTCATTATTTCTTCACCACCAAGGAGGGTAAAGCTACGAATTAAAGATATTCATTAAGGAATAAAAAAGATTAATTCTTTTACTTCATTGTTATATTGTCACCATGGTAAAGAAATAAGTTACGAATTTTTCGTTGTCAAAGGTGTATGTGCACTTACCGGCTACTATTATTCTGGTTTTTGTAATTTCTTTTTGCAGGTTTCTATAAAGCCTGATATTTTAATTGTTAATTAATATTATTCTCACAATCAAGAGGATAACGAACTGAGTAGACGGGAATGGCGAGCGAAGCAAGCTCTGCGGCCCTGGAATATTCCCCGTGGCACCGGGAAGACCCTGATTTGGCTTCGGTGTTCTCCTGGGCCGGTCTGGGCCCTGAGGGTCCAGGTTCTGGTTAGATAGATCAATAGTTTAGGCGAATTGGCTATTGTAATCCATTTTGTATTGTGATGAATCTGCCGTGAATTGATGAAAAATGATCACTTATGTTTAAATGTTATAGAAAAATGTATGGACTTAGTTACGTGAAAAGGTGACTGGACACTTGTGCATTTTGGATGGAACCACAGTTTGAAAAACGTTTTTGTCTAAAAATGATCGATTCTAGACCTATTTTACATGCTGATTAAGAATATCTTTTTCTTTTGATATTTATTTTTATATCGGGTGATATTATTTAACAATAACCCAAAAGTTTGCTACTTATAATTATAGATATAAATTAACCAAACTATACCTACGTTCGCTTCGCTGGCTAACCTCGACTAATTAACAGTAACATTTTGATTATTTAAATGAATAAATAATTGCAATAATTACTGAATTTTTTAATTTTTTAATTTACCTTTGTTTCTCTTCTCCCGTAGCAGGACCCACAATTAAGCATTTACATAACTCCAGGGAGTGCCATAGCCTCAAACTGCCTCGGCAGGAACTAAGGTTCTCCACAGGTAGCCGGGATCCAGTCTAAAATTGCATACCATGCCTCTAATGAGGGTATTCTGAAGAGATTCCCCACCGGGACTCTGGCCTTGACGCCTCGCCTCTAATGAGGAACCCAAAGGGATCCTCCACCGGGAGTACGATCTTACTTTATCCTCTCAACGTTATGAAGTACCAAGGTAGTCCCGTCCAGTCATCGAAGGTGGGACAGCTGAGCATTCCATCCCTCCTGAACGGGGCTGTCCCATCCCTAGGCCATCCCCGGTAACGAAGGGGTACAGGTCTCATTTCTTGTTGCTGGTCCTGCAGCCACGGCCCCTAAATGAATGTCCCCTAACATTGCGTAAGGAACATTTGGCTTCCATTTGACAATCTTTCCGAAGGTGCCTCTCGCTCCCGCAATTAAAGCATTGCCTCCTCCTGTCGGGAGCACTGCAGGACCTAGATCGGTGCCCTACCCTCAGCACCAAAAACATTGCTCTTCGGCGGACCTCCTCAACACACAAGTCTCCCATCCGACGCGAATGCGCATGATCTTCAGCAATTCATCAGCCAGCAGAGGCGGAACCGCCACCGTCGCTACCTTTGTCTCTCCAAACGAAGACCTCAAGAAGAGGACATTCACCGTTACGTTAATTTATTATTTAAATACTCAAAACATTACTGTGTTAATTGGTCAAGGTAATCGAGCGAAGTGAGCGTAGGTTAAGTTTGGTTAAATTATATTTTTTAAATAAATAGGCAAAGTAACATATTCGTAATCAGCATGTATCGATAATTTTTAGAGAAAACATTTTTTCAAACTGTGGTAGCACCTAAAATGCACAAGTGCTGGTAATTGGATAAGGATTTGATATAATAATAAGTTAAATCTGAAAAAAGAAGAAATTCACGTAGTATAATGTAAATATGTGGCAGTGACGCGCTAGACAACTATAACATTTCCTTTACCAACATTTGATCGTAGAATATATTGATTCTATCTCTTCAAATGAGCCATTTCTTAACACAGATTTAATTTTTGCTTATAATAATAATTTAGATTAAGAAATTATATGAGTTTTGTTTCTTAATTAATCTGAAATAAAAATTGTGTGATTTGTTTGTTATTTATTAACACTTTAACAATTAAAACGTGAAGTAAACAGAATGAAATTTTAAATGAAAAAAAATACTATGAATTAATAAACGTCTAATGGTTAAAAAAAAAAATTAACAGATCTTCATTCTAATCTGTTGAAGCATACCAAATAAATAAATTTTTGGACCTAATAGAACGCACACTAAATAAATACCTATAGAACCTTCAATTTAAATAACCCAACAAGGATTTATTTATCAAAGAAATCTGGAAAACCGTTGTCGGAATATAAAAAGCTGAGCATTTTTTTTAAATTCAGTTAACTGAATGTGATAATTTAATTTCAAAAGTTTTCATGAAGGAAAAATAGACTGAGGAACACAGTTTGTTAGCAGGTAATTTTTCATTAGACTTTATTTTTATTAAACTTTTCAGAATTTCATAAAAGTTTTTAAATAGCTATTGTTTCCTTGTTAATACAAAATTAATTAACTATTCAAATAATAAGAATAAGTCGATCTCCCTGGCTGAGCGGGTAACGTCTCGGCATTTTATGCGGAGGTCCCGAATTAGAATCTCGATCAGACATGGCATCTTTTCATATGCTACCAATTGGACTAATGACAATAGCTGTTGATGCTCACTCATTCATAAAAAAAAATAAATAAATAAATAAAAATTTACTTATAAATAAATTCTAAATGTACAATTATAGAATTTTATTTATAATTAGTTTAATTACAAGTTCTAATTTAAAAATTTTTTAAAACCTTTATCGGAAAAAAAATTATTACTTAGAATACCGTATTTATTACAGTACCCCCCGCACTTTTTTCTTGGAATTGAAGAGAAAAAAATAAGGGTGCGGGGCTTACTTGAAACATAGCCTTTAGCCAGGATAATTTATGTAATGTAAACGTTTTCTTAGAAGTACCTAAATTCAATCACATAAATATAGTTACATTAGGCTTTCGTTTATCAATACCGGATGCCGCTTATACTGAATACATCCTTAATTATTAACATCCTGTTTATATTATCGATAGGAACGAAGTTACGGTGTTTTTAAAAAACTGATTCATTCTCTATAGGCTGCCTCCGGTTCTACTGACACTACAGTTATAGTATCAGTTACCCATCGTCGTCTTGTCTATTCGCCATAGTCATTGTACTGTTTGTATATGTGGACGGTTATGTGCATTTTATCTGTTTAGTTTATCTTGTAAAGTTTAATACGGTGATTTATTTTAATTATCGATCTTAAAAATCATAAAAAATATTACATGTCCACAAATACATAATAAATAAAGGCTATTTGCCTTCTCAAATAAGAAACGCTGATAAAACCCCCGTATATTTTGAAATGCCATTGACAAAACCGTAAACAAAAAAGGTGAAAAAAGTGTTACGATTTGCACTGGTGGTAATGAAAAACAAAGATGTAGTGTTATGCTTTGCATTACTTCTGATGGATCAAAATTACTTCCGTACATTGTTTTTAAAAGAAAAACTCTTCTTATCGTACAGGTAAATGGAGTTATTATCAGAGCTCAGGAATCAGGTTGGATGGACGAAACCTTAATTTTAGATAGGATCAGGTATGTATGGCAAAAGCGATCAGGAGATTTACTTAATAAAAAAAATACCGGTATGCTAGTAATGGATAGTTATCGGGGGTATACGACTGATAAAGTGAAAGACATTTTAAAAAAGGGTATGACAGACCAAGTAATAATTCCAGGCGGATTGACATCTCTATTGCAACCACTAGATATCTGCATTAATAACCTCTTCAATTCTGCATTAAAACAACTGTACAGTAAATGGATGGCTGATGAAAATTTCTTTCTGACGCCTACAGCAAGAGTCAAACTCCCAGATTTTATTCAGATTTGTGTTTGGATAAAAGACGCTTGGGAAGGTATTTCTACAGAATTAGTAAGGAAAAGTTTTAAAAAATGCGGAATATCCAATGAACTTGATGGTAGAGAAGACGATCACCTTTGGCAGAGCGACGTGGAGACTTCCGGTAACTTTTCTACAGATATTGACAGTGACAGTGATTAATTAAAAATAAAATCCCATATTAAAAAGCGTATTGAAATGATCCTTTTCAACATGATGCTTTCTTTTCGTTTTACTGGCCTACTGATTCTGAAGTAAACTAGTACTTACGGTAATTAATTATTAATGTAATATTAATATTGTAATTTAAATAAACGAATTAAATGCTTTACTTTCTGAATATTTTCGTATTTACGAATTTTTTTATCATATCTGTTGCTTTTTAAAATACCGGTATATACTCGATTTTTTTTTCGAGGTGCCGGGCTTATTCGGGGGCGGGGGGTATTTGAATAAATACGGTATTCTCAAAATTGAGATTTAACGATAAATAATAAACGTAAATTTATGATATAAATATAATTTAAAAAAAAAAAGGATTATGTCCATAGAAATACCGTTAAATTTAAAACAACTGTATTGTTATTTTAAATCCTTATTTTAAAATTCCTTTCGTCTAATTTTTGAATTAAAAAAAATTTTCCTACAGATTAAAAACATGCTTTGAAAAGTTAAAAACAATTTACGTATTTTATTTCAAAGCAGAAAGATATAGTATGATAAATTTCTAAACCTTTTAGCATGTGCGATTCATTATTTAAAAAGTATATTATAAAACTTATATATAATATTTTGATAAATTTTCCTTATCCGTTCAAGATCGTACAGTAAGATTGTCAATAAAAGTTATCCAATAGAAAGTATAATTTCTAAAGGTTATTTCATATTGTGAAAATCGTGGAAATGAAACAACTGACCTCTTTCAAATGGGTGATATTTTATAGATGACTGTACATTTCTCCTTTCAGAATGTAGAAAGGTAGATGATAAATAAGAATATATATATGTATATATATATATATATATAGAACGTTCTGAAAGATATAAATGAAGTGGACTCTTATCTATTCTGTACAATGGAATTGTGGACCCGTAAAATCAATTTAACAGTTACTGAATTATATTTCTTTCGTGTTTAGTTGGCCGTTTACGCGTAGGAATCATAACATCTTTGCATTTCTATCTATTATATATATTTTTTAAATAAATCCCCTGAGAAGAATACTAAGTACTATTTTTTATATTGAAGATATTTTTTAAAGTTAAGTTTTTTAAAATTATTTTAAAACATATAAAACTATTACAAATTTTTAAAATTTTGTTACTTAAATTAGGGTTGTAACTTTAACTGTCTCGGGTATGTCATTCAAGATATGCAATTTATTGTTGGAAAAATACAAAAACAGAAAAAATATAATGTTCAAATGTGTAACAAAATATTAACCAAAAATATTCTATTAGCCCAGCTTCAATTATTTCTTCAACATATTTAAAAAAAAAAAGTTATATTTTATGTATTTTCCTAATGTATACTTTGCAATTTGTTACGGAACAGTAAGCAACATCACAATTTCAAAAAAATATTTTTTCAACCTTTGAAAATATGAAGGATAATTAATCAGGGGGATTTTTTTAATAATTAAAATATTCAATAAAACTAATTTTAAATAAATTAAAATCGAAATTAAAAAAAAAAAAAATATGGAAGCTTCCCATCAGGGGGGTATTAAGTTATTTTAGGGAGTTCATTTTTTAACAGAATACGCTTTAAGCATTACAAAAATTTTTATTTTTTTATTTTGGAGGGTCAAAAATATACAAGGGGAAGCATTCGGGTAATATTAATTTTTTAAGCAAACAATCCTTAAGTGGTAATAATAAACTTTAAAAAAAAACTTTTTAAAGTTGTTTAAAAAACACAAGAGATATAGCCATAATTCTAAAGTTGTTTGGAAAGGGGAGGGGTGAAAAAAAAATTTGGCTCACATTTTATTCAAGAAACACTAAAGAGTAAGAGCAATAAAAAAAAACAAGATTTTTACATTTTAAATCTAATAGGTAACTTGCGCGATGGATTTAAATTTGAAATGCATTTAACAAATTTTTTTTAAATTTATAAAAATATTCAGATAATATATTAAATATTACTGACAAATAAACATAGGTAAAACGGTAGATATGATATAAAGATATTATATCTCTAAGGGGTTAGATATACGAGCAATGAAAAATTAACTCCAATAAAATCCAACTTAGTTAAAAATTGGAACAAAAGTCTTTAGTAAATACATCCACACTCCTTGAAATTGGAATTTTGCCATATTTTTTCTACATTTTACTCTTTCAAATTGCCGACCTAATTTTTCTTTTAATAAAACGTTATCAATATGGCAATAATTTTTAATTGTAAACATAATGAGTCAAAACAAATTTTTTTTCTTTCGCTTGTATATTCGGTTATTTATTTGGACGTTGAATAACTGTTATATTATTTGATATAATATTCATTATGTTTTAATGTTACAAGAATTACATAAATTTAACTACTAAAAACACTGAAATGAATCCCAGTATTTGTAAGAAAAAATTACCGTTATTTAATTAATTTTAAATACGAATATATATATATATATATATATATATATATATATATGCTGTACATATATATATATATATTATTTTTTTTTTTTTTCAATAAATTTTGAAAAACTTAGTTTTAATAGACAATAATTCCTAATTTCACCTTTTGTTAGTAAATTCGTTTCCATTGCTTTTTATCTAAAAATTTTACATTTAAAAAATCTGGTGTGGCCACCAAATGACTTCCTTGTACGCCTGTTAAATTACATATACACTTTTATTAAAATGAAAAGTACGAAAAATTTTATTTCATTAACAACTTTTGATATTTTTTCATATTTTTACTTCCTTGTACGAAGTAAAGGAAGTATTGTGATCGCGAAAAATTTCGGTTTCCAGATTTCAACGGAAATATCCATTTTGTCCATCCCTGAATCCATTTTGATTAGTTTCTGCTTGACATCTGTATGTACGTATGTATTTCGCATAACTGAAAAACGATTAGCCGTAGGATGTTGAAATTTTGGATTTAGGACTGTTGTAAATAACCTCTCATTGAGAGCTTTTCAACGATATATCATAAGTGGTACTTATTTTCATTGATTCCAAAGTTATGCCAAATAAAAATTTAATTAATGAAATATTTGGATCTTAGGAGAGCAGACTTCATCTCCTTTTTTTAACCTTTTTTTTTGATTTAAACATATTGAATTATTAATTATTTATTTATTATTGTTAACCTCTGATTGTAAAATTAGTTTTACGATTAATAAATTAAAGAAAAAAATATCAGAAATTTTTAATGAAATAAAATTTCGTGTACTTTTCATTTTAGAAAATTGTGTAAATGTAATTTAAGAGGCGTACAAGGAAGTCATGTGTTGTACACATCAGATTTTTTTTTTATTATTATTATTGAATTATTATTTATTGTAATTTTTTTACAAATTAATAAATCAACATATCTAAATTAAAAGAAAAAGTTAAAAAATAAAATGAGATGAAGTCTGATTCGAACCGATGTGCCTTCTAAAATCCAAATATTTCATTAATTAAAATTTCATTTGGCTATAACTCTGGAACCAATGAAAATAAATACCACTTATGTATATCGTTGAAAAGCTCTCAATGAGGGCTTATTACTGCAGTTAGAAAAAGTTCAAAATACAAATTTTTATGGATTTTGGGTTTTTTTGGACACTTTTCGTTCAGTTGATTGCAGTCAAAAATGGAGGTACACAACTAGATGTTACAAAAGTCCTAAATCAAAAATTTCAACATCCTACGGCTAATCATTTTTGAGTTATTCGAGATACATATGTACGTACGTACAGACGTCACGCCGAAACTAGTTTTGAAAACCGAACATTCTGTTGGGCGTGATTTTGTGCCCAATTTTGTGCTATAAACACGTGTTTGCCCTCCTTAGCATCACTAGCATTTTCTTTGGGGAGCTTTCTGCTATTAATAAGGTCTTAAGTATAATTAGCCCAACATTTCGACATGTACTTGTTTGCTCGGATTCCACGAGTGCCTTACAGGCGATTAGTGACGTATACTGCCCCAGACACCCCGTTGTATGTGAAATTCAGTCCATTTCCCAAATTACCAGATGTAATACAACAGTGAGTTTCTGCTGGATCTCCAGTCATATAGGAATTTCAGACAACGAGCGCGCAGATAGTGCGGCAAAAGAAGCTTGTTTATAGCTTTTTTTTTCTTTTCCCTGTTTAGCCTCCGGTAACTACCGTTTAGATAATTCTTCAGAGGATGAATGAGGATATGTATGAGTGTAAATGAAGTGTAGTCTTGTACATTCTCAGTTCGACCATTCCTGAGATGTGTGGTTAATTGAAACCCAACCACTAAAGAACACCGGTATCTACGTTCTAGTATTCAAATCCATGTAAAAATAACTGGCTTTACTAGGACTCGAACGCTGTAACTCTCGACTACCAAATCAGCTGATTTGGGAAGACGCGTTAACCACTAGACCAACCCGGTGGGTTTGTTTATAGCCTACTTTTACCAATTGCGTTGCTTCTATCGATTTGGTCTGGGTTCTGTAAAGGGTAGTT
This sequence comes from Lycorma delicatula, assembly GCF_047948215.1. NCBI lineage: Eukaryota > Metazoa > Arthropoda > Insecta > Hemiptera > Fulgoridae > Lycorma > Lycorma delicatula. The sequence goes on from NC_134462.1 coordinate 94,568,471, forward strand.
CATGATGACTGGCAAAGTTAACGGGATGCTACCATGAGAAATAAAATTCGCCTAGTTAAAAACACTATATCACCGTGGAGCTCCTCATGCAGAAATAACCTTTGAGAGGAGGTTGTTATCTGCTGTTTACGAATAGGGCACACTCGGCTCATCATGGATATCTTAATGCACTCACTCATGGATATCTGATGAAGCAATGGACGCATCCCCAAAATAACTTGTTTCTTATTTTGTTGTGCTCGCTGCAACTGCCAACTAAGAATCCACCACATTCTTGTGGTTATATCTATTATACGGCATTACGTCGCAAATTTAACTTAGGGGCTAACATACGAACAATTTTAGGAGATAATGAAACGAAGTTATCTTATTTTTTAATATTCGTTAGGGCTGTTTATATTCAAATATTTGAATTACTGTGTTTCAGCTATGTGTATGCCATTTGCCGTAAAGCAGATGGTAATTATATTATTTTAATTTAAAAATATATTTGATTGTTTATAATTAATCTTTAATTGTGAATTTTTAACATATTGTGTCCGGGCGATTATAACGGAAAAGTGCTTTTCGTCCCCCCCAACCAGAAAAAAAAAATTGGTCCACATGATTTATATTTATAAGTGCAAAAAAATTACCTGATAACCAATTATTGGAGAGTTTTGAAAAATCTAACTTTGAGGTAAATAATATTAGGTTTAGATGGTAAAGGTAATAAAATAGAGTAAAGGTAATAATATTAGAGTTTAGATATATATATATAGATATAGACACAATAAATTCCTCTGGTCTACAAAAGTTTTTAAACTTTTCTGTTTAATAATGAATTCAATAAGGAGTGTTTTAAAATATTATTTATGCTGATTTCAATTCAAAATTAAATTAAGGACAGATTGTTTTACTAAAATGGATTAAGATAAAACCTGATTTTTTTAACTAATTATGTAGTCTACAGTATAATGGATCTTCCAGCATCTGCTTTTCTTTAATTTTCTCCTGTATTCAGATTTTGTAACATCCCTTTTCAGTCTCCAGTAGTAATCGACAAACATAATCGGGCTTCATTTTCCCTGGTAGCATATGTTTCTATCATTGATGTATCCTGGTGAAAACGTTCACCTAGCTCATCACTTACATCGTATGCAAAGTGTGTTTTTTAGAGACATATTGCATTCTATTTTTTTTATCGTTTTCAAAAAATACTGTTTTCAGCCTTCTTTTTGCCCAACAATGACATTTACAATATTTTAAAATGACACCAAATCCTACTTTCTCAGACATTCAAACTCCTCTCAAAAGTCTGAAGCCTTCTTTAGCTTACGTATCTTAAATATTCCTTCTACGATTTTTGCCCTACTGATCCTGGAAATGGCCTTAAGGAATAACAAATTTTGCCCTTTATGATGCATTGCTTTGATAAAATTTTGCCAAATTCTTTCAGGTCTTCACATATATGGTAAGAATCATATTGTATCATCCTTAGAAAAAAATAGTAAAATTCTCTTATTGCTATACATGTCCTTAAATTGTGATGCGTAAGCTAGAAGAATTGTTGGATTTCTCATTTCCAACAAACGAGACCAGTAAGACAAATTTTTAGATTATATTTCGATTCAGTGGCAAATAGTATATACAAATAACACAAAAAAGCTGCCAACAAAATTTTAATATTTTTCTATTTTATTGGTTATTTATTCTTATACAGTAGAAAAATATGATGGATGAAAAAATGTATAGGTAATTTTTAATGAAGTTTTGTTGTAAAATTATCATCATCACATGTTTAAATAAACCAAAAAAATTGGTATTTTTTTGCTCCCCTCACCTCCAAAATTACCTTCCAAGAAATGTTCTGATTGAGCTTGTGTTCTCATTTGCTCATTTACTGTCCTTATTTGCTTTTTGTCTGTCTATTTAATATTTCTCTACCGTCTACATGCCTTCATTTAAAATGCGTCAATATTTCTTGTTCCTTCAATAAATATTTTTTCAATATGTTGTTACTTACTAAGTGAAATAAATAAAATTTCATTAAACAAGAATTAATAATCTGAGTTGCTTGACACGTTTTTTTTCAATAAAATCTATGAAAAAACAATTAAACAACTGCCAAAACAAGTAAACCTAAACCACAACGCCAATTTGTAGTCGTCATAGACGTAGAACCATAATTGTTGCGTAGACGTAGAACCACAGAATATTCATGCTGCAGCAGCGGGTTTGACATATGTGGCTTTTTTCAGTTGTGAGTTAAATAAGTAGTCAATTTGAATAAAGTTACTGTAAATTTATAAATGTTTAGTAAAATAATTTTGGTATAGTTTTATTACACTGAGAGATTATACCACTGCAAAACTTGGAATTTTTAATAAAAAGTTGTATTATCGTGGTACTGTTATGATTAGAAATTCTAATCACAATTCTTATTGTAATGTTTTTTGTAAATATAAAAAACCATTTAAGTAGGCTGCCTTTTATGAATTCAGCATTAAACGAAATAAATTCGATAAATTTCCTGTCACTTAATTGGACTATAAAATATTCGATATATTTAATCAAAGCCCATCTATAAAATTCATTCTTTACATCGCTAAAGGTAATAAAGCTTTTTCGTAAAAATACATTATTCGGGTAGTTTTAAAAATTATTGTACTTGTCAGTGGTTGGATTCCTTATCTTGGAAGAATTACAGTTAAAAACTGCAGCTAAAATGTAACTCACTGGGCCATTTGTTCACAAAAGTTATTGATGCGACTAGATTGAGCGATAAATAACCACCCCTAACTAGATCGATAAGTCGTCTTTTTCCTTATCCATTATCAAGCAATTACGTCTAATAATACTATTAAAACTTTCTTAGCTGACAACAATTATGTTATTTATTTATGTTTTAATTTTTTCTTCCAAGCGTATAATCATTAAACTGATGAAAGAAATAGAAAAGAATGACTATTAAAATAGATTGGTACTGTCAGTACATAATATTTTATTAATAAATATTACTTCTGTTAGTTTATTATTACAGGTTATCAAATCATTTATTAGTTTTTGGTCAAATAACGCATCATAATTTGATTTCGAAGTGTGTTTCATGAAAATTATTTTTTATTTTTACTTAAAACCAAGTTCGATGTGAAAATTCAAAGGTAGGATTACTAAGGGCTTAAGTATTTGATCAAGAATAACAAAGGAAAGGGATAAAAATTTGAGTTTTAGTTCTAAATTAAGATTACTTTTATATAATATTTTAATATAAAATAAACTACAAAAATTTGTTTATTTAAACAGTGTACACTTTTTACCAATAGAATGATAAACAAAATTGAAAGTAGAAAGCATTTGATTAAAAATTTGTTTTTGTTCTTTTAATCCCAAAAATAATCCCAAAAATAATTACAATAAAAAACTGTTATTTTTTTAATGTAGGAATGGGGAATAACATTTTATTATGGTGTTAACTTCAAATAACTGTGCACGAGAAAAATAATTTGAATATAGTAATTATTTTTCAAACGACTTTCAAAAAGATAATTAGTTTCTGATGATTATTTTTGGTACCTACACATATGAACAACTTATTTCCATTTTCAGTTGCTGTTTCTTTTTTCGTTAATTATTTTTTTAATCGCCGAACTGATGATTTTCGTTCATATATGTATCTCATAGCTTTATCCTGATTAATGTTCATGACGTCATTAGTTGAAACATAATTTGTATTTGGCCATTGTTTGTGATGAGTAATTTATTAAAATGCCGTTAAGTCTATGAATCGGTGTGTTTTGTTTTCTACCTGCTAACGCACTTTTATAACATGAATCAATCGAAGCTACACTTTAGCCCAGATCAGTTTAAGAATAAAATACATGCACAACTATTCTTATCTATTAATAATTTGTCTTACTGTTGCAATCTTACGGCCGATGTTTGACCGTGTATACTGCAATTGTTGTAATCTGCTATATACGCGTGAATTGATTAATTACAGTGGTACAAACTATGTAAAATTGATACTAGTCTAAATAATTAAAAGTTCTTTATCCTTTCTTATTTATTTGATGTGTTGATTCAGAAAAATTGTTCTGAACTTCTTTGTTTTGTGGAATAAACGTGCTTTTCAAAGTATTTTAATGATTTCGTCATTTTTACATTCCATGAGTGTAATGAATTTAGAGTGTATGTACGTATGTATCTTTGTTCCACCGTAGCAACTCAACCGCTGAACCCATTTAGATGTATGACCCCGCGTTGGAAATCTTGCGTTACTGAAAATGTTATCAATATAAATAAAAATGTATGTTTGTTTGTCCCGTATGCGTTCCTATACCATTCATCCGATTGCGATGAAAATTTAGTGAGTTGTAGTGCGCACGCCCACGAAGGTTTCTGAATTTGTTTGGACCCGCTAGGTGGCGCTGGAGTCAAGATATTTCGAACAGTTGTATTTATGGTCCGATTTGGTTCATATTCAGAACATATATTATTTACATGAAAAGAAATATTTTTGCGAAAAATGGACCCGCTAGTTGGCGCCGGTGTCGAGATATTTACGAAACAAACAAACAAATATACGAGTACATACAGACTTTTTTCTTCTATATATGTAAAAAGCTATCTTCTTATGTGTGTCCGCTGTACACTAAAAAACTCCTGGACCGATTTACGCGCGGGTTTTTGCAAAATGGTCCGCGTTGTCCAGAAAAGGTTTAAAGCTATTGAAATCCTCGATCTGACCAGTAAAAAAAGTTCGTGGTACTTTGAACTGACTACTGTGTTTAAAGAGTACTCTGAATTAAATCCTAAATGTAGTGCTGTTTTGACAACTGGATTTTTTTACATTCTGACTTTTATAAAGTGAAAGGTGTTAAAGTTTGTGAAGTTCTGTAATGTTTTGTAAATATCTTAATGTTCAATATTAATTGTGATGATTTTTCAGTCATATCACTTTTCGTTAAAAAGTTTATTTCCACTGACTACTGTTTTTAGAGAGTAAATTGAATTAAATCCGATGTTTTGTCAATTGGATTTATTTACATTCTTAGTTTTATAAAGTGAAAGGTTAAATCTCGTGAAGTTCTGTAATGCTTAGTTTTTTTAATGTTTTATCAAACCTTAAATTGTGTTCATTTAATGTGTAAATATATACTCAAATCTAGCAATAGATAAGCATTACCGGGTCTGCTAATAGGCTATATATATCTAACTAAATTTACTTTAAATAGAATAAAATATTAAATAAATTAAAAAGATCTCTGTTGAATAAATACGTCTTTTATGATCACGTCGTGCGAGGCTAGACCAATCATCACCATCAACTGGTAACAAACGGGGTGCCCCTGTTTTAGGAGGTGCAGTGGGGTGCTCTTACTCTTATAATGTCTCAGCAAATAATCGTTCGATTTTCAAAATTCAGACGGGGTATTTGTTAGTAGATTGAAGGCTAACTTTTGCATGCATTAGGTACACTCTCGATCTAACAGATCACGGTTATTCGGAAATGTTATGTCTTCGCAACCAATCTTCCAATTTTTACCTTAGATAGAGCTGTCGTAGATCTGAGTACTCACATTTTTGCCAAGGACCAGGCCTATCTAGCACTGAGTCGCGTGAGACAATTGGAGAGTTTAGCCATTAGTTGTTTGGATGCCAGAAAATTACTGTATGATCTGCACATTAAAAAGTCTCTCGAGGAACTCGATTGCTTGAGAATTATGTGCGTTTAGATTGGTATACGCCAATTAAATAAATAAATAAACTGATAAATTTAGTTTCCTCATTTGGCTCAGTACGTTAAATACGTTATATACATAAGTTTTCGAATCGTAAATTTTTCTCGAAATAAACAATTCTTAAATGATAAAAACAATTATAAAAATTAAAATACACGACTGCAAAATAAAAAGTAAAAAAAAAAAAATAAATAAATAAATTGAATTAAAAAAACAATAAATCGAACTAAAAAAGAAAACAATGTATGGAAATAAAGAACTAAATATCGTTTTGCAGTATTTGGTTTACTTTATTTTATTTGGCTTTCTCCCGCCACTATCATATTCGGTCGCTCTACAGAATAAGACCGATCGTCCGTACCACAAAGGGTTACTGTGCCTCAAACAATTTAAGCGCCCACTATCCTATTTAGCTCCTAGAGCTAACTTAATAGCGTGAACGGTAAAAGCTTATTAAATACACCATTAGATATTGTCTCAAATTAACGTGGTTGGCGAGCACCTGGGCTTCCGTCGTCCTTAAAAATGAACTTGGGACCTTCCATCCCCACCGATCCTTATAAATTTAAACGAGGATTGTCTCTTAGTCGTGATATTCCATTCCTGCCGCCATGCTTCCACAGCGAGGCTACGATACTGGCCAAGCTCGAAACCGCATCCCAAATACCTCAGCCTCCGGACCTCTCGCAATCTCCACATGGCTGCCCGAACTTTCACTACTAAAACGATTGGGAGTGCCTTTCTCAATACGGTAGTAACCTCGAAGAAGGTTGTTTTAAAAACACCAGTGCATACAGTCAAGCCTTTTCGATTTGTATATCAGAAAAAAAGGAAGGTTTTTAAATATTTGACTCTATACAATTTGAAGCGCTTTAAGTTATAAATTAAGTAATAATTAAATCCTAATTTGTAAGTAATCTGTATTTAATTTTATGATTAATTTGGTTTGAATAAGTTTTTTTTTTAATTCGTAAAATGTATTTAATGTTACTAGAATAAAGTCTTTACATTCATATATATCTATATAAAAATCCTTTTTAAATGGATTTTAAATCCGTTTTTTCTCTCTAAAACGGTTTCAATTTATATGAAAGAAATTGTCCGATTTGTTTCATTATTAATCCTTTAAACTGGATTTAGATACGCTTTTCTTTGCCGTTCAACTTCCTATTTGTATTATCTTTCTTTTTTATTTAATAAATTTTTGTATTTTCCAGCCGATTTAACTGTACAAGTGTAGATATTTTATTTGTTTTAATGCTTATCTTTATTTAATCTAATCTGTTATATTGCTGTATTATCTGTAGAATAATAATAATTATTGCAATAATAATAATAATAATAATAATAATAATAATAATAATAATAATAATAATAATAATAATAATAATAATAATAATAATAATAATAATAATAATAATAATAATAATAATAATAATAATAATAATAATAATAATAATAATAATAATAATAATAATAATAATAATAATAGTAGTAATAAAAAGAGTAATTTTTTCAACATATTGCAACAAGACCGTTATACAAGGTATAACGGGCCTGAGTAACGGGTCCCTGACAATTAAGAAGAAAATATAATAATGGTAAAGAAAACAGGTTCGTTTAACAATCGTCTTTTGTAATACTGCCCGCTGACAAACGAACAGATGTTCTTCCGTGAGAAGAGTTACAGGACCAGGTTAAGGAATACATGGGAATGAAAGGGCTCGGTAGATCGTTCTCACGCTTCGAGTTGGGTCCAATCCGGCAGGTAAAGAAGATAGGAGTATAAATACTCCGTGGAAGACCAGTAAAAAATCAGTTCTGCGAACCAGCCTAGTGAGAAGTTACGACGTCAGTTCCGCGAGAGAGTCTGTAGATGTGAGTTTGCGATGTGAGTTCTGCGAATCAGTCCGCGAGACTATTTTGCGGAAAGGACAGGAAGGAGCGAATTTCAAAGTGAACTAAATCGACACGATTTAGGTAATGTCACAAGTAGTGGTTCGGTGAGTTACTGTAAGACTATAAGTGAAAGAGATAATGTACTAGATTTCATTCATAAATTGTTAGGGTGGTTTTATTTGTGGACAACAAACGTATTTGGAGTGGAAGAACTTTATACTTGCCTTATCTATTATACTACTGTTTGGAAATACAAGACTAGTGGTTAAAAGTGTTAAGAGTAGGAGTCATGCTATGTCTTGAGTCAGTGGGACTGAATTCTGCTTTTTCATTTAATTTATCTACCTGTAAGTAAATCCTGACGATTATTTTGAATTCTGTTTTGTATGTAATCTCTGTTTATTATTCAAATTATGATTATTTGTTTGTTAAATGACATTTAATATTAATGTTTACCGTTGCCATTATTGTCATTGTTCTAATTATTATTGTGAGCTATTTTTCATTAATTGTTTTATTATTGTTTCTTATTATTATTATTATTATTATGACCATTGTCTTTATTGTTGATTTGATAATATTTAAAGAAGAGGATATACAGAAGTGTAAATTCTTTTGTTAGTAAAAATGTTTTAATAACTGCTCTTACATATCCCAGAAATAATATTCCATTATACTTTATTCTATTTTTATAATAAAAGAAAAATTATTTATGTTTGGTCTCCAGGGGGTTCACGGCTATTATTATTTTTTGACAGCTTGAAATTGTGAAGGAAGAAAATGTTAAAATCCCACCATGCCGGCTCGAACTTCAGGTAAGGAAATTACCTTTATCGTTGCTGTCGTCGCTGCTATTACCAGCAGCACTATTGATTCTGTATTCATCATTGCCAGTTGTAAACTGTTCATGCTTCAGTGTAGTATACTTTCGTTTTTTACAGTTGTGTTTTCTAAAACGCCTTATTCGAACGAAGAAAGGATTACGCTATAGTGCAAACTTATGTTTGTTTTGGATCCTTTCAAAAATGCTTTAAATATTCGCGTAAAAATTTCCGAATACCAATATCCCAGGAAAGAATAAAACACACAATCTAGTTAAAAACTGACGAAAACGGTTAACGAAATAGACAACCTTCTATCAGGACTTTAGAGAATAACCGATTCAAAGAAAGATTTCTGCCAGTCCGAAAAAATTTATATGTAAGTTATTACAACGAAGCGTATTAAATACTTATCTTGCCAAAAGATTCTTTATGATTTCAGTTTGAAACTATGAAGTGTATCAACTTGCAGCTTAACATGTCGTTCAACAAGAACGAACTGTCAGGGAAAGGGCGGTGGGCGGCTTTCGTGCTCTTCTGATTTATCTAATTGCGATTTTATCTACGGGTCTGTTTGAAGAATAGAGTTTATAATTAGTTCACTGCACTATTTATGAACTGAAGGCGAACATTCAACAAGAAATTATTGGAATTGATGAGACGTTTTGCGTCAATTGTCTCACTATGATTATTCGAACACAAAAGTGCATCGCTGCCCAGGGCGTTCACCGAACACTTTTTGGTAAATATGTGTAAAATGTTGCTATCATCGCTGTTATTACTAGCACGAATACTGGTTATATATTCATTACGCTCGTCTAGTGTTGTCAGTTGTAAACTGTTAATGCTTCATCGTAGTTTAGGTTCGTTCTTTACAATTGGGTTTTCTAAAATGGCTTATTCGAACGAGGAAAGGATTTCTACAGTCCAAACCTATGTTTTTTTTAAACCTTTCAAGAAACGCGTTAAATATTCGCGGAAAAATTTCCAGATGGCAGTATCTATGCAAAGAATAACATATAAATGCAGAAATTAATTTAATATACGTTTTCATTAGCAAACGTTTAAACATATTTACCCTATTTCTACAAAATTTATTCTAAGAAAATGGTCGGGTCAGTGAAGCACATTCGTGCTCGAAACCGCAGAAAGAAATACATTATTTTGGTGTTTTACTTTGTCATACTTTCTTACAGCTATTATTCAATTAAAGTAAAAAACAATTATACGATTACAGTTGCTTTCTCTGCGATTAAAGATATTTATTATACAATCGGTTTTTGTGGTAGATAAGGTAACTCATATTTACAACTAAATATTATATGCATTTAATGATGATTTGCTGCAATGATGCAATGATGATTTGCTGCAATATATTCGCCTTATTCAAAAACACACCAACGGGAAACTAACTCATTCTACATTTTCTTGTGTCATCCTGACATGGAATACTGTTTATTCTTGAGAATAATTACGCCATTTTCGCGTAGTAGCTCCTTCTTTTTAGGTCTCTATCCGTCATGGTTGTGGTACATAAAAAACAACACACTTTAATTTGAGAAATTTATTTTTGCAATATTTTTTGAGAAAATATGCATATTTCGTGTTTTAAACACTTCAGAATCAGTACGTGAGGTTAACTTTTTAATTTGTTAGATGTAGGTTATGGAATATAGAAAATATTGACATTTTTAGACGTTTTCGTTACTACTAATAGATGTGATAAAATATCAATCGCATTTCGTGTTTGTCATATTAAAAAAAATTATGCTTTTATGTAACTGCGCTTACACTTGTATGCCAACAGTTTAATCAGTAACATGAATCTTTTGAAATTAGGTTTTGTTTTACAAAATAAAAATGTTTGACAATATTTCTGAAATTATTGGATAAACACTTACTGTTTTTTCTAATTTTTAAATTTATTATTTTATTTTTAAGTTTGTTACTCGACTACATCAGATTGGGAGTTATGTATTTGGGTATGTTAACATTTGTTTGTGTTTTGTAGTTCCAGAACGGCTGGACCGATTATAGAAAAAAAATTATTTAACGATTTGTTTTATCAAATAGTAAAACAAGATACCTGACAATCTGAAGAATATTCAGTACCAAATGACTTATTAAGTAAGATAATGAATAAAAGTTCTTAGAAAGCGGAATTCAGGAATACATATGACTGTGATAATGAGTTCTAAAATATGTTGGACATAAAGAATATTTAAAATAAAAAATAAAACGACTAAACCCATTAGAAGTGATCATGAAAATTTTAGCAAGAATAAATTTAAAATAAAGTAATAAATAAATATGACCGAACGTTGTAGAGTTGTATTAATCTATTTGATTTTCATCCGCAAGGTTCTGGGTTCGAATCCCGGTCAGCTTGGCATTTTTCATCAGCAAAAAATTCATTTGCCATCATAAAAATTGCGCATATGTAGTTGTAATTAGGCTTAAGCCTTCAATTACTGGAGCGAAATAAATAAATAAAATATGAATGAACGGTGAAATTAAAATATTTAAATTCTATTAACACGTTATAATTAACTTTCATTTTACGGTTATAAATAAATATTTCGAAATTAGAATTTGGAAAAAGAAAAAAAGTTCATATATTGATTTCACATTAAACAAATTTTAAATGTATATAAATAAGGTAAACTCTTCTTCCAGTCCAGCGATTCCCAAGTGAATGCTATTATCCTCTCTGGGGGGCGCTAGGAAGCTATGGCATTAGACACCAGAGAGAAAGCGGTAATTCTCTTTATAGTAAAGCTAAGTTATAAAATATAGGATTTTAAACTTAACAATATAAACTTTATTACACTTGTTTTAACAATAAAGTATAGTGATTTATTTATTAAAAAAAAATTTACAATAGTATATATACATAGTGGTAACGTCTCAGCATTTTACCCGGAGGTCCTGGGTTCAAATCCCGGTCAGGAATAGCATTTTCTTTCGCTACAAACTTCTACAAATTTGTATTGCCTAAACAAGTTTGCATTGCTATTTTTTTGTTGAATAATGTTTAATGTAATAAACGCTCAGTATTTTTCCTTATTTCTGAAAATCCTTATTAAGGATCGAGGACGTTAAGGGTGCCAGGTAGAAAAATTTGGGAGTCACTGATAAGAGAAAATTTATATAAATTATTGTAAATATCTAAATATTCTGTATTAATTTTTTGATTAATGAATCCCACCAATAGAAATCATGCGGTATTATTTTTTTAAAGATATTACGTACTTATTCGATTTCATCTCTTACAGGATTCTGGCTGAACTGTTTATAGTTGAGTGAGTACTACACACGATCCATATAATAAGGAACACGGGTGAAGTTATTCCATTTCAGGGCGTCTCGGGAAGAACCATAATATGAAATATCACGTTGTTAATACTACTGCATAAACAAAAATGTTCTACCTCACTCACAAGTCGATCAGATTCCTCTCAGAATCTATTTATCTATTTCGTTTTTTATTTCCAAAAAATAAAATAAAAAATAAAAAAGGGATACACTTTACTTTTTTATTTTACGGTACATTTTAGTAAAGGGGCCGACGGTTACATATCACTTAAGGGGGGGGGGCAATGTAGTATATATAAACCTAATGTCCAAGACAAGTTTTAAAAAATGCAAGTATTATACACATCTACTCTTTTCTACTCCATATTTTTTAACGATTATTCTCACCGACTATCTTAATAATGACTATTTAAATAATTTAAGCCTTATCAAAAATTGTTTTCTCTTTTTTTCTTTCTTGTTATAGAACACCGTTGTTGAGAGCTATTATATTTGAAAGCTCCTTGCCAATAAAGTTTTATTAAATAACCGACCTCCATGGGGGAGTAGTACATTTCGAACTTCCATCTGGAGGTTCCAGGCATGACATTTTTTATACGCTACAAAATTTCTATTTCATATTCCCACAGTACAAGCTTAAAAAAATAAATAAATAAAAAGAAATTAGAATTTTTTTATAAATTCTAGATTTTATTTATTTAAGTGAATAAAATAAAAACTCATTCAATAGATTATATTTTAATATAAATATAAACTTATAAAAAAAGAACTGTGCAGTGGATATTTTTTATTTAATTATTTTTCGTTGTTAATTTTTAAAATCCTTTTTCTAATTAAATGATTAAAATAGATTGTGTTAAACATAGAGAATTGTGAACAAATGTAATAAATAAATAAACATACTATTTTATTTACGTTAAAGAGAGAACGGATAGTACGGTCATATCTCACATTGTAATAGAGGACAGTGCTATCTATATAAATATCTTCGCTGTAAGGCATAATAAAATTACTTTGTAATCGATTGTAATTTGTACAAATTGTAGTATCTTTTTAAATGCTATCAGAATTTAGTATATTTAGCAATTATAACATATTAGAGTTTTAAAATATTATAGGTGTGTATACGATTAATACAAAATTTGTTTTATTTTAGGAATAAAATTTTTAAAAAGTATGCAAAAATAATAAAAATATAAGTTTGATTAAATATTTATATAATTTTATTAATTAAAAAAAAAAAATGCAACATTAACCCCTGAATTTTATGATCGCTAAAAGAAATTCTTTGCATTCTTTTATGTTATAAGAGAAAATTCCATCATAATAAAAAACATCTGATGTGGACAACACATGACTACCTTGTACGCCTATTAAATTACATTTTGAAAAAACATAAAATTTTATTTCGTTAAAAACTTCTGATATTGTTTCATATATATATATATATTTTTTTTTCATTTTTTGTTATTGAATTATTAAAAAAAAAATTTATCGTAAAATTGTTTTTACAATGAGAGGTTAATAATTTTATTAATTTTTTTGGACACTTTTGGTTCAGTCGATTACAATCAAATGATGTTACAACAATCCTAAATCCAAAATTTCAGCATCCTACGGCTAATTGTTTTTGAGTTATGCGAGATACATACGTACGTATAGACATCACTCCGAAAAATGGATCCAGCGATGGTCAAAATGGATATTTCCGTTGAAATCTGGAAACCGAAATTTTTCGCGATCATAATACTTCCTTTACTTCATAAGAGGAAGTTAAAATATATATTCGAATCATTAATTTAATCAGATGTTATGTATCACATGATATGTTGGCCTAATTTCAAACGAGATAACAAAAGTATTTCTAGTAATGTTAATATTACGTAATTACAATTAAAATGTTAATGTTAACTGTACTACCCATCAGTTATATTGCACAATAGTGTCACTTGTAAATATTTGTTATGAACTATTTTAGAACCTAGTTAAGCTGTTAAAAATGTTAAGTTAGTATATTGAAAAGCTATATTCAATCTATAAACAAAGAACTTCTTTCTTTAGTGTAGTGCATAAATACTATTTTCTATAAATACGATACCTAATGTTGTGTTTTTAATAAAATATAATGTATACTCGTATAAAAAAATTATGTCGTCATTCATTTTTCGTATTTATTTTTTCATATTAACAACACAACGTCCTGAGGTATATAATCCCCACGTTGGAAATATATCATCTACGATCCATGTCCAGGGCGGCAACAGCTGTACATAAGTACAATACTACAATAATTGACTAACGGGCTCCTAGCGTTTTCCTCGGAAATGTAAACTTTCTTTTCAATTGTTATACGCACTTACACTTTTTTACAACTGGCTATGTGGTGGCCAGGGTCAGTGTGATTGCAGCTGTAACAGAGACCCTTCCGTAGTCCACGTGCCCATGTAAGTCGGAGCAGAGGAGCCCTGAAAGCTCTGGTGAGTAGTTTCCTATAGTTAATGCGAGATTGGGCATCCGTTCTACGCCAGTACATATGCTGGTTCCACAGGAGTACCGAACCGACCCCTAGGGTTGGCAGTTCTAGAGTGGGGTTGTGCTTCGGCAGCTAGCCTTGCTACAGAGGGATTAACTGATCATGGAAGTTGAACAATCTATCGTAACAGAGGGTTCACGATGCCCATATGACTAAAAAAAATTACAGCAGGTATGTCGTTATTGTTTCAGAGTGAGTGAGTGATTTGATGAGAGTGGAAAAGTGAGGTGGTTACTGAATGACCATATCTTAAGAATGTTAAATCTGTTGAATATTATTATAGGAATATAGGAATCTCAATTTCAATGACTCTGTTTATTACACACTGGAATTCCTTCCTCTACCACATGAGAAGCCAGGCCCATCTCACGGTATTATCTCAGAACCAGATATGTTATATGTCCATCCACATCTCCATTGCTGGCCTTAAGTTTCAAACCCATCAGCGTCCTGGGCACTGTAGCTTTGTAAACTGCGAATCTTTGCCCCTCGACAGCCTGTTGACACTCGCTTGTGATAACGATATCAGTAGATGATTATTTTTTGTATAGAGCTAATTGAAAGGACATTTGTACTTCTGTGATTTAAATTCTGATGAAATTCATTAAATACTTAGGATTTTTTCATGTATTCTTATAGATCAATTTTGATGTGATGCTATCAATTTATAAATGCGGGTAATAAACATTAATTTATGTGTATTATCCTTATTTTTTTCTTGATTTTAAATTATTGATAAATTTCAGCTTTTCAAGATATATATTCTGCATACGGTATCAATAACTGTTAATTGTTTTATTTTGACACGACGGCATTTCCTTTGTATGCAACATAAAAAAATATGGTGCTCATTTAAATATTTTTTTTTGTATCCATATGAAAATTAAGCCAAACCGGTCGGTTAAAAAAATGCATACAATTAATAAAAAAACCCCAAACCCTATCTAAAGGAGACACTGTATATAACAACTATATACAAATATTTGAGTATAACTCAATGTTTTTAGTGTTTATTTCTTGCTGCATTAATTATGAACCTTGAAAGAACTTTGAATTTAGCCCAAATAGTTAGAGAATAGATAAAACTAATTAATATTATTTCTCACATTTAGCTTCACTGATAAAACTAATGTACTCGTATATTGCTCTAAGGAATCGGGTCCCAGCTGAATGGAAACGTAAGTACGGTTTGTTACAAACTATGCATCAAGATTTGTTGCAGTTAATAATCTATCTTTCATAACTACGTACAGGTAGATAGGAGAGCAATAAATTGTACCGCATATGGTGGGATTGCATTATTATTCATTGAATACACAAAGGATATTACTTTATAATGTCTTTCTTCTCTACTGCTGTATATACAATCAGATAAAAGTTCAAACTGTTTTGATAAGTAAAACTCTCTTATACATAGTTATACAATTGTCATACTGTATCATTAATGGGTTTACTTTTTTTTCCTTTTTTTTTTAATAAAACTTTTAAATTTGTTCTATTTGTCCTATATTCCTAATTGAGTGTTTGCTAATTGAAATACGACTATACATTTTCTTTTAATAGAAATTATTTTATCTATTTAATTTTTAAATAAAATAAAGAGCTTTGCTAAACGGAAATAAAATGAAAAACAAAACCGTTCCCAAAAATGTTTTTTAAAATTTAAAATTAGGTTGTCGTTTCGATTGTTCAGTAATCAGTAGATTTTATTGTTTGAAAAAAATGTATATCCGTATTATATATAAAATAAGTTATCCTGACTGATTCATATACAACGCCCAGAGAAAAAATATTGAAGATAAATTGAGGAAATTGACTTTGAAAGGGGTGAAGAAAATTAAAAAAATGTCGAACAACAAATGCAAATTTTCCTCATTTGCGACTATAATAAACCAGATATTTATTCGATTTGGGCTTGCAAATACTCTTCAGATAATTGAGGAGAAAATTTATTTGTAAAAAAAAAAAAACATATGAATTCATTTGAGAGATGACGTTTTTTCTGATCAGTTTTCTCAACTTCTGTTGAACATAGGAGATGCAAGTATTCTGAATCTGCAGGAATTTCGATTCCTGATGGTTTATACACAAAAGTGACAACTTAAACGATTTTATTACAGGATAGATCCTTTAAGAATTTATTTATTGACGTAACAACGAGATATTCTCACACCGAAAAATAACAATGTCTCTGACATAAATTACATTTTTCGGCGGTCTGATTTTTATAATTTAGGTTATTTTTTTATCGATTGATAATTTTTTAATAACATAACTATAAAAATAAAAATGAAGTAAGGGTTAGAAATCAAATCAAACCAAACAATTTTTATATCAACAAAAACATTTAATATATTTGAACAACTTAAAATTTAATAGTTGAAACATCAGAGTACAACAAAAATTTAGCGATCTTCAAAGTAGTTGGTATTTGCTTGTCTCGTTGGAGCGTTGTCTACGGTCCGGTGTTTTCGAAGTTACGTTATTAGATATGGATTTCTGTTTGCTAGACGTAAAAAAATGAGTTACTGGACTTACAACGCTTGCTCAGTATTGTAGAATATGTTTAAACAACATGCTGTGTCCATCACACACCACTTAAGGAAGTGATAATATCTTTCATTAAACCAAAGAAATATGACATTTAATGTTAAATAGCGCCAAGTTTGGAGTTAATAAAAATTTTTTGTGAAAATAATTGTTTTATTTCTCACAAAAAGCAGTACCGGAACGGCGTTCCGGCACCAGTGCACTGTTGGTAAAAATATATAATATTCTACATCACACTATCCTAACTTACGATATCACTAGATTTTACCGCATAAAGCATAGTCATAGATGTTTTATGTTAATAATTTTTCATACAAATTTATTTATCGTATTTAATAGCAAGCTAAAAAAGCGATGTTAGTTTGGTGGCTTGAAAACTTAAGAGATATGATGAAAAAAGCAGACAACAAAGTTGTTATGCTTTCATGGCACTTGTTATTTAATCTTATATAGTAGAAAATAATGATACACGAATAAGGTTAAACAAATTAAAAAAAAGATTTTTTTACTTTTTTCTACTCGCCCACCATCAAAATCATCTCCTAAGAAAATTTTTTTGATTTGTCTACGTTTACTTGTTAAATGGAAGGAACTAAAACAAAATCCACTGAAAATGTACAACCAATAAAAAGTTACCTATGATTTATTTTTTGTGGGTGGGGATAATTATGATGAATTTTAATGTAATATTATTATTAATAATTTAAATAAATTCAATTTTTTTTTTAAATTCCAAAAATTAATTTCTTTAATTTTCGATCGGCTATCCTACCCCCGATTTTTCTCCCAAAGAATTTTTTTTTATCGTTTGCACTGCTACTATGCCTAGGAAGACAAATAAAAAATCTGATATGAGCACCATACCTTGTACGCCTAATAAAAAACATATACACATTTTTAAAAAAAAATGAACAGTACATAAAATTTTATTTCATTAATAACTTCTGATATTTTTTCATAGTTTTTCTTTTTTTATTATTATTGAATTATTATTCACCGTAAAATTTTTTTTACAATTGTTGGTTAATAATTATTAATAAATCAATATATTAAAATTAAAAAAAAAAATTAAAACAAAAAAAAAAAAGGAGATGAAGTCTGATTCGAACTGATGTGCCTTCCTCTTGTAAGATCAAATATTTCATTAATTAAAATTTTATTTGACTATAATTCTGAAACCAATGGAAATAAGTACCACATATGATATATTGTTAAAAATCTCTCAATGAGGGCTTATTACTGCAGTTAAGAAAAAGTCCAAAATTCAATTTTTTTGAATTTTGGGCTTTTTTGGACACTTTTGGTTCAGTTGATTGCAATAAAATCGGAAGGTGTACATGTAGATATTACAGCAATTCTAAATCCAAAATTTCAACATCCTACGGTTAATCGTTTATGAGTTATGCGAGCGTATTATACATACATACATACAGATATCACGACGAAACTGAATTCAGGAATGCTCAAAATGGATATTTCCGTTGAAACCTGAAAACATATATTTTTTCGCGATCACAATACTTCCTTTACTTCGTACAAGGAAGTAAAAATTGGCTAAAAAATATACAGTAAGTAAAAATACATTTTTTTTTCAGTTTTTGAGGAACGAGGAGAATTTGGGTACCAAAACGTTTTAAAAATGGTAAGATAAGCATGCACGCATGCATTGAACTAAACATAAAGGGGGGGGGGGGTTATGTTTGCAAAATTTTGAGAAAATTGATCCTAAAGAAATTATCCACTCATCGCTTGGAGTTGTTAACCTCAAACTTTTAACAAAAAAATTGCCACATATACAAGGGTCTCTGTGCTAAATTTCATCAAAATCGATTTATCCAGTCAAAAGTTATTAACCTCCAAACTTCCAAAACACGTACGTACGAATATTACCCCTACTTAGTATTGTTTTTTGGGATCGTTGGATGATGAAAAACCGAGAAATTAAAAAACTCCATACTCCATTTTTGACCGATTACTATATTTCCTTCTTGCATAATAGCTCAATAGCTAGATGCCAGGAGAGTAAAAGTATAAAATTTTAACGTACAATATGAATTTTTTATTATTGTTTAATCCTACCGATTAACAAAATTCAATCAAGTTGGTAAAAACGCTTTGAAAAACTTACTACAAAAATGTCGGACGCTTACTCTTTTAAATAATAAATGTAATAACGCAATTAACTATTTTACAGGAACATAAAGAATCGTGGGTATGGTAGAGAATAATTGTATAGAAATGTGGTGTCAATGAATAGTGCAAGTATAGTGTAGTTTAGTAGCATAATTTAAAGTTCATATTAAAATATGTCGGTAAAATTTCTTGTGAATAGCAAATAAAATGATATTATGTATTGCTGATAATGGAATTAAGGTATATTCTAATAATAATTCAAAGTGAATACAATATTGTACTTAATTACACTCAATCAATAGAATAGAGCTTAAAAGTTGAAATACGTACCTAAAAGCATTATTAAATATTCAGTACTGGTTTTACTTTAAAATTTTAGTAATTGGTAGAGTACGGTCATAATTATCAAACATTTAATGATGTTTTTAATAATTATGAAAACTACTTTAAGATCTATTTAAATCATCCAACAAACCGTAAAAATATTCAAAATCAATTTATTAATTTAAAAAAGAGTAAAATTTAGAAATGTAGATATATCTTTACAGAAATTAGATTAGTAATGAATAAAAGAAAAGAAAAATTAAGTAAAATGTAACTTAATGTTTTTTGAATAGATTAAATTCTCAGTAGATGAATCCATGTGAGGGGATAAACTATTCGAGATCTTTTAGGTAATACTAGTGTAAATTATTGAAGTAATTCAATAATTTTGGATTCATTTACTCTCAAAAAAGTTGTAATAATTCATTGCATTGGTTATTTATTCTTATATAGTGTAAAAATAATGATATATGAAAAACGTTACCTAAGATTCATATTTTTTTTTTTTGAGGGAAAGGTAATTTATGATGAAGTTTTATTGTAAAATTATCTTTATACGTTTAAGTAAACCAAAAGAATTTTTAAAAATTAAAAAAAGGTATATTTTTAAAATTTTTTCTGCTGTTTACCTCCAAAATCCTTTTTGTTAGACATTTTTTTAATTTTTCTTCATTTAATATGTTAAATGTAAGAACGTAAAAAAATTTCACTGGAGATTTTACAACTAATAAATTTTTTCTTTTTTTTGTTGTATTAAAGGTTTAAATAAATCAAAAAAAGATTTAAAAGATTATAAAAAATTGAAATTTATAAACTTTGATCGATTCCCTACCAGCAGTATTGCCCCAAAAGTATTTTTTTTGAATTACTTGCACTACTACTTTGGCTAAGAAAATACGAGTATAATGATATGAAACATTCAGTTTCACATCAAATAAATTAATGTAAGGTAGAAGGCAAATTCAACAGTCTACGATCAATAATCTTGAATTATGTAAGGTAGCAGTCAGCTTCATTCCGCTACAATAATTTTCATAATTCTGTTGTAAATATGAAACATTCAGTTTCACATCAAATAGGCAAAATTTCAACAACCTGCATGGATTAATGTTAGATTATGTAAGGTAGCAACCAATTACATTCTGCGGCAACCATTTTAACAATTATATTTTTAAATAAGAAAAAATATGCAATAAATAAAAGAAACTTTTTCGATTTTTTATCGGAAAGGACGATTTTTGGGGCAAATTAAAAAAAATGGTAAGATAATATGTATGTACGAATGTACTGAGTTTAATATAAAGTTGAATTAAGTTAGCAAAATTTTGAAAAAATTGACTCCCAAAAAATTCCCCACCGCTGAAATAATGGTCAAAAAATTCTGTCAACAAATTGTCTCATATACACCAGTCTCGGTGTCAAATTTAATAAAAATTGGCTTATTCAATTAAAGGTAATTAAGCTTCAAACACGCCAACATGCACGTACGTGCGAACACTATCCCCGATTTTTTAAAAAAAATTTGGGTCCCTGAATGATGAAATGTCAAAAATCTCTAATGAACATATAAAAATAATAAAAGTAGTTAATAATAAAAAACAAAAATATCCCTTCGATGACATTCTAAAATCGAACTTTTTGGAAATATCATATGTACTCATCTGTAAATCAATTGGACCATTCTACAATTATTAAAAAAAATAATAATATAAAAAAATATTAATTGAATATACAAATACTAAGAAATATTTTCGTCGTAATACCAATGAAAATACAAGGAAAAATTGGGAAATTACAAAAAAGAAGATAATTGAAAGAATTTCATTGTACTCCATTCTATTTTGATATAAGATTTTTTCTTTATTTCTCTTTGTTTTATTAGAGTTTCTTTTTCTTTATTATTTCATCAAAATGTTTCAGTAATATGTTTCCAGTATCTTTTATTGAGATGATTTAATTTAACACAAGAATGTTTTTACTTAAGAGGCATTTTAAGAATAACTGTTGCTTAAATGAAAATATAGGAATTTATGTATCGTTTTAATAGTAATAAACTTTTTTTATTTTATTTATATAAAATCCTTAAAAATATACAATGTGAAATTTATTTATTACTGAATATCGCACTGTTTACAAATTAATTATGTTACATTTCAAAAACAATACTCCGCTTTATTATTAACTTGTTTATTTATTAATCACTAAAGAATGTAAATACAAATTTTAGAAGCGATTAGGCGAGTGAGATTATAATCACAAAAACAATAATAAACTTTATACAAGGATTATTTACACCAACTATTTACAAAAGGAAACAAGTTAATACTTATAAAAATAAATTATGATTTTCACAAGTAAACTCACAAAAACAGCTTGCACGTAACCGCATAATAAATACTGTCGCATTTTTATAAAAAAATGGAAAACACTCGTGACACACTCTTCGCACATACGCTCTGACTGTTATCGCACACTCTTCATTCGTACACACTGAATGTTATCGCAAATACTATATCACTCATTGGCCTTCGGCATTATTTATATCTCGGGGCCTCTGCAGTAGTCCTGACGTTAGAGCGACCGAGCCATCCCCTTGATCATTCAAATTTATGATTTCAAAACTCCAATTATTCCAATTATTATTTTTAAATTATTTGTTTCGAGTTGTCTATTCTATTCTAAAAATTCTTCCATTATTCCTTTTTGTTGCTGGTTTTTTTATTTTTCTCTTTTTGTATTTTTTTTTGTCTGTATTTTTCTTCATTTTATCTATATATATCATTCCAGCCCTTTCTACTTCTAGAAATCTCTCTGTTTAATATAATATTAGTACAAGTATGGTTTATCAGATTGGCGTATAAAATTCTGACTACACGACAAGCAATATCCTATATTATTCCTTAGAATTTGGATCCACAATTAAACTATTTTTTTAGATTAACTTTCTTTTATATTTTATTTTTGTTCATTTAAAACATTGTATTTTAATCATTTTAAAACTTGTTTTACGTTAATGTTTTCATTTTTAATCTATTTGAAAAACATACCTAAAAGATATAAGAAAATTACGCACAAATAATACACCATTGTGCATCTCTATCCTCGTAGTACAATGTTAGGGTTAGATAAATATCGGATAAACATTCTTTTAAAAAAATGTACTTTAAGTAAATTTAACAACAAAATTATATGTAGCATTCTACTGTTATTATTATATAATTTTCTGATGGTCGTTTCAATCTATAATAGTGGTCATAAAAAAAAGAATATCTCTCACTATAAATAGGAAGTTTTTTTTTCGGCTGAGCAGAGTATTTTAACAGCAGAAATTATTGTGGTCAGTACATTATTTTAATTAATAGCGGGATGGGAAAAGGGTTGTGAAAGAAAGAAGAATTTCCATTAAAATTGCCAGGAATCCGTTGAAGCGACTGTACTCTTTTCTAATACGTGCCCCAGATTTATTGGTTAAAGTTTATTAATTTTTTGTTGTTTTTATTGTATAGGAAAGCCTTTTATGTTCACCCTAAATCTAAATAATAAAGAATTATTTAGATTTATTTATTTTTATTTTTTTATAAAATTGTACTTATGATTTTCTTTCTTACTTTAATTACACTTACTTAATGATGTAATTGTTAAATAGGATGCATCCTCTTTCAATTTCTTGTGTAGATTTGTTTAAAATTACGCTAATTAAGGATTTTCATTCTCAGGTTCCATGTTTTCTTTTCTAATTTTTGATGTGTATCTTAAATTCTAATTTAGTTTTATACATTTTGTATTCTAGTGAAGTTCTGGAAAAATAGAATTTATATCAAAAGTAATGACCCGATTTCATAATAGATATGTTAAAATTACAAGATAAATTATATACTGTTCAAATTTAACTTACCAAGTTCTGTATTCGTTCCATCTGCTGCACGGATAACATCAGAATTATAGCTGAATTCGTCCACTAAGCGTTGCAGACAGTCTTCTGTTGCAGACGTTGCTGAAGCTCCTGGTTTCAGCTCATCCAAATCAGCAGGTAATGGTGGAACATAAATACTTTATTTCACATATCTCCGCAAGAAAAAGGCACAAAGTGTAATCTCTGGGGATCTCGGGGATCAAGAGCGTAATGTCAAGTCTTAGGCTCCCGTACAGCCTATCCAGCGTCGAGGTGATCATTTACGGCGGGGCCCCAATTGCTGAAAAATAAACTTTTCAGAGTCTTCTTTTAAATATAGGAAAAACAATCCTGCAGAATATCAATATAAAAAGGCCCGGTTATTTTGTTTCTTCAAAAAAGAAAGAGCCGTAAATTTTTATAAATTGAACCGCACAAAATACAATTAATTTTGCAAGATCTCGATCCTGCTATACACAATCTAATGCGGATTTCCAAGTCCCTAAGAACACTGTGACGTTAATCTGTACCATTTAAATGAAATGTTTGTTTATCACTAAAAATTAACCGCGGTAAGAACTTATCATCTTCCATATCAACTAAGAGCATATCACAAAAATGTTAACATTTTTTTTTTTTGCAACTTACACGAGGAATTTGTACAATTTGTTATATGTGTGGCTCGAAATGGAATCTCTTGAAACACACTAAACACTCATATTCTCGGCTAACGCGACGAGTGAATTTTTCGAACCTCGCTGAAAAGCCTCTTGAATTCGTTGTACATTTTCCTCAGTAGAGCTGGTGCTCAGGACTCTTCCTCTTATATAAATACTGCGATTCTTCTTGATGTTTATACGAGCGACAAATGTTGTTAGCCGAGTTTGGATCGATACTGTAACGGTATCGAAACGCACGCTGAACAGTTATTACGGACTCAGTGTTGCTAAATTGTAGAAAACAAAACTCCTTGTGTTGAATAAACGCCATGTTGTTTAGAACTGAGGTTAGCGTACATTTGAGCGCTATTATTAAAATCTGGTAGTCTGTATTTGAAACTCTAGGAAGCGCACTTTCAAATGGTCCAAAATTTTTCTTACTGGGCATGTGTGGTTGCATAAGTGTATGGTTTTGAAATTGGGTCATTCTTTTTAATATAGCTGTATATGAAGATCACCCCTTTATTTAAATCGGGTAAATAATTATCCTTAATACATTAAAATCCTCTCGTGTATATATATATATATATATATATATATATATATATATATATATATATATATATATGTGTGTGTGTGTGTGTGTGTGTGTGTGTGTGTGCGTGTGTGTGTGTGTGTGTGTGTGTGTGTGTGTGTGTGTGTGTAGAAAATCTAAATTCAAGTTACGTTGATAAATCCACCGGGATGGTCTAGTGATGAAGTCGTCATCGCAAATCAGCTGATTTTGAAGTCGAGAATTCTAAGGTTCGAATTCTAGTAAAGGCAGATACTTTTATAGGAATTTGAATACTAGATCGTGGATACCGGTGTACCTTGGTGGTTGGGTTTTAATTAATCACACATCTCAATAATGGTCGACCTGAGACTGTACAAGACTACACTTATTTTTGTTTATGTTAAATGGACTGCGAATAAAACAAATACCGATTCGAATTAACAATTGTACGTTAACATGTTTACGATTTAACTTAACTTGTATTAAATTATTGAAAAATGTATATAGTGTAATGTATGTACAATATGAATCTTCAAATGATAAATCGAGACTGGCGAGACTGAGACTATGACTGCAGACTGACTGACATGTAGTGCGGGTCGGCTTACGTAGTAAAGATGGAGCCGAGTGAACCGCCAGGAGCTGTGTGCATCCGACAGGAGCCGAATGAATCATCAAGAGCTGTGTCTCAACATATTACCCGCCATAATTTAATACATTTTACGACAATAATTCAACAAGCTTGGTGACTAGGCCTTATCGTATGATTGCGTGTTACCCATTAACAATTAACGAATACTAACACATATTTAATGTTGCATGGTGTCAAACAGCAGCGTTGTCTGAACAATTTACATTCATATATATCTTCCTCATTCGTAATATCTTACGGTGGTTCCGGAGGCTAAACAGAAAAAAAGAAAAAAAGTTACGTTGATCTAACATTAAAATGCAATATTGATCGCTGTTTAATATCTTCAATCTTTGTGTTTATATATTTTTTTAATTACTCAATTCGTAGATAGTTATGAATGACTGACCAACCCCCATAAAAAAAGGAGTTGATGTTGATTGAAGATAATGTTTATTACAATAAAATATTATTTATTAAGAATTGGGAATACGTTTTTACGGTAATCTTCAAATTATTATTATTCTTATTATGGAATTGCTTATCTATACAGATTTATTATCAATGCGAATATATAAATATTGTAAAGAGATAATTTAATTACTGGCATCATACGACGAATACGATATAGAATTATTGGAGTCTGTGGCGGTAGTCATGCGGTAACATAAAGAGATGAAATACTCTAATCTGAATAACAGATATTGGTCTCTCATGGGGTTTAGCAATGTTAAATTTGGAACATCATTATCACTATAGCGACTGCAGTGTAATAATAGCAATAATATTATAGTATTACTAATATGAAGCTACTAGTTAACTAAGTTATCAGACGGCTGTAACTGTTGTAATGCTATATATGAGATAATCATGTTTTAACTTCATTGTAAATGACTGAAGCATATCCTGTTTAGTATCAGATAAGCTGTTAAATTTTACTTACATTGCAGACATCAGCGGAGGGGGGTCAATTAAACTATGAATTTATTTCAAGACCATAAAGGACAGTTTATCTTTAACATTTTAACGTGATTCAATAAACTGTGTAATAATATTTAAACATTAAAATGAAATGTGTTCATTTCATAAAATTGGGAATTACCGTAATAAAGCAGCATAACACAATCTGTAAGAGCAGTCAAATGAGTACATTATAAAATTATCATAAATATAACTTGTAAAACAAAGTTTTAAAATCATTAGCACAGTATAATTAGAAAAAAATTACATCTCAAATCACCGAAGTAAATAAAATTAAAAACACGATAATGTAAAGATTTAATATTAATAAATAAAATACTTATTTTGATAACAAACTATCTCCAGATTAAAAAAAAAAAACAGTAAATGAAACGAGATAAATGAAATGTTAATGGTAAATTCATTTCGGTTTATGTTCTGTTAAGATAAGTTTTTTTTCTATTGCAATCCGATTTTGACTCGGAATTTCGTTTCGTTTCGTTTCATTGGCGTTTAAATTTATGATAAATATTAACTGTTGCCAACTTAATTATTCATCTAACAACAACAAAACGTTATCACTGACTTTGTGATCTCATAGTGTCATAGTGATCGTTTACGTATTATATTATTACGAGAGTTAATCCATATTTGTATTGAAAATTTATAATTTAACTTAAATTTTTAGGTATTAATAATAAACGTATCAGTTTGTACGATACAAGGAAGTGCAGGATAATAAGAAACGTTTAAGAATAAGTTCATAAAAAATGTCAAATTACAGCCGTACTTTTAATAAAATGTGTTAAAAATGAGAACATTAAATTTTATTTTACATTTGTATATTCGTGCGGGTTGCAGGAAAACGGTAGAGCTAGATGATATTCGTAACAACTTATGACTTTTACGTTGAGGCAGGTCTTTCACTTTCACTTGTTTTTAATGTTTGAAAAGGGAAATTTGTGCGCAATTGAATATGGTGCAGCTTTTTTTTTGCATTTCATACAATTTAGTTTGAAATACAATGTGATTTATAAAACTTTTATTGACAAATAAAGAAAACCGTCGTTATTTGGTGAGCCGTTCACCGACATATTTTTGAACAATGTAACTTCCATAATAACTGCCTTATTAATTCCTTTTTAGTCTATTAAACGAGAAAAAAATCAATTAGATCTGATATATATGGTAAATAGGTGAATATTTTCCAGCCTAATTTTTGAAGTAACGCTTGAGTTGTAGCGGATTGATATCATAAAACAAACTAATGCTGCACGACTGACGCGTTGTTTATTTATTATTGCTCGACAAATTCGGTTAAGTATCATGTATCTATATATGTATACTTTGCATGAAATCAACAAGTAAGAGTCCATCAGTCGCAGAAAAATTTCAGTATCACTTTCTGAGAGTTTAGAGTTTCTGTTAACTTTCATCGGTTTTAAAAGGAGTTCGTGGATGATGACAATATATTGATTGCGTTTATTTTTATTAGTTTTCCGAAATAAGAAGATTTCATCGCCAGTTAAATTATGATTCAGTAGTTCATCGCCCTCTCCTTTATTTTAAAAAAAGCTCGTTCTTAATCTATTTATGTTTTCTACAGACACTGGTCAAAAAATTCATTCGGCAAAAGGTTTTTTGCTAATTAAAATGTTCATCGATAATTTTTTGTACGAGAAATCTTGAATTTGAGATAATGAGCTAAGTATGCTAATTAATGTTAATAAATAACCCCATTAATTCGTCAATCTTCGTGGCAGAGTGGTAAGTGTCTAAATTTTATCCAGAAAGTTTTGGATTCAAATCCCGGTTGGACTTAGCATTTTTCATTCGCTGGAAAATCATTTCTTATCTAGTATACAGGAAAAAGTAAAAAGTAATTATAATTGGTCAACCTGTTATTACTGTACGAATAAACAGATAGATAGTAAACTGCAGTAATAAGCTAATAAGCCCAGATTGAGAGCTTTTCAACAATATATCACAAGTGGTACTTATTTTCATTGTTTCCGAGTTTTAGCCAAATGAAATTTTAATTAATGAAATGTTTGCATCTTATAAGGGAAAGGCACATAGAATTGAATCAGACTTCATCTCCTTTTTATTTAAAAAAAAAAATTATATTTAAATATATTGATTTTTTAATAATTATGAATCTCAGACTGTAAAAGAGAAATTATGATAAATAGTTCAATAATAATTATAAAAAAAACCAAAAAAAATAACAGAAGTAATTACTGAAATAAAATTTTGTGTACTCTTTATTTTAAAAAAATGTGTAGATGTAATTTAATAGGCGTACAAGTAAGTCATATGGTGTCCACATCAGATTTTTATTAGATTGTGATTGGTTATTATTTATGAATATATTTTAATCTCCCCAAAAAAAAAGCTTCTTTTCTTTTTAGTTGTCACGCGGCTAAAGCCGCGCTCCGGGAAAATCCTTCAACTATGGGTTGTTTGTGATGCACGGCTTACACACACAACTTAATTTAAAATATTTATAATTTTATTTAAATATAATATTTTTCGTTTATTTAATTCAATGATTCTAACTAACACGCGCGCATACCGTATTTACTTCGCGCGGGTGTAGAGGTACTAGCGGCAACTAGCGGTCGGCACTAACAAAAATAATGTAATCTCACAAGTTATATAGAACAAATTTCGCATGTACGGTCGGCAGTTGGTGTAGCCGCGAGGCTTAACGTACCAGGTACCGAGTCAATTGGGCGTTCGAGTTTGTGACCCAGCCAGACCGACTTACATTTTTACACTTTAATATTATTCAATTATTTAATTCTACCGCTCACCTGTGACGTCACAACATAACAGACGACTACAACAGCATTTTTCGGGATGAGGGTGCGATTTTGCAAAAGGTTTTTTTGCTAATTTTGTCATTTTTCATAATTAACAAATGTGCCTAAGAAAAATATGACCTTAATTAAGCGAAATTTTGAGATACTGAGGTTGACCTTGCTCTACAGCTTCTTGAAAATTTAATGGCATCATTGTGCCACATATACAAGTAATCTGACCAAGTTTGGTCAAAATCGGTCCAGTAGTTCTGGATATATAAGGTGATTTAGAAGCCAATACTGAATAAACACACGTACATACGAACATTAACATCCGGAAAAATCCATCCGGTTTTTGAATTCCTTAGGTGTCAAAACGTCAAGATCCGGTGAAAACCGTTTATTCCGAAATTGGACCGATTACAATACTTTCCCTTCTAGAGCTGTATTTCCTGCTATAGCGCTATCTAGACGGGAAAGTAAAAAAAGAGGGAGGTATTTTAGTAATTTTTTAAAATATTTTTCATTTTGATTGTTTCTGTTTTAAGTACGAGATTGATTTGATTTCAAAGAGTAATAGAAGTAGGGAATAATACAGTTTTATAAAATAATTAAATCGATTAATTTTGTGTTTGGTATTCGAAGAAGCATTTCTTTACTAAATAATACTATTTTAATTATCTTTTTAATGAACTTTACTATTTATTATTTTAATTTTGTTAAGAAAATAATTACTATCTTCTTACTTAAATTAATTTAATTTAAATTAATTGCTGATTTAAATTACGAATAAACAAATATGCTAAATCCACATATAATTATACATTTTCACGAATAATAATCATTTTCTTGAATTTATGTTAATAAAAGCGAAATATTTTATAAAAACGTTTCAGGAGATAAAGTATCAGAGGAGAAAATTGTAAATATTTGTTGGTTAGGTAGGATTCGCTTACTCTTGTGTTTAAATTGATTGAATATATTTGCAAATTTCTTTTCTGTAACTTGTAAACATATTTTGTATTCAAGGATTGTTCAAGAATAAGAAAAAAAGAGGAAAAGTGTATTCAGTTTTTTATTCATTTCATTACTCACTAAGTCTGCTTTTCTTCTTCAATGATTTTTCATTTTTGTAAATATCATGAAACATTTCTGATAAATAATAGTCGATTACATATATATATATATATATATATATATATATATATATTGAGAAACGAAATATTATTGTTTGATTTATTTTCTCTTTATAAATGATAAATACTTTCATCAGAATGCATCTAATTTTATATAAGATTATTCACCTCTATGAAATTTATTTTAAAATGAAATATTAGAGTTAGCGTTACATTCAGGCGTTAAATTTCTCAAGAATTTCTTTACATATAAATCACAAAGTATATTTAAATTCGGTTTTGTAGAGAACATATATGTCTATCCATACGTATAATTATTATTCATTCAAGTTATGACTAAAGAAAAAAATAACCATATTTTCCATCTGAAGCCTCGTCGGTTTTTCAGTTGGTGAAAAATACATGAGATAAAATATGAAACGTGCTGCTGTTTTTTTTTCTAACATTTATATTTCCCTTTCAGAATTACTCTTGCACACTTTTGCTTTAATTATTTTAAATTTTTATGTAATCATAGGTACAACTGTATGTATACGATGCTTCACTGAACCCAGATGTTGTAATCTGCGTAACGTATATTTCGAATTTCAGTATTTCAACGTTTTCCATTAATTTATTTAATTATAATTCTTTTTCTGCTTCCCCCCGAAAAAATATCTTCTTTAATAAATCATAATTTTCAAAGGATTACTAAATAATGAAGACTATTATGTAATTTAAATGCTATACATTTAATGGTAGAAGGCGAACTGATATGATTCAGTGACATGTTACTTCTAAAAATGACATAGCGACAAAACGAAATTTTCCTAATTAACAAGCATGATATGACACTTTTACTAAAAAATTTCCCCATTGCCTTTTCCACTAAGAAGAACTGTTGCATATCAGCATGTTACGCTTATCAAAGTATTACTACTACTTAATCCCCAGCTGGCGTCTGGATTTGGATCCACTCCTAAGCCCGTGCGCTGCTGTGGGTGTCAATGATTCCATTAACAAGACGCTTCCATGCATGGCAATTCGTGGGCGTTGTCCTAGCTTCATTAAGGTTTAGCTTGCGGTTTTTTATATCATCATCGACCTGCTTGATTCATGTTTTCTTTGGAGTTATTCGTCGGAATCTCCAATGGGTGAGTCGTTCATGCCAGTTTGTATGGTTGTGGGTTTCCATTCATTCTACAGACATGGCCAAACCGTCGCAGTCTTCCTTTTTGAATCTGTTTTTCGACTGTTGGCTGTTGATCGCAGCGATGGTGGATATCCTCGTTTCGGATGTGATTGCGAAGTGAGACTCTGATGATTTGGCGTAGGCATCGCATTTGGAATAAATTGCTGGTATGGGATAAATAGTATAAAGAAATAAATTAATGTACCCTTTTTATGTTGCACTGTGTTCCAATAAAGAAATAAGTTATTTTATTATTCATATTGCATTCCAGTATTCATATCATATTATTTTGAAATATGGAAAATATTATCAAATAAAATGTTAAATTAAAATCTTTCGAAAATTGCCTAAAGATCATCTTTTTGGAATTAATTTATTTCAATTCTTCCGTTTAGAGAGAAAAATAATGTATATATATATATATATATATATATATATATATGAACTTTATGAATATAGTTTCTCAGTGATGAACAGATAAAGGCTCATGAGCCATACGCGGCTCATGTTGTTTAATTGGTTTGGGGAAAATATACCAGAACTACCATTCCCGTCGCGGCTTCGCTCGCACTATATACGTATAGAACATAAACGATTGGAAATACGTATTTTTTAGTAAGTAGGTGTGGGTTGTTAACTCAGAGTTATCATTATTCATAACTTCCCCTCTCTTATTTCTTTTGCTCCAAATTATGTCATTTGAAACACGATACTGTACCGTCTAGGATCATCTTAACAAGTTTTTAGATAAAAAATATCAGATAGTTCCCAATATCAACTTTTTAATAAAAATCAGGCGGTTATTGAAGTTACTCAACTACGTTGCCCCTGGCACAGCAAAGTCCAGGAGTTTCATCACTCCATGTTTGGCATTGCAATGGTTACGTATTTGTTACCTATATGAATATCTTTCAGATTCAGATTAACAATTTCAGGGTGGTAATCAAAAGCTGCTTATTTCTCAAAGGCTTTGAACTCGATTTTGAGCCAAGCGTAAACGATTGAATTTCTTAGTTTGTATATAAAAATCTACAGTGTTACGAGGGTAAGTCAGTTATTATCCGCAATGTAGTTATAAATTTTATTGCAATACAAATAGGAAACCTACATGTAGATCATTTTTCAACATAGTTCCCTTGAATTTCAACGCACTTGGTCCTTCGTTGCACAAGATTCCTGATGCCCTCATAAAGAAGGTTTTTGGTTGAGCTGCGAGCCAGGAATGCACTGCTTCTTTCACTGTTTCGTCCGAGATAAATTGACGGCCCCTTAATGCCCCTCTTTGAGTGGACCAAACAAGTGGTAGTCAGAAGGGGCAAGATCAGGACTATACGGAGGATGAGCCAGTACTTCAAAGTTGAGTTTCTGGAGCGTTTCAGCAGTGTGGGCAGCAGTTTGTGGACGGGCATTGTCGTGCAACAACACAACACTTTCGACAGCAGTTCTCGGTGTTTGCTTCGAATTGCAGGCTTCAGCTTGCAAGTAAGCATCTCACTGTAACCCGCAGTGTCGTGCCACTTTCCTCATAATGTTCCAGTATTGGGCCTTGTGAGTCCCAAAAAACCGTAAACATCAGTTTTCCTGCGGACGGTTGGGTCTTAAACTTTTTTTGCAGGGCGAATTTGAGTGTTTCCATTCCATACTCTGCCGTTTACTCTCCGGCTGGTAATGATGGATCCATGTTTCGTCACCGGTGATGATTCTGTCTAAGAAGATGTCCCGTTCGTTACCATAGCGATCCAAATGTTTTTGCCAGATGTTCATGCGCGTTTGTTTATGCAACTGTGTGAGTTGTTTTGGAATCCATGACAGACTTCATGAAACCCAAGTCTGTTGTAGATGATTTTGTAGGCAGAACCGTGACTAATTTGCAGGCGACGTGCCACTTCATCGATAGTTACTCGTCTAAGAAAACCATGTCACGTGCACGCTCAATGTTTTCCTCATTTGTGGCGGTAAACGGTCATCCGGCTCCTTCGTTGTGCGTAACACTTGTGCGACCATTTTTGAGTTTTCCAATCCATTCGTAGGCACTCCGTTGCGGCAACACACTCGTACTGTACCGAATGTCTTCCATGAATTTCGGCCCCTGATACACCTTCCGACTACAAAAAACGGATCACTAAACGGATCACTCTTCTTTGGTGCAAACAGAAAGCGGAGCAGCCATGGTTAACGGCAGAGCAGCGATAATGGAACTAACCTAGTAGCATCAAACCTACACAGACATAACAAAAATTAAACCACGCATGCGTCATCTACGCAACACGACAGTACTACCAACATAAACAAAAATATAACTAAATTACGGATAATAATTGACTTACCCTCGTATATTACTCGCGTGAGGATGTGTTCTCGCGGGTCGCCACCAGATTAGACAATAATGTTAAATGTGATCAAACACATAATAAATTTCTGAAGAAGTCATATCAGTATCGAAATTTCGTATTCCTCCAACCATCAATACTTTTTAAATATGTAAACAGTCGTCATTCCCTTTTATCTTATTATCAAACTAATTTTTTTTTACGCATATTATGATAATAATTAAAATTGATCTTTTATTGACAATAAATTCTATGTCTGTGTGCAGATGTCAATGTTGACATAAACAATGTCATTAAATTAAATTAAATAAATTCTAGGTTATCTATTTATACTTTCTTTTATTTATAATTTATTTTTTAATTATAATTTACTTAATTTATATTTTATATATATATATAGGGGTATTTTTATTTTATTTAGGGGAAATTGATGAGGTATGATTTATGGTAAACATTCCGGAGATCATAAGAAAGCTTTATTTAAACTTTCCTAATGATTGCTTTGATAGTTTGCCGATTATCGGGAACAAACGAAAACGTTGTCTCTTTATATAATAGTCGAGATTTTAAATACGTTTCTTGGAGCTCTGGAATAAGATTGAAACAGTTGGAGTTTTCTAGAGTTTAGGAAGAATTCAATGAAAACATTATTTAAATTTTATAGATTACGAAACTGAAAAATTTTAACTTTATATATATATATTATATATATGTAGGAATGAATTTAAAGGGTTTATTTTTCGTAGGGATTTATATATAATTTTTTTTTTTGTTAAAAAAAGCGGTAAAAGTTTAAAACCAGACTTAACTATTATTAAGCAGAGTTGATAATCAGAGCCTTGGTAACGCTCTAGTTACCGAGGGTTTCACCCTCGAGAGACTACTACTTAGAAGGAAAGTTAAGTGGAACGTTAAAGTATATGAGTGTGCAAGTAAATAATTGTGTAAATCATTCTACTCTCTGAGAAAAAAAATTTGAAATATGGAACTCATGATGACTGTAGCGCCTCATCCTCTTTACCAACTGTAACTAAAATTAAATGGCATCAATGACCTATATTTAGAAGTCGTTCTTCAAAATTTCATAAAAATCATTTGATCAGTCTCAAGTTATTTAGGAAAATTATAACTGTCAAAAAAAAGAAAGAAAAAAAGGCTTATTATCTCATATTCCTGTTTGATATTGCCAAAATGAATAACCAGAATGATACATTATTAATGTATCAAATAATTATTACAATATTGTGACTGAGTTCAGAAACGACAATAAGAAAAAAGGGGTTTTTGTTCCTAGATCTTTATGGAGGTTTGAACATGAAAAAGGCCATCAAAATTATGTTTTTGTTTATCTGAAGGGAGCTAAACTATGTGAAAAGATTTGCTCTACCGTTTGAGTAAAATTTTAAGATGTGGGACCGATTTTAAGATTAGTATTTTACTGTTGCCTTCACCGATTATGATAAAAATTAAATGGAATCAATGCTCGTTCGTAGAAATTATCCAAATGATGATGATGAAGTATTATGCAAATTTCATCCGGAAAGATACATTCAGTCTGGAGATGTCAAGTAAAAGACAAGCTAATACACGTACATACAACGTACATACGTCAAAATATTAATTTTTTAATTAGAGGGAGTTTGACTCCTCCTTTGTAATGTATTCTATATAACTGGGAAAGAATAATTGCTTTTGAAATGAAATTAACATTTTAGAATTAACCCCCGTGAGATATAATATAAAAAAAAGTATAATTGGGTTTCCACCGGTGAAACTGCCCCATTCACCGAACGGAGAAGATCTGCGAAGATCCGCCCCACCGCCTTAACCACAACTGTGGTAGTCGGTGGACCCGCGAGTCGTTTCTTGCCTGCAGCCATCGGTGGTGGCGACGCCCGTATCAGATGGATAAGAAGTTGCTTTCCCAACCTTCTGCTCACATGTCGAAAAATTTTCCCGATCCGCCCCAGCGGACAACAAAAGCACACTTGTCGATCATGTCCATTCTCCAACACCCACGCGGGATGGACCTGCAGATATCAGAGGCCACTCCACGGTCCCCGCTGAAGAGTCAACGACCAAAACGTAATCCGTTCGACCGAGCGCAACCATGCTGCTGCTATCCTTCTCGGAAAGGTCCCGAGTAGTCGACTGCAAAAAGAGAATCTGTTCAGGTTTCAATTTACCTGTAGCAGTCAAGTCCCTAAGCCACGGAGCTTTCCGGCGTACTGTCATATGCGGAGAATGTTCAATCCCAGCCTCCATGACAACAACACATGCGGTTCCAACTCCCTTGTCCAATTCATCAGTACCCTCCACAAGAGTGGAGGTGTTATTTGTTAGGATCTTGAACGTCTCATTGATTAATATAATTGTTTATTGGCTCTCTAGGTTTTCAGATTGTTCTAGGCTTGTAAAGAATCTAAACTATATCTATATTTTCTTTACTTCAGATGGGTTTGAGGATATTTTATATTTTATGTATAAATAGGTTTCTCATATGATCTGGATAATTGAGTTTCCACCACTCTTCGATTTTGAAATAATAGCCATTTTCGTTAGGAATAATAATGTTTAAAAAATAAATAATTTTTTTTTTTTGAGAAATTTTCTCGTGTGGATTTTTGAATGCTGAAGCCACGCTTCTGGTTTGGGATTCACTTTATGGTTCCAATTATTCATCCAACAAAGTCGTTTAATTGAGTATTAATTTTTCTTTTACATGCAGACTTCTAACCCATTCTCGTATGCAATATTCAGCTGTTATGTGTGCCAATAACAATGCAACATTGTGGAATGTTTGTGCATCTGCTGCCCTTGTAGTGTACACTAGCTTCATAATCAGCAATATGCTAATCTCCAATTCTGTAATATATAATCATAGATTACGCTGTATTGATCTTAGTATAACCTATATTAGAACATATGCATCATTTATGAACAGGCTTATATGTATCGTATACATTTATATTTAAAACTTGAGCATTTTTTGAAAACTATATCGTTTTGTAATTTAGATTCAAACAATACATGTAACAAATAAACTGGTTTATATATTCATTACATGAGCTCCAAAACAGTTTTTTTCTTTTCGAAAGTAATGAGTGAAGAAATATATATTCGTTTTATAACATCTCTCATTATTTTCCATTCTGGTTGGTTTTTACTGGGCGATTCACGAAGAATGTAAAAAACTTTCAGGACATGTTCTGCTGTGAAATAAAGAAGAAAGTTCAAATAAACGGAGCTTTGAAAACGCTTTATTAGCGAGTATTGACTCCCAAAGATTTTGTCCTAACTTCTGCGTTTCCGGTAAAATTAAGCTAGACTGTAATTCTTTGGACTCAAATTAAGGGGTAAATATAGTGGTTTTAGATGAAATATAATTTGAAGAATTGAAAATATAAGTTCCAGATTTGTATTTTTTGAAGTTTACGAAAATTCTGGGGTTAAAGACAAACTTTTGGGGGTCAGAAAACACACTATTTTATGTTTGACGTAAAATAACTGTGTTAAATGGACAATAAGCACATGAAAGTTAAAAAAAAATTGTTTCTGATCAAAATCGCATGAATGAAATTCACGAAATTAAATACAAACAAATTCTGAAAGTTTGTTAACATTCTTTGTGAATCACCTTAAAAAGTTAATGAAGTAAAATTCGCATTCATTTAAAACACTATGCCGAATTATTTTAAGTTTGAAACGATCGTATTATATGGATATTAAGTATACTATCAAAATCAGAATAAGATTTTCGAGAAAAGAGTTAAAAAAATTTGCAATTTGTTTCATTTGTACCTAAAAATCCCTCTCAAGTAAAGAGGCTGAAATTTTTTTACGTAATAAAAAAACGTAAAACTTAAAAAAAGGATAAATTTTAATATCTTCTTCATAAACTTCCGAAAGGTACTTCCTTGTACAAAGTTTATAAAACTAGAATAATGAAAAGTCTTTAGAAAATTAAAAAATTATTATTTGAAATTATTAAAACAACTTTATTTTTCAGTGTAAAAGAAAAATTTTTTTTTCTTTACACTGCATCATGAAAAAAGACTATAAATAAAACAACTTGACACGTGGAGAACCCCGCACTGCCGTCAGAGCCAGCCTGGCGGCTGCTGGCAAAGCTTTTTCCTCCGGAAAAACAAACTACTTAAATAAATATTGTAATTAGCCATAATAAAAAAGTATAGATTTTTTTAGGTTTATTAATCAACAGATTTAAGAACACTGTTTTAAGAACAGCTGTTCTATCATTAAGAGCCCTTTTTTAACATATTTATTATTTTTATACAACTGCCCAAAAAGGAGTGTAATGTATTTAGGGAATATGTATTTATGTTTGTTCCACTGTAGCCGCTGAATGGCTGAACCGATTTAGATGTGTGACCCGCGATGGAATCCTTACGTTAACCTTTTTTTCCCCTACTCCCCTGGACCGGACATACAATTACGTAAAGCTCGGCCCAGGAGAGTGTCCTTTTACTCTAAGGAGACCTCCCCACCTACCGGCTGAAAGCCGGTAATTTTATTATTATATAATTTTATTTATATAAGTTATTTAAAACCCATTTATTTTTAGTTTAATATTATACATATTAGTCTGCCTTCGTCAAAATATTCAACATAAAATCTTACATCGATGTTATTTTGATACATTTATTATTATTTTTAATAAGAAATCTTCAGACGAGAATAATCTCCAATTCTATTTTTGCACGCAGGAGCTTTCTTTACGTGCATTATGTTCTTTATCTAGATGTTAATTTGTCTAAGAAAAGAAGGACCAATATCAATCGTGAAGGGATCCAATATCAATCCTACGTCACCATCTTTAACTAATATTCAAAATATATTACTCTTATAGAAAATAGCATTAGGCGTATTTTCTTGTTTACTACAATTTTAACGTAAATCTAACCGTTAATAAATTTATATACAAATTTATGAAATATTTCATTTTATTAATAATCCTATAATTTTTTGTTTTAAGCGTGATTATTACCAAATAAGTCATCAGGAATAGATGGCTGATTTGATGGCTGAATGCTTGCACATTCTTAATATACTAAGAAATATAATGAAATTAATAAACTGTTGATTTTTACTTATTTGATTATTGTATAAGAAGCTTTTATTCTAAGTGTCATGATATTTGGATTGACATGAAAAATTTGCGTTCTAATAAAGTTTTTGATTGTAAGTAATTTTTATAAACATACATAAAGATCATAATAAAAAGGTCGAAAGTATTTTCTGACGAATGAATTACTACATTTTTCAAATTTAATAATCCGTACAAAGACGGCGACGTTACAAACGTTGAAAAATTCATACCATTTGAATTAGAAAATAACGAGTAGGTTACTTTGTAACATCAACAAAAAATCGATTTTTTAAGGAGTTTTTCACTTTTATCGAGATGAAATTAAAAATAAGATTTACTGTTTATGAATGTTTTATTTAATAACTTTATACTGATTCAGAATTAGTTTTAATGTTATATGACAAAGCCGATCTTCGTGGTGGGTGGTAACGTCTCGAATGGTAACTTCAAGATAAAAAACCTTGAAGTTCCACATTTAAACCTACCACGTAATCAACATTACTGGTGTGGTAGACAAACCCGTTTTTAAATCGCGATAACTTGGATTGAGAGATAAATCTTTTGAACCTCATCTAAATAAAATATTTTACTTATATAAAATAAATATAAATTTGCTTATAATTGAAATTATTATAAATTGTGGTAATTTAGTAACTATTCGTAGTTCCGAGGAAAGTAAGGATTGATTATATGGAAATTGATTTTACTTTCGTATATAAATCTGAAATAACTTCGATAAGTTGTCATTTTTTAGAAGTAGATTTATTCAACTGTCTTAGATGCATCTCAAAATTGTTTAATGATGTCTACATGTGATTTCAATTTGAGCAATTAACAGAAGATATCTGAAATATTTTTACTATCAGGTCAAATCGGATGGATTTGGATCATGCTAACTTTATTTCATAAAATTTAATGAATTTATTCAACAAAATAAATTCGTGACGAATACAGTTTAGTCGCCTCAAAAACTAAAATAACAAAATAAATAGATTTAATGAAGAAAAAAAGTTTACTGAAAATTAAAAAA
The DNA here is from genome assembly GCF_047948215.1 of Lycorma delicatula. Classification (NCBI taxonomy): domain Eukaryota; kingdom Metazoa; phylum Arthropoda; class Insecta; order Hemiptera; family Fulgoridae; genus Lycorma; species Lycorma delicatula. Next base: position 94,608,048 of record NC_134462.1, read on the forward strand.
AAATATTAGTACCACATATTCAGGTAATTTTACAGTTACAAATACAGACAAGGGATTTTAATATATAAGGATAGAAATTCGATGTGTTGTATTATGGAGAATAATTTTAATAATTTTTTTTGCTGTTAGATATTTATATATATATATATATATATTTTAGACATGGATTTGGTTGAAATAAATCCAACTATTCTTCATATTTAAGACCTAGATACAAACAAATCTAAGTTTCTGGATAAATTCCAGCAACTTTTCAACGTTCTCTTGAAAGAATAAATAAGAAGCAAATGAAAAAAATAACATTTATTTACTGCAAAATAATCTATTTCTACTAATAAATTGTGAAATAAGGCCACGCTTTAGCTTTAGTTCTCCCCTTTTGTTCCGTCCATTAACGGCATCCGTGCTGTGTACTCGTAGTCTAATAAAGAAGCATATGTCAGTAAAATTTTTAAATACCAAATTAATATTTGTGAGACACTTAATATCATCGCTATTTATAAAACAGGCAAACCTACATTGTACAATTTTATTGATATAGGTTAGATTGTTTGCTGAACAATATAATAATAAGATTTTAACTAATACATAATTCTATTAATATTACAGAATTTTTTTTTGCTAATTTTTTATTACTATTAGAATTGAAAAATTTTAAGGTTTTTTTAATAGCTGAATTAGTATTTTTAAGATTGTGTGTACGTAAGGGTGTAAATCTTTTTAGTCTACCTGCGCTTTGATTTTATTGCATTCTAGGGTACTTTCATGACAAAAGATACTTTTTGAATATTAACTGATGATGCACCTTAGGATTCGAGAGCACTTTTAGTAATAAGATATAATATCATACTTCATTTTATGGATTTGATAGAAATATAATATAATATATTATATATATTTACACACACACACACACACACACACACACACACACACACACACACACACACACACACACTATATATATATAGAGAGAGAGAGAGAGTGAGAGAGTCCCATGAAGAAACGGAGAAAGTTTTAGGACATGCTTATTAGTGAAAATAATGAAAAATGTGTGTACTATATAAAAATAGGTTTGGAAAAGCTTTGTTTTCGAATTACAGCTAGCGAAAGACATAATCCGAATTTCAGCTCTTCTAATAAAAAGAAGTCCTACTGTAATTTTTTGGACCCAAATTAAGGAGTAAAGTTGGTAGATTCTTATGTAAATTGGGCTGGGAAACAAAATTAATACATAAACTAATACAAAATGCTGATATGGATACAACAAAAAAATGTGGTGTCTACCACTTTATTAAAGAATTACAGGATTGTATCTCACTTTCAAATGAAGTGCAGCAAAAAATGTGTTCAAGGGAGTCATGTATTGTCTACATCAGATTTTTTAAATTAATGAAGCTGTGATAATTACATATGTTTTTACGGTTTATTGGATGATTTAAGTAGAATTATCCTAAAATAATTTTCATAATGATTATTAAAAACATCATTAAATTTTCGATAATGATGCACATCATACACTATTTTTTTTTTTTTTTTTTTTTTTTTGTCTTCAGTCATTTGACTGGTTTGATGCAGCTCTCCAAGATTCCCTATCTAGTGCTAGTCGTTTCATTTCAGTATACCCTCTACATCCTACATCCCCAACAATTTGTTTTACATACTCCAAACGTGGCCTGCCTATACAATTTTTCCCTTCTACCTGTCCTTCCAATATTAAAGCGACTATTCCAGGATGCCTTAGTATGTGGCCTATAAGTCTGTCTCTTCTTTTAACTATATTTTTCCAAATGCTCCTTTCTTCATCTATTTGCCGCAATACCTCTTCATTTGTCACTTTATCCACCCATCTGATTTTTAACATTCTCCTATAGCACCACATTTCAAAAGCCTCTAATATTTTCTTCTCATATACTCCGATCGTCCAAGTTTCACTTCCATATAAAGCGACACTCCAAACATACACTTTCAAAAATCTTTTCCTGACATTTAAATTAATTTTTGTTGTAAACAAATTATATTTCTTACTGAAGGCTCGTTTAGCTTGTGCTATTCGGCATTTTATATCGCTCCTGCTTCGTCCATCTTTAGTAATTTTACTTCCCAATAATAAAATTCTTCTACCTCCATAATCTTTTCTCCTCCTATTTTCACATTCAGCGGTCCATCTTTGTTATTTCTACTACAGTTCATTACTTTTGTTTTGTTCTTGTTTATTTTCATGCGATAGTTCTTGCGTAGGACTTCATCTATGCCGTTCATTGTTTCTTCTAAATCCTTTTTACTCTCGGCTAGAATTACTATATCATCAGCAAATCGTAGCATCTTTTTTTCACCTTGTACTGTTACTCCGAATCTAAATTGTTCTTTAACATCATTAACTGCTAGTTCCATGTAAAGATTAAAAAGTAACGGAGATAGGGAACATCCTTGTCGGACTCCCTTTCTTATTAGGGCTTCTTTCTTATGTTCTTCAATTGTTATTGTTGCTGTTTGGTTCCTGTACATGTTAGCAATTGTTCTTCTATCTCTGTATTTGAACCCTAATTTTTTTAAAATGCTGAACATTTTATTCCAGTCTACGTTATCGAATGCCTTTTCTAGGTCTATAAACGCCAAGTATGTTGGTTTGTTTTTCTTTAATCTTCCTTCTACTATTAATCTGAGGCCTAAAATTGCTTCCCTTGTCCCTATACTTTTCCTGAAACCAAATTGGTCTTCTCCTAACACTTCTTCCACTCTCCTCTCAATTCTTCTGTATAAAATTCTAGTTAAGATTTTTGATGCATGACTAGTTAAACTAATTGTTCTGTATTCTTCACATTTATCTGCCCCTGCTTTCTTTGGTATCATAACTATAACACTTTTTTTGAAGTCTGATGGAAATTCCCCATTTTCATAAATATTACACACCAGTTTGTATAATCTATCAATCGCTTCCTCACCTGCACTGCGCAGTAATTCTACAGGTATTCCGTCTATTCCAGGAGCCTTTCTGCCATTTAAATCTTTTAATGCTCTCTTAAATTCAGATCTCAGTATTGTTTCTCCCATTTCATCCTCCTCAACTTCCTCTTCTTCCTCTATAACACCATTTTCTAATTCATTTCCTCCGTATAACTCTTCAATATATTCCACCCATCTATCGACTTTACCTTTCGTATTATATATTGGTGTACCATCTTTGTTTAACACATTATTAGATTTTAATTTATGTACCCCAAAATTTTCCTTAACTTTCCTGTATGCTCCGTCTATTTTACCAATGTTCATTTCTCTTTCCACTTCTGAACACTTTTCTTTAATCCACTCTTCTTTCACCAGTTTGCACTTCCTGTTTATAGCATTTCTTAATTTCCGATAGTTCCTTTTACTTTCTTCATCACTAGCATTCTTATTTTTTCTACGTTCATCCATCAGCTGCAATATATCGTTTGAAACCCAAGGTTTTCTACCGGTTCTCTTTATTCCGCCTAAGTTTGCTTCTGCTGATTTAAGAATTTCCTTTTTAACATTCTCCCATTCTTCTTCTACATTTTCTACCTTATCTTTTTTACTCAGACCTCTTGCGATGTCCTCCTCAAAAATCTTTTTTACCTCCTCTTCCTCAAGCTTCTCTAAATTCCACCGATTCATGTGACACCTTTTCTTCAGGTTTTTAAACCCCAATCTACATTTCATTATCACCAAATTATGGTCGCTATCAATGTCTGCTCCAGGGTAAGTTTTGCAGTCAACGAGTTGATTTCTAAATCTTTGCTTAACCATGATATAATCTATCTGATACCTTCCAGTATCGCCTGGCTTTTTCCAAGTGTATATTCTTCTATTATGATTTTTAAATTGGGTGTTGGCAATTACTAAATTATACTTTGTGCAAAATTCTATAAGTCGGTCCCCTCTTTCATTCCTTTTGCCCAGCCCGTATTCGCCCACTATATTTCTTTCCTTGCCTTTTCCAATGCTTGCATTCCAATCTCCAACTATTATTAAATTTTCACCTCCTTTTACGTGTTTAATTGCTTCATCAATCTCTTCGTATACACACTCTACCTCATCATCATCATGGGCGCTTGTAGGCATATAGACGTTAACAATCGTTGTCGGTTTAGGTTTTGATTTTATCCTTATTACAATGATTCTATCGCTATGCGTTTTGAAATACTCCACTCTCCTCCCTATCTTCTTGGTCATCACGAAACCTACTCCTGCCTGCCCATTATTTGACGCTGAGTTAATTACTCTAAAATCACCTGACCAAAAGTCGCCTTCCTCTTCCCATCGAACCTCACTAATTCCTACTATATCCACATTTGTCCTACCCATTTCCCTTTTTAAATTTTCTAGCCTACCAACCTTTTTCAAGCTTCTAACATTCCACGCTCCGACTCGTAGAATGTTATTTTTTAATTTTCTGGTGACCCCTTCCTTAGTAGTCCCCACCCGGAGATCCGAACGGGGGACTATTTTACCTCCGGAATATTTTACCATACACTATAAATTACTAAAATTTTAAAGCAAAACCGCTACTGAATATCTAATGATGATTTTAGGTATTTCCTAGTTGAAACTCTATTCTATAGATGGACTGTAAGTACATAGAATATTGCATTCACATTGAATTATTTTCGTACTTAGACTAAATCATAATTCTATTCCCAATAATACATACGATTTTATTTTCTGTTCGCAAGATTTCCTACTTAGATATTATTATTTAAATATTTCATAATATCTAAGAAATAAGAATAACGCAAGAAATGTTTAGTTTGTTGCATTATTTTCCCATTAAATAAGAATAATAACCAATGCCAAGGGAAGTAGAAGAAATTTTTTGTCTTTTTTTACTTTGAATTTTTTTAAATTTTTGTACGATGAGATATGATTAATTTTAGTTTTAGAGTTTGATTACAAAATGCATTTAAAATGATTTAGAAAAATTTGAGACTGCTATGTTTTATATGTACATTAATTCCACATCACTTTAATCTGATTTAAAGTCTGATCCACTTTATCTCGTAATGTAGTTTTTCTTACATTTTTTCACTTATATTATTATATCAAAAATTTAGTTTATTCTTTCTTGATTAACATTAATAATTTATAATGCTACACATTAAACAACCCGTATACAACCACAAAGAATTTAGCAAGATTTTAATAATATAAAGGGTAAACAAATTAGCGACAGACTTTTCTGTTTGATGTTAAAATTATTATTTAAATAGCGAAACCAAATATGATTTACTTTATTCGTTGAGGACTTTGTACAGATATAACAAAGTTCTTCATTTTAATATAAAGATGGAAGAATTAAATTATATATTTTAAGCTAAATTAAACTTACATTGAGGTAGTTCAATTTGTTATATAGGTCATGGATGCCGTTTTTAAATTATATCTCTGTGGTTAACAAATCTCAGCAATAGTTAGCAAAATAAAATTCTAGCACGTATTTTTCTGATTTAATCGCGTAAAATATACGAGTATATATATTGAAAATGTAATTTATTTTGATTTTGTGTTTTTATTAAATATGAATTTACATTTACTTATTTTAAATTTATCATTCAGTGGTCTAAATTTTTATTCCTGAAAATCATTCCTTTATTATTTTTTGAGAAATCATTAAATCGTCATAAAAATTTGATATATTTTCATTATGTTGATACTGATAATTTTTTGTTTCAACTTGAAAAGTTGCACAATTATTTTTATATCTTTTTTCATTTAAAATGGAATATTCGATATTATTAGAGACGTCAATTAAAGGGAAAGATTCCTAATTTTAAGATTACCATAAATTATTTGGTTTTTTAAACATAATCTTATGGCTTTTATTTCAAATTTTTCGAAAACTACTAAAAATAAAGTTTTGGAATCTATTCTGTTCGATTTTTCTTGTCAGATTTCATATAAAACCACTAAAATTTACTTTTTAATATGGGTCTCAAGAATTTAATATAGGTCTGGCTTAAATTTACCGAAGGGCAGATCAGGGTGAAATCTTTCTCCAACACTAATGAAATGTTACCTATATGAACCTTTTTCTTTATTTTGACCATTAGAACGTGTCAAGAAAGTTTGTTATATTCTTCGTGTAACGCTTTGTATTACAGTTTTAATTTCTAATATGTATGTAAGAACATCCACGTAATTAGGTAACCTATGTTCGTCCTGTTTCATCCTTGTTGGATTGGTTGAAAGGGAAATTTCAATTTTTGTTTTAGATATTGCTGGAGTTACTTTCAGAGTAAATTCAGCTTCTAGAATGTACGGAAATTATAAAATCTATCCTTAATTAAGCTTCAGAGTATTATAGTGGATCTGAAATGAAAAACCAATATAAGTTTTCAAAAAATGATGGATTAATTATTTGTTCTGAATTTCAATCTTATTTTACGACTACTATTCTAAAATGACGATCACATTGAAACACATTTTTTTTAGATTGTGCTATATAATTAATCTTTGTCTTAAAATTTTAATTTGTAAACTAATTTGAAATTTCACTGCTTTCACCTTTCTTATTATAAAATTAAAAAAAAATAGAAGTTTTACCTATGTAATGAATACAAACCGTGCAATTGTATTACTACTTGTTAATAAAAAAAAATCTTTCATATGAGATTTTAATAAATAGAAAAATAAGGCATTATAGATTATTTCTTAATCATTTTGTTTTCAAAAAAGGATGAAATATTATTTTTTTGTTTTATTTTATGGGGAAATGTATTTTTATATAAAAAAAGGAAAAAAAGAATCTTTTTTGTAACGAAAAATGCTTAATATATTTAAAAATGTATAACTAAATGTCTATTTGTATTTTATTCTAGCAGTAAAACGCTTTTTATATCCCTCTTTTTTACGTAACAATGTACTATTTCAACGGATATTTGATAGTCGGGTTCGTAATTCATTCACGAATGGAACCCGGAAAGCTTTTTATGTATTATTTACCAAGTAAGTCGATTCCGGGATAAAGTTCCATTTGATCTGAGAAGCTATTGTGCTACTCGGACACACAATCTATCTTTTACAGAGTCGTAAGATGTTCGACAAATTGATGTTGTACGACAGATCCACAGTACTTACAACAGTTTTTTTTCTTCTATTTGTGTTTGTTTTTTTGCTTTGTTCTCTTTTCAGAAAATTCTTATTTTTATTTTATAGAGTTCCTTTTTTTACTCGTGTAAGTATTCAATATTGACAGATTAGATATAATAAAGATTACTAGAGAATAGAACTGTTTTCTGAATACAATAAAGTACTTTGGCTATATATTCAATGATTGATTTGAAAAGACAAAATATGTATATAATGAAAAAAAAATTATTTTCTGAAACAAATAAAATTTGTATACATATATATAAAAAAAATATATATATATACCTGGTTTTTATATATGTAGCCTATGTCACTAGCCTATATTTATATAGCCTATGTATTTATTTATATAACCTATGTCATTCCATAACGTAAGGATTCCAACGCGGTGTCATATATTTAATCGGTTCAGCCATTGAGCTGCTGCAGTGAACAAACATGCATACATACAACACAAACGTACATCCTAAATAAATTGCACTTATTTTTGGGCTGTCGTGTAAAAATTAGAGAATGTTCCTAATTTAATCGTTCTGAAGTTTTTACAATTTTGATGATAGCATAATAATAATCTTTCTTCTTTTGTTGACATTACTTTTCCTTTCTTTTTCTGTTATTCTCCAGAACCACCTAAGGTATTACTTCACAGAGGATGAAAGAGGATGATATGTATGAATATAAATGAAATGTAGTCTTATACAGTCTCATGTCGACCGCCTGAGATGTGTGGTTAATTGGAACCCAACCACCAAATATCACCGGTATCTACGATCTAGAATTAAAATCCGTATAAAAGTAACTACCTTTACTGGATTTAACATAAATTAAAATACGGTTATACAGCGTTAAAAAAATATAAAAAATGCATAAAAGGCTATAAAGTATGAAACATACACAAGCCTAAAAAATTAAGATTTAAAAAATCTAAAAATGCTAGTATTCAAATCCGTATAAAAGTAACTTTATAAGGTGCCTTTACTGGGATTACTGACAATCCTAGAATGGTTTGCTGTAGATTTCCAGTGTTTCTGATTTTCAGGACGTCTTTTTAACGTCCTGTAGGTACCACTATTTCATAATTTCGTCGATATACTTGAACCTCGGTCTTCTTCTAACATTATTTAAAGCGTTTCACCTTCCAACATTGTTTTATTCAACCCGTTATATCTTACAAATTAGTTCTTTGTTTTAACTTGATCAAGAGGCAAGGTTTATCAGTTTCAACCATCCTTAAAACCTCTTCATTAGTCACTTTGTCTGTCCACTAGATTTTCTTCTTCATTCTGCGGTAGCATCACATCTTAAAAGCTTTAATTCTCCTCTTTTATTCCAAAAGCCCGTGCCTCGCTTCCGTACAAGAACACACTGCACAGTCTCTTCTTTTTCTAAGAGGCTTTTTAACAACCTCTTCTTGAGTTTATTTTTATATTTGTTTGAAATGACTAGATTACGCTTTCGTTAAATTCATTCTTAACCTGATTGATACGGCTCACTATACCTTTTTTGATCGGCAATCTGACGTTATCTTACTGTCCAGATATGTAAAGAATACGTAGTCCAAGTCTGACAATCAGACCGGTGGGGTCGCCTCCCGGCGACGGATTTGAATACTAGATCGTGGATACCGGTGTTCTTTGGTGGTTGGGTTTCAATTAACCACACATCTCAGGAATGGTCGAACTGAGAATGTACAAGACTACACTTCATTTACACTCATACATATCATCCTCTGAAGAATTACCTGAACGGTAGTTACCTGTTAGCCTAAACAGGAAAAAAGAGAGAGAGGTCTGGGAGGCGGGTTTAAAGGTCGCAAGAGGTAGAGAGATTCTGGAGAGGTTATGTAGGAGGATGGCCTTAAAGGTCATTTCCTCCCATAAAACCGTCTCATACGAGGCGGGTATGGTCTTGGCGGGAATCCTCCCTTGGATCTGATGACCAAGGAGCGGTGTGAAAGGAAGGAGGGTGTCACCCACAGTGTGGCCAGGGAGAACCTTTTTAAGCGATGGCAGAGGAGGTGGCACACTTCCAACAAAGGGGCCTGGACCAGGAGTTAGGTGTGCAGCAGGAATTGGGGTGAGCTTGATTACTTTCTCTCCCAATTTTTCAGCGGTCACAGGTGTTTCAATTCTTATCTCTCCGCAAGGGGGAGAGACACCCGTGAGTGAGGGTACTGCTCGGAGGACTGGGACACCGCCGAGATCACTATCTTCGACTGCCCGCACAGGGAGAGAGAGAGAGAGAGAGATATGTTGTCTGGGTTGTAGGTCACATCTCCTCGGACAACATAGCTGAAATCATGCTCCTAATCAAGGAGTCATGGGTGGTCGTGGTCAGGTTTATAACGTCCTCCATGTCCTTGAAGGGGGGGGGGGAAGACAAGAACCGGTGAAATTCGTAGTGTAATTTGTGTAGTAGTTAGTTTATAGTGTAGTTTGTGTCGGGTTGTTTATCATGTTGTTTTTCTTGGATTTGTTTGTTTTCGTGTGAACGTATCTACGTTTAAAAGAAAAAATAAATAAATAAAATAAAAGAGGAAAAAAACGCGTCGTAGTGTTATGTCGTGTGTATTTTTGTAGTTTAAGTATAATTTTTAGCTTGTAGTGTAATTTGTGTATTTGTAAATTCTTGTAATGTTATTTGCGTGTTGAGAGGTTATCTCGTGAATTTAGCGCGGTAATTCGCGCGTTATTGCGTTTTTCGTTACCGTGTTATCGTCGTGTTGCGTCGGGTCGCTTATCATGTTGTGTTTTCGGAGTTTTTATTTGCGTTTAAGTGTGATCGTGTCTACTTTTGTATCCGTTCGCACCTGAGTAGTCATAGGGCTAATAAAAAAGAAACAAAAAAATTCCTGTTGTAGTCGTAGTATTATATATATATATATATATATATATATATATATATATATATATATAAAACATAATTATTGTAGTATTATAGTAATTTAGTGATATAGTAATAGTTACTATAATTTAGTATTACAGTAATTTAGTTTAAGTCCCTGTGGCGTGTTGCTGGTTCAAACTCTCGTTGAAGCTAGAGTGAACCGGTCTGGAACCCGCGTACCCTATGCCTAGTGGTGGTTCTGGGGTGTGCAGGATTACTCCAAACGGGGGTAGTTTCAGTCTGTAGTCTGCTGGTGGCGATCAGTAAAGCTATCAGTAGGAGTCGAACACTCCGTGAGTAAATGCATTTTCACCTCAAAAGAAAAAAAAGATATGTAAAGTAACCTACATTTTCTTAACATCTCCTTCCGGCACGCATTGTGCTTTAGTTTGATCCAACTTGGCGTGCCATTTATGAACATATTATACTCTGTAATGAGCACGAATCTTTCTCTTCAAAAATTTTAATTAAATCCTGCTTATTTTCTGCAAGTCTCACCACATCTATTTTTTCTCTTTTTATCCTTACTTCTCCCACTTCGTTTAACTTCTCTGCTACTTCATTCAGTCCTTTCCTTTTGTAACCATTGAAAAAATGGGTAATAACGCGTAGCCCTGTCGTACAATCTTGTTGAGTACTGGCCTCTTCTTGATGTTCTTCACATCGTATCACTGCCGTTTCATCAAAGTACAAACTACGTATCAATCTTCTGTCCCTATATTTTACACTCGCCACCCTCAGAATCTCAAAAATGTCAAATGTTTTTTCTAGTTCTATGAAAGCTATATATATGTCACTATATTTCATTAATCTCTTTTCAGTGATATCCGAAATCCTAAAATTGTTTCTGTATTAATATCAAATATTAAATTTTCGTGCCATTGTTTGATGTGTTCCTTAGCTAAGGAAGCTGAGAGGTTTCTATAACCCCTCAGGGAAAGGTAATGTGGGGAAGTGAAAACTATATGTAGCGATAATTATATAGGTAGCGAGGAACACATACTATTCCTCACCTCATAGGTACTCTTTATTTTTATTTTTTGTCTGGTCCTGAAAAAGTTTATATTGATCTAGTAAATCTGAAAAGATCTAATTCACAAACCTTCCCTTTTGGATCATTTATAAAGTGCTTAAGTCTTATGACTGAATCCATTTATCCATTAGCTGAGACTTTTGGTAAGATGATTTGAACGGTCTGCTTGATTTTAGTTATATACGATTGAAGAGTGAATCCCTCTTCCAAATCCAGCTGATTTGGAAGTTGAAGAGTTCCAGCGTTCAAGTCCTAGTAAAGTCAGTTATTTTTACACGGATTTGAATACTAGATCGTGGATACCGGTGTTCTTTGGTGGTTGGGCTTCAATTAACCACACATCTCAGGAATGGTCGAACTGAGACTGTACAAGACTACACTTCATTTACACTCATACATATCATCCTGTGAAGTATTATCTAAAGGTAAGGAAAAAGAAAGTTTATAAATACTAATTTTGCTTTATGTCTACAAATAATCTTATAAATTAAAAAAAAATAAAATAAAGTACGGGTGTATAATTAAGGTATCGTATTCTTCTTTCTTTTTCTGTTTAGCCTCCGGAACCACCGTAAGGCACTACTTCAGAGGATGATATGTATGAATGTAAATAGTATATATATGAATGTTTATAGTTAAGGTAGTCCTCAATCAGTAATGTATGATATTCCTGGAATCAATATTCAGGTATTCCTGGTTATAATATTACCAAAAACACTAAAATTATTGTTATTTTTGACAGTGACTAAAATTAGAACAATCAAATACCATCTAAAATTACGTTTAGTACGTTATCTTAATTTTCACTTTAATAATTCAAGTTTGTTAAAGAATTCAATTTGTTAATTCAGGTGAGCGAAGTTTATTATTCTGCTTGACTCTACTTATCAGTTATTCTGCCTTTTATTTTAAAAGGTCTACGTTTGAATCTCTGTATGAATAGACAGACACATTTACACGTTACAAAATTCATCTTTTATCGCTGTCATATTATGGGATTATAATCCGATATTAGCCTGTAAATTCTGAAAAAAAGAAATACATTTTTTCTTTTATAAACTACCGATGATAATCGTTAAATAATTGAAATGAGTATTTAATTTTATATTTTTACTATATTGCAAACAGCGTTTGAGCGTTTTACTGTAAACTTATACCGTTATTTTTTGTACTTATTTTTATTTCATACAAATATTTTTAACAAAAAAAACGGAAATGAGGGTTAAAGAAATAAATGAGTAATGTTCATTAAACAAGTAATTTATTTATTTATGCGTTATTTTACAAATAATTTACCTTAAGCTACACATATGCACTTAATTAATAATTTATAAATATCATTACAAGCAGTAAAAAGTTATTACTTTTCTGTACATAAATAACTACCTAATTAAACATCAAATACAAAAACATCAGTGTAAAATGCTTTATTTACATCCATATACGATCAACTCTTTTATTGAAATAGTTATACGTATTTTTGATGGCAGTGACTTGTTTATAAATAACTTTCACTTAATATTTTTGTTTATAACTAGTCTAATACAATCCAAGTAAAATATAATCCAAGAATATAAATTTAAAGTACAATATTTGAGGCATCTCAAATATTAAGTAAGTACTTTTTTTGTTCTTTTATTCCCTACTACTTCCCTTTGAAAACAAATATAAGCAAACATCGTCTTTCCATTGTTTTTAAAGTTTCAATATTTAATAACTATTTGTGTTTAATATTGATTAAAACTAAATTTAGTTTTTTCATTATTTTGTATTCTTTTCACATTCAATTACATATAAGTTTACAACGATATATTAAAAAAAAAAAAAACAATATTTCATGATATTATTACAACAAAAGAATCTTTTTGATTTTTGTATAGTAGAAATTTAATAAAAAAGTAATAAAGAACTTCACAAAAAAACTCGTTTAACTGAGGAATAAAATAAAATTAAGGTCGAACTACTTCACGATAAAAGTTATGTTTACGATGAAGTGAAATTTTTATTATTATTCTTACTACTAAACATTTTATTAATTTTGATTCGTATTTAACATTATGATTCTTATGAAAAATATAAAATTAAAACAACAAATTCATGACTTTGAAAATATCACATAAGAGCTTCTATTAAGATAAATATCGTATATTGTGGTTTGTAAAGTCTAGACGAGTCTATCTACTTGCAACAGGTGGCTAAGTAAGAAAAGTCATTTTAATACAGTTTGATTCACATTATCTATTGTTAAAAGATTGTTTGGATTTCCCTAAGCTGATGATTAAATGTGGATATCTTTAGTAAACTAATTTACAATTTATTCTGAATAATAGCCTTAAAATAATTTTAGAAAAAATTGTAATACCTTCCTAGCGTTGTTTATTTATTTTTATATAGTGGAAAAATAATTATATACGAAAATAAAACAAAAAAAAGTTTAAAAAAAATTCCAAAAATCCATCTTTTTAAACTTTGATCGGCTCTCCCACCACCAATATTGAACCCAAAGTATTCTTTTTATCACTTGCAAAACTAAAGGAAGACAAAACAAATTCATTTAAAAAAAAATATGCATTAACTAAAAAGTTTTTTTTTTCAATTTCTGTGGAAGGTGAAATGTTGGGGAAAAATTAAAAAAAAGGTAAGATAAGCATGTACGTATGTGCTAATCCCCCCCCCAAAAAAACACCTCCCCCACTTTTAGATATATAGAGATACTGACCCCAAAACTTTACCAATAGGTATATACACAAATATCTGTACAAAATTTAATAAAAATTTTTTTTTCATAAAACAATTAATGTATGTCCAGTCAAAAATTATTAAGCTTCAAACACGTCAAGAAATGTACTTATACGAACATTACCTCCTAATTTTTTGTTTGTTTTTTGGGGTCCCTGGGTCATGAAATGTCGAGAAATAAAAAAAGACCGTACCTTATTTTTTTAATTACCATACTTTTTTCTTTTTGTTTATAGATAATTTTTATAGATTTTTTGATAGAAGTAAGTAACCATTTACCAAAATAACGTTTCACATTTATCTATTCGGCACTGTTTTCAACAAATAATTTTAGACCTCGGTCAAATTCGATCGTTCATTGTTTGGTATTAGTAAGTAGTATTAGTAGCAGTGGTTTTATGATCATAATTTTTAGTTTATGGTTTTTATGTATAAATGTTTTGAGAGCTATGATTCCAGGAAAGTAAAAATGTACACAAATATGTAAAAATAAATAAATATTAATACCGTGACCGAAAATATTCATTGATGGGCAGCAGAAGTAATTTATTACAAGGTATCCCAGGCAGTATTTAGTTAATGAGACAACTGTTGCAAACGAATCAAAATTTTTTTTACATGTTTTTAGCAATAAAAGAAGTAGAAGTTTTAGTAAAAAAAGAAAACTTAATTATTTATTTTAAATTAAATTTTTATAATAAACGATTTTGGAATTTATTTATCCAACTAATATTATTTATATATAATTAATCATTTAAGTTAAAAATTAACTTACAAGTGAATTTAATTAAATAAATCCAGTACTGGATTTGAGCAAATTATTATTTAGGTTGCTAAATGAGTTTACCTAAACGAGCAGACTTTTCTAGCGCGGTTACTCGCGCTAATTTGGATCCCGATGATACAGACCGCCGGAAAATCCGAACCGATTTAAAAACACACTGTATTAAACATTTCAGATCCATATATGCCTCAATAAAAAAAAAGTAAACGTAAATGCTACAAATAAATGTAGTATTAATAATTGTTTGTAGGCCATATATTTGGGAATAAGATAACTAATGACGACTGTTCAAGATTATACGTAACTTAATTGCTGATAGAGTACAATAGGTGAGCTGAAAGTTTATTTGTATGTATGTTCATACGAGCGTGTTTGGTTTTTTGTAACTGAATATCGCCTCGAAAAGAAAAAGCGTAACAGTTTCTATGAGAGAAAAAATGAATGCGCTTAACAGTACATACAAAGGAGAAAGCTTAAAAAAGATTCCCTCTTATTTAGGAGTTGCGAAGCAAAACGTTTCCGACTGAAAAAATATAGGAAGCCATTAAAAATGTTTATGCGAAAATGGTCGGTACAGATAGTTTAGGAAATAGAGCTACTCTAAAGAAATCCAAACTTGGGCATTTAGATAAGGCTTTGTATGCGTGGTTTTTTTTTCATGAACACGAACGACCAAGGGGTTACAATCTCTGGGTCGATTCTACAGTCAAAACTCCAAGTCAATCGGTACCATCAAGTCCAAAGTTTACTGTGCTTATAACCCTACATTATTAATAGTTTTTCTTAGTATTTACAACTTGTAAATGTTTAGTCAACGGAAATGATAAATTGCTTAGGGTGGTGGTTCTCAAAACCTGGGCAGGGGATGTAGATGTTACTGTCAGACAACATAGGGCCTTCTAGATCAATGGATCTATCAACTAAAACGCTGACTTTTACAAAATTTAAAGCAGTCAAGTATTCGTTTATTTGTACAATATTTTCTTAATCAGAGCTGAAATACATAAGCAATATTAGATTAATAATATTTATAAATCCAATACTTATTTTAATTAATTTTGATAAATATACGCATGAGATTTTAAATATAACGTTACCTTTAATATATCAAAACTGCTGCATTATTCTTGGATTATTTTTAGACTTTTCCTGGAACATTACAGTAATCAAATGATCATAAAATATATATGAAATATTCTTAAAAACGCTCCAAACATAAAGAAAAAATTCGTATTATTAGGGTAAATTTTTATTGACAGTATTCTTTTTTTTCGATTTCGTTTTTATAATTATTATATTTTAATCTTTTTTAAGTATTTGAGTAGTCATCCGTCCTTACTAGAAAAATTAAGGAAAGCGTCAAATTGCCTTCCATTTACTTGACCTCTTTTTTATAAAAGAGATAATTTATGATTTCATTACTTTTTATTACAAATAAACTTAATATGCTTTTTTTACCTACTTAGTAAGATTTTGATTAGTTTTAAATATTTAATGCCTGTATTAAATAATGATAGCTCCTTATGATAATTATAATACTCGCCATAAAAATACTGTATTATTCCTTAAGCATAAAACTTCGTCTTTTACAAACGTACCGTTTTACTATAGTTTCAAAATTTACCATAATATTTCTGAATAAATAAAAAAAAAAAATCTTTAAAAAAATAAACGCTTATTGTTCTTCAAAATGGTTATTATTCAGTTATTATTGTTATTATTCTTTACAGAAAATTAATCCTAACTGGATAACCATTGAAAAATTACATTAATTTCATATTAAACTCGATTCTAAATATTAGTTCATTACATTAATTTTAATATTTTTCTCCAAAGCTCTCTTTTGAGTTGTAGTCAGTTGGTCATTAACTAATTTTAAGTCATTAACAACACATTTTTTTATTATTTTTATATCTATTTCTCTTTCTTTCCATTAGTTACAATTTAAATCAAATTGTAATATGACTTTCATGCCTTGTTGACTGATTTCTATTGTATAAAATTGTGGTAATAAATAAATAAAAATACAGTAAATCTAGGGTTTACACAGAAAAAAGAATTTTATTTTATATTTAAGTAAATAATCCTTTTATTTTCTTACTTTGTAAAACAAGACGAAATTATGATGATTATGCCAAAAAAACACCTTTTCATATTTTTGGTTTTTGAAAACACAAGGGCTCATAAAACACCATAAAATATAGAAAAAGGAGGATTAAATTTATGCAAGTAAATGTGTTTGGGAGATTAATAACTCGTTTTTGGCTGGGAAAAGATACTTTAAATATGTACTCGTATTTCCGACTTCTATGAATGTAATATTTATACTATTTTAGGTTAAAGTCCAGGTCTCACAGGTGTAGTGAGATAAATATTAAGGTCATGAGACATATCTCTGATCGTTTGCCCGGATTGTATAGCAACGTCATTGCTGATTATTTTAATTAAATATTTCATCTAATCGTACAATTTTTATTGACTTTTCAATTATTTTCATCGTTAAAAACTTGTAATTACGGAGAAAATTTTCATTATTTTATTCACTTTTTATTTGAACATTATGAATTTAGAATTGTTAGAGGAAATTTACTGCCGTATATATAGTAAGTGTGGTGTAATTATTCGAGTACGTGTAAATGAAGTTCTATTTTGATGGATGTTACAGCTATTGTGTTTCTGTAATTGCTCTTTTGTGAATGTTCAGAGTACAAGATTCAATTTATGCAATTATATAATCAAACAATGTGCATTGCATTTATTAAGGGCTTGTATTTTATTTCCAACATTTTAATTATGAATTTCAGTTTTGTTTATTAACATTTCATTTAATATGTTACTTTAATTTTTTTTTAATCTTTATTTGTATTTATTTTTACATTTAATTTGAAAAAATTCTCAAAAATAACTTTTCCGTTATTAAAGCAAGAAATATTTATTCGATAAAAATTTACTTTAATCAAAGAATATATTTTAGTGCATTGATTAGAAATTTTCATTTCTGAATGCTATTGTGTGGTTTATACGTAAACATATATATATTTTTAATTTTTATTCAACCTGTAAGAGAAGTAAGCTTTTTAGTTTTACGTACGTATTTGTATGTTTATTCATACAAATTTTTATTTATTTCATATTTTTATTTTTAATTTTTAATCTTTGTAGGAATTTATATATTTTTATCTTCAGTTGAATAAAATAAAATCAGATACGTCACAAAAAATTTAGGAATTTTTTTCTCATAAATGAAACTATTTTTAAATCCATATTAATAAAGCTGAGGAGCAAAAAAAAAAATTATTTTTTTTTTTTTAACAATTTGAGGATAATCTGATAGCAATATCCGCCGGATCGTCGTTCCTTTTACAACGGTGTACGGTATTTTTGTTGAAATTGTGAAATACGATTAGTAAAAATAAATTTTAGGTTCTTCCTGAACTATCAGCTGACAGATATTTTTATTTTCTAAATGATGGATATGCTGTCCATAAAGATGTTTCATTATCTGAGGAAGGAAATTTGCACTGTACATAGAGAGCATTATTCATTCTGATTATTAATTGTGACATATCGCTTGAGGGCATTTTCACCGGAAGAATAATTAGCAGTCGAATGTATGCTACTGCATATAAAAGATACGTATTCAATATAATTGGTCAATATGAAACAGCCTTTCCAAGAAGGTGTTCCTCTTTTGTTTGTTGGGCTTAACGCACATCAAATAAACTATAGATTTCTAATGGACCAAAAGATGTCCTATTTTTCAGAAATCGTCCCTTGCTGTGACTGTTTACGTTTAACTTATCAAGATTTTAGGCAAAAATTTAAGCTAGTACTCAAAATTTAAGGTTTAAGATGATGAGAGTGCCAAAACAAGCAAACAATGTTTTAAGGCTAACTTTTAAGTTTTTTTTTGCTTTTTATAATTTTTTAAGCCTGTATATTTTTTTCATGCATTAAAATTTTTTAATGCATTATTTATATATTTTTTTTTAACGCTGTTCAACCGTATTTTAATTTATGTTTTATTTTAACTTAAATGCCAGTAAAGGCAGTTACTTTTATAGGGTTTGAATACTAGATCGTGGATACCGGTGTTCTTTGACGGCTGGGTTTCAGTAACCACATATCTCAGGAATGGTCGACCTGAGACTTTACAAGACTCAGGACTTTAGACTTCATCTAAATTCGTACATATCAACCTCATTCATCCTCTGAAGTAACGCCTTACTCTGGTTCCGGAGGCTAAACAGGAAAAAAGTTTTGTAATTTGGTAGGAATCTACATTTTCCGTATGAATAAGTACGGTTTTTACAGATTTTCTTTTAGTTGCAATGAGAGTATTAAAACTTTTACATTAGCTATTTTTTTTTAATTTCATTCCAGATGATAGCAATTGTTAAATTCATTATTATAAATTTAATGTTACTTTTATTTGCACTTTTATCTCAGTTTAAAAATATATTTCAAAACATTCTGTATAAGTACGGGCTAAATAGTTTTTACAAAGAATATTAACTATCTTGTTTAGAAGCATCTTTAATAGTGCATTTCTTTCTTCAAATTCTATTCATTACACTCTGCATTATGTTAAGTTTAGGCTACCTACCTTGACTAAAAGCGTCCATTAACTCACCTCGCCTATTAATCTAAATTATTAACAACTTATCACTTGATCCAGATAAAGTATTAAAACTTTTAAATTAGGCATCATTGTCTTGGAAATCAGAAAAAAGACTGAATCTTTCGAGATTAGAGGAGAATTCCTAAGATTCCATAGATGGAATAAGTAAATTATGAAGAGGTAGTTTTGACGTTGGATGAAAATCGATCAGTCATGCAAAAATTAATGCAAATTAGTACGATGGACTATTTAATAAAATATTCAAGTGGTTTTCAACATTACTTGAAAATAGAATGGAAGAACTCATGGAAAAGAGAAGACCATGATAGGAATACATGGATGAAATCAAGGAGGGAGGAAAATACAAAACAGTATAATTATACAACAGATAATTAACAGTATATAACAGATATTAATAGATAACAGTATATTAACAGATAATTATACAACGATAAAAACTGTAAAGTCAACCAACCCTTTGATTAAGGAGAGAAGAAAAAAAAAAATACCATACTAAATTGGTAATTAGGTGAACTAACCGCAGTTTGTGGGTGTCAATCAGCCATTTTTGATCGGATTATCATAGAGTACATTATTTTCGTTAACCTTGGATTCATGTCTAACTGGAACGAATGATGAGTCGTGTTCCTAATTTAAACTGACAACCAAAGCAAGAGGAGATCGACTCTTTCAGATTAGGTAAATTTCCTCAAATTTTGCCTAAAATGGCGTACATATCAGGTCATGTATGGATAGCTGTACTAAACCATAAAAACAAAAGGAGATTCATCAGTATTTTTACCAGCGAAAAAATCTCATCTTTTTTTGTACTTAGTGTTGTTTAAACCTCTTGGTTAGAACAACACTAAGTACTATTAGAGCCGGCTTCCGTGGGGTGAATGGTAGCATCTCGGCCTTTCATCCGGAGGTCCCGGGTTCGAATCCCGGTAAGACATGGCATTTTCACAGCCATAAAAAATTGTCATTCATCTCAACCAAACATGGTGGGTGAATTTGTTTGTTGTATGTACTCACATTTTTAATTTAGCTGGTATTGGCACAGAGCGGACACGTGGTGCACCGGGCGGCTACGCGCAGCCATTGTTGAGCGCTACCATGTAGCGGAAAAAAATTGAACTACTATATAATATATTATATTTATTGGCACATAAACAAAGATCTAACGTGATTTTATATCTTGAAAAGTCTTTCTAACTTCTGAAGGAGTCTCCCCAATCCAACTTTCTTATCAAGTAAAGTAAATTCTTGTCTACCGTTTCTATGGTTATTTTACTTTGTATTAGAAAACTATTTTTAAATTAAATGTTTTCTTTTAAGAAAAATTAAATAATATTTGTCCAAAACAATGTTATTTTTAACAAACTTTTTTGGCAAAATGTTTTACCTATTAAAAATAATAAATAATAATTATAAGATATTTGGTAGAAATTTTCAGCTATAGCAAATACGAGTAGCAATTACGTTATTTCAATTAAATTCATAACCCGTATTTCGTTTTCTTTGATATGTGGTTTCTCTAATGTCCATTACCATACATATACATCTATAATATTCTACGAAACGATACGAGGAAATAAAACTTATCATAACCCCACGACAAACACACGAGCGAACTCACACAAGCACACACACAAACAAACACACAATTTGGATTTCTATTTGTATTGAAGTTTACATTTAACCATACATTCTCTTCTAAAACCATGAATCAAAGAAGTAATAACTAAAAAATATTTCGAACTACTATATAAAGTAATAAATAAAAAATCTTTAATTAATTAATTTTCTAATAATTCATTATTTTAATAATAATTACTTATTAAAAATTATGAGAATGACAGTTTTATTATATTAAATTATATACTAATTATTAATCACAATAAAAAATATCGGTAATTATTTTGGTCTTAATCAGTTAATGACTGTTACTTTGTATCAACAATTAGAGGCTCTTCGTCTAGTTTAATATTATTTGGCGATTCATCACTGGGTACAGGCCATGGTACAACACCCATATCACAACCTGAAAAATAAATATTTGTATTATTATATATAACTCAAAAAAAGTAAATAAAAAATTATACAGGATGCATTTGTTTAATTTTTTTTAAATCTTACCAAAATATCAATGAAGTAATAAATATTATTTAATTTTTTTTTAAATTTCCCTTATTTAGCAAAAAAACAACTTTATTGTAGTAATATTAAAATTAAAATGATATGTGGATAGTTATGGTAGAAAAAAATGCTAAAGAGTAATTAACTATTATTCAACTATATCTTTTCTTTTTCCTGTTTAGCCTCCGGGAATTACCGTTTAGGCATTACTTCAGAGGATGAATGAGGATGGTATGTATGAATGTAAATGAAGTGTAATATTGTAGTTTCAGTTCGACCATTCCTGAGATGTATGGTTAATTGAAACCTATCACCAAAGAACATCGGTATCCACGATTCAGTATTCAAATTCGTATACTAGATCGTGGATACCGGTGTTTTATTCAAGTATGTCACTTGGAATTAGGTGTAATGTACTACAATAAAAAAGATATAATTAATTTTAACAAATTTTTATAAATAGTTACAATATTTTTTTATAAAAAGTCTTACGTTGTTAACTGTCAACCTAGATATATTTATTTATTTTTTTATAAAAAGTTCTTCAATAAAATCCACTCCAAGAAGTTAAAACAATTCTACAGAAAATAAAAATTAATTTTTCCATTATTCCCTCAATATAATCTTTGAAATCAGTTTTTTAAATGTTAGAACCATATCTTAAATGAATTTCGAGCGCTTGAGATATGTATTGGGTATTAATTAAGGTTTTAGGCTAATTCTAAAATTTGGTTCCCACTTCAAAGATAAGTTTTCAAAGATTGTACTGAGCATGTAATGGAAAGTTATTTTTTCTCCCAGTACATCATCATGTAATGATTTTTTCCGGAATCGGCGAAAGTTTTTTTTTCAAAAACATTTATTTTAATGTTTTTATTTTTATAATTTCTTCGAATCAAAATTGTGTATGACCAAAATGTAGTTGGAATTGTAAGATGGGGCTTGTGATATGCTAAACATGTGAAATTGTTTTTCATTTCACATGCAACTATTGTTGTTTTGAGTAAATTTGAAGTTTTTCTTAACTTAGGGTGGACATCTTTTTTATTCTTACTTTTTTTCCTGTTTAGCCTCCGGTAACTACCGTTTAGATAATTCTTCAGAGGATGAATGAGGATGATACGTATGAGTGTAAATGAATTGTAGTCTTGTACATTCTCAGTTCGACCATTCCTGAGATGTGTGGTTAATTGAAACCCAACCACCAAAGAACACCGGTGTCACCGAACTAGTATTCAAATCCATGTAAAAATATCTGGCTTTACTAGGACTTGAACGCTGTAACTCTCGACTTCCAAATCTACTGATTTGGGAAGACGCGTTAACCACTAGACCAACCCGGTGGGTCTTATTCCCTACTTAGCACCGGTGAAATCTACTTCCGCCTTCCGGCTCCCGAATGGATTTTTTTTACATAACTTGACTTAAAATATAGTGTTAAGTCTTTTCTCTTACCAAGCCTGCAAAGGACTGGTAAGAGAAAAGAACGTTCTCTTAGAACAAACAGGCTCGTTCAAAACAACTTAAAGATACGAGGGAAAAGATACATAGGATTCGGAATCAAGTTTCTGATATCATACATTAGCAGAGGCTGTCTAAAATGTGTTAGTAAATAAAATTTACATTATCAAAAGAAATGTAATCTGTAAGGGAACTTTGAGATTATTTGATCCACAAGCGGTTTCAAATGAGACTCAAGAACAAAGATCACAGTTTTCCATCGATCCAGAAACGTATTTTTATTGAAATTCCTGAAGAATATTCATTCACTGTTGTAGGAAAGCATCAACGTGAAAAATTTCAAAACGAAAGAGTCGGTAAAAGACATATTCGTTTACAGAAATAAGCATCGAGTAAGGCAAGTATTCAATGCAGAAGTTTTATAAGAGCAATAAATTTGTTCTGCTGCCTAGATTAGAGTGTTTTACCGAATAATTTTTTTTAATGATCCAATACTACTCAGTAACAATATGGAACCACCTTATTTTAATTGATGGTATTTGTAAAAATAATGAAGAAAAGAATTTTACGGGTCGAAATGAGAACTTCCTTTTGTTTTTTGAAGTCTGTTAAAAAAAAAAAAAATCATCTCGCGTAAAAAAGTAATTCTTGTTACTTGTAAGTATAAAAAAAACTGTCATAAATAGTTCATATAAAACTTGTTCCCAGGTTTTTTTTAAATTTTGAATTAGGTTGTTTTTTAGAAAAAAATAATTCTTGGACAAATAAAAGAATCAATGAAAATCTTTAAAATATTCAAGCCATCGGTGTCAGTATTATCATAAAACTTGAAAAGTAATTCCGGTTTGTCATATACGTAATTTATTTAAAGTCATAATATTGTAATTCATCAACCTTTGTATTACAAATAGTTAGACACAACAGTAACATTTTTTAATTGATTGCTTAGCTTCTATGAAATATAAATCGAATTAACAATAAAAACTACTTTATAATATTCATGATGGCGTGGATATTGTAAATGTATCCTATGATGTAAGCAGGATAATAACACCGGGAGGACATTTTCGGAGTTATAAACATTTGTTTCAGAAAAAAGGTTGTTCAAATCTTTATGGGGATTAAATATTTAGTTGAATTAATTTTTTATTAGAAAAAATTAATGGATTCAAGAAAGTGATGATGAATACATTCCTCAGATCAAGGAACCACCCCGGGCTTATTTCTTAAATATTATACCGCCTTGACTCAGGATCAAGATCGAATAAACTTCCTAGTTTTCGTAAAAAAAAAGAAGGCAACTGTTTGAGAATGTTACCATTACACACAAATTTCATTCAGAGAATGTCATTACACAGACTAACATAGAATTTTTATTTTAAATTATTAAACAGAGGTGTGTTTCTACTAATTAGATATATTCAAAACTGTGATAAAATGTCAAGTCTTCACCTTGTCTGTTTGGTATTCACATCTCCGTCGATCTCCGTAGTGGAGTGGTGGTATCTCGACTTTTCATCCGGAGGATCCGGGTACGAATTCCGGTCAGGTATGGCATTTTCATAGGTTAAAAAATTTCAATTTTCTTATTCCCAGGTATAAGCTTCGAACTTCTGCGGTGAATTAATTCTCAAGAAAAAAAAGGTTAGGTAAAATGAAATTTTACGAAAATTTTCCATCAGATGAA
Source organism: Lycorma delicatula (assembly GCF_047948215.1). Lineage (NCBI taxonomy): Eukaryota > Metazoa > Arthropoda > Insecta > Hemiptera > Fulgoridae > Lycorma > Lycorma delicatula. The sequence continues at coordinate 94,632,505 of NC_134462.1, forward strand.
ATCATTTTCCTAGAAAACACAGCTAATGAGGATAGATAAAAAAAAAATACATCCATATTGTAGATCGGATTATATTAGATGATAAGGATGGTTAAATAGCACATCAATAAGTTGATCTTGTAAAAAAATATATATATATATATATATTATGTAATGCATATTGTAAACAAAGATAGAAATTGTTAACGGTTTTAAGCTGTACTATAAAATATTAGCAATCAATCTTAGTTATCAACAAGTTTACTCTCTCGTTTGATTTACAAAGTTCAGACCTATAGTTATGTTGTTACTGAACCGTGTTAATAACAATACTTTGGGGGCTTAAAAAATATAAAATAAAGTTTCATATGTATATATACACACGCACACAGTAATTCAGGAAAAATGGAACAAACCTTCAGAACATGTTCTATTGGTGAAAATAAAAAAATAAATTCATCAAAACTTAAGTTCGGATACGCTTTGTAAGCTGGCGATAAATTTCGCCGATTTCTGGGTATTGGTAATATTAAGCCAAACTGTAGTTCTTGGGACTCAAATTACTGGGTAAATGTAGCAGTTTTATATGAGATATGATTTTAAAATTTTTTAAATAGGTCCCAGAACTGTATTTTTAGTAGTTTTTGAGAAATCTGAGGTAAAAGACAAAAATTTGGGGATTGACAAACACAATCATTTATGTTTGACATATTTTTTCTTTTGATCCCTAGCTGGTGTTTGGATTGGATCGATTCCTAAGCCCGTCTGCTGCTGCGGGTGGAAATGGTGTTTTTGATTTCACTAATACGACGCTTCCGTGCATTGCAATCCATGGCCGTTGTCCTGCCTTCATTAAGCTTTAGCCTGCGGTTTTTTATATCATCATCTATCTGCTTGATCCACGTTTTCTTTGGAGCTGTTCGTTGGACTCTCCAGTGGGTGAGTAGTCCATGCCAGAAAAGTTAGTAAAATAATCGGGTTTCAGTCATTCTGCAGACATGGACTCACCACCGCAGTCTTCGTTTTGAATCTGTTCCTCGATTGTTGGCTGTTGTTCGCAGCGATGGCGGATATCCTCATTTCGGATGTGATCGTAAAGTGATACTGATGATCTTACTTAGGAATCACATTTGGAGCACTTCAGGTTTGCTCAGGTCTGTCTTAAGTAGTGTCCACGTTTCTGGTCCGTACAGTAAAACTAGCAGGATCAGGGTTCGGAAAAGACGAAGTTTGGTTTTCAGCGAGATGTTGCTTTGTTTTCACAAGCACCACTTTAGAGAAACAAATTCTGCGGTTACTTGACCAATTCGACTGCGGATTTCCACCGTAGGTGCTACTTTGTTCTCCTGGATCATTGAGCCCAAATATCTGAATTCTTGCACTTGTTCAATTTGCATACCATCCAGTTGGACGATGAGGTGTGAGCCGTCTGTTGTTGGTACATATGTCTTATCCGCATTTATTTTTAGGCCATAAGATTGGACAATGCGGGAGATATCATAGAGAATACCGGTGGCCTCAGCATCACTGTCGGTGAACATGACATTGTCATTGGCAAACATCAAGTCAATAGCTACCCCCTCCAAACTCAATTTCTCTTCTGCCCTGAAAACTCAGAATTATTTTGTTATGTTTGACTTAAAGTAACTCTGTTAAATAGGTAATAAAAATAAGGATCTTATTCTGAATGGTGATTCAAATGAAAGCTTATTATGAAAAATTATCTCCAAAACCTTCAGATTATTCTTTTATTTTATTGTTTATGTATGGTATTTTATTTTACACTTGTATCAATTGTAATCATGGAGTTTTATACTGATTCAGTATCTTTTAAACCTTTTTTTTTTAATGAAAAAGCTAATATTAAAAGTGTTAATATTATAATTCTATTTTTAAAAAAATATATCTTCTCCTATATATATATATATATATATATCTTATATCTTTATATATATATATTTCTTGTGTGCGTGTGTGTGTCACTGAATTTCTCCTAAACGGCTGGACCGATTTTGATGAAATCTTTTGTGTGTGTTCAAGGGGATTCGAGAATGGTTTAGATTCACAATTTGGTCCACTGGAAAATGATTTTTTAATTAATTTTTTATTTATTAGTAGTTGTTGATTTTGAAATGTTTTACATTGGATCCGGCAGATTGCGCTACCATCGCAGTATCGAATATTCAATAATATTCTATTTTAATAAAGTTTGTCCTAACAGTTGATGCTGCGATCAAATTAAGAAAAATATTTCGTAATTTTGTGTTATTTGTGTTACAAAAAATCGCGAGAAAACAGTTTTTTAATAAATAAGAGGCTAATAAATCAGATGGAAGTGTAAACAAAGGAAAACCAAATCAATGCAAGATGGCCGCTGTCAAACACAACGACCAATCACAAAGAGCCCGTATGGCCGTTGCCAATGTAAACAAAATCTCAACTGATTAAGTAACAAGTAGGCAGCACTGCGATCGCGTTTAGATTTGTGCGCGTGTTGAGAAATATTATATTATATTATTATTTATCGAAATAACGTTTTAAAGTGTAATTAAAAAATATACATTGTGCAAATTTGTAAGGTACAGTATTGAAGTGAAAATTTTTTTAACATTTATATATGTGTTGTTGATCTTGGGATGGTTAAGGTTCACAGTTGGGTCTGGTAGGCAGCGTGTGGGTCCGGTAGCCAGAGCTGCAATCGCGTTTTAGAAGTTTTTTTTTAATTTTTGGTTTATCAGTCAAACCCGGATCGGATTCTAGGAATTTTTTTTATTTTGTTGCTTTTTCGCATATCAGTTACTTGTGTTGTAGCTTAGTGTTGTTCTTACATTAAAATTCGTATTTTTAACGGACTACTGTGTTTAGAGAATAGTTTGACTTAAATCCGATAGGTAGTGCTGTTCTGACAATTGGATTTATTTACATTCTGAATTTTATAAAGTTAAAGGTGAAATTTTATAAGGTTCCGTAATGTTTTGTAAGTTTCTTAATGTTCAGTATTAATTGTAATTATTTTGCAGCCACAACACTTTTCGTAAAAAATTTATTTTCCACCGAATATTGTGATTATAGAGTGGTGTGAATTAAATCCGATAGGTAGTGCTGTTGTTTTGCCATTTGGATTTATTTACATTCTGACTTTTATAAAGTGAAAGGTTAAATTTTGTTAAATTGCTAATGTTCAGTTTTTTAAGGTTTTATGAAACTTTCAATTGTTGTCATTTAATCTGTGTGTATACTCAGCATAGCGAAGCATTGCCGAGTCTGCTAGAATTGTATTGAGAATATTATATTATTATTTATTGAAATAACGTTTCAAAGTTTAATTAAAAAATGTACATTGTGCAAATTTGTAAGGTGCAGTATTGAAGTGAGTATTTTACATGATTTTTCATGAATTTTAATGATGTATACACGTGCATTCAATAACAATCAACTTAACCTACAAATTTAAATTATCAGTTCTCATTTGATTCTATGCAATTTATGAAGTATTGAACGGCTCTTTGAAAATAAAAATTTAAGTTTGTAAAATAAATTATAACATTTATAAAATTAAAATATAAGTTACTTATAATATTGTTTAAAGTATATTTAAAAAGTTGAATTTATAATGTTTTAGCTGATTAATTTTATAAAAAGTTTTCTAAAATTATTTTTAGTTTACAATTATCTAAAATTTGATAAAATAGATGTTAAAATAAAGAATGAGAAAAATGATAAAAATTTCTACTAAAATTTTAACTACGTTGCTTTTTTACAGTGCTTTAATTTTTTTATTAATTGATTAATTAAGCTATTACATGGTTATGAACATCAAAATTATTAAACAAAAAAAAAATATGTAGGAGTTACTTTTTTAGAATGCTGTTAAGTGAAAATTAGTAGTATCCACTTAAATGTGGATGAAAATTTATTAATTACACTTATTATTAATTTTACGACGTTTCGATTTTTTAATTCAATTTTCATCGGACATCTCAATATTTAGTGAAAATAAATATTAACCATACTACACATAATTAATAAATAAACCCATTACAATAATACAACAATCACAAACTGATAATATCATACTAATAGTCATTTTAATGAAATTTAGAACACGTTCCTGCTAATTTTAACTTGATTAAGTTACTTATATTTATGTATGTGCATTTATTATAGAATAATGCCGCTTCAGGACAACGTCTGTCGGGTCCGCTAGTATATATATTCATTTCAAAAAAATAACTAAATAAATAAGAATTTATATAACTTTAATTTATCGGACAGTAAAAGTTAATTTTACTAGTCAAATGGAAGATAACTTCTAATATTATCTATATAGCAATAGAGGGGGTCCTGGGTTCGAATCCCGGTCAGGCATGGCATTTGTCACACTCGCTACAAAACACTCATCTCATCCTCTGCAGAAAGAATTGATTGCGGATCCGGAGGTTAAAAAAAAATATATAGTAAATAGAGAAAATAATAACGTTCCAGTATTTGATTAGTTAGCAAGATTTGTCATTAGACTTGCGTTTAGGTAAGAAATATTAATTTTATTTACATATAAACTTATTTTTTATAATTTACATTGTTTACATACAAAGGTATTTCAATTTTATATAAATATATTACTTTAGTTAGAATTATTTTTACAGTAAATTCAAAGTATAAAATTTATATTTGAACGTTTACAATAAACATATTTTTGTAATTATAGCAGATCGAACTCCATCTTGAATTCTGATTGCTCGAATATTTATTTATTATGAAATATTCAAATTCTTGTTTTTAAGTTTTTAACATAATTTTTCGGATTATTTATTTTTTAACTTATTGTTACTAAGAAGTAAAATTATTCAATATTTGAAATTAAATTTTTTATAAAAAAAAATTGATCAATTATTTATTTATAGCGTTTTGATGTATAAAAATATTTATATTGATAAATCATGTATTTGTGCAGTAAGTGGATTTGATAGAAACATTTGTCACAATATAGAGTAGAGTGTTTGTATCGATCTGAAATTCTTGCCATATTTTTCTTGATTTATGTCTTGTTTAACTCTATATATAAAGAATATTTCGAATGGAATCGCGTTATTACGTTCATAAATGTTTTTATTTTGAGTGTAAAATTATTATTGTTCTATAAATATGTTACATGTGGATATTTTTTTTTTACTGATATTTTTTTTGTTGATATTTATGTTAGATTGTAAAATAATACAAAGAAAGAATTATGATAAATCTTTATTGAAATAAACTCATAAGTAAAGCAACGGTTTAAAAAAAATCTAAAAATGATTTAAAAAAAAATTATATTAGAAGCATTTTTTAATTGTATTAAAATAAGAGGAGGAGAGATAATGAAAAAAGAATCTTTATCAGAACATGAATTGGCTGGGTCATATCATAAGAGGAGAAGGATTGATTAATACAGTGCTACAAAGATGAAGATACAAAAAAGAGTAAATGTTGTAGATGATCTAAAAATGAATGAATAGGAACTATAAAGATCTTAAATGTTCCGCCGAATACAGCAAAATGGAGGCGAACATAGTGCCAGGGACTTATCTCAGGGCAGATAACCGTATGATTTATACGGATTTGAATACTATATCGTGGGTACCGGTGTTCTTTGGTGGTTAGGCTTCAATTAACCACACATCTCAGGAATGGTCGAACTGAGACTGTAAAAGACTACTTTTCATTTACATTCATACATATCATCCTCATTCATCCTCTGAAGTAACACCTTAAGGTGGTTCCGGAGGACAGAAAACAGAAAAAGAGGGAGTTAATCATATGATAACGTAGTATTACATTACGTGTTCCAACCAATTACAGATCGTTAATCAGAAAACTACATACAAATGAATTTAAATTCCATCCGTTTTTACTATCCTAATTTAAAATGAGCATAAAATCTTCTTTATGCATAATGGAAAATAGTTACTTTAATTGGAAAGTGATAAAAAAATGTTTTAAACTTTTTCAGGAATGTTAGTGAAAAACGAATTTAATAGATTTTGCGAAATTAAAATTATTGAGATTTTGCCAATCGACTATGTCGACAAGTTTTTATCCAACTTAGAAACGTAAAATTAATTCAAAAATTACGTAAATTTGCAGTGATAAAATGTAAGAAAAAAACTAAAATTTTAAGGAGTAATTTATTAGTTTATTAGTTTACTCATTCCATTCAAATGATGATAACGGTCGTACGTTTGATTTTCTAGTTTTAGATTTGCCGTCGTTTTTTTTTATTCTGATATAAAATGCACAGGATTACGCTATTTTAGTATAAAATACAACAAATGATTGATTTTTTTTTTAATAATTTTTGTGAAAAGGTAAACTAATGAATTCATGGGATATAAAATTGTGACTTCCAACTATGTCGACAACATTTTTATCCATTTGTAAAAATATAACATATTTGCCAGAAAATATTATTGAACGTTATACTGATATAGTTAGTTATTAAATAACAAAATAATTTTTGCGTTTTTTTATGGTATTATTACAATACGACTTTTATTTTATTTTATAATAAAATCTACATTACACTACGCTACATTTCTAATTTTATTATTATATAAAAAGAAAATGTCTTTTATTGTTTTTTCCCGATAACCGCGAAAACTATGAACAATTATTACAAATCTTTAACTCTAGCTTTCTTACGACTGAGACAAATAAATACTTAATACTGAGAGTATTTTACCACTGTTCAAACCTCACCGGTCTCACTACTACAAATCATAAATAAATTGTCATTATTTATATCGATCATTGTCTTCAAACTTTAGACAGTTATTATGTGATTTACAAAATTTAATTTATTGTTGTCTATAAAAGATCAATTTGTATTATTATTGTAATAAACGTAAAAATAAATTTGGTTGAAAATAAAATCGAAGAGAATAACGACGATTTATATAAATTAAACAAAGTTTTAATCGTTTTGAGAATTATTGAATTTCGATACCGATATCGACTTCAGAAAGTTATGTATTTTACTAAATTTAATGTCATTGTCATTGTTTAATTGGACGGCTACTCTCGAGAAGTCAGCCTTACCCAGTAAAGTAGCACTTTAGATTTTTATAGATTTTTTTTAGATTTCTATCTCGAACTAAGAAGTTCAATCAGAGTAAGCCACATACTTAATCGTCATAGACAACTGTATATTCGTTAAGACAAAATGTATATTCATAATGGTAATGGCAATATGCCGACGATGAATAAACATTAAAGAATAAGGGTTAAAAACCCGCCATTTTGGTTGAAATTATCGGATCGAGATTTTTTTTTATATATATCAATATTTTTGTCTTAAGATGATTAAACTGAAATATTATTCTAGAGTAGTTCATATTAAAAATATGAACCACTATGATTTTTTGATTTTTTCATCATAAAAATGATTTTTTATGATAAAAATATGATAAAAACTATGATTTTTTCATCATAAAAATATGAACAGCATAGAAACAACTACTTCTATGCTGTTTCCCTAGCTATTTCTTAACACAAGAAGACACAAATCCTCTAGTAGGATTTGTGTGTTCCATTTTTAATAGAGTCAAATATGTGTCCTAAGGATCAAAATTACTTTGATATGTTGAAATTTGGAGAAATTCGCCAGCATAAATTTTATTTAGAATTTTTGTTGTTAAATATATGTATTACAATACAAAAAATAATATTAATATTGAAACGCCAATTTCTGTGGCGGAGTGGTAGCGTCTCGGCCTTTCATTCACAGGTCATGGATTCAAATTCCGGTCAGGCATGACATTTTTCATAAGCTACAAATTTTCATATTCCCATGCACAAGCTTCTTTTATAAGCTTCTGTGGTGAAGAAATTAAATAAAAAAAGCTATTATAACACACCTGAAAGTACAATTTAAGAATGTAGAAAAATATTGGAAATAAATTTTATAATTTTAATAATATTTTGGTGTTATATTTTGCGTACATTTGGGCCTACACTTAAGTACTTGTAAAATAGCCTAATACAGTAGATTTAGAATTTGGAATTCATATATAGCTTCGTTTTTTTATTTTTACATATTGTATACAAAGTTATTTTGTTTCTTCATTTTTTTCTTCTTGTTTTCCGTGAGGGGAGGATAAAGCTCTGCCAGTCGCCGTCAGGCCCGCACTGACGGCAGTGCGAGGCTCTCACCCGTTAAAAAATCTCCCGCTCTATCATGCTTTGTTTTTTCATTAAAATAAAATTAAAAATACAAATGAAATTCACTGTGTGGTAGCATCATATTATTTTTTTTTTTTTGGTAAAGGTTGTTTGATGATGTACAAGTTTCGTCAATAACTTTTATTCCCAAGTAGCTCCATACTAGAATTAATTGAATTACAAAAGTAACGTATGTATAAAACGATTCTGCAAAACACGGTTGTGTCAAAACAAAAATGTTTTTGAATATAACATTCCTAAATTAAATTTATTAGCTTAGGATGAAAAAAAAATGAATGAAACAAGATAAAACTGTTCGCTTAAAAAAAAAAAAAAATTTATATCGATTAAAAAAATACCATGTTCTCTAAACAACTATGAAATCAAATTGTATTTTTTCCCATCATTCATTTCACCGAAAAAAGCTGACAACACAATTGTAGTACTTTCCTGCCACGTGGCTTTTTTTCTGACGCACGGCTTACGTACACAATTTAATTTGAGATATTTATCATTTTATTTAAATATAATATTTTTTGTTTATTTAATTCAATTATGACTAAAGTGCGACGTATTTCGTTCGCGCTGGTGTGGTGATACTAACGGCCACTTTAAATACTTTTTTGCACTTTAAATACTTTTCATTCATTTAATACTACCTCTCACCTGTGACGTTACAACACAGCTGGTGCCGGAGGCTAACAGAAAATCAAAGAAAGACGACTGCATAGCTGTACGTCAGTGCTACACAAGTGCTCTGTGGTGAAAGGGGGTACTAATGACATACTGTACCCACTTTAGAGAATATTCTGGGGTGGTGGTGCGATTTTACAAAAAATTATTTTGAGAAACAGTATTATTTTTTTAAATTAACAAATGCGTCGAAGAAAAATAAAATCTTAATTAGGCAAAATCTCGAGATACTGAAGGTGACCTTAATCTACAGCTTCAGTCTCTTGATCTTTTTAGTTAAAAATTTAATGGCATCAATTCCCCACATATAGAAGTAATCTGACCAAGTTTAATCAAAACCGGTGCAGTAGTTCTGGATGTAAAGGTGATTTAGAGGTCAACCCCAGAACACACACAATACACACACACACACACACACACACACACACACACACACGACGACACCGACGACGATTCAAAAACTTTCCATCTGGTTTTTTGATTTACTGGGTTCCTTAGGTGTCAAGACGTAGATCCGGTGAAAACCACATATGCCCCAATTGGACCGATTACCATACTACACTCTGTAGCTATAGCTCTCCTATAGCAATGGGTAACAAAGTAAAAATTGAAATTGGTTATACTGCAATTTACAATTTTTTTTAACATTAAAAAATTTTTAGTTTAACGTAGCTTGAAAATTATTATCGTTATAATAAAAAAGGTTATCTTTTTAAAATTGTTATAAACACAGTTTTAAAAAGATAACTTTGATACTGAAAATAATTTAAAATTATTGATTTGAAAGAAGGCTTGTTATTCAATAACGAAGAAACAGTAAATAGACCCGTTCAAAGTTAAATTTTAAACCTATTTTCAAATTAAAAAAAAAAAAAAAATGTTGTGGTAGAGGCAGTTTTATTATTGCCTGGTACGCCGCAGTTCCTGGATTGATTACCGGAATTTATTTTACAAGTCCGTTTCAACGCGATAACTAAATGATTTTAAAAAGTGTGGGTCATAGCTAAAAAATAAAATTAGTATCCATGGAAATAAAATTAATTGTACATTTTTAAAATTTTTGTTCCGACTTATTCATGAAGAATTGTTAGTTTGTTTCGATTAAGGAATGTAGCTTGTAAACTAAATTTAAATTTATGTTTTGAAACAAGACAAATTATTAAGACCTATTTTACAACTCGGAATAAAATTTTAAGAGAGAGGCTCCAATAAAAGAGAGTGCACGAGACTGAATTTTTAACTCATCGTCGACCATCACCTGGAGAAGACCAAGAAGAAGAAGAAGAAAGAAGATGGAAGAAGACAGAAGTTCCCTTGCCGCCTCAACTTGGGACTTCCCGGCAGATGCCAACATCCCCGCTGGAGCAACAGACCCCTGGCCGGCCCGTCGCTGGACACAGGCGCTACCTTCCCGCTCCAGCTCGTCCGGCTTCAATCTCCCTGGCCAGTGGACTCAGCAGCAGGAGTCGGCCAACGTGGGATAGCTCTGGGAGAACCGTCTCGGCCGTGCCGGCGAAAGATGACCGATGCCGACCTGACATTGCGGGGCTCTGGGGGCTACTACTGCCACGCTGATCTGGGGACCCAACTGCCGCTGAGAAGAAACCCAGTCTGAATTCAATGGACGAGCCACAACTTCCCGACTATAGCCATTGCCGGAGACCAGCTTCCGGACCCAACAGCTCTTCTCAGAAGCCCTTTTCAAGGCTACCACATGTTATAAATTACAACAAACCATTGAAGCCAATCGACGAAAATAACAGCCCTTCTCAGGGCTACTACAAGGTTATAAAGTGCCACGTGCCGTCGAAGCCATTCGGCGACAATCTATATGAAACGTCTCTTTCTTTGATTTTTCTAATTTACTGCAGGAAAAAATTGTATGATATATAGATATTCTCCTTACATCATATCACGTCATACTCTAATGTTTTGTAATTCTTTATGCATTATAAATGGTAAGTTATTTAAAATAATATCGTCCTATTCGATACTCTTAGACAAATACATCACGCGTTCCGGGAAAGCCCTAAAACTATGGGTTGTTTCTGATGCACGGCTTACACACAAATTAATTAAAAATATTTATCATTTTATTTAAATATAATAATTTTTCTTTTCTTAATTCAATGATTCTAATTAAAGCGCGCGCGCGCGCGCACACACACACACCGTATTTAATTCGCGCGTGAGTGGCGGTACGAGCAGCGATGGTCGGCACTAACTAAACTAATGTAATTTCACAACTTACATAGAACAAATTTTGGTTGTATGGTTGGCAACTGATATAGCCGCGAGGTTTAACGCACCGGATACCGAGTCAGCCGGGCGATCGAGTTCAAGATCCAACTAGACCGAGTTACTTTTTTACACTTTAAATATTATTAATTTATTTAATTCTACCGCTCACCTGTGATTTCACAACAAAGCAGATGACTATGTCAGCATTTTTGTGGTGGGGGGTTGCGATTTTGCAAAAAATTTTTTCTCAAATATTATTTAATTGCTAACAAAAGTGCTTAAGAAAATATGATATTAATTAGGCGAAATCTCGAGATACTGAGGGTGACCTTGCTCTACAGCCTCAACCCCAAGACCTTTTAGATTAAAAATTTAATGGCATCAGTGCCCCATATACAGAAGCAATCTGACCAAATTTAGTCAAAATCGGTCCAGTGGTTCTGGAGATATAAGGTGATTTAGAGGTCAATCCCCAAACACACACACACACATACACGCGCGCACACACACACGAACATTAACATCCGGCAAATTTCCATTCGGATTTTTGGGTTTTAGGCATCAGATACGTCTAGATGCGGCGAAAAGTTCGCATATGCCCAAATTGGGCTGATTACAATACTTTCCCTTCTAGAGCTGTAGGGATATCTAGATGGGTAAGTAAAAGTAAATAGATTTTAGAAATTAACGGAAGTATTTTAACTTTCCTAACGGTTCCAACCGTTGAAAATTTTGGGTAATAAAGTGTGCGGTCGTTCTGGATTTAGAAAGCAAAAAAAAACGTGTCACAATAATTTGTGTGAATTTGAGACTAATTGTTAATTTTTAATTTCATGAAAAATCAGTAACACAACTCTAGTAACGTAAATTTCCGAACTTAATATCCTTGTATCGCTCTGCTAAAATAAAATTGACATGAAAATTAATCATACAAGTGATTTAATTCGCTATAATTACAGTGAGTAATTTACATGTTCTGATGTTCGTGTTCTTAGAAATATTTAATGAAAATCGCTGTCTCATTTTGAATGAAGCTTAATTAATTTTGGTCGATTGAATTTCTCGTGTTAGTGGTTATTATTACAAATGTTAATTTATTTATTGGGTCAGATATCAATCGAAATATTATTCCCACCCTGTTTTATTGCTACTGGGAAATTAATGAAATGATTTTGCAGGTAAATAAATATAAATACTAATGTTACTTCTGTAATATGTTTATTTAATACTGAATTGTAGGGCGATCTGTCAATAAATATGTATGTGTGTGGAATAATTATTTAGCGTAATTTTCTAATCGTATTTTTGTTTATTTAAATTTGAGAAAAAATGTAATGATTACTCTGATTTTAGAATAAAATATACCTATGCATCGTTACATTGGGTATTAACAAGTTCATTTTTTTTTGCTAGCATTATTACAGAGGATAAAAGATTACTGAAAATTCAAATAATAAAGAGTTATTCAGAGAAAAATATTATTTTAAACACTGTTGCATAGCGACGAAATTTTTAAATGGATTAAATATAGTATTTTACAATTTATTTTTCGTTTTGAATAACGCTGATATAAAGATTATCCTATAAGCTATGGATTTTTTCATTACTAAAAAACATATATAAATTTTTAAATAATTCATAATGGTTTGTAGTGACAGGGGAATAGACCTAAATGAAATATTTCCTACAAGTATCCATATAATTCAGATCTTGGATTAACAAATAAACGATTTTTTGTTAGTTACATCGCAAAGTTCTAAGGATAAATTAAGTTTAATAAAAAGTGTCTGTATTAAATCTTTATCAAGTCTTTTTTTTTCTTTAATAAGTCGAATAAACAGTTTCATGCCGTAGTGAAAATTTTTCTGCGCGTATGGTTTGAAAGCGATTAGATGACTAGTGAAAGATCTGCTTTTGGAAATTCTTATTGTTTTATCTGCTATCTTTTTTTTTATTAAAACAACATACCAGGTTTCAGTATATGACTCATTCCATCAACTTGCACAAAAGGCTAGTAAGAAATATTTTTAATTTTAACTGGTCTCATGAATTTTTTTTGCAGGTTTTATTATAAATATTTAAATTAAAAAATTTATTTTTGAAAAAGATCTGTAGGACAAATTTTGAAACAAACTCAAACAAATTTTGAGATGTTGAATTAGGGATTTTTAATCAATCCTTCGAAATGTAAGGAACAATGAGTATCAAAAAGTAAATTCAGTAAACTGTCACAGAATAAAAAAAATCAAAAAATCTATTTTGATGTGATAGCGCAAGCCGAGACTCGTGTATAAGAAAACTCTGTTTTGTAGGTCTATCAGAGCGAACATTATGTCAATATTAGATTCGTTACTAAGCAACCGGTTCGCATGATCTGTTTACAACACACATCTTTATTGTAAAACCATCATTTTTTTGCCTATTTCACAATCTCCTTTTAAATTAATTTTCCTAATTTATATTTTCATTACGACAAAATCAATTGTTAATTTTGAGAAATACTGGAAAGAAAGAATCTTGCTCACTTCTGCGCAAGAAGACCGACTTTTCGTTATTTTATTTTTTCCACGTTCACATACAGCAGCATCATAACGAACCATACTTTTAACATAACCTGCTCGTAGTTTTTCGACGTTAAATTAAGTGTAATTCAGGAACGATTCGATCAATCTTCATCAAATTTTTACATTTGCAACTTCAGATACACTACTACACACTACACTACTACAGCATCTCTAAATTTCACTGAAATTAATCTAGTAGTTTTGGAAGTTATCGATTCACAAAATTTTATACACAGGCCTATAAAAAAATAAATATATAAGAAAACTGCAATCTAAATGAATGGTATTTTCATAATTTTCATACCTCAAAACGTAAAGAAAATTAATTTTCACCTCCAACTCCCATCATACGACCGATAGTTATACTGCACTTTTCTTCAAAGAGTCGCTAAAAAATAAAAATATTTTTGTTGTTAATTTCAGTGGCAGAAACAGCGACTTTTCAACCAGGTAAGACGACTCAACAGATAGTTATTGTTATAAAATAAATGTGTATTGTATTAAATGTTTTAGTACAGAATTTGGAACACAGAACAAAATAAATGAGTTACCGTTTAGTTTCCACAGTAATTTTTCAAGAGCTTTTACTTAAATCAACGAGGGTTTTTATTAGTTGAAAACTAATTTTGTAAAGAAAATTAAATTTTCAAATTAATTAAACAATTTGTAACAAGAAAATAATGTCAACAACTTCTTTGGAATTCTGAGTTGTAGGAGGTAGACCAAGAACATACAGTCTGAATAAAAATTTTAAATTACTTTTCGCAACTAAATGAAAACAGATCAAAATTCTATCTACAATAATAAAAACATTTTAAGTTTCACAATAATGTACATAAATATACCCATACCACTATGTATAAAAAACTAGTGAACCGATTTAATTTTAAATTTTGCTCATCGTTTTGATAAAAATGTCACAAAAAATATTGATAAATTAAACAAAATATTGTGTTAAATCAGAAAAAAATATATAGGCATTTATTAGAAAGAAGAATTATTTTGGGGTAGTGGGTATTATTTAAGATAAAGCTTTTTTTTATTAGTCTCTTTGTTAGGTTATCAATCTTAAAAATGTATTTAAATGTTGATTGATTTGTAGTTGATTGATGATAAATTTGCAGAATCACTCTTTTTATTGATTAAAAATATAAATATAGTAATTCAGTAAGGGTACCCAGCCAAGGTATAAATATTTTAATTTAAGTAGATACTTCATGAGAGAAAGAGCTGGACTTGATGTTTAATTTGTTTCAATTGATACTATTTGAAACGATTTCAAAGAATGAATTGCTAGTAAAATCAAACAATTATTGAATTAATTAGTAAAATCGTTACTAAGAAACTTTAAACTAATCTTTAATAAAAAATCTTGTTTATAAAAATCATAGAAAACAAGAAGTTTAGTCTTCTAATTCTTTTTGTCTAATAAAAGAGAACACCTAATGGTTGAATTATTATACAAAATATGATGTGAACACCTCATGACTTCCTTATACGTCTATTAAATTACATAAACAGATTTTTTAAAATGAAAACTACATAAAATTTTATTTCATTAATAACTTTTGATATTTTTTCATATATATTTTTTTAATTGTTATTATTGAATTTATTATTTACTGTAAACTTTTTTACAATTAGAGGTTAATAAATCAGTACATTTAAATTAAAAAAAAAGTTAAAAAAATGGGATATAGTCTGATTCGAACCGATATGTAAGGGGAAACCCTTACAAGATCCAAATATTTCATTAATTAAAATTTCATTTGGCTATAACTCTGGAACCAATGAAAATAAGTAACACTTATTAAAAATAAGTAACTACATCGTTAAAAATCTCTCAATGAGGGCTCATTACTACAATTAAGAAAAAGTCCAAAATCCAATTTTTTTTAATTTTGGGCTTTTTTGGATACTTTTGGTTCAGTCGATTGCAATCAAAGGGTAAATGCACAACTAGATATTACAACAGTCCTAAATCCAAAATTTCAACATCCTACGGCTAATCGTTTTTGAGTTATGCGAGATACTTACGTAAGTACATACATACATACATACAGTACGTATGTATAAGTACGTATATACGTGACGACACACGCCGAAACTAGTCAAAATAGATTCAGGGATGGTCAAAATGGATATTTCCGTTGAAATCTGAAAACAGAATTTTTCGCGATCACATTACTTTCTTTACTTCCTTGCAGGCTGCAAGGAAGTAAAAATCATTTAGATTTATTGAATTAGTGACGAAGGTAATAGCTACTTTTTGATGAGTCACCATAGGAAAAATGAGTTTAAAGTCAGCGGAGACGAACATGATGCTAGAACCAACTTAGAGTTGATATTATGATGATTAAAAAAATTCCATATTTTAATATATAACAGGTAGATTTATTTTGGAATTGTTACATAAAGTTATGAACTTAAAAATGACATATATCCAAAATATATAGTGTAAAACAACATTTTTATAAACGTATAAACGATAAGTACATCGTCATTTAAAGTTGTTATCAAGACTTTAATGAAATGTACAACATAATTTTTATCATATTATAATAACAGTTTATTATTTTTACTCAATTTTAATATTTTTTTCTAGTTTTTTAGGCTATTTTACTCAAACATTTTAAGTTATTTTAGAGAATTTATAATTTTTTTTTAATAAAATTTTCCATTTTTAAGGTTAATTTATATATAAAATTACAAAATATAGTAGCGATTGAAGGAGTATGCCACAATATAAACAAAAACGTCGGTTGATTTTTAAGTACTATATTATATAGTCTTGTCATGTTATTTACAGGAGACTGAACATTAAGATTGGTGCACGCTGAAGTGCGGGTTGAAAAGGAGGGAGGGAGTAAAGAAACGTGAATTGGGACAAGAAGAGGGCGGTTAAAGTGGTGACAAAGAAAAAGAAACGCCACAATCTACACGGCTTGGAAACCTTACACAGTTATATCAGTATTCGTTTATTAGTAAGTGGAAAAAAATAACAGCGCCCACGTTATTCGTTCTTTGTTATATTAATTCTATATTTGCAGATATGTAAATACAAAATTCATACGAAAGAATGTGAAATAATAAATAACGATGTTTATTTTGCGGTTGAACGTAATTTAATTTTGTCAACAATAAATTTCTATAACCATGTTTTTGACAGTGTGAGATTGTAAATTACGGTAGTATATTTTATTTATTTTGTATCTTTTTCAGTAAAACATAAACAAGATGTTTTTGAATTCAGTGAAATATCTGAGGGGAAATGATATATATTATTATATTTTTCCAATTATCTTCTATAGTGGCTGAACTTATTTAAACTATTTAAAAAAACATCTTAGAAATTGCAAATTTTGAAACTGGATTTCATAACACAGAGTGAAGCACAAGAAAGCATTTTGTTTCAGAAATAAAACATTTTTTTTAAACAGTCAGAAAAAGTTTCTTTTTAGATACTACTAAACTGATTGCGTTGCTGTCCATTACGATTCGAATAAATGCGATCGAAAGATTCTATCGCTCATTTATCCGAATCACGTATATCTTTAGTAGTTAATTCATTTATTTAACATTTTGTTTGATCTGATTATCGGTATAGATTGGATTGGATCTGTCGGATTACCCGGGGCGAGAAAATTGTGATAAGTAAAATGTGATAGGGAAAATGGATAAGTAAAACTGTCACAGTATCGATGCAATCCCGGACTGCAGAAAAAGACAGCATTTTGTGTAGTCTAGTTTTTTTTAAATCGTTTTCTGGGATGCTGCTTTCAATAAATATTTCAAAACATTTATTTAAGACAGAAATCACTCAAAGAACTCTGCCTTGGATTAAGAGTTTAAATAGGTTTTTTTTTAAAAGAAATCAACTTAAATTACCTTTTTCTGTGATGTAGGCATTGAACAAAGTTATTTTAATTACATGGAATTTCTCATTCTACTATTTTCCGTTTAAATACACAATTCACTATTAAATCTCCGTTGTAAAGCACTGAAACTATGTTTATTCTTTAAAAATATGGGTAGGTAGTTTATTTACTTTTAGTAAGTATATTCTTGCTAAATTAGTTGGAAATTGTAGTAAGGCAGCAAACACATTTTCAGTGTTTTCTGAAGTAAACTTTTTCATTACCATAACCTCTCTCTTTGGCACCAAAGTATTGTTAAAATGATCGTTGAACTTATACCATCCATATCTTACTCTTCATAATTCCGCATTTTCTTAATCCACGGCACCTATTAACTTTATGCCATAAAAAAAATTACCTTGGTATTTTATTAAGTTCCTTAATTACCAATATTACTTTAAAAATAAGCAATTTTCTGTATTGCATTCTGTACAATCAGTCAGGTTACCTTATAAGGAAATTAAATTAAAGAATGTAATGAAGAAAACTGCTTCAGAATTTAAAAGAAAACCTAATTTTTATGACATTATCAAATAGATGAAAACAATTTTATTCCTTTCACCTTATTATGCTGATCTTTTATATTAAGGCTTTTATATTAGACTGCCAAGAGTATTTTATATTAAAAGATATTAATGCTGATTTTCAGTAATCTGTAAACCTAATCCAAGAAAAAGACTAAAAAAAGAAATACTGTTAGAGAAACTTAATTTCCATACATTTTCTGGATAGAACTATTTAAAAATAAGTAAAAAGCAAAATCATTAAACAAAAAGTAAATTAAATTCAGTAAATTAGAAAAAATAGGCTGATGCTCAATTTTAGGTAGATTTCATAAGAAAGCCAACTATTGTAATGGGTACCATGATTCGACTTCCGGAAAATTTCGACAATCTTCTCGTTTCATATCTCCTAGACCCCAAAACTACCGTCAGCTAAAAAGTTTATATATCTATATTTCACTTTCTTGTGGACACGTTAACTGCCATTATTTTGCACTAATCCCTTTCAAATTGTTCCCTAAACGTAACTCGTCCCAAAATCTCGGTCGAGTTTGTTAACGGTCAAAATCGGACCATGAAGGTTGGGGGGTGTGGGGGGGGGTGCTTTTTAAAAAAACATATATTGCTATAACTTTCTTATTAAGTAAAATATCGAATATTGTTAAAAGTTCCTACTATTCTTTAGATAAGGGCTTAAAACCTATCTAAGTAAAATTCTTTTTATATCACCAACCATTGCCCCTGGTGGCTGAAAAAATGGGGTTTCGAAGACTAAAATGAATCATACCTCTCTTAATAGGTAGAGTATCGAATCGCTTTAAAGTTCTCGTTAGTCC
Source organism: Lycorma delicatula (assembly GCF_047948215.1). Classification (NCBI taxonomy): domain Eukaryota; kingdom Metazoa; phylum Arthropoda; class Insecta; order Hemiptera; family Fulgoridae; genus Lycorma; species Lycorma delicatula. Next base: position 94,651,434 of record NC_134462.1, read on the forward strand.
TCTAAACATTACCTAAAACTTTTGTCTGAACTAATTTTTGATATGATCAACCGTTACGGCAAGGGATGACAAAAATATTGCTGGAATTGTAATAAACTGGGGCTTGTCGTATGCTAAACATGTTAAACATTTTTTCATATACAACTACTGTATTGAGTAAATTTGAAGTTTTTCTTAACTTAAAGGTGGAAATCTTTTTTATCCTCTACTTAGCAGATGAAATCTACATCCGCCTTCCGGCGTGCCGAAAGGGATTTTTTTTTTATAATAGTTAGAATTTTTTTAGTTCATAAAAAATATTAATTCCGAACGGAAGTCGAATCCAGAACTTTGTACATGAAAGGCAAGCTACGATTTCCACATCGATGGCGTTAATTCTGGAAAACGATGAGTGATACGGAACTTTGACATCACAATTTAAATAATCTTTTATTCTTTACAATATAAAAAACTTTTTTAAAGCTTTTATTTTTCAGATCGAAAAAATCCATATATATTACGAAATATTTTACTGCGCACTGAGTAATACATAATTATTTACTATGTACGTACAGTGCATGTATAACACAGAACTCTGAAACATAACGATGACCATTTACTCATTTAATTTTTTAAAACAATGATAATTTAATTTGGTTAATAAATTAATCAAATTAAATTTTTAAATTAATAGATTAACCAGAAAAAAAATTAATTAGATTTTTTTTTTACTCATAAATTATTAATTATCTATTAAATAAATAAATAAATTTTAAATTAATAAATTAAATTTATTATTATATGGAGCGTGACTTAATGTTAAAATAAATTATTATAAATTGAATTATGAAGATTACAAACGTAAGGAAATCGTGGAGTTAATACAGTGAGTATTAATTAGTGTATAGCAGCAAACAACTTTGACCACTACTGTTACTATACTAAAAGTATTATTTAGATCTGTAGCTCTTGTACGTTTCGCTTACAGCCTAACTAACAAAAACCAACATTGATGAATGGTAACGTATTTTTTTATGAAATAGGAGTATTTTTTAAACCAAGATAAACTTTTGTGAGCGTGAGAAAAATGACCTT